>NC_064848.1:10619513-11819513 GCF_024139225.1 Suncus etruscus
CAAAAACAAAAAAATATCTGTGAATAAGTGTTGTTGCATATAGATCTTTGATCTTGTTTTGGCCTATGACTTTAAGATTATTTCTATAATTGAATAACTAGGTCAAAAGGCATGGGAATTTTTGAAGTTACCTTATTTTTATTTATTTATTTTTTATAATATCTTTATTTAAACATCTTGATTACAAACATGATTGTGATTAGGTTTCAGTCATGTAAAGAACACCCCCATTCACCAGTGCAACATTCCCAACACCAATGTCCCAAATCTCCCTCTATCCCACCCCACCCCCACCCATACTCTAGACAGGCTTTCCAGTTCAGCATGGGAATTTTTTAAATAAATTTTTAATTGAATCACCATGAGATACAGTTACAAAGTTGTTCATGATTGAATTTCAGTCATACACTATCCAATAGAGTGTATTTGATTGACACTGTTTTGTAACAGAGTACTATAGTTTTCAGGTGTTTAGTCTTAGTAGTCAACAACTTAAGATCACTTTACCAGTAAATTTCCTGATGTCTCTTGCCAAATGACTTTCCAAAAAGTTCTTCTAATCTGTCTCAACAAAAAGAATTTTACCACACACTACCCTAAGTAAATGTTACTTAAAATGTGGAACCAGAGATATAACTCAAGGGTAAAGGTGCATGCTTGACATGTGACCATGTATCACCCCTAACATGTTTTTTCAAGCATCACCCAGTATAACCATGGCGGAAGACCACCCCTAACACCAGTACTGCTGGGAAAGCCCAAGTGATACCTGCATTCTGAGGCCCTCACGTTGTGCCTTTAACTTGGTGGACAGAAAACCTGGACCTCCTGAGCATTGCTTTGAAAGACCAAGAAAAACAAATTAATTACATACAGTAAAATGTGGCATCACTTCAGACTCATGATAATCTCATAAAATGACTATTATCACCAATTTACAAGTGAGGAAACTGAGGCCAAAGGTTGTTTATTTATTTTCATGAGCCCTCATCTCTATTGTCTCTGGATATTATTAATATGCTGTCTTTTACTTTTCTGAAATATCACAGATGAGAGAGCCTATTCTGTTTATCTCTCTCCCTCTGACTTATTTCACTCAACTTAACAGTCTCCATATTCATTCATGTATAGGCAAATTCCGTGACTTCATTTTTTCTAACAGCTGCATAGTATTCAATTGTATAGATGTGCCACAGTTTTTTAGCCACTCATCTGTTGTTGGCATCAGAGTTATTTCCAGATTCTGGCTATTGTAAATAGTGCTATTATGAACATAGGAGTGCAGAGGGCATTATTGTATTGTGTTTTTGTAGCCAAAGGTATATATCTAGGAGTGTTATCACTGGGTCATATGGGAGCTCAATGTCCAGTTTTTTAAGGACAATGCATATTGTTTTCC
This sequence comes from Suncus etruscus, assembly GCF_024139225.1. Taxonomy (NCBI): domain Eukaryota; kingdom Metazoa; phylum Chordata; class Mammalia; order Eulipotyphla; family Soricidae; genus Suncus; species Suncus etruscus. The sequence goes on from NC_064848.1 coordinate 10,620,913, forward strand.
AGCAAGGCTGGACTAGAAGACATTCCCACCAGCAGTGAATGAGAGTTTCTTTCTCCCCACATTCATGTCAGCAGTGATTGTTCTTGTTCTTTGTGATGTGTTCCAGTCTCTGTGGTGTGAGATGGTATCTCCTTGTTGTTTTGATTTAAATCTCCCTGATGATTAGTGATGTGGAGCATTTTTTTCATGTGGCTTTTGTTCATCTTTATTTCTTCTTTGAGAAAATGTCTGTTCATTTCTTCTCCCCATTTTTTGGTGGAGCTAGATTTTTTTCTTGTTACATTCTGTCAGTACCTTGTATATCTTAGATATTAGTCCCTTATATAATGGGTGTTGTGTGAATAGTTTCTCCCACTCTGTGGGTGACCTTTTTACCCTAGTCACTGTTTCCTTTGAATTGCAGAAGCTTCTCAGTTTAACTTAATCCATTTGTATATCTCTGTTTCCACTTGTTTGGACAGTGGTGTTTCCTCCTTGAAGATGCCTTTTAGTTTCAATGTCATGGAGAGTTTTGCCAATGTTTTCTTCTCTATACATTATAGTTTTAGGTCTGACATAAAGATATTTAATCCATTTTGATTTTACCATTGTGTATTATGTTAGATAGAAGTCCAAGTTTGCTTTTTTGCATGTGGTTGACCAGTTGTCCCAAGACCACTTTTTTTTTGAGTCAATTAGTAAGATTTATTGGTTGAATGACAAAAAATAATATATTAACAATATAATTGACAAAATAATTGACAAAATAATAAATTTCAGTTTGTGATATCAATACATTCTGTTATGTAATGTGGACCCGAGTAGAGATCATTAATATTATTGGAACTCAATTTACAAATTTTGGATCTCAGCCACTTGTAACAAATTTTTTAATAAATATAATTTTTATTTTAATCATAGTGGCTTATATATCATTGACAATAATATTTTAGGTACATATTAACATAAACTCGGAAATTTCCATCACCAAATTGCCCTCCCTCCATCTCCGTTCCTATCCTACCTCCCATATCCTCCTCCCTCACCCCTGGGGCTGCCAGAATACGTGGTCCTCCCTGTGCCTAGCTTACTACTTAGTGGTCCTACCCCTGTTTGGTCTTGGTACCTGCCTTATTTCCCACTCTAATTGGGAGGTGGGACTAGATAGTTCAAGTTATGTGGTTTTGTTTGAAGAAGAGAAAAGTAATAAACTGGGGGGAAAATCAAATATGCCAAGAATGGGCAGAGTCCTTCTGGAGGCTCTCATCCTAGGTTGGAGAGATGAAGGGGAAAAAGAAGGTAAAATACCACAACAGTACAAAAAGAGGTGTCAAATAAAATGTCCAGTGAGCACTCCAACAATAAAAATAAGCACCACATAAAAGCCATGGTCTTGAGATTAAAAAAAAAAAAAAACCCATGGCAGAGCACATAAAGGAAGAAAAGAAAAGAAGAAAAAAAAAAAAAACAAATATAAATGGAGACAACAACTTCAATATCTACACCAAAACAAAGAGATCAATAAAATCTAGATAAATAAGAAAAAATGTTTTGTGCTTTTTTTGCCTTTTTTTCTTTTTTCCTTCCCTCCTGCACAGGCACAGTAAATATTGGGGTCGTTCGAAAAGGAATTCCGTTGGCCTCAGAAAGGTTTCTCCACCCTTGAAGTATATTGTCATGGGATTAACTATAGACTCCTTTCAGGTTCATTTACTCTCCCTTTGGCCAACACCACTTTTTGAAGAAGCTTTCCTTGCTCCATTTTGCGTTTCTTGCCCCTTTATCAAAGATTAATTGGATTATATATGGCTTTAAGCAAATTTCATGACTTCATTTTTTCCTAACAGCTGCATAGTTTTCCATTGTATATATGTACCACAATTTCTTTAGCCACTCATCTTTTTCAGGCCCTTCGGTTGTTTCCAAATTCTGCTTAAATTCTTAATGCTTACTTTAAATTCTTAAATTCCAAATTTTGAGTAATACTACAATAAGCATAGGAATGCAGAAGGCTTACCGACATTGTATTTTGGGGCTCCTGGAGTGATATAGAGTACTGGAATTACTTGACATAGAAATTGGGCAAGAAAAAGTTATCAAGGGCATCCACATAGAAAAGGAAGAAGTCAGCTCTTACTATTTGCAGATGTCATGGTATTATATCTAAAGCATTCTAAAGACTCTACAAAAAAGATTCTAGAAATAATATATTTGTAAGGTATTCATCTACAAGATTAATCATGGCTTTCTATTTACAAGTAATGAAAAAGAAAAATGAGATACTAAAATTACATTTCCATTCACAATTGTACCTCAGAAAATTAAGTACTTTGAAGTCAACTAAAGAGATGAAATACTTATACAAAGAAAATGACAAAATATTGCTTTAAGAAATAAGGGGACATGAAATGAAAATACATTCATTTTCTGCTCATAGATTGGGAGGATTAACATCATAGAGATGGCAATACTTCCCAAAGCATTGTACATATTAAGGAGACCCAGGACATTTTTCAAAGAATATATATTAATAGATGAAACACTCCTGAAATTCATATGGAACAATAAATGTTCACAATCGCTAAATAAATTCTTTGGGGGGGATGTGTAAGCATCACTTTCCCCAACATCAAACTTACTACAGAGTAGTAGTCATTAAAACAGTATGGTATTGGAATAAAGCAATAGAATAGATGTTACTATCCTAAGATTTGCTCTCAGTATATGATCAATTAATCTTTGATAAAGAAGCAGGAAATACAAAGTGGAGCAAGGAAAGCCTCTTTAACAAGTGGTGTTAGAAAAACTAGCCAATTACATGCAAAAAAAAAAAAAGTAAACTCAGACCTCTCTTTAATGCCATACAAAAAAGTCAAATCAAAACGAATTAAAGACTATGATATCATACCTGAATCCATAAGATACATAGAAGAAAATGTAGGCAGAGCACTTCATGACATTGAAGGTAAAGGTATAGTCAAGGATGAAGCACCACTGACCAGGAAAGTGGACACAAAGATAAACAAATGAGGCTACATTAAACTAAGAAGTGTCTGCACCTCAAAGGAAACTGTTACTATAAACAAAGACTATCCAGGGAATGGGAGAAACTACTCACCTAATACTCATCTGATAATGGTTTAATATATAAAATATTTAAGACACTAGTAGATCTTAGCAAGAAAAAGAACTTCTAACCCATCCAAAATGGGAAGAAGATATGAACAGACATTTCCTCAAAGAAAAAATACAGATGGTCAACAGGCACATGAAAAAAATTCTCCACATCACTAATCATCAGGGAGATGCAAATCAAAATGACAGGAGATATCATCTCACACCACAGAGACTGGCACATGTCACACACACACACACACATACACACACACACACACACACACACACACACACACAAATAACCAATGCTGGTGTGGATGTGGGAGGAAGGGACTCTTATTCCCTGTTGGTGGGAATGTCAACTCATCCAGCCTTTTGGGAAACAATATGGGTATTTAAAAAAAAAACTATCTTTTAATATTTAACATATTTAGAAATCCTATTGGAAACCCTGCCTATTTGGGGAAAAATTAAGTAATGCTGATTTTGAAAATTAAGACAAAAATAGGAATAGGGTGAAAAAAATAGGAATAGGATTCATTGTTTTGGTTTTTCTTGCTTTGATGAGTTGGTCACTTAATCTTTAGTCGATAGATGATAGATAGATAGATAGATAGATAGATAGATAGATAGATAGATAGATAGATAGATAGATAGATAGATAGATAGATAGATAGATAGATAGATAGATAGGTAGATAGGTAGGTAGGTAGGTAGGTAGGTAGGTAGATAGATAGATAGATAGATAGATAGATAGATAGATAGATAGATAGATAGATAGATAGATAGATAGATAGATAGATAGATGATAGATGGATAGATAGATAGATAGATAGATAGATAGATAGATAGATAGATAGATAGATAGATAGATAGATAGATAGATAGATAGATAGATAGATAGATAGATAGATAGATAGATACTTGGAGCCACATATATAAAATGAGTAACAGTCCTTCAGCAAGATTCTCCTCTAGTTCCTCTTTTTCATAATTATCCATATTTATCTAAGCAAAACTGGCCCAATCTTGTCTATTTTTTCCACAACAATATGCTTATGAACTTGTATGTATGCCAATCATTGTTTTTTGAAAGGATTTGCTATCCACACATGGAATTAAGCCCATCTAAACTTCTAAATACATGCAGAACTCACGGACTTCAATAAATCAATCCTGATTAGGTGGAATGTGATATCACATCTGGGTCAAATTCCCAGCTGACCAACATGCATCCTTTCATGTGGGGTATAAGTAGAGCTCATCTGGGCTTTGAATGTGTTCAACTGGTATCCATCTATATACAGAGGTTTCAAAATTTATTTGGCCTTCCACCCCCTTTTCATAAAAACACATCACTCAGTGAAGCCATGGAAATATTTATCATCTTCACTTTTTAAATAATATCTTTATTTAAGAACCATGATTACAAACATGATTGTAGTTGGGTTTCAGTCATAAAAAACACCCCCCTTTACCAGTGCAGCATTCCCATCACCAGTGTCCCCCATCTCCCATCTCCTCCCCACCCCCCACCAGTATTGGAGACAGGCATTCTACTTCTCTCATTCATTGAGATAGTTGTCACTATAATCATTTCTCTAACTGCACTCATCACTCTATGTGGTGAGCTTCATATCATGAGTCGGTTTTTCCAACCCTCATCTCTGTTGTCTCTGGGCATTATTACAATGACATCTTTTATTTTTCTTAAAACCCATAGATGAGTGAAACAATTCTGTGTGTCTCTCTCTGACTTATTTCACTCAGCATAATAGTTTACATGACTATCCACGTATAGGAGAATTTTATGACTTCATCTCTCCTGACGACTACATAATATTCCATTGTGTGTATGTACCACATTTTTCTTAGTGATTCATTTATTGAAAGAAATCTTGATTGTTTACAGATTCTGGCAATTGTAAATAGTGCTGCTTTAATCTTTTTTGTTTTTGGTTTTGGTTTTTGGTTTTGGTTTTTGGCCACACCCGGCAGTGCTCAGGGGTTACTCCTGGCTATCTGCTCAGAAATAGCACCTGGAAGGCATAAGGGAACATATGGGACGCCGGGATTCGAACCAACCACCTTAGGTCCTGGATTGGCTGTTTGCAAGGCAAACGCCACTGTGCTATCTCTCCAGCCCCTGCTTTTATCTTTAAATAAATAAAGAAATCATGAAGATATTACCACCTGCTATAGTTTTAGAACCCCCAACTCAGGGATAAGGGTTTGGAAGGAGGCTATCTTTCACTTTGGGAAACACTATACAATGTCCTGAAAAGGAGTTTCTGTGTAAGGCAGATCATAAGCTCAATTAATAGATTATTTTCTTTTTCTTGCTCATTACACAGGGAATAATCATTGACATAATGTTAAACCATAGAAACTAGCTTCAGACATTGAGGTTCTATGATTGGACTAGACAACAGAATAGTAGGATGGGTATGCTTGCCCACTGAAGTCCCCTATCTCTTCTTTCTCCATTATCTAGCAACTCTAGTCTTGGCTAAATGCTTCTCTGTCTGTTCCAAATCTTCTCCAGGGAAGTAGAACAGCAGGACAGTGATCAGTGTTGTATATGCCCAAGGTCAGACATACTGAGTTTGGGGCCTGGACACATGTCTCTGTCTTATTGGCTCAGCTTCCATTGAGAGCAAAACCATGAACTTCATGGAGTTATTAGGAGGATTAAAGGAGTCTATCTGAAGTATAACTTTTACTTTATGCAGAGTAGTTATCAAAGACATAGATGTTTCTTTACTTCTTCCTCATTACTGTCTTCATCTCCCTTTCCTCTAATAAGGAACAGAGCAAAGACCTGAGCCTATTTCTTAGAGGGTTAACTATAATGTTAATCTATAAGAAGAAACAAGGACCATGACTTTTTGAAGTCTGCCTTTTCCAAGGTGGAAATTATGTTTTACTTGAAACAAGTAAATGCAATAGGGCAAAGAAGCATATGCAGCTCTTAGTAGGTGAGATGGGACACCTGGACACTCAAAACAGATTTGGACTTCCTGCCAGGACTGCTTTTGTTTAGGTTGATCCAGAAACCAGAAAATGTCTCTCAGCTTGGCGAATAGGGTACCCATAGGAACTTCACTGGTGTGATTTCTCACTTAGATAACGATTTCTGCAGAGCATGGCAAAGACTGTGTCTCTCATTTCTGTTTATTCTCATTTCCTACCCAGCAGCAGGCTCCTACTAAATTATATAAACATGCAATTAAAGACAGTAAAAAGAAAACTCAATATAAAAAAATGTCAGTTTTCAAAATGGAGAAGGGTATACTTTCACACACTGAAAATCTAAACTTGATGGTAATTTAGAAAACAACAAAAACAAAAACAAATAATCTGAAACAGGGTTTAAAAGCAAGTTTGAAAGAATCTGCACTTCATCTAAAAATGAAGAAATTTGAGCTGACCTTCATTAAAAACCACAAGTTTGATGAAAAGATTGAGAAAGCAAAACTAATTGTAGATTACAATAATAGAAATGCATGTTTCAAGTAATTATAATCCTCTTATTTTATTGGTCAGCCCATATTATGTTCTGTTCTTAAATGTTTAATCAAATTTAGACAACAATGAGCTATCACTTCACACCAGTAAAATTGGCAGACATAAAAAAATAAAGGACACAAACAACCAGAGCTGGCATGAATGTGGAGAGAAAGGACCCGTCATTCATTGTTAGTGGAAATGTAAATTGTTTTAACCTCTTTGTAAAACAATATGGAAATTTCTCAAAAAAAAATCTAAGAATTGAGTTTTTATGTGATCCAAGAATTTCACTTTTTAGCATCTGCCTCCAAACCCTCCAAATTCTACTACAAAAGAGGCATTTATGCTGCTATATTCATTGCAATAGTACTAATGGGAACCAAGACCTGGAAACAACCCAGGTGTCTAGAAATATATGACTGGTTAGTTATTGTGGTGTATATACAATGAAATACTACTTATCTCTAAGAAAACATGAAATCATTCAATTTGCCACTACATGGAAGAAACTAGAAGAAGTCATGCTAAGTGAAGTAAGAAAAAGGATTGGGATAGATACAGAATGATTGCCTTCATATGTGGAGCATAAAAAACATAATAAAGAAATAACAAATGGCCAATGATGACAGAAACTGAGAATTAGTCTAGAGAACTGGGCTTACCAAGGGCAGAGGTCCTGGGGGCTTGTGGGAGGGGTATAGAAGAGGAACACTTGGCAACACTGAGACAAGGTAGACAGAAACCGACACTGGTGGAGAGTGTGGTATTGGAATATTATGCATGAAATCCTAACATTAATAGTATTGCAAATCACAATGCTCCAAATAAACTAAAGTTTCTTTTCATCTTCTCATCCTCTATGAATTTAACACTTTTGTAACTTTCCTAGGATCCAGTTAGTATCACTTAAAAATACCAGCGACCAAAAAAAATAAAATTAAAAATAAATATATATACCAGTGACACCTTGGAACTTGGGTCTTTAATTCTGAACTGGAAACCATATCTGGAGCCAAAAAAAATGGCTTTGGTTTTGCTCTGAAAAGAGCATGGATATGCAGGTGTGGTGCAAAGTTGGTCTTAAAAATACAGCTGTTATTACCTCTGGTCTTTTGGGACCTAGAACAAATGAGCAAGCCACCCCAGAGGTGAAACAATAGTCATAAAATTGTTTCTCAATTCCTGGGTTTTGCTGAGCTGTCTCTTCATAACCTTTAGTGACTCTTTAATATCACCCTAACAGCTCTTTGAGCTAAATTGCTAACATTTGGGGAGCAAGGTTACATAAAACAAAATTGAATTATGAAAACAATTTTCCAGTTAACTATGGCATTTCTTTATTTCTGTTTATCTTTTTTCCTCAAAGGAACCATTTACTAGTACCCACTCGGCTGGCATGTGCGGATGTGCACAGACCCCAAAAGCTTAGCACACACCTCTGAACAACAAGGGGCCTTGTTTTCCATCTCTGGTCCTTGCCCAAAGCTTGGAAACACGTTCAGCCATGGAAAGATCTAAAACCCAGTGCCTAAAGTGGTCTTTTGAAGAAAATTATGATGCTCATTTAACCCCACTTAAGTTTTCATAAAATATCTCTCTTAGTCTCTTACTGTTGGAGGTAATCTTATTTATACAGAGAAGCAGCATGAGTTGATCCATGAGCCTTAAAGACAGAGGCACTTTCTAGTAAAGCTGAAAATGTGCACATCATAAAAGCAATTCCATTCAAGGCACATACTTCAGGGCAACTCTCCCACATGTACACACTTAACAGCAGTTAGAATGAATAAACTAGATGCACGTGTGTGTGGATGGCTAGCTCTCAAGAAAAGCAGAGAGTGAAGAAAGATATGGTGCTTTTATGCTTAATTTTAAATGCAGCACTACCCATACAAAATAAATATGGGTACACACCAATTTCAAAGACTTGGAGAGGAGGAAGGCAGAGAAAGAAACCAAAGGTTCTTTAGTGTTATAGATAATGCCTTTCCTTAAAAGATAAAACATATTTGAGGGACTGGAGAGATAGTGTAAAGGTATAGTATGCTTGTACAACTGTATAGTATACAAGTATAGATATACCTTAGATAGTATACTTATATTGATGTGGTTTACCTAGATCCTATCCTCGACTTCCCATATGCCCACACATGATAGATGTAGCTCCCAAAAAAATATTCAAAAAGAAAATATTTGAAGCAAAATTAAACAAAAAATTGAATTAAGGATCAAGTAATGTAAATTAAAAATAGTTGGTTTGGGATGTTTTTTAATATTTGTCTGAATCTTGACCTATTTGGCAAATTGAAAATAAACTCAAATATGTCTGGAGATATAACTCAGCAGTAGAGCATTAAACTAGCATGTGTAAGCCTGAGCTCTACCTTAGCACCAAAAAAAAAAAAAAAAAAAGCCAATGTATAATTTAATCAAAAGGGAAAAACAAAACACCAAGAGTTGACATCTGGGAGAAAAGGTTTCAGCTCTATTTTCCCAAGAGGACAGAAGTTCTGGAAGAGTGATGTTCAAACCAATTCATTCACTTTCAGCAGTCTATTCTCAGGACTCCATAAATACATGTTATTTAATGCTTAACTTCCTGGTCACATTCTTCTTGCTGGGCACACAATTTGGAACCCACTCGGTGATAATATAAATAAAAATTTCCATTGCTCCTGTCTATTCTGTTACTTGGGAGCTCAAGTTTCCTCTTCTTTCTATACGTTCTATTCAAATGGATGGCCCCAAACCAGGCTTCTAAGTCCATGACAGAGCCTCCTCTGTATTTCAGGTTGAATTGTATTTAATAAGCAGAAATAAAAGCTCCATGAGGAGAAATGTCTGTCTAATATTAACAGTTCATTTGTCTAACTAATCCATTTAACACCTGATTAGAAAGCCAGACTGGAATTTAAAGGTACTTCAATACTTAATGCTATTTCTGGTCAACAAGTATCTTTTCAATATCTTCTCTACTGAGGGCAACCAGTCTCTAAAATATAGATTACACATAGCTCTTTAGAAACCACTGTGCAATCCCAGATGTCATTTGGAGAAAAAAAATACTATATTGCCATGAAGTGTTATCAATGCCTTGTCATCTGTGCCACCTTAGAAAAGTTATTTCACATCTCTAATCTTTTGTCTCATCATGCCAAAAACATTAAAATAGTGATGCCTACTTTATGAGGTTGTTTATAATTAAGCACAATAATTAATGTACAATGTTTACCATTTTTGTATTGCATGCTATGTAGTATGCCCACCCAACATAGTATGAGTCTTTGAAAGCATAGATGTATCTTCCTATCCCTGACATAAAGCACAGAGGGAGATAACTTGTTGCTATACATATCTATAAAATCCATGAAGACACCTGGTTTGAACTCACATGGTGAGAAGCTCATTTTCTCTCTTTTTTTTTTATAAATTTTCTTTATTTAAACACCGTGATTACAAATATAATTGTAGTTGTATGATTACAGTCACGTAAAGAACACCCCCCTTCACCAGTACAGGATTCCCACCACCAATTTCCCAGATCTATCTATTCCCCACCCCACCCACACCTGTACTCGAGACAGGCTTTCTTTTTCCCTCATTCATTCACATTGTTATGATAGTTTTCAGTGTAGTTATTTCTCTAACTGCAATTATCACTCTATGTGGTGAGCTTCATGTCATGAGCTGCATCTACATGGGAAGATGTGGGGAAATAAGGGTTGGGACTGAGGCAGTAAAATATTAGAAATGAGATTTGTAGGGCAGTATCAAGGTCACAATACAAGATGGATGTTATGGATATATAAAATATATGCATACAATACTATCAATAGGAAAACTAGGAGAAAAAATTCCAGTGACTGTCCCAACATAAACCAGTACTAAAACAGCCCACCCTCCTCCCAAAGTGCATTTCCATTAGTGTAGGGAGAGGTGGGAGGAAGCCTGAGGACCACTAAGAGTCCACCTGAACCCACTTCTAGTCATCTGAGCTGGCACCCAGGGAAGGCCTGGAGTCAGGGGGAAAAGACAAGGACAGCTTGGGGCCTATCAAGCCTCCCAGCACTCCCCAGGCTAGGGAGAAGAGTTCCGGTATGGGGCCTCCCCAAACCCCATACCTGGCAAGAGGTGGTCTCCAGAATCAAGGAGGAAACGGGAGGCCAGATGTCTGCTCTCCCTCCTCCCCATGCACCTCCCCCCTGGAGTATGGAGGGAGGGGGGAAGCCTGAGGACCACTAAGAGTCTACCTGAACCCACTTCAGTGTGAAAATTTCTAATTTCAGTTGACAAATCTTCTTGATGCTTAATTTTACTCCAGTCAAGTCTATCGATGCTTTTTTTTTTGAGCTCCCTGAACATTTTCCATAATTCTACTCTAAACTTCTTATTTGAGATGATACCTATTTGTTTCCTACTTTTTAGATTATTAGAGGAGCCATCTTAATTTCTGTAAATATGGGGGTGTACTGCAAAATTACTCCATTGGCAAGGCTGTAGATTGCTTCTTAAAATGTGCAGAAATGGAATTCAGGGGTTACAAGATAAGCGTGCTTCTCGGGTGTGGGTCCTGGAGAGATTATAGTCCTTGGAGTGTCTAGGCAGGCTCAGCAGAAAAGAGGCAGAGATCATGGCCGCCGTGCTTTATAAGTCTCTGGGTACCCAATCATGCGGCAGGAATTGGCCCCACATGCATTGGGTGGGGACATCTTACCGGGTGTGGGTCCTGGAGAGATTATAGTCCTTGGAGTGTCTAGGCAGGCTCAGCAGAAAAGAGCCCATATTCTCTCTTAAACACTTTCTTTCTCTTCTCTCACTTCTCTACAAGTAAATTTTTTCCAATAAAACTATTTTGCTTCATTGAAAAAGGTACCTGTTTTGCATTGACATAGGAAAATGTTGATATAGCTTTGGTTGGTCATGCCAAGGATTTGCCTGGAAACTACAGAAAATTACATTCCTTTTTCAAACAAAAGTTATCTTCTCTCTTAATAATTTATCATTGTTCTAGCCAAATAATTCAGCTGAAGCAACCCCAATTATAATTGTGGCATCAGATATAGTTATATCTATATATATATATATACATATATATATGTAGTTATATCTACATATAACTATATATAGTTATATCTATATATTCAGTGTACAGCCTTGTACAGGGCTTGATAAGTGAAGTATTGAGTAGATAGATTAAAGCTATCACAAGACCACTACCCTTATCTTAGCCCTCAGGAGGAGGGGTGCAAAACTATCAACCAGCAAAGTCAGTTTCTGTCCAGTCTTGTCCTCTAGACAGATGCTTGCTGGCAACTTACTATTGTGTTATAATGAGCTCTAATAACTTATTTGACTCTAAATTTCTTCATCTTTAAAAATGGGGCTATTGAATGCTGGATTGTGCTTAATTTTTCTCAAGTTTTGTGTTCTGATTTTCATATTTATTTATGAGTTCTTACTGCATCTATGATTAAACTCTAAAACAGTGTTATCAACTCTTAAATACTCTTGTTATTTTCACATTATAGCATGTAGGCATTCCAGTTGCAATCTATAATTGATGATCATTTATTTGACTGTGAAAATACAATATTAAGTGCATGAAAAATACTGATTTAACTACTGTTCAGGGTTCCACAGGAAAGACAAAAATTACTGTCAAATATTGTCAGAAAATGAGTATATAGTACTGTACTTATAATTTTAGTAGAGGTTATTATCATATAAAACGACTAGGAGCTGCAAAGACTATTATCTCAAAGGAGGACTTGATTTGGTGTTACTAAAGACCCCTGATATCCCTAAATTGCTATGACACAGATTTTATTTCAGTTGTTTAGTTTTTTTTGTTCTAGTTTTTTTTGGTTTTTGGGCCACACCCGGTGATGCTCTGGGGTTACTCTTGGCTATGAGCTCAGAAATCATTTCTGGTTTGGGGGATCATATGGGACACCGGGGGATCGAACAGTGGTCCATTCTAGGTTAGCCGTATACAAGGCAAATGCCCTACCACTGTGCCACCACTCCAGCTCCATTGTTTAGTTATTTTTTGCAATCATTGATTAATTCTCATCCTAGAAAAATAAAGGTTATGGTAATTATATAGTATTATCTAATCATAATTATAATTAATAATTATAATTAATTATATGTGACTTCATTTATGTGATTTTGAGATTCTAATTATGAGAGTTGCTATAGCTGGAACACATTTTAAAATAAATGTTTGTACACTACAACCATATTGAAATGATTTTGTATTTGTTGATACTTAAACTATCAGCAAATATATGAATACTTGTGAAATCTACAAAAGTTAATTTACTATAAGCACAATTTTCACATAACAAAAAACTATTATTTATGCTCTTGATAACCATATTGTATTTATTCTTGCCCCAACCATAATGAGGATATAATTTTGTTATAACTACTAATGCATTTTTGATATAATATATATAATTGTTTTATGTGTTATAAAAGAAGCCAAGTTATCCTAGTTACTAATGGTGACTTATTGCGTAACTTATCAAGCCTTCATAACATCACTGCATGTCACATATTATATCTAAGTAACCTCACTGTGGCTCTCTGTATTGCTAAGAATTTAAGTAATTTTTTTGTTTTGTAAATATAATTTTTATTTTAATCATAGTGGCTTACATATCATTGAAAATAATATTTTAGGTACATATTAACATAAAATCAGGGGAATTCCCATCACCAAATTATCCTCCCTCCACCTTCGTTCTTGTCCTACCTCCCATATCCTTCTTCCTCACACCCGGGGCTGCCAGAATAAGGTGGTCCCACCTCTGTTTGGTCTTGGTACCTGCCTTATTTCCCGCTCTCATTGGGAGGTGGGACTAGATAGTTCAAGTTATGTGATTTTGTTTGAAGAAGAGAAAAGTAATAAACTGGGGGGAAAGAATCAAATACACCAAAAATGGGCAGAGTCCTTCTGGAGGCTCTCATCCGAGGTTTGAGAGACGAAGGGGAAAAAGAAGGTAAAATACCACAACAGTACAAAAAGTACAAATAAAATATCCAGTGAGCACTCCAGCTATAAAGATAAGCACCACATAAAAGCCATGGTCTTGAGACAAAAAACATGGCAGAGCACATAAGGGAAGAGAAGAAAAGAAGAAAAAAATAATAAATATGAATGGAGACAAAAACTTCAATATCTACACCAAAACAAAGAAATCGACAAAGACTAGATAAATAAATAAAAAAAATTTGTTTTGTGCTTTTTGCCTTATTTTTTCCTTTTTTTCTTCCCTCCTGCACAGGTACAGTAAATATTGGGGTCATTCGAAAAGGAATTCCCTTGGCCTAAGAGATACAGGGTTTCTCCACCCTTGAAGCATTTTGTCATGGGATTAACTATCCTTTCAGGTTCATTTACTCTCCCATTGGTGCTTTTGTGGTGTATGAAAGACTTCTGCTCCATCCTGGGTGATAAAATCAGACCTCTGTATCTAGACAGGTCAGGGAGTGGAACTTATGATGAAGTTTTTCTTTGTGGCTCTAGAAGTTCTGTTCTCTCAGTGTCATTTTAATCCGCCTTCTGTGGTTGGTGGTCTTGGTCTTTGTGCTAGGATGGGGCCGGGGACAGTGTCTTTTGTTATGTTTCCAGAAGACCCATTCCGTTGCAATTGTCTCAGACAGACCTCTGGAACTAGAGATCATGGTTGTTGTGTAGGTCGTAGCTCAAACCCTAGACTAGTGCTTTTTTTTTTTTTTTTTTTTTTTTTTTTGGTCCCAGGAAAATTACAGTCCAGTCATGGTTCTATCATTGCGATCTTGGCATTTGGAGAGACCAAAGGGTGGTCTCTCTGATTTTGTCTTATCGTTAGCTGGTGAGATAGGATAATCTGCTCTTGGGCCAAGTTGTTCCATTTCCTAGTTGTAGTATATCATATTAGAGCTGGCACTTGTTGGTGTCCAAGCAGTATTAAGGATGTCCCGGATGGGATTTGTTTCCTGTGGCTGTTGTGAAGAACTGTGTCATTTCTATGTCTGGGATCCAGGGTTCAAGGCTGGACGGTTGGTGTCTAATCACCTGGGATCTAAGTTGGGTCCACATGACATATTTTCAAGGTGGAAGATGCCCCTGTATTGTAAACAAGTATGAGTTCTTATCTCTAGTAGATAAGAGCTTGGTTTTTTTTTTTTTTTGTTTTTCTTTTTTTTTTTGGGTTTTGGGTTTTGGGCCACACCCTGTGACGCTCAGGGGTTACTCCTGGCTATGCGCTCAGAAGTTGCTCCTGGCTTGGGGGACCATATGGGACACCGGGGGATCGAACCGTGGTCCGTCCTAGGCTAGCGCAGGCAAGGCAGGCACCTTACCTCCAGCGCCACCGCCCGGCCCCAAGAGCTTGTTTTTATAAGTAAGATTTCCTCTTTTTTTAGTGTGCCTTTGCAAAGAGAAATGGTGCTACATTGTATTGCCGGTGCATTTGAGGGTGGAAAGAGAAGAAAACAGAAATAGGTCACATCCCAAAAAAGATAAAAATAGAAATAAAAATATATGTGCTCACATATATATATAAAGAAAAAAGATTTTAAAAATGAAATAAAAAAGTAATTAAAGGAACAAAGTGATGCAAGAGACTACCTTACGTTTGGGGAGTAATTTTTAACATGACTATCCCAGAAATAAGGTCCAGAGGTGTGATGCAGTGGTCTTGGAAGAGCTACTTAGAAAATGATTCTTAATGTCAAAATCTTGTATCAGTTATCCAAAGGACTGTGACACTGAGGGTTTGTGTTTAATTCCAGGGTTTCTCTAATTGACAGTAGAAATCTTAGTTTATCACATATGTCATGAATTTGTTAGTCTGAAGGAATTAATCAAAATACTGTTTCTATAAACATTTTTATTGATTCATCATTTCTGAAATCATGCAGTTTATGACTTGGTCCTATTTTGAGTAATAGCAATTACTTATGAAAGCTGTAAGATAGTTTCTGCCAAGCTTAATTAAACCTTTTCTGCCAGGCGACATTTTAAAGAGTTTATGAACTGTCAACTATGGATACCATAGCCCAAATATTACTCATAAAATAGAATCTCTACTAGTAAAAATAACTTAGAAGCATCAAATCTTCAAATCTGGAAACCAGTTGGCTCATTTTAGAAAAATTCCATGTCTCATTACCTCATCACAGCTTAACATTTGGTCTTGTGTATTATTTATGGGAGGATTCACTTTTTTTCCCCTAACATGCTATAACTCACTTGTTGAGATGTCCACTCACTCTATGTTTTACAATCACCTTTTAGAAATTTTCCTTGATATTCAAAGCACTCATGGAGATGTTCAAAAGAAAAAACTGTTTAGGATTTCTTAATGAAGAGCTTTTTTAAGGAAATATTTTGACCTGGTTCTATAAAATATTTAAGAAAAATATAGAATTTTAGGAATGAGGTGCCTTCAGATATACTGTATTTAAAGTAGAGAACTTTAGGGTAAGTAAATGTTTAGAAAGAGGTAGCTATGCACTTAGATTAAGGTGAAGTTTAATGATTGGGGTTTACTTAGCATTGAACAGATTTTGAATTAATAAAGAAAATAAGAAAGCTCAGTCCAGGCTGTGCACTATGTTCAAGGCCAATGAAAGAGTTTCTTCTTTATTAGAATTATGGTGGATGAGGAGAGAAGTGTAAGTGTAGGATGGTCTTGATAACCAGCAGTTCCCCAAGAATTTTGAATAGAGAAGGGATTTAATGAAAGCAATATTTTAAGAAACGAATCAATAGCTTTGGATAGAACTAGATGGAAAAAGTAAGGACAAGAAAAGTCGATAGGCAGTAGCTCCTATTTCTGTTTAATAATCTGGTATGTTTCTTTTTTTTTTTTTCCTTTTTTTTTTTTCTTTTTGGTTTTTGGGCTACACTTGATGACGCTTAGGGGTTACTCCTGGCTTTGAGCTCAGAAATCGCTCCTGGCTTGGGTAAGGTGACAATTGAATAATATAGCAGTGAAGTTTCACAGAATGGTTCCTGTATTGTGCCATCAATAATAATAGTAATAGTAATAATAATAATAATAATAATAATAATAAATAATAATGGTTACCACTTCTTGGCTGCTTGTTATGTGCCAGGCATGTACTTTAAAGTACATGTACTTTACATAGATTTTAAAGAACTATGTACTTTACATAAATTAAATTTTTTAATCACCTTATAAAAATAAGCTTTATTTTCTTCTTACATCTCTCCTTTTTGGTAATTACCAGAAGTTGTACAGGCATACACACTTGTTTGAGGACTTATATGTAATTATGGTGCTTGCATGCTTGACAGTCATGCACTTAAGTTGTGGTGCTTGCACACATTTGGGTGCAGCGTACTGGAGGTCATATACTTTATTATGGTCCCAGGGATCCCAAAGAACAAAGTTGCTGTCATCACATACAGGCATGTGGGCTGATTCAGGATATCAACTTCACAACGTTATATATGCAAAGCAAGTGCTCTATCATTGAGCTACACCCAGACGCCAATAAGTATTATTTTTAATCCTGTTTAGCAGATTAAAACATTAGAATTTAAAAAGCTGAATGAGGGCTCCAAGAGATAGTAGATGAGTTCATGCATTTGCCTTGCATGTGACTTATTCCAGTTTTAATCCCCAGAATGCAGAGGTTCCTCCAAGTCTCACCAAAAGTGACCCCTGAGCACAGAGCCAAAGTATGCACTTCCCTTAAAAAAATTGTGATTTTTTTCTAAGTAATTCAACAAGCTAGTATTTGACCAAAGTTATCTCATATCTAAGCTCATGCTAAGAGAGACATTAGAAATATTTGAAGGGAAAAATGAAAACTAACCAATATTTATTTTGCGTACTAAAGCATCTTAAACTAGTTAAAACTGCATTTTATTAGAACCATTTAAGAGCATCAAGTCCTTGACTTTGACAACCACAACTGAGCAGAACATTTTCTGGCAACATGAAAAAAGACCTTAGACTTCAACAATGAACAGGTCTGGAGACTGTAGTTAGTCTCATGACAGTATGCTTCAAAGGTGGAGACACCCTGTATCTCTTAGGCCAAGAGAATTTCCTTTCTAATTTCCCCAATACTTATTGTGCCTATGCAAAACAAACAAACAAACAATAACAAGAACAAAAAAATAAACCTTGCCACACTGCCACCTTTTTCTTTTCTTTTCTTTTCTTTTCTTTTTTTGACCAAAGTGAATTACATATCTTTCACAGTAATATTTTAGGTACATAGTGACATTGAATCAGGGGCATTCCCATGACCAATGTTGTCCTCCCTCCATCCCTGTCCCCAGCATGCATCCCATATCCCCCTCCTTTACCCCTGGGCTGTTAGTATAAGTGGTCCCCTCTGTGTCTAGCTTGTTGTAGATTGGGTATCAATTCTGTTGTCATTGGCTTTGGATTTGGTGTTTAAGTCTGATCACATTTTATTTCTACTTAATGTTCATACAACTGTTTGGTCTTGGTACCCTCCATTATTTTCCCCCCTCAGTTTGTGAGGCAGAACAAAATAGTTCAAGTTATGTGGTTCTGTTTGAAGGAAAGAAAAAACATAAAATATGGCAAAAATCAAAGAAGCAAAAAAATTGGAGGAGTCCTTCTAGAGGCTATAAATACCAATTTAAGAGAAGAAAGGGAGAAAAACATAACAATAATACAAAAAAAATCAAATAAAAGAACCTGAAAAAGCAACACAGCAATAAATACAACAACTACACAATAACCACGGTCCTGAAATAAAAACAAAACAAAGCACAAAAAAAAAACCACAGAAAAAAACAACAATAACAAAACCAAAAAAAAAATTAACTCGTGCTTCTTTTTTTTTTTTTCTTGCATAGGCACAGTAAATATTGGGGAGATTAGAAAGAGAATTCCCTTGGCCCTTGAATTCTTCACCCTTGAAGTATACTGTCATGGGAATAACTACAGGCTTCGTACATGACCTTTTACTCTCCCCTAAGTCTTTCTGTGGTGTCTGGAAACTTTCTACTCTGTTGTGGATGATAAAAATCAGGCTTCTGTAGCTAGAGATCTTGGTATTTGCACAGGCCAAAGGCTGGAGCCTAGGATGGAGTCTTTCTTTACAGTTCTAGAAGTTCTGTTTCATCGCTGTTGTTTTAATCAGTCTTCTGTAGTTGGTGGTCTTGGTTTTTGCACCTACCCTAGGATGAAGCCTAGGATAGAGTCTTTCATTATGTTTCCAGAAGATCTGCTCAGTTGCAGTTGTCTCAGTCAGACCTCTGAAATTAGAGATCTTGGTTGTTGTACAGATCATAGTCCAAAGTCTAAACTAGGGTCTTTTTTTATTGGTCCCAGGATAAGTTCTGCCCAACCATAGTTGTCACAATCAGTCTTCTGTAGATAGCGATCTTGGCTTTTGCACAGATCAAAAGATGACAAGTCTTCTGATTTTGTCTTATCATTAGATGGAGAGGTAAGACAACCTGCTCTTAGATCAAGTTGTTGCCATTTCCTCATTGTCAGGATGTCATATCAAAACTGATGCATGTTGGTGTTGGAGCAGTATTAAGAATGTCCCAGAAGGAGTTTGGTTCCTGGAGCTGTTGCAGAGAATTGTGTCAGTTCTATGTCTGGGATCTAGGGCTTGGGATTGGACGGTCACTGTCTAATCACCTGGAGTCTAAGTTGGGTCCACATGACATATGTTCAAGGTGGGAGGTACCCCTGCCATCGCTTTTTTATCTCTTTTATTTTCCTTTTTTCTTTTTCTTTCTTTTCTTTTAAATTTATATTTATAACTTCTAGACAGGGTTCCCACCCACTTTTTTTTTTAAACAGAACCATAGACCACGAATCATCTTGTTCTGCCTCATATTTCTCGGTCTTCCTACAAACTGAGTATATAAAAGTGGATGGTAGCAGGGGCAAAGCAGTCTCAGGAGGATAGAGTGAAAATAAAAAATGACCAGACCTAAATTCCCAACCCAAAGTCAATGACAATAGAATCAAAAGACCCAAACTACAACAAGTTATACACAAAAAGGACCTGTTACACTAGCAGTCCCTGAGGCTAAGGGTGGAGATATGGGATGCGTACTGGGAACAGTGGTGGGGGGATGTCAACATTGGTGCTAGGAATTGCCCTAATTCACTGTCAATATGTACCTTAAATATAACTGTGAAAGACTTTTAATTCACATTGGTCTCAATAAAAATTTTAAAAAAAGAGAGAGAGAATCAAGTCCAACATCAATTCATAAACTAAGATGAATGACATAGGATGGAATCTCCAGAAAATAGACTTGTGAGAGAGATTTGTGAGCAAGGGGTTTATTGGGAAGAATACTTTTAAAAAAATTTGAAGAGCAATGAGAAGATGCAACAGAGAATTAAACTGATATTAGAAAGACACTGGAGCATGAATGGCCTTTCAGAGCTGCCCCAATAAAAACCAGTGGACTGATCCCTCTTACCCCGCCAGCACATTGACTGCTCCCAGAAAGGAATAGTAAATCAAGTAAAACAACTTCTTTCTACTGATGGTGAGTCCTGGAAAGGATTCAACTATGCATTTAGAGCCTCAGTCCTTTAGAGAATCTGGACACCATTATAGCATCCACTGCACCAAAACATAAGAACCAATTATGTTTTTTAATTATCTACTCTTCAATATATAAACACCTCCAGGCACATTTGGGTGGGGGAGTGACTTTCCCTTTAAAGTGTTCTTTTGGTGGGAAGGAAACATGCAATAAATCTGTCAGTACATTTCTTTGCCATGGAGTGGTGGCATTACTTCTAAATGAAAATAATCAACATGGAAAGCATTTGGAGTGTGGCTTAATTGAAGCCCTGTGCTTTGGACCTATTTGGTGTTAATGTGTAAATCCAATACTGTTTTCACACCTGCCTTTTTTTATGATGCTCTTTTTAGTCAGGAGTCTAGTATAATTTTTTGCTTTGGCTATAGAAAGGGCATGAACTGTTATCATTGTCTAGAAGTAAAATTCATATGGTGTCAAGAAGTCATCTTCATGTCCATGAAAAACATCTTGCCTGGCTTTCTTGCCAAGAGAGCCTGTGCCAGAATCACGTGGGGAACACTCCTTTGTGCCACTCTTGATCTTGACAGCCATTAGATATATACAAACATTAAACGTGTGCCTGAATTTTGCCCCCAAAGAATCTGAAAAATGATTGTGAATAGATCCTGGAAAGGATCTATTATATAATAAGGCACACTTATTATATATAATATGTATACATTTTTTTATTTAAGCATCATGGTTACAAAGATGTTAGTAATTGGTTTTCAGCCATAAAATGTCTTCAGGATAGACATTGCATTGCTCAATCATTGGCATGGTAGTTGTTAGTGTAGTTATTTCTCTAACTTCACTTGCCACTG
The DNA here is from genome assembly GCF_024139225.1 of Suncus etruscus. Classification (NCBI taxonomy): domain Eukaryota; kingdom Metazoa; phylum Chordata; class Mammalia; order Eulipotyphla; family Soricidae; genus Suncus; species Suncus etruscus. The sequence continues at coordinate 10,641,910 of NC_064848.1, forward strand.
TGGTAAGCTTTATATTATGGGCTGGTCCTTCTGGCCCTCATCTCTATTGTTTTGGGTATTATTTTTATGCTTGCTTTTATTTTTCTTAAATCCCACAGATGAGTGAGACTATTCTGTTTATCTGACTTATTTCACTCAACTTAATAGTCTCCATATCCATCCATGTATAGGCAAATTTTGTGACTTCATTTTTTTCTAACAGCTGCATTGATTTAATTGTATAGATGTACCACAGTTTCTTTAGTCACTCATCTATTGCTGGCATCTGGGTTGTTTCCAGATACTGGCTATTATAAATAGTACTGTTATGAACATAGGAGTGCAGAGGCCATTATTGTATTGTGTTTTTGTGGTCCTAAAGTATATCCCTAGAAGTAGTATTACTGGATGACATGGGATCTCAATGTCTAGTTTTAAAGGAGTATCCATATTGTTTTTCAGAAAGACTAGACTAGACAGCATTCCCACCAACAGTGAATGAGAGTTCCTTTCTCCCCACATTCACACCAGCAGTGGATGTTCTTTGTGATGCAGGCACACTTATTTTTTAACAGCTTATAAGATTGACCAGAGTTGAAATGTCCCTTTCTAGTGAACCAGTAGAGACTGTTGATAAATTGTTCTTTTTGTAGGAGCCTTTGAGCATGAGAATACTTGTTGTATATTAGGGATCATCAGTAGGTTGAATCTATTTAAAGAAAAATAGATTTTTGGGGCCGGAGTGATAGCATGGAGGTAAGGCGTTTGCCTTTCATGCAGAAGGTCATCAGTTCAAATCCCGGCGTCCCATATGCTCCCCCCCCCCCCCGTGCCTGCCAGGAGCAAGCAATTTCTGAGCATGGAGCCAGGAATAACCCCTGAGCACTACCAGGTGTAACCCAAAAAAACACAAAAAAAGAAAAATAGAATTTTAATCTATTAGATTTACTAAATCTTAATAGATTTTACTCTATTAAGAGATTAAATAATTTAAATAATTACAATAATTTTATTAAATAACTATAATTTTCCAAATTATATCTATAAGTATGTAATATATTGTATATAGTTATATATAAAATTTACATTAAATATTCTATATAATTATATTGAATAATTTAAATTTAATCTATTTGGAGAAAGAAAAATGTCTTAGATGAAGTGGTGAGTGCCATCCAGAAATAATAAGGAAGGAAAGAGAGTTTTGGAAAATTGAGTCCAAATGAAAGAGTGAAAGGATGCAGGAGAGAAGTATGAACTGGAAGTGAGTCCTATGGAGTGTGGAAAAACTGTGATTCAGACATTTCCTTTAAACTCTTCTTATTTATTTCCACCCTCATCTGTTACTATTACAGGAAGGTCATTTTTGAGCATAGGTAGAAAATGGGTAGAAATTTGCAAGCAGAGATCTGCTTCTCTCTTATTCATGCATGCAGTAAACCTGCATTGAATGGTTAATGATAGCCAAACGACTGTGCTAAATTTTAATATGTGCTTTCAAGAAAATCACAATCTGAAGGAGAGGGCAGAGACTGCCAGATAGTGGTATACTGATGATATGGGAAACACCAGGACTTGAAAAGCATAAACTAGGTAGTCTCTAAACACTGTTCTAAAAGCCAGAGACAGCTTTGTGGGGAAGTTTTGTAATGCTACAAGATTTTTGGTTGCTGTGATTTTTCCACCCATAATTTTTTTCATTTTATAGATTATCTTTTATGTCCTGTAGGAGAGTTTTTATACATTTTTATGAAATATCTCTTGTAGTGTCCTTGAGATTATTCCTAAACAGTTTATAGTGTTTGCTGTTATCATAAGGAATACATCATATATCATTTTTCTTGTTGCTTAATGTTGGCCATAGAGGAGCACAATTGGTATGTACTATCTTATAACTTATAACTTTAATGTACTCTCTAATTCTAAGGATTTGGAGGGTTTCTTGCTTTTTCTTTGTTGATAAACAAATCACTTGCAAAAAATGGAAATCTTGTCTCATCTTTCCCAGTTCTATCTTATTTTATTTTTACTATTGCATTGTTTAAGACCTCCATATCTTGTTGAGAATCACTGGTGATAATTAGCATCTTTATTTATTTTGGGGCCACATCTGGCAGTGCTCAGGGATCATTCCTGGCTCTAAAGTCAGGAAGTACTCCTGAAAAGCTTGGAACACTATATGGGATGCTAGAAATTGAACTCGAGTTGACCATGCAAGGCAGGTACTATCTCTCCACCTCCTTAACTAGCATCTTTATTTTCTCCCAGACCCTAAAGAAAGAGCATTTCCATTTCCTCCTTTGAGAGTAATGTTTTCCATGGATAGATTTTTGATAGATAAGCATAGTAAAAATCACTTTATGATATTTAATTATCAGTGTACTATACTATAGATGCTATTAATTGATATCCTAGTAAGGTTTCTTCCTTTCACCACTGCTTGCTCAGTCACTGCCTCAGACCAGCCTTGCTTCAAAAAACTGATGACCACATGGATCTTTCCAGGAAAGGGTGAGGGGACTTCCAATGGCACAGAGCTGGCTCCATCTCCTCACTGTACTGCCTTTGATCTTTAATATAAACCTTTTTGGGCAGTACCAGAATACTCTGAAAATGCACTTTATATTTTATCCCCAAGTTCAGGGTTCTTGATTTCTTGTCACGCTTTCCTCTGGAACTTTCTAGAATGAAAGAGATATGAATGCTCTGGAAAAGTTTCTGTATAAAAGGAGATGAAATCCCATTGGTCCCTCTGCAGGAAGAATAGTTTCTCCCACAGCTTCTAGGTACCCCATTCATAAGGCTGAAACATGATGACTTTAGTGGTACAGTTTCCAGAAGGGAAACGGTCAGGAGAGGAGGAGCTTCTCATTGGCTGAGCCTTTTTAGTAGGTGTTGGGACCTAAGGAACTCCCCATTACAGACACAGAATATCTGGAAGTTCTTAGCTGTTTTCCAAGTGGTCCCACTCACTTTTTAAAAAATAGTTTAATTTTATTTGGTTTATGGGCCACATCCAGCAGTGCTCGAGGCTTACTCAGCAATTAATCCTGATAGTGCTTGGGGGATCATATGCGATGCTGGAGATCAAATACAGGTTCGCTGCATGTAAGGCAAGTGACCTACCCACTGTACTACCACTCTGCCCTCCCCCACTCACTTATTTATTATTATTATTATTATTATTAAATTATTGTGAGATACAGTAAAAAAAGTTATTGATAGTTGGGTTTCAGTCAGATAATGTTCCAATATTCATTCTTTCATCATTGTTCATTTCCCACCAACAATTTCCTGTTTTCCTGTCTTACACACACACACACACACACACACACACACACACACACTTTTCTGTTCTCTCTTTCTCTCTCTTTTTCTGTTCTCTCTCTTACTCTCTTTTCCCTTTTTCCTTTTAGGCACCATGGTTTGCATAGTATTCACTATGACTGCAGGGATATCATGCTTATCACTTTACTATCTTTAAGCACTCAGTTCTTGTCCAGAGTGATCATTTCCAACTATTATTGCCATAGTGATCCCTTCTCTGCCCTAACTCAACCCTCCATCACCTCTACTATCTTTAGGTATTATTCTGATATTATATTGTTTGGATTTTAATGCCCCTCAAATGAGTGTGATCATTCTGTCCCTCTCCCTCTAATTCATTTCACTCATCATGATGTTCTCCATATTTATCCATGTATAAGCAAATTTTATGACTTCATTTTTCCTAACAGCTGCATAATATTCTATTGGGTTGAAGTATCACATTTTCTTTATCTATTCATCTGTTCTCATGAACTTGGTTATTTCCAGATTCTGCTATTGTGAATAGTACTGCAAAACATAGGAGTACAGAGAGGTTTTCTACACTGTATTTTGGGTTGTTGGATCAAATGGAAGCTCAATTTCTAGTTTTTTGAGGAATGTCCATATTGTTTTCCAAAAAGGTTAGACCAGTCTACTTTTTGGAACAATTGATCACCCACATCCCTGGATCCAGGTGACAAAAAACATTCTCCCCCACATCTCTGTAAACCCTACCACCAAACATCTAATGTTTCCCCACCCCAACCCAAGATTAGCATCTTCATTCTTGTTAAGTTCCACGATGTGAAATGGACTTGGAAAAGGGCCCTTGTAAGAAGTAGAGCCAGCAGTATTCAGAAAAGAACTCGCTTTTTTTTGGCTTTCCTCCCCTGAGCTATCTGCTTCTTAGATTAGAAAGCTTGCATGTTGAGGGAGGGACTTCAGAGCATAAAAACCGGCTAACCTTTGCAAAAGCTGGCTCCCTGTGTGTGACACCAGGCGGGGAAAATCCGCAAAAGTACACCGGCCCAGTGGGGCTCAGCTGTGAAAGACTGTGAGTGTGACCTGTCTATGTCTGTCTACTGTCCTCTTGCGTGAAACTCTTGCGAGTGGGGCAAAAAGAGCCTCCAGAAACCTCGCTCGCCCAGACGCCATTTTCAGGGAGGGACTTCAGAGCATAAAAACCGGCTAACCTTTGCAAAAGCTGGCTCCCTGTGTGTGACACCAGGCGGGGAAAATCCGCGAAAGTACACCGGCCCAGTGGGGCTCAGCTGTGAAAGACTGTGAGTGTGACCTGTCTATGTCTGTCTACTGTCCTCTTGCGTGAAACTCTTGCGAGTGGGGCAAAAAGAGGCTCAGAGGAGCACGGCCGCTCTGCTTCGCTACGCGGCCGTGCAATCTTTCTAAGGAAAGAACTCCATTGCAACAAGAAGGAAAAATCACACTAAGAACGGCGCTATATCACAGAAGCAAACATTTCTCTCTGGACTGTCTTCTATGTTGCATGCTCGGGCCTAAGATTTGACCCAGTATGAGGCTTCATCCACGGAGGACTCCCCTCCCTTAGAGGCAAGTCAGCCCATCCAGAAAGGGAGGAGCCAGAGGAGTGTGCTGCCTACATCATATAGACAATGAATACCACCACAACACGTAGAAAAACCCACAATACAAGTGTGACAATGGGGAAACAACGCAGGCCAGCATCAGACATAGAGAATGAAGATGACAATTCTGAGGACCAGATAATGACTGAACAACTAATCAACCTCTCAGATAAGGACTTTAGACTAGCAATATGGAAGGTGCTCAACAGACTCCAAGAAACCATGGATCGAGTTGAACAGAACACTAATAAGAACCAAGAAAATATGAAGGCAGAAATGACAAAACTCCAAACTGAAATAACATGTCAACTAACAGGACTGAAAAAGTCAGTAAACGAAGTGAATGACAAAATGGGTAAGCTCTGGGACAGGGTATCAGAAGCTGAGAATAGACTTGGTGCTGTGGAAGATGAGATACATAACAATTCCATACAGCAGGAGAGATTGGAAAAAAAACTTAAAGCAAATGAGCAGACAATGGAAAAATTAGTCAAAGAATGGGAACAGATGAAAATAGAAGTCTATGATAAGATCAACAGAAACAACTTAAGAATCATTGGAGTCCCAGAGACCCAGGAAGAAAATTTCCAGGAAGAATCAATGGTCAAGAACATCATTAAAGAGAAACTTCCAGAGCTAAAGAATATATGTGATCAAATCCTGCATGCCCAAAGAGTACCAACCAAAAGAGACCCCAGAAAAACCACCCCAAGACACATCCTAGTCACAATGACAAATCCCACAGATAGAGACAGAATTCTGAAAACAGCAAGATCAAAAGGGGAAATCATGTTCAAGCAAGCTTCCCTGAGATTTACAGCAGACCTGTCACCAGAAACGCTCAATGCCAGAAAGCAGTGGTGGGATATTGTGACAAGACTGAATGAAATGAATGCTTCACCCAGAATACTATACCCAGCAAAACTCACTTTCCGGTTTGATGGAAGAATACATGGTTTCACAGACAAAAAACAGCTCAGAAACTTCACAGACACAAAACCAGTCTTAAGAGAAAAACTGAAAGACCTAATCTAAGACAAGACTACCCAAAAGACACACCAAATTTTGAAATAAAGATGGCGTTAAATCCCAGGACAATTCTTTCTCTCAACGTCAATGGACTAAATGCACCAGTTAAGAGACACAGAGTGGCTAAATGGATCAAAAAACTCAATCCAACCTTCTGCTGCCTACAAGAAACGCACCTGAATAGTGAGAACAAACATAGACTCAAAATAAAAGGCTGGAGAAAAGTTATCCAAGCAAACAACACCCATAAAAAAGCTGGAGTGGCCATACTAATATCAGATAATGCAAACTTTATACTCAGGAAGGTTGTAAGGGACAAAGACGGACATTTTATATTAATCAAGGGGTACGTAGAGCAGGAAGAATTCACTCTCCTAAACATATATGCACCGAATGAGGGGCCAGCAAAATATTTAGTACAACTGTTGACAAATCTGAAAAATAATATCAACAACAACACAATAATTGTGGGGGACCTTAACACGGCTTTGTCAACACTGGACAGGTCAACCAGACTGAAACCCAACAAGAATATACTAGACCTGAGGAGAGAAATGGAAGAAAGAGGCCTAGTGGATATATATAGGACACTCCATCCCCAGAAACCTGGATACACATTCTTCTCCAATGTACATGGGACATTCTCCAGGATAGACTACATGCTGGCACATAAAACATACCTCCATAAGATCAAGAGGATAGAAATTTTGCAGACTACCTTCGCTGACCACAAGGCTCTGAAATTATTTGTGAACTCCAAAGGGACTCAGAAGAAACACTTTAACACCTGGAAGTTAAACAGCCTCATGCTCAATAACCAGTGGGTCCGAGATGAAATCAAGGAGGAAATAAAAAGGTTCCTGGAAACAAATGACAATAAAGACACAAACTCTCAGAACTTATGGGACACAGCAAAAGCAGTACTGAGAGGAAAATTTATAGCTTTGCAAGCACACATCAGGAAGGAAGAAGGAGCTTACCTGAGTAGCTTAATGACACAGCTAATAGAACTAGAAAATGCTCAACAAAAGGACCCAAGAATAGGAAGACAGAAGGAAATAACAAAGCTGAGAGCAGAAATCAACGAAGTGGAAACTCAAAAAACAATCCGAAAGCTCAACGAAAGCAGAAGTTGGTTCTTTGAAAAAATAAACAAGATTGATAGACCACTGGCAAACCTAACAAAGAAAGAGAGAGAGAGAAACTTGATAACTCGTATCAGGAATGAAAAAGGAGAGATCACTACTGATATGACAGAGATTCAAAGGGTAATCAGAAACTACTTTGAAAAACTCTACGCCACTAAAAATGAGAACCTGGAAGAAATGGATAAATTCTTGGACTCTTATAATCTTCCACGGTTGAAGGAAGAGGATGTAGCATATCTAAACACCCCCATCACCATTGATGAAATTAAAACAGTAATCAAATGTCTGCCGAAAAACAAAAGCCCAGGCCCAGATGGATTCACTAATGAATTCTATCAAACTTTCCAAGAGGAACTACTGCCAATCTTGGCAAGACTCTTTCATGAAATTGAACAAACAGAAACACTTCCAAATAGCTTTTATGAAGCCAACATCACCTTGATACCTAAACCAGACAGAGACGCTACCAAAAAAGAAAATTACAGACCAATATCACTGATGAATGCAGATGCAAAGATCCTCAACAAAATCCTGGCAAATAGGATTCAATGCCTCGTTAAGAAGATCATCCACTACGATCAAGTAGGTTTCATCCCAGGAATGCAAGGCTGGTTTAACATCCGTAAATCTATCAACATAATACACAACATCAATAACAAGAAAAATAAAAACCACATGATCATATCAATAGATGCAGAGAAAGCATTTGATAAGGTCCAACACCCATTCTTGATCAAAACTCTCAGCAAGATGGGAATGGAGGGAACCTTTCTCAATATAGTGAAGGCCATCTACCACAAGCCAGTGGCAAATATTATCCTCAATGGAGAAAAACTGAAAGCCTTCCCTCTAAATTCTGGCACAAGACAAGGCTGTCCTCTCTCACCACTCCTATTCAACATAGCACTGGAAGTACTTGCTATAGCGATTAGGCAAGAAAAGGATATCAAGGGAATCCAGATAGGAAAGGAAGAAGTCAAGCTCTCACTGTTTGCAGATGACATGATACTCTACTTAGAAAACCCTAAAGACTCTATCAAAAAGCTTCTAGAAACAATAGACTCATATAGCAAGGTGGCAGGCTACAAAATTAACACACAAAAATCAATGGCCTTTCTATATACCAATAGTAATAAGGATGAAATGGACATTAAGAAAACAACCCCATTCACAATAGTACCACACAAACTCAAATATCTTGGAATCAACTTGACTAAATATGTGAAGGACCTATACAAAGAAAACTATAAAACTCTGCTCCAAGAAATAAGAGAGGACACACGGAAATGGAAACACATACCCTGCTCATGGATTGGCAGGATTAACATCATCAAAATGTCAATACTCCCCAAGGCATTATACAGATTTAATGCCATCCCTCTAAAGATACCCATGACATTCTTCAAAGAAGTGGATCAGACACTTTTGAAATTCATTTGGAACAATAAACACCCTCGAATAGCTAAAGCAATCATTGGGAAAAAGAATATGGGAGGAATTACTTTTCCCAACTTTAAACTGTACTACAAAGCAACAGTTATCAAAAACAGCATGGTATTGGAATAAGGATAGGTCCTCAGATCAGTGGAATAGGCTTGAATACTCAGAAAATGTTCCCCAGAGATACAACCATCTAATTTTTGATAAAGGAGCAGGAAATCCTAAATGGAGCAGGGAAAGCCTCTTCAACAAGTGGTGTTGGCACAATTGGATAGCCACTTGCAAAAAATTAAACTTAGACCCCCAGCTAACATCATGTACAAAGGTAAAATCCAAATGGATTAAAGACCTCGATATCAGCCCCAAAACCATAAGATATATAGAACAGCACATAGGCAAAACACTACAGGACATTACAGGCATCTTCAAGGAGGAAACTGCACTCTCCAAGCAAGTGAAAGCAGAGATTAACAGATGGGAATATATTAAGCTGAGAAGCTTCTGCACCTCAAAGGAAATAGTGCCCAGGATACAAGAGCCACCCACTGAGTGGGAGAAACTATTCACCCAATACCCATCAGATAAGGGGCTAATCTCCAAAATATACAAGGCACTGACAGAACTTTACAAGAAAAAAACATCTAACCCCATCAAAAAATGGGGAGAAGAAATGAACAGACACTTTGACAAAGAAGAAATACGCATGGCCAAAAGACACATGAAAAAATGTTCCACATCACTAATCATCAGGGAGATGCAAATCAAAACAACGATGAGATACCACCTCACACCCCAGAGAATGGCACACATCACAAAGAATGAGAATAAACAGTGTTGGCGGGGATGTGGAGAGAAAGGAACTCTTATCCACTGCTGGTGGGAATGCTGTCTAGTTCAACCTTTATGGAAAGCGATATGGAGATTCCTCCAAAAACTGGAAATCGAGCTCCCATACGATCCAGCTATACCACTCCTAAGAATATACCCTAGGAACACAAAAATACAATATAAAAACCCCTTCCTTACACCTATATTCATTGCAGCTCTATTTACCATAGCAAGACTCTGGAAACAACCAAGATGCCCTTCAACAGACGAATGACTAAAGAAACTGTGGTACATATACACAATGGAATATTATGCAGCTGTCAGGAGAGATGAAGTCATGAAATTTTCCTATACATGGATGTACATGGAATCTATTATGCTGAGTGAAATAAGTCAGAGAGAGAGAGAAAAACGCAGAATGGTCTCACTCATCTATGGGTTTTAAGAAAAATGAAAGACACCCTTGTAATAATAATTTTCAGACACAAAAGAGAAAAGAGCTGGAAGTTCCAGCTCACCTCAGGAAGCTCACCACAAAGAGTGATGAGTTTAGTTAGAGAAATAACTACATTTTGAACTGTCCTAATATTGAGAATGTATGAGGGAAATGTAGAGCCTGTTTAGGGTACAGGCGGGGGTTGGGTGGGGAGGAGGGAGATTTGGGACTTGGGTGATGGGAATGTTGCACTGGTGATGGGTGGTGTTCCTTTTATGACTGAAACCCAAACACAATCATGTATGTAATCAAGGTGTTTAAATAAAAAAAAAATTATGCAAAAAAAAAAAAAAAAAAAGAAAAGAACTCACCATAATATCGCTGGAGAAATGGATCAGGCACTGGTTAGGCCAACTGATTGGTACCAGAACAAGTAAGTTGGAGTTTGGCAGAAAGACCTGGTTACAAGCAGCTTTTCAACCGATCCACCATCCATCCTCAGGATGGGAAAAAAGACAACTTTGAAAGTCAGAAGTTGAGCTCATAATTGCCATGAAAGAATTGAGGGTGGTGCCTGGCCCTGGAACATGATGATTTCATTATCAAAGGAGTTGGAGGTAAATGTCACCTGTATATTATTCCCCATTGGTGACCAGTGTGTGGGGAGGCTGTACTTTCTTTTTCTTCTCTGATTAATTAACCCTGTTCAAAAGGGTTAAGTTAAACAATGTATGCCTTAGAATTCTGTTCCCGCACTTCAGACCAGGATTCAAACATTTCATCTATAATTCCAAACTGTAAACCTTTCAGTCTTTTTTAGAGAATTGAAGAACATGAGCTTTGAGGTCACTAGAGTTGTGCTGAATTCTTGATTCCATGTCATACCAGTTGAGTCATCTTAGACAACAAAAAAATTGCTTGACCTCTCTGGGCCTAAGTTTTACCATTTGTAAAATGGGTGCTAATAGGTTTACCTATTTGATACAACTTGTAGAAAAATTGTGTATGTTAGAGATAAGATAGCCAGTAAGGTACCTATCTTGCACACAATCAACCCAGATTGATCCCTGTTACTCTCTATGGTCCCTTGAGTCCATCAGGAGTGAAATTCAAACACAGAAGATGTACCTCCACCCCCCCAAAAAACTGTTCATTAAACTCTTACTAGTAGTATTAATTCATTTAACCAATATCCAGTAACCAAGAAGTTCTGTTAGTTATTCTTTGGAAATGCCTTTTAAAATTCTGGCCCACCCTTTCTCTCAGTGTTGACGTTGTATCTGTTCAGTGCCAGCAAACTCCCTCCTGCCTTGTACTATCAGACAGATGACCCTTCTGTGGGTATTTTACTAGGGTCACAAGTCTTCTGATTAAAATACTCAGTGGTTCTTTTCAGCCCACAGAATGAAATCCAGAAGTTTTATGTCTAAATAGATCTACTTTTTAACCCCTCATTCTGTAGTATCCCAGGATCTCCCAGTTGTTTTTTGGGTTTTTTGTTTGTTTGGTTGGTTGGTTGGTTGGTTGGTAGGTTGGTTGGTTGGTTTCCACAATCAGAGAACTTGACTGAACTTTACTTGCCTGTGTTTTAAATGTCTGTGTGTTTTCACATCCCTCGAAGTGTCAGTCAAATGAACTCTTTGTCCACAGTTTATATGTCTTGGACTGAAGTCTCTCACATTTTTTCCCTGTTATGCTTTAAATATATAAAGTTTTGTTTTCCCCAGAAGTGCTGTAAGTGATTTGGAAACATTGCCTGCTCCTGATTAATTTCTTTTCTACATCTCATGAAGGCTCTTGTTTATTTACATTAATAAGGAGACTATACAAACAGCTTACATGGAAAATATTCTCCTGAGGACATAGGCTGATGATAAAGGCTAATTCATGCATGGAGAAAGTTGAAGTTGAGGCCCTTTCAGCTCTTGTCTGAGTTATTTGCTGCACCAAGTTATTTAAACAGATATTTTTTTCAGGTAGTTGTTTTACTACTGATTCCCCCATTTTTGCAGTTTCCCTTAAAATTTATGTTTTTGCAATGGTGGTGGTAGTATGAAGATGATACGGGAAAGAATAAAAAAAAAAAACACAAAGGGGCCCGGAGAGATAGCACAGTGGCGTTTGCCTTGAAAGCAGCCGATCCAGGACCAAAGGTGGTTGGTTCGAATCTCGGTGTCCCATATGGTCCCCCGTGCCTGCCAGGAGCTATTTCTGAGCAGACAGCCAGGAGTAACCCCTGAGCAACACCGGGTGTGGCCCAAAAACCAAAAAAAAAAAAAAAAAAAAAAAAAAAAAAAAAAACCACAAAGAAATAAAAATAAGTTTTTGGAAGTCTTGGTCATAAATTGACTCAAAAGAAAAATATCTCTAGAAATATTTTATTGAATTATCCAAAAAGCTGGGGCTGGAGAGGTGGCGCTAGAGGTAAGGTATCTGCCTTGCGAGTGCTAGCCAATGAAGGACTGCGGTTCGATCCCCGGGCGTCCCATATGGTCCCCCCAAGCCAGGTGCAATTTCTGAGTGCTTAGCCAGGAGTAACCCCTGAGCATCAAACGGGTGTGACCCCAGAAAGAAAAACAAAAAACTTACTGAATTATCCAAAAAGTTGGACTTTCCAGACACCATTCTTGGTTGTGCTCAGGGAACTTAATAGGGTGCTGGTAATGAATCTAGGTCGGCCAATGCAGGGCAAGCACCCTACCAGCTGTACCATTACTCTAAGAACATTTGTTAAATAGGGACAAACTTTGATTACTTGGATATATATAGAGTTGGATATATATATATATATATATATATATATATATATATATATATATATATATATATATATATATATATATATATATATATATATTGTCTGGTGTATGTCTTTGTATATGCAAGTATGATATTATTGCTCTACTGTAGACAGGGCAGAGAGCAGCGGGGAGAGTTGTAAACTCCAGACTTTTCTCAATGGCTATTAAGACCTAGATTTGTCCTGGAGAAAGTCTAGAGTTTGCGACCAATCTCAGCCACTTTCCTGCCATATTTAGATGAGTGGGGTCAGAGGAAGATGAATTGAAGGTATCTATATGTGTATGGAGAGAGGGGGAGGATGGAATAAAAATGATCATGGAAGCTATCAGCCTGGCCACTTTTTGCCTTGCTGCTTTTAGGGTTGAAAATTGGCTGGAAGAGTAAAGAAAGGGGAAAAATAAAAAAGTAGTCTTTTAAATTTTCTACAGGAGCTTATCTGAAAAGGGAAACTTTCCCAGCCCCTTTCCCCCTAAAGAGCATATTGTCTATAATCCCAAAACAAACTCCACCTGGGCAGGGTAGGGTAGAGTGACCAGGTGGGTCCTTGATATATCAAAGGAGAGATTTGGCTAAGGAAGAAAAAATGTCTTTATTTTGTTATTGGCTGGGAGTCCAGAGAGGAGAAAAATTGGGTCTTTTTTTTTTTTAATTTTCTGCAGGAGAAAATTTCTCTGACTTTAGAGGTTTCTAAGAATGAAGAATTGGATGAAAAATGTTGCAAAGTGTTAATTTTGTGAGTGCATGACATTGTTAAAGTAACTCAATTCCATGTCAAATTTATCACCTCAAACTTAATGTTGATCTTACAATAGCTTTAATGTGAAAATCTCGATGGTACTAGATTGTGAATATCTAAAAAAAGGAATCAACAGAACTGGTTTAAAGATCTTTAGTAAGTACCATAAAGAACAATTTGGTCCAACAATTTGGTATAAGAATGTTTAGCAATTTGATTCCAAATTGACAGCAGGCAATTTAAGGACTAGGCCTTAGTGCTGGGTTCTAGGCTGCTAACTTGGGAAGCTAGTCTTTCTTCAGGAGTGGCTGGAGCGCCAAACCAACAAAGACCCTCCAGTGCTCTAAGCTCTAAGCATGTGGCTGCCTGTGGCAGGCAAGGCAGCAAAACTGCCCTCAGAGGATGAAGAGAGAAGAGAAGGTTAGAAAAAGAAGTGTAGATGAGTGTTTTATTCAAGAAAGTTAAAAAACAGAACAAAATAATGTACAGGAGGTTTGAGGGTATGTTAGGAAAAACTGTATTGTTATTAGTATATCTCTAGATTAGAAATGACCTAATGTTTTTTGGGGGCCGACGAGGTGGCGCTAGAGGTAAGGTGTCTGCCTTGCAAGTGCTAGCCAAGGAAAGACCTCGGTTCGATCCCCGATCCCCCGGCGTCCCATATGGTCCCCAAGCCAGGGGCAATTTCTGAGCGCTTAGCCAGAAGTAACCCCTGAGCATCAAACAAGTATGGCCCGAAAAAACAAACAAACAAAAAAAATGAAATGACCTAGTGTTTTTTTATAGAGGATTCTATAAAAGGAGCTCAAATTCTCTAGGTGCCTATTACAGTGCTCTTAGAAAAATTGGATTTTTAGAAATTACAGGAAATTAAGGTTTTTCAAATAAGATTTAAAATTACATGCATAATGGTTGTTCTATGTGTTCTGTAAACTGAGAAGCATTGCTTTTTTCCTTGGCATGTTCAGTATTTTTGATATTTCATGGTATTGTGTTGATTTGCATAAATACAGGCAGGAAGTTTTCCTCTCTGTAGTGGGGAGCATTCTTCATGCAGACAGGAAATCTTAAAAGACAGCGAAGGGACCCCCCCCCCCAGCTCTCTTTCATGGGAACAGAGTTGAAAGGAGTTGAGGTTGAGTGACAGGCAGGTCCCTATTGTTAAGCCCTTGACCAAGGTGACAGGAAGTCAGTAGCTCAACACTGCATTAAGGTGCCAGTGTAAGCCTCACAACCCTATACCTACCTCTCTTGCCCAAAACTGAAGGAGAAGAGGCACTCAGGACTATAATAATGGGGGTAATGGTCCAGAAAACAGACTCTATCTGCATCTGGATTAAGAGAATGACCACCCTACAGGGAGTACAAAACATATGTATGTGCCTGTTACCTACCCCTGAAAGGGCCACCAGGGTCCCCTCCCCTTACCTGGACTATTGCATTCAGTGTAGAGTACAATTTAGTTACATGGGGAAGTAATCCCTATTGGGGACTGAATGGGACATGGCTTTGTGTGGCCCTCCTTTGTGTTTTGCCACTGGTTTTGTAAACCCAAATGAGTTTTGCACCAGGGTCATTCTCCCACCCTAGGTGGGAGAGATGGGAGAGAGTAGATGAAAACAACTTAACTCTCCCAACAAGTGGACACTGCTCTGTGAAAATATTCTTTTTCTTTTGGGATGTTAGAAGTTGATCTCCAGAAGAACTGGAGACTAGATCTAGGCTCTGAAGGAAAAATGTTAAGTTAGGACTCACCTGTGAGACACTGCAGCAGGTAAAGGCTAGCTTGCAGGAGTGGGAAAGGTGATGGTAAAATTCTGCCACCTGGTATGAACAGTGGTTCAATCAACCTGAAAAACCTCCCTGATTAAGGTATTTGTGCTAAGGTCCTAGTATGTGCCCACAAGTAGGGACAAGGATGAGGAACCTCAAGGAGAGTCAAAGATTTGACTCATGACCATAAGAAGAGGAGGAAATGTTGGGACTTGGATTCTGAACAAGGAGGGATGCCATCTTGTAAAAGCCATGTGGCAGGCTTCTCAGGTTTTGAATGGGGAGAGAGGCCATTTTGTAAGAACCACATAGTGTGCTTCTAATTCCATAGACACTGCCCCCAAGCTACCTGGCCATACAAGGTAACCTATCAGGGAAGGACAAGGGAGCAATAGGAACGTACAATAGCCTAGACATCAGCCAATCATTTTAAAGATCATCAGAAAGCTGTAACCTCCCTATATCCTTTCCCTATATAATCTTCCTCATGACCTTGGGCAGGGTTCATCTCCTTTGAGAGATTGACATGGCTGGCCAGTGTGGGGCCTTTTTGGCAGAGGGATTAAAATATTAAATTTTATTCCACTTGAGGGGCCCAGAGAGATAGCACAGCGGTGTTTGCCTTGCAAGCAGCCCATCCAGAACCTAAGGTGGTTGGTTCGAATCTCGTGCCTGCCAAGAGCTATTTCTGAGCAGACAGCCAGGAGTAACCCCTGAGCAACGCCGGATGTGACCCCAAAACCAAAAAAAAATTTTTTATTCCACTTGAATGGTCTCGTCCTTCAATTTTGGACCCTAGCAGCACATTTGTTTCCAGATAAGTGAAAGTAAAGTTATTGAAAAAATTGGAAAAGAAGAAAAAATAAAAAATATAAAGAAAGAAAAAAATTAGAGTAGCAAGCATATTTGTGAAAATTATTTTATTTCCGGCGAAGTCATTAACAATGGCAGAAGGTTTAGTAAGCTCTTACTGTTACCTGTCCATTCTGTTAAATTGGGGTGTTCCTTTAAGGATGACAGTATTAAACAAATGAAGTCCAGAAATTCAAAGCACTGTTATTGATACTACAAGTTTTAAAGGCGAACACTTAGCTACCAGCCCCCAAAATTTGGGAAAGAGTCTCTGCACTTGCTCCAAAAAGTTCTGGTGAAATGAGCCCCCAAACTGACATACCTAAAGTGTGGTCAGATAGCTGTTCTTGCAGGAAATTGTTGAAGGTTAGTGATAAGTCAGGCCTTCGGGAAAATGGTGTTTCTGGGAGATGGAGGCAAACAGCATGACTTTGGCAGGGTAGAGGCTTGACCCACCCTGTCCTCCCAAAATGACCAACTTTCTGTTACATGGGCTAGTATATTCATAATCCTTTATGGCTCCATTTACATATAGTTCAAGAAAAAGTGCATCTATGGAGCTGGCCTGGTTTGAACATAGTGACTGTGTTTGTGGGCATGGTAGTTGCCAGACTTCCTGGAAGAAGGGTGATGGGGGGGGGGGCAATTTGCCCACACTCGCTCCAAAAAGCACTGGTGTTATCAGCCCAAATACCTGAAGTGTGGTCAGATCAGTGTCACCAAAGGGAATTGTAGAGGGTCAGTTACTATCACTCATCTTAACCCAGAGTTGCAGTGCCTTTCATAAGTCCTATGTGATTTGGAAGGTGTCTCAACTCCTCCACCCCTCTTCAAGATTTTCTAGCAGCAGATGCACACAGAAACAGTGACTTGGGAGATGTCTCACTGATAAAATGGGAGAAACATGTTGAAATAAAGACCATTCAGAAAATTAAAGGAAAATGACTGTTCTCAGAGGGCAAGAGAACAGTTTCTGGAAAGAGGCATTGCCCAGTTGTGCCCAGGTCTCCTGCATGTCAACTGTGCAACTTCCATATGGGACTTTGTCAGGGGGTCTCAGTTTTAGTTCAGTTACATCACACCCTAGGTTCCTTTTACTCTATTTGGATTAGCAACGGTTTAAGAGCCTTAATACACCAACCCAAATGAGAACCCCATCATAATAGCTTTCAGCTGGGGCTGGGGTTTGCTGGCCATTGTTTTCACACAAAAGCCTGATCACATTAAGATATTTCCTGCCATCCCATGGCCTCATGCTCACAAACATTTGATGCTATTTAAAATCCCTTCTCTACAAATCTGCTTTGGTCACATTAGTGCAGCACCCATTAATTGGGGCCAGATCTGAGACTTTCCCAGCTGTCTCTTCTATTAACTGACAGAACCTTATTTTTTCAGACCATTGGGGCATCTGAGAAAAAAACAAGAGATCCTGGAGTCTCTGTGGCACTTACCCTGACTGCCAGGATTCTAATGAAAATGTTTCTTAGAAAGGAATACAAAGACCCTTTCACAAATCTCTCTCCCAAGTAGATTTAGTGCGTGAGTGAGAACACACACACATTCTCTCTCTCTCTCTCTCTCTCTCTCTCTCTCTCTCTCTCTCTCTCTCTCTCTCTCTCTCTCTCTCTCTCTCTCTCTCTCTCTCTCTCTCTCTCTCTCTATTTGTTTGAGGCATTCTGAAAAATGAAAAGCTGTCTGGGAAAAGTAATCATCTGATCAGATGGTCTTGAAGATAGCCACCTTGTTTTCTGTGAGAGCAAAAATTGGACCGATTAACAACTGTGACTTTGCCAGACAGCTGAAAAGAGTCAAGACTTTTTCTGTCTTTCTATAACAGAAGTGTATTATGGATTGGTTGGGAAACATGACCTCATGACCTCTGATTACCAAAGACTTTAATTAGGAGAGAATAAAAACATACTATGCCCAGATTGCCAGTTATCAAAGAAATAATATATCACTGCTTTCAAAGCAGCATGATTTGGAACTGGAATGGTGGTGGTGGTCGCAATGATAGTGAAAATAATAACAACTATAAAATTAATGGGGTTCGTGTTTATTAGGCTCTGGCTGTGCAGCCCTGGAACAGCATACATTTTCATAAAATATCTCAGTTCACTCTTGAAAGCCTCTGAGGTAGGTGCTATTAGCTGCCTGTTTTATAGATGAGGAAATGGCAATGTCCCAGGCTGAGGAAAATTCCCAAGATCTCCCAGCTGGAAATGATAGGATCCAAACCTCCATCTCAAAAACAGTTCATCCTCTTCTCTAGTCCTGAAATGAGCATGAGAACTTGGAAGTCAGATCAAGTTTTGTCTGGATCTATATTGGAGCCTTCAACAATAACATTGGTTTTCAGATATTTAGTGTTTCAACTGAGGTAAAATAGGGAAGAGGGGTGAGAGGATAAAGGCTCTCTCAGTGTCCTGTGTAAAGAGAAAGTAAAGCTAACCTCCACAAAGAGGCTGTCATCAAATACCAGTCCTCCACCACCATCTCCTTTCCCTCTTTTGCATTTTGTTCCAGGTTTGTTTGGTTTTTGGTTTTTGGTTTATTTGTTCTGTCTCTGAACAAAAGAGTCCACTACCTCCTCATACTTCAGACCCATATTCTAGGTTTCTTTTTGGCTTTTTATTGAACAAACCAATATAGAAAAATCTTCTGGACACAAATTTTTTCCCCAAAATTCTGAATCTGTGCCTTCAACTCCTTTGGTCCCCAGATCCCAGCTGTTCCTACAGGAATCAAGAGCTTCAATCCTAATCTTCACATTTCTAGTTTATCACTGAACTCCAGAAGCACCTTAGACTCCAAGAGTCTGCAGGCAATTTACCAGCCCAGCACCCACATCCATCTGGAGATTTCTCAACTGGATTCATGTTCCTAAGAGAATATCTTTGGACAAATGTATTTCTCCCTAGAAAAGCTTACTAGATTAGGTTTTATCTCTTAAAAAAAAAAACTTGAGTGTTACTTTTGAGCATTTTTCCATGGTCCCCACATTCACAGGACTCCAGGGGGGGTCACAGTCTGAGAAATCAGGGTTAAGAGGACTGGGTCAGTACTTGGTACTGTTAGGGTCTGGAGTGAAGGATAAGACCACACAATTGAAATAAAGCAAAGCACAGCTTTATTCCATCAACCAACAAGCTACAATCAGAATCACACCCAACAGGAGGTGACCCAACTCAGGGGTCACAAACCAGATTATATAGGACTAAAAGAAGGAAGTCTTGACCTTTAAGTTGATTGGCTTTTGTCTAGGGTGTTTCATCGTTTTCTTTTATGGCTAGATTTCTAGGGAAGTATAGTGTGGTTTATAGGGCCTTGAGGTCTGTGTCATTATTGTTGGGATAGAAATGTAGCCCTTAAATGGAAACAGCCTTGTTAACCTTAAATGGAAATTTAATGTTGGGTTGACAAAAATGGAGTCCCTTCTTCTCTAGTCTTCACAGATTCAATCTAAATGTTTAATTTTTCCTTCATAAATTTGGGAACTCATTTGATGTTTAAGAACATTTCTTTTCTTTCTCTCTCTCTTTCTATAACATACAATTCTCCAAGCCCCAATAGGAGTCATTTATAACACAGAACCAGAGTAAACCCTGAGCACTGAAAGGTGTGGCTCAAAAACAAACCAAAGACTATTTCACACAGACTATGGGAAGTGGTTTAGATGCATCCAATTTATTTCTCAATTTATTTTTCAGTCACAACTCTTGAGAAGTTTTTGATTTAACACAGACAAGAAATTGCAAATTATAAACAGGAAATCTCTCTGAGCAAATAAAATTGAATAAAGTTTGTTTTGTGAGCTGTCTTCAAATGAGTTAATGCAGTGGCGTTTAATATATTATTACAAGGCATCTACTGCATTTGAGCTTGATGATGACTAAGTTCTTTCTGTTTTAGAGATATTTCATAGATAATTAAAATATTAAAATAGAACCTAGAAATAATTCGAAAGTCACTGATTTAGCCGGATTGTTTTTCTTAGCTACTGTGTTTTACAATTTTACAATACAATCTATGATAGGATTTCATGTATATAACATTCCAGCTGCCTCCACTAGAATATGTTTTTCTTCACTATTGTCTCTGGATCTACCATCTGCTGTCCTCTAGCCCTCATATATCAATTCCTCCTCTATCACCCAATGTCTCTTTATAAGTTAAATTAGCCCCAATGGCCTCTTAAGGGAACAGGAGAACTTCGGTTAACATTACTTCAGAACTTCATGACACCTCCTCTGACTTTGGTTGGTCCAGCTAGTCACTATGGTTTCTTTTGTTCTTGGGGTCTTCTGTTTTTCTGGCACTCTGTAATTAGTGGTATTTGCTAACAAGCCTGCTTTTATGGTAATAAGTCAATTTCCACCATCCCAATGGTTAGGCTATTTTGACTTCTCTATTACAAAAATTTGTTATGAGAGAAATTTAAGTTATATTTTCTCTTTTTTTCTTGTTTTTGTTTTTGTTTTTGTTTTGGAGTCACACCCAGCAGGGCTCAGGGGTTACTCCTGGCTCTAAGCTCAGAAATCGCTCCTGGCAGGTACAGGGGACCATATGGGATGCCAGGATTCGAACCACCATTTGTCTTGGATTGGCTGCGTGCAAGACAAACGCCCTGCTGCTGTGCTTTCTCTCCAGCCCTTAAGTCATATTTTCTGAAAAACTGCTAGATGTACTTTGTTTCAAGTCCATTTTATTTTTATTCCTATCCTTTTTAGTGATATTTAGGTAAAACCAAACTGTGTCTTCTACAGGAAACAGTGATTATGGGTTTTGCTCACACTCATTCGAAATTAACCATGAGGACCAACATTTAACATTGATTTTCATTTTCAGCTATCTCAGTGCCCTTGCCACTGTGTCTTCTCACTGACATTTTATTTTATTTTGTTTTTGGTCTTTGGGGCCACACCCAGAGACCTACAAGGGTTACACTTGGCTCTGCGCTCAGAAATCACTCCTGGCAGGCTCAAGAGACCATATGGAATGCCAGGGGTTGAACCCACGTCTGTCCGGTTCAGTAGTGTGCAAGGCTATCACTCCTTATCACTGTGCTATCACTCCAGTCCCATTTCACTGACATTTTAACTTACAGTTTTGTTTTTTTATAAATACTTAATCATTTTGTTGATGACTAAACCACAGCAGAAAGGAAAATATTTTTATTTGATCATGGTTTTCGATCCTCATAAAGAAACAGAAATTTTTCTCATTGTAATTTGAATAACTTCATATCAACCATGGAACTGTTATTTTAGGCAGATATTTTTCAAGGTCCAAAGAGTCGTTTCTAATAAGTTTCTCTAGCAGTTCTCCTTACTTTCCTCATCTTGGGTATAATGCCTGGGTAATCTCATGAAACTCACAAAAGGCACTAATTGATAACTTCAAATCAATATCCTAAAAGAAGACTGAAGGTTCATAGCCTTCCTCTGCTCAAGATAGCTGAACATTTCTTTATCTTAAAAAGATAAGGCTGTTTTCCCATAATTATTTAAAAATTGAAATTGAACAAACTGAAATTATAGTGGTGGATTTTTTGGATTTTCATGGGGAGGGGGTCTGTAACCTTCAAACTTACATAGAATAAAATCTCAAAGCAGGCAATCTTAGTTAATTGCAAGAACTTAGTTCACTGACATGTCAGGGGAGAGCAGACACTCTGAAGCCATCTTTCCTCTACCTCCTGTTAGCCAGACTGCATTCATTACAATCATCCTAATGGATTGCAAGTTCATCCACTTCCCAGGTTGTTCCCACTCCCTCCCATCACCTGGTAGTGGGTGCTTTCTGCCAGGACAGTTCCCTCTCAATATCTGTCTTGCCTACTTGGCGTCCACTTTCTCTTCTGTTTTTGAGTTTCTGCAATTGATACAGAAGGGTTTGAAACCTAATGTCAACACAAGCTCTGTAACCTTGCAAAATTCCTTCTCACCTCCTTTATTTAAATGGTGGTAGATGTTTTCACCCTGGTAGATGCCCCAAAAAATACCAGTTTCCTTGTTGGGTACTGGTTTCTTTGGTGCATAGATCATTATGGACCTCTCTGATAAATGAGAGAACCCACTTTTCTTGTGAGGCCCAAAGTTCTTTTATGATCTCAATTTTTATTTATTTTTTTATTCTTTCTGACATTAATTCTGACTCTCTTGACTGGGGTTTATTTTACTCTGCCAGAGAAATGCTTTTCTTTTTTGCTTCCCTACTTGCTGCCTTTCCACATTCCTTAAAGTCTATGCAGGCCATTCTCTAGTTAAATAACATTCCAAAGCAGCTATTGTTTAAGCTAGAAATGAGTATCATTTGTTTGCATTTCTTTGAAATTTCCCTGTGTTATCTTTGACTTGACTTTAAATAAAAGATAATCTGCATTAATTTCCTTCCATGTGTCACAGGCTTTTTTTTTTCCACAAATTTCATTCCCTTTCTTATCACAAAACTAGTTCAATAAATTATATCATACAATGAATAGTGCTAATTCATCTGTAATAAATATTCCTTTTTTATATTTTTATTGAGACTAATGTGAATTAGTCTTTCACAGTTGTATTTCAGGTACATAGTGACAGTGAATTGGGGCCATTCCCACCACCAGTGTTTACCTCCTTCCACCAAGCAGCATGCAACCCATACCTCCACCCTTATCCCCCTGGACGGCTAGTGTAGCAGGTTTCTCTTGTGTATAGCTTGTTATAGTTTGAGTCACTTGATTCTATTGTCATTGACTTTGGCTGGGTATTTAGGTCTGACCATTTTTTATTTCCACTCAATGCTCTTGAGACCTTTTGGCCCCTGGGTCCCATCCACATTTTTTTCTCAATTTGTAGGAAGATATAGAAATATGATGCAGAACAAGATGATTCATGTCCTATGGTTCTGTTAAAAAAAAGGGGGCAGGTGGGAGCCCCTGTCTAGAAGCTATAAATATAAATAAAATTAAAAAAAAGAAAAAGAAAGAAGAAAAGTAAAATAAAGCAATTAAAATGTGGAGGCAGATATAACAAGTTTTGTTTTGGTTTTGGTTTTGCGTAGGCATAGCAAATATCGGGGAAATTAGAAAGGAAATTCCCTTAGCCTAAGAGATATAGGATGTTGGGTGTCTCTACCCTTGGAGCATACATTCATGAGACTACAGGCTCCAGACATGTTAGTTGTCAAACCCCAAGGTCTTTCTTTATGGTGCCAGGGAACATTCTGCTCAGTCGAAGTTGTCAAAGTCAGACCTCTGTAATCAGAGATATTGATTTTTGCACAGATCCTACGACGAGGCTTAAAGTTTTTCTTTATGGTCCCAGGCAAAGTTCTGCTCTGTCATGGTTGTTGTAGTCAGTCTTCTGTAATTAATGATCTTGGTTTTTGCACAGATCCTAAGACAGAGGGTCTTCTGATTCCATCTCACTGTTAGTTATCCACACCTCCGTCACTCCTGAACTGTTAAAGCTTTCCACCTAGTATAATCGCAGGCATAGGCCTCAGAGGAAATCGTCAGCTTGTTTAACTGACAGCTGACATCAGGAAGCCTTTTGAGCCAGAGGAATGACATGATGACAGCAGTATCAGGAAGATAAATTTCATGGTCACATGCAGAATAGATTACCTCTGACCACAACATTAGCCTTTCTCCACTGACACATCTGCAGAGCATGATTTAAAAGCTCATAAATAGGATCTGCTTAAAAAAGGGACTGTTGAAAATGAAGAATTTCAAGGTTCAATCAAAGAAGAAGAAGAATAATTGTTTATTCACCTGGTTTGCATGTCCTAAATATTTAGGTACACAAATATATAGCATTAATATAAACACTTGAAAGCCACATGCAGATCTCAAATCTGCCATTGCTCTACCTTTCTCTTTAAAGTGGCAAGAGAAGGGACGTTCTTCATAAGAATCATTCATCTGGCTGCCACCTGTCTTACTGTTATGGAACACACTAAGTCTGACAGATAACCCTGTTCCTAGCTATTCTTCAAATAAAGCCTGAAGAAATCTTCATGTTTAGATATACCAGCCAACTTCCTTCATTTTTGTGTATGCATGAGACACAATGTCTTTACTTCTTAATGAAATAAATGTTCATATTGGATACATCAATGTTAAAAGGAAAATAAGAAGAAATTTTTATTCTTCCCAGACATGAAATATGTCTGGGGAAACCTTTATTTGATTTCTTGGTCATTCTAGCCCCCAAGTAGCAAGCTTTCATATTGCCTAATCATCTCTCCCATGGAACCTCTTGGGTTATTTTTACTTTGTAGTCACAAATATTTTTCATCTTGGTAAAATAGTAATTTCATTTCCCAGGAACATATAATATTAAAGAAATAATCACTATTTTAGTGAATAATTTTGGACCTTGAAATTTGTTGTGCAAGGAAAGATGGTATTATTATTCAGTAATTTGTGTGACTGAACATTTCATGATAGAAAGTAAACAACATAGGACTTTGAAAGGGCAGGAGAATAATCAATCAAAAGTTATAAGAGAGGCCAAAACAATTACTGTAGGGTGAGGGGGGGGGGCTCAGAATTTAATAGAGTCCCTGAGACAGGTCTTGGGAAGGCCAGAGAGCAAACCTGGAAATACAATGAATTAGAATAGATTTTGCCATTTTGGTCCTTGACTAATGTGAATCTTTGTAGCTCTGTTCTCAAGAAATAACAAAGGTTTTTCCATTGAACCATCAAATAGCTGAAGAGAAGAAACAGGGTCTTTGAAGTCAATGGTTCCTTTGATTAAACCCATCATCCAAGATTTGTGTATTTTTGATATACTACCTTTTCTGAGATTTTTGGGGAGAGGGTTGGGTTTTTGGACCACACTCAGTAACACTCAGCAGTTACTCCTGGCTATGAGCACAGAAATCACTCCTATCTTGGGGAACCATATGAGATGCCTGGGATCGAACCGAGGTCCATCCTGAATCAGCCATATGTAAGGCAAATGCCCTACCACTGTGCTATCTCTCCAGCTCCCCTTCTCTGAGTTTTTATTTAAGATAGATTTTATTTTAAGATAATAATGAAGACAATTAAATTAAATGACATATAGAAGGAGTCCCTTACATAATAACCCTGTCTGTCTTCAGTGAACATCTCATCTCATGGGTGGGTAAATTTTGCACTGTCTGAATCCCTAGGAGATGTTGAATCTCCTGTTTACTTCTGTATTCTTTGCAATTTCTAACTCCAATATGCCCTGGCTATAAGCACTGACCTACAACCTCTCTCACTTTTCTATAACCTCTCATAACCTCTTTATAATGTTCAAGATTATTTATTCAAGGGACAACATAATTCAGTAGTCCCTAAACTTATTTGGTCCACAGCCTCATTTTCAGAGGAAAACCCCCCACTTAATGATTCTTAGAAATATTATTTCTTTAAGCAAACAAGCAGAAAGTGCTCCCCAATTGCCCAGTTGCATTTGAGGGGTCCTTGTAGTGCCCCTACAGGTGGAATGAACCTCTTAGGAAAATATTGCCATAGTTGATCTCCAAGACAAAGTAGCAATGACACAAGAAAATACAATTTAAAAAAATAGACAAGTAACAATGTCATAGGAAAAAAAAAATCTCTGGAAATCTTGATTGCCAGATATTCTTGAAATGCATACTTCTGGAACAAATCAATGCAGTTGACTTGTTATAACTCTAATTTCAAAACCCCAGGAGAATCCTGTATCAACATCAGTGGGTTTTGAGTGGAGTGAGTGGATTCATGTGGAAATATATATGCCATGTGTGAGAAAATGATGCTTATAGTCATGCCCAAGGGCAGGTTGCTAGAAGCAGAAACACTGAGGAGGAAAGACACCAACATTCCAGATCCTATGTCCAGGTGGCTCTGACTTTCATCTGTTTATCCTAATTTACTTTTCACATGAGACTTAAGGGCAAGACTCCAATGCCTTCATTTTACAGGGAATATAAGACAAAGACTGAACAAATATCACCGTAGGTGGAAAGGGCATGAGAAAAAAAATGGGTGAACCTTGATATGTCTGGAGAAAAAATAGAACTTTGAATAGGTAGTGACAGAGAAGAGAGGTTTTAATTTAGATTATTAAAATGAAAAGGAGATAAGAGAAACCTAAGGCAGAAATTCAAGTGGCAGGAAAGCCAGTGTAACATCTGAGTTTTACTTGATTGAAGACTGGGCATAATGATGACCAAACAAGTAAATCATAGCAGCTGAACTTCAGATTTGAGGTCAATTAGCAGAGTCTTCCAGATACTCCCAACTTCTCTTTGGTCCCAAAGTCTCCTGCTTTTCTCCTCCTTCTCTGCTTTCTCCTGTCATGCAAGTGAAGCTGATCCTTTTTCTATTTCACTGTTTTCTCTTGTTCCCATAGTGCCTGAGAATCCCCAAGGTTCAGGATCCCTATCCCTTCCCAAGTAGTACATTGGTAGGAAGTAATGTAATTTTTAGGAAAACAGTTTGTCCCCTAACCAGAGAGAGCTCAACAGCCTGAGCATATGCTTTGCAGCTTGGGATTTGGATTCAACCCCCAGCACTGCAGGGAATGACTCTTGAGCAGAGTAGCTATTCCTTGGCACTGTCAAGTATAACCCGAAAGAGCACAAACGAAGAGGATAGTTTACCCACTAGAAGGAATTGTTCTAGTTGGCAGCTGACATCTTCTTTACATGACAGCAAGATTGTTAAGAAGGAAACAGAGAAAGTAGACAATTTTAGGGGAGAAAATCATGACACCCTGCTGCAGAAGGAGTGGTATGGCATCATTGAGTCATGGAAAGGCATCTGAAAAATGAAATAATTGTGACTCAGTTCATAATAGCCAAGATTCATAAACAACCCAAGTATCCAAGAATAGATGAGTGAATAAAATACTGTGTTTTCTGCATGCAATGGAATGCTACTTAGCTATTAATAAAAGGGGGGGGTGATATTATACAGTTTGCCACTACATAGATGGAACTAGAGTATATCAGGCTAAATGAGGTCAGTCAGAAGAGGAACAAATACAAAATGATCTCACTAGTGGGGATATAAAGAATCATAGTGACTATATAAAATGTAAATAATATATATTTAACTATAAAGATATTTTATATATAAAGAAGCAGATAGACAAAGGCCACAGAACTGGAAAGTTGGTCCACAAAATTGATCTTACCAGCTGTAAAGATAGTACAATGGGTAGGAGCTTGCTTTGCATATAGCTGATGAAGATTCAATCTCTAAAACCCTATATCAAGTCTCCTGAGCACCACCAGGAGTTATCTCTGAATGCAGAGCCAGAAATAAGCCCAGAGCACAACTGACTCTGTCTCAGCAATTAAAGATAAAACCAAAAAGAACAAAACTTATTAAGGTCTGGAGTGGTACCATGAGTGTAAGCTGGATGGAAAGGGACCTTCAGACATCAGTGGAGGGAAGTGAGTCCTCTGATGGATGCTAGGTGTGATCTTAGATCCTTGTGCGCATGATACTATCATTAATAATGTTGTATATCATGGTACCACAATATTTCCCACAAATGTAGGGGAAATGTTAAGTAAAAAAAAATCCTCTCTGTGCCACCTTGAAGAAATCATGTCCCCTCTTCACATTTTGTTGTTTTGGTTCATTAAGAATCCTGGTATCTTTCCTGCTGCCCAGTGTTCAGAAAACTATAGCTATTCACTTGCATCTGACCTCATTCTCCTGACAATTCTTTATTTTTTCCTGAAAATTTTGTTTTGGGGGGGGGCCACACCTGTTTGATGCTCAGGGGTTACTCCTGGCTAAGCGCTCAGAAATTGCCCCTGGCTTGGGGGGACCATATGGGACGCCGGGGGATCGAACCGCGGTCCTTCCTTGGCTAGCATTTGCAAGGCAGGCACCTTACTTCTAGTGCCACCTCACCGGCCCCTCCTGAAAATTCTTAAAGAGAACTCTTTCAAGGCATCCTTTTCTTGAAAGAAAACAAACAAAAGTGACTTAAAAGACAAATCATCCCAGCTTGCCCTGGAATTCTGAGGATGCTACACAAATGCAGGTCCCACCAGAGTAGTATCCAGAAACCCTATGGAACTCTTTTCCTTCTGTGATGCCTCAGCAACTGAGGTTTCTCCAATAACCACACTTCAAGTATGAAGAGATAATGAAATCTCTTGACTTTAGGTCAAGCCCTGCTTCTCATTCTTGAAAACAAATAAATAAAGTGGTATAAAATGCACATTAGATTGATTCTCCTCCACTAAAGACAAAACAAAAGTGTTTCTGATTCTAGAGGAAAGATCCCATGAAAGAGAGAATTAAAAGAGAATAAAGGGGCCGGAGGGATAACATGGAGGAAGGGCATTTGCCTTGTATGCAGAAGGACGGTGGTTAGAATCCCGGCATCCCATATGGTCCCCTGAGCCTGCCAGGAGCGATATTTGAGCATAGAGCCAGGAGTAGCCCCTGAGTGCTGCGGGGTTTGACCCCAAAACGAAAAAAAATAAAAAAAAAAAGAGAGAGAATAAAAAGCACTGAATTCAGTGACGTGATTGTCAGATCACTCAAACCCTCCTCTAAGATGTAAATGATAGCATTCCACTGGGGACCAGGGGCTAGAGGAGAGATTTGGAACGATGGGGGGTGGGGTGGGGTTAGAAACCTCAGGTGTAATTGTATTGGTAAGTGAGTTGGTCAGTTCTATTTGTTCACTTCAAGTAGATTTTCACATGGGGTGCTAAGTGATTTTTCTTCTATTAAAAAATAGAGAGTATAGGCCAAATAAGTCTGGGAACCTCTGCTCTGAGGTAACACTAAGTAAAGCTTTAGTCTTAAACAGGTAATACTGCTGTTCTGGATCCTCAGGCCAGTGACATGGGTGGGCCTGCCTATCTTCCTTCCTTCCTTCCTTCCTTCCTTCCTTCCTTCCTTCCTTCCTTCCTTCCTTCCTTCCTTCCTTCCTTCCTTCCTTCCTTCCTTCCTTCCTTTCTTCCTTCCTTTCTTCCTTCCTTCCTTCCTTCACCGGCCTTTGAAACCCTGGTCTTTTCCCTTGTTTTGTTGCCTCTAACCTGTTCCTTACTCTTAGTTCTGCTCTCTGGGACCACCTCAATGCAGTTTTTCATGTGCTTGTCAACCTCTGGTCTTCTAGAGGTTGTGCTGTTCACAGATTTTGTCTGTTAAGCATCTTTTGAAAGCAGCAATTTAGTGTTCTACTTCCCTACCTGTGAGTTTTGAGACTCAAATGTCTAAAAGAGTCCTTGTTCCTCCCTCCCACCACCAGGCCACATCATTTGAAGATTGCCCTAGGACCTAGGTGATCCTCAAAGCATATGTAACCCCAGAGTTGCAACTCATTTTTGGTAAATTTTTAACTTTTTCTTGAACTTTCTGGGTATAAAATATATTCCTATTACATTTCCTTTTTTTTTTACAATTCTACACACAGGCATGAAAATAATAACATGGCAGAAATTTGCACATAAGAACACAATAAATATGCAGTCACAGTCGGTCTGAATTGCTGAGTCTGCCTTTTTTTGTGTTTCTCAGAACCATTCATTCCTTCAGATGTTTTACTGTTTCTCATCCAGGAACTAGTTGCTCTCAGAAGGCTTATAGGTGCCATCTTGTGGAGGAAATAAACTTAAGTACATTTGGAGCCAGGATATGTGTCAAGGAAATGACAGGGTAGCAGCAGTCTCTGTTTTTGCTTGCCAGTGACTAGATTTGCTGCCAGCCCTTGAGGCCCTCTGGTCCTCACTGAACCAGAGTATAAATCAGGCCTGTGGACCAACAGTCTCCATTCTGAAGCAAATATCATCAAGTCCAACTTGCTGTTGCTTTTTGCTGATAATTTGGCTTCCAGAACTTTGTCTTGGACAGTGTAGACACAACTCTGCTCTTTTCTACAGGAAATGTCCTAGTCTTGACAGCATGGCAAATCGCTGCCTCTGGTAGGCTCATTCCATGTAGTTTTTTTTTATTTTTTTCTGATGCTAGCCCCTTCTGGGGCTCTACCAAGTGAAGAACCAAACTGAGCATATATTTAGATGGAATTCTGTCTAGAATAAAATCTCTTTATGGTGCTGGAGTGATGATATAGTGGGCAGAGCACTTGCCTTGCAAGCAGTCAACCCAAGTTCAATTCCCAGGCATCTACAATCCTACCAGGAATGATCCCTGAGCACAAAGCAAGAAGTAAGTCCTGAACGCTGCCAAGAAGGACAAAAAAAAAAAGTAAAATGGAATGCCTTTAAACAAAAAAGTCGCAATTCAGACTTACGTTTTGAAGGTAGATTTGAAATTCAGAGATTTCCATTTAACTCTGTACAAAAATCTAGAATGAACACTTTACTCTTTAACAGAGTAGTTATCATTGTCCTAGTTCATTTCATCATTTCATTCTATACTCCTCCTCCCCAGTTTAGTCTTTTAGGGAGGAAGACCACAAAAGTGAAGTCTCGGAATTTGAGAATGAAATATCACACACACACACACACACACACACACACACACACACACACACACACCTCATCTTGGCCCACAGAAATATGTCCCTGGTAGAAAGGAGGGAGAGGGTCATTTCTAGCATCTGAAATGTTTCCCTCTCAGGGATCCTGTCTGCAGATTTGTAAACACTCTATTAGTTGATTCTCATCCAGTTTTATCACACAAAAGTGCCAACATTCTTCTACAGAGTCTGCGCTAAGGTGCTGTTCTCCACTGAGAAATGAGGTTCTGCAGAGAGACAACCATAGCTGATGGAAACCAGATCCCTACCTTCACGATTGCCTTCATTAAGGAAGCCAAACCCCTTTTATTCCATGGCCATTTTTTCCCTCTTCAAATGAATGACACTGTCAGTTTACTTCTCACTGGTTCCTGTTTCCAATTTAATTTTGTCCACAGAAAGCAAATTCCTCTGACTCGAGACATGGAAAGATTCTTCCTATTAAAGCTTTATTTCCATTTTTCAACTTAGGCCCAGAAAAGACCTTAAGTATGACCCAGTTCAATGAGCAAATTGGTTCTGTAAGTTTTATCTCTGGGTTCCTCTGTCATGCTCTTTATTCAGAAAATAAACTGAGCACGTACTGTATGATAAACATTCTGTTCTTTCCAGCACACAATTTTGCTCCAACTGATGTTAGGTCAAGTGCAGGAGTAGGAGGCATCATGACTTTGATGGCAGTGCAGAACATTTTTAAAACCTGGATAGTGAAGTATCCTTTGCTTATATTCTAAGAATAGAATCTAGAATATAATGTAACTAGATGCCCACTAGATTCTCTGGCATCTCCAAAGTACTATTGGGGCAGGGGCTAGGACCATACCTATCAGTGCTCAGGGACTATATCTGCCCTCTGCTCAAGGGTCACTCCTAATGGTACTTGTGAGACCATCTGTGGTGGCAGGGATCAAACTGGAGCTGGCTACATGCAAGGTAAATACTTTAACCACTCTACTACCTTTCCTGTGCACTTCAGTACTCCTCTTTTTATACTTCTGTGGAATGATTAATGGTTTTAAGTTTTTTCTGAGACTCTAATGAACTAGAAAAGTAATTCTCAACTAGGGTCTTTCTTTTTTTTTACTCATTGCCATTTCTATTTTGGCAGCGTGTAGAAATATTTGTATTCAATATGCTGAAGGGCAGGGTATGATTATTATTCTACAGAGCAAAAGACAGACCCTCATAACCAAGAGCTTTCCAGTCCCAAATTTCAACGGAAACACAATAGAGAAAACTTGACCTGGCTAACGTCAGGTTTGATGAGCCACTCTGTTGGTCTCTTACTTTCTATTCCCAACAGGAGTTTTTGTTTTAAAAAACATTCTTTTATCTTCCTTAAAAAGTTGAGCATTACTGTGGTGGAAGGTGATAATCCAGACTTCTGTTATAGCTGTGGAATACAGAGATAAATAATATGGGTGTGCATGACAGAGGATGAGAGCGATCAGAGGGAAATACTAATTCTTTTACTCATTCTATCTCTGGCAGAACTCAGCCTGATGCAAGCCAGGAGTGCTTGGCTGAAAGTGCTGTAGTGACAGGGGTCAAAATTAGAGCCTTGCATGCGAGGCATGTGCTCTACCACTTAAACTACCTTTCCAACCCCTATAAACATTCATTTAAAACTAATAAATGTTTGTTGATTTATCATTAGTAAATCAATTTAATCTGATTTAAAATACCATTGGTGGAAACACTGACCTGAGCCTCACTCTTGATCACTCCAGATTCTGTTTAACCTCCTCTTAAAAATCAGTACTGCATATCAAATAAGATTATGTCTGCTTTTCAAGGCAATAAAAGGGTGGCGATTTTATTTTAGATACAAGATCATAAATATTTTATATTTGGGGGACATATAATCTTTTACAACTACTCAGTCCTGCCATTTTAACATAAAACATCAAGTGAGAGGCCAAACAATAGTAAAATACAGCGATTGAACAATTGTATGGCACTTTCCTTGCATGCAGCTAACCAGAGTTCAATCCCCAGCACCTTGTATGGTACCCCTGAGCCTTCCAGGAGAGATCCCTGAGCCCAGTACCAGGACTAAACCCTGAGCACAGCCAGGTGTAGCCACAAAATAAGCAAATCAAAAAGTCAGACCAATTAAGTCAATAATCTATTTGTGTTCCAATAAATCTTAATTTATACAAAGAGGAAATGAGCTGGCTTTGGCCATCCTGATTTAGATTTTAAAATGGAATTGTGTTTTCACTTGTGTCTTCCCCTGCCTGATATTGGCACATAATAGGAACTATATTAGTAAACATTAACTAAATTTTATTGAGGGGCAATTGTGCAGTGACGAAAGCTAGATTTTAAGGAAAATAACAAGTAAAAAAAAGATCCATGTGGTGTTTATCAGAAAATTTTTACATATTGTTGAACTGATTTCCTATGTTGAACACTTAGTATCATTTCAGTATTTTATTAATAATAATCTGTGAGGATCTCCTTCATACAAAAATTGTTGGCCTCACTTCTTATAATTTCCTTTGCACAATTTCCTAGAAAAAGAATTACTGAGTCAAACCATATATACTGCTAAATTGCTTTCCAGGAAGGTGGGACTGATCTACAATTCCGAACAGCAATAAGAAAGGAATATTTATTATATGCAAAGGATTTATTTCAACATTCTGTTGAAAGAAAAAAAAAACACAGAAGTGTTGGCCTTTATATTTCTACAAGTTAGCTCACCGTGACTGTGACTGAAGTGATGTTAATGCCTATTATTTTAATAATAATGTTCTCCCACCCTGCTGTAACTGCTAGCAGGATTCTGAAGATTCCTTATTTTACCTGTGGGTGTCAGCCAGCCAGAGGAGGTCACTCTTTTGTGTTGACTGGCCCTCCGCAAGACATGTGCTTCTCATTAAGGAAGAAAAAATTTTACTATGCACTCTTGGCACTGCCTGCCTTGACCTGATGTCCCCGAGGCCACCTCTCTGTGAAATTTACCACCAGAGATGCTGTCCAGATTGTGCATTTCCCACAGGAAATTTCATTTAGGTTCCTTTTGGCATACAATCAGGGACAATTCTTAAGCCACTTTTCCTGTGATGGCTGGCAGTGTACGAAAATTTCCTACAGCATGTTACAAATGAGTCAATGGAAGACTACTACAGATATCTGTTTGTTGTCCAAATGCCTTTGTAACAGCAAGAAATATCTCTTAAATAGCAGTTCATGGTGAGCAGTAACAACAAAAAAGCTGAGCTAAAGGGTTGGTGGTAAAAAAAAAAAAAAAGGCAGTTCTTTTTCACTGGTGACTATTAGAATTATTGGTTGAAGAAAGGCACTATGTAAGGGGGTTCCCCTATAGTAACCCTTAGCTTTTTCTTAGTTCCAGAGACTTTTCTGAATCTCTCCAAATAGAAAAGTAAGGATGTGAGACGTAATAAAACACATTCTAGAAATAAAAGGCACATTAGAATGGTTGCATGTTAAGATTTCTTTGACTGAGAAAGGATTCAACTACAGATGAACAAGTGAAAACAAGCATATAAAAGGAATGATAACAAAACCCAGGGTTTTCTTAGGAGCACTGTAAAGTGCCTTCCATGTTTTTCTCATTTAATACTCCCATAGGTGGAACAACTAAGGCTCAGAAATAGTTTATTAACATGTCCTAATATATAGGGCTCTCAAATGGCAGAGCCAGCAGGGCACCCAGGATTGGTAAACAATAACTAGTGCTCCATTTGGTGCTCGCTGACAGCCATCGGATTATCCAAACTCCCTGAAAGAGTTTGAAGATAGGGGTTATCAAATTAAGCCAACTTCATCAGGGACCAATTGGCCAGTTCCTTGATAGGTAAACCATAATTCAGAACAGATATATTTCTGAGCACTGTCCTCTAGAGGGTCTAAAGGTGGTAAAAATGTGTTTGCTGCTAACCCTACAATGCCTCACACAGCAGGCCTGATACTCGTTTCAAATTGCACCCTGGCTCCCTACATTTTTTCCTATATCAAACTACTTTTCTTGCTAAATGATACTAACAACCCTAATCACAAGAATAACCTTATCAACATCAGGGTAACAAATACACATAGCATGATTGTTCATGTATACTGTATATGTAATAGAATGTCATGGACCTACATATATACACACACATATGTGCATATTGATAAAAAGACAAAATTCAAATGAGATGTATTCTTGAGTTTGACATTAATGTCAGCAGGACCCCTTACTATGGGAATGTGCTGTGGTTACTTAGGGGAAGCTTGAGGATCGTTCAGTGGAACTCTCCATACTATTTCAGAGCATGTCTTAAATTATTTCTGTTGTATCTTAAACTATTTCAAAGTAAAAGATTGTAGCAATAATAAATTGATATCATAGAAAGATGAGCTAAATATATACGCATCTACTGTGACAAAGTGTAGTGTTGAAACTGTCATTGTGGGAAAGATGCCGAATGTGTCCAGTGCTTCTTAAGACTGGAAGAGGAGAATTTCAATGTCTTGTGGGCTAAGCTTTCACCCAGTCTCTATGTTAACAGTCCCATGATCTTGGTTCCTAGCTACTATCCATTCACCATTAACTACCCCTCATATAACCAGAATACTTTGAGGGGCAACTTTTGCAAAGTGGTTGACAGTATAGGTTTTGAACTTGGACCTAAGTTTAAGTGCCATATGCAACTCTTGCTAACTATATAATCTCAGGCAAATAAATTAAGTCTTTCTTAAGTCTTCATTTCCTGTCATTTTCAACCATATCAAGTTTGTGTGCTTTTAAGATTAAGAGAAATCTGCAATGCCTGTAAGTAGTTTCCCAACACTTGCAGTAAACCTAAGAGCACTAAAAGAGTTAAATGAAAAAAAAAAAACAAAAACAAAAACTGTGTTTGGAACAGACGGAGCATGGCAGAAATTTTGTAAATTAGAAGGATGATTCAAACTCCCTTCCCCCCCCCCCAGACAATCAATCAGTTATAGAGGCTGCTCCATTTTACTTCTGATTCATCTGTAAAGCCCTCTTCACTTTGTCAGTTTACCCTAGTTCAGGTTAAGATAGTACATCTTTCTCTAGACTTTATGAATCCTATTGCTAACTTGTCAAGGAAATTAGTATTGGATCATCATAACACAGAGAATGTTGGAATTTCCTGACCTAATTGCTTCACATTAACTGCTATCTGCCTCATCACCCCAGTTAGATGCAAACTTCCAAAGCTGGACCTATGTTCGTTTCAGCCTGAGATTTCCTCAAGGGCCTGTCCAGATACACAATACAGGTGAAAAAATTCCCATTTTTTTTCCAGGCTTGAATCCTACCTCAGCTACACTTCCTTATCTTTCTAGTATTGACCCCAGAGCCACTTCCCTTAACACAGTCTTCTGGACACGCCCAGTTTTTCCTCACTGATTATCTGAATCTCCTATTAACCCTGAATAGTAAGAAAAGTTCTCAGGCATCTAATTTACCAGTGGCCTCAGAGCTGAAAATACAGGCCTTGATTGCATGTTGTTTCTGTCATTCTCCTTTAGGGGCTCTTCCTCTTGCTTTCTCAGTGGATATGATGGCTGTTGACAACTCTTCTTTTTGCAAAGCATCTAGAACAGTAAGAAGATGCACCTTTACTTCCTGTCAGCCCACAAGGAAGATTCACACACTGTTATCCTGACTCCCCTTTTGAGGAATTGATCCTTGGACTCAGAATCCAGAGTTATACTCAGGGAGATGGGAGGGCCATTCATTCTTCAGCTGCCTCCAAAATAGAACTCTCCAAAGAGAAACTGTGCCAGTCTTTTCTTGTGTCCATATTCCTCTGTAGTGGCTGTGCTGTGCAGGAATTGGTAAAGACAAATTTCAAATGAGATGTATTCTTGAGTTTGTGTACTGCATTAATGTCAGCAGGACCCATTACTATGGGAATATGCTGTACTTCCTTAGGGGAAGTTGAGGATAGGTTAGTGGAACTCTCCATACTATTTCAGAGCATGTCTTAAATTATTCCTATTATCTTAAACTATTTCAAAGTAAAAGATGGTAGCAATAATAAGTTGATATCATAGAAAGATAAGCTGTTCATCTCTTGAGCACCTCTTGTTCATTTTTGAGGTATTCTCAAGAGACTCACTGGACTGCCTTTTTACCCCAAGTTGGCACTTGCTCCTCACTTCAAACTAAATTAGCATCTGAAAAACAAGTCTGCACATGACTGCTCTGAAGTATGCTTCAGAATCCCCTATGGTTGTTGACTCCATAAGATCAAATTTTAATTATTCAGGAACCTGAGCAATAGTATATAGCAGGTAGGGCTCTTGCCTTGTACATCATCAACCTGAGTTCAACTCCTGGAAATCCATGTTGCCCATATGGCCCTTCAACCACTGCCAAGAGTTATCCCAGAGTGCATAGCCAGAAGTAAGCCCTAAACACAGGTGGGTGAATCAAAAAAAACCAGCAAACAAAATTCTAATTGTGTACCCACCCCAGCCCTGCAAACAAGAGTCTTGACAAAATCATTTGGGTTATGTTATCGTCCCAGTGACTCTTTTCAAGATGTCCTGAGAAGGCTCTCTTCTGCTTTTTAAATGTTCTTGTCTCCCCCAATACCTCAGAACACCTTTCTCTGGAGTGACCTCTGAGAAGGGAATCATTAGGGACAAATTAAATGTAACATCCAGTTACAGCAGAATATCCAGTCTAAGAGACTTACAAAACTCCCAAATCCTATGGTCTGGCCCTGATATATGTTGGAATAGTTGCAAATGCTTTTCATCCACCACTTGTACTCATTTGTCTGTATTATGTGGTTCATAAATGTTAGAAACATCATGGGGCTGGAGAGATAGCACAGTGGTAAGGCGTTTGCCTTAGATGCAGGATGGTGGTTCAAATCCCAGCACCCCATAATGTCCCCTGAGCCTGCCAGGAGCGATTTCTGAGCATAGAGCCAGGAGTAACCCCTGAGCACTGCTGGGTGTGACCCCCCAAAAATGTTAGAAACATCCAATTGGCCCCTGGCAATGAAAAGGATCTCTAATCCTTGTCTTGGGATAACAGGAATCAACCATAAATGGGGAAAGAAAATAAGATATGATAGCTAGACAAGGTAGAAATGAATGATGACCACTTTTCAGTCCATCTTCTCCACTACTAACTTTCACAGCAGCATCTTCTTAATTCAATTAGAATCCTATTTGGGGGGGCTAGAACAGTGGCGCAAGTTGTAAGGCTTCTGCCTTGCTCGCGCTATCCTAGGACAGACTACAGTTTGATCCTCTGGTGTCCCAGATGGTCCCCCAAGCCATGAGCGATTTTTGAGTGCATAGTCAGGAATAGCCCCTGAGTGTCACCGGGTGTGGCTCAAAACAAACAAATAAAAAAGAATCTTATTTTAGCGACATGGACTTCAATGAGAAGTGGCATATATTTGTTTTTTGTTTATTTTTTGTTTATTTGTTTCAAAGCAAAAAATAGAAATGCTAGCCAGAGTAGAGGGAATATAAGTTAAGTACTAAAACGTTTTTCTAATCTTGGATCCCAACATTGAACTGGCACAGTTTTGGGCACCAATACCTGAACTCAAACTGCCCCTAAAGGAGGCCCAAATGCTGCCCTGGTACCACCCTGACCCAGGGTAGGTTCATTTGACATCCTG
Source organism: Suncus etruscus (assembly GCF_024139225.1). Classification (NCBI taxonomy): domain Eukaryota; kingdom Metazoa; phylum Chordata; class Mammalia; order Eulipotyphla; family Soricidae; genus Suncus; species Suncus etruscus. Next base: position 10,679,948 of record NC_064848.1, read on the forward strand.
ACAATGAGAAAACAGCAACAACTTAATCTAAGGACAGATTGCCCTACCTCAACACCTAACAGTGAGATGAAATCAGAAGACCCTCCATCCTAGGATCTGTGCAAAAACCAAGATCTTTAATTGCAGAAGACTGACTACAACAACCACGACTAAGCAGAACTTTGCCTGGGACCATAAAGAAGTACTTTATCCTAGACTTCATCCTAGGATTTATGCAAAACCCAAGATCTCTAATTACAGAAAACTGACTTTAACAACTGTGACTAAACAGAACTTTTTTGAGACCATAAAGAAAGATCTTTAGGTTTGACGACCAACCTGCCCAGAGCCTGTCGTCAGTCCGTATGCTTTATGGATGGGGTCACCCTGTATTTCGTATGCCAAGGGATTTTTCTTTCTAATTTCCCCAATATTTACTGCACCTATGCAAAAAAAATCGCCACATCTGACCCCCTTTTTTTCTTTTTCAAATTTTATTATATCTTCTAGATAGGGGCTCCCACCTTTTTCATAGAACCTTAGAACTTGAATCATTTTGTTCTACCTCTTATTTCTATGTCTTCCTGCAAATTGAGAAAAAAAAAAAAAAACATGGATAGGACCCAGGAGCTAAGTGGTCTCAGGAGCATTGAGTGGAAATAAAATAATGGTCAGATCTAAATACCCACACCAAAGTCAATGGCAATAGAATCAAGAGACTCAAATTATAACAAACTGAACATGAAATGGACCTGTTACACTAGTAGTTCAGGGAACTAAGGGTGGAAGTATGGGAAGCATGCTGGGAACTATGGTGAAGGGAGGTCAACACTGGTGGAGGGAATGCCCTAATTCACAGTCACTATATGCCTGAAATACATCTGTGAAAGACTTACAATTCAATGGTCTCGATAAAAATTTTTAAATCTTATTTCTTGCTATAATGTGCATGGGAGGAAGTAAGAAGTATTTAAGAGAGGGAAATACTTAGAAAACATGGTATTTTGAAAGGCTAATTGGATGTGGATGGACAGATTGAGATGATGTTCTGTGATTGTCAGAGATAATGTTTTACAGAGAAGCTATTTATGAAGAAAAGACAGAAAAAACAGTTATTATTGTTAGATTAATGTGCATTGGAGAATATGGAAACAATAATGCAGGCACAGTGTTTTTGCAGAAAGGTGTCAGGAAAAAGAACAAACACCTGATTTTCCTCCACCTCTGGGCTTTGACCTGTAGAACTTACATGAACAAACCCAGAATTGTTTCACAAAATTAATAAAGGACTTTGAATGGTTTTCTGTCTGCTTCCCTGAGATGTAGTCTGATAATTACCTTTAGAATTCAAGAACAAAGACAGGCCTGTGGGTCATAGAACATGCGTCTCAAGTTTTAGAAAACCATTCTAATTTCAATTCTCTTTCCTTATTCACATAAGCCAATGAAGGAATCATATCCTGATGCTATTTCATTGTCCAAAGTACAATGAAATATTTCTTCCCATCTCCCTTAAAAATGTAGCATTATTCTCTCCTCCGCCATGTACCCTAATTTTGCATTCAGAAAGCATGATGGTTAGTCTTATAAAATAGACTTCAGAGTAAAAAAAGATGCCACAGAGCTCATTCCAGGTTGTTTCTAGGACCATGGAGAAACATGGATTAGAGAGGGAAAAGAAAATTTTAAAAAATTTTGGGATGAGTTATGAAGGAAATGCAAAAGTTCCCTGAAGTTCCTCATCTGTTCCTTAGTCAACAAGGTTGTCTTGCGAAGGGCACCCAATTATTATTATTATTTCAACGTGCACTATCCACATTTGCTGATATACTTAGCCCTTATTTCCCTCCTCTCTTTAATCCCAGGAAAAGTGCTTCATGAAAGTCAAGCAAAAGTTCTACTACTCAGAGTCACAGTGACCAGATCTCAAACAACTTGATCTCACATCCTAAGAAACTAGGCCTAAGCACACTATTTGGGGGGCAGCTTGGCTAAGTATTTTACCAACTGTCCTTTAGAACAGAAGACTCCAGAGAAAAAAGTTCAACTCTAGGTATAGGGATCTATAATGTTAGGGACTAAACATAATGCCAAAGAAGTCTTTCTATAAAAATCCCTGCCCAAGTGCCATATTGGATTTAATTATTTGACTTTATTTATTTACATAGGCTAAAATCATATAGCAAGCAATCATCGCAAATTCACTTTTATTGATTTCTCTTCTAATAATTCCATATGCCAATCCTTTATGTTTTGTTGGTGCAAGTGATGTGAATGAAGTAAACTTGTTATTTGCCTACCAAGTGGACAGGTTGACAGTGGGAGGAAACCTGGAGACATTGGTCGAGGGAGGAAATTGATGGTGGAATTGGTTTTGAAACAGAACAAAAAACAATTCTATTATAAACAAGTTTGTAAAACATGGTGTCTTAATAAAAAACATTTTTTAATTTAATTAAAAAATACTGCCCATAAAACCTCCCTTCCCAGAGTCCAACAGGGAAAGGGGTTTACAGACGGCTGATCAACCAATACAAATAATTTACCAGTCTCGGGTGCCAGATAGATAGCTAGTGGTAGGGCATTTGCCTTGCACGCAGCAGACCCAGGATGAAACGTGGTTCGAATCTCGACATCCCATATGGTCCCCTGAGCCTGCCAGGGGGAGCAATTTCTGAGTGTAGAGCCAGCCCTGACCACTGCCAAGTGTGGCTCCCAAACCAAACTAAACAAACAAACAAAATATAACTTACCATTCTTTACATTTCCCTGGGCCTTTTCCCTACATTATTTTTCTCCTGATCATTGGCCACCAACCTTACTCTTCTTCACTGTTTGCACTGTCTGTAGTTCCATAAAGCTCTAGAAAGTACATTTCAGGAGAGAGAGAGAGAGAGAGAGAGAGAGAGAGAGAGAGAGAGAGAGAGAGAGAGAGAGAGAGAGAGAGAACAGCAAGTTTTTCATGTGATCAACATAGGTTTGATCCCTGAAATTTTCTACAGTTTCCTGAACCCCATAAAAAGTGATTCCTGAGCACAAAGTCAGAATATGCTTTGAGCAAGGCCAAGTATGGCCTAGAAAGAAAAAAAAAATCATTTTACTCAGAAACTAGAAAATAAGTCCTTTACCTGGGTGATACATAGATGCATGTATATCCTTGAATTTCAAGAGCTGAGTAAGACCAGGAGGAAGGCAGTTGTAATCCTCACCCCCAGTATATGTTTGTCATCACCTCCCACCCCCTCCCTCATGCTCCTACCATCACTACAAGTGCAAGGTTTCTTCGCCGTTATCTTGGCTGGGTATTTGTGAATCCAAGAACAGTCCCCAGAATGAGAAATTACTTCCCATCCCCTTGTCCCCTTTCGGGGGAAGACCTTGGTAATATTTATCCGCAGCAAGTAATAATCCACACAGACAAGAACGATAGGGTTTAAAAGATCGGGCAAGGAGAGCCAGAGAATCCTCCTGCAGCCAGCAGCTTTTCACAGAAGGACCCCTCACTCCTGTCCCTCAAGCTATTTATTGCCAACTCCACAGCGCCCCACCTGGAAGGGTTAGGTGGGGCAAAAGTCACAGAACAATCCTAAGGAAACACTTTTATATACAATTCCAAGAATCATCTTATGGAAACTTTTTCATATGCTACAACAAGTATCTCTTTTTTTCCCCCACCTCTTTGCAGAGTATTGGCTGTGATGACTACTTGGGGTCTGACAAGGTCGTGGACAAATGCGGAGTGTGTGGAGGTGATAATACAGGTTGCCAGGTTGTGTCAGGTGTGTTTAAGCATGCCCTTACTAGCCTGGGCTATCACCGAGTTGTCGAGATTCCACAAGGAGCCACAAAAATCAACATCACAGAGATGCATAAGAGCAACAACTACTTAGGTAAGAGAAAACTCTCTGCTTCTGTCTGATTTTCTAGGGCCATAAGATGAGCATTACAGTGTCCAAAGGTCTTTGGGAGTGGAAAAAAAACAAACAAACAACAACAACAAAAGGTTCTTCTTGCAAGTAAATATTTACTGTCTGCAATATTTAAATAGTCCTTGCTCTTTCAAGATGATAAAATCAATAATTAGGGGCACAGGAAGACTTCTTGAAGAGCCAAAAGACTCACTCATCCATGTTTGTTCTATTGAGTTTATATGACTAGTTTGAGTTTGGCCTTGGTTATCCTTTCTAAGTCCTCTACCTGGCACAACTGTATGTGTGTGTCCTTTGAACTCGCAGAATCTTCAACAATAGTTTTAAGTAACCTCATGAATCTTAAAGCCCCCTATTTTTTGAGGGGGTTTGGACCATACCCGGTGACACTCAGGGGTTACTCCTGACTATGAGTTCAGAAATCGCTCCTGGCTTGGGGGACCATATGGGATGCTGGGGATTGAACCAGGTCAGTCCAGTGTCAGCTGCTTGCAAGGCAAATACCTTAACACTGCATCACTGATCCAGTCATTTTTTTTTTTTTTTTTTTTTACTTCTTGGGTCACATCTATCAGTACCTGGCTCTGTGCTCAGAAATGATTCCTGGCAGGCTCAGGGGACCATACAGGATGCCTCATGGAACTCAGGACCAAATGCAGACAGGCACACAATCAGCTGTGCTATCACTCCTGCCCATTTAGGGGCCACTTTTTTTCTTTTTTTTTTTTTTTTGGTTTTTGGGCCACACCCGGTGTTGCTCAGGGGTTACTCCTGGCTGTCTGCTCAGAAATAGCTCCTGGCAGGCACGGGGGACCATATGGGACACCGGATTCGAACCAACCACTTTTGGTCCTGGATCGGCTGTTTGCAAGGCAAACGCCACTGTGCTATCTCTCCGGGCCCTAGGGGCCACTTTTAACCTATTTTCCTATCAAAGGACATTTTCATTTACCTTTATTTCCTTGCAATTTTGAAAATGAGTTTCTGAATGGATTATATTTTATTCAAAGCAAATCAGTCAGAGACCAATTTTTGCTAATTCATGTACATAATTGGTAAACAAATTAAGGAACCACTTTTTTTTTTAATATATTAAATCATTAAGCCCTTTCAACATCCCTAAGAAACTAAAGCTCTTCCCAGTTCCTTTTTGCAGGTAAAAATACAGATATAAGGAAATTGTGAATTTTGCCAATTTATTGCAGCCCAGAAGCGATAGAGTTAGGATTTAAACCCAGGCAGTTTTATCTGCAAGCCTGGTTCCTACCAAGAGATAGTACTCATGAACAGTTCTCAGAACCTGAGTTCTAGTGTAAACTATAGCAATACAATAGTCAACAGCCACAGAAGTTAAAAGTTTGTGACTTTTGCAAATTTCATAGCTCAGGATCACCTGTAATGTGCAAACTCTCTTCAAAGTGAAGTGAGGCCAAAATTAGCTTCACTCTTTTTTTCTTGGCAGGAAGAGGAAGGGATGACAGATGGAACTGCGAGAACAAGTTAATTAAAACGGAAAGCTGTTTCATTTTTGTTGGAAAATCTAGGAACTATCTAAAATGGCACTAAGCCTAGTTTCCCAGTTAGTGGTTTGTTATTTTTAGTAGCGAACTTAGTCTTTTGCTCTTTTATTATTGGGAGGGGGGAGTATATTAAGAGATTGCATCTCCAGAAACATCCTGCCTCCCAGAATGGAAAATGTTCTCCCTGGAATTATTTAAAGTTTGATTGCATTCAACTGCACTAGAAAATAATGCCACTTTATACAAAGTGTTGTTTTTAGCAAATTTTCCCCAGCTAGCATTAATCATATTCAGGAAGCATTTTTCAGGAGTTAACCAAAGAAGATATAAAGAGACAATCTGGGATAATATTCACTAAATGTCTAAAATGAAAACTTATCTCAGAACCCAGTGCTACCATTTGGAATAAAGGAATAAGAATCATGACTTTCTAAGTACTTATGAACGTCAAAAAAGTAACAATATTCAGGGTCCTGCAAAGTTCTGGCATTAAAGTCATTAACATTTGTCCTTCCTTTTTGAGAGAATTTGTTAGGATTTATTTTGTTATGCAGTAAAATATTTTTCTCCCCCATCCAAAACAAAAAGAAAAAGATGTGGCAGAGTAGAATGAAAGTATTCAGGGCTTCCAGGGTCAGTAGGAAGCTGATGCCAATGATCAAGTTTAACTTCCTAAGTCCTGCAACCACTTGAGTGCTTGCCTAGCATATATGAGACCCCCAAGTTTGCCCTATGGTACCACACAATTCTCTTAAATATTGCCAGGATCAAGGGTCATCCAATGTCTCCCAAGCATTGCTGGGAAGCAACCCCAAAACAAATAAATAAGTATTAAAATCTATTTGTTTTATTCACACTAGAAAATATGGTTTAATTCTGTCATTTTGAAAGTTAAATTCTGTCTAACTCTCAGACAGTTTAATTCTGTTATTTAGACAGGATTATTTTTTAGAGCCCTCAGGATTTAAATAACTTATCTTAGTCACTCAGTTAATAACAGTAATCATGCTATAAGAATAATACTTTCTGGAGCCAGAGAGATAGCACAGAGGTAAAGCATTTGCCTTGCATGCAGCCGACTCGGGACAAACCCAATTCAATTCCTGGCATCCTGTATGGTCCCTCGAGCTTTCCAAGAGTGATTTCTGAGCATAGAGCCAGGAGTAACCCTTGAGCATTGCCAGGTGTGGCCCAAACACCAATCAAACAATCAATCAATAAACAAAAAGAATAGTACTTCAGTACTTACATACACAGTCTTCAGTATTATTTACATGTCTGACCTTCTGGTATTTTAAATAATAAAAGTTAGAGTCATAAAAATTGCAATAACTGATTTGGAATACAAAGGATGTCATTTCAAAAAGAAAAGCTACATGGAAGAAAGAGGCAAAAAAAAAGAGCAAAGAAAAATCTTTGCTCCCATGTAACTAGTGATAGAAAAGTCAACTGGACTGAATTTACACTTCATTTAGCTTGGACGTCAAGAATAATGCCTGATAGCTTCCAGTTTCTGATAGGGCCTGAGTTCTGGCCTGTTAAAGCTTGGGAGGAAATTCAGCTTAGCGTTTACTGACGCTTATTGTCTTTTTTATTGTTTCCCCAAACAATGCTGGAGAAACTATGGCATTGGATAGATAGCTCCATGATTTCAGAATATATGATTTTTATGCACTTTACTGTAAGTTCAAGATCAATGAAACTGCAGAACCAAGCAACATTTTTCTGTGTTTGTATGAATTTTTTTACATTCTCCAAAATATAGACTGATTGATGGCTTATAGATTCTTCGAATTTTTCTATTTACTGCATAAGACTTTTAAATCCTTGATTTGTGGCAGGCTAAGCAGTCTCTTTTGTGTGTGAGTTATTCTGAATCTTGCTTTTTGGAAATAAAAGAGTAAGTCTAATTTTATTTAAGATGTTGGTGTGTTATTATTTGACTCTTCTTTAATATAAGATATTATGAAATTATTTTAGCTGAAATCACAAAGTTTGCCATACTATAGCCTGCTCAGCATACTAATGTCATTAAATAATAGTCAACAATTCAGACATAAAAGCATACAAGAAAAATTAATGCTAAAGGACATATTCTATATGCCAACATTTTATATGGTCATAAAGCCTTAGACTTGGAAGACATATTTTTAAAAGTCTGTACAATATTTAAAATAAACTGGAAACACCTTACTTTTAAGCATGTTTTCTTAAAAGTTTGTAGCAAGAAGTTATAAGTTATCCATAATTTGTCATTTTTCATTCCTTGTGGAACTTTGTATCTGAAAAAGTTTTAAAGAATATTTAAATATGATATCTTACATTTATATTACAATCCCATGTTTATATGCATTGCCAAGATTTTGAACTACATAGAGCAAAGAGATAAAATTCCTTCTTCATGTCAGCCCAATGCTTGATCTGCTGCCTTTTTCTGGTTTGGGGGTTTAGGCCAATTGGCAATGCTCAGCAGTTACTCCTGTCTCTGTGCCTGGGTGCTAAGTTCTGTACCCAGGTGCATAGTTGACCATGTAGTGCCAGAGATCAAACCATAAAAAACATGTAGACTTAACTATCTCTAACTTATACTATCTCTTCTTCCCATTGGCCCACTATCATAAAGTGCAAAGACTGAGATAAATAACCACTAGCATTCAGCATGTATATTGTGATTCTTTGTGGAAGGACAAATAAGAATGTGTTTTCTGGGCTGGAAAGATAGCATGGAGGCAGAGTGTTTGCCTTGCATGAAGAAGGATAGTGATTTGAATCTTGGCATCCCATATGGTCCCCCAAGCCTGCTAGAAGTGATCTCTGAGTATAGAGCCGAGCCAGGAGTAACCCCTGAGCGCAGCCGGGTGTAACCAAAAAAAAAAAAAGAATGTGTTTTCTAAATTTTTCATATCAATACATGTATAATTAATTTATTGGTTTTACATGAAGTTATTATAACAGAATTTAACTAAGTAGTTCCCTGTAGGAGGTCATTTAGATTATCTCCAATTTTCTAATATTACAAATAATACTTTAGGCCTTTTTTATTCAAGAGGCCAGACTGAAGGCCAGAAAGGTAGTATATCAGAAGAAAGTACTTGCCTTGTATGAATCTGACCTCCATTCAATCTCTGATACTGCATCTGGCTTCTCAAGCACTACTATGGGTCACTTCTGAACTCAGAGTCAGAACAAACCCTGAGCTTCCCAAGTCATGGCCCAACATTGCCCTCATTTTAGCCTCATTGAGCCCCCAAAAGAAAAAGTACAAGAAACTCAAGGTGGCATACGGAATACATCCTGTCATCCTCCCAGGATTGTATCAGAGTGACACTAAAGGAAGTAGAACGCAGTTGGCAAACATTCACTTTTAGAGCAGAGAAAATCACAAGGTCATAAGTCATAAGTCATAAGTCATAAGTTAGTGCCAGCCTCCATGCTGGAAGGGAGAAAGGAGTGAAAAATAGGGAAATGTAAAAAAATAATCGTGTATATTAACAGGTACCCTGCATACACATCTAGAATTCTGGCATCAATGTCACCTCAAAAATGAGGGAGCTGGGGGGAGGGGCGGAGCAGTGGCGCTAGAGGTAAGGCATCTGCCTTGCAAGTGCTTGCCAAGGATGGACTGTGATTCGATCCCCTGGCGTCCCATATGGTCCTCCAAGTCAGGAGCGATTTCTGAGCGCATAGCCAGGAGTAACCCCTGAGTGTCAATGGGTGTGTCCCAAAAATAAGGGAGTTAGGCATGGCAGAGAGTTCTCATGCTCCAAATCCTCTGTTTCCACTCTGGAATTAGAGAAAGGAGCAGCTTGTGACTGATGAATATATCATGTCCTCTCCCTACAGAATTTGACCTGTTAAAAGTTCTGAGTGTGGGGCTGGAGTAATATTACAATGGGCAGGATGCTTGCTTTACATGTCCAATCCCAGTTCAATCTTCAGCATCACTCCTGGGGATTGCCAGGAGTGATCACTGAGCTTAGATCCAGCTAGTAAGCCCTAAGTACAACATGTAGGGAAAAAATAACATTGAAAGTTCTAAGTGTATGCAGAGTTGTTGGGCAGTCTTTCCATTGCATCCCATATGGTTCCCCAATACAGGAGCAATTTCTGAACACATAGCAAGGAGTAGTCTCTAAGTGTCACCAGGTGTGGCCAAAAAAATTAATTCTTCTATAATATTTTCTCCTAATATTTTGATAATCATATTTTATATGAAGCATTTAATCATTTATAATTAATCAATATGTAAGGTGAGAGAGAATGATTCTTTTCTTAAAAACTTGATAATTGTTTCAACAAATTGTACAGAATTTCTCCAATAATTTAAAATGCTGCCTTGACTATGTATTAAATTAAAAAGTATGTAGACTTTTGGATTCTCACTTTCAGATCCATTAATATGTTCATATCTGTCTCTTCCTCCTTCAATTCCATATTGCTTTTACTATTATAATTCTATATTGTTTTCTTATTTTGTTGGCCTCCTCTTCAATTCTTTCTTTCTTTTTTTTTTTTGTTTGTGTGTGTGTGTGTGTGTGTGTGTGTGTGTGGTTTTTGGGTCACACCCGGCAGTGCTCAGGGGTTATTCCTAGCTCCAGGCTCAGAAATTGCTCCTGACAGGCACGGGGTACCATATGGGACACCGGAATTTGAACTGATGACCTCCTGAATGAAAGGCAAATGCCTTACCTCCATGCTATCTCTCCGGCCCCATCCTCTTCAATTCTATGCCCAAATAATTTATTATTTCCTAGATCTTCTTGGGTCTTCTTATACATTTTGTATTCATCTGTATATTTACATAGACTTTTTATATTATATCTAACATATAACCCTCAGGAATATGATGTTAGGAATGAGACCGTAGAGAGGTGACAAGGCTATATACTCCCTTATCATTGAAAGCAGATCCTTAAACAAGTAGTCTAAGAGAGATCCCTGATCCAGGGACCAAGTGAAACATGTAGAACATTCATTAGATTCTTATAAGACACCATATCGGAAAACACCTTTATCATGTACTTTCTGACTTCTAGAACTATGATGGAGAATGTTTCACAAGAATGTTTGTTTATAAGACACACAATCTATGGTTTTTATTTGAAAAACTCACATGAACTATCCCTACATCTGTGTCCTCAGCAGGCCTTTCCTAATTAATGATCAAAAGGAATCCAGGTTTCTGCCAATCTCTTGTTAGACAGGTTTTCTAGAAGTGTGCATGGGCCAGGGTTGTACAGTGACCAAGCACCAACCAGTGTCACTTAGAGAAGTACAAGAGGATAGAATAGTAAACATAGAGTGTTTATCAAAATAGTGAGTATAACATATGTGCCCCTACTTTATTCCCAAGCTCTAGTATTTATTGACTGTTTAATAAAACCCTAGAATTCCTGGTAATGGTTAAATAGAGCATAGTTTTCTACTCCATTGCCAGAGCCTCCAGGAATTTGCCTGTTCAAATGGAAATGTTTTTCTTGTCTTTTCATCTTGTTGTTGTTGGAATCATGATTTCTTCTTAAAATGGTTAAGGAAGTTATCTGAGATGGGATGAAGAAGCTTGAGAGACATGATGAGGTTTGATCCTAAGAGAAAACTTAGTTACTAGAACGCACTGTCTTGTTTTAAAATAGAGTAGAATATCAGGAGGTGATCAGAAGCCATTTCCAATGACTATCATTCATATTATCTTTAATTTTGATTATTTTCTGCAGAGTTGGAAATAAAACAATTTAACATTGTTAAGGAAGGATAGTTGGGAGAGTACAGGATAGGCTTTCAGACATTCTGTAATTACATTAACACAGATTTCTGGCTTGTTCACTACCTTTCTAAGCACACTTAACTCTTTACTATTTTTATATTGAGGTAATATTGGTTTACATCATTGCATATTTTTAAAAGTGCAGATTCACACCTCTTCAAATGTATATTACATCACATCCTCACCAGGAAAACCCTCCTCCACCACCATTGGATCCCCTCTGCCCTTTGCCCCCCCCCCAACTCTGATAACTTTAGTTCTGTGATCAGAATACAGTTTTTTTGGTTTTATCTGTTCCTTTGTTTCTTTATATACTACACAGTAATACAAGTATAGTCTGTTTCTTTTGCCTAATTTATTTTACTTAGCATCAGTCCCTGAAATTCTATCAGTGTTATTATAAATAGTGAATTTGTATTTGTCATAGTGAATAGCAGCCTCTTATGTATATAATCTTCTTTATCAGGTCATCTACTTATGAGTATTTAAGTTGTTTCCATACATGGGATATTGTAAAATCTACCTCAATAAACATAGGAGTGCTTTGAATTTTTGTTTTCTATAGACTAGTGGAAAGGGATTATTAAATCATATGGTAGTTCCATTTTTAATTTTTTGAGACACCTTTATATTATTTTACATAGAAAGCTACAATAATTTAAATTTCCTTCAACAGTGCACACCTTCACCACACCTTCACCAATACTTTCTCCACACCTTCACCAATACTTTTTGTCTCTGGTTATTATGAAATAGGTTATTCTCACAATTGTGATATTGTACCTCATTGTGGTTTTTACATCACTAATAATCAGTGATAAGAATGTTTTCTCATGTTCCTATTGGCTTTCTATATGTCTTCATTGGAGAAATGTCTATTCAGACCTATCTATTGACCATTATTTACTAAGCATATTTTTATGATTGGCAAATGGAACTAATTGTAAATGTCTAATACCATGTTATCTACTTCGTATTCTAATACTGTTGTTTATGTCCTTTAAAGCAGAGGGTTGAAGGCCTCTAATAATATTGGGTAGTTGTCAGTGTCTTCTCTAAGATTATTAAGAGTCACTTCATATACTTGATGTTCCTCTGCTTAGCATATACATGTTAATTAGTGTTCTATTAACTTGACTAGTTGATCCTTTATCATTGTATAATATTCACCTTCTTTCTTTAATTTTTAATTGGAAATGTATTTTTCATTAATAAAATTTAACTGAAGCACCATAAAATACAATTACAAAGTTATTCATGATTAAGTTTCATCGTACAATGTACAAAACCCTTCACCAGTGCACATTTCCCACCACCAATTTCCCCAGTTTCTCATCCATCCTCCCCTCTGTCCTCTCCCCTGCTTGCAGACATTTTTGTTCTCTCTCTGTCTCTCTCACTCTCTTTCTACCTCTCTCTGTCCATCTATTTCTCTATTACTGTTTTTCCTTTTAGACACTGGACTTGCAATATTGTTACTGAAGGGGCATCATGCATACCACTATCACCTTCCAGCACCCACTTGGAAATGTATTTTGAATGATGAAAATATAGTTATTCTATCTCTAATAGGTACCATATGCTTACTGAATTATTTTTCATTTTTGAACCTATCTTTGAAGTACAAATGGGTCTCCTGTAGAAAGCAGAAAATTGGGATTTGTTTTTAAATTCACGCATATGCTTTTAATTGGTGATTTCAGGCCATCTGATATTTAGAGAAATTGTTGGTATTTAAATATTTATTACTGCTTGATTATATTTGTGCATGTTTTTTAGGTTTTCTCTGTATTTTGTTCTTTTGTTCTTTTTTTTAATCCCTTGTACATTGATAGCCATCTTTTGGATTGTGCTTGCATTCCATTTTCTTTCTTCTATGTATTTTTGTCTTGAAGTTATCATAAACATTACATAAAAATCTGTGTTTGTAATTTATATTCAATAGAGAACACAACTTTTTTTTAATTTTTCTTCTTTTCTTTTTTTCTTCTTTTCTTCTTCTTTTAGGGAAAGAAAAGCAATAGATGGGGTAAAAAATAAGAAAAAAATTAAAAAAAAAATAAAATATGCTGAAAATGGGTGGGGTCCTTCTAGTGGCTATCAACCTCAGTTTGAGAGAGGACATGAAAAAGGTAATTGAAATACCATAACAATACAAAAATAAATGTCAAATTAAATATCCAGTGAGCCCTACAGCAATAAAGAGAAGCACCACACAATAGTCTCGGTTCTGAAATCAAATCATGCCGGAATGCAAAAAGAAAGAGAGATAAGATAAAATAATATAAAATAAAAGGGAGATATCAACTTCAATATCTACACCATAATAAGGACGTAAAAATAAATAAATAAATAAATAAATAAATAAATATATATGTGGAAAATGATTGTTTTGTGCTTTTTTTTCCTTTTTTTTTTTTCTTTTTCCCCCTGCATAGGCACAGTAACTATTGGGAATATTATAGAGGAAATTCCCTTAGCCTAGGAGATACAGGGTTTCTCCATCCCTGAAGTATACTGTCATGGGATTAACTATAGACTCCTTGCCTGATCATTTACTCTCCCCTTGGTTCTTTTGTGGTGTATGGAAAACTGCTTCATCATGGATGGTAAAATGAGACCTCTGTATCTAGAGATCTTGGTGACTGTGCAGCTCAAGGAATGGAGCTTATGATGAAGGCTTTCTTTGTGGTGCTAGCAGTTCTGCTTCTTCAGTGTCGTTTTAATTCATCTTCTGTAGTTGATGTTCTTGGTCATTATGTTGCTCCTAGAATGGAGCCTGGGATAGTCTTTCATTGTGTTTCTGGACGACCCGTTCACTTGCGGTTGTCTCAGTCAGACCTCTGGAATTGGAGATCTTGTTTGTTGAACAAATTATAGACCAAAAGCTAGGTTAGAGCTTTTTGTTGTTGTTGTTGTTGTTGTTTGTCCCGGGATGCATACTGTCTAGTCCTGGTTGTAACAACCAGTCATCTGTATATAGCAATCTTGGTTTTTTCACAGATCAAAGGGTGACATGTCTTCTGATTTTGTCTTATTGTTGGCTGGTGAGGAAGGATAACTTGCTCTTAGATCTAGTTGTTCCCATTTCCTCGTTGTCAGGTTATCAATTTAGAACTGGTGTGTGTTGACATCAGAGCAGCATTATGAATGCCCTGGAGTGGATTTGGTTCCTGAAGCTGTTGTGGAGAACTCTGTCGTTTCTATGTCTGGGATCCAGGAGTCAAGGCTGGACGGTCGGTGCCTATTTCCCTGGAGACTAGGTTGGTTCCACATGACATACATTCAGGGTAGAGATGTTCCTGTGTTGTAAAAAAAAAGTGTAAGTTCTCATCCCTAGTAGATAAGAGCTTGTTTTTACACATAACAGTTCCCCTATTTTTAATATGCCTTTGCAGGAAGAAGTGGTACTACATTATATTGCTGGTGGATTTGGGAGTGGAGAGAGAAGAAAACAGACCCATGACAAAAACTAAAAATATATATGCTCAGACATATCTAAAGAAAATAGAGTTTCTTAAAAGAAAAAAAAGATTAAATAAAAGATATAATTAAAGGAATAAAGTGGGGCCTGGAGGGATAGCATGGAGGCAAGGCGTCTGTCCTTCCTACAGAAGGACGGTGGCTCACATCCTGGCATCCTACATGGTCCCCCATGCCCACCAGGGGCAATCTCTGAGCACAGAGCCAGGAGCACCCTCCGAGCGCCGCCAGATATGACCCAAAAGAAGAAAAAAACAAATCAATTCAAAAACCAAAAACTAAAACAAAACAAATAAATAAAAAAAGAGCAAGAGGGGGAAAAAAAACACAAAGAAATTGGAGAAAGTGATACAGGAGATTACATTTGGGGAGAAACAGTGTAAGAGGTAGTGTTATATAAGTCTATACTTATGATGATAGTATAGGCTTCCCCATTGTCTTTTGAGATTTCTTCGTGAGGTGTGGGCTCGGCAGGGAGGTCTTGAGTAGAGTTCTTGCAATGGGAATCCTTTTGGAGCTAATCCGGTATTAAGCCACAGTCCACAATAGGGAGAGGTGATTAGGAGGGCCACACTGCATGAGTCAGTCGGGGTGTTGGTTATATTTTCTTGCTGGGAACGAGGTGTGAGTTTGAGTGGGTCTCTCTTCACTTGGGTACTGGGGTACTAGTTCGTTGGTGTAGAAGGTTGGTCTTGAAACCTAATGGGTTAAGAACTGAGAGTGAAAAGTTATAACATGGTGGGGATATCGGGGATTGGATTAAGGGGTGAAGGGATAGTCAGGTTTCTGAGGGGGAAGAGGGGATAGTACATGGGAGGAGTTATATAGGGTATAGGTATGGGTTGTTTGTGGTTTAGGTTTGTCTCTTAAGGAGGATTCCTACCTCTGTGTGCTCCTGCCCCCATATAAACATATAGAAGTTAGCTTAGGTATATATTAATGTAGAGAGGTGGGGAGGGCAAGAGATACACTGAGTACAGAAAGATAGGTAGGTATAGTACTTGTAAGGAAAGTAAACTAATAGATCAACTTTTGGATATATATATATAGGTTTCCTGTCTCAAGTACTAACCATTGTGTTAGTGAGGTCTATCTATATAGGTGTTTACCCTTTGCAGTATTGTCCGCAGCACCCTATATATCAGCTTTCTTTCCTTTCCTATAGAGGAGGTAACCGTGTGGTTTTTATTTGACATGGATTGAATTGATGGTAATGAGAAGAAGGTGGAAGAAGAGGGAGACAAGAGAGATAAAAGAGAAAACAAAACAGAACAAAACAAACAACAATTAAACAACAACAACAAAAATATGAAGTAATGAGAAGAGAGGGTAAAAGAGCAAGGGCATGTTAGTTTGCTTGAAGGTGTTTGATGCTTAGGCCCTGTAGTAAAAAAATCTGTAGGTCACGGTTGTTGCTTCGGTGGTCTGGCTGGTCATGCAGTTCAGATCCTAAAAGAAGACATAATCTAGGAATATAAATAAAAAAAAAGAAAGAAAGAAAAGGCAAGGCATGTAAATGACAGTGCATTTTACCACTCCAGTTCTAAACAATCAGAAAAGACCACGGTAACCTTAGTGCAAAAAAAAAAGAGTTTTATCCGGACATTTTCATGATGCAATTTCATGATGCATTTCATGATACAAGCTGAGTATGGTGTGAGTCAGCACCGAGGTACCACCGTAGGATGTTCACACTTTGTTTCCCAAAACCCCTGGAGAACACAACTTAATCTTAAATTTATCCTAACATTCCACATTGTTATTATTTTCCTTTCTTCTGCCGACCCTACATGTTTTGTGTCTTTGTTGTCTTGCTGCTTGTAAGTGATTTTTGTTTTTAGTTTTAGAATAGTGCCTTTTTTTGTTCTGTTTTGTTTGGGGGCCACACCCAGCAGCCCTCAGTGGTTATTCTTGGCTCTATGCTCAGAAATTTCTCTGGAAAGCTCTGGGGACCATATAAGATGCTAGGGATCCAACCCAGGTCAGCCGCATGCAAGGCAAGCACCTTACCATTGTAGGGCTATTGCTCAAGCCCCAAGAAAGTGCCTTTAATTATTTGTTGCAAAGCCAGTTTATTAGAGAGTAATTCCTTTAACTATTGCTGTCTGTAAAGTTATTTTTTTTTCTCTCCTGTTTTTGGGGAAGGAGAACTGTTGGACCACACTCTGTAGCCCTCAGGCATTAGTGTTCAGAAATCATTTCTGATAGGCTCAGGGGCTATATGGGATGCTAGGAATAGAACCCAGGTCGGCAGTGTGCAAGGCAAAGGCCCTACCCTCTGTGCAATCACTCTGGCCCCTATTTTTTTTTTTCATTTTCTTAATTCTGAATTCTAAATGACAGGATAACTGAATAAAGTACTGGTTGAAGATCTTTCTCATTTAACACTTTGTATATTTTATGCCACTCTCTCTGGCCTGTAAGACTTCTGCTTTGAAATCTGCTGATTATTTTACAAGGGTTTCCTTATGGGACTTGTTGCTTTTCTCAGTCACTTTTTTTTAGGATTCTTTCTTCCTTTTATAAATAGAACTTTTTTGTTGTTTTGTTTTGTTTGTTTGTTTGTTTGTTTGTTTTGTAAATTAGAAGAAAAGGAAAAGAAATCCCAAACCTGGGAGGAACTTAATACAGGACTAAATTCTTTTTTCTGGGGGGAACACATCCCTCAACTGGTGCTTTAAAATCTTTTTCAAGTGGTTTACATAGTGTTGCAATAAGAATACCTTAACTCATCATCCCAGCCCAATGTAATTTTTATTTTCTATTGATAGAATTACATCTCTGATATAATTTCCTAAGTCCTCATGCAGGCTTAGGGTGCTGGCCTGGGAAGCGGAAACTTTGTTCCCAGTTAAGATTACTGGAGCTGAAGAGATAGTATGGTACAGTAATCTGAGAATCCAGATAACAAATGGAGACTAAGTAGGCTATAATTGAAGTGAATGCTACTGTAGAATCTTAGTGCTACTAATGCTACTATAGGGTATGATGCTCTTAGGGGGAGGGGTTGTAGTTGGTTGAGATGTCTGTCTATAAACATTGTCATTTCAATCAGATTTCACTGACAAACTTCCCAAACATCTGACCCATCATCTGCATCTATGCCCAGCTATATGTCCCACTATGTACACTCCCAGCAGGTTCTTTAAAAGCAAAGATTTTCTCTCAAAAGTCTTGAAGAAGAGCAAAACAGTGAAGTGGGTAAAGAGCTGGCTGTGGAGATCAGACTTCAAGCAGATACTGTAATTCCTGTCTTCATAGCAATCTGCCTGGAAACCTGCAGAACCAGGTAACCAGGGGCATGTGTTTTTAGAAGGACCAAAGGAAATAGCTTGAGGCAGGTAAGTCCCCAAAATATGACCATAACCTGCCTTAAGCAAATTTCATAGGCAGATCTTTATGAGGTTCATTTCTTCATAGGTGAATAGGAAAAGAGATGTTAGAAAAGAGATGTTAAAAATATTTAAATGAAATAATGTATGTAAAATGTCTAGAATCTTAGATGTACTCAATACCTGTTCCCTCATATACCAAGGTCAGTGGGTCTTACCCTTACATTGAATTATAAGACACATGATATTTGAGGAACATTTGCAATATGTCAGTGCTTGGTTATCTGCAATACCTGAAATTTAATTGGTCTGATTCTTAAGTCCTTTGTGAGGTATTAGATAGTTTATCTATATCTTTGGTTCTCAACTGAGGACTATTCCCCATCCTGTAGACTTGATGATATCTAAAGGCATCTTTGATATAACTTGGGCAAGAAGGGGTTGCTATTGGCATCTGGTAGGTAGAATGAAGAGAAGCAGCTAATATTGAAGATGTTAGACTTCCTGCAATCTATAGAACAGCTTCCCCGAGGTGTCAGTAGGTCCAATGAATCTCTGGTCTAAGTTGTGAATTAATGACAACATTTCCCTCTGGTACCAAAGTTCTATGGATCACCTAGTTCAGAATATTGTCTCTACAATAATATTAAATTATTATTAAGTTTATTTAGAAATAAACTTACTGCTTACTTTATGCAGTAAGTGTGTGTTTATAAGTTCACTTTGAATTCTTAGATTCCCATGCCATCCTTCTTCAGTTTATTTAATATTTTATTCAGTTTGTTGCTTCAACCCCCTAAATTATAGAAGTTTTTGCCTAACACCATTTCTATAACCTGCCTGTCTAACATTTAGAATCCTTCCTTTTGTCTTAATATAGAGTGGGATAATTGAAAACAGGAAAAGCCAAAAGAATTAGATTTTTTCATTGGGTACCCAATGGATTTTAATACTACCACCAACTTTGCATTGGCCATATTTTTGTAATTTATCTTTTCATGTGTCCTTGTTCCCCTTGCCCCCACCCCCAGGTAGGCTGTGTACTCCAGAAGACACAATACTAATGCACCTTAGCTGTTCTTTTTCCCAACTGCCTTCCATATCAGCAATGGTGCTGAGTAAGAAAAAAACAGATCTAGTGCTCCAAGGGCCACACAAGTACTGTGTAGCTCATGGACAAGGGTCAACAAACTTATGTTTGAACATCTTTTCTAGAAGATGATGTTCATGATTCTTGAACTGTGTTACTCCCAACTGTTGGTATCTTGGGTCTCCTCCTTCTTATAGATCTCACAGTGTTCACATAATGGAAAGTTAATTTCAACATCTGTGTTCATTGTTAAACTGAGCACAGCATCATGGAAGGATGTACCAAGTTGAAGAGTTTGTGAATAAGGAACTGGAGAGATAATACAGTGTGTAGAGCACTTCACTTGCATGAGGTCAACATGGGTTTGAACCCCATTATCCCATATGGTTCTCTAAATAAAGAGCCAAAGGACAGGGCCAGAGTAGTGGCGCACAAGCGGTAGGGTGTTTGCCTTGCACAGGCTAAGCTAGGACAGACCACTGTTTGATCCCCTGGCATATCCATGTGGTCCCCGAAGCCAGGAGCGATTTCTGAGCATATAGCCAGGAGTAACTCCTGAGTGTCACCGAGTATGGCCCCAAAACCAAAATAAATAAATAGCCAAGAGGAGCTCCAGGTGTGGCACAAAAAACAAAAAAAGAGGTTGGTGGTAATCCTAATACTCAAGTTTAGGTACAGTCTGGCTATTTGCAAAGTGAGAAGTTGGGTAGAATCTCTGCTTCTGCCTTTCCCCACCCTTAGTGAATAATTTCTAATTCCGCTCATTCTATCTCATAGCTACCTCTTTGAGATAATTAAATTATCTCAAATTCAATTAAAGTCCTGATCACCTTTTGCATCCTTGAACTAGGTTGTTTAATTATATATCTATTTTTACTAGATTTTCATGACCTCCCTCTATCAAGTTACTCTGGAACCAAGTCATAAGAAAGTGTAGAACGTTTTAGAAAAAGAAGGAATAGTGTGTTTTTTTCTTCTTTTTAAAGTGTAGTAAATATATACATATTATCACTTTTGTTTTTTGTGAGTTTTATTCAGTTCCAGTTATCAATTCCAGAGTTTTTATATATGCAAGGCAAGTGCTCTGCTAATCACCTACATCCCTTGACCCTAATTCAATTATTTGTATGTATAAAATCACCAGGTGTTAATACATTCATACCTTGCAAGTATTACTACCATCCATTTCTAGAACCTCTTTTCTCTTTTTTTCTAGTTAAACAATGCTTAAAAATATGGAACGCTTCATGAATTTGTGTGTCATACTTGCGCAGGGGCCATGAAAATCTTCTCTGTATCGTTCCAATTTTAGTATATGTGCTGCTGAAGCGAGCATCCATTTCTAGAACTTTTAATCATTATAAAAAATATGTACACAATGAGCAATCATTCCTCATTTCCCTTTTTATCACTAACCCCTACTAACCTATATTCTATCCCCTGCTTCATAAATCTGTTAATTTGGGTACCTCATATAAATAGAGTCATGTAATATTTGCCTTTTTGTATCTGGATTATTTTACATAGTATATTGTTTCCCAGGATTTTCCATGTTGTATTGTGTATCAACATTTTATTGTTTCTTAGGTGTAGACTACATTTTATTTATCCATTTATTTGTCAGGGGACAGTTGGATTCTTTCCTACTTTGGGTTTATTATGAAAAATGTTGCCGCATAGGTATCTGTGTGAGTCTACTTTCAATTCCTTCTTGCACATACTGTGGGTAGAATTACCACGTCATATGGGAATTCTATGTTTGACTTTTTGCCGAACTTCCAAATTGTCTTCCCAAGTAACTGACTCATTTTATATCCCATCTGCAGTGCAAAAGGGTTCAATTTCTCCATCTTCTCGCAAACAGCTTTCTAAAAGAACGTTTAAGCAGGTGTTCTGATATATTCCAGTGGTCTGCTCTTAGACATCAGGATTGGATGTTCTGAATTCTGAGATGGGCTTGGAATCCCTCTGGTATTATCTGTCACAGATAGTGGTGACCCAAGAAACAGTCAGATCTCAAATACTCCAAAATGCTCCCCTGGCTATGGCAGATTATTCCTCAGAACTGCTAATTTATAAGAAAAGGTGAAGGTGATCATGGTGCCTAAAAGTAAAAAAAGAGATGAGAAAGAGAGAGATAGATAAAGAGACATAGACAGAGAGACAAGAAATGTATCTGCCATAGAGGCAAAGCAGGAGAGGGGAAACACACTGGTGAAGGGAAATGAACTCTGGTAAAAGGATGGGTGTTAAAACATTGTATGACTGAAACTCAAATATCAATAAATTCTTAACTCTGTATCTCATAGTGACTAAATAAAAAACTTTTTTAAAAGAAGGTGATTGATCATTCAATACTTAGTTTGCAAATTCTCTGGATGGCCAAATTACAAGATTAGCCATGTTGGTGTGATTTGACTCACTGTATCATATGTATATTTATGTAGATTCCATTATTTACAGACTCTCTGCTTTTTCAGATTATATTAACAACTCATGAAGACAACTAGTATATTTTATACATCTTTTAGCTCTTATAAAATTCTTCATTTTAGAGCCAAAGCGATAGCACAGCAGTAGGATGTTTGCCTTTCACGAGGCCAATCTTGGACGGACTCTGGTTCAATTCCCTGCATCCCATATGGTCCTCGAGCCTGCCAGGATCGACTTCTGAGCACAGAGCCAGAAGTAACCTCTGAGGGCCAACGGGTGTGACCCAAAAACCAAAAAAAAAAAATCTTCTTTTTAGAAATAGTTTTCTCTATGATTCATTTGGTGTTTTATTTGAATTCAGGTCTTACCTTTTCTTTAACAGCAAGTTTTTATAATGACTTTTCAAAACCACATCCTTTCAAAACTAATATTGCCTGCCTGTCACAGAGATGGTGCATGGTGCACCTTTTTGTGATTTGAGAAAGTGCTGTTGTTTGTTTTAATCTCCATCTTAATTTTGCACTAAATATGTATACATATATATTTTTTTCCACCTGGTGTCTGAAAGCTTGTTTCTCTTTGATTTAGGAAGGCTCTGATGTCTTTATATCTGTTTGCATGGTCTTGCTTTTCACTTTTACAGTCACTAGTCCTTGAAAAGCTTTTAGATACTCTGGAAAGAAGTGCAATCGACTTGGCTGCAGCCCCTTTTGCTCATTGTTCCCCACATTTCCTTCTTTTTAAGTTAGTGCCTTGTTGCTTATAAATGTAAGACTTTGTTTGGATTTGACTTGTTTTGTTGACTTTGTTTGTACTTGAATTTGCCTTTTGACTAATCAAGCTGTGACTTGGCTTTTTTACTTTCATTTGTTTCTCTCTGTCTTTGATATATCAAAAGCACCACACCTGCTTTTCTACCTTGACATAGATGCTTTGCTCAAATGCAAGAAACAGCTGCTGAACTGTGGAGACTGGGTCTTGGGTTTTAAAGAAATGATCTGACAGTCCTGCCCTTTTGAGGATAGCTTTCTCTCCCAGCATGCTCTGGATGACTGTACCTCCAGACAGCATCTTCCAAGGGACTATTAATGGCTCCCAGTTCTCCTACCTGGATTAGAGAGAAAGACTCAGAACTCACTATCTATGAGTCCAATGTGGCTAAAACGGTCCTAAATCCATCCATTCTCTAATCTGTTTGGATAAGTATCTAAACCTTCCCTCTGTGAGTCAAAATCTGGCTCTTGGCCATGTGTTAGATCATTGTACTACCACACTAGGGAGTTAATACAAGTTAAATCTCAAGATGAGATCTCTAAAGTTTAAGTCACATTTAGTAAATATGGTTGACTTTATGAAAGAGAAATGACACTTGAGTAAAACAGCAATTTCAGAATAACTTTATGAATTTTTAAGCAACAATGCCTTATGCAATCACCTACCTTTTACCTTTCCATAGTTATTTCTGCTTTTTGGAGCCCCCCCACCCCCCGCCTTATCTTAATTAAGAGTTAGAGCTTCAAATATCTTGACTTTCATCAGTTTCTCACCCCCCATGTATCATTTTTTAAGTGTAAGGGGAGTTTGCAATATTAGATCAGAGTGTAAAATTGTCTCATGAGAATATTAAATAAGGCCCTGTCTTGTAGGAAAGCACTGAGTACAGTGTCTAGCACAAAATACCAAGTGCCAGCTGTTTTTTTTGCACTATTTTTTACTAATATTTTGCAAACTAGTCTGGGATTACATGCTTTAGATCCACATATTTGTGCTTTAAAACATTAGACAATGAATACATTTTTTTTGAAAAGCAAAAAGGTCTTTTTATCTAGCCACAGCAAAACAATAGTGAAATTTAAATGTGACAGAACTTGCTTTATAAACCAAGTGAACTAGATCAAAAGTGTTTGAAATTTTTTTTAAAAATTAAAAAAAATTTGTTTTGTATCTGGACTAAGTGGTGTCCCCGGATCATTTGCTTGAAGTATTATCAAGTGATAACATCTGATACTTAGAAATTGATCAACACTTGTATTTTAGGGAGGACAAAAATAGAAAATTTGTATTTTTAGACATCCTATGTTTTGCACAAAACTGTCTTTCTATTCTGTGATGCATTCAATCTTTAAAATCTCAGCGACCCAAAGATCAATGCCATTTCTGTTGTGAATGGGTGAGTCAAAGGCCCCAGCACATAATACTGTTCAACCTGTACTCAAACTAGTAGCTCTTCTGAGTCCTCTGGGACACAGATATCTCCTGGAATGGGTGAAACCTGTTCTAACCCACAATCCTATGGACCATCTTAATTAATTTAAATCCTTAATATTTTCATCACAGAATTTTATCCTTGCTTTTTCAAGCCCATTATAATAAAAAGAAATGCTCATTTGAGTGCTGAAAATCTTGTCACTAGCCAGAACAACACACTGGCCTACCACTTGCTGACTGATAGAATATATACTCACTTGCCGCAGTAGCAATTATAAATACAGAAGTAATGGTCTTAGTTCAAATTGTGCAACTCTGATGAATTTTCACAAAGTGAGGCACCACCCCTAGCCAGGACTCACATCAAGATATAGAACTTTATTAGCATTCCAGAGCCCCTTCATCAGTTTCTCACAGCCAGTAACTCTCTCTCCAAGTGGAACCACTACATATTAGTTTTGCCTATTTTTAAAAAGTCATGTAAGTATAATAATATAGTTTATACTCCTTTGTATCTTAGTTTGTAGGTAGAGAGGAGTATTAACATTTTTAACATTGAACTTAGAGCAGAACACAGAATGAGAATAGAAATTTTCCCCACGAATTTAGCCAAATTTCCAACCTAATTTTTTGCTAATTTCTTCAATCTAATTTCTAATATTATTTCTAACACTTATTTAATATTATACTGACACATATTATGTGCTTATCTCTATCCTAGATCTTATTCATCTTTCTAGTCTCTGTTCCGTTTATTTGCCAAATAATCTCTGAAGCATACTTTAGCTGTAATAGTTTTTAAATGTGTTTTAATACTTTGTGCAGCAAGCCTCTCTTTCATTTTTAATATTTTAGATAAGTTAAACTAAAAACTAGCATTTTTTATTTTAGGTGAGCTTGGGAAGTGCTTTGTGGCATTCAAGGAAAAATACAATTGGTATTTTCACTTGGTTGTCTTTCTGTTTTTAAGATGCCTGCTGCTTTCCTCCGATTAAAGGCTCTAACTTTTTTTAATAAGATCCTTATTTAAGAACGATAATTACAAACATGTTTGTAATTGGGCTTCAATCATAAAAAAAAAAAAAACACTCCTTTACCAGTGCAACATTCCTACCACCAATGCCCTCCTTCTCCCTCCTCCACTACTCCCTGCTTGTATTGGAGACAGGCATTCACTTTTCTCACTCATTGACATTGTCATGATAGTTAACCTACTCAGTAAACATGCCTTGGTTGTGTTACAGCTCTTTTAGAATTTGTCCAGCAGGCCTTCTGGTCTCCACCGGAAGGCCCCCCTACTAAAAAAAAAAAAAACATGCCTTGGTGCCAAATGCCAGGCTCAACAGTAGACATTACATATCTTCTAGAAAATAGACGTCTCACCAGAACAGGAAAAAACAGTCCTATATTCTAGTGATGGGATCAGAGGGAAAAAGCAGTAAAAGTATAATTTCAGATGGCAATATATACTATACAGAAACAAATTCAGGGAAAGCAGAACAAGGTAATATTTGCATTAGATAAGTAGAGAAAGTTGCTCAAAGGAAGTCACCCTTGAATTAGAATTGACATGATGGCAAGACAGTAAAAGATCTAGAAGTTAATTTGCATGTACTAGCCATAGAAAAATGCACAACCTTTTAGATATATATTTCCACTATCCAAATAGAGTCTACCTGTGAGTAAGTAAGGTTGTGACATTTCCCATGTCGATTTTTTACATTTCTTGTGAAGATTGGTCTTAAGATATTTAGTTATATTTTGTTATGCTGTGATGATGGAGAATGAAACCTGTTCATATTTTATACTCAAAATTGTTACATCAATATTTGGAACACTATAGATTTCATACAGACATCTGGAAACTATTGAACTTTTATTAATTCGGAGAAATTTTAATTGATTTTTAAATTTTCTTAAGGATATTTTCATTCCATTAGGAATCAATGACAATGTTGCATCCTTCTCTTACACTAGCAATATTCCTAGATTTTTTTCATGATATATGCATATGTTACCAAAACATCTAAAACAACTTATCAGGTGGTAGCAGACTTTCTTAGTCTATCTGTGACTTTAATATGCATGCTATCAAGAAAGATATATGTGTTGCACAATACTAATTTTAAATTAATGTATGGTTGGTGCTTATTACCAGATTAAGAACGTCTGTTTCTAATTTTGTAAATGTTTTTACTGAGATGCATTCTTAAATGTCATTTTGGCATCTATTTAAATTATTGTTCCTAAAAATTTCTCATATTAAATCATTTTTGCATTCAGTGATTTTTATAAATGTTTTGCTGAATTCCACTTGCTGGTATTTTAGTTAGGATTATAGAAATCTATATTCATCAGGGAAACACCTTGTTGCTTTCATTTTGTGCTTTCTCCATGAAGTTCCAATTTAGTGTCCAAATATTTAAGTGTTCTGGAAATATTTATACAATTATCCATTCATTTAGATTTTAATGGAAACTCACTCATGAAAAGCATCTGGCTCTATTATCTTTCAGAGAAAAATTATTTTGGAATAACTTAAAAATATTCTATGACTACTAGCCTATTACATATTCTTATTAATCTTAAATTCATTAAATAAAAATTTTAATATTTCTTCTCCCTGGAGAATTTCAAATGCCATAGTATAGACTTACACATTGGATTCACTTTTAACATTTAAATTACGTTAACTATCTGAGTTAACTCTGAAACATGGGATCTTAAGCTGGCACTGTTGACATTCAGGCTGGATGCTTTGTTGTGGGATTCATCCTGATTACAGGATGTTTAACAGATCCCTGGTTCTGCTCATTGGCTACTAGTAGCACCTCTTCATCATAGTTCCATTGTCACCAGTGTCTTTCAGGTGAAAACCACTGTTCTCTAAAGGCTGTATTGTAGGGAAGAAATAGTATTTGTGTTAGATATTTTGGGGGTTATAGAACATGTGTTTATTCATATTTAAACTGTACTTTGACTCATGCACTTTTTAAAAAATTTTTATTGTGATCATAATGGCTGACATATCTTTCACAGTAGTATTTTAGGTACATATTAACATTGAATGGGGGAATGCCCATCACCAAATTTCTCCTCCCCGCATCCCAGTTCCCTTTCTGCAACCCATATACCCCACCATCACCCCCCAGGCTGCTAGAGTAGGTGGTCCCCTCTTTGTCCAGCTTACTATTAGTGGTCATATATCTGTTTGGTCCTGATACCCTCCCTTGTTTCCCCCTCTATTTAAGAGGCGGAGCTAGATAAATCGAGTTATGTGGTTTTGTTTGAAGGAAAGAAAAGCAATAGAATGGGGTACAAAATAAGAAAAAAATTAAAATTAAAAAATTAAAAAAGTAGTCAAATACTTTGAAAATGGGCGGAGACCTTCTAGAGGCTTTCAACCTCAGTTTGAGAGAGGACATGAAAAAGGTAATTGAAACACCACAACAATACAGAAAGAAATATCAAATTAAATATCCATTGAGCATTACAGCAATAAAGACAAGCACCACACAATAGTCTCGGTTCTGAAATCAAATCATGCTGGTGTGCAAAAAGAAAGAGAAAGATAAGATAAAATAAAATGAAATGAAACTAACAACTAATATGAAAAAGTTAATGAATGAGAGAAGTAGAATGCCTATCTCGAATACAAGCAGGGGTTGGGGAGGAGGGAGGTCAGGGGCATTGGTGGTGGGAATGTTGCACTGGTGGAGGGGGCGGTGTTCTATTTATGACTGAAACCCAACTACAAACAATTATGGTGCTTAAAGACTTTATAAAAAAAAAATAAAATAGTTTCTCTCATGCACAGGCTCTAAAATGTTATTGAAAAATGTTATTGAAAAAAAAAAAGTAGGATCCTTGTCCTGCACCCAGCCAACTTGGATTCAATTCCTAACACCCCATATGGTTCCCACCAGAAGTGATACCTGAGTACAGAGCAAGGAGTAAAACCTGAGCATTTCCTGGTGTGACCACCCTCAAAAGAAAACAAGAATAAATTTGTTGAAAATTCTAGGGAAACTTCCTTCATATAAGTAGTATTTATTGATATCTATAGTTTTCACATTTCAAGGTAGAATTTTAAAAGTTTATTAAACAAATAATAAGCTCATCATTTAATTTTGAGCCATTGTCCAAAGTATTTTAGAGAAGAGTTGCATTATCTTACAATTGTGTAAATATATATTCATATCTATCTAATATAAAACAGCTAGATTTTCTTTTTTTAATTTTTTCTTTATTTAAACATCTTGATTACATATATGATTGTGATTAGGTTTCAGTCATGTAAAGAACACCCCCTTCACCAGTGCAACATTCCCACCACCAATGCCTCAACTCTCCCTCCATCCCACCCCACTCCCACCTGTACTCTAGACAGGCTTTCCAGTTCCCTCATTCGTTCACATGATTATGGTAGTTCTCTGTGTAGTTATTTCTATAACTGCACTCACCACTCTTTGTTGTGAGCTTCATGAAGTGAGCTGGAAGTTCCAGCCCTCCTCTCATTGTCTCTGAGGATTGTTGCAAAAATGACTTTTATGTTTTCTTAAAACCCATAGATGAGCGAGACTAGATTTTCTTACCAGCTGCATTCAGTCCATTGTAATATGTAGTTTTTTGACTGAAGTAGATGAAGACAATCTGGCACCAGGTGGATGTGCATTTGGAAACTTAAGTTGTTTACTCATCTTTCAAGAAATTGAAGATCTTATTCTTTGATTCTGAACCAAACAAAAGATTAGTTACAGTGCAGAATCCACGGTTCAGGTGAACGAGGAAAGTCAGTAAAATTTAGACCATGTGCCAATGAACTGAATCAAAGCTGATGGCTTTAGAACAAAGAGGAAAGGTGGCAACTCTTCTTTCACATAGGAGTGTCTTTGTTGGACAGGAGAAATAATACAGAAGTTAAGATGCACCATCATGAAGGTGAAGTGATATTTCATTGTTGTTTTGATGTGAATTTCTCTGGAGGTAAGTAACAAAAAGCAACTTTTCATCTATCTTTTGACTATTAGTATGTCTTCTTTGAGGAAGGGTCTGTTTAGCTCTTCTCCCCCCCTACACACACACTTTTTATTTTTGGTTTTGGGGCCACACCCAGTGACGCTCAGGGGTTACTCCTGGCTATGCACTCAGAAATTGCTCCTCGCTTGGGGGACCACATGGAATGCCAGGGGATCGAACTTCAGTCCATCCAAGGCAAGGCAGACTCCTTTACAGCTTGCGCTGCTGCTCCGGTTCCTCTCCCCACCTATTTTTTATGGAATTGGTTTTATTTTTGTTGTTAAGTTATGCAAGTGCTTTATGTATCTTGAATATTACCCTTTTGCAGATGGAATTGTTTGTGTGTTTTGTTTTGTTGTGATTAAATAATGATCCAATATTCCCTTCCAGTATGTAGGCTGGGCTCTTTCTTCAATACAGAAGTTTCTTAATTTGACATAATCTCATTTATTTTCACTACTAACAATGGGAATCAACATCATGAAGAGTTTAACCTATTTCCTCAATGTAATTTATATATTCAGATCTAAAATAGAGGTCTTTAATCCAGTTTGAATTAACTTTCATGTATGGTGTGAGATAAGAATCTGATTTTCTTTTTCTATTTTTTTCTTTCTTCAACCTTTTAACATTTGTTATAGATGCTTTCCTTGATCTACTACACCTAAGAGCTTTGTCAAAAATTAGCCGTTCATATACCTTGAGGGTCTATCTCTGTACTCTTAATTCTATTATATTAACCTGAGAGTCTGTCTTTCTCCAGATATCACACAACCTTGACTACTTAACAGAGGAAAGAAAAGCACTTTTTTTCCAGAAAACTCTTAGTTATTTGAGGCATTTTATTATTCCATATAAATTTTAGCAGCATGATACAGAAATCATCTGTATCACACTTCAGTCAGTAACTCACTCTATCACTCATCAGTTAGAAACTCAATATTCTTTTTTTTTTTTTTTTTTTTTTTTTTTGGTTTTTGGTTTTTGGGCCACACCCGGCGGTGCTCAGGGGTTACTCCTGGCTGTCTGCTCAGAAATAGCTCCTGGCAGGCACGGGGGACCATATGGGACACGGGACACCGGGATTCGAACCAACCACCTTTGGTCCTGGATCGGCTGCTTGCAAGGCAAACGCCGCTGTGCTATCTCTCCGGGCCCAACTCAATATTCTTGTAGCCTATAGACTACATCTATTCTTTCACTCATTATTTTATTCATTTATTTATTCTTTTGAATGAATAATGTTTTATTATGACACAACTCTTTTTATGCTTGTAAAATTAGAGTTTAGTTTATTTTATAAATTTTATTGAGACCAATGTGAATTACATGGTTGTATTTAAGATACATAATGATAATGAATTAGGGCCATTTCCACCACCAATGTTGACCTCCATTCACTATAGTTCCCAGCACGCATCCCATACTTCCTCCACTCTTAAGTCCCTGAGCTGATAGTGTATCAGGTCCCTTTTGTGTTCAGCTTGTTAAAGTCTGGGTCTCTTGATTCTATTGTCATTGACTTTGATTTGGGTATTTAGGTCTGACCATTTTTTATTTTCCTCAGTGCTCCTGAGACCTACCCCTGGGTCCCAATAACTTTTTTTTTTCTCAATTTGTAGGAAGACACAGAAATAGGAGGCAGAACAAGGTGATTCATGTTCTATGGCTCTGTAAAAAAAAAAAAAAAAAAAAAAAAAGCAGATGGGAGCCCCTGTCTAGCAACTACAAATATAAATAAAATTAAAAGAAGAAAAAGAAAGAAGAAGGGGGGGCAGATGTGGCAAGTTTTTTGTGGGTTTTTTTTATAGGCTCAGTAAACATTGGGGAAATTAGAAAGGAAATCCCCTTGGCCTAAGAGATACAGGGTGTCTCTACCCTTGAAGCATACTGTCATGAAACCAACTACGGACTCCAGACATGTTAGTTATCAAACCCCAGGGCCTTTTTTTTATGATATGGGACAACTTTTTTTTTCTTATTCTTTTTGTTTTGGGATCACACCCAGCAGCATTCAGGGCTTATTTCTGGCTCTGTGCTCAGAAATCGTTCCTGTCAAGTTTGGGGGACCATATAGGATGTCAGGATTTGAACCACCATTCGTCCTGAATTGATGCATGCAAGGCAAAATCCCTACCACTGTGCTATCTCTCCAGCCCCTGAGACAATTCTTTTAGACTGTAGTTATCACTTCAGTTAAATCTATGGTTAATGCTTGCTTTGTTTACATATTCTCATGTATAATATGTGCAATAATTTATCTTACCTTTAATAGCAAAAGTTCTTTGGGGGGGGTTCCTTGGAGCTATAGTACAGAGGTGAGGTGTTTGCCTTATATATGACAATCCCAATTTCACCTCTGGCACTCCTAAGCATTGCAAAAAAGTGATTCCTGAGTTCAAAGAAAGCAGTAAGCCCTGAGCATTTCCAGGTGTGGTACAAACAACAAAAACAACAGCAATAAAGAATATTTGAAGACAAATTTGTTTTTCCCCGTTTTTCATAATATTCCACAGTTCCCAATAGAATGCATGCATTGAAGCTCTTAGCATGTGATTTTGATTTACTGACTAATGGAAAGTCTCTCTAATTCTGCTTGTCTTAAGCCCCGTCCAGAATTTTCCTCTTAATTTTCCAATAGTTCCCAAAAGTTACAGAGAACATTTTCCTTTCTGTTTAAAGAGTTTGTGTAGAATTAGCCATCATTAAAATCCAGACTTCACCCTAGAGATGGGAATATGCTCACAATGACATGAAGTCATCCTGATATTATATTCTGGATTGTGCCCTAATATCAAGTAATATTGCACTTGTTTCATAAAAACCAAAATGTAAAATGCTAATGTGTAAAAATGTTATCCCAAGTTATAAAATCTGCTCTCTCCCTTTCATAATCATGTCCAGCCTTGTTGAGAAGCTTATTAGAAGAAATAATGGGGGGAGGTAAATGAAAACCTTTATAATTAAAAAAGAATAATTCTTTTCTATGAAGGTGACCTCCTTAATACCCTTGGGGGAGTTTTAAAAATACTTTGACCTGCCTGTGATTTTTAAGACATTTTTTGGAGGGCAAAATGTTAACATCTTGGAATAATTGCTCTATAAGTTAGTTTTATATATTTTTAGTCCTTTTCACTTACATGTTTTACTCATGACAGCCATTTCAGAATGCAGTTTCCTTGGCTTCTTCTGTAAGAGGCCATTTTCCTGTTGAGCCTCTTTGGCTACACAGACTATTGTCTCTTAGGCAGGTACTGGGAACCATGCTCTGAAGCTCTTCCAAGCACACCTCAATAAGATCCTCATAAATAATGATCTTTCTTTTTTTTTCAATATTTTCAATATTTTACTGAAACCCTTGTGATTTACAAAATTCTTCAGAGTTGGGTTTCAGACATACAATGTTTTGGAGCCAATTCCACCACTCTCAGAGTGCATTCAATGCCACCACTCTGTCTCCCTACCCTCACCCCAGCCTGCCAGCATTACAGACACATTTTAAGTTTTGTTGAAGTTTGGGTCACATGATTTCATTGTTGTTGACTTTGGCTTGGATATTTGGAAAGGATATTTCATTCTTTCTATTGGTCCTTGGCCCCCATCCTTTCATGTTTGTGTTTCCTTCTCCTCAGTTTACGCAGAGACAACCCCCATTTAAACCATTGCATTTTTTTCATGCATTTATTGTAAATACCACATATAAGTGATATCATTCTATACTTCCCTTTCTTCTTCTGGCCTACTTCATTTAACATAATATCTTCCAGTTCCATCCATGCTACATTAAATTGCATGTTTGAATCATTTTATCAGTTATATAGTATTCCATTGTATATATGTAGCACATCCTCATGAACCACTTGTCTGTTGTTGGACATCTAGGTTGATTCCAACTCTTAGCTATTGTATTGGGTGCTGCAATGAGTAGTGCTGTGCATTCATCTTCTTAAACCAGTGTTTTTCTTTCCTGGTGATAGATATCCAAAAGTGGGATGTTAGGTCATATGTCATTTTGATTCTTAGTTTACTATAGAGACCCCTACATACTCCTTTCCATAGGGGTTGGACCAGGTAGCATTCCCATCAGCAGTGGATGAGAGTTACTTTCTCATCGCATCCCTGCCAACACAAAATTTTCCCAATATTTTTCATATATGCCATCCTCACTGGTACACAGATGATATCTTACTTTTGTCTTGATTTAGATTTCTTTAATGATAAGTGAGGATGAGAAAAAATTTATATGCTTCTTCGACATCTATTGATCTTCCTCAGAGAATTATCTATTAGTTTCCTCTCACCATCTCCCTCCTCCACCACCTTCTGCCTGTTTTTTGAGACAGGCATTCTACTTCTCTTATTAACATTGTCATGATAGTTGTTAGTGTAGATTCTTAATTATTATCTCAATTTCCTTGATTCTGATTGGCCTGTTTAGACTATTTATTTCATCCTTAATCAGTTTAGGGAACTATATTTCCAGAAATCTGTCCATTTCTTCTAGGTTCTCTAGCTTAACAGAGTACAGTTTTTCATAATAAGCTCTCACGTGTCTTGGATTTCTGGGGGTTCTTTTGTGGTTTCTCCCCTTTCATTTCTGATTTGGTTTGAGTATTTCCCTGTTCTGCTTGTGAGTCTTGCCATTGATTTATCGACCTTGCTTATTCTTTAAAAAAATAGCTGTTTTCATCGATTCTTTGTATTATTTTCTTTGTTTCTATATCATTCATTTTTGCTCTGGTTTTTATTATTTCTTTTCTGCTGTTAGTATTTGGGCTCCTTTGTTGTTGGTTTTCCAGATATTTAATGTGTGCTTTTAGGTTGTTGATTTTATCTTTTTCTTCTTTCCTTATGTATGTCTATGAGTTTTCCCCTAATTACTGCTTTTGTTGTGTCCCATATATTTTTGGTATCATTTATTTCTTCACTATCATTAGTCTCAAGGAATATCTTCATTTCTTCTTTGATCCAGTTGTTACTGAGCAGCATGTTGTTTGATTTCCAGGTGTTATATTTTCTTCACATCTTTTATTTACAATCAATTTCTGTGGCATTGTACATAGTATGCTTGGTATGATTCTTATGTTTGGGAATGTTTGTAAATTGGATTTATATCTTATATGTGATCTATTCTAGATCAATGTGCACTTGAAAAGAATGTATATCATGCCTTTGAGCCCCTGTATAAATCCATTAGTTCCAGCTTTTCTAGTTTCTCATTTTAGGACTCTTACGTCCTTTGTAATGTTCTGCCTCATGGATCTATCCACTTGCGAGAGTGGCGTGTTGAAATTTTCCACTACTATCACATTTTCATCAATCTGTTTCTCTAGGTTTGTGAACAAAAGCCTTACATACTTTGCTGACTCTACATTTGGTTCATATATGTCGTTTAGAGTTAGTACTTCTTAGTCTATTCACTTGATCAATAAGTAGTATCCATCCTTGTCTCTAATTAGCTTCCTGAGATAAATTCAATTTGGTCTGATACAAGTATGGCAGTTCAGCTTTTTTATTTTTCAATAACTTGTATAATTGTTTTTTCATCCTTTGACTCTGAGCCTGAGATTTTTAAGTGTGTTTCCTGCAAGCAGGAAATGATTGAATTTTGTTTCCTGATTCAACCCACTACTCTGCCTTTTGATGGGAGAGTTTAGTCCATTGACATTTAGGAAAACTATTAGCAGAAAGGGCTGTTGTGCCATTATATTGTGTAGGGTTGTTATTGTTACAGTTGCGTATTTGATTTATATAAGTGGTCTTTAAGTAATTCATTTAGAGTTGTTTTTGCAAATGTTGCAAGTTCTTTTTTGTCTGAAATATATATATCCCTCCCTCCCATATAAATGAGAGGTAGTGAACTCTAGGTTGAAAATTTCTTGCGTGTGTGTGTGTGTGTGTGTGTGTGTGTGTGTGTGTGTGTGTGTATTTGGGCCACAGCCAGTGACACTCAGGGGTTACTCTTGGCTATACACTCAGAAATCACTCCTGGCTTGGGGTACCATATGGGATGCCGGGGATCAAACCCAAGTCTGTGCTGTGTTAGCTGAATGCAAGGTAAACACCCTATTGCTGTACCATTGCTCTGGCTTCTGAAATTTCCTTTTATTCAGTAATTTGAATATGTCATTCCACTCTTTTCTTGACTGGTAATTTCAAATTGGAGGTCTGGTTTTATTCTTATGTTCTCTTTTTTCTTGTTGTTTTTTTTTCCCCATTTGGATTACAGTATGTCTTGGTGTTGTTCTGTTAGAGTCTATATTTTTGGGGCACTCTTTTGCCTTCTGTATTTATACAGTGGTTTCTTTCCAGAGAGTGGAGAAGTTCTCTACTATTATCTCTCTTACTGCTTGTTCTTCCCCTTTCCTTTTTTCCTCCCCTTCTGACATTCCTATAATTCAGAGATTATTTATCTTGCCTTTGTTCATTTAGTACCTTACATTATCTTCCATCATTTTGTTTCTATTTTCTCTTTTTTGACTCCTTTATCAATGTTGGCTTATAATTTATCTTCAAGTTTGTCTATATGGTTCACCACCTGTGTGATTCTGCTAGTATGGCTTGCTAACATATTCTTTAGTTCCTTCAATTCCACCTGTATGGATTCTCTGATCTTCTGAAGAAGTTATTCTTTTAATTAGTTGAATTGTTCATCTATTGGTTGCTTAATTTCACTGGCTAGTGCCTCCTTGATTTCTGTTGCTAAAGCACTAAATTTTTATTTTAAGTCCTCATTTTACAAGGCTCAGGCTTTTTTATGGGTTTGGAGGTTTGCTTAGGGGTTTCTCTTCATATCCTTAATTGTAGTTGTCCACCATCATTTCCCCATTGTTCTTTGCATTTTGTGGGTTAAAACGATGGAGTTTCAGGTTCTAAATTACTTAAGAAAGTGTCCTACTGAATTGATCATACAAAAGGTGGCTACAAATACATCTGCCTTACAGTTAATTTTTATAAACATTCAAGATTATCTAAATATGAAAAATATTGCAAATTACTTGTTTTGGTTAGCTGATTTTTGAGGCTGTATATTGTCTAAGAGAAAGAAGTGCTAGGGCCTATCTACCTAAAAATATTGGAATGACTTTTGCATGAATGCACATTATCATCTGTGTATTTTGGGGACAGGAGGGCAGACAGACCAGATTTCAGGACAGGTGTCAGGCTAAGTCTATAGGTTGGGGGAGGGGTCCAGCAGTGGCCTTGGGAGCCTGGAAAGTCCTGCTTCAAATCAAGAACCAAAAATCCCTCCCTCGGTGACACACCTGGGTTGGGATGGCAGATAAAATGAATGTAAGGACAGGTGCCCAGCTTTGCCTAGACCTTGGGAGAACAGGTCAGCAGTGCCCAGTAAATGATCTTCTAGTGAACAAATACACTTTCCTTGTTTTGAAAAATGTTTGGTTTGGTTTCCTGCTGTGGATGTGCCATGATTTCCTATCACCTAGCTGGGGACAGTAACTGTTTAGGTATAAATCATCCTTAAGAGACAGCTTAGAGGGCCGGGAGGTGGCGCTGGAGGTAAGGTGCCTGCCTTACCTGCGCTAGCCTAGGAGACGGACCGCGGTTCGATCCCCCGGCGTCCCATATGGTCCCCCAAGCCAGGAGCGACTTCTGAGCGCATAGCCAGGAGTAACCCCTGAGCGTTACCGGGTGTGGCCCAAAAACCAAAAAAAAAAAAAAAAAGAGACAGCTTAGAATGCAGAACTGGAATAAGTTCTAGCTCTTCACTTCCTGGCTAAATCATCTTACTAGGTTGATTCATCTCTCTGACCTTAATCATTTCATCTGCAAAATCCTAGGCCCTGGGAGAACTTTCTGATTTTTTTTTTTTTTTGAGTATGGAAGATAGACAATTCTCTCCTCTCTCTTTGGATCAACATCATCTCGGGATTCCAGGTGTTTGGTGTACCAGGTGGAGTGAGGCAGCTGGCTACTCTCTTCCCCAAGAGTAGTAAATCCATACATAGCACATTTACCTCTCAGTCAAAACAAAAGATTAAGGTCCTCAAAGATCTCTGTGAGATGAAAGTCTCCAGTGACCAAAAGTGCTTGGGATAGAATACTGAGCCTCTTCAGAAGAGTTAATAAGACCCCAGCTGGAGTGTGAACCCAAAGGAATACAAGGGTGTGCTCTTTATTTGAGAGGCCAAAGCCTAATTTAAGAGTAACTTTATACCAAACATTAATATACACAAGTGAATGTTCCAGAACATCCAAGTACAAACTAATAAAAGAGGCACAGATCCACATGTACAAGTAAAAGAACATTTGAATCTAATTTTTATTTTCCTATGATGCTAAATTGAATTCCTGTATAGGTTTCAAGAATTATAGTGATCATGAGGTCATTGTATTAGAATTATGCTGCCAGGTTATCCTTCCAAACCCTTCAGAACTGCTTTTCTTCTGTTCACTTTGCTGGTGCCAAGGAGGATTTAAGCCAAAAAGGCTGTACTTTATGACAGGACATATATTATTCCACTGGAGATTTTCCTCACTGACCAAGATGGGAGGTTTAACTGGGATCTGGGGGCATCAGGAACAGCCACGGTGAACTCAACTCAGGTATCCAACTGGCCAACCCTTAGTCACTTGTCTGTGCTGGGAGATTGGCCCAGAAGACTTCTGAGTTCTTGTGTACCTATGACCTAGACTCTGGAGTAGCAGCAGGAGAACCTGGGGAGGAGGGAGTGGCACTGAGATGGCTTCAGGTAAAACTTATTCCTGCTGCTATCTTACAAATTCTAACATGGGTAATATTTAACATGTAAGATTCTTTATTTTTTTTTTTTTTGGATATCAGAAATAACTTTAGTAACAAGTCATCATCCTGGAATTATAATTTCCATTAATCTCCTATTGGAAAAAGAGATCTCAGTTTCCTAAACTGATGATGAGTAATTTGAAAATTGTTTTTGAGGGACAGGAAGATAGCTCAGTGGTCAGGAGTGCGTGTTTTATAGGACTCAAGCTCAGGATACTACATAGTTCTCTTTTCCCCATCATATGCATAACCAGCTATCACCCCAGCATCGCAGTGACCATGCAACTTCAACATCCTTGGCCCAGTTGGCTAAGTATTACTGGGAGTATACCCAAGACCCTCTGAACATTATTTTGGAACATCCCCAGGAAAATATATAGCTTTATAAAATATCCAGGAACATTTCAAATTCTAGATGTAGTTAGAGGCTTTATTGATAACTGAATTAACACTGATGTTAACTTGTTATTCACTTCAGGATTAATATGGGTGGGGATGGCCCATCTAGGCTTCTTGGTAAGGCAGCTAGAAGTCTCAACACCATGACTCAGCATTTCTCTTGTCTTATCCAAGTAATTAATATGTTCACAAAGTTTTGACTTTTCTTCTTTCAACTGTTTTACCCTATGCTACCAATTTAATTCTTTTTAGCTTCTCATTAGCTGCCAGAATTGCTGTTTTAGTGACTTTTAAAAAAGGTCTACCCTCCTGTTAGCCCTGATCTTCACCACCATAATTGTCGTTAACATGGTTAAGTTGTTAAAAATATATATATGATTTTTCCAGTAGGGATCACTAAATTTCCTGGAAAATTATCTTTTCCTTCCTCTGTATGGCTCTATTAAAAATTTTATTGAAGTATTATAGAGTATGTACGTATATATGTATCTTACATATAAGATCCTGGGTTCAATCCCCAGTTACTCTTCCCCTCCAAGAAAATTAATCCTGGAATTATTTAGGGTTCACATGTAGTGGATTGCTTTGGGTTGACTGAAAATTTGTTGTTCATAAGCAAAAAAGCCATTGACAAGTGTATTTTTTTTCATTTTCATTGTTCTGTGCTTTATTTTTTATATTTTTAATATCTTTATTTAAGCACCATGATTACAGCATGTTTGTAGTTGGGTTTACAGTATTTAGTTTGGTTATTAAAAAGAACACCCCCATCACCAGTGCAACCTTCGTACCATCAATGTCCCCTATCTCTCTCCTCCCCTACATCCTGCCTATGTTCAAGACAGGCATTCTATTCTTCTCACTCACTACCATTGTCATGATAGTTGTTAGTGTAATTATTTCTCTAACTGAACTTAGCCCTCTTTGTGATAAGCTTCATATCATGGGCCAGTCCTTCCAGTCCTCATCTCTATTGTCTCTAGTATTATTACCATATTTTCCGGCGTCTAAGATGACTTTTGAAACAAAAAAAAGTCAACCGAAAATCGGGAGTCGTCTTACACACCGAATATATCCCAAAAAATGTTTCCAGTGGTGAAGGCATAGGCATTGCATGTAACTGACCCAGGTTTGTCCACATGGTGTCCCAAGCATCACAAGTTGTGAAGCTCGCCAGTCACTTCCAGGTTCCTCTGGCATCAAACCACTAAAAACCAAAAGGGTCCCCCCAGATCTACTGAGCATCACTGGGGATGCCCTAAAAAAGGAAAGTCAGCTATTTTTGTTATTATAATGTCATGTATCTGTCTATTAATGTTCTATTAATGGCAACTATTATCACTTAAAAGAATGAGGAAGAATGTTCATGTAGTTGAAATCATGGATAGTAATTCAGTTACCCTCTACTAATATTTCTTCTAGAACCATATAGAACATTAAGAACAAGGGGAATTACAGGATAAAAAACAAACTCACATAACTTTTGAGGACAGGCTGTATTCAGGGAACCAAAACTCAAAGGAGAAAGAACAGTATAGGGAAAAAGCCACCTCCACAACCTGCCCAGCTTAGAGATTTCAGGTTGATCCAAAGTCACTTCCAAGCATAAATTCATCTGAGTAGGATGAAGCACAGACAGTTTCTGGACACTCATGAACACATTCAGTGCTGGTTATTTCTGGCCAGTGATATGGTCAAGGGCAGAACAACTATCTGCCATGGGTCCACAGAGCTACTGTGTGGTTTAGGGGGAATGAGTATGCTCCCTCTAGGACATTTTCATAAGGACAAAATTGCCTAAAGATGCATTTTTCTTTATATCATATCCTGCTGTGAGATTTGAAAGGGCTTCTGGGAGAGAAAGGGGAGCAAGGAAAAGGTGCCTTTTGGCAATCAGGTGGTAAAGAGGGGAGGAAGGAGAAGCAGGAACAAGGGCAGCCACTGTGAAGGGCACACAGCTCTGAGATATTATGTGGGACTGGAAATATGAGGAGAGATGTGCCAGGGAGAATATTACATTGGAGCATGGCCAAAGAGACTAACAAGGAGGCTAGGTAGAGGAGCTGTCGCAGACATGTGGAATGGCAGTATGGGCGTTCAGGGAGGGGTGCAGGGGACAGGGAAGGGAACAAGATCCAAGAGCTGTGTATAAATTTGGGAGCCAAGAACTGAGATGTGGGGGTTGAGAAGGTGCTGGACACGGGCTTCCGTCGTCAAAATCCCATGATCATTTCAGGAAAATGAATCCTTGCTGAGGATGTGAGTATAAAAAACATTCACATAAACAGGAATTCTGTACTAAGGGTTCCAGAGCCCACAGCCTGCAAAAATATGTAGGTGTGCTATAAAGAATGAATAGACATTTGGTTGTAAGAGGGGTAAAAGGTAGTTACAGTTGCCATAGCACAGAACAATATCAAATCAAGGCCTTGGGCTCTGAAATGCACCCTAGAAAATGAGAGAAGGAAGAGAAGAAAAACAGCAGAAGCTTTCAATGCAAGAGGGTTGGAAAACAACAGTGTTTCCAAAACTTGCATCTGAGTTGCACATACTTCAAGGGGGGGAATAGGCTATATACTAAACATCACATCTGTCAGGTACAAAATATAAATTCTTTGGTGGTATATTATGTGGTATATGATGTGCAGAGCTTGCACAAATGAAATTCTACACAGAGCCCCTATTCACTTCACAAACAAGACTTAGAAGACATTTTTTTCACTGAGTAGTTTGTGGCCCCACAGCCTTGGCTCTCTCTCAGACTTTGGAGTCCCTCGAGGCTGTCCAAAACTGTGGTTCATGCCATACTTTGGGAACCATTTAGTGTTCACCATTTCCTGACATATGCTGGGGTAAAAAAAAAATAGGGGCTCCTGGCTCAGGAAGTACCAATTTGCTTTGTAAAACTCGGATTCTTGAGGAGAAAGGGGCTGACTTTAAAGGGAATAATGCAGTGTGGGTTATGGTATGAGATATTTGATCAAGGTTGTAATCACAGAGTGAAAACTGTTACAGTACAACTTTTACCAAAAATATTGTTTAAAAAAAGTAGGTAAAAACAAAAGACAATAGAAAAGGAAAAAATAGCTGGTACCATTCATCAAGTGATAAAGATATAATAATCTATAGTTTGCACATTTATGACTTGGATTCCATAGTTCCATGACTGTTTACTCCTTTGACAGCACAATAGCTTGTATATGAATGTTTTATATATTCATGTGAATATGTATTCCTAGCAGTGAGACCATTCTCAGCATTCTCAGCCCAGTTTGTTGCTTTGTTATAGCTGTATTTGGAAGCTACACCCATTGATGCATAAGGAGCCAGATAGTGCAAAAGACCAAAAATCATAATCTTTCACAGGTTTGGAATGTGCTTAAATCTAATACCTAAGCCACATTCCCTGGTCCCTGTACCCGTAACCAGGTTTATAAGTTGAAAGTGGAAAAAAGTGCAATAAAGGAAAATGGTTATGTAAAGGCATGCAAACAACCTATGTATCTCTCCTTGAAAGATGGATATAGATCCGTAGCATATGCTATCACATATTGCTTGCTAATGTGTCAGTCATCAGCGGAACGACATATAGCCCAGCTGGGCAATAGGCCATACTATCTGGTTTAGGTAATTATTCTCTAAGGTGTTCTCCCAACAGTGAAATTGCCTAACAGTGCATTTTTCAGCACATACGCCTGTCAAGTCCCACAAGACTACTTACAGGGAATATTATTCAGTCATTAGAAGAATGAGAGATTACCATTCACAAACACACAGATGGACCCTGAGGGTATTATAATGAATGAAATTATTCTAACCAAACAAGAAAGACAAATACGCATGTCTTCATTCATAGGTGGAATCTAAAAAAAATGCACAGAGAACAGATTGGCAATGACTAGAGATGAGGACATTGTGGGAGTGGTAAAAGAAATCAAGAGACAAAATTTCTAGGTATAAATATATATATATATATATTTGGGGGGGGGAGTGGTGGCGCAAGTGGTAAGGCATCTGCCTTGCCCACTCTAGCCTAGGACAGACCGTGATTCGATCCCCCAGAGTCCCATATGGTCCGCCAAGCCAGGAGCAAACGTTTTCTGAGCACATAGCCAGGAGTAACCCCTGAGCATCACTGGGTGTGGCCCAAAAATCAAATATATATAGTATGATTACTATATATAAATTGTATATAATTATAAATTATATATATTTATATATTATACTATATTTTATTTTAGATATAAATTCTGTTCCTGAACATGCACAGAAAAGGTCTGGAATGTTAAACTTAAATTCTTAAATATGGTTATCCTTATAGAGAAATCAAGCTGAGTTAAGGGAAAAGTGAGAACTTCCAATTACTATTTAAGACATTTCATTTTCTTAATGATCATAAATTACTTCTGTAGTTAAAAATTCTGAAGTTGAACTGGAGAGATTATTTAGCAAAGAGATAGCATGAATATCATCACTAATACTATATTAAAATTTTGAAAGTTGCTAATAAAATAAATCTTAAAACTTCTGATCACAGCCGCAAACATTTTGCAACTTGACATGTGGCAGATGGGAACTAAAAATCACGGTGCTCATCAAAACTTATTCACATGTCAAATCACTATTGTGTACACAGGAAACCCATAATGTTTTATGTTCAGTAGACTTCAATTTAGAAAACAAAGGTGAAGGAGGAGGCAGAAGAAGGATCAAGTCAGAGATATTTTATGATGCTGCGCTTCTGGCTTTGAGGATGGAGGATGGAGCTTTAAAACCAAGGAATGCAAGTGGCCTCTAGAAGCTCTAAAAGGAAACAGATTCCCCACTAGACCCCCTAAAAAGAACACAGTCCTGCCAACACCTTGACATTAACCCCATAAGACCCACTTAGGAGTTCTGACCTCTTAGACTCTAATATAATACATCAGTGTGGTTTTAAGACCAAAAACAAAATAAAGGTCTAGATTTCCATTCTATAAACATTCTTCATCATTACAAATAATGAAATAATGGAACAGTTCTACATTTAATGAGGATGTGGGTTCCTTTTTATTATTTAATTTTTTATTTTGGATACTGGTTTACAGAGTTGTTCAGAATAGTTATTTCTGAAATTCAATATTCCATTACAAATGTAAAATTTTCTTCAACCTGGTAAATGATAGATTCTTTAAGAGATACTGGGCTAACAATAAAAGTCACAGCAGAGTTTCATCTTGCATTTAAAATGCACTATGTAAAATTATACTATATTTTATTTTACATATATATTTCTGTTTCTGAACATGCACAGATAAGATCTGGAATGTTATGCTCTAAATTCTTAGAAATAGTTATCCTTATATAAATCTTCTTTTTTTTGGGGGGGGCCACACCCAGTGGCAGTGCACAGGGGTTACTCCTGGCTGTCTGCTCAGAAATAGCTCCTGGCAGGCACGGGGGACCATATGGGACACCAGGATTTGAACCAACCACCCTTGGTCCTGTATATGCTGCTTGCAAGGCAAATGCCGCTGTGCTATCTCTCCGGGCCCATAAAATTATTTTCTTAATTATATAAATTACTTCTGAGGTTAAAAATTCTGAAGTTGAACTGGAGAGATTGTTTAGCAGAGAAGACACTTGCCTTGCACACAGCTGACCCAAGTTTGATCCCTGCTACCACATATGATCCCAGAGCATGGCCAGGCATGATCTTTGATCACAGAACCAGAAGTAAGCACTGAGCACAGCTGGGTGTGACCCAAAAACAGTCAAAGAAAAAATTTTTTGAAATTATTTCTGATGAAAAACATATGGAGAATAAAACTGCCAGAGGTAACACTCCTTGGCAGCCTATAAATTATATCTGAAAAG
Source organism: Suncus etruscus (assembly GCF_024139225.1). Taxonomy (NCBI): domain Eukaryota; kingdom Metazoa; phylum Chordata; class Mammalia; order Eulipotyphla; family Soricidae; genus Suncus; species Suncus etruscus. The sequence goes on from NC_064848.1 coordinate 10,723,727, forward strand.
CAGGTTCAGATCAGCTGCTCCTTGCCTAATCCCTCCCCACTGGGACTCTGAAACCAGACAGTCCACTGCAAAGCTAGTCACTTCTGCCCTCAGCTTCTCACTCAGATGCAGGATCCTCATACAGGGATTCCATCCACCTCAGTAGAACAGGGAAAGGCAGGGGAAATCCTCTTCAATATCTCCAGAGCATGTCACCAAATTATTTGAATAGCATTCTTTTATGAAAATTTTTTATTGTTTTTATTTTTTTTTATTTTCACTTAATCCCTTTACATAAGAGAACTAGGAGGCCAGGAAAAGGAGTGTTAATAAATATTGTATTCTATTGAGATCCCAGCCCCCTAAATTTCTTGATTTTTATTAGAGCAAACCCCAGTCATATTATTGAGAGAAATACACACACACACACACACACACACACACACACACACACACACACACACCACCTTCCCAAAAGATGACCATAGTCTCTTCTTAGCAGCAGGGCCACGCATTTGTCCTTTGTCAAAGTAACTCCTTCTGGCCTTCAGGACTTACTGTTCTCACTTCCTTGCATTCACAGGGCTGGTTTTTTCCCACAGGCTTCTTCTTAGAGAGGACTTCCAACACACACACACACACACACACACACACACACATACACACACACATACGAACACCACTGCATACATGCACACACATCACCATCACCATCCCTTTCAGTGACCTGTTTGCTTCAAAAAAGGCAGATTCCATGTCTCTCTTGAATCCTGGTACTCAATCCTTCACAGAGCACAGAGCAGTTGAGCTGCATGAGTGAATGAGTGAGTCAATCTAATGCTCACTTTTAAGAGATTGGCCCTAGCTTAGATGTAATTGTGTTCTCATATATGAACATCATTATGAAATGAAGCTCTATGGTTATTTTATTTTTCAGTAGTAAATGAGCATGGTGATTTTAATTTGTGTAGATTATGAGAGGTTGAACATAATTCCATTCATTGGTGTCATTGGCTCAATGGCTTGTTGTATCTAATGTTTCTTAATGTTTCTTCTTTCATTCCTAGCAGTTAACTCAAGTAGGCCCGAGAGAAGCCGAGAGATGAGTGGTTATAAGCTAGGGTACTTGCCAAAGAGCAGAGATAATTTTTACCTATATCAGAAGGGGTATCAGATTCTGGGGTCCAAACCCCAGAAGCTATGCTGTGACAGACAACTAAAGACATTTGGGGTAGCAGCAATAGTACAGTGGGTGGTGCATTTGCCTTGCATATAGCCAACCAAGTTCAATATCCCAGAAGGTCTCCTGAGCCCTCCAGGAGTGATCCCTGAGTTCAGAGAATCAGGAGTAATCCCTGAACACTGCTGTGTCTGGCACCAAAATAAAATAAAATAAAACAATGATGGCATTCTTGCCTTTGACCTTCTACCATCCAGAACACAGATCATCTAGGACTGGATGTAGCTTAGTGGTATGAGACCCTGTATTCTGTTCCCTGGAAGGCCAAGATGGAGGATGGTACAAGTCAGCCATGCAGGGAGAGGAAAAGCAAAGGCCAATGCTCAAACATTGAGAAAATCCAAGTTAAAAGTCAGATACGTACCAAGGAGATTACTGGTACCCAGATCTGAAATAGGGCAGATGGAAGGTGATCTGCAACAACATTTACTTTTGAGACAGGTTAAAACGATAAAACTGAAATCCTTTAAGCCACATATCAAATGCTGATTTCTTGGCTTGTGCTGGTCTTAAACTTTCACATATTTTTTTATCAAAACAAATTGTGACTATTTTAGACATCAAAAACCAAGGCCAGTTTTATTTGGGAACCAACCACTTTACCTTTTCAAATTATTTCCTGACTGAGCTCCAGTCTCAGTAAGCAACATTCCTGGAGCTCTAGCATCTTGTTCCTGATTTTAAAACCACAGTTTAGTTGGTTTTGCTTTAGTTTTTTTGTTACTCTCTTGGGGAGTTATTTCTTAATCTTGGCTCCTTTTGAAGTAGGAAATTATCAGATAAACCTTTAACTCACTGGCCTGGCCTGAATAAGTAATTTCCCACCCCCAGTTATCTACTTGGAAAAATTGAAGTCAAAATTCCCACTGGATTTAAGCAATAAATAGTGAAATTAACATCTAACCAAGCAAGCTAACATTTTTCTTGGAGAAAGCATTGTTTCTCAGATCAGAAGCCTGTCATATAAAAACAATTGCCCTTTTTTTTTTTTTTTTAGTAGGAAACTTTCCAGTACTCGGATATAACCTTGTATTTGGCTAGTGTGCTCTAGAAAAATGGAGTAAATTCAGTTTTCTCTGTTTTATTTTCTGCCACAGAAATTGGCATGTTCAATGTTTCTAAGAGAGTTAACTGAGTTCTTGTCCATCTGAAGGGTTTGGGCAATTGTAAGGAAATTCTATTAAACCTCAGAAGTTGTGACTTCTGTCCACTGGTTACAGTAGGCTTTGGTGTCATTGACCAATTTCCTCTCAAGGCCACGGAGGAGAGAGAGCAGAAGGGTTTGACAGAGTCAGAATCACAAGTATTGACTTCCAGAAGGTGATACAACCATTAAAAAATCATCAACAGGCCAAACGCCTTCTTATCACCTGCCTCTAGCATGCACCATGCCCCACACTGGCTTAGTATGCACCATGCCACACACTGGCTGATTTAGATCACATTGTTTTTAATCCCATCTTGAAATAGTCAAACTGAGATTAACTGGCAGTTTAGCAATAAGAGCTGGTATTGAGTACATCACCAACATTCTACTCAAAACCCAGACTCTGAGGTCAGAGCTGAAGTGGAAACCTCAAAGTATAGGATGCCATACAGGGTGACAGTATCCATTGTTCTAATAGAACGTTTACAGTATGAGGGCAAAGGTAACAGGGAATTAAGGGGTACCTGTCCATGCAGGAGGTGTCCACTGTGAGTTGGCATAGGAATTTTTGCCAAGCAGGTTGCTAAGCTGTTTGTGGTTATTTTTTTAATTCAGCCATGCACACGGTGGCCTTTCTCCAAGGAGATCTTTTTAATCATCACATAATTTCTGTCAATGTTCCAAGTGAGGGCATGCCTGAAACCTGGCCTTATTTTCTTAACACTCCAGCAGAGCCCCCATCCTGTGGTGGCCTGTGGTGGTGGGGTAACACATACATGGTGCAGAGAGCCTGGGTGGCCCTGGAGCACTGCCATGGAAAGCAGCAACAGTAACTGAGCTTTGCATCTGGGCCATCCAGTCCCTGTGGGCTGTACCCTGAAGTGGGAGGTGCTAGGCCATGTGAATATGTGATTATGCTGAATATGCAACAGGAGTCTTGTGTCCCTGGTCAACTCAGCTCAAGCTTTGGAGTGTATCTCTCTTCTTTGTTTCAAAACTTACTTCCTGAATAGACTGGGGAAGGAACAGAGTTAGAAGGTGTCATTGAAATAAAGCCATTTAGAAATGGCTCAAGGCTGAATTGTCTTTGTGTTTTGATTATATGGTTTTCTGACTGTGGTTAGGTTCCAGTCTGTAATTGTTAGCCAACTGCATGTGGAAGACAGAGACTAAGAGCTTAAGCAGCAGCACTTCTGTCCAATAAAAGGTCTTTATCAAAGCAGGCATGTTTGGGGGCCACTGAAAAAAACTACAAGAATCAAAAAACTACAGAATGTGGAGAAGGAGCTCTTCCCTCATCCTGCACTCCTATTGAATGAACAAATCCATCCTGTGTGTTACACTTTCCAACCAGGCATCATACTTGATACGGGCTAGTCGGTGTATAAGATACAAGAGGAGCTCCAGGATTCTCATCAGAAGATGAAACATCTTCATGAAAAGTGAATGCTGTCTCCAATTATGTCAAGGTTCTAATGTTGAAGATGGGTTTCCCCTGCTCTGAATCTCTTCCAGAAAACCTTCTCTAAAGATAATGGTTTTTACACATGCCTGCATATTAGAATCCCATCAGAAGTTTCTCAGTCTCCCAGAATAAAGACTTTACCCCAAACCCCAAAAACAATCAGAATTTCTGGGGGTGGAGCCAAGCATCAGGATATTTTAAAACTCTTCAGGGATTGCAATGGGCAGTCACATTGAGAAGCAAAGTCCTGCAGAATGAATTATCTGAACTAAGCAAACAGGAGCCCACTGAGAAGCAAGTAGAGATTTCTGGCCTCAATAGATGCTCAGCTTCTTGGATATTAGTAGGCAACAAGGAATTCAAACATTCCATGGTTACAGCAAAGTAAATGAACCCTATGTACACTGAGAGGCTGAGTCAAGGCCCTAAAATAGAGGTTTCTGAGTCAAACAAAATATTTAAAACAGAGAAAAGAATGGGGCCATGGATTCTTCTCCCCAACTTAGTACATCTTACCTTCTTCTCCAGGTTGACCTCTGAGAACACTGTGGCAAGATAGAAACCTATCAAAGTTGCTAGACTCCAGGAAACAGAGTTTTTTTTTTTAACATATTAAAGAATTTCCACAGGAATGAATTTTTAATACAGTCATCTGTATGGAACCTTGGAACCTTGATTATTTAAAGCAGCCATTTCCAGATACAAAGAGTCAATATAAAGGACCTAGGATCAAAACTTGTTCTCAGTTAGAAGAGGAATAGCACCGGTCTATGCTGACCCAGGGCCTTAGTAAATAGACCGAAATCCACTCCTGCGTATCATGTTGGTGCTGCATGTAGAACAGAAGAATGCCTGAATATGCTTTGCTGAGTTTTAGGAAAGTGATTTAAAAATGAAAAGTAAGTAACAAGAGAAGCTGAGCAATAGTACAACAGTGGAGGATACTTTCCTTGCACACAGCAAACCCAGGTTTCATTCCTCAGCACCTTATAGGGTCCCCTGAAGCCTGCCAGAAGTAATCCCTGAGCACAGAGATATGAGTAAGCAAACTCTTTTTGGGTAAGAAAGAGGTTGGGTTTTTGATGGTTGAGTGAAGCTACATGAAAATGCAGTGAATTCCTGGAATTCCTTCCACAGGACTGACGGTCCTTTCCCTACTCACAGTTGACAGAGGAGACTGTGGTCCACAGATGACTATAGTGGAAAAGTGGGGCTGTCCCCTGTAGAAAGACACCTGAGAGGGCCTTGGTAATTGGGATGTGATGCATTCATGGCCTTCTTTCTGATCTGCAGCTAACATGTGCTCAACATCCAAATCTCCTCATCAGAAACTACCCCAGACCCCCAGTATCCACAAACTTACCTGCCCAGTTTTCCACTATCGTCTCATTTCTTCCTCCATCCCCTCACTCCTCTGTAGCATTCTTCCTCACATCCCTCCTACAGCGCCACTATATCTTCTCACCCTTTAAAAGTCAGACCTTGCCCGCCTCTTCCTTATTCCAGGCCACCATCTGTCCCCATCTGCCCTTCCTACTGTCCTCTGCCTGGTGACCTGGTCCTCATTTAATCCACCCCTGTCCACATACCACTGTTTCTCCTGGAACTTTACTCTGTGGAAATGCTGCTAGCTTCGCTGGTCACTCGGCTCCCAAATGACTTTCTCTACCCAGTTTCTATTTCTTTTTTCATCCTTTTTTTTTTTTTTTTTTTTTTTTTTTTTTGAGGTCATACCTTGATGGTGCCCCAGGTCTGACTCCTGGAAGGATTTGGGGAAAATCATACTTTATTCCTATGTAATCTCTTTGGACCTCTGTTTCTTTTCTTACCTAAACCAGGTCTAATGGGATCTATGATAAATAATATTAACTAAGGCTAAAAATACTAATAAACTTTCCCTGTAATTAGTAGATATTCAAGGAAATCTGGAGTCAAACTAAATCAAATGATAATATTTAAAGAATGTAAATTAACTATGCTAAACTGTCATTTGCCAGTGAACTAAGAAGAAAGTTTTGACATTGCCCTTAACATCCTCACAACCTGTGATCATGAGGAACCAAGGGGAAAGCCAGCCTTTCTTCTCTGAAACTCTTGTTTTCAGTCCAAATGTGTTACATCATGTTCTACAAAACCATTGCTTTGATTCTAGTCAAAGCCCAAATTTTCAAAGCAAATCTGAACTGAAAAATTACTATGTGACAGAAATATCTATTTGTTGAACAGAAACCATAGTTTGAATAATTTGTCAAACTGGACTTGGCTCTACCCAAAGAAGGAAAAAAAAAAAGAAAGAAATGTTGCTGTTTTGAACAAAATGTTTCTGCATCTCTACATGTGTTTACCATTTTGGTCAGAAGCAAAGGGTATGTTTTTGAGGTTAAAATATTTTAACAGAAATATCTAGATGTAAATGGAACTTCAAAAAATTTCCAAGAATCTCCTATCTGAACATTTAGATTAAAATAAGAGAGAGCAGAAACATTGTGCTGATAATGTACTTCTATTCAAGGTTCAGTGCCAACCAAGAACCAAGTTTGGAGTGGGGACAGGAGAACAAAAATACATATTCAGTGCCTGCCTTCAAATCACTCACCTTCTAGCAAAGCTGACAGATAAAATACAGAGCCAAGAAATAAAATACTTTTTAAAACATACAAAATATATATTTGTGAATAGGTGCTATTTATTTCTTCTATTGCCCTTGTCAAATAACCTATACTTTTTTTATTTTTCTTGTTTTTGTTTGTTTGTTTGGTGATGCTTAAAAGAGTCACTCCCAATGGTGTAGAGAACAAAAAATCAGACCTACATTTAAAACCTGCATTCAACCCATTGAGCTACCTTTCTGTCCATAATCTCTCCTTTGTTACTAAAGTAGCATTGTATTATATGTTTCAGTTAAGCATCATTAAAAAAGCAGCATCTTGGGGCTGGAGCAATAGCATAGCGGGTAGGGTATATCCCTTGTATGTGGCCTATCCAGGTTTCTGGCATCCACATGGTCCCCCATCATCACCAGGAATGAGCCCTGAGAGCAGAACTAGGAGTAACTGCCAGGGTATGCCTAAGCTTTTAGGGGGCTCAGCCCACCAGATGTATCCTCAGATTTTCCTGGTGGGTAGAACTAATTTAACCCCATGGGGTTCCTTTTTCCCCTGTGTGGATGGTTGAGGAATTTCCAAAGAGACGCCTGGCATTACATTTTCAGTATTTATCTCTCCTTTGTATTTATCAGGCAAAATAATATCAGGCAAATAATTTGGCTCAGAAATTCCAGCACCACAGTTTATTTAAGAACCCCTTTTTTGGATATAGTCAGCCCTAAAAGCAAAGACAATTTTTCTCTCCTTTTCAAATATGTCCTTTGCAGCTACAGTTTCTGGTAATCAAGGGCGTAACCAGAATACAGATTTTGACTTTTGACCCTTCTTTAGAAATAGGGAAATTCATTCTTGGGGATTTGGTACCTCCCTTCATTTAATCTCTAAAACAATAGAGTCCAGCCTAGAAAGACCAAGTTTCTAGATATTTCCTACTTCCTCCTAATCCTGATTTTGCATTTTAAGTGGCTTCCAGGGAGTTACCTTGAGCTGTGACTTTCTCTCTTGTAATTTAGAATTTTTAAGTCACACCCATAGCTTAGGTATTGTTATTGTTGTACTAGGCTTTCTGATTGCAATTATTCTTCGCCTGTGGCTAATTTTACCCCTATAAATTTCCCTGCTCAAAAAATTAAACTTGTCGCACTCCTGCCAGAAACGTGTTGACCCCACATTCTCTGTGTGGTTTCATTTATTTCATATTTCATATTTCGGCCGCTCGTGCTCCCGCTTTCCTATCGTGTAGTGCTATGACCCACGAGAATTGCTGAGATGCAAGACGTCTACAGCAAGTAACCCCTGAGCACTGCCAGGTATGTCCAAAAAAAAAAAAAAAACCGAAATAAAATAAAATAACAATATCTGTATCTACTACACCCTTCAACCATTAAAAGTTCAATTCTAACTTTTGCTATGCAGTGGGCTTTGTTTTGTCTACTCGCCTATTCTTCCTCTTTCTAGTGACCACTCATTTTTATAGTATAGAAGTTTCTAGGTTTTTTTAAATTTGTTTTTGTTTTTGTTTTGGGACCACACCAGGTGAACCCCCGAGATTACTCCTGGCTATGAGCTCAGATATTGCTCCTGGTTGGGGACCATAAGGGACACCAGGATCGAACCAAGGTTCGTCCTGGGTCAACCGCATGCAAGGCAAATAACCTACAACTGTACTACTGCTCTGCCCCCCCCCTTTTTTTGCTTAATTTAGTTTATTCATCTTTTGGTTTCTCTATATGCCACATAGGAGTTAAAACATTTGTCTTTCTCCATATGAACTCCTGTCACTAATATAATAATAATATATACTTATATATCTTATTATAACATAATAACTCTAGTTCATCCATATTGTTGAGAATCACAGAATGTTAAATTTTTCATAGCTGAGTTATATTCCACTGTGTATCTATTCACATCTTCACTCTCCACTCTTCTGTGTGAGCACTTAGGTCATTTCCAGCTCTTGTCTGTGTAAATAGTTTTGCTGTGAGCATGTGGGTGCAGGAACAGGAGGTATATCTTCAAATTAGTATTTTATTTTATTTTCAGGAACTAAAGTAGGATAATTGGGATGCTGGATGCTACTTCTTTTCTATCACAATTGAACAGATTCCTCATAATTTGAATCTAAGTATGAGCCTGAGCCACTTTGATGGTTCACCTTATGTGCAACTTTGACCATTGGCCATAGTGTAAGACATTCCATTGACCAGATGTTTCTTGTGATCTGTACACAAGGCCTTCCCTGGGCAAATTTAAACCTTTTTCATAGAAGAAACTATTGAAGAAGATCAACTACCCCCTTCTCTGAATTCTTGCTGCTTATACAGTTTTCCATTTGTTTCTACAAATAGCACTTAAAATTCCCTTAAAGCTTTTGAACAGAAGATGGAGAGCTCCAACATGATCATTCAAGAAGTGGAAATCAGTGGTACTAACTGATTTCTAACTAAAAAAACTAAGTAGGCAAAATATAAATTAACTGATCTAACATCACAGTGCACCAGTATCATATAAGGGGTTGGAGAGATAGAACAGTGCAAGGCACTTTGCCTTGCACACAGCCAACTAGGATTCAATCTCCTGCACCCTATGTGGTCCTTCAGATCCGTCTAGAAATGAGCCCAGAACTGTGCTGGATGTGGCTCCCAACGCAAACGAAAAATAAGACTGCTGGTAAGTACATCAAGATAAAAATATCAGGACTTGGAATTTTTTGGTATAAATTTATTTAATTAAAGACCATGTATCACATAGTTGATATAGTTGATTCAGAATACACTTGTTTCCAGATAAGTGGGATCAAAATTACTTTAAAAGAAAAGAAAAAAGAGTACAGCAAAAAGAAAGTTTGTGAAAATTATTGTATCTCACAATGAGGTTATTAAGGCATTGTCAGAAAGTTTAGTAAGCTCTTGTTGCTAGTTGATCTAATTTTGTTTCTGCACATTAGGTGGCTTCAGATATACATTGGTATCTAAATTGGTGTGTTCCTATGCGGATGACAATATTTAAAAAAAGGAGTTGTTGCAGGGCTGCAAATGTAGCTGTGCATTCCAGGAATTATAAGGACCATTGTTGATACTGTGGCTATTGAGGAGCATGTTTTCAGCTGCCAGAGTTTCTAGAAGTATGAGAAAATGGGTGGGGAAGGGAAGGTGCCACATTCACTCCAAAAAAAGTTCTGGTGATGTCAGCCCAAATACCAGCACACCTGGAGTTTGGGTGAGATTGGTGTCTGTGCAGAGAGCTGTGAATGAGTGGTGAAGTAGAGTCATTGATGAATTGGCAATTATGGGTGATGGGTGCAGAAGTGTAGGTAGCTTCAGGAGGATGGAAGTTGGCCCACCCTCTCCTCCCAAGATTGCCAACTTTCGGCTAGGGACTTGGATTTATAAATGGTTTCTATGTGAATGTTGGAGAAGGGCATTGTTGGTGCAGATACTCAGGCTAAATATAGATGTACAGGGTGAATAATTAAAGCTGAAATTAAAAAAAAAAAAAACATCAAAAGAGAGTCACAGCACAGAGCTGTGAATTTGCCTTTCAAACAGGCCTCTGTCAAAGCTTGACCTTCAATGAGAAGAGCCTCTGGTCAGAGTCATGAGTCAGCTGCACCATTTTGTGAGGTAGTTCTGGGCATCATTAATAGTTCTGGAACTTCTCACAGGCACAGAAGTTGTCGGTGCAGCTGGTTTTGATCTGCCAGGCCAGGTGGGGGCTCGTTTGGAAGCTGTTTCAGAAGCTAACCCATGGGCATATGGAATCAGGACCATGTTTGCTAAAAATTTGATATGGCTTTGCAAAATATATGTGCTGTTCTATTACATGGTAAAAGATTCATCTAAACCTTTAGATGGATTAAGCACAGTAGATGGTAAAAATGATTCAGGTAAAATCACTGTTTTTTTATTTGGGAGAAATTTGAAGTTAAGGGTCTTCTGTGCCATATTCGAAATGCTATTTACAATTTCTTCTACAGTTACCATTAAGAACATTTCTTAAACTCTGAGTCTTAGGCATATTAATAATTTTATGAGTCACAGTTCTTTAATTAAATTTTTAAAAATTTTAAATATATCTCCAGATAGTATTTTTAAAGAGACTGATTTTAAAAAATAGAGAAGTGAGTAGGATATATCTGTATCCCTCCAAGGTATTTCTGTTTGTACTGTTACTTTAAATAGGCACACCATTGAGATTATGGGCTTGGTTCCAAACCTCCCCCAATCAAGTGAATATCATGATAATTGGTCACATAAATTTTTTTTGTTTCCCAGCAATATGAAAGTTATATTCTCCTTTCAAGCGTGAAATAGTGTGACATCTAAAAAGAAATGTACATGCCTTAATTAAAAATGCTTTGTTGCTTTAAAAAATGCTAACCATTCAACATCCATGATTATAATTTTTTTTGCATGAAGAGGGTCTTGTAAAAATGCAGTACCTGCAAAGCACAATAAAGTTAAGGGCAGTAAACTGTGGAATGCCTGTAATCATTAAACTCTTCCAAGCTTTAAAGAAACTAATTTATGCATATGGTAAAACAAATTTAAGTGGAAGTAAAAAGATATAAAATAGGAAATACACATTCCTCTTCTCCAAGTCCAATCCAAATCACAGTGCTCCTGTCCTTGAATGTTACCAGTTTTATGAATCTCTTTGTGGAAAACGTTATGCATATACACAAATGGTACCACACTCAATACAAGCTCTTTGTTTTGTTTAAAAGTGTTTCATGGGCTGAAGATAGAGCTCAAAGCACTAGGTATATGTTTTGTATGTGAGAAACCCAGGTTCTACTGTTGGACTCACATGGTCCCCTGACACTACCAGGAGCAGTCGCTGGGTACAAAACCAGAAATATCTTCTGAGCACCACTGAGTAAGATGCAAAAGTAAACTAAAATATGGTCAAATAAAACAAAATAAAATATGTTGTGGAAAAGATCTGGAGGATGCTGCTAGGGCAGAGAAAGACCACTATGATAATTAGTTGGAAATGATCACTCTGGACAAGAAATGGGTAAAGTGCTATGCGTATATTCCTTCAGTCAATATAGCAAAGCACAGTGTCTAACAGAAAAAAATAAGAGAGAAACAGAGAGAAAGATAAGAAAAATGTCTGTCATAGATTCAGGCAGGGAAGAAGGCAGTGTGTGGGGGAGAGACTGGAGACATTGGCAGCAGGAAATATGCACTGGTGATGGGATGGGTATTGGACATTGTATGACAGAAAATCAATCATAACCAACTTTGTAACTGTGTGTCTCATGGTGATTCAGTTAAAAATTTTATTTTAAACACAGATGTTTAAAATATGCTTAAAACACATGTATGTTTAAATATGTTTAAACACATATGGAGTCCTTTCTATATCCACACACTGATCAAATTGGCCCAAGTGAGAGTTCTTATATGTTTATCCACCAGGTCTGTGGACTTCAACAACACTCAACTGATGAACATTTAGGTGTGTTTTTGTGTGTGTTTCTCTTTTTTTAAAACATGTCTGCACAGAATAGACTTTTTTAAAAATATATCTAGCAGTATTTTCTCAAGCAGTCTCCTAAAAACAAAATTCTTGACTCTACTCTATAGTCACTTAAAATTTTAACAGTGCCATTTAATATACCATTTAATTTTAAATACCATTTAATTTGTCTGAAATAGTTTACATATTTATCAGCAAGATAGATAACCTATTTGTCAATGCTATCAGCTTTTAATTTTTCATATGTTTAGATGGGTATTCTGATGGGTCATGAAAGTGGAGGGAGAGGTTTACAGCAGATGGTGTATTTGCCTTGCAGACAGTCAACCCTGATTCAATCCCCAGCATCCCATATGGTCCCTCAAGCCTTCCAGGAGTAATTCCTATGTACACAGCCAGGAATAACCCCTAAGCATAGCAGAGTGCGACTCAAAAACAAAAACAAACACACAATCTGGATCATAATCTGATGGGTCAAGAATTGCTGTAGGTTTTTCCATTTCTTTTTTTTTAACTACAAATAGATCATCTCTTCTGTTGTTTATGGAGCTTGGTTTTCTATGAACTGTCTATTGTTATTTACCTACATTTTTGAACTATTTGCCTTTCTATACTATGTATTCTTTTATTCTGCAAATATTCAGTGAGTTCCCATGATGTGTTCAGCAAGCTGCTGGGCACTAGAACTACCACTACTACTTTTCCTTTGGGAGATTACCGTGTCCTGGGAGACAAGTAAGAATTAGATCCGGCTCTTTGGGATGTTACAGAAAGAAATGTCTTGAAGAAAAGGCTCTTGTATCTCTTAGCATATATGGAAAGGAGGCAGGTCTGGGGTAGGGGTGGAAGAAAACTTTCCAAAGAATTCAATATCTAAAGAACAGATACGATTTAGCACTGTGGAGGGAACATGATACACTAGAGGTGCAAAAGAAAAGCCAGGAGCCAGGACAGATAGAAGGGCAGTCATATAGAATGAAGCCCCAGCAGCCACATTCATACCCCACATCTTCTGCTGCCATGTAAACAACAGCCCAACTTTAAAACTAATTTCAGAAAAAAGGCAAATCAAGTCAAGCCACGAAAATCACTCGTCCCAATTCTACAGATCCTGGAGTTTCTGAGTATGTGGCCCTATGCTCTATTATGCAAAGCCTCCAAATTCCACAATATTGACAGGTCAATAGAAGCACTCCAAATTAATTGGGAAAGTAGCAAAGAAGCCAACTAACTCAATAAACAAAAACGTAACACAGAATGCTCACACAAGCAGCTTAGTAAACACTCAATGTCTTTAGTGACCCCATCATGAGATGTAATAATTTTTACAAATTTTCTTTTACTAAGTTTTTTTTTTTCAGTAATTCCATTAGCCATTTTGTTGTAACACGCAATATAAAATAAACTATTTTATACCTGCTAAGGCAGTAGACTAGGGGATGGAGTGGGAAACTAGGGACAACAGTGGAGGGAATGTTACACTGGTTGTGGGATTGGTGTTGGAACATGGAATGCCTGAAATAAATGTATTGTGAACAACTTTGTAAACCAGGGTATTTAAGTATTAAAAAATTATTCTCTAAAGTTCCAACTGTAAATGTTTGGGTTTGGGGAAGGGAAAGTTGATTTTGTATCTTTTTCATTTGGAAGCCACACCTAGCCGTGTTTCAGGCTTCTCCTGATTCTGATCATGCAGTGCAGGAAATCAAACCTGGGAACTTTATGTGCAAAACTTCAACCCTCTGAGCTGTCTCTATATTTTTTACATGAGATCTCATGGTTTTTTCATTTGGGTGCAATTACTGAAAGGAGAAAAAGAATCTGCAAAGGTCAAATTGAACTTATGTCTGGGCCATAATCAATTCTCAGGCTACCTCTGTGTAACTCCTCTCCTAAACAACAGGATATAAAATAGTTCCCTCCCCTCATTGCAGTCTTCCTACTCTTTCTCCTTTTTAGCTCCTTTTTCTCATCCTCTTTCCTGACCAACCCAATTCTTTATTTGTATTTTGTATATGGAATCCAAGGACTTGAAAGGACTGAGCAAGAAAGGTTGTTCCAGGTGCTTCTTTGTAGCCCTAGATCTAGAACAGCATTTGATATATAATGACATGGAAGGAAAAACTTGAACAATGTGTGTGTGTGTGTGTGTGTGTGTGTGTGTGTGTGTGTGTGTGTGTGTGTGTGTGTGTGTGTGTTTGCCTGAGCACAATGTTTCCTTTTTCCCAACAGCCTTGCGAAGCCGTTCTGGTCGCTCCATCATCAATGGCAACTGGGCTATTGACAGGCCTGGGAAATACGAGGGTGGAGGAACAATGTTTACCTACAAGCGTCCGAACGAGATTTCAAGCACTGCCGGCGAGTCCTTCTTGGCCGAAGGGCCCACTAATGAGATCTTGGATGTCTATGTGAGTGTGGGAGCTTCTGGGTGGTTCTCTGATTATCCTGTTGCTTCTCAGCTCACACTGAGAACAAACAAGCAACAAATCATTGTTCTGGTTCGATAAAACTGCTTGAGCAAAGTCTTTTGAGGTTCCCTGCAATGTGTGTTGGTCCTCTGGCCCATTCACCTCTGCTTGTACCTAGCTTGCCAGAAACCTTTAAACTCCCCCAGATGGTTATTATCGTCAGAGTTTATTGACCCAGTAAAACCAATTTTACTTGTTGAACCAAATCAGAGTCAAAACACATCCTTTATTTCATGAACATTGGCCCACCTCCAGGGCTTTCCCTCCTACTGCTAATTTGGCATATTTTCTTTTTATGGCAAAAGAAAGCAAATGCCTGGAGCAAGAGACTGCTCATAGTTCCCAGCCCTTTCAAATACTTTTCAAGCAAAATAAAGAAGGAGAACCCCAGAGTATTCCAGATGACACAATAAAGCTTGAAGTAGCAAAACAGTGGTTTATTAGAAGTTTCCCACTTCGCAAAAGACAGAACTCTGATTTTACAGAAACTACAATATTAAGTTGCCTGGAAGATTAATATATAGAGAGAGATCCTTATTTAGTTTTGGGAGTCACACCCAATAGTGCTCAATGCTTACTCCTAACTGTGTTCAGAGGTCAGTCCTGGTGGGGTTCAGGGAAATATATATGGTGCCAGAAATTGAACCTGGTTTGACCACATGCAAGGTAAGTACCTTACCTACTGTACTAGCCCTACTCTAGCCCCCTATAGATCCTTATTGTTTAAAAAGAAACCATTAGAATCCAGTGTTCATAAAATATTGGGAAATAAGAGATGATAATCAATAAAAGCTAAAAATCACATTTTGCTCACAAAAATGAACTTGCCTTTTTTGCAAGGTCTCCATAGCCAAACTAGTCTACACAGTATTGCAGCATTAGAGCTTTGCGAATGTCCTTTCTCAAGTTCCATGGTTACTTATTCATTCCCCATGGGTCAAGTGGTTCAAGGACTAGAAACTGTAAAGGAGTATTATATTATAAAAATATTATTTAAAAAAAGAAACTAAAGGAAGCCTTGTTCATTCTAAATATTTTTTAGACTGTCCAGTTGATTATTGGATTCTGGGTAAGCTTCACATGGCATCAGGGTAAAAACCCAGGCTGTTCAAGGACCACAGTGGGTGGTCTTGGATGTAGTGGCCAACAATAATTTCATCAATGGGATAGAGTTTTCATAGCAGAACAAGGCCACTGGAGAGACAAGGAGAGAGAAGGAGGTTTCTGGCCTTGGGTCACCTGTGGAGTGTGTGAAAGCAAGTGAGGGCTTAAGATGGGGACAGTGGGGATTTGGATCTCAGTGTTTACCTCCCTAGTTTCTGAGTGTTAGGAGCTAGTGATACTCATGTCAGTCATCTGTCAGATGATTTTGCAGCTGTTTCAAACTTTCACACCTGCAACAGAGCAGCTGTTGGAAACCACTGAGAGGCCCAACAGTGCAGGGAGCAGGAAAAAGCTGAGGGCAGACTCATTGCCCTCAAGAACCAAACGAAGTGACAGACATAGGAGGTCCACTGAGATTCTCCCTCCTCCTATGCATGAATAAATCAGAAATGAAGTTTAGGTAAATGGCTTAAAGTTGGAGAGTTGGTCCATAGGAGAGCCTGGTGAAAAAGCAGTATCACACAGCTCATGTATACCAGCACACACACACACACACACACACACACACACACACACACACACACACACACACACATACACCACATTCCTACTTTTGAGAGCTGGGGATGGGATCTAAAGGGTTTGCACTCCAAAGCCAATAGGAAGAAATTATTTCTGCTGGATCTTGTCAGTTCCTTTTATGGCTTGATCCCAGATAATATTTCATGCCAGTGCCCACAGCCTCACATTGCTCCCTGTTTTTGTCCTCAGCTCCTGAGAAACTTACTTCAGAGACACTGACCTTTCTTTTACCTGTTTTCCTTGTCATCTCTTTGCTGGTTTGGAGCTTTTCATGGACAAAAGTAGATGGGACCAGACATTCAGTGGGAGAAAGGGTTTTGGCTGACTTTTCTAAGCCACCCATGGGCCGCTGGAAGACTTGGAAGGATCTAAGGAGCCTCCTGGCTCTGTCAGTGGTCTACTTCTTTGCATGGTTCTATCTCTCCATTATTCATGGGCTCTAAACATGCTTTCTCTGTTGTGGAAGCAAAGACTGAACCCTGAAATTGGATGATGAGATGCCAACAGAGAAGTTCTCTTACTGTTAGTCTTATCTCCTATTTGGAATTGATGAAAAATCTTGACACTTGGCTTCATTTTGGCTTGGTTCTTTTTGTTTCTTTGATTTTTGTCACTGTTGTTATTTTTCAATTCCCTCTAAGACCACATTTTTTGTTCCTTGAAAGCAAATAAAAAAATCATCATATTAACAAGTTATCATCAATTGTGTCATGGGGCCATCACTATAATTAATGTGAATCACTGGAATCATCTACCCAGAGAGCCAACTTAGAGCCTAGAAGCCAAAGCTAGTGGGGAGCTCTAGCCGAATGGGGCTTAGGGAGACCCCATGTGGAAGGCCTTCTCCCTAACTTGGGTGCGCTGGGAGCCTTGATAGGCCCCAAGCCTTCCCCTCTTCTGCCCCCGGCCTCCAGGCCTTCTGGGGTGGCAGCCCAGGCGGCCAGACAAGGTGGGTGTCGGGGGTCCTTCCTGGATGGGGTCCCAAGCTTTCCCCGCCCTTCCCCCAACTCTAGGGTGGGAAGGGCACAGGATGGAGGGCGGGCAGATCCTGGCTTCCGGCTCTCTATCCATCCTCTCTTGAGCTGGAGGCTAGCTCTAGCCGCATGGGGCTTGGGGAGACCCCCATGTGGAAGGCCTTCTCCAAAGCTAGTGGGAAAAGAGGGCATGTGTATATCTTGCCATGACATCGGCCCTTGTGTTGTCAGATGATCCACCAGCAGCCCAACCCGGGAGTCCACTACGAGTATGTTATCATGGGGACCAACGCCATCAGCCCACAGGTACCACGTCACAGGAGACCAGGTAACCCCTTGTCTTATCACTGGACATGCTCTATCACTTTTTTAGATGGTCCCCTCTCACTCCTTTGTATCCTTTAGTCTTTTACTAAGTCGAGAGAAAAATGCATAAACACGGATTTCAGAGTTCTTTTTGCCATCAGTTTGAGCCTTTGCATGTTTTCTTTACTTGGTTCAGAAATGAAGCTGGAGCCATGGGTGGTGCAGGTAGTGTTTGCATGTGTGAAGCACTGGGTTCCATTTCCAGCAACCCACTTCCTCCCCTGTAAGCACCATCAGGCATACCCCTAATAAATCAAAACACTGCCACATACTGCTAGGTATTGTCCTGATAATGAGAGAGATCCTCCCTCAAATGAAATGGCTATCTGAGATCTGTCTTTCCAGTTTGATCTTTAGAGTTGCCTTATTTAAGTTTCTGGTGGTTGTTGTTTACAAAATAGCCTTGAATTTCAAACAATACACCTTTCCTATTTCTCAGTGCGAAATAGGTTAAGATTCAGAAATAAGCCAGGCGTGGCCCAAACATTTAAAACAAAAAATAGGTCCCCGTGTAAGTGAATCCACTTCAAATCCATATTGTTCAAAGATCAGTGGTATTTCATTGACAGTCTTTGTATCATTTATTTAAACCAGGATTTAAGGCCATTTATAGTTTATCCCTGTTCTGCTCTTTCAAATAATTCAAGAGAGTGAGAAACGTATCCCCCCAATGTCCAATATCTGGATGTTAGGTCAAAAGGAAAGTACATTTGAAAGTTAGATGTGTAGGCAGAGAAATAGCATAGAGGTAAGGCTTTGCATGTTGCAGACTCTGCCTCAAGCCTCAGGACTTACCATGTACGGTCCTGAGACCCCCTCAGAGGTGACTCCAGAGCACAGTGTCAAACACAGTGCCTGAGCACCACTGGGTACGACTCAAAACTCATACATAAATCATTTCCTTTAACTAAAAGATATATTATCAAATTCCCTTCCAAAAATGTGCTTTTTGTAAGCTTGGCCCTGCACATGAGTTTGTATGCCTGCATTTTCTACAGCGCTTAAATATTTCAGTGTTGCCAATTTTCTCACTTTGTCAGGTAAACAAAAATTCTGAGTCATTATTCCATTTTAGTCATTTATTGTGACTAAAAAATATGGTATGGCCTTTTGCTCTCTATAATTCTTCATAACCCTGGCCTGCTTTTCTTACTAGGATGTTTATCTTCTTTTTGTTTTTTTTATTTTTTATTTTTTTTTTTTTTTTTGAGAGGGGTGAGGGAGGCTTTCCACAAAGCTTTTTCTGGCTATTCCTGGCTCCTGGCAATTCTCAGCCACCTGGGCTGGCGGTTCAATGCTAGGGCCCAGGAATGTGATGCTTCGTAGCCCTGCACTTCTCAAATGCCCAAGGCCTCCCAGCAGTGCTTAGGGGCGTCAGGTGTGAATTGCTACACCCAGCAATTCCCAGGGGACCATAAGAAGCTATGGAACAAACCAGAGTCAACAGTAGACAAAGGCCTCAATCCTATCCGATCTCTAGAGTTTAACTTATTGGAAATAATGTTTTGAATATCTGGGAAATTGGAATTCATTTATTTTTATATAGGCAATGGATCAGAAATAATACTCTTCAGGCCAGAGTGATAGCACAGTAGGTAGGGCGTTTACCTTGTACGCTGTGCGCCCAGGTTCATCTCCAGTAGTCCCCAAGTACCTCCATCAATGATTCCTGAGTGCAGAGCCAGGAATTATGTAACTCTCTGAGTGTGGCCAAAATAAAAGAAGAAGAAAAGAAAAAGAAATGATACTGTCTCTCTGAGCTCTCAGGCTGGAGCAGTTTCCTCTTTACAATGTCCAAACCTTATTCCTGCTGTATGCTTGTGCCTCACCCAGGGGAGCCTTTCAATGGCCAGCTGGTCCCCGATGGAGGGAGCCCGGAGGACATGGAAGAGGAGAAAGAGCGGAGTGAGGAGAAGGATGATATGCATGGAGGAGCTCCTGAAGTGTTCACCTCGGAATCTGCTCAGACCTTCCCAGTCAGACTTCCCGATCGATTTTCTCCCCACCCACCAGACAACGTGGTGCCCCCAGTCCCACAGCCCCCTCGACGAAGCCGAGATTACAACTGGAAGCAGCTGGGGACAACAGAGTGCTCCACGAGCTGTGGGAAAGGTGGGCCTGAGATTGGGGCGGGGGAGGGAGCCCCCTAATCAAGTATGTTTGGGGGGAACAAGGACAAAGGAGACCTCTCTTCCACACCTATTTGTGTGAGGTTGTGTTGGGAGCTCTTCCCAGCTCTGGAACCATGCAAAGCAATTAGAAGGCTCTAGAATGCTGTTCTGCTCACAGTTATAACGTACTTCTTTGGAAGGATGGAGTTTAGCATCACCAGCAGGCAAAGGCACAAAGGCAGGTGCAACCTTGCAGGGAAGACCAGGAGCCTGGGCCAGGTTCTCCCCTCATCTGCACTAACAAAAAAACCAGTGCTAGCTTTTGTGGTATCTCATTGTTGTTTTGATTTTTGTATATCCTGATGATCAGTGATGTGGAGCATTTTTTATGTGCCTTTTGGCCATCAGGGTTTCTTCTTTGAGGAAGTTTCTGTTCATTTCTTCTCCTCATTTTTGATGCAGTTAGGTTTTTTTTTTTCTTGTTACATTCTACCAGTATCTTATATATCTTAGATATTAAACCCTTATCAGATGAATATTGGGTGAAGAGTTTCTTCCATTTCATGGGCAGTCTTTGTATCCTGGTCACCATTTTCGTTGAAGTGCAGAAGCTTCTTAGATAAACATTTGTTTATCTTTGCTTCCACTTGCTTGGTCAGTAGTGTTTAATTTTTAAAGATACCTTTAACTTCAATGTCATGGAGAGTTCTGCCTATGTTTTCCTCTATGCACCTAGTGGTTTCAGGTCTGATATCAAGGTCTTTAGTCCATATTTATTTGACTTTCGTGCATGGCGTTAAAGAGGGGTCTGAATTTTTTTTTTTTTTGCATGTAGTTGACCAATTTTCCCAACACTGCATGTGAAGTGGCTTTCCTTGTTCCGTTTTGTGTTTCTTGCCCCTTTATCAAAGATTAATTGATCTGAGAGTCTCTCAGGATATTTAAATCTATTCCATTGATTTAAGGGTCTGTCTTCTAATACCATGCTGTTTTAATGACTACTGCTTTGCTTACTTATATTAAACTCATCGTCTCTCTTAAACATGTATTTCTTTCCTTTTTGCCCCACTACCACAGCCCTTGCATCATTTTAAGTAAGTTTCATTTGATTAAAACCTATCTTGCTGCACTAAAAAAAATTGTTTAAAATAAAGCAAAATAATCAGTCCTGGTTCTCAGGCTAAAACGATACCAGGCTAGTGCTGTCCCTTCTCAAGTCATTCTAACCCCCTTTTCCTGTATTTAGTTTTTGGGACTCATCCAGTGGTACTTGGAGGTTACTCCTGGTTCTGCACTCAGAAATTACTACTGAAGGGGGTTCAGGACCATATTGGGTGCTGGGAATAGAACTGGGGACAGCAGTGTGCAAAGTAAGTGCCCTACCATTGAACTATCTCTCCCAACCTCCACTTTTCCTTTCTTATGACCATGACAATATGACAGCATCCAGGGTTGCTCCTCTTCTCTGCCCCTGGTCAGTTTCCCCTGCCCAACTCAGACAATGCAGGACTGGTGAGACAATGCCGCCAACACTAATGATCATCAGCTCAACTGAGGGATGCCCTACTGGTAATAAGAATGCATGTCCAAGAAACCCCGCATCTGCCTGTAATGTCCTGTTTGGGCACACAAGCCAGGTCCAGGCCCCATGTGACCTCACAGCCTGCCCCCTACACACCCTTTCCCTTCCCTCTCCCATCCTTCTGACAGAATCACCTAAGACCACAATGGCCATGTCACTCACATCAAGGTGGTCCTCCTGGGAGTGCTTTCTGATTTGTGATGTCAGGGCACCACAACATCTCCAACAGTAACTAAGAGTGCCCCCCACTCTGTGTAGATGGGGCACATACACCGCTGTCTAGTTTGGAAGATCTAGCATAGCTCAGTTGATCCCTGGTCTTCCAAGACTAGAATGATATAATGATGTACTTTTTTTGTCTTGGTGTGGGGAGATTTGGGAGCCACATTCAGCTGTGCTCATGGCTTATTCCTGTCACACAAGAGTAGTCTGAAGCTTTGAAAACCTTGTTTGCTCATCAAAAATTGAGACAACTAAAATTGGAACTATTCTATTAAAGTTAAAAAAAATTGGGCAGGGGATTTGGGCCACACCCATTGATGCTCAGGAGCTACTCCTGGCTATGCGCTCAGAAATAGCTCCTAGCTTAGCGGACCATATGGGACGCCAGGAGATCGAAACACGGTCCATCCTAGGCTAGTGTGGCCAAGGCAGATGCCTTATCGCTTGCACCACTGCTCTGGCCCCCTATTACAATTAAAATTTGAGATTATTGGAAGACAAGTAACTATGAATGTCTGACCAATCAACTAAAAAGCTAAGAGAAATTGCAGAACTAGCAAGTGTTCTTCAGGTCAGTTCTTCAGTGACCAAGTTAGGCCGAGGAGGGGTGTGTGTGTGTGTGTGTGTGTGTGTGTGTGTGTGTGTGTGTGTGTGTGTGTGTTAGAAAGTGGGAAATTGATGTCAGGCTGGGAAAATCTACGCCTGCCCAGTGGTTCCCGACTGTGAGAAACTGTGAGTGTTGCTTGTGCGTGTTTTTTTTTTACTGTCATGTCTCCTGAACCTCTTGGGAGTGGGCCAAAAAGGGCCCAGAAAAATCGCTCTCCCAGAGGCTCCACTTTGCTTCGTAGCCATGCACTCTTTCTAATGAAAGAACACCACTGCAATAAGAAGGAAAAAATCACACTAGGAACTGTGCTGAATCTCTGAAGCCCAGTATTTCTCTCTGGACTGTCTTCTCTGCTGCGTGCTTGGGCCTAAGATTTGACCCTGTGTGAGGCTTCATCCATGGAGGGCTCCCCTTCCTTGGAGGCGAGTCGATACACCCAGAAAGGGTGGAGCCAGAGGAGTGTGGCTGCGCACATCATTTAGCCAACAAATACCACCACAACACATAGAAAAGCCCACAATACAAATATGACAATGAGGAAACAACTCAGGCCAGCAACAGACATAGAGAATGAAGATAGCAACTTTGATGACTGGAAAACAGCCAACCAACTAGTCAGTCTCTCAGATAAGGAATTTAGAGAAGAAATATGGAAGAATCTCACAGAACTCAAAGAAACCATGGATCGAGTTGAACAGAACACTAATAAGAACCAAGAAAATATGAAGACAGAAATCACAAAACTTCAAACTGAAATAACAAGTCAAATAACAGGTCTGAAGAACTCAGTAAACGAATTGAATGACAAAATGGATAAGCTCTCCAACAGGGTAACAGAAGCTGAGGATAGAATTAGTGCTGTGGAAGATGAGATAAATAACAACTCAATACAGTGGGAGAGATTGGGGAAAAAAAACTTAAATCAAATGAACAGACAATGGAAAAATTAGTCAAAGAATGGGAACAGATGAAAATAGAAGTCTATGATAAGCTCAACAGAAACAATTAAGAATCATGGGAGTCCCAGAGACCCAGGAAGAAAATCTCCAGGAAGAATCAACGGTCAAGAACATCATTAAAGAGAAAATTCCAGAGCTGAAGAATATATGCGATCAAATCCTGCATGCCTGAAGAGTACCAACTAAAAGAGACCTCAGAAAAAACACCCCAAGACACATCCTACTTACAGTAATGAATCCCACAGATAGAGCAGCAAGATTAAAAAGGGAAATTACATTCAAGGGAACATCCTTGAGATTTACAGTAGACCTGTCACCAGAAACACTCAAGGCCAGAAAGTAGTGGTGGGACATAGTGACAAAACTCAATGAAATAAATGCTTCGCCTAGAATACTGCACCCAGCAAAACTCACTTTCCGGTTTGAAGGAACAATACATGAGGAACAGCTCAGAAACTTTACAGACTCAAAACTAGCCTTAAGAGAAAAACTGAAAGACCTAATTTAAGATAAGACTGACCAAAAGACACACCAAATTTCGATACAAAGATGGCACTAAATCCCAGGACAATTCTTTCTTTCAATGTCAATGGACTAAATTCACCAGTTAAGAGACACAGAGTGGCTAAATAGATCAAAAAACTCAATCCAACTTTCTGCTGCCTACAAGAAATGCACCTGAATAGTCAGAACAAACATAGACTCAAAATAAAAGGCTGGAGGAAAATTATCCAAGCAAACAACACCGTAAAAAAGCTGGAGTGGCCATACTAATATCAGATAATGCAAACTTTATACTCAGGAAAGTTGTAAGGGACAAAGATGGACATTTTGTGTTAATCAAGGTATGTGTACAGCAAGAAAAAAAAATAACTCTCCTAAACCTATATGCACTGAATGAGGGGCCAGCAAAATATTTAACACAACTGTTGACAAATCTGAAAGATAATATCAATAACAACACAATAATTGTGGGGGACCTCAACACGGCTTTGTCAACACTGAATAGGTCAACCAGACTGAAACCCAACAAGAATATACTATACCTGAGAAGAGAAATGAAAGAAAGAGGCCTAGTAGATATATATAGGACACTCCACCCCTAGAAACCTGGATACACATTTTTCTCCAATGAGCATGGGACATTCTCAAGGATAGACTACATGCTGGCACATAAAACATACCTTCATAATATCAAGAGGATAGAAATTTTGCAGGCTACCTTCGCTGACAACAAGGCTCTGAAATTATATGTGAATTCCAAAGGGACACAGAGGAAAAACTTTAACACTTGGAAGTTAAACAGCCTCATACTGAATAACCAGTGGGTCCGAGATGAAATCAGAGAGGAAATCAAAACTTTCCTGGAAACAAATGACAATAAAGACACAAACTATCAGAACTTATGGGACACAGCAAAAGCAGTACTGAGAGGAAAATTTATAATTTTGCAAGCACACATCAGGAAGGAAGAAGGGGCATACCTGAATAGCTTAATGATGCAGCTCATAGAATTAAAAAGTGCTCAACAAAAGGACCCAAAAATAGGGAGACAGAAGGAAATAACAAAGCTGAGAGCAAAAATCAATGAAGTGGAAACCCAAAAAACAATCCGAAAGATCAACGAAAGCAGAAGTTGGTTCTTCAAAAAAATAAAAAAGATTGATAGACCATTAGCAAAACTAACAAAGAAAGAGAGAAAAACTTGATAACTCGTATTAGAAATGAAAAGGGGGAGATCACTATCGATATTGCAGAGATTCAAAGGGTAATCAGAAACTACTTTGAGAAACTCTATGCCACTAAAAATGAGAACCTAGAAGAAATGGATAAATTCTTGGACTCTTATAACCTCCCACGGTTGAATAAAGAATATATAGCATATCTAAACAACCCCATCACTATTGATGAAATTAAAATGGTAATCAAATGCTTGCCCCAAAACAAAAGCCCAGGCCCAGATGGATTCACTAATTAATTATTTCAAACCTTCCGAAAGGAACTACTACCAATCCTGGCAAGACTCTTTCATGAAATTGAAAAAATGAGAACTCTTCCAAATAGCTTCTATGAAGCCAACATCAGCTTGATACCTAAATCAGACAGAACTGCTACCAAAAAAGAAAATTACAGACCAATATCCTTTTTGAACACAGATGCAAAGATCCTCAACAAAATCCTGGCAAATAGGATTCAATGCCTCATCAAGAAGATCATTCATTATGATCAAGTAGGTTTCATCCCAGGAATGCAAGAATGGTTTAACATCCTTAAATCTATCAACATAATACACAACATCAACAACAAGAAAAATAAAAACCACATGATCATATCAATAGATGCGGAGAAAGCATTTGATAAGGTCCAATACCCATTCTTGATCAAAACTCTCAGCAAGATGGGAATGAAAGGAACCTTTCTCAACATAGTTAAGGCCATCTACCACAAGCCAGTGGCAAATATTATCCTCAATGGAGAAAAACTAAAAGCCTTCCCTCTTAATTATGGCACAAGGCAAGGCTGCCCTCTCTCACCACTCCTATTCAACATGTTGTGTATGTAAATATTTTAGGGGATTATTATGTTACTGACACTACCCTGATGAGATTGTGCCCTACCCTAGGGTGTGACCTGGCATTCTGCCCCCACCCTAGAGTGGTACCTGATTCTGCTTCCACCATTGGGTGGTATTTGATCCCACCATTGGGTGGTACCTGATTCTGGGGGATAAAAACAAGGGTCTGTGGAAGGTGAGGGGCTTTTGGCTGGAACTGATGCTGAGTCTTTGGACTTCAGTCTTGTCCACCGAATAAAGCTAATGTTTCCACAAGCCTGACTGTCTGAGAGCTGTTTACCTGCCATTTCACCTCAGAACCATCAGCTGGACAGGGTGGCAGATGCGTGCTCCGAGCTGGAGGGGAAAGACCTCATCCTCCATCCCTCCATCAGTCAACCTCTTCAGGGGCTGGCTTGCAACACAGCATAGCTCTGGAAGTCCTTGCTATAGTGATCAGGCAAGAAAAAGATATCAAAGGAATCTAGATAGGAAAGGAAGAAGTCAAGCTCTCACTGTTTGCAGATGACATGATACTCTACTTAGAAAACCCTAAAGACTCTACCAGAAAGCTTCTAGAAACAATAGATTCATATAGCAATGTGGCAGGTTACAAAATTTTTTTTTTGGGCCACACCCAGTAACGCTCAGGGGTTACTCCTGGCTATGTAATCAGAAGTTGCTCCTGGCTTGGGGGACCATATGGGACACCGGGGGATCGAACCGCGGTCCGTCCAAGGTTAGCGCAGGCAAGGCAGGCACCTTACCTTTAGCGCCACTGCCCGGCCCCAGGTTACAAAATTAACACACACAAATCAATGGCCTTTCTATACACCAGTAATAATAGGGAAGAAATGGACATTAAGAAAACAACCCCATTCACATTAGTGCCACACAAACTCAAATACCTTGGAATCAACTTGACTAAAGATGTGAAGGACCTGTACCAAGAAAACTATAAAACTATGCTCCAAGAAATAAGAGAGGACACACAGAAATGGAAACACATACCCTGCTCGTGGATTGGCAGGATTAACATCATTAAAATGGCAATATTCCCCAAAGCATTGTACAGATTTAATGCAATCACTCTAAAGATACCCATGACATTCTTCAAAGAAGTGGATCAGGCACTTTTGAAATTTATTTAGAACAATAAATACCCTTGAAGAGCCAAAGCAGTTATTGGGAAAAAGAATATGGGAGGCGTCACTTTCCCCAACTTTAAACTGCATTACAAAGCAATAGTTATCAAAACAGCATGGTATTGGAATAAAGGCAGACCCTCAGATCAGTGGAATAGACTTGAATACTCAGAGAATGTTCCCCAGACATACAATCATCTAATCTTTGATAAAGGAGCAAGAAGTCCTAAATGAAGCAAAGAAAGCCTCTTCAACAAGTGGTGTTGGCACAACTGGCTAGCCACTTACAAAAAAGCAAACTTAGAACCCCAGCTAACATCATGTATGAAGATAAAATCCAAATGGATCAAAGACCTCGATATCAGACCTGAAACCATAAGGTATATAGAACAACACATAGGTAAAACATTCCATTACATAGAGACTAAAGGCATCTTCAAGGAGGAAACTGTACTCTCCAAGCAAGTGAAAGCAGAGATTAACAGATGGGACTATATTAAACTGAGAAGCTTCTGCACCTCAAAAGAAATAGTGCCCAGGATACAAGAGCCACCCACTGAGTGGGAGAAATTATTCACCCAATATCCATCAGATAAGGGGCTAATCTCCAAAATATACAGGGCACTGACAGAACTCTACAGGAAAAAAACATCTAATCCCATCAAAAAATGGGGAGAAGAAATGGACACTTTGAAAAAGAAAAAATACAAATGGCCAGAAGGCACATGAAAAAATGCTCCACATCACTAATCATCAGGGAGATGCAAATCAAAACAACTGTGAAGTACCACCTCACACCACAGAGATTGGCACACATCATAAAGAATGAGAACAAGCAGTGTTGGCGGGGATGCGGTGAGAAAGAAACTCTTATCCACTGTTGGTGGGAATGCCGACTAGTTCAACCTTTCTGGAGAGCGATATGGAGATTCCTCCAAAAACTGAAAACTGAGCTCCCATACGATCCAGCTATACCACTCCTAGGAATATACCCTAGGAACACAAAAATACAATACAAAAACCCCTTCCTTACACCTATATTTATTACAGCACTATTTACCATAGCAAGACTCTGGAAACAACCAAGATGCCCTTCAACAGATGAATGGCTAAAAAAACTGTGGAACATATACACAATGGAATATTATGCAGCTGTCAGGAGAGATGAAGTCATGAAATTTTCCTATACATGGATGTACATGGAATCTATTATGCTGAGTGAAATAAGTCACAGAGAGAGAGAGAAAGACGGAGAATGGTCTCACTCATTTATGGGTTTTAAGAAAAATGAAAGACATTTCTTAACAATTTTCAGAGACAAAAAGAGAGGAGGGCTGGATGTTACAGCCCACATCAAGGACCTCACCACAAAGAGTGATGAGTTTAGTTAGAGAAATAACTACATTGCAAACTGTCCTAACAATGAGAATATATGAGGGAAATAGAAAGCCTGTCTAGAGTACAAGTGGGGGTGGGAAGGGGTGGAGGGATATTTGGGACATTGGTAATGGGAATGTTACACTGGTGATGGGGGGGTGTCATCTTATATGATTGAAACACAACCACAATCATGTTGGTAACCAAGGTATTTAAATAAAAAATATTTTTAAAAAAAAGTGGGAAATTGTAGGTAATATTTTTGTGAAGGAGCAACTAGTTTCAAGCAATTGTATTGCGATCCACTGTTTGCATGGTCTTTTTATGGAAGTGGGGGTTTGTATTTTGTAGCCATACCCAGTGATACTCAGGGGATGAAGAGTGATCAGTGACAGCTCAGGAGGGAAATGAGAATTAAATCAGCTATGTGTCTTATTTAAAAACCCTCAGTAATACTTCATTGATGCCACTAGGAGGCAGCATATAATGGGGGTTT
Organism: Suncus etruscus; assembly: GCF_024139225.1. Lineage (NCBI taxonomy): Eukaryota > Metazoa > Chordata > Mammalia > Eulipotyphla > Soricidae > Suncus > Suncus etruscus. The sequence continues at coordinate 10,752,201 of NC_064848.1, forward strand.
TCTTTTGTTTATTTATTTACTTATTTATTTAGAACTTAAAATGTTCTGTTAACATATTCTGAATTTACTTCAGAATAGGTTTTTTATACTTTATGACATATTTTATCCTTATTTAGCCAATGAAATTAGGTTGTGTAAGGGGCTAGAATGATGCTCTACTCATCCCAAATACTGCAGGATTTCCTCAGCCTGAACAGTTGGCTAAGAATAGCTGGGAGTAGCCTGGTGGCCCTGAACACCACTTGGGAGGGAAGAAGGAGAAAGAGAGGTGAAGAAGCAGGGGCAAGTAGGGAAAGAAAGAAACTAGACTGTATAATTAAACCAGCAAATAAGAAGCCTAGGCAGGGGCTAAAATGAGAGTGCAGAAAGGAGGACACTTGCCTTTCATATGGTCGACCTAGGTTCAATTCCAGGCATCCTATATAGTCTCCTGAGAAATCCCAAGAACAATTCTTGAGTGCAGAGATATACAGTCCACCTGAGCATCTCAAAGTAAGGCCCCAAAACCAAAAAAATAACCCTGAGCAGTTGCCATCTTTTATTCATTCATTTATTTATTTATTTTTAGTAAACTGATAAGAATGACTATTAAACCCTGAAAGCTATTCACAACACCCACTTATCAAATGCCTGTTGGCATTGTCCTCTAAGTAGCTCACTGCCTCTTCTCATAGTTAAGTAGATCTGTTGCTTCTCTAGACATGTTCTCTTGCCACTCAACAGTTGTTGAGCACTTTGGTTGTTTTCAGATCTTTAATATGACAAAAAACAAAAACAAAAAAAACAAACAAAAAAAAACACTGTATGACTGTAGAAGGTGCAAATACCTTTTTGAATGAGTGTTTTGTGGCATGAGTCCCTGTGTTTGTGCTGCCCAACAGTTGTTCTCTTTGTCCTTGCAGGATCCCAGTATCCAATTTTCCGCTGTGTGCACAGAACCACTCAGGAGGAGGTTCCCGAGAGCTCCTGTGACTCCAGCATGAAGCCCACCCCAGAGGAGGAGCCCTGCAACCTCTTCCCCTGCCCAGCCTTGTAAGGCACCCCTGGGGCCCAGCATTCTTGCTTACTGTGCATAGAGCCTTAAGGATATGATCTGATGTTTGGGTCTAAACATGAGATGTGGCCTAGGGAAGCAGTACATCCTTCTCAGAGGGCCCCATCTTTCAAGTTAGCAAGGGAGCCCATAGCCTCTAGCAGTCAACCTGCTGCATACAGCAAATATCTCTTCTGAGAAGCCCATCCTTTAACAGCTTAAAGCAGTGTTTCTCAACTGAAGAGCATATGACCCCTGAGGTTCCTAGGATACTATGTGGGGGTGCATGTAGGCTAGAGCAATAGTACAGTGTGTAGAACATTTTCCCTGCAAGTGGTCAACTGGATTCAATCCCTGTCACCTCCACATCTGCCAAGACTGATACCTGAGTCCAAAGCCTGTTTAACTCCTGACAATTACCAGGGATATCCCCAAAACAAAAAAAAGGGGGGAGGGGAAATGCTTGACACTAAGGGATGTGACATCCATGACACATGTAGGATATGTGAGACATAGTAAAGAAACAACGTCAGAAAAAGACTGAGCTAACCGGGCTTTCAGTCTTGGAAAGAGGAAAGCCAAGAGTGATCAACATTGCTGGAGAGCTGTGTCTAAAGAGAAAAAGACAGTCATAAATGCATCTACTGAGAAAAACCAGGAAACATGTCCCAGGAGATAGAAGTGATAAATAGGGGAAAAGGACCCGAAGAGGGGAATAAGCATAATTGTCAAAGTAACAAAAACAAATGTTATCCAAAGACATAATGAGCATGTGCTGAAGTCTTATTTAATGAATGACAAAGAGAATAGATAATGTGAAATTAGTATGTTAAAATGCATTTAAAACAATAATAATAATAATAATAATAAAAATAATAAGAGCAGTACAACAAATAGGGCACATACCTTGCATGCAATCAACCTGGATTCTCTCCCAGAACCCCATAGTGTACCCTGAGTCCCACAAGGAATGATCCCTAAACTCAAACCAGGAGTAAGCCTGGAGTACAGTGTGATGTGGCCAAACATCATCATCATCATCATCATCATCATCATCATCATCATCATCATAAATAATAACATAAAAGAATTCTAGCATAGAGTGTCTGAGTTCCAACATGAATTGGAGGTCCACAGGTCCTTAAACTATCCTGCAGGTGATTGACTTAAGGGAGTTCATTTCTTCAGTAGAAAAATGTCTTTTCACCTTCTCCATTTGCTCTCATGTGCCAGTTCTGCCTCTAAGTCAGAGCAAACCTGGAAGGGAAGCTAGGATGGGGGAGTTCCCAGCGAGTTCCCTTGGCTAGGCTCTTCCTCTCGTCCATTGCCAGCAACTCTCTGTCTCTCTCCTCCCTCCTAGCTGGGACATTGGGGAGTGGTCTGAGTGCAGCAAGACCTGCGGCCTGGGTATGCAGCATCGCCAGGTTCTGTGTCGCCAGGTGTATGCCAACCGCAGCCTGACAGTGCAGCCCTACCGCTGCCAGCACCTGGAGAAGCCAGAGACCACCAGCACCTGCCAACTCAAGATCTGTAGTGAGTGGCAGATTCGCACTGACTGGACCTCGGTAGGCAATGGGGGTGGGGGGAACCCTTCCTGCACTACCTCCCCACATGAGACCCTAACCCAAGAGAGTCCTGAGCTACCCCAGGGAAGCCTAACATGGCTGGCTATTTGGAAAACCATTGTAAGGGGGGGTGGCTTTTGTGGGTCCCATACGAATTGTGCATATTGTTTCCTTCCTCCTGCTTCATGGTTGAGGGCAGACAGGACACACAACCTCCATCTTCCTCTCCCATTTGACAGATGAAAAACTTACAAAGAGCAACAACCTAGGCCAGACAGCTTTGGTGGTACAGATAGTACAACTGGATAGAGTTGCATTGCTGAGGTCTCCCCTGCACCCTATGTCCTGGGAGCTGGATAATGAGGACAACGAGGGTACCATTCTGGAGAGTTTCCCACACTCACCTCGTAAATGTTGCTGTTTTGTTATTTCCAGTGCTCTGTGCCCTGCGGAGTGGGGCAGAGAACCCGGGACGTGAAGTGTGTGAGCAACCTCGGGGATGTGGTAGATGACGAGGAATGCAACATGAAGCTGCGGCCCAATGACATTGAGAACTGTGACATGGGGCCCTGTGCCAAGAGCTGGTTCCTCACCGAGTGGAGTGACAGAGTGAGTGTGGCCATTAGGCAGAGTGGGGTTGGCATCAGCTAGAGTAAGATCATTGGCGATGGGGAGCAAGGTCTGCCAGGCAGATACACAGGAGATACCTGTCCCTCGGTAAATCATGTGAAGATGAAGCACAACTTTGACTCTCCCTGTGGGCTTTGAACCCCATACTGACCATATGAAAAATTCAAGACTTAGATCAAATGGAAGAGCCCTACATTTTAACAGTGACTTTGCAAAACACCCACTCTGTTAACCTTTAGTCTGAGTGAGGCCATTTTTCACAGGGAACAAACATGGACTATGATCCTATCTCATGCTCCAGTGCACATGAATGAGGCAGGAAATTGAGACTTCGGTGGAAGGAATAAAAGAAAATGGGGTTCAAGTTTGCAAACACTTGAGGGTCTAGAGCAAAGGCTCCCAAACTGATTTGGCCTACTAACCCTTTTCGGGGTAATAAAAGTATACTTAGCACCCTCTGAGAGAGAAAGAAATTCTAGAAGCTGTTGCTTAAAGCAGAAGTATAATGATTTGGAATTTATGATAAAGCCTTCTAGTCCCTTGGGGACTAATTGGACCATATTTTAATTTCACTATCCCTGGATCAAGGAGATAGTCCTTAATAGAAGAATTTCGTGTGTGTGTGTGTGTGTGTGTGTGTGTGTGTGTGTGTGTGTGTGTGTGTGTGTGTGTGTGGTCTAAATAGAAGTGCATTTGAAGTCGGTTCCTTTCTGATCACAGAAGAGCTTTTTACCTCCTATATACACATCCTCAGTTGCTGTTTGAGGTTTTTTTGTACTGAGGAAATTCTGAACTTCCAAGGCAAAAGGTGTGTTGAATCAGGCCACCAGCATATTTTCAGAGAGGAGACGGCAGTGTGGAGTCACACTGGATTTTCATAGGAAAATAAAAAGCAGAACAGATGGGAGGAAAGACATGGACGAGGCCTCCTGGAAGCCTTTCTAGTAAGGCTGAGTGAGGGCAAGCCTCAAAAGATAGCACAGGAGGTAGGGAGAGCACTTGCCTCACACATGGTCAACCCAAGTTTAATTCCCACCATCCCCCAAGTACCACCAGAAGTAATTCCTGAATGCAAAGCCAGAAATAACCCCTGACCGTTGCCAGTTGTAACCAAAAAAACATCCTCAGAGACAAGACCAGAGAAATTGGGTAAACTTGACTCTCACAAAACTGGGTGGTTTATGGAGCCAAGAAGACAAAATAACATTTAGATTTTTATATCTGGAGTAGGAAATGAGGGGTCTGATCCTCCTGTGCATCATCTGAAAGGGGCTCAGAATCTGTAACCACTCTAACCTGTTTCTCCTGCTCCCCAGTGTTCAGCAGAATGTGGGGCTGGTGTGCGGACTCGCTCTGTGGTGTGCATGACCAACCACATCAGTAGCCTGCCCTTGGAAGGATGTGGGAACAACCGGCCAGCTGAGTCCACCCCCTGTGATAATGGGCCATGTGAAGGCAAGGTGGAGTGGTTTGCAGGGAGCTGGAGCCAGGTGAGTGAGCTAAACTCATATGTCTCTTAGTCTTGGAGAGAAGCAAAGGAAGTGGGAACCTGCAACAGTGGGACTCCCAGGCTTGAGTCCAAGCATGGCACCATTCGCAACCTGCACCTTGGCGTCTCATTCAGGAGTATTGATTGAGCACTGGAGATTTACATCAAGGTGTTGTGGAAATTACCACCAAAAGCCAGAGGGAAAAGAAAAAGTAGCACACCTTGAGAATTGGAGAAGCACTTTTATTATGCTAGCAGACAGTTCAGCTCATGCAGAATCAGAACAAAGGTATAAACTCTGTTTTCTAGAATATCTGAAAACAGTTGGGACATTTGCAGGCAGCTGGCAGGAAAATAAAGAAACAAAAATTACCAAGCTTATTATTTTGCAAAGCAGGTCTGAATCACCTTAAGACATGTTCCCAGGTTACCAAGGTTATAAAGTGAGACTCCGCCCATGTCAAGGGCACCCCCAATGCACTCCATGATTAATGTTGAGCCCAGACTTAGCTGCCTCTCAGCAGTACCTCCTCTCTATGTGCAATGCTCTCTACTATTTGAAATATGGGCAGGGGACTCTTTTCATCATCAAAGGGGGTGGAATGGGAGAGAAAGATAAAAGGATGTAAAGTGTGACTTCTGGGACTCTAGTGTGCAATGCGGTGTGGTTGATTGTAAAGGTAAGTAAAGTCCTTCCCTGTTCTCACACACACATGAGAGTGTGTGAAAGAGTGAGTCCATTCAATTATGTGACTCCTTCACTGTGAGAACATATACCAAGTCATCCTGTGAGCCCTTTAATCAGATTACAATATTGTGTGTCAGTCAGACCTCAATTATTCTTGGAGAGGAAAGAAAGCAGAACCAGAAAGAAGTTGTGGTTGTTCATTATGAAGAACAGATAATATAGGAGCTTTAATGACAACATTTCATTAGTGTAGTCTGCCCTCTTGCATTAAATAATTAACGATTGGGCTGGATGGCGGTGGATGGCGATGGATTTCTCTTTGCCATCCCAGGCCACGTGGCTCCTGGCTCCCATCCAGCCGTGGATCCCAAGCCCGGGTGAAAGGCAAAATCACTCACTCACAGGCAGGCTTCAGGAAGCATCAGCTTTATTTATGCCCTATCCACCACATGTGTGTGGCCTACTCATAACCTTTCAAGCACAGCAATACTTTGCTAGCCCTGCATCTTATCTTCTGTTAGCCATCTTCCCTTTTGGCTCCATGCTGATCAAAGACCAGAACACAAAGGCCCACAAGCCAGAGCGCCCAGCAGCGCAGAAAGGCCAAAGAGACCCCTAATCCCCTGGCTCCAGGGTTTATCTACCTATTCCAAGACCCCTCCCAGGAATGGGCCGGGTCTTGCAGGTAAGGTCACACCTAATATCCAGTTCCCAAGACCCCTCCCAGAAATAAGTGGGTCTTAGGTATCTACACCAAATCCAGGATCTCAGATAGGTACACCAACATGCCCTACTCCCCTTAAATTTGCTCTCGTTCCCTTCACCTCTGTCTCTCAGAGTCACTGGCTGCTTTTTTACATTCTTTCTGACTGAATGTCATGATTTATACATTATCAAAATCCTCTACCTCGTTAACAATATTATTTCTTCTAAGTAACTTCAAAAGCTTCTTCTGGCAATGGGGTGGAGGCATGGTCTCCTTGTCCTTGTAAATTCAGATGACCTTTTTGGAAAGCAATTTGGAAATAAAAATTAAAACATATAAAAATGTGCATTGGCCTGAGCCAATAAATCACCTCACTCTTGGAGATTCATTATGAGGAAAAAATTAACAGAAGAAACTGAAAAGGCTTGTTCAGCAGAGATGTTCCTAGCTTTCAAGTGAAGTTCAAGGGTTCTCTATTGAACCCTATAACTATAAGGATCAAGCCAGGGTGGGCCACAGTCAAGAGTCTGGCTATCACTCTCTGCCCTTTAACTTTTGCTTTAATCAAATTATTCAGTTTAGGTAACTCAGTAGCAGAACACTTGCTTCATATGTATGAGTTCCTCACTGAACATGTACAACTCACACACATGTATCCCTATAGGGATGCTGCAGCCATTGCTGCCTTCCCCCCATGTGACTTTGCCTTTCTCTACTTCTCTTGCCAGTGTTCCGTGGAGTGTGGGAGTGGGAGCCAGCAGCGAGAGGTAATCTGTGTTAGGAAGAATGCAGACACCTTCCAAGTACTAGACCCCTATGACTGCTCCTTTCTGGAGAGACCCCCCAACCAACAATCCTGCCACCTCAAACCTTGCGGGGCCAAGTGGTTTAATACAGAATGGAGTATGGTAAGTTGGGGAGGGGCTCTTCATTGTCCACCTGCGCATTCCCCATATATATCCCAAAAGTCAACTCTATGACAGCTATAAAGCTGAAGGAACCCATTGAGTGTATTCCTTAACCTCCTTTGGTCACTATTGGAGGTGCCTAAACTCAGCCTACTTGGTGGAAACCACCCCAAGCTGGGATAAGATTACTCTCTAAGCTGCCAAGGTCAGAGTAATTCCAGACTCAAGCATCTAAGAATCAGCCTGGACTTCACCTTGGAGTTGGAAACCAAGCACAGCTACAGAAGACTGGTGCTGTAGGGTGTCCAGGCTACTGTTGAGAATTTACACCAGGCAGTGATTTTGTTATTGAACCCCCTAGAAGCTGGAGCAATACAGCAACATGTAGGACTCTTGCCTTGCACACAGCCAATCTAGGTCCAATCTCTAACACCCCGTGTCATCCTCTGAATCCTACCAGGAGTGATTCCTGAACTCAGAGCCAGGAGTAAGCCCTGAATATTGATGCATGTAACCCAAAAACAACATTTCCAAACAATTTTATCCCTTATCAAATGGACTTAGTGTGCTAGTACCCCTGCCCTCTTCTTCTCCGCCCCCCTCCCATTTGTTCTAGGCATCACATTGGTTTGTAGATTACAACAGTTCCGGGACAATGAGCATTTTGTTTGGCATCTGTATGTACCCCCCATTACAAGCTCCACCAAAAGGCTCCTTTCCATACATGTAGCTACACTGTAAAGAAATTGAACAGCAACAACCCCAAGAAAAAACATCCTCTCCTTTTGTAAATGGAACATGAGGTGGCTTTTCCCTGAAAAATTCCCAAGAGTGAAGTCCTTTGTGCCTGTTTTTCTCCTGTGCTTCTTGGGCAGGTTCTTTTTTTTTATCAGTGCTATTTATTAAATATCTAGCTCATAATCAGCAAGATTTTACCGATATGCTCCTTTTTATGCTCAGTAGATTGTTTTCTGGTTAGAGGATAAGGTTTTCTAAAAGAGACATAAAGTCAGCAATTGAAAATTCTGTGGTGGACTTTCTGAAAAGAGTGATGACTAGATGGGGTTTTGTTTAAGGCTTAGAAAATAATCTTGATCCTTGAATGGGCACATTCGAACTTTGGCAGTGGGAACAGTAAGATAAACATTAAGTTTATGAACCTCATAAAACAAAGGCAAATCAGTGTGACTTAATTACAGAGTTAAGAAACAAATTATTTTGCACTAAGAAAAGCCTGTTTCCAACCACCAGCACACACATCATTCCACTAGCCCATCTCATCCCCTTCCCTTCCCAAACAACCTAAGAACATCTGTTTGGCTTGATGGGTTTTGTGTCTTATTTTTTTGTGTGTTGTTTTGTGTCTTCTTTTATAATTTCAGGTACATGATGCATTGTGATCTCAATTGTGAGCAGCAGGAGGGCAGTAGGGAGATTAGATTGTCCTTCCTTTTACTGAATTATTTCTCTTACAGTTTCATAGAAACTATGGAATTATTTCCTTTTTTGTTTGTTTTTGGGGCCATACCCAAGAGTGCCTACTCCTGACTGTGCTCATAAATCCATATGGGACTCCAGAAATCAAACCTAGATTGGCTACATGCAAGCCAAACCCTTCACCTTGTTTACTATTGTTCCCGCCCTGACATTATTCTTAATTTTTAGGTAAAATAAGGCATTTGGGTGATTTTTGGTTTGTCAGGGGACCACACCTGATGGTACTCAGAGGCTACACCCAGCTAAGTACTTGGGAGATTCGAACCAGTGGTACATGGGGGGACCATGTGATGCTTGGGTTCATGCATGCAAAACATATAAAAGTATAGCCACTGATCACCCCTTCAGTTTTATTCTAGTCATTTTGAAGAATCCTTGTGTTTTAGTGCTGCACACTAAAATGTTATGGACGAAGTAATGTGACATTTATATTTGCTTCAGAATAATGAAAGGAGTAGAATTGGTAGGCAAAGTCAGAGTTGCTTGACCATAGGCTGGTTAATGGATGCATGGGAATTTTTATTTTCTCTCTCATCCTAAAGATGTTTAAAATTGTCCAGCACTTTCCTGTCTAGTGTACTTACCTGGTTGCCTGCCAACAGTCCTTTCTCCTTTTGTCCCGTGCAGTGTTCCAAGAGTTGCCAGGGTGGCTTCCGGGTCCGGGAAGTCCGCTGCCTGTCAGATGACATGACACTGAGTAACCTCTGTGATCCTCAGTTGAAACCAGAAGAGAGGGAATCTTGTAACACTCAGGATTGTGTTCCTGAGGTTGGTAAGTAGAAATGGAGGAAATGATGGTGTCTTTGTAGAGCCAGGTATATTCCTCAGAAGTAGAATTCATGCCTTGCTTTATGTGGGGTTCTGGATTTGATCCTGGTCCCCAAAACAACAACAAAGTTTTTGGAGTTCTCTCAAGATCTCTGGTATGAAGGTATCTTCTCCACTTAGGTCTCTATCTGAGATAATATAGACTTACGTTGTTCAGGGGGCAAAGTACTTTGCCTATGATGCATCATAGTTAAGGATGACTGTTATGTAGAGGACAATCCAAACTGCCCTTCAAAAGATGTACTTAAATATGAACAAATTAAAATGAGAATGTGTCCTGATGGGCTAGAGCTCTACAGGCAGAGCACTTGCTTTGTATACAGATAACTGAGGGAGGTTCGACCCCCAGCACCCCATATGGCCCCTGAGCCCTGCCATGAGTGATTGTTGAGCACAGATCCATAAGTAAACTCTGTGTACTGCCTTGTATGGCCCAAACACAAAACAAAGAAGTATGTATTGGCTGGGGGGCAGGTTCAAGTGGTAGGGTATATATCTAGCATTACATGGTCTTTCACTAGGTCCCTGTCCAGCCCTGCTCCCCAGAGCTGCCCTGGTGATGTCCATGTACCAAACCGTATGTCTTGAACTCAGGATGGTCAAAGCTGAAGCACTGGGCCAATAACAGCTGGAAATGATCCCTTATAAAAAAAGAAAGAAGGAAGGAAGGAAGGAAGGAAGGAAGGAAGGAAGGAAGGAAGGAAGGAAGGAAGGAAGGAAGGAAGGAAGGAAGGAAGGAAGGAAGGAAGGAAGGAAGGAAGGAAAGGAGGGAGGAAGGAGGGAGGAAGGGAGGGAGGGAGGGAGGAAAGGAGGGAGGAAGGAGGGAGGAAGGGAGGGAGGGAGGGAGGAAGGAAGGAAAGAAAGAAAGAAAGAAAGAAAGAAAGAAAGAAAGAAAGAAAGAAAGAAAGAAAGAAAGAAAGAAAGAAAGAAAGAAAGAAAGAAAGAAGGAAGGAAGGAAGGAAGGAAGGAAGGAAGGAAGGAAGGAAGGAAGGAAGGAAGGAAGGAAGGAAGGAAGGAAGGAAGGAAGGAAGGAAGGAAGGAAGGAAGGAAGGAAAAGGAAGGGGAGGGAAGAGAGAGGGAGGAAGGGATGAGAGAGGGAGGGAGATTATCCTACAGTAACATATAGTCACGCCTCACAGACAGGAAGGCTTGGGCACAGGAACAAGTTCCACATGCTGCCCAAGCCCCTCCACTTATTCAGGCCACCACTGATACTGAGGAGTCTGGACTTGTGTCTCCCTACAGATGAGAACTGCAAGGACCGCTACTACAACTGCAACGTGGTGGTGCAGGCACGCCTGTGCGTGTACAACTATTACAAGACAGCATGCTGTGCCTCCTGCACACGTGTGGCCAACAGGCACCTGGGCTTCCTGGGAGGCAGATAACCCCATGCTGGGTATGGACATGCGGGCCTGAGCCCACTGTCTCCTGCCAACCTGTGGGCATCCTTCAGAGTCACCATGAACATGTGTCCTCTCCTTGGGACTTTGTCCCTCTCACCTGCTAGAAGAGTACAGGCTGTTCCCAGGGTTGCTATCCCTCAATGCCATTTGGGGGGGACAGTAGAACACCCTTTGTGGAACTGCCAGCATCCCCTGGAGTAGAAAACCTTGGCGACTGCAGCACCCAGACGTCCTGGATTCTGGCCCAAGCCTACACCATGCTGTCCCCCAGCCAGTCAGGGTACTTCCTCTCATTTACCAAGTCATAGAGCCCAACCCCCTCCCTGCCTTAGGACACCAGTACCCCATGAAGTATCCTGGGTTTTCAGGTGTGTTCATGAGACCCTGACATTCCAGCTCCAGGAGGCAGGACATGAAAGTCTTCATTTTACTGGCAAAAAAGCAGAGACCCAACTTAAGGGTGGGGTATCACCACACTCAGTAGCAGTGCTGAACCCCTACTCATGAGCCCCTTAGCCTGTGCCAAATCCTTCGGTTCTCCCAGCCCACCTACAGGTTCAAAAGTTTCCACTCAACCACCAGGCCCGGGCTGCGGGATGCTCTCAGCTGTCAGCCCCAACTCTCAGCTGTTTCCAAGTCTGCTTCTTTGTGACAACACTCACACCCTCAGTCAGAGATCATTAGAGGGATTGTTCCAGAATGGGAAAATCATCACGGTGTCCAGGTGACTTTCTGTTCCCTAGGGACATGGGTGGGACATTCTCCCACATCCATGAGTTCTATGTCAAGGTCCCTTTGACCCCAACCTTTTCATCCTGACTGACTTCCAGCACCTCCAGCTCTACACTTTGCTGCTCATCCTTCCTCTGCTGGACCATCGGCCATGCTTCAACCAATGCAAATCTAACCCAAAGCTACCAGTCCCAAGACAAACCTATATTTATTTGAGAGTCTATCTGGGGTCCTTCCCGTCTAACAGATGAGTCTCTTACTGTGCACCCAACCATCCCCCATACCCCATTCCCCACAATCTCCCCTTCCAGGCTTAAAGGTTAAGATCTGTGTGATTTATGCAGTCGAAGAAGGGGAGAGAAATTCCCTGCCCCTAATTTTATGTTCAGGCATCTGTTTAGGTGAGAAACTATATCAAAGAATGTATCACTGGGTAATTTCCTCCCTGTGCAAACCAGACACTGCATGCCACCCATGAGTTCTTTTATCTAAAAATCTGTGCATGGAGGATCGTGTACAGCTGTTGGCAGCAGCATTCACCACACGTCTGACACTTTCTGTTCAAGGTGAGGACCTTCAAAGGTCTCTGTTCTTTGAGGTATTACTAGAGAGACCCAGATACCACATATTCCAGGTAACTCCATCTCTCATGACTTAGAGATGTTATGTCTTCCTATGCCAACCGAGTGAAAACACCCCAAACAGTCCATCTGTTTGTGGGTGCTATCTGTGGGTTCCCACCCTCCCTTTCACCCCTTGCCTTCACTTTCAGTTCTTGTCACAAACACAAGCCTTCCCCTCTATGGCTTCTCTCAGAGCATGCTGAATAACCCAGACATTCAAAGAAGACTTGGAAGAGTTTCACTACAAGCTGAAGGACAAAACTATGACTTTGGAGAAAAAGAGACCAGGTTCAAGCTTCCACAGTGCCTTGTGGGCCATTCTACCTGTGGCCTTATTTATAAAGCAATTCAAGGACTCTTTCTCCATCAAGAGGGAAGGGAAATTCTGGGCCTTTCAACTCCTGATTTTGAGGATAGAGCTGAATCTCTTTATTTCTAACCATGTCCTGGCCAGAATTAGCCTTACTTTTTGTTTGTTTATTCTGTTTTGGTACCACACCAAGTGATGGCTAGGAGTTGCTCCTGATTCTGCACTCAGGAATCACTTCTGATGGTGCTCATGGAGCGTGTGGGATGCCAGGAAATGAACCCAGGTCAGCCACATGCAAGGCAAACACCCTCCCCAGAGTACTAGTACTATCGCTCCAATCTCTAGCCCTTCATTTCCTAGGACAGTGAACCCAGTAGGCCACCATGTGAATGGTTTTTCTGCCCATTGTAAAATTTCCTGGGATAAAATTAATATCTTTTGGTGGGAACAGAAATATCTACATGCTGGATCTCTTTTTAATCTTCCAAAAATTAATTGAGTTGTTCCCTGGGTTTCACTAATCTCTGGAAGTTTATATACTATGAGAATAGGAATTTTTGCAACTTACACATCTTATTTTCCTGTGTCACATGTGAGTAACTTCATTGTTAATATCTGCTGGACCTTTTGATATTTCTTGCTCCAAGGGAAAGAATCTAAGTGATATTCACCCTGGAGAGATGCTCTTCCTCTTTCTTGGAGCCTCATAATTTTACCCTCTTCTATTATCTTCTTTCTCCTCTATCCCCTCTAAGTGTCCTTTTCTTGCATTATTAGGCGAAGGAAAAGCCTTTTATTAACTTTTAATCATAAGATTGAGCTTCATACAGAGTTTATTTTTGACTTTCAAGTCGTGTCTTTTGCCTAGGCCAAAGAAATTGAATGCGGTCTATCCTTTTCGATTTCTCGCTAACTTGCCTTTCTTCCTATAGAAAAAGAAAAGGTTAAAAATAGGAATGTAGGGGCCAGAGAGATAGCATGGAGGTAGGGCATTTGCCTTGCATGCAGAAGGATGATGGTTCGAATCCTGGCAAATCATATGGTCCCCTGAGCCTGCCAGGAGTGATTTCTGAGCAAAGAGCCAGGAGTAACCTCTGAGTGCAGCTGGGTGTGACCCAAAAACAAACAAAAAAATAGGAACTTAAATTAGTAAACCCACCACTAGAAGGGTCCATTCCAGTTCACCAAAGTAATATGGGGTGATGCAGGGAGGCAAGTGGGGAGCAGAGATGGCAAGGCCTGTCTCCAGGGGGACACTGGCACTCAGAATTGTCACCCCTTCCACTTTGCCTAGCCTCTCTGATTCAAAGTCTTGAAAACTGGTTCTTTCTCCATTTCCTAGAGTAGAAGCAGCCACTATACTACATGTTACTTTTACCTAAAATGAATGTATTGGGGCTGGATTGAATGTATTGGGAGTGATAGGATAGCACTTGCCTTTCACATTGCTGACCCAGATTTGATCTCCAGCAACCCAAGTGGTCTCCGAACCCAGAAGTAAGCCCTGAGCACCGCTGGGTGTGACCACAAACACACAAACACACACACACACATGCCTTACAGAAAAATGAAACAGGGGTGGAAACACTGGTTTCTGGTGTGGGGTAGAAAGAGTAATTCCAAATACAGCATCTCCATTTTACTACCATAGTGACTTTGGAGCTAAGGGAGCAGAAACCAAATGTGGAAGCCAGCACATAAATAAAAAATAGATACCACTTCCCTTATGAACTGGACAGCCAACCCCAAAGAGCTTATGTCAGTGAGCAACTAGGAGCCAACCCTTGATTCCTGCCACATAAAGCATATTCAGTGGGCCAGAGAAATAGTACATCAGGCAGAGCATTTGCTTTGCACATGGCTGACCAGGTTCGATCCCCAGCATACATTTGGTCCCCTAAGCCCATCAGGAATGACTCCTGAGCACAGAGCCAAGAGCAACTAAGCACTGCCAGGTGCGTCCACCCCCCAAAAAAGGATGTTTTATGTGGCTTAGGTGGGAAAACTGGTAGATGACGAAAATTGTGGGTGACATGAAGTTGGAGACCTAATGGCTCAAGTCAGGTCAGGATCCAAAATTTTCTGGGAAGAGAACAAAATTTACATCTTAGAAATCCACTGGGAAGGAGCCTACCTTTAGGATTAAAAACAAACACATACACACACACACACACACACACACACACACACACACACATATATATATAACTACAAGGGATGGGGTGAGTCCAGTAAGGAAGAGGTTCAGTTCTGAGTATTTCTGTTGATTAAGCTCATGGAGACTAAAACTTAAGACTCTCTGTTGATTAAGTTCACAGAGAAAGTGGGTAAGAACCAGCTAACAAAACCCAGTGGCCTTGAAGCTACAAAGGTACCAATCCTGGGTAAACTCCCTCCCACTGCTGGTGTGTGCCATGGACAGAAATCTTTCAGGAAAATATTGATGCTTTGGAACTTTTGAATGAGAATGTCCAGTCCTGAGAGGAATGCTAATTGTTTGTTCTAGAAGTAGGAACTGGAAGGGTGGCAGATGTGAGCCACTCTCCACTCCTGGGAACCTTTGGCCGGTAAAGGGCACTGTGATCTCTGACCACTGACCCGTCTTTGGCCATCTCCGCAGAGAGGCAGGACCAGTGGTCAGGGATGCTGCAGAGAGAACCACATCCCCAACAGAGGTATATCTCATGTAGGTTCAGGCTTTGATGACTCTGTAAGAAGAGTGGCTTATAGTTAGTTACCTGATCTGGAAGAGAAGTACAGCCACCATGCGCCTCCATTTCCTTCTAATTTTAGTATATGTGTTGCCAAAGCAAGCACGTTACCTTCCATATCAGCCTCTTCCAAGCCAGCTCTGCTCGGCTCCCTCTGTTGACCCACCTCAGACAGGACAACCACCAGGAATCCAGTGAAGGCTGCCCTGTGTGGTCCTGCTTCAAAGATGAGTCCCCAAGGCTAGTTGTCTGCCCAGACAGGGCTACCACCACCTGGGGGTGAAGCTTTTCTGACTAAACTGGGACCTTCTAAATGCCAGCTGTTTCCTATCTCACTTTGCTTTACTGTCCCTTTGCTGAATCAAAGCAATTGTCTCCATGAACCACCCCTCATTTCTGAGTGACCCCTTCCCTCTCATCGTGTGGCAGGAAAATGACCACAGAGGATGGGAACATGCAACTGGTTTTTGTCAGTGTCCTCTCCTGTAACCCCAAGACCCCAATATTCAGTCTGACAAAAGGATATACTTTGTGATAACTTATTATTTTGTTCTTTGTAAATATAAGATGTTTATAGGAAATGTGTATTCAGAACTCTATCTGCAGAATGAGTCACTACACCAAAATAGTTCTATTACTTAGAATATGCTAATTTTAAAGGGACCTAATAGGTATTTATTTATATATGTGTTCCACATTTGTGTAAAATCCTTTGATCATTTGATACTAACACAGCTTCCTGGCAAATTGTTATACAATGCCTTATTCCACATCTATACCTATCATTCCATAGATCAATTAGTCAAGATCTCTGGGTTTTAGAATCAAATATCAATTACTTTGGGATTCATTCAGGGACTCTCACCCTGCATTATACCTGAAACAAGTCTGCTTGGATTGCCACAGTTCGCTGTTAAATGTCAGGTTTGCTCATATAATCTGTCCTCTCCTTCTCCCCAAATGTGGAGAAAGAAATGGGAGCTTCTTTGTCTTTCCTTCTATATATCTTCTCTCCTTTGTTAGAATCACCAGCAACAAGCTGCTTTGAATGAAGGTTGGGTTACAGCAAGGTTGAGGAAGATTTCAATGGAGCAGGGAATGTCACCAGGCCTCTGGGATCCCCAATGAGGCTGAGAGATGGCAGGATCTGTCCACTGTACAGCTATGCACAAAGAACTTAGGCACAAAGAACCCATCTTCCTATTCTCCACTGATGCCATTGAACTCTTCTTTGAAGAAGTAGAGGGTAGAAGGTAGAAGATGAATTATATGAGTAAATACCACCTGTTTTTCTTCAGAAAAAATTGGCAATTATTTTTTCAAATAATTTATTTTTTATTATTATTGAAACACAATAAACTTGTTCAGAGATTAGCTCTGTTCACACGTGTGTGATTTATTGGATCTTACCTTGTTTGCATCTTCCTTGCTGGGGTAACCCTTCAACATGCAAGAGCCACATGTAGGTGTATGGGGACTTTGCTGGGCCTTCAAGGGAAGCTGAAGTGCTCATTGGGCAGGGAACGCCTCAGGCACAAAGATTTACCATTGCTTCTTTCTGATCCTCCTCCTTGCCTGATGTTAGAGTCAAAATCCTTCAGCCCTGTGTTGCAACTTTATAGGCACTTCTTTAAATGTCTCTCTGAAGGGAGGCAATGTTAGAACCCATAGTGAACCATGTCATTTCACAACTTGACTGAATCTTCCAGTCCCTCACCAAGTTGACTTGGTCTTAATTTTAAGGAAGTGTTGGACAAAGTCAGGCTTCCTTGGTGTAGATGTGAAATAATCGATGTAGTTGCTAAAGCCCATAGAAAGTGTCCTAGAGCTCATCCATAGGGCTCTGTCCTGAACACTCCCTCCCCTACACACTCTAAAAAAAATTTTTTATTAATCACTCTCAAAAATTCAGTTTTATCTGAAATGTACTACTCACTCCTTCTGTCCAACATTCTACCTGGAAAAGCTTTCCTGCTTTTTATACCGAAAATTTACTTCCCATAAAACCCACTCTTTAGCTAAAAGATACCACTCATTAGTATTTCACTATATAACCAACCCCACAACATTTACTTCTGTGAACCCATGATTCCACTTACACTTCAGTTTCCACAGCAGAAGTCCTGCATGTTCCCAGATCTGTGTGCCTACACATAGTCTTAGCAAAGCCTCACAGCAAATCTGGGCTGCAGGAATTCTAGTCCTTTCTAGAAATACTAAAAGAAATTTCATCAACTGCTCACACTGGGACTCCATGGGCCGATGTTCCTCCTTCATCTTCCTACTGATGTTCTGTACTCCACCCACCTCTCTTCATCTATTTGAGTCAGTGGTCAGCTGAGCATGAGGTCTGAAGGGGGGCTTAGCCTCTAATGAGCTAGTGCAGTGAGGAAACTAAGTCTCCTCAGGTTGAAAAATAATGACCAGTGATGCTATGTGGCAGAGGAGTCTGTCTCACTTAAAATCTGTGCTTGTTCCTCTGTTTGCATGGCCTGATCCAAACAACTACACATACACAGAGTCTGAGTGCTCTTTGTAAGGAACGTAAGCCATAAGAGTGATGCAGTCATACAATTCACTACAACATGGATGGAACTGGAAGATATTATGTTAAATGAAGTAAGCCAGAAGAATGAATGAATATAGGATGATATCACTTATATGTGGTATTTAGAATAGCTTCATGAAGAAATGCAGTAGCTTAAATGGAGGTTGTCTAGAACACTCCTACCCTCAGAGTATAGTGAAGAGAAGGAAAGAAATTGAGTGGAGGAGGAGAAAGACAAATGTAAAAGGACAGGGAACAGAGACCAACAGGACTCAAGTACATTGGTGATATCAAGAAAGAACACACTAAATATCCAAGCTATAGAGTCAACAACAATGACCTCATGAGACCCAAACAATCAAACTTAAATATGGACCTATTATGATGGCAGGGTGGAGTGGGGAGCGATGGCACAGGTTGGACACTGGGAACATTGTTGGAGAGAGTTTGACACCAGTGGTGGGATTGGTGCTGGAACACTATATACCTAAAACCCAACTATGAATAATGTTGTAAGTTATAGTGATTTGAATCTTAAAAAAAATTTAAAGATGTCATGTTAAAATGAAACTACCCCATGTTTTGTTTTGCCTCCCAAGTAATGCTGCTCTTCAGCCACTTGGCCACACCCAGCATAGTTTGGAAAATCCCTGCAGAACCAGTGTTCAAACTTGGGTCTTGGTGCTTGTAAGCCAAATGCTCCATCCATTCTAGCCACATCTCACCAGCACCTAAAACCTTATTTAAAATGGGGACCAGAGAACTAATACAGGAATTTGGGTGTTTGCCTTGTACGTGACTGCACTGATTAAATCCCCTATCTGTTCTGGAGCCCCAAGAGCCCTGGAAGTCTCTCAACCTCATTCATTCATTGATCATGCTGGTTGGCTGAGAATCAATGAGAAGGACCCCTAAATCTCCCAAGCACCACTCACTAGGCCCCCTCAAATAAACAAATAAAGATAACTGAAAGCAAAACTTCCTGCCAAACATGTGGTCAACGTCAGAGGCTTTTCTCTGCTGGCCTGTGTACCAGTGCTGGACCTCAGAAACTTCTCGCCTCTCTCAAAAAATGCACCACAGTTTAACACCTGGTGTGCCTGGCTCTTGTAACTGTTATAAATATTGATATAGAAATACTCTTCTTATAAATAATGGTGGGTTTTTATGCCTTAAAGTTTCATTAAATGGTTGTTCTATGTTCAGCAGCCTGCAGCTAAAGAAAGATTGAAAAACAGCAGATGTTGTTGTAATTATTGAAGATTCATGAAGACTCTGTAGCCCTAGATAGAGGATCATGGGCTGCCCACACACACACACACAAACACACTTATGCATGTGCATACATATACAATCACACTAACACACTCATTCACATGCACAGGTGCATGCATGCATATTTATATTAACAACATACACTCAGACACAAATATAAATACACACTATCCTAAAGCATACACACAGAAATACATACTTAACAAACTCACACCCACATAGAAACATACACTAATATACATATAAACACATGCACCTACGTAAAACGCCTCCAGGAAGCACCTCTTCTCCTATTTCCTCCTTTTACATGTGGACTCCCAAACCAGCTTTATTTTGCAGGGGAGGGAATCACCTAAGAGGTGCTGAGGATTGAAGGGCTACTCCCAAGTATTCTCGGTCAACCAGAACATGGGGTTCAATTGAGTCCTGAGGCCTGCAGTGCCAGGAATTCCCAGGACCATGTGGGGGAGCTCAGTGGTCCAAGGAGTGCTGGTAACTAAAGAAGAGCTGGGCACATATCCTGCTCCTGACCCTGGGAACATCCTCTGATCCATCATGTCTCCTGTTTGAAGGCAAAACAGAGCAGACCAAAATTGGTTAGAGTGGGCCAAGAGTGGGGCAGTGGAGCCCAACGGTCAAACTTGCTCAGGAAGAAGCTCAGTTTTTGTCCATTGTGCTGACAGAATCCCAGAACCCTTCTGCTATCAGCCTGCAAGTCCATCGCCTACCTAACCTTACCCTCCTGGGGCTTGGGAGCTGCCCTGATCTCAACCCAAGTTCCTCCCCCAATCGACACTCAGACCCAGGTCTAATGGTTCTATCTCTGCCCCTAAAACCAAGTGGCTGAGCACTCCTTTCATAGACCTACAGGACAAGTGCTCAGTTGGACACTCTGGGACAGCATGTCTCTCCTCTAGGGCCAAGAGGCCTCTTCACACACTGGTCAACACCTTGGGTATTGCTGTGGCGTATTCTGGGCTACATGGGCCCCAGGTTTTCCTAGTAGCTGATTCTGTGATACCCCAAGCCTCTCCCTTCCCATGTGGCCTTTATACAAGGGCTTCTCCACCACAAACAGTAAAGGAGAAGGGGAGGGAGGAGAGAGAGAGAGAGAGAGAACAAAAAGCAAGAGAGAGCATCACCAGATACTGGCCTGGACCTGAAGGTCTCAGACATCAATCAGCACCTGTTGAGCCTGAGGGGAGGTGAGACCTATAGGCCACAGCCCATTCCTGACTCTGCTTCTGCTCCTCTGGCCAAAGTCCACTCTCTGTCCCTGGGACTCAGTCTCTGGGCTGCCTTCATGCCATCCCAGCTATTGCTCAGTTTATCAGCCACTGCCCACAGGGCAGAGCAGGCTTCAAGCAGGAAACCATGAAGTGAGGACCAGGGCCCCTGGCTCCCAGAGCTCACATTCTCTTAAGGAGACAGAAAAGCCCCAAAGGGGTAGCTGGAGCCAGGACCTGGGTGATGACCAGAGCTGAACACTGAGGAGGCTGCAGAGATGGAGGCTGGACAGGGAGCCAGGATGGGCCACTAAGTAGCCATTTCAGCTAGACAATTTGGCTGGTGTACATAGGACACTGGAATGAGTGGGAGTCCAGAAATGGGACATGTAGACAATGTGAATAGGGCTCAAACACCATAGGAAGTGAGGAGCCATGGCTGGACACCTGGGAACCAGGAAGAGGTTGTTCTTTCTGCTGATGAGTAAGAGGAGAGGCCCAGGGAGCTCCCTGGGGGATGTCGGGGACAGGAGAGTCACAAGCAGCCTCAGAGTGCTTTAGGCTTATGCTTCTGGGTCACCTGTGCCAGAAACCTTGGGTCTTCGAGCAGCCATCAGCACTGGGCAGAAACTGAAAATATACATAGGGGCAAATGCTGATATGTGAAAAAGTCTCATATAACTGATTGCAACCTCAGTCTGGACTGTTCATGGTACAATTCTATGCTGGGAATTATTCATCCTGGAGATGAAACCAATTAAGCAATTGTTTTAGTAATAATTCATTTCATTCTCTGCTTGGAGGACTGGAGAGATAGTATGGTGGGCAAGGTACTTGCCTTGCAGGTTGTCAACTCAGGTTCTATCCCCTGTACCACATATAGTTAATTCCCTAAGCCCTGCCAGGAGTGATTCCTGAGCACAGAGACAGGAGTAATCCCTGAGTTCTGCCAAGTGTAACCCCCTACCCCCAAGAAATAGGCTAGGAGAAAGAGATAGTACATGGGTTAAGGCACTTGTCTTGCGTGCAACTGACCAGATTTGACTTCCTGGCACCCTATGCGATCCCAGAGCACCCCGAGGAATGGTCCTAGACCACAAAGCCAGATGTGACCCAAAAATAAAAAGAGGCAGAAACATCCAATCCGCACTAACAACTTTGCTGACTTCAGCACAGGTGTAGGAGTCAATCACACTAATTAAGACTAATTAAGTGATATAAACTATGTAGTCAATTGACATAAGAGTGGCATCAAATTAGATCTAATGGCTTGATAGGCTGAGCTCAGGCTCTATGTGCAGAATCCCCAGGTTTGACCCCCAGCATTGGATAGACCCCCACAACCCCATCACCACCAGGACTGACCCTGAGATAGTACCTGGGGTAGTCCACACCAGAGAGTGTCGCCTAAAGACTTTTCAAAAAGGTATATTCCTGTCAAAGGCCAAATTCTATCACAGACTTATTGTTTGAGGTAAGGGTTGAGGCAAGGGTCTTCCTTCAGTTACGTGGGTGCCAAGAGCCGGTGACGTCGTCCTGTGAGGAGAATCTATATCCTCTGGTCAGTCCCTGTGTCCATGTTGTTGTGAGGGACAGTTGAGTTTCAGCAAAGCATTAGCCTGTGATCTGTGATAATTGCTTTTCATCTTGTTTATTTTATTAAATTTAATTATGGACATTAATGATTCAATGATTTGTCTTTCAAAGCTGTTGAGGAAGGGACAGACATAGCTGGAGGTGTGATGGAGACCTGAATGTGATGAGTTCAGAACCCTGGTAGTTTCTGAACTACTTCCCCCACCCCATCCAGGCCCTCGTGTCACTGATGGATTGAGCATCACAGGGACAAAATGGAAACAAAAAACAAAAGCTGCCCTGAGTGTAAGCCACACAGGAAGAACTAACTTAAAGCACCAGATGATCCTAACAGCCTTCCAGGTACTGATTCATCTGCTACTGAAGGTAGGCACCGCTAGGCAACAGTTAGGGTGCAGGAGGGCAAACACCAAGGTTATTGTCTGCCACTACTATCCTGGCCAACAAGACTCAACCATGAGTAAGGCCCCACAGCCCAGTTGGAACATGCACAGATTCAGTCTAGTTCAGCTCATTTACTCTCAACAGGCATCCAGGAAGTTCTCTGGTGCTCAAAGAAGTTTATTTTCTTGAGATGTTGAGGGTGGACAAGACACAGAACAGTACTAATAACAGGCTTATTCTCGACTCTGTGCTGGAAAACGTGACCTTTTGTGGTACTTCAGAGACCATGCAGAATGGTGATCAAAGTAGTCCGCTTTCTGTAATATTGAAGAGATCCCATTTCCACAAAATTTCCAAATGTCTTGGGCTAGAACTTGGATTGTGCAAGCGCCCAGGAATAGGCGATGCCTTTTTTTTTTTTTTTTTAACATGGAATAAAAGCTCCACCTGGTGGTTCTTCTGGATATTGCACGTGAATGAGGGCAGCACTTTTTTTGTTTGTTTGTTTTGGGGGTTTGTTTTTAGGGGGAGGCACACCCGTTTGATGCTCAGGGGTTATTCCTGGCTAAGCGCTCAGAAATTGCCCCTGGCTTGGGAGGACCATATGGGACGCCGGGGGATCAAACCGTGGTCCTTCCTTGGCTAGCGCTTGCAAGCAGACACCTTACCTCTAGCCACCTCCCCGGCCCCAGCACTTTTTTTTTTTTTAATGTAAATGCATTGTATTTTATACAAGACCATAAGTAATAAACCAACTAAACATTATTCTCTTATTACATAGGTCTTATTCTTAGTTCATGTCTTTGTGATTATATATCAGGCCGACTGTTAGAACTTAATTTCACATGTCCCATTCTCATCATTCTAAAATTGCACTTTCTTTTTTTTATTTATTTATAATATTTTATTTGAACATCTTGGTTACACACATGATTGTGTTTGGATTTCAGTCATATAAGAGGACACCCCCCATCACCAGTGCAACATTCCCACCACCAATGTCCTAAATAACCTTCTTCCCCACCCTGTCCCTGCCTGTACTCTAGGCAGGCTTTCTGTTTCTCTCATACATTCTCACTGTTAGGATAATTCGCAATGTATTTATTTCTCTAACTAAACTCATCACTCTTTGTGGTGAGGTTCATGAAGTGGGCTGTAACTTCCAGCCCTCCTCTCTTTTGTCTCTGAAAATTATTGCAAGAATGTCTTTCATTTTTCTTAAAACCCATAGATGAATGAGACCATTCTGCGTCTCTCTCTCTCTCTCTCTCTCTCTCTCTCTCTCTCTCTCTCTCTGACTTATTTCACTCAGCATAATAGATTCCATGTACAACCATGTATAGGAAAATTTCATGATTTCATCTTTCCTGATGGCTGCATAGTACTCCATTGTGTATATGTACCACAGTTTCTTTAACCATTCATCTGTTGAAGGGCATCTTGGGACACAACAAAAGCGGTACTGAGAGGAAAATTTATAGCTTTGCAAGCACACATCAGGAAGGAAGAAGGGGCATACCTGAATAGCTTAATGATGCAGCTCATTGAATTAGAAAGTGCTCAACAAAAACAACCAAAAATAGGGAGACTAAAGGAAATAACAAAGCCGAGAGCAGAAATCAACGAAGTGAAAACCCAAAAAACAATCCGAAAGATCAACTAAAGCAGGAGCTGATTCTTAAAAAAATAAACAAGATTGATAGACCATTGGCAAAACTAACAAAGAAAGAGATAGAGGGCAGCACTCCTAAATTGGTTGGGAAAAGAAGTTGAGAGGATGTCATAAAGGAAAGGATTGCCAAATTCATCATTTCTCCATTTCAACCACCCAGAGAGGCAAAGAGCCTCATCCAAGATAGCACAGTTGATGGACTCTCTTCCTTGAGTCCCCTGCAAAGTCATATCCCTTCTAAGGAAATGGAATCCTTTTCTTCAGAAAAAGTGCCACCAAATTTAAAATTTACAAAAGCAGAAATGAAGCAATACAAAGCCTTCACTTACTGGGAAGTCTTTTTTGTGGATTTCTAGGAAAATATTGTTCCATTCTGAGGTCACAGTTTTCTTCCTGGCAAATAACTCAGCAACTACTGTATTTCCACAGATCTTCTCAGAGAATTGCTAAGGTGAATATTTTCTATTGCAACTAAATGTTTTACACCTTCTATGACAGACTCAGCAGCAACAGTGGCCATGGATGTGGTGGCAGGAAGAGTGCATGGGGGCATCGGGGATGCAACCCATGAGCTAAACAGCCTGGTGCATTGATCTGATTCTTCGTGAGAATGAGGGCAGGAAGAAGGAAGCCACAGAAAAGACTATGGGAAAGGGAGTCAGAAGAAGTTTTTTATTTACTTATTCAGTTTTCCATTCAATAAATAGGTCTCAGGTTCCTTCTAGGTGGCAGTCTCTGAAACAAGGTATACAAGGTTTTCTGATCTCATTGAGCATATCTCCCAGTTGGAGCAGATGGGCAACAATAAATAGAATCAGATTGTTTGGAGATCATGCAGAGGATGAGGGGGACAGTGATAGTGTCTGGTCTGAGAAGGAACTTTTCAGCTGGGTGTTGAAGGGTGGGAAAGTAAACTGAGGAAAGGAGATTCCCAGGAATGCCAAGGGAAGGTGGAGGTAGAAAGTTGCACAGAGAGAAGTTAGGTGAAGACAATTATTGTGGGGCATCGTGTATCGGTGGAACCTTAAATAGTAATAGTTACCAGAAGGTGTTGTGTTGGAGAAAATGGGGAGTTGGTAGTCAAAGGGTTAGAAATTTCCAGTTCCTGTTAGGAGAGTATTCTGTCCTGCTCCAAGAAGAGATAAGTCTTCCCTTGCAGGTAGCCTACTCTGGTTCAATCCCCAACACCACTTATTGTCCCCAAGCACTGACAAGAGCTATCCCTGAGCACAGAGGTACAAGTAAATTCTGAATACTGTTGAGTATGTTTCTCTCTGCTCCACAACAAGATGAGTAATTCCTGGGGAGCTAATTAGGTTATTGTATTGTATAATTGAGAGTTGCTAAGGAGATCTTAAGTGTTTTCTACACACACACACACACACACACACACACACACACAAAAGTACACAAAGTTACACAAAGTGATGATTATATGAGATCAGGACATTATATATACTACATCCTAAACTTATAGGATAGGTCAAGTACAACTCAATATATAAACACAAAAATTTTAGTAAATTCGGATCATCAGAGCTGCCATCTTCAAACAATACGGAGATTCCTCAAAAAACTGGAAAGTGAGCTCCCATATGATGCAGCTATACCCATATGATTCAGGATATACAAAAGCACAACATAAAATGCCTTCTGCATACCTATATTCATTGCAGTGCTATTTACAATAGCTAGAATCTGGAAACAACCCAGATGCACGACAACTGATGAGTGGCTAAGGAAACTGTGGTACATATACACAATGGAATAGTATGCAGCCATCAGGAAAAATGAAGTCACGAAACTTTCCTATACATGGATGGACATGGAAACTATTATGCTAAGTGAAATAAGTCTGAGGTAGAGAGAGAGATACACAGAACAGTCTCACTCATTTATGGGTTTTAAGAAAAATAAAAGACATTATTGTAAAAATACACAGAGACAATAGAGATGAGGGCTGGAAGGTCCAGCAGAATGATATGAAGCTTACCACAAAGAGTGGTGAATTCAGTTAGAGAGATAACTACACTAACAACTACCATGACAAAATCATTTGGTCAGTGTAGACCAATTTAGACCGGCTGTGGTGAAAGCTAAGGGGAAAGACAAAATCATCCTGCCCAAGTCATCAGTCACTTTTTTTTTCTGTTTTATTTTTCAGATTTTCTAGATACTTTCCTAGGGACAGAGGCATTTTGGGGGGCAAATCAGTAGTGGCTACTTCTGATTCTGTGTTGAGGAGTGCTCCTACCAGTGCTCAGGGATCATGAAGTGCCAGAATAGAACCAAGGTTGCACCACATGAGAGACCAGTGCTTTAATCCTTATGCAATTTCACAGGCTTTTATACTTTTGGGGGCGGAGGCATTGGACCACATCTGGCGATGCACATGGCTTACTCCTGGCTCTGTGTTTAGGGATCATCCTGGAGGGACTTGGGGACTATATGGAGTGCTGGAAATCGAACCCAGGTATCCAAATGCCAGGCAAGCACCCTCCTGCTCTACTTTCTCTCTGATCCCCTACTTTGTTTTATTTTTTTTGGGGGGGGCCACACCCAGCGGTGCTCCGGGGTTACTCCTGGCTGTCTGCTCAGAAATAGCTCCTGGCAGGCACGGGGGACCATATGGGACACCGGGATTCGAACCAACCACCTTAGGTCCTGGATCGGCTGCTTGCAAGGCAAATGCCGCTGTGCTATCTCTCCGGGCCCCCCCTACCTTGTTTTATTATGCAATATTTTGTTTTGAATACAGGCAGGGAGGTGGGGGAGGAGGGAGATGGGAGACATTGGTGGTGGGAACGTTGCACTGGTGAAGGTGTGTGTGTGTGTGTGTGTGTGTGTGTGTGTGTGTGTGTGTGTGTGTGTGTGTTGATATATAAATAACTAAAACTCAATTACAAACATGCCTCTAATCATATAAAGATATTTTTAAAAATTTTAGTCAATTCTCAAAGGGGGTTCTATTGAAATGGATAGAGGGAAGGAAGGTATATATTAAAGTTAAAAAGACAAGGGCATTTGCCTTACACGACTGACCCGGGATGGGTTCAATCCCCGGCACACTATATGGTCCCCCAAGCCTGGTAGGAGCGATTTCTGAGCGCTGAACTAGAAGCAACCCCTGAGTGCCGCCGGGAATGTCCCCCAAGCAAACAAACAACAACAAAAATCAAGAAGACAAAAAGAGAAAATGACATAAAGGAAAGCAGAAAATAAGCGCCACAAACAAGCCTTCCCCATAGCTAGCTGCACTTTTCCCTGTAGGCCAGCAGGGAGCGACAGCGCATGTCGTGACAGCCTAGACTAGAATCTAGGCCCTAGATCAAAGCCAGCACCTGGAATTTTCCTTTTCTGCTGCGTCACGTCATGCACTCAATGCAGTGCAACCCGAGCTACATAACAAAATCAATTGGTCAGTGTCGCCCAATTTAGACCGGGTGTGGTGGAAGCTAAGGGGAAAGACAAAAACAAGCCAGAGTTTCTGCCCAAGTCATTAGTCACTTTTATTTTTTGCTGTTTATTTTTCAGATTGTTCAGATATTTTCATAGGGACAGTGGCGTTTTGGGGGGGCAAATCAGTAGTGCTACTTCTGATTCTGTGTTGGGGGATGCTCCTAGCAGTACTCAGGGACCATAAAGTGCCAGGATAGAACCAAGGTTGCACCATATGTGTTTTAATCCCTATGCTATCTATCTCATAGGCCTTTATACTTTTGGGGGCAGAGGCATTGAGCCACACCTGGCAATGCTCATGGCTTACTCCTGGCTCTGTGTTTAGGGATTATACTGGAGGGACTTGGGGACTATATGGAGTGCTGGAAATCGAATCCAGATAGTCCAAATGCAAAGCAAGCACCCTCCCTGCTATACTATCTCTCTGACCCCCTACCTTGTTTTTTTCTTCCTAGACAATATTTTTTTTCCTAGACAAACTTGAAACAGTTTGATGAAAACCCCATTAACCACTTCACACATCAATAAACCCTTAACTGCGTTTTCCTACCCAAATAATGTCATCTTTCAATATTCACTCTCATCTTTTAAAAAAAACTGATTTTGGGGTCAGAGTAATAATGATATAATGGGTAAGATACTTGCTTTGAACACAGCCAACCCAGGCTCAATCCCTGGCACAGTGTCTGGAGAGCTGCCAAGAGTGAATCCTGAGCACAGAGCCAGGAGTAAGCCCTGAGTACTGACCTCAAAACAAATAATGCAGTAGTTTTTGTTTTGTTTTGTTTTTTTAAAGAAAATCCAAGACATGGACTCGCTTCTCTGATATTTACTCCAGACTCTGATGCTAATAGATTATGGAGTGTCACTTGTGTAGACAGTCATCTGCACTCCTGCCCACCCCATGCTGACCCCATGCCAAGAGCCTGACAGGGAATGTAGATAAGCCTGTAAGGTAGTAAGGGTGCAGCCCAGCCTGCAGAGGGAGCAAGCACCGTTGCACTGGGGCTTCTGAACCCATTTTAGGAGAATTGCTCTGAGCAGTTGCATTTCCCTAAATGCCCTCCTGAAGAAAATGCACTTTAGAATGCATAAAGCTAATCAAATGTCAGAAAGTACAGCTTACTTCAGAATCAAGAACTTCAGCTATACTCCCCAAAATATTGTACAGATTTAATGCAATCCCACTAAGGATATCTATGACATCCTTCAAAAAAGTGGATCAAACACTCTTGAAATTCATTTGGAACAATAAAAACCCATGAATAGTGTTTGCTTCAGCAGCACATAAACTAAAAACCCACGAATAGCTAACGCAATCCTTAGGGAAAAAAAGAGAGGAGTCTTTACTCCAACTTTAACTTGTACTACAAAGCAATAATCATTAAAACAGCATGGAAAGACAGACCCTCAGATCAATGGAATAGACTTGAGTATTCAGAGAATGTTCCCCAGACATACAATCCATTAATCTTTGATAAAGGGGCAATAAATGCAAAATGAAGCAAGAATATCCTCTTCAACAACTGGTGTTGGAACAACTGGTCAGCCACATGTAAAAAAGTGAACTCAAACCTTTCTTTCAAACACCATGCACAAAGGTCAAATCAAAATAAATTAAATGCCTTGATATTAAACCTAAAACTATAAGGCATATAGAAGAAAGCACAGGCAAAACATTCCATTAAATTGAGATTAACAGCATCTTCAAGGAGAAAAACCCACTGTCCAAGCAAGTAGAAATAGAGATAAACAAATGGGACTACATTAAACTTAGAAGCCTCTGCACTTCAAAGGAAATAGTGACTGGGATGCAAAGACTACCCATGGAATCAGAGAATTATTCACCCAACACCCATTAGATAAGGGGATAATCAGAATGGGAGAAACTATTCACCCAATTCCCATCAGATAAGGGGCTAATATAGAAAATATACAAGGTACTGACAGAACTTAACAAGAGAAAACCATCTAACACCATCAAAATATGGGGAGAGGAAATGAAAAGATACTATCAAAAAAAGAAATACAAATGGCCAAAAGACACATGAAAAATGCTCCACATCACTAACCATAGGAAGATGTAAATCAAAACAACAATTAGGTACTATCTCATGCCACAGAGACTGGCACACATCACAAAGAACAAGAACAATCAGTGCTAGAGGGGATGTGGAGAGAAAGGAACTCTCATTCACTGCTGGTGGGAATGCTGTCTAGTCCAGCCTTTATGGAAAACAATATGGAGAGTCCTCAAACACTCGAAATTGAGCTCCCATATGATCCAGCTATACCATTCCTAGTGATATCCCCGAGGAACACAAAAATACAATACAAAAATCCCTTACTCATACCTACATTCATCACAGCACTTTTTACAGTAGCCAGACTCTGGAAACAACCAAGATGCCCTTCAACAGATGAATAGCTAAATAAACTGTAGTATATATACACAATGAATTATTATGCAGCCATCAGGAGAGATGAAGTCATGAAATTTTCCTATACATGAATGCACACGGAATCTATTATGCTGAGTGAAATAAGTCAGATGGAGAGAGATAGACACAGACAGTCTCACTCATCTATGGGTTTTAAGAAAAATTAAAAACATTATTGTAATAATGCCCAGAAACAATAGATATGAGGGCCAGAAGGACCAGCTCACAATATGAAGCTCACCACAAAGAATGGTGAGCACAGTTAGGGAAACAACTACACTAACAACTATCATGACAATCTAATGAATGAGAGAAGTAGAATGCCTGTCTCAAATACAGGCAGGGTTTGGGAAGGAGGGAGGGGGAGCATTGGTGGTGGGAATGTTGCACTGTTGAAGGGGGGTGTTCTGTTTATGACTAAAACCCAACTACAATTATCACGTTGTTTAAATAAAGATTTTATTAAAAAAAGATAAGAGGGTAATATTTAAGATATACAAGGCACTGATAGAATTTAGCAAGAAGAAAACATCTCACTCCATACGAAGATGGGGAGAAGAAATGAACAGATAGAAATACAGTTGGCTAAAGGGCACATGAAAAAATGCTTCACATCACTGATCATCAGGGAGATCCAAATCAAAACAACAAAGAGGTATCATCTCACACCACAGAATCTATCACACATCACAAGAACAAGAACAACCAGTGCTGGTGCGTATGTGGGGAGAAAGGAACTCTCATTCACTTCTGGTAAGAATGCTGTCTAGTCCAGCCTTGCTGGAAAACAATATGGATATTCCTCAAAAAAAAACTGGGAATTGAACTCCCATATGATCCAGCAATACCACTTCTAGGGATATACCCTAGGAACACAAAAACACAATGCAAAAATGCCCTCTGCACTCCTATATTCATTGCAGCACTATTTGCAATAGCCAAAATCTGGATACAACAACAGATGAGTGGCTGAATAAAGAAACTTGGTACAACTACACAATGAAATACTATGCAGCCATCAGGAAAAAGGAAGTCATGAAATTTGCTTATACCTGGATGGACATGGAGACTATTATTCTGAGTGAAAGGAGTCAGAGGGAGAGGGACAGACATAGAATAGTCTCACTCATCTGTGGGATATAAGAAAATTAAAAGACAATATGGTAATAATATCTAGACAATAGAGATGAGGACTGGGATGATATAAAGCTTGCCACAAAGAGCGGCAAGCACAGTTATAGCACTAACTGCTTTGACAACTACCATAACAATGATAGTGAAAGAAAGAAAAGTAGAATGCTTGTTCCGAGAGGCAGGCAGGCAGGGCGTGCAGGGAGGGCAGGGAAATGAGGGACAGTAGTAATGGGAAAGTTGCACTGGTGAAGGGTGGTGTACATTCTATGACTGAAACCCAACTACAAACATCTCTGTGACCACAGTGCTTAAATGAATTTTAAAAAATGTCAGAAAGTACAGCTTACTTCAGAATCAAAAGCCAGACAAGAAAATGCACCAGTTGGTGAATGCTGCTTATCTGAACAGTTGTGACTGGAAAGGCTTTAAGTCCCTACAGCTGGCAGGAGCTGGCAGGGCCCTCAGAAAATGTCTTTTGTCCCAGTCCTGGGTTTGGCAGTCACAACTCCTTCCACAAGCCAACTGTCTTCTCACCACACCCACCTCATGCCCCCACACTTGTATACACAAATGCTCATCCCCGGGTATGTTCCACCTAAGGACACAGACACATTCCTATCTGGGTGTGTGTGATGATAAAATATGATGATAAGGTATGACAAGCAGTGAGACTGCATTGGTTAGGCTGCCTATGTGGAAGAACTTGTAAGATATGTCTCTGCTAGTTCCCAAGGGGTACCCATTCACACACACACACACACACACACACACACACACACACACACACACACACACACACACACAGTACTTCCCCAGAGCCCTGCACTGCAGGACAAGAAAGGGGCACCCTAGTACTACATCCCACCTTAGGTTGCAGTTTTTCCACTCAGCTTGGCCCAGATATGAAAGGCTATTATTATATTAGTCTCAAATTCAGAAAGTGAGAGTTTCACCTTCAAATATGTCTCACTATTTCTTCACTGAAAGTCCCTGTTACTGCTAAATCATTGTTGTGACTGTTATCTTTCAAATGAACTGCAGTCTTTCTTTCTCTTTTCTCTTCTTTCTCCCTTTCTTTTTCTTTTAGTACTTTCTTTCTTCTTTCTTTTTTCTTTCTTCTTTCTTTCTTTCTTTCTTCTTTCTTTCTTCTTTCTTTCTTTCTTTCTTTCTTTCTTCTTTCTTTCTTTCTTTCTTTCCTTTCTTTCTTCTTTTTTTTTGGTTTTTGGGTCAAACCCAGCAGTGCTCAGGAGCTACTCCTGGTTCTTCATTCAGAAATTGCTCCTGGCAGGCTTGGGGACCATATGGAATGCCGAGATTCAAACCACCGTTCTTCGCATGCAAGGCATATGCCCTACCTCCATGCTATCTCTCCAGCCCCTCTTTCTTTCTTTCCCTTTCTTTCTTTTTATTTCTTTTTGTTTGTTTGTTTGTTTGTTTGTTTTTGGGTCACACCCAGCAATGCTCAGGGGTTACTCCTGGTTCCATGCTCAGAAATCATTCCTGGCAGGCTCAGGAGACCATATGGGATGTGAGATCCGAACCAATGACCTTCTGCTTGAAAGGCAAACACCATACCTCCATGCTATCTCTCCGGCCCCTCTTTCTTTTTCTTTGGTCACACCTGGCAACACTCAGGGGTTTACTCCTGGCTCTTCACTCAGAAATCGCTGCTGGAAGTCTCAGCGGACCATATGGAATACTGAGAATTGAACCTGGGTCCATCCCAAGATGGCTGCATGCAAGGCAAAATACCACATTGCTATTTCTCCAGCCCCTTTCTTTCTTGTTTAATTTGTTTATTAAGGTACTGTGCTTTACAAAGTTGCTCATAGTTGAGTTTGGGGTGTACAGTGATCCAGCACCAATCACAGTGCCAAGCCCAGTTGGGGTGGGGGTAGAGAAAGTGTCGACTTCTCTCTACCATTGTCTGTAGGTACAGATGGTTGGAAAAGAGGCACATGAAAAAAGTGCTCATCGTTGCTTATTATTAGGGAAATCCAAATCAAGACAGCAATGAAATAATCATCTCACACCAGCGAGGATGGCATAGATTAAAATGAGTGGGAACAATCTATGATTGGTCTTGAGGTGGTGAAAACGGAACTCTGCTGGTGAGAATGTCACCCGATCCAACCCCCGTGAAGACCATATGGAGAGTTATAAGTAAAGTAAGAACAGAGCTGCCATCGAACCCAACAATTCTACAGCTAGGTCTCTATACCCAGAACACAAAAATATTCATTCAAGGGGGCTGAAGAGATAGCACAGCAGTGTTTGCCTTGCAAGCAGTCGATCCAGGACCTAAGGTGGTTGGTTCGAATACCAGCATCCCACATGGTCCCCCAAGCCTGCCAGGAGCTATTTCTGAGCATAGAGCCAGGAGTAACTCCTGAGCATCTCCGGGTGTGGCCCAAAAAAGTAAAAATAAATAAAAATAATCATTCAAAAGAATATATGCAAATCACAATTTATTGCAGCATTCAGTGCTATAGCCATGATATGAGATCAACCGAGGTGTCCAATGACAGATGAGTGGATAAAGAAGGTGTGAAATATATACACAATGGAATACTTTCAGCTGCAAGAGAAGATGAAATCATGCAATTTGCGGCAACATGGATGGAACTGGAGAGTATCATATTGAGTAAAGGGAGTCAGAAGAAGACAAATACAGGATAATCTCTTATCTGTGAAATATAGAATAACAGGAAGGGAGATTCAAGGGATGAAAGACAGATGTCAGGTACATAGAGCATAGGAGGAGAAATACAGAGAAGAAAAGAAATTGAGATGGGGCGTTAGAGGTGACTGAAGGTCATAGGGTCATGGGCTGTGGGCCTCTAGCACAGGGCAGAATTGTGGTGTCTTATTTCTATGTATCTGAACCACACAGCCTACCATGTTGTTGCAAGACCCAAACTACTATATGATCAATTTTTTTTTTTTTTTTTTGGTTTTTGGGTCACACCCAGCAGTGCTCAGGAGTTACTCCTGGCTCTATGCTCAGAAATCACTCCTGGCAGGCTCGTGGGACCATATGGAATGCCAGTATTTAAACCACCATTGTTCTGCATGCAAGGCAAACACCCTACCTCTGGACCCCAATTATTTTTTCTTTTTCTTTTTCTTTTTTTTTTTTTTTTTTTGTTTTTTTGTTTTTTGGGCCACACCCGTTTGATGCTCAGGGGTTACGCCTGGCTAAGCACTCAGAAATTGCCCCTGGCTTGGGGGGACCATATGGGACGCCAGGGGATGAAACCACGGTCCTTCCTTGGCTAGCGCTTGCAAGGCAGACACCTTACCTCTAGCGTCACCTCGCCACCCCCCCCCCAATTATTTTTTTCTAAAAAAAAATAAGAACTTTGCTTTATCCTCCTCACAAACAGTAGTGCATGTTCATACTGAACATGAAAGGTTTCTGTTTGGGATAGCAAAATGAGTCTGTTTCTAAATAACAAATGAATTAAGCTAACGTGGAGTCTCTCAGCCAAGGGGAGAGAGGCTAGGCTGCTGTGGGCCTCTTCTCTCACCATGAAGGATGGACAGGTCTCTCTGAGGGGGCAACACTGTGCCAGGCCCCATGAGGTCAGGGAGCCTGGCAGAGGGGAGGGACTGAAGCAAACAGTTGCTCCTGAAAAGAAAATAAAGAGACTTTACTGAGAAAACATTCCTTCTGGTGTTCTAGAGTAGGATCCTTCAATCAGGGCACTAGGAAAAGAAACTTTTTTCTTGATTCAGGCTCTGTAAAGGGAAAGAAAACTGAGGCTTTAGATTAGGGGTCCTAGGCAGATTTACAGATATATGTATGCACAAATACATATACATAGCTGTGCTGTGGGGTCACTAGGCCTTTCCCGAGGTGAGGGACACTGAGCAATTTTCTCTTTTTTTTCTTTTTTCTTTTTATTTTATTTAAACACCTTGATTACAAATATGATTGTGGTTGGGTTTCAGTCGTGTAAAGAACACCTCCCATCACCAGTGCAACCTTCCCATCACCAGTGTCCCAAATCTCCCTCCACCCCACCCCACCTCTGCCTGTACTCTAGACAGGCTTTCTATTTCCCTCATACATTCTCATTGTTAGGATAGTTAGGATAGTTCTCAATGTAATTATATCTCTAACTAAATTCATCACTCATTGTGGTGAGCTTCATGAGGTGGGCTGGAACTTCCAGCCCTCCTCTCTTTTGTCTCTGAAAATTATTGCAAGAATGTCTTTCATTTTTCTTAAAACACATAGATGAGTGAGACCATTCTGCGTGTCTCTCTCTCTCTCTCTCTCTCTCTCTCTCTCTCTCTCTCTCTGACTTATTTCACTCAGCATAATAGATTCCATGTACATGCATGTATGGGAAAATTTTATGACTTCATTTCTCCTGACAGCTGCATAATATTCCATTGTGTATATGTACCACAGTTTTTCTTTAGCCATTCATCTGTTGAAGGGCATCTTGGTTTTTTCCAGAGTCTTGCGATGGTAAATAGTGCTGCAATGAATATAGGTGTAAGGAAGGGATTTTTGTATTGTATTTTTGTATTTCTAGGGTGTATTCCTAGGAGTGGTGTAGCTGGATCGTATGGGAGCTCAATTTCAGTTTTTGGAGAAATCTCTGTATCTCTTTCCATAAAGGTTGGACTAGGCAGCATTCCACACTGAGCAATTTTCAGGGAGAGCATCCATTCTGTATGGAATACAACCCCAGTGCTCCCCGTACACCTCCACACTCACACATACATTCATATCTGAGCATTTCCTGCACCCCAGAACACTGGCTTCATAACTGCTCCTTCTCCGAGGGGGTGGGATACAGTGCAGGTACTGCAGAATGTTCTTAAAAAAAAAGGCTTGCTCCCAAGACTAAATGATACAAAGAGGGGCTCTCCCCCAACAAGGTGCCCTACCAGGAAGGTACCCCATGACCCCACTGTCCTATCTAGCCAGCCCAGCCAAGCTACATTCCTCCTTAGGGCAGAGCCCAGGCTAGCAGCGGGGCAGGGCAGGAAACTGGAAGTCAGGTGCTATAGTTTTGTCCTGCACCCAACATCCCCCCCTAATCCCCTCACAGCCCCCACCCTAGTCCCAGGCCTCCCAGAGTCCATGAAGGTGCTGAGCTGTCCCCCTGGGAATCATTGCATTAGTGACCAAGTGGCCTCTTTGTCAGCACATTCAAGGCTTTGAGCTGACTAATCCTTTGGCGTCTGCCCCAGCAGCTGGCAGTCACAGATTGGGAAAGACCCTGAAATGTCCTGTCCACCTGCATTGTCACCTCTCAGCTAGGCTCGCTGTATCTGTCCCCCACACACACACCCAATGAGAAAAGAAACAGATGTGGGCTGGAAATGGGGTTAGAGGCTCATAAACACTGCAGCTGCCTCTCCTCTCTGGACACTAACATGGCTGCTGAATCATACCCGGTAGCTGGGGTCACACCGTGGGTACCAGTGTGTAGATTGGCAGAAGACCTTGAAGTACTTACTAGAGATCGAACTCAAAGATCCTGGGCTCAGAGTGATCCCTGACATCCCATATGTTTTCCGACCATCACCAGGAGTGACCCCTAAGAGCAAAGCCAAGAGTAAGAAGCTCTGAGCATCACCAGGTGTGGACCAAAGCAAACATTTCAAGGATCCTACATGCAAAGCTTGAGCTCCAGCTCTCCCAACCCTTTCTACAGTTGGGATTTGTTCTTAGTGATCCAGTAGGAAAATGCCACCACGATAAAAATCTGTCCCATGAACACACTTGTGCTGTCGACAACACAGCTAGCCAGATGCCCAGCTGACCTGAGACTCTGAATTCTGTCCTTGGTATTTTCCATCCAAAGGGAAGAGAAAGTTGAGCTGGAATGAGTAAAATGGGAGTCAAGGGCAAGATCAGACCCCACAAGTGCCTGTTGGATGGCAAGCAGACTGGGAATTTGGGCAGGCTGCCTAAAGGAAGTGAGCAGGCCTGAAGAGTGTGAAGGAAAGGGCAGAGCAGATTGAGTCCAAACAGCAAGAGGAGCTCAGAAGATGCAGAGAAGAAATGTGTGGGACAATAGTTCACTTCCTTCGGTGCTTCCCTCAGCTCCAGGCTGCCTTCTCCCCACCTCCATGCCCTTCCTTATGTGTTTACAGGAGATGCCCAGATGGAGCTGGCCCAGTCTCTCCCCCTTCCTTGGTGTTTGTGCCCTGCAGGGGATTCAAGAAAAACCCTCCAGGTGCCTAGATAGAGTCCTTGTGAAGCCCCTTTCTTTCCTGCCTACCAGCCAGGTCTCACCTCTCTCCCTTGAGCACCCCAAACTCCACACTCCATAGAGCCCCGCCTCCTGGAATCCTGCCCAAGAGCCCCTGCTGGGCTTTCTAGGACAACAGCTGACTCCCTGAGGCAAAGTTCTGAGGTACAAGGACCTCCTCCAGGGGTACCTTCCTTCCCTGGACCCCAACCCCTTACCTTCTGGTCCCTATGCCCCTTCCTTCCCAGAACCACAGACACTTCCTTCCCTGAACTCCTGACCTTCCCTTCCATTTGCCCTTGACCCCTTACTTCCGTTTGACCCCTGCTCCTAAGCTGCTCTGTTGATATCTGCTTCAATGCTTCAATGCCACCTGTAGCCTCATCCTCCACTCCTCTTTCTTTAGTTTTCTGAAACTGCCTTAGCAACCAAAGACGCCACATCCCCTTCCTACAAAGCTGCCTTCCTGTCATCTCCTGTCCACTTCCTCCCCTGGTCTGGCTCTCATTCCTGTACCCCTATGGGTTGGCTGCTCCTGTCTTAGCCTGTCCAGTCAGACAAGTTCCCAGCCTGCTGCCCAGCCATGGAAGCCCACTGCCTGGGGCTTGCTTTTTCTTCTTGAAGAGCATGACTGTGGGAAGCAGTTCAGGAATCAGACAAACACAGGAACCCCTGTCTCCACCCCCACTATTACTTTGTGGCTGTGTGACCCAAACAATCAGCTGAACCTCTCTGAATCCATTGCCCCATCTGTGAGCTGAAGCCAACAAGCTCCTCAGAGCTTTGGTGAGGGTGGGGGATGACAGATGATCTGCAGGTGTTTATGCCAATGCAGTTCTCAGGGGCTTTCTCTTTCCTTGGGAACAGGAGATAGAACACAGCAGTGCTGGGAATCCAACCCAGGGCCTGTGAGGTGGGGCTGGGTTCATCATGGTGGGGTCTCCTTGGTTACTCTTGCTGAGACCCTCTCCTTTTTCTTTTCTTTCTTTCTTTCTTC
Organism: Suncus etruscus; assembly: GCF_024139225.1. NCBI lineage: Eukaryota > Metazoa > Chordata > Mammalia > Eulipotyphla > Soricidae > Suncus > Suncus etruscus. Next base: position 10,790,277 of record NC_064848.1, read on the forward strand.
TTTCTTTCTTTCTTTCTTTCTTTCTTTCTTTCTTTCTTTCTTTCTTTCTTTCTTTCTTTCTTTCTTTCTTTCTTTCTTTCTTTCTTTCTTTCTTTCTTTCTTTTCTTTTCTTTCTTTCTTTCTTTCTTTCTTTCTTCCTTTTTGTCTTTTGTTGTTGTTGTTGTTTCGTTTTATTTTTAGACTACACCTAGTGGTTCTCAGAACTCTGGCTCTGTATTCAGAAATCACTCCTGGCAGTGCTCAGGGTCCCATATGGGATGTCATGGGTCAAACCCAGGTTGGCCACTTGCAAAGCCTTACCCACTTCACTGTTTCTCCAATCCCAGAGATGCCCCCTTTGTCCTTTTCTTGCTCTGTCCCCAGCTTCTAGGGCTCAGGCTCAGATTCCAGAATCTCAGGCCCCCTTGGATTTTTGTCTCACTGTGCACACCTGCTCCAGGGGTCTCTCCTGTGGGGCCTCTGCCAAACAGAGGCAGAAGAGCAGAGGTAGAAGTCTGGCCTGGTTGGGCATGAGAGTGAAGACATCTGTAGGATGCCCAGAAAGAGCAGAAAGTGTCACATCATGACAAGATCCAGACTGGAGGAAAAGAACATGGTGAGGATATGGGCTCAGAGCAAGTGAAAAAGATGAGCTGGGGGCTAAAGGGGTCTCTCAGGTGTGTTCATGGTGGCAAGTGCCCTTGAATCTGTAAGTTGCTGGGTCTAGAAACTGGGCAGTAGGGGGGACCCCAAGGTGCTGCTGGGCAGAGGTAGGGAGAAGCCAGGGGTAGAAGGACAGCCTTGATCTTCTGAGGCTGACTTTCCAAATCCCTAATACTGCTTCCCTGTTACCCTGTGAGTTAACCTTGACATCACAGCTAAGGACTCGGCCCCATCCTTAACTCAGATTCCTTCTAGAAACTGTGCAAGGTTCCCACACCCCCAATTTAACCCTAACTTAGGGACCCTGACCAAGCTGGCTGGCACCAGAGGTGAAGCAAGACTGTCTGACTCTTTGCTCTGAGTCGTTGAGCATTGAAGTGTGGCACAGGGTTGGGGGAAAAAAAAGGCTCTTTTCTAGTTTCTCTTGACATCTTGGTGGCCTCACACCTTATTCTGGTTCTCTCTGTATGAAGAATTCCTCATTCTACAATAAATCTTTGTTATCTATAAGAGAGTAATAGCACTGCCCACCAACCATTACTCTCTGGCTCAGGGAGTGAGCAGGAATTAGAACCTGCAGACAGCTCACTTCACTCTGCCTCTGGGCCCAGGGTTGGTCCAAGCAGGTACAGACTTTTCCTCCCATCTCTACAGCCCAACTAGGGGCATGGGACCACATCCCTGAGGACAGGTGGCTGTCCTAGAGAGCCCAGCTCAGCCATCTCTCCTGTCGTGCAGGCCCAGCTTCTGTGTCCTGAGAACTTCTGCCAGCTTTGACTCTGCAGCCCAGGCCTGGAAGAGTCTGCCCTGCCTGGGCCCTGCAGGACAGCTCAGGGTGGGTGATGAGAATCACCTGTGGCCAGGCCTTGTCCAGGGACTGAACTTGCTAGGGTAGCCAAACCCTGAGCCTGGACCCAAAGCAAAAATTCCCAAGGGTTTGATGAGAAGCAGCAGGACAAAGCTGGACACAATGAGTACACCAAGCCAGGACACACGTGTATAACACTTACACATGTGCCCACATACAGGTGCGCAATATACAGGTGTATGCATTGTACACATACGTATATCACGCATGTATACACACACGTTTCCCAGATACCCTCTGCTCAAAAAGCTTGAAGTTTGGTACTGGAGAGATAGCATGGTGGTAGGGCGTTTGCCTTGCATGCCGCTGCCCAGGATGGACCTGGGTTTGATCCCTCGTGTTTTATATGGTTCCCCCGAGTCTGCCAGGAGTGATTTCTGAGTGCATAGCCAGAAGTAACCCCTGAGTGACACCGGGTGTAGCCCCCAAATCAACAAAACACAAAAACAAACAAACAAAAAAAGCTTGAAGTTTTAGGGTAGATGAATGCAGCTTCCTTCAAGGCACAAGAGGTGACCTGTTGGTGGGCACTGGGGGGAGAAGTGGGGGCAGCAGGCTTGGCTGACTGGAGGGGGTACCTTGTAATGCTGCAGATGACCCAGACAGTAAAGATTAAGAGGATCATAAACTGCCTGCAGCGCTGTCCTGGTAGATTCTCCAGAGAGCCAGTGTTGTGAGGGAAAGTTGAGCTCCTGAGCTGAGGCGGAAGAGACAGAGAAGGCCAAGTGGCTAGAAGAGAACAGATGCAAAGGAAGGGAGACAGGGACCAGGCCCTCCTCAACTTCCGAGACGCTTTCCTAGAACCAACATTTATATTCAGCGCCTATAAACTCCAACATGGCTGCGGCAGCATCATCAGTCATATCCATTCCTTCCAGGAAGGAATCTGCAGGCAGATGGGACCTGGGGGAGGACCCTACAGGTATGACTTTCTTGGAGGTAGGATCTGGGCCTTGGGGGAGCAGGGGCAGTCAGAGCCTGAAGGTCAGAGGGGCCTTCAGGTCCAGCAGAAGGCAGAAGCGGTACAGGGGCGTGAGGAGAGGGGACAGTGTGACTGGAAGCTTTTTGCAAGGGGTTCGGGGGTCGAGAGTGACGCTGCCCTGCCGCAGGTGGAGGCCCCTCGCTGCAGTTGCAGTGTCGTGTATGCGGGGACAGCAGTAGTGGGAAACACTACGGAGTCTATGCCTGCAACGGCTGCAGTGGCTTTTTCAAGAGGAGCGTGAGGCGGAGGTTGGTGTACAGGTGAGGCAGGGCTGGGGCGGTGGGGGATGCTGGCCCCAGGGTGGGGTCCACGGAGAGGAGGAGGCGAGAGAGCACTGACCCCTGGGCTGCCTGGCTTGCAGGTGCCAGGTGGGTGCTGGGCTCTGCCCTGTGGACAAGGCCCACCGGAACCAGTGCCAGGCCTGCCGGCTGAAGAAGTGTCTGCAGGCGGGCATGAACCAGGATGGTGAGTCAAGAGCAGCCTGGCGGAGAGATGGGGGGGCACAGGTGGTGGTGCAACCTGACATTTGCTACTCTACTCCCAGCCGTGCAGAACGAGCGCCAGCCCCGCAGTGTCAACCAGATCCACCAGGGCAACCCAGAAGTAGTCTCAGGTCGGGAGCTCCTGCTGATGTCCCCAGACCCAGCGGTCCCCAGTCCTCTGGGCGCTCCCCCTGTTTCTGCAGCCAGAGTCCTGAGGCCTGGAGCACTGACACCATCTGGTCAGCGCCATTTCATGGCCAGCCTGATTTCAGCAGAAACTGGTATGAAGCTGGAGCCAGAAGATGGTGAGTGGGGGAGAACACAGTCCCTTGGCCTGATGACACCCAACCTGAATCCTCACCCAGGATGGGTGGACCCCAAACAATCCCTGCCCACCCCCCATCACCTACTGCACAACGGACTGATGTTCCCACAGCTGATGAGAATATTGATGTCACCAGCAATGACCCTGAGTTCCCCACTTCCCCCTGCGGCCTGGACAGCACCCACGAGACTTCTGCTCGGCTGCTCTTCATGGCCGTCAAGTGGGCCAAAAGCCTGCCTGTGTTCTCCAGCCTGCCCTTCAGGGACCAGGTACACACATCTGGCAGCCCTGGTGAGGGCACATAGGTACCTGTGCAGGTGAGGACTGGAGGGGTGCATAAAGTCTAAGTCAGTGGGGCTCAAGGGTAGCAGCGATGATTTGAGGTTTGTGTCTCTGGGTCTTCTTTCTTGCTGAACAGACAAACCCTGGGCTCTTAACTGACACGGCATGACAGCAGAATAGGGGGTCTCTGGGCTCCCCAAACAAGACCCCTTTTGCTTCCAGCCTTGAACTTTTAGTCTTCTCTCTTCAGGGCATCCAGTGGGTGAAGTTGCCAAGCTCACACGATCCACCCAAGCAGGCATGGAGGGGAGTGTCTGCCAGAGCAGCTCAGATGCCAGTGCTAGATTTCCTCAGCACACTCAGCTTGGGATGCTATTGCAGTGTGGATACCCATGCTCCAGCTGCTGCTCCAGCTGCATGTCTGGACCCCTCAGCAGCTGAACTAGAGGGTGCCAAGTCCCAATGCCCTGGCTCATGTTAGGCAAAGAACCAGAAGATGCTGCCATCTGCTAAGTCCTTCCCTGCCAATTGTCCGTCTATCCTCTCTACACACAGGTCATCCTGCTGGAGGAGGCATGGAGTGAACTCTTCCTCCTTGCTGTGATCCAGTGGTCTCTGCCTCTGGACAGCTGTCCCCTCCTTGGCCCTCCACAGGCCTCAGCTGCTGGCAGCTCCCAAGGCCAACTGGGGCTGGTCAGCACAGATGCCCGCACCCTGCAGGAAATCATCTTCCGCTTTCGGGTGCTAGCTGTGGACCCCACCGAGTTCGCCTGCATGAAGGCCCTGGTCCTCTTCAAACCAGGTCAATTGAGCATTGATTGCTTAGAGAGAAGAGGCTGAGAACGTAGAACGGGAAATCTGCTCTGGGAGTCATCTCGTCCCCACCCTTCCCCTTGTATTGTGGTCAGTGTGGTGCTGGAGGCAGCCCCAAACAGGCCTGTGTTCTCAAACATGAGTCATTTCCCCCAGCCCGACTAAAACTTCCTTCTGCCTTTCACAATCCAAAAACCACCCAGAGTCCCAGACATGTTCAGGTGTCTCCCCCTGGGGACAGGTCCAGAGGGGGATGCAGAAGATCTCATTGGAGCTGCTTCTCCCACAGAAACACAGGGCCTGAAGAATTCTGAGCATGTGGAGGCTTTACAGGACCAGTCCCTGGTGATGCTAAACCAGCACAGCAAGGCACATCATCCCAGCCAGACTGTCAGGTGACCAGCACAGACCTGCCTGCCCAAACCTTGCCCTCTTTACCTCCCTACCTCCCCACATACTGTCAGATCCAAAAACTCCTATGTAGTAGGCCCCAAGAATGAGGTCCCCAAAGTGCAAAATAATACAGTTCCTGTCTCCAGGGGGCCCAAGACTGGGATTACTGAGGAAGGGGGTTAAGTGTTTATCATGTGGGCAGAAGAAGAGGGGAGGCATTGTGGATGGGGAAGAGACCAACTGAGAAGGACCTCATAGAGTGGCAGCACTGGTAGTGGAAGGACATGTAGGTCTAAAAAGAAGATATTGTCCCCTTTTTAATTCTTGGGATTTTGTTATTGTTAATAATATGGAGGGCCACATCCATCAGTATTCATAACTTACTCCTGGCTCTATGCAAAGGTATGATTCCTGGCTCAGGAATCATATAGGGGGACCCTATAGGGTTCTGGGGATCAAACTTTGGTTCAAGCTGGCACCAGTATTGAGACTATAATTGACAAAAGTGGAAGGAGGTAAGCCTCCTGGGCTCTGAGCATAGAAGTCCATTTTAGGTGAAATAAGCAGGTGGAGGTAAGGTAAGCAGCAGTTGGATCAGCCTGTGCATTACTAGGACCAAACCCAGGACATTCCTCATTCGGCAGACAGGGAGTGCAGGGTGAAGGGGAGGTGCTAGGAGAGTGTTAGACACAGTCCTGGAGGGCAGTAGTTGCTTCTTTGTCCAGGGGTGGTTTCCTTCCTTCCTTCCTTCCTTCCTTCCTTCCTTCCTTCCTTCCTTCCTTCCTTCCTTCCTTCCTTCCTTCCTTCCTTCCTTCCTTCCTTCCTTCCTTCCTTCTTCCTTCCTTCCTTCCTTCCTTCCTTCCTTCCTTCCTTCTTCCTTCCTTCCTTCCTTCCTTCCTTCCTTCCTTCCTTCCTTCCTCCCTCCCTCCCTCCCTCCCTCCCTTCATTTTTTCTTTCTTTCTTTTTTTATTTGGTGTGGGGAGGACAGATATGAGCACCTCCAGGAACTGGAATGGCCCAAGCATGGCACAGGGTGGATGTAAAAAGCAAGGGAAGAGAAATTATTTGAGAAGAGATACACCAAGAAGTAGAAAGGAGTGTCAAAAGAGGTCAGTTTTGAGGGACATGCTATGGATTATGGAAAGGTAAGGCTCATGCAGAGGGGCAGTTATAGGGATGCAGTTGCATAAGGCAGGCATATAGGAAAAGATCCACCTCTGGTGGATTGTGGGAATAGTAAATGTGGCTGGGAGGACAGTTTAATGGACCCATAATCAGGACTGCCCAGCTTTGTCCAGCACCACAGATACCAGGGCATCACGGCAAGGCTAGACCAACTATTCACCAACAGCCACTGGCCATTTTAGACCTTGTTATCTGCACACATATGGGCCTCCCAGAAGTTCTCTCCAAAGAAGTGAGATAATATGGATACCTTAAATCATCCTTAATCTAATGGTCATAAGATAATAAATCAAAGTGTGCGTGGGATAGACCATATTGCCCAGAAAGATTTTGGCTGCTTATGATGGGGGAAAAAGATCCCTGTTCCTGGGGCCGGTGAGGTGCGCTAAAGGTGTCTGCCTTGCAAGCGCTAGCCAAGGAAGGACCGCGGTTCGATCTCCCGGCATCCCATATGGACCCCCTCAAGCTTGGGGCAATTTCTGAGTGCTTAGCCAGGAGTAACCCCTGAGCATCAAATGGGTGTGACCCGAAAAACCAAAAGAAAAAACAAATCCCTGTTCCCAAGGATTTGACATATTGTCAGACTCTTCTGCTCTAACAGCCACCGTTAGCCAAGTTTCTGTAGGGATCAACTTCCAGAAAGGCCCCATTTCAAACTATTGAGATTGCCTTTGTCACTTTTTTTTTTTTTTTTTTTTTGGTTTTTGGGTCACACACTGGCATACTCCTGGCTCTGCACTCAGAAATCGATCCTGGCAGGCTCGGGGGACTATAAGGGATGCCAGAATTCGAACCACCATCCTTCTGCATACAAGGCAAATGCCTTACCTCCATGCTATCTCACCATCCCCTCCCCCCCGCCGTCACATCTATAGCAATCTAAGACCAAGCATAAGTAGCTTCCCCAAGGGCAGTGAAGCAATGAGAACCGGGCTCTCTAAAATCTATTTGCTCCCTTCAGAGTCTGGATATAACAGATTCAAACAGATTTCAAAAGAAATGAGAATGATCTGCAATGGTGCTGCAATGCCCAGGGAGAAAGGTTAATTTCTATCACGATGCATGCAGAGCCTAAAATCAAGTTCCAATACAGTTAGTCCTTAGAAGTTAGTTTTTATTATTTTAACTAGATCTACAATATTCTTATGATTTACTTTTATTTTTAAATCGCTGGTGTGAACCACTAAATTAAGCTTCAGATGTACTAAAATTAGAGAAATTTCCTGATGTGATAGACCAATTCCTACAGCTCAAATAATTTACTTTTTAATTATAGTGACTTTTTCCTGACGAAAAGGAGGGGTTTGCCTCTGCTTAGCGCCACTTACTTGGCAATGAGGAGAAAAAGACAGCCTTAGATTGCATAACAAGATCAGCAGATAACAGAGTGGGTCAGGGGAAGGTGTGCCTCCATGCTGAAGCAGAGTGGAATCCGTACATTGGCTTTTGACTTTGGGCACTGACCTCAGCTATGATCCCCACTGCCAAGGGAAGATCTGGTTATCATAATAGATTCTTGGGACTTCAACATCCAGTTTTCTGCTCCAGGACTTTTGTCCTGGCAACTGTTTTTTTGTTTTTGTTTTCTTTAAAATAACAATTACTTTTATGGACGAGTGTCTCTATCACAAAATTTGCATCAGCTTCACTATATTATTTGTGTGTGTGTGTGTGTGGGGGGGCAACCAGCAGTGCCCTGTGCTCAGAAACTACTCCAGACAGGCTCAGAGACCATATGAGATGCCGGGAGTCAAACCCAGGTCAGCTGCATGCAAAGTAAATGCCCTACCTGCTGTACTATCACTCTAGCTTCTTTCACCATGTTTTTTACTATGGCTATGCCACCATATCCTTGTTTTAGCTTAGAGGAAAGTTCATAATCACACATAGCATGGAGAGATAATAATCACACACATCAATATTTCTGATATATTAGTAATTTCTCACTATCATCCTTAGACATAATAATAGTATTGTCAATGTCCTTCAATGGGGGCACGGGACCTCAGTGGCTCAAAGTAGGTGGCAGCATTCCTCTAGTGAATTAGGCCTTTTATTGAAATTTCTCTTCTCTCCCTGGCACTGCTTACAAATTCTCATCCTTCCCTGCTTTGGCCAGGAGGGACTGTATCCAGGCATTCATGCTCAGCAACTGATCATGAGTTGGATGGGGTTCTCTCTCCTCTCCAGGTTTGGAAAATTGCTCCTACTCCTCCCATCTTTGAGATTTATCACGTCTGAACGCATCGAGCTCCTCTTCTTCCGCAAGACCATAGGAAATACCCCAATGGAGAAGCTCCTTTGTGAGATATTCAAAAACTAATGAAGATGGAAGGGAAGTGGGTGGTCAGTTTGGAGAACTATGTACTGAATAAAGCTAAACAAACATTTGCTTATCCTTTAACCCAGCCAGATAGGGCCCTGATAAGTTTGTGCACCTGGCAGAAATGTTCTCCAAAAAGGTATTTTAAGAGTCTTCATATTAGCTCTATACTTTACATCGACACTAAAATGAACAAGTTGTGTTACATTCTGATAAAGGAAGGCACCAATAAAATATAATAAACTACCAAAGCATGCAAAAGCCTGGCTAAATCTCACAAACAGGAAAGCTGAAAACGCAACCTGGCACTAAACTGCATGTACAAAGTTCAAAAGTCAAGATGAGTCTAGAGTACTAGAAGTTGAAATAGTGGAATCACTTCTGATGTGCTTGAAACATTTCTTTTTCTCTTGAGTGGAAGGTAGATTCACAAATTACTCATGCTGAATAATTGAGTGGTGTACTTAGGTTCTGTATACATTCTGAGAGACCTTGCTTGCTAACACAGAGAACAAACCAAATCAGGACAAGAGATGCGAACCTCATGCTCTAGCTTCCCCAAGGGCAATGAAGGAATGAGAACCGGGCTCTCTAAAATCTATTTGCTCCCTTCAGAGTCTGGATATAACAGATTCAAACTCAGTGTTCTGTTGCCCTCGAGGGTCTCCCAGCATCCTTCTGGGGCCATCCCACCACTTCACGGCTTCTCCGATCTCATCCATATTCTTTCTGACCTCTCCATCTTCCATATCAAGCACAAGGAGAGTATTACTTCCTAATTCATTTTTTAAAAAGCATAAACATAAGGGCCAGAGAGATAGCATGAAGGCAGGGCATTTGCCTTGCATGCAGAAGGATGGTAGTTTGAATCTCAGCATCCCATATGGTCCCCCGAGCCTGCCAGGAGTGATTTTTGAGCGTAGAACCAGGAGTAACCCCTGAGCACTGCTGAGTGTGACCCCCCCAAAAAAAAACAAACAAAACAAAACAAAACAAAAAGTATAAGCATCATCCTTTTCAGAGACATACTGAAGACTAGTGAAAAAATAGTAGTTAACCTGGCAATTACTGTACAAACAGGTAATGAGTCAAGCACAGAATGTGCAGTTACTTAATCCTAATATTACTCTAGTGAAGTGATCAATATTCCCATTTATAAGTGAGAAAAGGGAGAGAAACAGAGAACAACTCTGAGGGGTCTTTGCTTGGCGTGGTTCTACAAAACTTGATTTAAATCTATCCATGTCCCCTCTACCCCTGAAATTGAAACATTCTCTAGCATCTTTTGCCTTCATAGAAAAATGCCATCAAGTTTAGAAGGAAAACATGAGAAACGAGGACTCCTAAGGACTCTCTATCCTTGGGTCTCTGTAAATTCCTTCAACAGAGAGATCCTGCCTCTATGCAAGAATGGCTCAGAGCACTGCTTGGGAGAGGACACCGATCAGGCTGTTTCTGAGAGAAAATAGCAGCAAATATTGCCCAGATTAAAAAAAAAGTCACAAAATATAAGATTCGCCTGAATTATCCACATCATTTAATGCCAATATAGCCATTATAGTATTCAAATCCATACCAAAAGTTTTTTTTCCATTAAAGGCCTACATAATTTTAGTAGTACAGAAGTGATAATGGTGGGCAGGACATTTGCCTTGTACCTGGCTAATCTGGGTTCAGTCCCTGGCATCCTATATTGTCCTCTGAGCCCATCAAAGTGATTCCTGAACACAGAGCCAGGACTAGCCCTTGAGAACCATTGGGTGTGGCTCAAAAAACAAACAAAAAACCACACACACAAAGCCTTAGCAAATCACTTTAGCAAGAAACATGTTTAAAATATAACCAAACAGGCCCTACACTCTTATCCAATCATCTTACTTTTGAGTGTAAGGCCACCCTGAAGTAACATTTTGCATAAGTTCCTCCATCTTAGCATAAGTGCCTCCATCTTTTAACCTCTCAGTCACCCTCTAAGCCCCATTCTCTCTGGAATGAGGCTACAATGTACAAGTGGACAGGGTAGACTGACCCACAATTGCCTAGTAGTTAATCCCAAAACTACTTTGAAACTTCCCAAACATGTATCCAATGAAGAGTATCAGTCTACCAAATAAGCAGAGGGAAATTGGTGGCTTGACAATTCCCAAGGAAATATGAACAATGAACTCTCCAGGTGGGTCTTACCAATTACTGTAGAGGGCATAAGAAAATTATAGGATTGCAGTTTTAGAGTAGAAAAGGAAGCCCATACCCAAGATTGGGGTCACTCTCCTCCTAAAGGGGACAGCCCTGGCAAATCAACTTCAGGACTCAATATTTATTTGACTTGTGATTTGCGCATAATAATAAAACCTTTTAAGACAAAGCTCATTGCTTTTTGTGTTCTTTCAGATACCAGACCCTAACATTGAGAATGTGAACTGAAAAGACAGTACGCCACATTCACAAACTAGTATCTGGGATGGCTGAGCACTGGGAAAGATTGTCTGGGAACTTCAGGAGGAAGTTAATTCAAGAAGTACATAACTAGATTATCTGGTATTAATACCAGAGTCCACCATGCTGCCTCCCATTTCCCAGATCTTGAATTACATTGAATTCCCAGAATTCTTGAATTCCTAGAACCACCTCCCCTGAAGCATTTTCCATGAAAGGGGCTCACAGATTTGTATAAAAAAGAAGGCGGGGGGGGGGGGCAGCTGGAGCGGTAGCACAAGCGGTAGGGCATTTGCCTTGCATGCGCTCACCTAGGAAGGACCGAAGTTCGATCCACTGGTGTTCCATATGGTCCCCCAAGCCAGGAGCAATTTCTGAGTCCATAGCCAGGAGTAACCTCTGAGCGTCACTGGACGTGGCCCAGAAACCAAAAAAAAAGTAAAGGAATAGGAGTAACAGGACAGCGGTAGAGCAGTAGGGCATTTGCCTTGCACTAGGCCTAACTGATACGGGGCTGGGTTTAATCCCTGGAATTCCCATATGGTCCACCAAGCCTGCCAGGAGCGAATTTTGAACAGAGTCAGGAGTAACCCCTGAATACCGCTGGGTGTGGCCCCAAAACAAAACAAAACAAAAAAAGTAAATATATTTTGGAGGCAACTGCAACCAGATCTGTAGGAAGAAAGATTTCACAGCACCCTCCTAAATATTCTTCTCTTGTGTTTTCTTTTTTTTTTTTTTTTTTGCCAGCCTAATGTTTTAAAAAAATGGAACCAATGGTCTCAGAACTGGAAATTTGAAATAAACTTGGCATTAGGGGAAAAAAATCTCTATTTCTCTTTCACCTTACAACTGGTTGGCATTGCCCAAAGATTGTTGCTGATCTTATCTAATTTTTAAGACTGGTTATGTCCTATTGCATGTTTGGTGATCTAGAAGTCTGCAAAACAGTGCTGTTGCAGATGCAGGAAGAAAGAGACTCTCATTCACTGTTGGTGGGACTGCCATTTAATCCAGCTTTGCTGGAAAACAATATGGATAGCCCTCAAAAAACTAGAAATTAGGTTTCCATAAGATTCAGCAATACCACTCCTAGGAATATACCTTAGGAGCCCAAGAAAGCAATGCAGAAAAGTCCTTTGCATTCCTCTGATCATTGCAGCACTATTCACAATAGCTAGAAAATGGAAATGACCCAAGTACGGGAGAACAGAAGAGTGATAAACTGTGGAACATCTACATAATATCTACATAACATCTACATAATAGAATACTATGCATCTGTTAGGAAACAAAGTCATAAAATTTGCTTATACATGTATAGATATGCAAAGTAATATGATGAGTGAAATGAGTCAGAGACAGCCCTAGACAGTCATAGGGCATAGAATTATCACATTCATTTGTGGGATATATATATATGTATGTATGTATGTATATATATATATATATGTGTGTGTGTGTGTGTGTGATTACCATGCTATCTTACTTTTCACATATATATAAAAAGTATATATATATGAAAAGTAAGACAGCATGGTAATAGTATCCAGACACAATATAGATGAGGGCCAGGAGGACCCATCCTACCATCCATGGTAGGAAGATTGCCACAAACAGCAGAGGAGTGCAGTTAGAGCAGAGAAGGGACCACCACTATAATAATGATAGTTGGAAATCATCAATCTGGACAAGAATACTAAAAGGAGATAAAGTGGTAAGCATAATAGCCCTTCAATAACAATACTGTAAAGCAGTGTCTAAAAGAAAAAAAGATAAAGGGGGAAGGAGGGAGAGAGAACTTTTCAGTTGTGAAAAAATAAACCCAATGGTATTATGAACAACCTTGTAACCTCAGCATTTAAATAAAGTGATTAATTGCTGAAACCTCAAGAAAGTCATCCAAATAACCATGGGCAGAACTTCCTAGACAGGAAAGCTAACATCCAGTGAAGACAAATGGCATTCCCAAAGTCATGCACTGTTGTGGTGAAATAAAAGCAACAAAAAAATATCTTATTTCTCTTACTCACAGTGCAGTTTCCAGTAAAAAACCCTTGGGGTCTTTTTTCTTAGCAGATACTACTGCTTTAGGCCTTTTAAGGTGGGGGTTCTAATAGAAATCTATTCCTTTTCTTTCATTTCTGGGTCTAAATCGATTGAATAAAATATTGACAACTGGGTTATAGAAAAGTTTAAAAATAGTTTTATTGGGTTTTGTTCTATAGCTGGCAGTGCTCAGGAACTATATGTGGAGCCGGGCATGAGACCCATTTTGGCCATATGTACTATTTGGCCATTGTACTATTTCTTCAGATCCCAAATGTTTAGATTTTACCTTTACTTAAGCTGCATTTCAATAACTACTACTTCTGAAGTTCTTTCTGTTATTTATCTACCCATCTCACAAATCATTGCTGTTCCTTAGGGCCACATTGGGGTGAGTTGGAAATGGGAACAGGAGTCAAGATGGTAAGAACACAACCACACACACTGCTGCTTTGGGAAGCTTTGTTCTTTAATGAGCCATGGAGTGATTTGTTCGTCAAGCTGCTTCTGTGTAGCCATACAGTGCATATTCTGAGTGGCACAAACTGTACTTCATACAGGTGACATCTTGCACGCCCCCCCAGAAAAAAACCCAAAACAAACCCCAAAAGGAAATTACAAAGTGCCTATTGATTGCATCAGGAATGTAATCAGTTCTGTAGATGAGAAGTCATTCTTCTTAGAGAATTATTCTGTTTAACAGTAAAATGATACTATAACTCATAGAATATGTCCCTTTACAATACAAAGTTCTTTAAAAATTTACACTCAATATACTTATAAATTACTTTAAATCCGTTAAAATATAATACTAATCTGTAGCCCACACCTTTCCTCTGGTAAATACATACAATAACTTGGTTCAAAAGGTATAACGTTTATGAATTTAAGAGGGCTGATAAATATTTAGTAAGGTAACAGGCCCCATGGTGGGGTTTAGTTGAAAACAATTTCAGCCACGAAACCAAAAAAACCCAATAGGTTGACCCACAATCATCATTCTGCCATGACCTTTTGAAACCAAAGAGAAGTGGGAGCAGATCCAGAGAAAACTGAATAAAAGTATTAGGGGCACAAAAAAGACAAAGAACTCCTACAAATACAAATAAACTGCCTCCCTAAGACTAGTACTTTGCTGGGGAATAGGGCTTGGAACGCATCACTAATGTGTGGGTGGATCTAACCCATTTGTCAACAGAGTATGATGCACGCTCCTTACCCAGCTCTCCAACAAGAGCAAAAGGGGAAGAAAAGAGGATGAGAAAAGCCACCTTTGAACGGTTTCTTTTTTAAAATTAAAACACTCTTAGCTTAAACACATCCTGAGAATACGTCTAATTAACCAAAGTGCTTGTGAAAACATTCATTATAGTTTAAAATGAAAACAACATATGGCTCACAGGCACTGACGTAGGCCTGTTGCATGGGGACAGGATATGGGGAGACTTCCTCTTCTCGGCATCCTCTCAGAGCTTCTGACCCTGAAATTCTATTGTGATGGAAGATGGAACAGAAGTCTTTGCTAACCTGCAGCTTTAGAACTATTCCTGCTCTCCAAAGCACAAGAAAACAGAGCTCTAGTACCCTACCCTAACCTTAAATCCCTAGTTGGAGAGCTTATCTATGTTTTGGGAAGCCCAGAGTGGCAAAATAATTAAAATGGCAGGAAGTACAAAGTGCATTACAAACTAAGCATGTAATCTCCCTGAATCCTTCATTTGCTAGTTTATTTTACTTTGTGATATACAATGTGATTCAAAAAAAATTTCCATTACATGTGTACAATTAAATGGATGTGTTAGCTTTGATGGGCAGAATGAAAAATTCAAGCTTTTTTGGGAAATGTGTGATATAAACAGAATATCCTTCACCTTAAAAAGTATGAGCTGTAAATATGGGGTGACCCCACTGATACCATTCAGGGTTACCTTGAGGCAATACCAAAGAAAACAAGCAAAGGAGAAGTAATAGGAAATACAAATTTGAGACTTAAGGTTAAACATCTTAAGTGACTGTAATGCAGCATCATTTTGTGATGACATCACAGTGACCACAATATAAGAATTTATAGCACTTGGCTCTGACAATTTTTTAAGACTTAAAGGCCCCATTTCTTTATCATAACAAGTCAGCAATGCCTGTTATTCAATGAGAACTGCAGTTTTCTGCCAAAGGGAGGGTCTCATACTTGTTTTTCAATCTTACAAATGTGCAGCTCACCCCTCCTGATAATCCTCCATTCTGGCAGTTTAATATATGACTAGAAATCCACAAATCTAGCAATTGAAAAATAAACATTTTTTTAATTGAACTGCATCCAAATTCAGGTTTCAAGTCCCTGAGAAAAATTAGCTTCAACATCCATGAACTTGTTCTTATAAAGTGACCTAGATGAGTAGTTTCTTTTTTTAACTGCCAGAAACATGTTGAAAGAGAAAAAGGGCAACAAACAAACTAAAAGCCCAGAAATATTTAAGAAGGGAGAACATCTTGCCATCCTCTTGACCATTCACTGGTCCAGAGGAAATTATTCCATGTGGGTACTCTCTTTCTCATACAGCATTAACAAATGCCCTGAAACTAGTTGAGAGCCCTAGTCTAAGGACAGCAGAATACCATTCTCCTAAAAATACTGCAAAGTGTTCATCTGGGGGAGGGTCCTAGCCACTGTATATCCCATGTTGACAAAAGCATACCAAGGGGTTGGGTTTTTCCTCTAAGATCAGATTTAAAAGGGGTTCAAACTGAGTCCTCCTCAGGATAGCATGAACAAGGTGGCAAGGTATTTGTGCAATACACAAATATAACACTTACTTACTAACTAACCATAATCATTCTGCAAATTTTTAAAAGATGACCCTAGCTCATCTCTGAATCCAAACAAGGGAGAGTAAGACTCCTTCTACCATTAGCTGCCACTCAAATGATCCAAGCCTGACTTCTGAGGCTAAATAATAACCACTGTGGCGGTGGCATGAGGTTCAGTGTTGTGTAACAGGCGAGAGTCTGCTGTAACATTTCCATACTTCAAAGCAAAGTATCAAAGAAAGAATAACCAAAATTCAGATTATAGATGGTAAAAGGCTCTTTTTTTAAGAACAGTGCATATTAGACAAGATGCATTTAGTAACTTTAAAAATAAACATTTTCACATACTTATCTGAAGAGTATCATGTTTCATTTCCATATATTATAAATATCAACAAACAGATTTCTAATCCCATAAATGCTACAAAGCTTAAAATGCTATCATAGTTCAGGTGTATGGAAACACCCAAAGGTGCAAAAGATGGTTTCACTTTTCCCTTAGTTCATTGTGGAGTGGTTCCCACTCCCCTGTCCACTGACCTCTAATCTGTGGGAGAAATTCTACAGGGAGGAGGGAAGCATAAGGTTAAAAAGAAATATGCATACTCTACTTATATATTTACAGTAAACTTCAGTAACCAGAATATTAACAAAAATAGCTTCAAGTAGTCCTTATTTTTTAATCTATTTAATACTGATGGTCTGAGAAAAGAAAACAAAAGTTAGATGGGTTGTATTAAAAACTTTTCTTTCATTTTTTGGCAGTTTTTGTTAATACTTTTTCATGCAGTATAGCCTGTGAATGTTTTGGAAAAAATGATTAGATGGTACATTATGTGGTTGCGCTTGTGGTAGAAATTCACCAGCAGATGAATTCACCTATTCATGTATGATTTCATTTAATCTACATAAAGAGAAAAAGCCTAATGAATTAAAATGAAACCCTCATGTTCGGCAGTCATCATGTCACTGGGACTTAAAAAACCGGGAGTGTGAACCTAGGAGACAGACTATGAGGAGATTATGCCATCTGGAACTTCAGTCCCTGCAATGTACTTCGCAGGAACTAACCAGAAGTCAGATCAGCATCGATTAACTTGACATCAAATGTCACTAAAAAGCAAAACACATCTTCTTTGTCACTGTGTAATTAGATGTCTGAGACAGGCTCTAATGGCTTACTAGAAATAATCTTTTTTTTTTAAACTTTCCCCAGAATATAACATGGAGTGTTTTCCAAAAATCTCAAAATAGAGGGCTTAGGCATTTTGTTTATAAACTCTTGGAAAAAAATTATATCCTACACCAGCTCCTAATTATCCCAAAATAAACCCAAGGCTTTTGCTTTTATGGTTAAGAAAAATTTATGTTTTCTTCAAATGTCAGGAATCAGTGGGTCCCTCAGGCCCACAATAGCCACCCCTCAGTTCAAGAACCACCGCTAGGAAGGGAAAAGATGGAGAAGAGGCCAACAAAAAGGTCTCCACAACGACTTAACTCCCCAAGCCCTATGTTTAGTGAAATCTAGTCAAATACAGCAGCCAAGGCACAGCTGGCACATCCCTAGCAGGCTTGAAAGAATTTTCCACTTCTGCAGAGGCCCAGGAACTCAGCACACAAGGTCTTCCTTGTATGTTTGGGCAAAAAGCAGAACCACAACTAGAATGAACTACCATGGATGAGTTGATGTGAAGAGGCTCCAAAGATGAGATGTTTACCATTCTGTAGCCATGAAGGGACACACATCTGTTATTTCAGACCATAAACTCGTTATTTCCAAAGAGAGCTAGCTGTTGAGTGGAGCTGCTGTCTGAATTCACAGCTTTCCTGCGACCAGATACAACTGTCCCCTCGGGGGTCTCTTTGGTTTTCTGAGGTGAGTTTTTCACATTCTTTAATTTTTGTTTTCCCTTTTCAGGGTTAAAGGTTCCTCTGCTGATGAATTGAGGCCTGTCTTCCAAGGATTTGGTCTGGCTCGATGGCCCTTCCATTGCTGTGGTCTCACCAGCTGAGGCAGCTCGGTAGAAAGGAGATTTGGAATAAATCTGAAATCGTTTTCTGGTCCCATGAGAAGATGAAATATTAGATGGACAAAAAGAAGAGACTGATGAATCCACTGAATCCAAAGAGTCTTGATGCCTTTTTAGCTGCTTCCGTAACTTGCTTGAAGGTTCAGATTTGCAAGCTGCCTTTATGGAGCTAAGGCCTAAATTTTTCTCTAAAGAGAGAGACAGAGAGGGGAGAGAGAGTGAGAGAGACTGCTGTAAATGATAGTTCCCTTTTAAAGCATCAGTTTTCAATTTTCTATCTGCTGCATCAATGGGCAGGCAGCTGAAAATAACTTTTAGTTACATGGAAATATCTTTCTGTGGATGATCAAAAATTTCTGCAGACTAGAACATGCAGTTCATGTATTGGCAATTCTTTATGTAATGAATAGGTATCACTATTCACAGGCCAAAACTGGGTGGGTTAAGATTTGGAGGATTGGGCCCCGAGAGATAGCACAGCGGCATTTGCCTTGCAAGCAGCCAAACCAGGACCAAAGGTGGTTGGTTCAAATCCCGGTGTCCCATATGGTCCCCCATGCCTGCCAGGAGCTATTTCTGAGCAGACAGCCAGGAGTAACCCCTGAGCACCGCCGGGTGTGGCCCAAAAAAAAAAAAAAAGATTTGAAGGATCAAGGTAGCAATACTTTTTTGCAAAATCATAACTCAATAATAATCACTGACTATTTCTATAGGTATCTTTCTATCATCAAGCGAAAAGAATGTTTGATCAGACTTCTAGGAGAGGCCTAGGGCTATCCCTATCATTAACAAATTATCAAGATACATAGTTAAGTTAGTTCTCTGTCCCTCTGAGCAATCCATAGATAATGAATATAATAAATAAGTCTATCAGTAACCAATATCTGTTATGATTATTTATTTTACTCAGCAGTAAAATAGGAGAAAATCATCAGGAAAAGAAATTAGACTAAGATAGAATTAAAAAAATTAATATGGAAGTTTCTCAAAGACTAGTTCAATTCCTGGTGACTTTGTTAGCTTTTTAGGTAAAGATTCTTCAGAAAGAATACTTATACTTCCACTGGGGGGGGGGGGGGAATGTATCTCTCTGGTCTAACATATTTATTTACCTGATTTTTCAGAGATGGTCTCTTCAGACTCAATATTCAGATTTTCGGAGCTATCAGCAGTACCAATGGAGGCTTCAGACTCAAGGGTTTCATCATCAGAGGCACGGGGTTCTAGTACAAGCATCTCAAATGTTAGCTCCTCCCTGTAAGATACAGTAAAGAAACCTGGGTCTGAAGCGAATAAATAGTACAGTGAGTAAAGCACTTGCCTTGAATTGACTCAGGTTCGTCCCTGGAATCACCTAGGGTCCCCCGGCCCACCAGGAGTGATCCCTGAGCACAGAGCCAAGAGTCAATCCTTAGCTCCACTGGGTGTGGCTTCACAACAGAGAAAACTATTAGCATTTGTTAAGAGGAAGCAAGAGAACAGGAAAAATAAAATCTCCTTTTGTCCTAAATTTAGTCCAGACTAATAGTACAGTGAGCAAAGAGTTTGTCTTGCATGTGGCCTACCCAGGTTTGATCCCCAGCATTTCATATGGTTTCCCCACACACCTATCCAAGCAATAGCATTGCTCAGAAATTAATTTCTGAGTGCAAAGCCAAGATTAACTCCTGAGCACTGCTAGGTATGGCCCAAAACCAAAACAAAACAAACCAAAAATAAAAGTCTTGAATTTTAAATAGCAAAGATTGTCACATATCTTACTGTCCCATCAAGAGTGGTATAAGCAGTACTTCACAGAAGGCAGGTTCCCTGTTTGTGACGTCAGGCTGGGAAAATCTAAGCCAGCCCAGTGGGGCCCGACTGTGAGAACCTGTGAGTGCTGCCTGTGTGTGTTTGTCTGCTGTCCTGTCTCCTAAACCTCTTGGGAGTGGGTTGAAAAGGACCCAGAAAATTCGCTTCCCAGAGGCTCATTCATGGGCTGGAGTGCCAAGGAACTGCTTCCTAAAGTAAAAACCGGCTATAAGCAGTACTTCACAGAAGGCAGGTCCCCTGTTTGTGACGTCAGGCTGGGAAAATCTACGCCGGCCCAGTGGGACCTGACTGTGAGAACCTGTGAGTGCTGCCTGTGTGTGTCCTGTCCTGTCTCCTAAACCTCTTGGGAGTGGGCCGAAAAGGACCCAAAATATTCGCTCTTCCAGAGGCTCCAGAAGAGCACGGCCGTGTAGCAAAAGAACTCCACTGCAACAAGAAGAAAAAAATCACACTAAGAACTGAGCTGGATCACTGAAGTCCAGCACTTCTCCCCGGACTGTCTTCTCTGCTGCGTGCTTGGGCCTAAGATTTGATCCTGTGTGAGGCTTCATCCACAGAGGGCTCCCCTTCCTTGGAGGAAAGTCAACCCACCCAGAAAAGACGGAGCCAGAGGAGCGTGGCCGCGCACATCATTTAGCCAACGAATACCACCACAACACATAGAAAAACCCACAATACAAGTGTGACAATGGGGAAACAATGCAGGCCAGCATCAGACATAATGAAGATGACAACTCTGATGACCAGAAAAAGGCCAACCAACTAATCAAACTCTCAGATAAGGAGTTTAGACAAGAAATATGGAAGATGCTCAAAGAACTCAAAGAAACCATAGATTGAGTTGAACAGAACACTAATAAGAACCCAGAAAATATGAAGACAGAAATCACAAAACTCCAAACTGAAATAACAGGTCAAATAACTGGCCTGAAAACCTCAGTAAACAAATTGAATGACAAAATGGATGAGCTCTCCAACAGTTTCACACAAGCTGTGAATAGAATTGGTGCTGTGGAAGATGAGATAAATAACAACTCCATACAGTGGGAGAGAAGGGAAAAAAAAAACTTAAAGAAAATGAACAAACAATGGAAAAATTAGACAAAGAATGGGAACAGATGAAAACAGAAGTCTATGATAAGCTCAACAGAAACAACTAAGAATCATTGGAGTCCCAGAGACCCAGGAAGAAAATTACCAGGAAGAATCAACAGTCAAGAACATCATTAAAGAGAAACTTCCAGAGCTAAAGAATATGTGTGATCAAATTCTGCATGCCCAAAGAGTACCAACCAAAAGAGACCCCAGGAAAAATACCCCAAGACACATCCTACTCACAATGATGAATCCCACAGAGAGAGACAGAATTCTGAAAGCAGAAAGATCAAAAAGGGAAATTACATTCAAGGGAACATCCTTGAGATTTACAGCAGACCTCTCACCAGAAACACTCAAGGCCAGTGGTGGGACATAGTGACAAAACTCAAGGAAATAAATGCTTCACCTAGAATACTGTACCCAGCAAAACTCACTTTCAGGTTTGACAGAAAAATACATGGTTTCGCAGACAAACAACAGATCAGAAACTTTACAGTCTCAAAAACTGAAAGACCTAATATAAGACAAGACTGGCCATTTAAAGACACACCACATTTCAAAATAAAGATGGCATTAAATCCCAGGACATTTCTTTCTTTCAATGTCAATGGACTAAATTCACCAGTTAAGAGACACAGAGTGGCTAAATGGATCAAAAAACTCAATCCAACTTTCTGCTGCCTACAAGAAACGCACCTGAATAGTCAGAACAAATATAGACTCAAAATAAAAGGCTGGAGGAAAACTATCCAAGCAAACAACACCCATAAAAAAGCTGGAGTGGCCATACTAATATCAGATAATGCAAACTTTATACTCAGGAAAGTTTTAAGGGACAAAGATGGACATTTTGCATTAATCAAGGGATATGTACAGCAGAAAAAAATAACTCCTAAACATATATGCACCGAATGAGGGGCAAGCAAAATATTTAATACAATTGTTGGCAAATCTGAAAGATAGTATCAATAACAAAACAATAATTGTGGGGGACCTCAACATGGCTTTGTCAACACTGGATAGGTCAACCAGACTGAAAACCAACAAGAATATACTAGACCTGAGAAGAGAAATGGAAGAAAGAGGCCTAGTAGATATATATAGGACACTCCAACCCCAGAAACCTGGATACACATTTTTCTCCAATGTACATGGGACATTCTCCAGGATAGACTACATGCTGGCACATAAAACATACCTCTATAATATCAAAAAGATAGAAATTTTGCATCCTACCTTCACTGACCACAAGGCTCTGAAATTATATGTGAATTCCAAAGGGACACAGAAGAAAAACTTTAACACCTGGAAGTTAAACAACCTCATACTGAATAACCAGTGGGTCCGTGATGAAATCAAAGAGAAAATCAAAACTTTTCTGGAAACAAATGATAATAAAGAGCCAAACTATCGGAACTTATGGGACACAGCAAAAGCAGTACTGAGAGGAAAATTTATAGCTTTGCAAGCACACATCAGGAAGGAAGAAGGGACATACCTGAATAGCTTAATTACGCAGCTCATAGAATTAGAAAGTGCTCAACAAAAGGACCCAAAAATAGGGAGACAGAAAGAAATAACAAAGCTGAGAGCAGAAATCAATGAAGTGGAAACCCAAAAGACAATCGAAAGATCAACAAAAGCAGAAGTTGGTTCTTAGAAAAAATAAACAAGATCGATAGACCACTGGCAAAACTAACAAAGAAAGAAGAGAGAAACTTGATAACTCATATTAGAAATGAAAAAGGAGAGATCACTACTGATATAGCAGAGATTCAAAGGGTAATCAGAAACTACTTTGAGAAACTCTATGCCACTAAAAATGAGAACCTAGAAGAAATGGATAAATTCTTGGACTCTTATAGTCTTCCACGGTTGAATAAAGAGGATGTAGCATATCTGAACACCCCATCACTATTGATGAAATTAATCAAATATCTGCCTAAAACAAAAGCCCAGGCCCAGATGGATTCACTAATGAATTCTTTCAAACTTTCCAAGAGGAACTACTACCAATCCTGTCAAGACTTTTTCATGAAATTGAACAAACGGAAACACTTCCAAATAGCTTTTATGAAGCCAATATCACCTTGATACCTAAACCAGACAGATGCTACAAAAAAAGAAAATTATAGACCAATATCGCTGATGAATGCAGATGCAAAGATCCTCAACAAAATCCTGGCAAATAGGATTCAATGCCTCATTAAGAAGAGTATCCACTACGATCAAGTAGGTTTCATCCCAGGAATGCAAGGATGGTTTAACATCCGTAAATCTATCAACAGAATACACAACATCAACAACAAGACAAAAATCACATGATCATATCAATAGATGCAGAGAAAGCATTTGATAAGGTCCAACACCCATTCTTGATCAAAACCCTCAGCAAGATGGGAATGAAAGGAACCTTTCTCAGTATAGTTAAGGCCATCTACCACAAGTCAGTGGCAAATATTATCCTCAATGGAGAAAAACTAAAAGCCTTCCCTCTAAATTCTGGCACAAGACAAGGCTGTCCTCTCTCACCACTCCTATTCAACATAGCACTGTTATAGCTATAGCGATTAGGCAAGAAAAAGATATCAAGGGAATCCAGATAGGAAAGGAAGAAGTCAAGCTCTCACTGTTTGCAGATGACAGATACTCTACTTAGAAAACCCTAAAGATCCTAACAAAAAGCTTCTAGAAACAATAGTCTCATACAGAAAGGTGGCAGGCTACAAAATTAATACAAAAAAAATCAATGGCCTTTCTACACACCAATAGTAATAAGGAAGAAATGGACATTAAGAAAACAACCCCATTCACAATAGTGCCACACAAACTCAAATATCTTGGAATCAACTTGACTAAAAATGTGAAGGACCTATACAAAGAAAACTATAAAACTCTGCTCCAAGAAATGAGAGGACACATGGAAATGGAAACACATACCCTGCTCATGGATTGGCAGGATTAACATCATCAAAATGGCAATACTCCCCAAAGCATTGTAAAGATTTAATGCTATCCCCCTAAAGATACCAGTGACATTCTTCAAAGAAGTGGATCAGGCAGTTTTGAAATTCATTTGGAATAATAAACACCCTAGAATAGCTAAAGCAATCATTGGAAAAAAGAATATGGGAGGAATTACTTTCCCCAACTTTAAACTTTACTACAAAGCAATAGTTATCAAAACAGCATCGTACTGGAATAAAGACAGGCCCTCAGATCAATGGAATAGACTTGAATATTCAGAGAATGTTCCCCAGACATACAATCATCTAATCTTTGATAAAGGAGCAAGAAGTCCTAAATGAAGCAAAGAAAGTGGTGTTGACACAACTAGCTAGCCACTTGCAAAAAACTTAACCCCCAGTTAACATCATGTACAAAGGTAAAATCCAAATGAATTAAAGATCTCATTATCAGACCTGAAACCATAAGATATAGAGAACAACACGTAGGCAAAACACTCCAGGATACTGAGACTACAGGCATATTCAAGGAGGAAACTGCACTCTCCAAGCAAGTGAAAGCAGAGATTAACAGATGGGAATATATTAAGCTGAGAAGCTTCTGCACCTCAAAGGAAATAGCCCAGGATACGAGTCACCCACTAAGTGGGAAAAACTATTCACTCAATACCCATCAGATAGGGGCTAATCTCCAAAATATACAAGGCACTGACAGAACTTTACAAGAAAAAAACATCTAATCCCATCAAAAAATGGGGAGAAGAAATGGACAGACACTTTGACACAGAGGAAATACAAATGACCAAAAGACACATGAAAAAATGCTCCACATCACTAATCATCAGGGAGATGCAAATCAAAACAACTAGGAGGTACCACCTCACACCACAGAGATTGGCACACATCACAAAGAATGAGAAAAAGCAGTGTTGGCGAGGATGTGGAGAGAAAGGAACTCTTATCCACTGCTGATGGGAATGCCGTCTAGTTCAACCTTTATGGAAAGCAATATGGAGATTCCTCCAAAAACTAGAAATCGAGCTCCCATATGATCCCGGAAATTGAGCTCCCATATGATCCAGCTATACCACTCCTAGGAATATACCCTAGGAACACAAAAATACAATACAAAAATCCCTTCCTTACACCTATATTCATTGCAGCACCATTTACCATAGCAATACTCTGGAAACAGCAAGATACCCTTCAACAGATGAATGAATGGCTAAAGAAATTGTGGTACATATGCACAATGGAATATTATGCAGCTGTCAGGAGATGAAGTCATGAAATTTTCCTATACATGGATGTACACAGAATCTATTATGCTGAGTGAAATAAGTCAGAGAGAGAAAGAAAAACGCAGAATGGGTTTTAAGAAAAATGAAAGACATTTTTGCAATAATAATTTTCAGACACAAAAGACAGTAGGGCTAGAAGTTACAGCTCACCTCATGAAGCTCACCATAAACAGGGATGAGTTTAGAGAAATAACTACAATTTGAACTATCCTAATAATGAGAATGTACGAGGGAAATAGAAAGCCTGTCTAGAGTACAGGTGAGGGTTGGGTGGGGAGATTTGAGACATTGGTGATGGGAATGTTGCACTGGTGATGGGTGGTGTTCTTTACATGACTGAAACTCAAATACAATCATGTATGTAATCAAGGTGTTTAAATAAAATATATTAAAAAAAAAGAGTGGTAATGAAGATCAGTGGCTCATAATAATGATGAAGGCCTATGGACTAAATGACAAAATAAAAGACAGCAAAGGCTAGGACCTTTAATAGGACTAAGGCTAAAGTTGGAAAAGGTGTTGCAGATGTAAGATATGAACCTCTTTGTCAAATTGTTTTCAGGTAATAAATGTTTTTCATAGTGGAAGTGGCAAGAAAAAAGAGGGATTAAGGGGCTTGTCCGGAATGCAGGTAATTAACAGATGCAACCCCAGATATAGCTGGAAGAGACCCCACCTAGCACAGAGCCTGGAGTAATCCCTGAGCACCACTAGATGTGGCCCAAACCTCTTCAAAGCCCATATTTTCCTAATACAGTTCTGAATAATTCCCAATCTTAAGAATTTTTTTCCCTTAGTTTAGTAATCCTTATTCCTCTGTTTAAGACAAATATGCTGATGGAGACTACTATCTGAATTGGTTAGGGGTCGGGAGACGAAGACTGATAAACCTCTTCATTACAGCAGCTTCAGGTTTCAGCTCAAGGAACTTCCTCCTGATTAGAGTGACACTTTTACCTGAGTGCAGGAATTCTTTGTCATCTCCATTCCTCTACAGCACTTGGCACAGTCCTTGCTACAGGGACCACATTTAATAAATAAGGAATAAAGGATAGAAAGGAGGAAATCAAGATAAAGATCTTGGGAACTCACTTTTCTTTCTGCAGATTCTCAATCTGCTCCGTCAGTACTCTTTCCTCTTGCTGCATGGCAGCTTGCTGTTGTTCTGTGACGTCACTGTCCATAGCTGCCTCACTAGACAAAGTATCTTCTGGGACATCAGACATGGAGGGCAATCGAACAACAGGAGATGATGGACTTTGACAGTTTCCTCGACGGAGTCGTCCTTTTCCCTGCAAAGAAAAATATATGTTGAAAAGTAAACTGAGTGCTCGCATTGGTTTTATGTCATTCCTTTAAGATTTAAGTGTACTTCCACCATACCAAGTAAATGGCAGAAATATAATGGAAATATTATGCAAGTCTTAGGAAACTTAGTGAGGGATCATCCACTGAACATCCATTAGTATCCCTTACAAAAGCACTAGAACATTGATTTTTATGTGGGTAGAAGTACAAGAACATACCTTTTCAATCACATTATTCAATAATGAATAATAATAACCATATTATTCAATAATGTTCAATCACATTATGTTAATCTAAACTGCATCTGCTCCAAGCTAACATCCAAATATGGCTATTTACATTTAAATTATTCAATTAAATTTTCACTAATTAAAATTACTTCAGTCACACTGGCCACATTCAAGTGTTCAACAGCCTCATGTGGATAGTGGCTACACACTGACTACATGATATGTTTCTATCATCACAAAAAATTCTAATGACCAAGTATTGTCTGCTTAGAAAAATCTAAAGAAATATGTTCTTAAGTTCAGTTTTGTTTTAAATAGTCATTTATATGTCACAAGGCAAGAAGCTTTCTTGATATCAGAGAAAGGAAAATATCATGACTTTTAAAAATTAACTATTATGTTTCTATACTTTAGCTACTGGTAATGGCCAACTACTGAGAACAGATAGATCAAACATTTAAAAAAATCAACATATTCTTAAAGAAACTAGAGAGCAATAGGTAGATCAGGTAAGGCTATCCAGCATTTGGGGTTAATCTAAATTTTATAGAGTAGACTAAGTCTGATCAGAGTTTTTGACAGGCTAGTACAGGGGTCAGCTGAGTGTGTGGCCCAAATCTGGCCTTGTGTCTGAGTTTATAAATAATATTCTATATAGGAAGACATTCATACTTATTAATCCATGCAGTTGATAACTCTTTGGCAGCACAATGACAGTGCTGAAAAAGAGGAATATCATAAAAATTAAAGCCAGGTCCATATATCAGTGAGTAAAACCTGTGCCCGATTTAAAAAAAAATCTATGCTGAGGTTATGGTCACTGATATTTTCTTTCTACCATAATGTAAAATGAAACTAAAGTATCCTTGCAGACACTTCTAGCTTTAACTTATCTGAACAGTTCAGAACCTTGCAGTCCTAAACATTAAAGAAATCCCGGTACTTTATCCTAAAATCTGGCAGAATAATAAACACTTTGGACCTCAGGCCTCAACATTTTTTTAATAAAATGATTTTTCAATACATTTTTCAAATGTCTGACACACAACTGAAGGCAATCAAGCACAAAAGAGACAAGACAATGTAAATGAAAATCAATACAAACATCAGAATAAAGAAAGCTTCAATGACTACAGGTAGTATAGTTACCAAACAAATTTAAAATAAACATATTGAAGGATACAGACACAAATTAATGGATTGGAAATTGTGTCAGAAGAAAATATCCAGAATTTATTAGAGAAAATAATGTCTTTTTCCTTGAAAACATTTATAAAATTTATAAGATAAAATGAAGTTACACAATGAAAAGAGTCAGAAGAGAGCCTACAGAAGAAACACTGAAGAGGTAATATCAGAATGTTTTTCAAAACCAAGTAAAGATACCAACCTCTTGATAGATAAGACATGTTTAATCTCTAAAAGGGATAAGTAAAAAATAACACAAAATTGCTAAAATAATCAAAGAAAAATACTAAGAGCCATCATATTTTTTTTAAACAAATGAAAAATTCATTAACTTCAAAGCTTATTTTTCATCAGAAGTATTCCCAAAAGCTTACTTACTTTTCAAAATCACAATGTCTGGTATTTTCAGAGCAAAGAAAGAAAAAAGTAATTGCTAACCTAGATAGCAAAAATAACCCTCAAGAATGAAGTTGAAATGAAGATACTCTGAGACAAACTAAGACAGAATCCATCACTGGCAGACCTACATTACAGGAAGTATTAAAAGACATTAACAGTATATAAAATAGGTGCAGAAGAACATTTTAAAAACATGACAGCAATAGTAACTAGGTCATATAACAGGTAAAGGATATTACAGTCTTTGTATTATTTGAGAAAAAGGTCGAAGTACCAAAAAAACCCAGCATTGCAGGTAGTAAATTTATGTTGTAATCTATAGTTTAACTATTAAAAAAAGAAGTTATAAACACTAAACTTTTAAACAGAAGGAAAAATAGAGTAACAGAGAGTAGTGAGGAGGCAATAAAAGGAACAGATATCAATTTATAAAAACTCTATAAACAAAAAATTAATTTTAATTAGAATATATTATTGATGACAGTCAATGCAAATATATTAAAATTTGAAATCTGTCAGACTATTTTAGAAAGCAAACCCTTGGGCCAGAGAAATAGCATGGAGGTAGGGCATTTGCCTTGATTGCAGAAGGACAGTGGTTTGAATCCTGGCATCCCATTTAGTCCTCCAAGCCTGCCAGGAGTGATTTCTGAGTGTAGAGCCAGGAGTAACCCCTAACCACTGCCCAGTGTGACCCAAAAACCAAAACCAAAAAATAAATAAATAAATAAATAAATAAATAAATAAATAAAAATAAAATAAAAAAAACCCCAACTATATAGTTTTTTCAATGAATACATCTAAAAATAAAAATTAGAAAGGCTAGACATCAGAGAGATTATACATTGGTTAGGCGCTTGCTTTGTATGCAGCAAATCCAGATTTGATCCCCACCTGCCTATGGTCCTCTGCACACTGCCAAGAGTGATCACTGACAGCTAAGACAGGAATAAGCCCTGAGCACTGCAGAGATGGGCTCAAAACAAAACAAAACAAAGGCTAAATGGGGGGGGGGGGGGCGAAGAAGGGAAGGCATACAAAGAAAACCAGGGTGGCTATATTAATTTTATACAATGTAAACTTTAAGTTAAGTGCCATCAATGATAACAAGGGCTATTTCATAATGAAAAAAGTTCAAATTATGGGGCCTGGTTCAGTGGTAGAGTACATGCCGCATGTGAAACCTAGGATTCAATTTCTGGCACTACAAAATAAAAGTTCTAGTTATTATAATGATATAGCATTTCCAAAGTTGTAAGTCCCTAAAAATGGTTTCTGATAAGATATAATCTTGATCAAAATGCTCAAAAAATAGAAAAAGTTATATAGAGAAAATTACTATACACGACCAACTAGAACAGCATAGCTGAATATACATAGGTGAAACTAATATATGTGTATATGAACTTAGTATCTAACAATTACAAAACATTCATCATTTAGTATTTTGGGGGGCCACCAAGTGATGCTCAGATCTTACTACTGCAGGTGCTCAGAGAACTCTATGGGAGTACTGACTTTCGGTCAGCCTTATGCAAAGCAAGTATGTATCATCTATCTCTCCATTAAGAATATTCATCATTTTAAATACATAAAGCAAAACAAATTTCTAACTGTAAACTAATTTATCAGTGCTTCAAAGTTATTTAAAATGAATTTTTATAATAGCAATTACAGAGAGCAAAGCTTAAAATCTTTCATATATACATATGCATACATACACACACATGCACACACAGAGAAATTAGGTGATAGATTTCTAAAAACTCAGGGGTGATAATGAAATCACAAAATAAATCAGAAAACTTTTTTTTAACTAAAACCATATTATCAAAATCTGTGCAATACAGTTCATCACAGTCTACTTTAAAGTTATATCTTTAAATACATATATTCAAAAGTAAGAAAGGTTAAACATTAGAGAGGTTTTAAATATATATTTCAGGAAGCTACATAATGAACAATATAAGCCCAAGGAAAGATAAGATTAAACATATATTAGAAAACAAAGAGAAACAAAGTCATAATATAACTTTTTGAAAAAACGGGAAAAAAAAGGGGGGGGCCAGAGTGGTGGCACAGCGGTAAGGCATTTGACTTGCACATGGCTGACCTAGGATGGACCTCGATTAGATCCCCCAAGCCAAAAGCGATTTCTGAGTACAGAGTCAGGAGTAACCCCTGAGTGTCACCGGTGTGGCCCAAAACCCAAAAACAAACAAACAAAAAAGAAAAAGAAAAACTAATAAAAAAAAAATTAAGGGCTACAGAGATAGTACAGTACAGTGGGTAGGGTGGTTGCCTTGAACACTTCAAACTCTAGTTCAATCCCCAGCACCCATATGGCCCATTAAGCCCCACAAGGAGTAATTTCTGAGTGCAGAACCAGGAGTAAACCCTGGGTACTGCTGGCTGTAGCTCAAAAACAAACAAGTAAAGAAATATTAAAGCTCTGGTAAGATTGAACAAGGAAATAAAAGAGAGAATTCACAAATAACCAAATTCAGGAAAGAAAAAGGAAGTATCACTTGCTGAAGGGTGTTATACATCATATGACTGAAATTTAATAATAAATAATCTTGTGAAAAAAAAACAACTGTATTATGAGCAACCTTGTAGCTATGGTGTTTAAATAAAGTAACTAATAAAACAAAAGAAAAGGGGGGCTGGGGCCAGAGAGATAGCACAGCGGCATTTGCCTTGCAAGCAGCCAATCCAGGACCTAAGGTGGTTGGTTTGAATCCCGGCATCCCATATGGTCCCTTGTGCCTGCCGGGAGCTATTTCTGAGCAGATAGCCAGGAGTAACCCCTGAGCACCGCAGGGTGTGGCCCAAAAACCAGAAGAAAAAAAAAGAAAGAAAGAAAGAAAAGAAAAAGGGAACATCACTACAAATATTTTAGGTATGACCAAGATGAAGCTATTATGAATAAATTTGTCAATATATTTAATATTTTAGACAAAGTGGAAAAATTTCTATTAAAATCCCACTAATACTCTCAAAGAAATAAAAAACTTAAAACTGAAAAAACTTGGGGCCAGAGAGATTACACAGCAGTAAGGTGTTTTCCTTGCACACAGCCAATCCAGGACGTACAGTGATTTGAATCCCGGCATCCCATATGGTCTCCTGTGCCTGCCAGGGGCGATTTATGACCGCAGAGCTGGGAGTGACCCCTTAGTACTGGTGGCTGTGACCATCAAAAAAATAAAAACTGAAGGGGCCGGGTAGGTGGCGCTGGAGGTAAGGTGTCTGCCTTGCAAGCGCTAGCCAAGGAAGGACCGCGGTTCGATCCCCGAGGACCGCGGTTCGATCCCCCGGCGTCCCATATGGTCCCCCCAAGCCAGGGGCGATTTCTGAGCACATAGCCAGGAGTAACCCCTGAGAGTCAAACGGGTGTGGCCCAAAAACCAAAATAAATAAATAAATAAATAAAAACTGAAAAAACTTTATATGACTTCACTTGCAAACAAGATAAAACAATTCTACAGAATTAAGACCAAGAATATTCCACAATTTGTCTTTAAAGGCCAGAATAATCTTGATGTCAGAATATAGCAATATCAATAAAAGGAGTAACTATTATAGGGAAATTTCCATTTATAGAGACTGTTGCACAAATTCAAAACACAAAAATATAAACTAGATACATATATAAAGCAGCAAATACTGCCTTTGAATTAGATCTATTGTAGTGTGACAATAGTTTAACATTAAAAAAGCATTTAGCACCATGTTTCTTATTTCAAGACCACGGCGTGTTTTGTTTGTTTGTTTGTTTTTTATTTTTTTATTATTTTTTTAATCTGTTTTTTTGTGGTGCCTATCGATATAACCGGAGTCCTCACTGGATATTTGACACTTCTTTTGGTACTGGTGGAGTGTTTCACCTTCTTGTTCTCATTTACTTCCCAAATCGATGATGAGAACCTCTAGGAGGATTCTGCCCATTTTCGGGGTATTAGACCCTTACCCCAGTTTATTTACTTTCTCTTTTTCAGGCAAAACCACGCAACTTGAACTAGCTAGCCCTGCCCCCACTTACAGGGGGAAATAAGGGAGGCATCAAGACCAAACTGATGCAAGACTACTAAGTAGTAGGTTAGATACAGAGGGGACCACATA
Source organism: Suncus etruscus (assembly GCF_024139225.1). Lineage (NCBI taxonomy): Eukaryota > Metazoa > Chordata > Mammalia > Eulipotyphla > Soricidae > Suncus > Suncus etruscus. The sequence goes on from NC_064848.1 coordinate 10,822,322, forward strand.
TTCTAGCCGCCCTGAGGGTGAGGGAAGAGGAAATGGGAGGTAGGACAAAAACGGAGGGGTAGGGAGGACAATTTGGGGATGGGAACCCCCCTGATTTTATGTAAATATGTACCTAAAATATTATTGTCAACAATATGTAAGCCACTATGATCAAAATAAAAATTATATTAAAAAAAAAAGAAAAGTTAATGGAGAAAAAAAAGCATTTAGTGTAATATGTCACATTAACAAAATAAGAAGGCTTCATAAAAATTTATATAGTAATTGCATTCCATAAACTTTAATATTAAACCACACTAACTCCTTAAATTAGATTAAAATAGGAATTTAATCTCATCAAGTACTTAATAATTCAAAAGTAAGAATAATACTTAATAGTAAAGAGATGACATTTTCTAAAAATTTCCCTTAAGGTTGGGAACATGCCAAGAGTAATTTCTAGCACTACTTCCTTTCAACACTGTCCTGCACATTCTAAGAAAGAGATAAAAGGCCCAAAGACAATAAAAGAGCAAATGAAACTATGATTCACAAACAATATGACTGTAGAGGTAGTAAAGCTAAAAGAATCCACAGAAAGAGTAAGTGAGATCAACAAGGTTGAATACAAGATAGAAAAAAAAATTTGTATTTTTGCTTAACAAGTAGCAAACAGAAAATAAAAAAGTTAATGGTGACATTTATAATTACATAAAATATATTAAAATCTTACAGTAACTTAAAGATATCTAAGACCCCATCACAAAAACTGTTAAGACATTTCTGAAAGAAAGTAAAGATTTATATAAATGGGGATATCCACTCGCTATCACCCGTTTTGTAGATGGGGGGAAAAAATCAATATTGTAATAGTATTAACCAATCCTTAAAGGGGATATATATTCAATATAAAATACCAATATTTCAAGAAAGAATCCCAAGAGAATATTTTATGAAGCTTAATTCTACAATTTACAAGATAATAAAAAGAGCTAAGAATAGTCATTAACACTGTATAAAGATTTATTCTAGCAAATAGTTTCACTACAATTGGTGATGCAAAGAGCCAAAAAGTGTCAAAACAGAACCACACAATAAAGAGCTTTAATTTTGTTTATGTTTTTCTTGGGGTCAAACTTGGCGGCACTCAGGGGTTACTACTGACTCTGTGCTCAGAAATCTCCTCTAGCAGGCACAGGGGACCATATGGGATGCTAGGATTCGAACACCATCAGTCCTAGGTTGGCCATGTGCAAGGCAAATACCCTACTGCTGTGCTATCTATCTGTCCCCCTTATCATATCAGTCTTTATTCTAGTATACTGTTTCTCTCTTCTAGTGATTTCCCAAGTTCATTAAATGTACATAACATTGTTCTGCTGAAAATAATCCTTAGGAAGTCTAGAAGGTTCTTCTGTAATTGAGGGGGGCAGGTTCAATTGTATGGTTTATATCTAACATTTACATGATCTTTCACTAGGTCCCTGACAGTCCTGCTCCCCAGACTGCCAAGTATAGTCCTGGTGATATACAAGCACCAAACCATATGTTCTGAACTTAGGATGGTCAAAGCTGAAACACTGGCCCAATAATGGCTGGAAGTGACACCCTATAAAGGGAAGGGGGGAACGGGAGGAGAGGGAAGGAGTGAGGGAGGGAGATGGAGGAGGGAACGGAGGGAACAAGGGAGGGAGGGAGGGAGAGGTTGGGAGAGAGGAAGGGAGTGAAGGAAGGAGGGAGGGAGGGAGTGAAGGAGGAAGGAAGGAAGGAAGGAAGGAAGGAAGGAAGGAAGGAAGGAAGGAAGGAAGGAAGGAAGGAAGGAAGGAAGGAAGGAAGGGAGGAAGGGAGGGAGGGAGGAAGGGAGGAAGGGAGGAAGGAAGGGAGGAAGGGAGGAAGGGAGGAAGGGAGGGAGGAAGGAAGGGAGGGAGGGAGGAAGGGAGGAAGGGAGGGAGGGAGGGAGGAAGGGAGGGAGGGAGGAAGGAAGGAAGGAAGGAAGGAAGGAAGGAAGGAAGGAAGGAAGGAAGGAAGGAAGGAAGGAAGGAAGGAAGGAAGGAAGGAAGGAAGGAAGGAAGGAAGGAAGGAAGGAAGGAAGGAAGGAAGAAAACTCCTACTGTCACACAATATATAAAAGTTCATTCAAAGTGGTTTAAAGACCTCAAGACTAGACCAGAATCCACAAATTATGTTGAGGCTAAACTTTTTAAGGTATATAGACCTCAGAGGTTCCTTCAATGATTTGACTCTATTGGAACAAAAAGTTATACAATGGGACTACAAAACTTTTACTAACTAAAAAACTTTTCATAGCAAAAGAAACTCAGACAAAAATTAAAAAATACACTTATGAACCTGAAAAACATTTGCACAAAATATTTCAGATAAAGGGCTAATATCCAAATATATAAAGCTCTCACAAGCCCAATAAAAATAAAATAACCTCATCAGAAAATGAGACAACAGAGCCAGAGACACAGTATAGAATTAAGGCATTTGTCTTGCACGCAGTTGACCCTGGTTCAATTTCCAGCAATATAAAGAGTCCCCTAAGCACTGCCAGTAGTAGCTCTTCTGTAGAGGTCCAGGACTTGCTCCTGAGAACCACTGGTTATGACCCAAAATCTACCCAACACCCCCCAAAATGTGAAGGTGATGAACAGATACTTCCTCAAAGAATATTTACTTCCAATTATCTTCTAAAAAATGCAATATGGTGACATTCCCTATTTAAATATCTTTTCAGAAGTTGGACAGATAGTACAGTGGTTAGGATACTTGCTTTGCATGCAGCTGATCTGGGTTTGATCCCCATCCCCATTTGAGTGTGAGTGCAATCAGGAGTAAGAGCTGGAGCACTGCTGGGTATGGTCCAATATTTTTTTAAAATACAAATTTTTTTTTCTAATTTAAAAATGCTTCGAAGCAGAAAACTCAAAATTCTTTGTTCTATATCTGGCTTTAATCTACCTTACTAAATTGTTTGTTACTTCCCTATTATCTTTACCTCAAGGAACAATTTTTTCATAGATATGCTGTTTCACATTTCCTTATATTTGGTTGAATTATCTTTGTTCTTTTTTCTCCGACTGTTAAATTAGAAGTCACTTTTCAACATACAGTGACTTGTCACATTATTCACTTAGAAAAGTCACTATACATGAACTAAGTTAGAGGGAGGGAGATAGACATACAATAGTCTCACTCATCCGTGGGATATAAGAAAAAGAAAAGACATTTGGTAATAATAACCAGAGACAATAGAGATGAGGGCTGGAAGAACTGGACCATGATATGAAGATTACCACGAAGAGTGGTAAGTGCAGTTAGAGAAATAACTACACTAACAACTATCATGACAATGGTAGTGAGTGAGAGAAATAGAATGGCTGTCTCAAATACAGGCAGGGGGTGGGGAAGGAGGGAGATAGGAGCATCATTGGTGGTGGGATGTTTGCACTGAAGGGGGGGCCTTTTTTTTTTTAATAACTGATTCCCAACTACAAACATGTTTGTAATCCTGGTGCTTAAATAAAGATATTATTAAAAAGTCACTATACATTTAATGATTGTACAGCAATTTTTTTCATCTATGTATATGCAGAAAACATATTGATTCTGATCAGCCTATTTGTAGTAGGTATCCTAAAAACTTACAGCCCTCTCTCCTAGATTAAATTCTTATTCAATACCATAGACACTGAATTTCAAATATGTCCATTTTGTGGAGTGATACTATTCCAAAGATCTAAAGTCTTTTCTAAAGATGAGTGCATATAAAGTAGGACTGTAAGTGTGATCTTTCATGTTCCAAAATTACAATTAGGACTCCAAAAGAATACTTATTATTCTCATCTTAGTTCCATTTCAAGGAAATGACCATGTACCTGTTTTTGGAATCAGTTCTAGCATCAATATTACAATGCCTTCCTTCATTAGGAATAATGAAAGGTTGAAAAAAGAGGAAGAGATATTTCCTCACTTTAACAGGGAAACAGAACTTTTAAAAAAGAGAAGGTACTTCTACATTTCACTTTTTTAAAAAATGTGTTTGTTACACATAAATCTGGAGGGTAAGAATATACAATTGGTCATCTAAAAGAAAGGCAAATGAGTATTTAATTCTGTTTTTTTTTTTTTGTATAGGCTAAAGACTCGCAATTTTCTTGTTATACACACAGCAGGAAAAATGACTGGGGTAAGGGTATGATGATAAAGTATCAGAGAAATAGGTAAGTCTGTTAATCATTTTGAATTCTTGCTTCCCAAGAAATAGCTTTCTCCACAAAGTACTAGCAGTCCCTAGAATTGGTTATTCTGGAATTGGCTGAGTTATTCTCTTTAAGCAGAAAAGGACATACACATCTGAATTCACAAGGTAAATGCCAATAGCCAGGATTTAGCCAGAATATATAACCAAGTCTTGCAAGGGACTATCAAAATCTAAAAATGGGATCATATTGAACTGTCAGCAAAGTAAATAGCACACTGACAATGAGCAAGCACAGTATTGTTAAACAGCTAAGAAAGAAGACTGCTGTGTCAACTGGTAGAATTCTGCTGCACTGTATCTCCTCCCAATGGAGAAAAGAGACCACAAAAAGAAGACAGAAGTGAGAAATGGAACCTACATATCTGAAAGTTTTCAATCCCAGATTATGGTTTGTTTCTCTGGGAGGAAATGATGTGAACTGAATCAAATCTATGCTTGAAATTATTGTGATATGAAAAGAACTAAGTTTTAAACACCAGAAAGAGACCACGATGTTTGAAAGCTACAATAGTGACAAGATGCTGTGGAAATAGTTGACATTTTGAGTGAAGTAAGATGCTGTTAGCTGGAGTAGGAAGAAAATAACTAGATAAAAAGCAAAAATTATTTATGTTCTAACAAAGTGAAATCTTGAATGAGTGCATTATATATAGATGAATAGTCTCTTAAGTGTGTGTTTCTCCATTATTTTTCTTAATGATGAATGAAATCCACTGTACTATGATATTTAATATTAGAACCAGTTCATTAATTTGTTCATTTATCTTTGATCTTCAGTTTGAAAACAGAAGAGGTATGCTTCTATATTTAGGGATATACCACTGAAGTTATATATGAATAAAAAAATAAGTATTACTAATGACAAAGAGGATGTTTAGAATAATATTGCATATTTCAAGTAGTAAAGATGGAAGAGAACAAAGCTCTTAGGCAGAAAGGTACTTCAATGTTCATCTTTTAATGACAATCAAAGAAGAAGTATACAAAGATGCTTAAGAGGAAATATCAGTAATATTGTAAATAGACAGTGTTCAATAATGTCATACAGAGAAAAGAAAATGATGGCTTCAAAAAGGGAGTAAGAGAGAGCAAGTGAAGGCTATTCAGAAAGTAGAACCTGAATTCGGACTGCACATGGAGGAAGGACAGGCATGGATGATAGACAAAGAAGAACAATTCCTAGATGGATGAAGAGACAATAATGTAAAGTGGCTGTGACACATTGCAGTATTAATACATACCGAAACTGAACTGCGGGTAATGCTCATAAATCTAACTGCAATTAGTACAGGTTTCTGGATTAGGAAGGACATGGAAAGGAAAGCAGAAGGTTAGCATGTACATGTTACTGCTCTATTAAAAGAGATGTTACTCTTTCAATGGAATGAATATATTCCTCTTTTGTACCATTAGGGGGAAAAAGCATATGTGTCTGCTTTGAAAAGAAGATATATAAGGTCTCTCTTTTCCCCTACATGTATTACTACTGAACTGGCTCTCAAAACTGAGCTCTTGAAAATGCATACTAGAGAAAGGTCTTTACTTTTTGTTGTTGTTGTTGTTGTTGTTGTTTTGTTTTTGGGCCACACCCGGCGGTGCTCAGGGGTTACTCCTGGCTGTCTGCTCAGAAATAGCTCCTGGCAGGCACGGGGGACCATATGGGACACCAGGATTCGAACCAACCACCTTTGGTCCTGGATTGGCTGCTTGCAAGGTAAACACACAGTCTCCGGGCCCAGGTCTTTACTTTTAATTGCTGTTTCTCTTTTCATTTTCTGGGGAAAGGTTTAAATAGTACCCTGTGAGCTTTGATACCTTTACTATATGGGGGAAAATAAAACCAGTTTAGTTTCTGAAAAAGATTGTTCATTGACTTAATCAAAAGCTGTTTTTTTTTTTTTTTTAAAAAAAACATCTGTTCTGCATCATGCAGTTTTAAACCGTAAAAAGCAGAATTGCATTAGTGCTAATCCAAGTATCAACTATGAAGATACAGAGGAAATATTACTGGTCCTTTAAAAAAAAAAAAAACAAAGGTTGGGGCCAGAGTGATAGCACAGCGGTAGAGAGTTTGCTTTGCACACGGCTGATCTAGGATGGATCTTGGTTTGATCCCTGGCATTCCATATGGTCCCCCAAGCCAGGGGCAATTTCTGAGCACATAGCCAGGAGTAAGTAACCCCTGAGCATTACCAGGTGTGGCTCAAAAAGCAAAAACAAAACAAAATAAAAAAAAAAAACCAACCAAACAACAACAACAAAAAATAAGGGCATGATGACAGGGAAACCTGCTTCTCTTCAGAGAATTAGTACAGATCTAGAGAGTTGGTGGTGGTATTCATCACTATAATTGAGAGGACAAGTAGCAAATAGGAAATAAACTTTAATACAGCAGTTTTCTAGTGTTAATTCAAAGACCCTACAGATTATTAATCAGAACTAGTTCTTTATATGTGGGCTAATGGAGAAAATAAATTATATTTCCAAGGTTCTTCTCATAATCTAATAATAAACCCTTTAAGAATTCTTTATCTAATACTGCAGACAGATAGGATTTCATTTACTATTAAAACACATATTTGCAAATAACTAAGTTGTCTATATTCCAAGGGTCTTAGAAGGACCAACAAAAGTACAGGATGAAGACAAAAGGGAAGGAATTAGAGAAAAAAAGGTAAATTCTTAAAGAAAGGATAGGGAAAAGAAACGAGGGATTATTAACCAGCATCTTATACAAATATTTAATTTTAAAAATTTGGTACACTTAATGGCTCATGTTTTGTACATATTCTAAAAGAACAAACACAAAAGATCCATACTCTGAGATTTGGTGGTTTTACTTGTATAATATAAAAAAAATATCAGCAGAATATTCTCTCTACACCATAAATGCACAATTAAATCTAAGAAAAGCATTATTTTAGCCTGTGATTTCACATCTAGTATCTTACCATTGATCTACGAATCAGTGATAGTCTGGTCTTTGCTTTACTCTCAGCAAATTCCAGGCTACTTATGTCTTTGAGACGAGCTTTATATTTATTCATTTGTTCCACAACAATCAGCTCCACACAGCTGAAAAGAGAGGGGGAGAGGGATTATTAAAAATGATTAAGATGGAAGTAAATGAAGTATAGCACCTATAGACCATGTTTTTAGTTAGGTAAAATAAATGTTTGGAGGAGAAAAGAGAAATCAGTATTCCTTATTTTAAGGGGCAGGATTAAGAACGATGATTTACAATTTTGGTATATGAGGTATATTTGTAAATTCTAATGCCCGGTTTACATCTTAAACTAATTAAATCAGATTTGGGGGAGAATGGGACACAAACATCAATATTTTTGTAAGGCTCCCTTTGCAGTAAAATTATGAATCACCACTCTAGACAGAAAGCAGAACTTTATATCAACAAAGGTGAAAAAGAAATACTAAAGTACCAAGACCTAAAGAATAAGAGCCATAAAACTATAATTATGTGGATCCTAGGATAACATAGAGTATTAGTAATTTGGTAAAATGTAATATTGAAATGTTAAAAAACTAAACATTCCTAAAGAATATGCAAAATAAAAAAAAAGTAAGATCCTTCAAAACAAATTACATTCAGTTAAAGAGACTTCAAAGAAAGTTTTAATCTGGGGGCCGGAGAGATAGAATGGAGGCAAGGCATTTGCTTTGCATGCAGAAGGACGGTGGTTCGAATCCCAGCATCCCATATGGTCCCCCAAAAACAAAAAAAAAGAGAAAGTTTTAATCTTTAGCACCAGAAAATCCAGTGAAGTCTAGCAATCTGAATTTAAAAACTTAATAATCTGAACTTTTGAAATCATTTACTATATTTAACATTTGAATAAAGTTACTACATTGACTCAGAAGTCACTGGAGTCCTGCAAAGGTGATGGTGACTGTCCTTACGTGGTAGTTTTACTGATGTCCTGAACACTTTGTAGTGGATCAATGGTGTCTGGGCACCGGAGAATGCAGGGAGCAAACACAATGGCCAAAGCATTAGCAGACATTCGATTAGTGTCCTCCTGTAGAGCAATCCTAAAGAACAAGAAGACCAAGTAAATTAAAAATAGGAAGGAAGAATTAGTTGAATAGGAGGTAGGAGAGAAGACAGAAGATATTAACTGTATCATACTGGAAAAACACTCATATCAATTGTAGACTTGTCCCACAGCAGTCTCTCTGCTGTCTTTTCTCTCTATTGCTTCTTTAAAGCAATGTAGGTCAGGAGATAGCTAATCTAAGGAAATTTTATGCAGTGGCTCAAAGTAACCATCAATAATAGAACAAGCATAAAGAATGCAAAATAGGGTCGGTGGTTCGAATCCCAGCATCCCATATGGTCTCCCGAGCCTGCCAGGAGTGATTTCTGAGCGTAGAGCCAGTAGTAACCCCTGAGCGCTGCCGGGTGTGACCCAAAAACCAAAAAAGAAAAAAAAGAAAAAGAAAAATGGCTTTCTTCTTAACTACTGATATTTATATTCATGGAATGAGAATACTATCTTTTAGTCAATTTCTGAGCATCAAGCCAACTTACTTTACTATGAACAAGGTAAAGATAACTTCTAGCCCAAGAGTTAGCAGGCTAGGCTATGCAGTGCTTTCATGGGGCTAAAACTGAGGCAAAAATGCATCTGTCATACAGTTCAACTCAGCTGAGATTTCTTCTCTATGAAATCACACATATTTGAGGGAATTAATTCATAAATAGGGGTAAAATCTATTTTTCAAATGGAGGAGGTCTTCATTTATTGAAGATCACCGAAGAGAAACTAAACTCTCTATTGTTTCTTAATGGTACCTGACTAGATGAAATATAAGGCGTTCCAGTGTACTGAGATGAGTTCGGGAGAGCTGGTCAATCACAGAATATACACCACGGATTGTCTCCTTCCTGTCCTGAAGGCCTAAAAAAAATAAAAGCAGTAAACAGACCGATAGCCTCAGCTATATTATTCTTAGATGAACACCAGATAGTCGGTGAGGATAGCTCTATAATTTTAGAGAAGGTAGTTATACTTCCTCTAAAAGCATTGCACCTCTTCTAAAAACATCTCTATGCTCTATTATCAGTAAGAACATTTCTACTTGAAAGTTTATTTTGGAGATCTCAATACAGTAAAATTTTTTCCATATGAATTAACAGCACACTCAGTCTCCAAAAATCTACCAAATTACATCAAGCTATAACACTTTAGATAGTGAAGAGAAGCTGTATAAAACTTAAATCTTTGTAAGTTTTATGTTCACTAAGGATTATCTTGAGTTTTGATAGGCTCAACAATTAAAGGCTCAATAATCCTTGACTACAGCAAGAAGATGAAGATATTTTAGTTATCTTTAAGTAATTCCGAGGTCTTCTCTTGAACCTAGAAAACCAGTGCTTACCCATAGCTCGAAGAAATTCCTCATAAAGTTCAAAGGTCATGAGTGGATTAGGCAAATCCCGAAGCCATTGTTTGAATACACTTGCAATAACATGTATGTTATAGTCATCTAGGTTTACACTTTCAACATCTATTTAGAGACAAGAGTTAGTTAAGGAAGCAAAAACTTGGTGATATTCCAATAACTAATTTTAGATACAATTACATCAAAAGCCTTCATGTTCTTAAACAAACAATTCCATGCTTAGGAAATATACTTCTAATTGTGATAAAGGAACAGGTTTTTTATTTATAATAGTTTACTAGTTTGTTGTAGACTAATGTGTAAAATATCACATATCTTCATGTGTAATCATTGTTAAATTTCTTTGGTGGAATACTTGATATCAATATCTACATTTACCTTATATATCAGCCTGTGAATGAGATTTTGAGCAGCAAAATTTTAGATAAAAACACAAAAAGAACAAAAATATAAAACTATTTTATGATATTCTTAGAATGGAAGGGAGAATATAACTGAGCTTAAGAAATATGAAGCCGGGGCCAGGAAGGTGGCGCTAGAGGTAAGGTGTCTGCCTTACAAGCGCTAGCCAAGGAACGGACCGACCGAGGTTCGATCCCCCGGCGTCCCATATGGTCCCCCCAAGCCAGGGGCGATTTCTGAGCACATAGCCAGGAGTAACCCCTGAGCATCAAACGGGTGTGGCCCAAAAACCAAAAAAAAAATAGAAATATGAAGCCACTGGTGTGGGAAATGAACACTCTGGTGAAGGGATTGGTATTAGAACACTTTGCGGTGAAAACTCGACTATTGATAACTCCATCTCAAACTCACACTCCACTGATTTTGGGGGGGGGGGCACAGCTGCTCAGGAGTTGCTCCTGGATTGGGGGACCATATTGGATGCCAGGGGATCAAACCGTGGTCTGTCCTAGGCCAGCTGCCTTCCTTACAGCTGACACTGCTCTGACCCCTCCATTGATTTTTTTAACAATGTAAAGAGATTATATTACTTTGTTGCATTTATGTTTTCTATAGTTACACATCTGATCGGCAATGTATAGATAATGTTCTTTGGGGGGGGAGTCCACACCTGTTGGCACTTAGGGGTTACTCTTGGTTTTGCGCTCAGAAATCGACCCTAGCAGGCTCGGGGTACCATATGGGATGACGGGATTCCAACCACCATCTGTCTTGGGTCGGCTGTGTGCAAGGCACATGCCCTACCTGTGCCATCTCTCCGGCCCCAGGATAGATGATTTTTCACTTGTACTAACTCAAGATACAAAAGATAAACTGGGGGCCCAGAGAGATAGCACAAGCAGCCGATCCAGGACCAAAGATGGTTGGTTCGAATCCCGGCGACCCATATGGTCCCTCCTGCCTGCCAGGAGCTATTTCTGAGCAGACAGCCAGGGGTAGCCCCTGAGCACCGCCGGGTGCCCCCCACCCCCCAAAAAAAAGATGAACTGGCAATTATATCTAACCTTGAGCAGTTTTAACACTCTGGTGGGCAGAACACTGCATGAGTTTTGCCTGGAATTTTTTTGTTTTCTCTTTTAATTCATTTTTTATTTGTTTATTGAAACAAAAGGTTTATCAAAAAAACAAAAGCATTATAATAAGAAGTATGTGGGTAGGTTCTTGGAAATAGAGACAACATTGTACTTAAGTATACTTCAAAAGATCTATTCCTGGGGCTGGAGAGAGAGTACAGTGGGTAAGATACTTGCTTTGCATGTGGCAGACCTGTATTCTATCCCAAGAAACCCCATATGGTCTCCCTAAGCCCCACCAGGAGTGATCCCTGAACAGTTAGGAGCAAGCCCGGAGAACCAACATATGTGACCTACAAACAAAACCAGAAAATACTCCTCTTTGTAATAATGGTAACAAGGCGTTAAGAATGAAACCAAAGCCAAACCACTGAATACATTCCAATACTGAGGACAGATCTCTCTACACAGACACATGTCCAGTCTAGTAATTACCAGTCAAAGCAAGAAGATTCACTAGATTGAAAAAACACTTAGCATATTCGAGTTTTAATAGGCTATAATATAGATTATGAATTCAGAAGATTGGGAAATAAGCCTCAACTTATTCACTCATTAGTACAGTTTATTTTTCTCTTTCATTATTAGTGTTAAGTCTTTAGGCAGATCCTCAGTAGATCCTCAGTTTCTTTATCTGCAAATAAGGAAAATATCCCTAATTCATAGGACTGGTGTGAAGAGGAGTTCAAATAACATTAGATCAGTGCATTGTATAATTACCAACAACTCATTACTTAATTTCCCATAACCTAAATTTTTTAGTAATTTTTATTGAACCCATTGTGAGTTACAAGTCCTTTATAGTTGATTTCAGGCATATAGTGACAGTGAATTAGGGCCATTCTCATACCACCAGTGTTGACCTCCCTCCACCAAAGTTCCAAGCTAAACCTACTTTTTTGTTTGTTTGTTTGGGGGCCACACCTGGTGAAGCTCAGGGTTACTACTGGCTATGTGCTCAGAAATCGCTCCTGGCTTAGGGGACCATATGGGACCCCAGGGATCCAACAAATTCTGTCCTGGGTCAGCCCCGTGCAAGGCAAACACCCTACCACTGCACCATTGTTCTGACCCCAGAAACTGCTTATTTTTATAGGTAAATTGGAGATACCATGATCTCTCTAGATGAAAAAAGATTAACATTGGTCCGAAGTACTGATAGTTACACAAGAAACACTCAGTATTTCCTGAATTGACCACAAAACAACAAAAATACTTTAGAAAGCTACAAAATATTTGGTTGATTTGGAAGGTAGCATCTTACCTGTATCTAAACCTTGTCGAAGCTCTTTGATTTTATTAGTTGAACCAGACTTTCGGTAAATACCTTCTGTATAAAGTCCATGCATTTCAATGTAGTTTATGAGCTTTTCCACAACTAAAGGAACTGTTCTATCTTCATTGGTCAAACGAGACAGTTCAACCCCAAACTGTCGAGAAGACTGCTCGGGATCATACTAAAGAAAAGATAATTTTGTCATCAAATACATTCAAATATCTATAAACTAATTTAATCAATTCTTTTTGTTTGTTTGTTTTTGGGCCACAGACCTGGTGGTGCTCAGAGGTTACTCCTGGATCTATACTCCTCCTGGCAGGTTTGGGGAACCATATGGATGGCAGAAGTCAAACCCAGGTCTGTCTGGGATAAGTTGCATGCAAGGCAAATGCCCTACTACTGTGCTATTCTTCCTGCCCATTTAATCAACTCTTTAAGAGGTCTATTTACCTCCTTGCCAATTAAATTTTTTCAGCATGTTTTTGAGGGGAAAGCAAATATGGTTTAAAAAATATGAGTGTTTTACCTATGTGTTATTCTATATATACCTTATGATTTCAGATCTAATAAGGACTTTAATCCATTTGGATTTGACTTTCGTGCATGGTGTTAGATTGAGGTCTGAGTTCGCTTTTTTTGCAAGTGGCTGACCAGTTGTGCCAACACCTCTTGTTGAAGATGCTTTCCTTGCTCCAGTTTGCATTTCTTGTCCCTTTATCAAAGATTAATTGATTGTACATCTGGGGAACATTCTCTGAATAGTCAAGTCTATTGCACTGATCCGAGGGCCTTTCTTTATTCCAATACCATGCTTGTTTTAATGATTATAGTTTTGTAATAGAATTTGAAGTTAGGAAAAGTGATGCCTCCCATATTTCTTTTCCCAAGGGTTGCTCTACCTATTCACAGATGTTTATTGTTCCAAATGAATTTCAGGTCTTTGATCCATTTCTTTGAAGAATGTCATGGGTATCTTTAGAAGGACTGAATTAAATCTGTACAATGCTTTGGGGAGTATTGTCATTTTAATTATGTTAATTAATCCTACCAAACGCTCCATGACATAGAGACTAAAAGCATCTTTAAGGACAAAACAACACTCTCCAAACAAGTGGAAGCACAGATAAACAGATGGGACTATATTAAGCCAAGAAACTTCTGCACCTCAAAGGAAATAGTGCCTAGAATACAAAAGCCATCTACAGAATGGGAGGAACTATTCACTCAATACTCATCAGATAAGGGGCTAATACAAAAAATATACAAGTTACTGTCAGAACTTAAGAAAAAACATCAAACCCCATTAAAAAATGAGGAGAAGAAATGAACAGACACTTCCTCAAAGAAGAAATATAAATGAAAAAATGCTCCACATATCATTAATCATCAGGAAGATGCAAATCAAAAACAACTATGAGGAATCATCTCATGCCACAGAGAATGGCACACATCACAAAGAACAAGAACAATCAGTGCTGGGGGCCAGACAGATAGCATGGAGGTAAGGCATTTGCCTTGCATGCAGGATGGTGGTTTGAATTCCGGCATCCCATATGGTACCCAAGCCTGCCAGGAGCAATTTCTGAGCATAGAGCCAGGAGTAACCCCTGAGCGCGCCGGGTGTAACCCAAAAACAAAACAAAAAAGAAAAGACATTATTGCAATAATATTAGAAATAATAGAGATGAGGGCTGGAAGGACCCACTCATGATATGAAGCTTACTACAAAGTGTTGAATGCAGTTAGAGAAATAACTACACTGATAACTATGGTGACAATGTTAATGAGTGAGAGAAGTAGAATGCCTGTCTCGAATATAGCTAGGGGGTTGGGGAGTTGGAAGGAGATTGGGGACAATGGTGATGGGAATGTTGCACTGGTGAAGGGTAGTGTTCTTTTTATGACTGAAACCCAATTATAATCATGTTTCTAACTGAGGTGCTTAAAGATATTATTAAAAAAATAAAAAATTGTTTATGAAACATGAGTATAAAAAACATACCTAATGAGTGTTAGCTTCAAGTCTCTCTCATTAGGTATTGCACCATAAAATGATGGCTCTGAGAATAAAATAAAGGTGGTGTGCCCTTCCTGATAAAAAGTTTCTTCAGATACGGCCAGGAAATAGGCCTAGTTTATCAAACAACACTTAGGACACATACTAGCATGTGTCCAACCCCTGGCATCAAATGGTTCCTCAAGCCCCACGGAGTATAGCTCTGGAGGCCTCTAAACACCAACAGAGTGGCCCAGTTCATCCCTGCACTGCAGGCCTGAGTAGTGTATCATCAGATCTTTGCGCTGCAGCACTAGTCTGGCTAGCCAAAATCATCAGTAGGCCCCTTGGCTTCTAGTGTAGTATTTGATAGCTTTCCCACCCCCCCAAGAAACTCTTCACATAAAGGTGAAAATACAAAATACAAATGGGAGAGACTTTGTACCCTTAAACATTCATCAAACACCATTAGAAAACCAGCTAGTTTAGCAAAAATTAATATTGCGAAAATTTTCTGAAGCATAATAAAGGAGTTAAAAGAGCTACTTAAATATTATATTTTATTTATAAAAAACTATAAAAGTTCTAGGCAACATTATCTTTCCTTTTTTTTTTTCTTTCTTTGTTTTGGTTTTTGGGTCACACCCAGCAGCGCTCAGGGGTTACTCCTGGCTCTACGCTCAGAAATAGCTCCTGGCGGGCTCAGGGGACCATACAGGATGCTGGGATTTGAACCACCGTCCTTCTGCATGAAAGGTAAACGAAACGCCTTACCTCCATGCTATCTCTCCAGCCCCTATCTTTCCTTTAAAAAAAAAAAAAAAAAAAAAGAATTCACCCTATACTCTAGTGAATGGTTAAAACAAGGAACTGATCATCTTAATACAATTAAGAAGAACCTCAAAGTCAGTTTGCAAGTGTTTTTTTTTTCAAGTTATTGGGTCACACCCAGTAGCGTTCATGGGTTACTCCTTCCTCTGCACTCAGAAATTGCCCCTGGCAGGCTCAGGGGACCATATGGGATGCCGGGATCCAAACCACCATCATGCAAGGCAAACACCCTATGACTATGCTATTTCTCCGGCCCCCAGTTTGCAGTTTTTATAAAATACAGTTTACCAATGGTTCACCCCTTTCCTAGGATTTGTTCTTTGTAATTCTCAGTACCCTGAGACACCAGGGTGGGTACTGGCTATAGTTCCTCATCGAAGGCTGATCCAATTTTTCTTTCCTTTGCACCAGAATGCCACAAGAAACTCTAACTTGCTTTTTTTTCTCTTGTACTAATTCTTGACCTTTTGCCTGTGTAGCATAGGAATTCAGAAAAATACAAATATGGAGCCGGAGAGATAGCACGGAGGTAAGGCATTGCCTTTCATGCAGAAGGTCATCAGTTTGAATCCCGGTGTCCCATATGGTCCCCCGTGCCTGCCATGAACGATTTCTGAGCACGGAGCCAGGAGTAACCCCTGAAGCACTGCCAGGTGTAACCCAAAAACCACAAAAAAAAAAAAAAAGAAAGAAAGAAAAGAAAAGAAAAGAAAAGAAAAGAAAAGAAAAGAAAAGAAAAGAAAAGAAAAGAAAAGAAAGAAAAATACAAATATGAAAAAAACTCTTGAGTTACAGGTTACTGTCTCTATTCATCTTAACTGTGGTTCAAGTACTTGACAGTTCTAAACTGCAGTCTTTGTAATAATCCTATGAAAATCCTAAATTTTGTTGTCTTCCCTTTTAAATGTGGCCACTTGCTTAGAAACTTATTTCTTTCCCTCCAATAAGAACTGATAAATTCTCACTAAGAGAAAAATCATCTTATATATTATAGAGTCATCACTCTATAATTCTTTTCACTTTAAGATAAAAGCCCTGAAAGTCTGCTTTATCTAAGTAGCCATCTGATAATTTGGCAACTGACATTTTTTCAGTTTCTCTCATCATATTACTTTGTCACAGCTACTTTACCCTGAGTAAAAATCAACTGTCCTGGCTTTAATTTAATTCCTGAATCAAATTTCTTTGTGTATTTTAGTATCATTTACCTACAGTTGGAACATTTCTCTTTTTATTTGTTTCGGGGCCACAACCAGTGACGTTAAGAGATTACTCCTGGCTATGTGCTCAGAAGTCACTCCTGGCAGGCTCGAGGGACAATATGGGACCCAGGGGTCAATCCCAGGTCCATCCTGGGTCACTGCGTGCAAGGCTAACGTCCTACCGCTGTGCAACATTTCTGGTCCCAGAGGTTTTAATTCTTTTTCAACACAAAAAACAAACATCCATTATATTGTGTTTAGACAGAAAACTTCTTACCTTTTTGGAACATTTAGCTGTGGTTTTCAAACAGCACTTCTTATGACAAGCATACTTGCACACTGAAAAATAGATTAAGAATTAATATATTAAGAATGCTATATTTAAAAAAAGAATGCTATATTTTAAAAAGTGTACATTGATGACAAAAATACACTGTTTATTACATCTTTCTGAACAGAATTTTTTCTTTAAGTATAAGCTTGCTATAATATATTCACATGTGTATATGGTAAATTTCATATCATACTGGAATAAAAAGATCTTAATTCATTCTATATAAAAAATAAAGCAAAAATGATGCCTAAAAATTCTAAGATTATTAATAAAATACTTTAATTCTTCTAAGACTGACTGCCATATTCCAGGAGAATAAATATTGATTAACAAATCAGAGTTCAAGGCTGGAAAGATAATATAGCAGATTGGGCATTTGCCTTCCATGGAGCCAACCTGGGTTCAATCCTGGCACCTGATATGGTTCCCTGATCTCTGGCAGGAATGACCAAAGTGTAGAGCCAAAAGTAAGCTCTGAGCAGAACCTGGTGTGACCCCAAAACAATAAACAATGAAAAACAAACAAGAGCTCATGCTTTCTCCAATATATCTGTCCTACAACTGATAAATCACATTGATCACATTAATAAATCACATTAATTAATTAACGAATAAGGAAGGCATTACTCCCAAAGACTTCATTATAAAAAAAGAACTTTGGTAGTAGTATATTAACCTTTTAAAATGTCTTAATTATAATATTCAAAATATGGACTATATCTTTCATTCCTCTTTGAAGAAGCAGAGCACAAAGAATATTAGTGATAGGGACCAAGAGATAGTACAGCAGGTAAGGTGCTTCTTTGCAAGTGGATAACCCAGACTCAATACCTGGTAACCTCTATGGTCACCTGAACCCAGCAGGAGTAATTCCTGAGTATAGAGCCAGAAGTAAGCCCTATGCACAGTCAGGTGTGTCCACCCTAAAAAAAAAAATCAGTGATAATTGAAAAGATGAAATCATTTCCTGGAACAAGATATAAAAGGAGGGTCTAAAGGACTGAAAGGTGAGAAGCACATTTAATATCCTTTCACAGGCAGTATTCACCCTTCCTTCCTTGGTTTTTGTTTGCCTGTTTAATTGAGGTAATATTTACAACATTGCAATGTTTAAGGGTATAATTTCTAAATACATAGCCCATCGTTCATTGGACTCCCTCCCCGCTGTAGTCACAATCCCCTATTCCTTCCTCTCTTATAATCTCAATCCTTCCTTAGGAAGTAATTCCAAATTCCATTCTCAAGTCATGGAGAAAGTGATACTAAAACCAGTAGGAAGCAGATTAACACAGAACAATCAACTCCCTATTTTTTACTCTCACTGTAACTTTTGGACTACTGATTAAAAAAAAAAAAAGGGAGCCATTTCTTTCTTTTATGTTTTGTTTTTGTTTTTGGGTCACACCCAGCAGTGTTTAGTGGTTTACTTCTGGTTCTGTGCTCAGAAATCCCTCCTGGCAGGCTTGGGGACCATATGGGTTGCTGGGAATCAAACTTGGGTCCATCCTGGGTCAGCAGCATGCAAGGCAAATGTCCTACCACTGTGCTTTCTCTCTAGCCCCAAAAAGGCTATTTCTGAATAATCACTGAAAACAAGTAAAAATACATATCAGTGATACTATTTGTTATGGTGACCATGACTTTTATCCTTGTTACCATGTTGAATCTGGCCCTTCTTAACATTAAATAACAAAACAAAACAAAACAAAAACCATGGCAGATATATGGAATACATATAACTTAATAGATAAATTTTCTAACAATTTATTCATTAAATTTATCCATCCTTTTATATGGTCCAGCTATTAATAAATATTTATTACATTTAAAATATACAAAACTATTAAAGGCACTATGAGATGTTTCTTAATAGGTATAACTGAGTAATATGAAAACACGCATAGTTATATTTACTGAGGTAACAGTTAACTACTTCCAAGATTACTAGAGCTAAATTAAAATAAAATGTACTGGACGGGGGGGTTCTTGAGTTATCCCCAGCAGAGCTAGGGTTCAATTCTGGCAGACTTCAGGGGATCATATGGAGTGGTGGCCAAACCCAGTTGGGTCTGTACAAGTACTATATATTCTACCATACCCTACTTGCTGTACTATCTCTCCATCCCTGAAAAGACAGAAAATTGAAGAACAAAGTGATACTAAGCTAGCAGAATAAGAAAAGAGGTCCTCTACCAGGAAACATCTGAATCAAGATGAAGAGTATTTTAAGTAAATCAGTAAGTCAAAATATTTGATTTGGCTTAAGAGATTAGATGTATTAAATAGTATTAAATATAAATATAAATTAAATAGTATTAAATAAAAAGATGAGACTAAAAAATAAAAAGAGATTATGTGAATTATTTCTATAAGTTAAAAAAGATACCAAAAAGCTCAAGGAAACAAAAATTTCATGTGGTTTTTAAAAATTCCATACATTTACAAACAGAGGCTCGATCCATTATCCATATCAAAGAAGAACAGTATTCACAGTATGTAGGGATGCTGTATTGTGTAGCCTTAAAGATGTGGCCATTGTGTTCTTCCACCTGAATGAAGAAATATATTTATGTTAAAGCAACTTGTCAAATGCTTTCTAACAGTCAAGAGAAATTCAAGTCACACGTATCACTGTAAATTTGTGGAAAGACAATTATCCTCTAGTTATCTGAAAACAAACATTTTATTAAATACCCACAGAAATATTGTCAAATTGTATTTCAGACTGCTGGTCTAAAATTACTTTGTTATCATATAAAAAGATTAAAATTACCATATCTGTTTCTTTTTTCCTTCTTTTCTTTCTTTCTGTTTTCGGCACCTGGTAAAAGAAATACAAAAAGATTAATATAACAAACACTAACATATTTTATTTTTGTAAATACTGAGATTTTTGTTCAATACAGTAAAGTAGCAGATCTTTATTCTTCAAATCTGTTCATCACTAGTAAGTAAATATAAGAAAATGTTAAGATTCATAAAACAGTGCTCATAAAAGCAATAGGTTAACTATTTAAGTAGGTTAACTTCTAAATTTCAGATATATTAAATAGCAATTAAATTATTCTTTATTAAATTACTGCATTTTCCATATTTTAGCTCTAAAAATTAACTATTAAGTGTAAAAAGTATCATTTGTAACATGGATAGCTCATTTTGCATAAAGACCTAAAGCTAGACCAGAAGAACTTTCGAGGATATATTTATACCTGACTACTTCAAAGCAACTAAGGTAATATATAAATCTAAAGATGTATATAAATTAGAATAACTTAATATAAATAAAACTAGGAAACACTCAGTTTGGGGGCCACACCCAGTGATGCTCAGGGGTTACTCCTGGCTATGCACTCAGAAATCGCTCCTGGCTTGGGGGATCATATGGGACACCAGGGGATCAAACTGAGGTCCGTCTAGGTTAGCCCGCGGTCCCAAAACTGATAACAATTTCTTGTTTTGTTTTGTTTGGGTCACACCCAACAGCGCTCAGGGGTTCCTCCTCATTCTATGCTCAGAAATTGCTCCTAACAGACTCAGGGGACCATATGGAATGCAGGGATTCAAACTGGTCTTTCTACATGCAAGGCAAATGCCTTACCTCCATGCTATATCTCCAGCCTCCCTGATAACTATTTCTAAGTCTATTATTGCTTCTGTAGTATAGATTCAAAATAATTATTAGCTTGAGCTAGAGCTAGAATTAAAGGATGTTCATCTGCAAACTACTTGTGATCTCTACACATATTACGAAAATTAAAATTTTTGAAACCATAAACATAACGAGAAAATACAGTCACATTTTTAAGCCCAAAAGGAATTTATGTACTGATTTCTATAAAAGTTGAGAATACAATTTTGACAGCAAATATTGAAATTTAACTCACTAAAGAATGAACAACTCTGTAAACCATGGTGTTTTAAATAAATTTAATTAAAAAACAAGAGAATGGAGTTCAAAAGAGCTATTGTAATGCTAAGTTGATATGCTTACTAAAGGCTTTTTTCAAATATCAGATGTCCCATGTAAGCCAGAAAGTATTCATAATTTAAATATCATATTTACCTTTGTGGCTATATAATCTAAAGTCTTGAATTTGTTCATATACTCATCTAAAAATACTTTAAAAGTATTGACCCAAACTCTCACTGGAGATTCACTCCAATCACGTTGTTCAAGTCGCATGGTCTTTTCCAGAATCTGTTCAAATAGTGCATAGAGGTCTTTATACCGTATGCTTTTCCCATCATCCACCTAAAAACAAGAAGAAAATAGATGTTAAAAGTTTATTAAAAATTGTAACATACAATATCAACAAAATTTGTACTAGTAGAATTTTACTCTATTCATAAATTTGCTGAATAAAATTTGCTAAATTTTAGTAAAATATCTGCTAGGTAAGGGGAAAAAAAGGCAGAGAAGGCTAAACTTTTTTTTATAAGAACTTATATTTTTATTCCAAAAAATAGGGAAGTGTTAAGCTTTATGAATATTTCATTTGAACTGGCACTGGAATGGTGAAATTCTTTTCCTAGAAAACATGTTAAATATGATAATAGAACATACTCAAGAAACTCTGACCTAAGTCTTTACCTTTGGAAGTTTAGATTTTGAGAAATATTTCACTTTTACTTATTGATTTATAGAGAAGAGAAATGATCTAGTGTGTTTTCATAAATAAGGAGTATGAAGTGTGTGTACATAGAGCGTATAACTTAATGGTGACAAATGTAATAATTTAAAATTTTAAGACACTGAACATAAATGCATTGACTATAATTACACAACTTTAAAATAATTTGCCAATGGGACCAAAGAGATAGCATGGAGGTAAGGCATTTGCCTTACATGCAGAAGGACCGTGGTTCGAATCCCAGCATTCATATGGTCCCCCGAACCTGCCAGGAGCAATTTCTGAGTGTAGAGCCAGGAGTAATCCCTGAGCACTGCTGGTTATGTCCCAAAACCCAAAAATAAATAAATAAATAAATAAATAAATAAATAAATAAATAAATAAATAAACAAACAAACAAACAGACAGACAGACATTTGCCATCAATATGTTTTCTTTGTCTAGAGATATGTTTCCTCTTTAAAGCCTAATATTTGGCAAGATGAAAATTTAAGACCCAAAGAAGTTAGTTTCCTGTTATTAAATAGCATTTTAATGAGCTCGATACTTTATTTTGCAAATATCCAACTGTAAAGTTTTCTGCAGTTTATTTTAGTAGGAAACTTTGACAAGAGTGTCTTAATTAATTAATCTGAAGTATCTAACAGACTACACCAGTGTCTTATTTGAACTAGTATGAAAAGAAGACATATATTGTAATCATTAGTGATGAATAATTAAACTGATTATTTATGTTTTAAAATCTAAGCATAGCAGAGTCTCCTGTGTTTGTTTTCAAAGACTACTGGTGTATTAAATATTGTGAAAGGAAAAAACAAAATGCATAGTAAGCTTCTTGAGGGTTGGTTGGGTGAATATTATACACATACAAAGATATGGAACTAGATCTCTGAACTTCCATTATACTGCAAACAGTGATAAAATATTATCTCCATACACAGTCCAACTTACTGCCAATGCAGATGAATAAAAGCTGAAGATATTCTGCCGAAATTCTTTCAGAGCTTTTTTAAATACAACATCAACTAGTGTATCTTTCTTGCTGTCTTCATTATCTAGGTCATTCATCTGTGAACCATAGAAAGAAGAGATTTGTACTCAATTTTATTTTGTACATAATTTTAAGGTGAATGTCACAATGAACACATGCTTTCCTTCAACAGTGCCTGGGAAATGCCAGTCATTGTTATTAAGGAGTCCAGATGAAGTCATGGCTGGAGAGATCAAGTTTTATTAATACAATGTAATATCTTAGGTCCCTTTTAACACTGTGTATTCTGTAGTTCTACTATACACAACACTTCTAATGTATAATGGCAAGTTGCCCCTTTATAAATGAAATATAACAAGAGTTTTAGTAAAATAAAATTCTATGACATTAAATTTTATCTAATCCATCATATTAATGCATATCCTACTTTTTTATACTTTTCTGATAAAGAAAAAATCACATGACTCACAGAAGCAATTTAACCTTAATATCAAAGGGTCATATCTAAATATGCACATGGTCAAAGCTACTCAGGAGCTTAAACCAACAAGCAAAGCATACCTTTTTCAGAAGAAATTCATCCATGCTTTTTAAATCACTGGCGCTTGCTATGATTTGGACAGATTCATTCTGCCAGTGTACAGACTCTAAAGCCACATTGCTGATCTTGACACTTCCCTTACGCTTTGCCTTTGGAGAAGGTTCTTTGTTCTCTTTAAACTCCTTACGGGAACTATCAGGCAATTCTGGACTCAAAGGAGGTATTGACTGATTCTGAGATAATTCTAATCAAAATAAAGCAGTTAAAAAAACAAATTAATAAAAGTATTATAATCACCCCATCCGCCTTTTTAAGATCCTTTGTAATTCACTGAGGAAACAAATGCAAATTCCTGAAAAACTAAGTAACAGTGTCTAAGGTCAGGCAAGTAAAAAATAAACCTATATTGCTTATTTGTACAGAAACATTTAACCATTACCACATTTATGTAGGTCATATATGGCCAGTGATGCAAGGGGCCTACAGTCTGAAAGCAAGAAACTTTTGAGCAATCACCCCATCCCCTATAATGATTACTGAAAGATCTATAATACTATTTCAGTATAGAAATGAAATCGTAATATAATAAATATCTACCAAATGCTACAATCTATAATATTAGTTCTTACATAAGTTTTCTTCTAAAAGAAACAATAAATTTGCTTATAATATATGCTTTTAACCAAAAAGCAAATTTCACAATTTATCTTGAGAATTAGCAGAACAATGTATAAGTGTGAAAAGTAAAAAAATCTATATAGGCAAGCAATAAAAAAAGGTGAAAAATTAAAAGTTTTCTAGACAAAACCTGTAATATCTAACTACTGAGTTAATCCTTATCAGTTGGCCAAATGACAGGGGCAAAACCACAGATATAAAATACATGGTTCCAATTATACTTCTAACATTTTTCAACTGACACAGGGTCACATGTGCCTGTAATCTGGCTCTTCCTTTCTTAAAAGTGAGGCTTGATAATCTTTCCTCTTTGTATATCTTGTTCTAGATATGTTTTCATTTACCAATAGCAACTGGATTTATTTATCCTTTGTTAACTTTCTAGTGTATCTTTATACTTAAATACATAAATTCACTCACTAGTAGTGATTTCACTCATTTAGTACCATATAGCCACTTTATATGCGGGTATATCCCTGCTGTCATCTTTACATAATTAAAAATTCTCGGGGCCGGGCGGTGGCGCTGGAGGTAAAGTTCCTGCCTTGCCTGCGCTAGCCTAGGACGGACCGCGGTTCGATCCCCCGGCGTCCCATATGGTCCCCCAAGAAGCCAGGAGCAACTTCTGAGCGCATAGCCAGGAGTAACCCCTGAGCGTCACAGGGTGTGGCCCAAAAACCAAAAAAAAAAAAAAATTCTCATAATACATGAGCAAAAAGGCTGGGGAAGAATGTATTGATGAAATAAAAATTGGCATTGGTGGAATCTTTGGCATATAGAAATGCCAATTTTATAAGAGATGAAACTATGAATTGTTTTGTGATCATTACATCCATAATTAAAGTAACAGCTACTGTTATAAAGTGCTAAGCCTTTTTTGTTTGTATTGGGGTCACACCAGGTGGTGCTCAGGGCTTACTTCTGTCTTTGCATTCAATGATTCTATGTGATGCTGGTACAGCAAGTGTCCTATCTGTTGTACTAACTCTTCAGCCCTAAAATGCCCAACATTGACTAAGGTACTTAACATCTACCACAATGGTGAAGAACACTGACTCAGAAGCTAGACCACTTGGATTCAAATCTGAGATTTGACTCAGAAGCTAGACTACCTGAATTCAAATCTCCATTAATAACTATATGTGTATATACTATAGAAGTAGTTTTGCTGTGCCTTAGTTTCATCTATAAATTGGGAATAACAATCATACCAACCTAGAAAAAGTGTTATAAGATTTAACAAATGCATCATGCTAAAGACAGAACCTTGCATATAGTAAATACTCAAGAATTGCTGATATCTTATTACTAATAATACACACTTATTGATTGGATTATGCTTAAATTTTAAACTAAAAACAAAGGTTAATCGAAGATTCACAATCATTCCTGAAGTTGCTGCTTACTTCCTGCTTTTATCTTATGTTTTCTTGGAACTTCTATTGTAAGTACAATGCAATTTTACAATTACCTTTTTAAAAAGGATTTAATTATCTTAGTTTAATCTCTTTGATATCTACCAACAGGACTGTTATTATTAATATTAAAGGCACAGCAAATTTTAAATAGAGAAAACAAATTATATAGACAATCCCCATCCTTAACCCATTTTTACCATCTGAATATTGATGAGCTGGGATCATATCAGACCCAGAATAAAGTGCTGAAACCTCTGTTTGAATATCAGATTTTGCTCTGGTAGTTTTCTTCTCCCCTTGTTTCCCTTTGGCCCAGAATCTCATTTTAGCTCTCGGTGGTCTACTTGAAACAAACAAAAAAAGGTAAAAAATGAAACCACCATGTTTCAGTAACAATATTTATATGTACTATTATGTAAAAACATTTTCTGTTAAACAGGAATCCTAGGAAAGCATCACATTTTAATTTAAACTTTACCAGAAAGGTACAGTTTCCTGTTCTGTATACAGATATAATATGGTCCATGTAAAATGTTTAAAAACAGAGAAAACAGAATTCCAACACAAATTTCCTGATTCCTAAACTTCTATCTTTTCATTTCTGTTCTAATTCTAGCTAACAATAAAGAAAATACCTCTAAAAATAATGTATATCATATCAATCTAAAAAATATTTTCCTCTGGGTTCCTTTTGTTCCTTTGGGTTTATAAGCATATCCATTTTACATCATTATAATTCATATACAATTTTATTTTGTCCTTTAAAATAAACTTTTAGTAAAAGTCTATTTTTCCATTATATTGAACACTCAGAATGTTTAAAAGCAGGAAACTTTATGTCCTTCAGATTTGGGTAGTTTACCCAAGCCATATTAACAATTCATTTCCTCTCCACTTTTTTATTTTCAGGTGGGGAGCATATTTCTTTTTTTTTTTTTTTTTTTGGTTTTTGGTTTTTGGGCCACACCCGGCGGTGCTCAGGGGTTACTCCTGGCTGTCTGCTCAGAAATAGCTCCTGGCAGGTGCGGGGGACCATATGGGACACTGGGATTCGAACCAACCACCTTTGGTCCTGGATCGGCTGCTTGCAAGGTAAACAGCACAAGGCTGTGCTATCCATCTGGGCCCAGGGAGCATATTTCTAAGCAGTGCTCAGAAACTTGGGGTTTTTTCACAGCTATTATGGAGCAACCTGGGCAGTGGAGATTTTAATGCAAGGGTCTGAGAATGTGGTGCTGAGGATTACAGAGGCTACCCCAATAGTGTTTAAGGGTGTCCAAAGCTACTCCCATGATGTGGGGGCCTCCAGGGCTGAACTCAGTGATGTTCTGGGGATAAAACATCAAGCGATGCCAGGGATCAAACCACAGCCAGTTGTATAAATAGTACCTTAACCTCTACTCTCTCCTGTGCCTCTATTACTTTTTCCTTAATAGTTCCTTCAATCCTATTTTTTCTCATCCCTCCCATCTCTTTTCTTGTGCAATTTTCTAAAATGTGTTCAAACTTTCTCTTGAGTTTTTTAATAGCTATATATGTAAGTAATTTATGATATAACCAATACGTAATTTGAGGTGTCCCTTATGATATGTATATATGCACAATCAGTGGTGCAGGGAGGGCTTAGGCTCACTCTTCCCAAAGATGTGGAACAGAGAATTCAGTGTGTGAGACTACTGGTGTTCTGGGGTCACCTAACTGTATATAATAGTACTCAGAGAACTATGTTGTACCAGTGATCTAACTCAGGGCCCTATTGAGAGATAGTAACTTGAAGCAATCTCTGAACCTATGCTATATATATTGTATTAAAAAATTGTTTGGGGCCGGAGAGATAGCATAGAGGTAGGGCATTTGCCTTGCTTGCAGAAGGATGGTGGTTCAAATCCCGACATCCCAATGGTCCCCCGGGCCTGCCAGGAGATATTTCTGAGTGTAGAGCCAGGAGTAACCCCTGAGTGCTGCTGGGTGTGACCCAAAAACCAACCAACCAAACAAAAGTTTTCTCTTTCATAATTTTTATAAATACAGCTAATATTTATAAAGATCTGATGATGGTTACAGTTATTCTCTATGATAAGTTTTCTTTGCCCACATTATTTTGACTCCGTCCAAGTTGTATTATTGTAATTTCTTTCATATTAGATGTTCTCCAAATATGAGTACAGTATGATTCAAAGGGGATGGCATTGTAGGGCCAAAGAGATAGATCAATGGGCTCAGTATATGCTTTACCTGTGGGAGGGCTGGGTCAATGCTCAGCATCATATGATCCTCAGAGCAATACTACTGAGCACAGAGCCAGGGATAGGTTCCAAGTATTGCCAGGTGTGGTACACCAATCCCCCAAAAGGATTTAAAAATAGAACTTAAAAAAAAAAATAAAAAAGCTATTTGGAAGCTCTAGTGTGCACTAATAGGGCTTAAAAACTGTGGTAGCATTCCTTTTTTTTTTATAATATCTTTATTTAAGCATCTTGATTACAAATATGATTGTGAATAGGTTTCAGTCATGTAAGGAAACCCCCCCCCCCTTCACCAGTGCAACATTCCCACCACCAATGTCCCAAATCTCCCTCCATCCCACCCCACCCCCACCTGTACTCTAGACAGGCTTTCCAGTTCCCTCATTTATTCACATGGTTACTCATCTATGGGTTTTAAGAAAAATAAAAGTCATTTTTGCAATAATCCTGAGACAATGAGAGGAGGGCTGGAACTTCCAGCTCACTTCATGAAGCTCACCACAAAGAGTGGTGAGTGCAGTTATAGAAATAACTACACTGAGAACTACCATAACTACTAGCATTCCTTTTCTAAAGTTATCTGTCTGATCTTTTGTTTTGTTTTGTTTTGGGGACACACCCAGCAGTACTCAGGGGTTACTCCTGGCTTTGCTCTCAGAAGTTGCTCCTGGCAGACTAGAGGGACCATATGGGATGCCAGGAATAGAACCAAAGTCTGTCCGAGGTTGGCAGTGTGTAGCAAACACCCTACTGCTATGCTATTGCTCCAGCCCCAGGCTGATCTATTTTATAGCAATCCTTTGATACTAATAACTTCAGGTATTTCCTCTATGATTATATAGAAAGCCCAAAGACAATTTTATTTTGGTTTTGAGGTCACATCAAGTAGTGCTCACATTAAGGAACTCACATCAAATGTGAAGCTAATTATTTATATCTAAGCTATAGTGTATCTGTCAAATATTAAGTATTTGTTGAAGAATCAATAAATGAAGAAACCAATGCAGAGCAGTATTGGAGTACTATCACACCCAGGTTAGGAAGCCTGAGCAAGTCCAACGATTAGGGGAGGGGGCTGCTAGACACGCTACACTATGTAGGTATGTATTTTACACCTCTTTGTACTTCACCATGAAGATACAAAAATACACTAACATCAAAAACAGCAAGAATACTGGACACTGAGCTTTCATTCAATGCAGCAATTAGTGGCTCCAAAACGCAATGCAGAAAAGCTTTCTGCACTCCTACATTCATTGCAGCACTATTTACAAAAGCCAAAACTGAAAAATAACCGAAGTGGCAGAGAATAGACTGGATAAAGAAACAATTGTACATCTAAAGAATTATATACTATGTATGCACATACTATGCAGTCTTTAGGAAATAGAGAGAAGAATCTGCATTAAGAGAGGATGTAGGGAATATGGGTGTGTGTTTAAACTGAGGACATTGGTGGTGGGAAGTGTATACTGGTGGATGGATGGGTGTTAGAACACTATGACTGAAACTCAATCATCAACTGTGTATCTCATAATGATTGAATTAAAAAAATTAAAAGTAACAGTAAATAAATTTTATTTTAAATCAGCTATTTTTCAATTTTCCTTTTAAAACAAGGTTCAGTAGTTTAATTATAGCAAGAATACATCAACACCCCATTGCATCTTACATATGTTTTATACCTTAGATCTGAAGTCTTTTGTCTTATTGACAATTGTGCAATTTCTCCTTGAGACATAGTCTTATGAAGCTTTGTTTCTCCATCAACTGAAGAAAATCGTTGTGATGTCTGAAATAATTACATATGTAAAAAGATTTAAAAACCAAGTATTACCAAGGTATTATAACTAAAATTAAAGTTACAAACTATTTAAAAAACAACGTTTTTTTAAAATTTCAAAATATATTCATACTATTTTGAGAAGCATTAAAATAAAGGAACCACATGAAACTATTAATTTTTACAGCAATTTGAAGAGAATTTGGGTCTAAGAAAAAGCTAAGTAGAACTTACCAGTTCAAGGTTTACAAAGAATATCAAACAGAAAGTTAAGAAAATAAGTCAGAGAATCAAATCTTCCTAATTTCACTGAATAAAAAGTCCAGGGTTCAAGAGAGAATACAGTGGATAAGGTGCCTGTCATGCATGTGCTGACTCAGGTTTAATTCCTAGTTCCCTCTATGGTTTACAAGTCCAGTAAGAGTCATCCCTAAGCACAAAGTCAGAAATATACCCTGAGCACAGCTGCTTCCCGATCCTCAATCCCCAAACAGGTGTAACATTTAAGGTATATAATACAATGATTCGAAAACATAACAAAATGATTATTGCAATCAAATAATTATTCGGGTATTTTTTTTTTGGTTTGGGGGTCACACCTGGTGACGCTTAGGGGTTACTCCTGGCTATGTGCTCAGAAATTGCTCCAGGCTTGGGGGACCATATGGAACGCTGGGGGGATTGAACTGCATTCTACCCTAGGTTAGCACGGGCAAGGCAGATGACTTACTGCTTGCGCCACCACTCTGGCCCCAAATAATTATTCACTTTTATGTAACAATGGTAGTGACAGAACCTGAACTTCACTTAGTCTCCAATGTTCAGAATAACTGTGAGCCTAACAAATCATAAAAGAATGGGGCTGGATTGATAGTATAGTAGTAGGTTGAAATCATTGTACTTGGTTAACCCAGGTTCATTCCTCAGCATCCCATATGGTCCCGCAAGTCTTTGGAATATAATATTCTAAAAAATATTAACAACAAAAGGTCCAGCATTAAACAAGACAAATTTTTTAATGTTTGGCATCTGATAAAGGGTATTAAAAAGTTATACACAAAAACAACTAGCCCATGAACAACTGTATCTTTCTAAAATAGCAAAAGAAAAAATTTTAAGAGCAAAGCTTTAATATATACAGTTTTAACATATCCCATAACAAAACATTGTCCTAAATGTTGTTAAATACCAACTAGTTTTCCAACTTAGAATATCAATATAAAAGTCTTTGTGACTATGTAAATTTATAAAACTTCCTCTGAGAAATTATTATGGCACACATATTCAAAGTGAACTTATCCTTACTGAAATGGGCTATCAAAACTCAGCCTTACTTTATTAAGTTTTTCTGGCATCCTTTTTTTGAGTGAGCAAAAATAAGTTCACCAAAATAAGGACCAATACCCTTATGAATACTAAATAAAAATAAGTATATAAAAAGTGACATGGAGGGAAAATAAAACTTAATGTTTACCATACTGGTGTGAAAAAAAAAATACTGAAATTCTGAAAAGCTCCCCCCTCCCGTTTTCAGACCACATCCAGGGCACTCAGGAGTTACTCCTGGCTCTACGCTCAGGAATTACTCCTGGCAGGCTCAGGGGACCCTATGGGATTCTGGGGATTGAAACCTGGTTGGCCGCATGCAAGGCAAATGCCCTACCAACTGTGCTATCACTCTGGGCCCCTCTGGAGAGCTCTTAAAGAGACAGGCTCATAGAGATTTATTACCTTAAGCCAAGAGAATGATAGAAAAATTATATTTATAGTTTCTACTAAATTCATAGATAGTATCTTCTCTGCACACAGAGAGTAAATTACATATATAATTCTACTATACTTAACGAATTATTTTACTTACCATTCAGGAGACTAGACAAAAAATTTATAAGTCACTTCAAAAATATTACTTAGCAGAACATGTCTTTTTGGGAAAAAACAACCCAGTGAGAATGAGAGCTGAGTGAGAATAAAATATGAAGACTAATATTCAACTGGCATTCAAAAGGAGTTAAAAAATCCCAAAACTATTAAGAAAGATGAATAAATTGTCTATTACTCTGTCTCCACTCCTTCATAGCAGATAGCAACTGATTATTCCCTACTCAAAAGGTAAAGTTTATCAAATACCTCCTCAGGTGATTAATTTATATTTTTCTTTTATACCATCATATCTTCCATAAATGGCAAAGTGAGAATGCTTCTTCCATGGTTTAATGAACATAATACTTAGCAAATGTCAGTGATGGCATCACTATCTAGTTTTTCAAAATGCAAGTGCCCAGAAAAATCAAACCATTACAATCCTGAAAATTCAGTAAATTTCATTTTGAAACAATTTCCATTTTCACAATATCAGATATTAAAACATGGCATATTTCCAAAACTAAGAAACAACACACTTTTTAAAACTTGCTCCCCTG
This sequence comes from Suncus etruscus, assembly GCF_024139225.1. Lineage (NCBI taxonomy): Eukaryota > Metazoa > Chordata > Mammalia > Eulipotyphla > Soricidae > Suncus > Suncus etruscus. The sequence continues at coordinate 10,853,880 of NC_064848.1, forward strand.
CCCCATCCATCCCCAGTATCTCTCAGCATGTTCTAGAAAGCAAAGCTTCTTCATGCAAGTGTCCATCAGAGACTAATACCATCACCTGCTCCTAAAATAGCTAGTGATGAAAAAGAAAGACAGTGAGAAAGCTGAAGATGTAACTAACACACTGTACAGAGGTGCTCTACAACTTCCGGCATGCAGTGGCTATGAAGCAGGTGAACAGTCATAGGCAGAGGCTAACAGCTAGAACCCTTTAAAGGGGCTAAATGCTCCAAGCGAAAGTCCAGATTCCTGGTTCATCTCAAAAAGGAGTTCCCAGTGAGAAAGAATTCTACCACCAAAGGAAATAAAGTTTGTAACAAAGGAAACGCTCAGGAACAAAACAGCATTTACAAATGCTAAGTTTTTCCACAAATAAAAAGTCTGTGAACACTTAAAGATTAAGTATGATCCCTAATTACATTAAAAATACCTAAATCGTTTTCTTTAAAAGTACTTTGTTTTAGTATGATTTCATCTTTATTTTGGGGGGGGGCCACACCCGTTTGACGCTCAGGGGTTACTCCTGGCTATGCGCTCAGAAATCGCTCCTGGCTTGGGGGGACCATATGGGACACCGGGGGATCGAACCGCGGTCCGTCCTACGCTAGCGCTTGCAAGGCAGACACCTTACCTCTAGTGCCACCTTCCCGGCCCCGTAATTTCATCTTTATTAATCATATGAGTGTTTTATTATTTACAATTCAAAAAATATGGATACTTCCAAAAGAAATTTACCCTACACTAAAGAGAGGGCTTTGGATGATTATATATAATGTATTTAGCATAATTATATTATATACATATAAGTGAACATAACAGATTGTTTTCCATCTTTATGATCCTACAGTTTGGCTGAGGGAAATGTCTCATTTATTTAATTAGGGAAATGGTCATGTATTGTTATGGTTATTTTTAGTCTTACTTATCCTTTTTTTTAGATTATTAATATTAATCGTTTAAAAACTAGACCTGGAGGGGCCAGAGAGACAGCACAGTGGCAGGGTGTTTGCCTTGCACACAGCTGACCTGGGACAGGTCCAGGTTCAATTCCCGGCATCCTATAAGGTTCCCCGAGCCTGCCAGGAGCAATTTCTGAGTTCAGAGCCAGGAGTAATCCCTGAGCATGGCTGGGTATAGGGCCCCCCAAAACCAAAAAAAAACCAGAATATTTTTATTCATAAATACATACCAACCTGTCAAATTATCTATGAGCTTTGGCTAATATTATATTCAAAGTCAAAATAGTAAAGCTACTGCCAATGCTATAATTTGTGATTAATCAGAATGAACATTAGAGAGGGCCCAAGATAGTACAAGGAATAATCATTTGCCCTGAACATACCTGATCTCAGTTCTATCTCCAGGACCATGTTCTGCCAGGAATAACTCCTAAGCAAAAAGTGTACCACAAAAGCACACCTCCAAAAATATACATATAAATAAATATGCATATTGCATAGTGTCTTTTTCTTGGCCGGCTTGGTCTAAGGAAATAGTTTTAGAAATAAAAACATTTTTTAAATTTAAATTTCATGCTATCAGTAAAAAAAAAAAAAAGTAAGAAAAAAGTGAGACAAAGGGACACAAAAAGTACCTCATTTCTGCTAAGTGGATTATTCTGATAATAGTTACTGCTTTGCTAGTTTGGGGTCAGCAAAAAGCCCATAATCTGTTTGTTTGTTTGTTTGTTTTTGTCTTTGGGGGGGTAAATGCTTTTTACTAATACAGCAATGCCCATTTTATTTACTTTCTACAAATGATTCGACTAGATATTATGGGAGTTTAGTTGCCAAAAAACTATGATGTTAAAATGTTTATAATTTAGCTCTTTTAAAAAATACTTTGAGGGTCTCTATTCTAGATCTTTTAATATCTAACATAATACATCCTTATATAGGTACAAAGTTAAAGATTAATTTAAGAGCTAGAGATATAGTAAGGAGCTCAGTAGTAGAGCACTTGTAATGCGTGTGTTCAGACTCTGGGTTCCAATCTCCAGTATGACACACATCCAAAAAAAAAAAAAAAATTAAAAGTTTTGCCAATTTTATTTATCTAAGTCCTACCAAATTAAGGTTTAGTTTGAGTTGCTGTGTTCACTGAGGTTTCCCATGTACAAATCAACTATATTGGAAGAAGCTGTGAGGGTTAGCTTTAGATTAGCAAAAACTACTCCCATTAGATTTATTTGTTGCTTAATTATCTTTAAATTACTGTAAAATTACCATTTCGGAGTCACTATGAGAGGCCTGACCCAGGCTGGATGCAGGTCCTATCTCAGAGTGAGAGGCTTGGTCAAGGGAGAGTAGGGGCTCAATTATGTCATCGTAATCATCTTCCTCTGTGTCCCCCTCCCCATCGGCAAAAGTACCTCTAGTCAAGAAATCGGAGCGCGTCCGCGCCATTCGAGCTTTCTTTTTATGGGCCGGTCTGGCAACCTGCTTGACCAAATGATAAAACAAATAACACAACAATGTTTTGTTTTGTTTTTGGACATGATGCCAATGAAAGGCATCAGAGAGCTCATCAATTTCTTGAGATATCCCTCCACCCCACCAAACTCTGTGCACTGTAAATGGCCAGTATCACCAAAGCAACCCATACACAATACTACGGACAAAAACTAAGAATAAAAGCTAAGTCAGTTTTCCCTAGCCAATGATGTCGTCTTTCACTGCCAGAAGAAGTCATTATTTCTTGTATAAACTGTCTTCTTTTTTTTAACAATTTCTTTTTTCTAAACATTATCTAATTTTTAGACACCATTCTCTGCCTAAAATATGCCTCCCTAATTTTAACAAGCTTAAAGTGTTCTACCTATAAGAATAGTAATTTCTAGAATAGTATACCCCTATTTCAAAAAGACAGATAAACAATATTTAGTACCTACCTCTCCTTGACCTGGCCCACAAAATTTCATAGGCTTCGAAGCTGGTTCATTTATTTTATGAGGTTGGGGATTTGCACTGGTTAAGTCTTCTTTACTTAAACTTTAAGATAAAAACACAAGGGAATTCAGACCACACATTTCTTGGCAGCAATCTGAATATATTAACATGAACTGTAGCTAGTCAAAGAATTCCAGCACATCCTACAAATAGTATCAAATCTTATTCAATTTCCAAAGCAATATGTGAAGATACTACTATCAATTATTTATATGATAGGGGAGATTTCAGTGGTAAGCTTAGAGCATCTGCATCACAAGTTTAACGCCACAAGATTAATCTCAGGTGCCACCACATGTGATGAATAAGATCTTAATGGTAATTCTGCTTTTTGACTGGCAACTCTGCTACCTGGAATCTCTATAGCACAAGTGATTTCCGGTCGCATCATATTCATCACAACTAAAGGAATTATGACCCCAAACAATCATCACAATGAAAAGATGTGAAAATCTAGAGAGAACACAAGGGGTAAGGCTCTTATCCTGCAGGTGGTCCATCCTAAGATTTGGCTTCTAGTACTGCATATGGGAGGAGTGACCTCTGGAACAGAGAGCAAGAAATAAACCCTAAGCAAAATCTGGTGTGGCCCCAAAACAAAAAAAAAAAAAAAAGGTGTAAGCAATGTGACCAGAGACCCCCTCCAAATATAACATGGGAGCATCACTATATGTACTTAACCATGTATGCAACCTCTAGTTAATAGTCATAACAACATCAGAAGAAAGAAGGGAAGAGTTGAAGAATTTACACACATGACCAGATTACTAAAGTTGATAGTGCCTGCTAAATTCCATTAGGTTATCTAAGAACACTAATGAAATGAAATGGATATAATGCCAATTATGGTAAACTGTCAAATACCCAAAAATTTTTAGAATTAACCTTAGAAGCAGCATTTGACTTTATAGCCATTATGAAATGCATGATAAGTAGTCACCCACTGATGAGGACCTAATTTTTTTGCTTCATATTGAAGTGATCTTCATATTTAGATGATCTCTTTATAGTCTCAGAGGTCCATAAAGGTTGTCAAGAATCAAATACCAATTTGATATTGGTTAACAAATTTTCTGTTTTTTTTTTTTTTTTTCCCCCCCAGTTTGGGCTTGGAGGACACTTAGGGCTTATACCCAGGTGTTCAGGGCTTACTCCTAGTTCTGTGCTCAGTGGACCATATGGGGTGGTAGGTGTCAAATCTGGGTCAGCTGTGTGAAAGACAAGTGTCCCTGTATGATCACACCCACTGTATGATCTCTTTGGCTCTGCAAATTTTCTTTTGGGAATATCCACATAACTTTGCATCTATTTTAATTTTAAAACTTGGGATTCCACGAATAAAATCAACACTGGCAGGATAACATACTGCTATCAAGCTGGAAAAGTGTGCCCTTAGGACATATAGATGATATATACTCAACATTTTAATTTTACTTAAATAAGCATAATGATTCCTCTTTATTAACTATGTGAAAATGAATGACTAATGAAAATCTGTAAACTATATTTTGTGATCCCATTTACTATTAATTGTCAAATCTTAAAATTTATAAACATATTGCTTGTTACCTTTGCAAGATGTAGATTCATTAAGAATCAAATCTTACCTCAGAAATAATTCTGGGTTCTAAGTATTCATTGACTTTTGTTAGTTTTATAGTTTCATTGTTTAACTTTTTATAGGGATCTCAGGGCCTCTTCTAGCAGGGCTTACTTGAGGTGTACCAGGAGCTCAAGGGTCATCCAGGGCCACATCCAGTGGTCCTGGAAGAGTAGAGGCAATGCCACATATGCAAGAAACAAGCTCTGCCACTTGAGCTATCTCCCAAGTCCCTAAGAGTAAAAATTGACAGACTGTGCTTCCATTTAAAATCTTTCAGAAATGAAAAAAATTATTTGGAGGAGAGATTCCCAAGTGGTGATCAGAATGGTCAGAAGACCATTCTCAGACCTTAGCAAACTGGGCAAAAAGGAAGGTCTGTGAAGTAAATTTGGTGGTGCCAGGACCACTCACCTGGGGTGCTCAGGGTATATCTGGCCATAAGGGAGCCATAAGGTTGAAAGGTTGTCAGTCACCTGCAAAAGCATGAGCTTTAAGGCTGTACTACCTCCCTAGACTCCTGTTATTTTTTTACAGAGGCAGGCCAATGATTCTTAAGAGATTATCTTGTCTCTATTCTATGAAATAATCCCTAATCAAATCTAAATTGATGGCAATTTGCCCAGCTAAAAGCTTCTCAAAGATCTCCCCATTAAGTGTTTAATCAAATCTTAACAATCCCACCCCCTTAAAAAATCAAATTTGTTGCCTATGGACTTTGATTTAATCTACAAAGAAAAAAAGAATAGTATTTAACTATACTGCTTTTAAACATATCTTTTTTTTTTTTTTTTACATTTTTCCTTGATATGTTTTCTTGAGCCATATCCAGCTCTTTGTGCTCAGAGAACCATAAAGTGTGCCAAGGATCAAACCCAGGTCAGCCAACATGTACAAGGCATTCCTGTACCCTCTTTTCTGCTTGCTACAAGATTTATTTGTCTATTTGTCTGTCTTTGGGTTTTGGGATACACTCAGTGGCACTCAGGGGTTACTCCTGGCTCTTTGCTCAGAAATCACTCCTAGCAGGTTCTTGGGGACCATATGGGATACCAAGGATCAAACCCAGGTCAACCACATGCAAAGCAAATGACCTGCTCACTGTGCTATAGCTCCAGTCTCCTGATTAATTTTTTTATTCTCCACCATTTACCAGATGAAAACCACTTAGCATTTATCACTGCTATAGAAAGAATAGCACTCTAGGTTACTTCCTAAGTGTAAAACCCAATGCTAATTTCTAATCATAAAACTCAAGTTTTAATCTCAGCTTTTCTCTAAATATGTAACTCTGAATAAATCATTTAATGATGGTCCTAGTGACTTCAATAAGCTGAAACTGAACTAGATAATTTAGAATGGCCAACACTGGACTCTATAAAATTAGCATCTTTCTAGTATGTTTCTAGTACTAAAGACAGATTTGAAGTATAAAGTTTATCTTAAGCTTTCACACACCCAATACACAGAAACATTTATTTTAATAAGTTAAACCAAGTAGATTTTAGATTACTTCTCTTAGATAAAATGCTAAAAGGAATAATTCACAAGGATGATCAACACTTTTAAAAATCTACAAGAAAATCAAAAACACGGCTATGGATAAATGATGGTGTACACTCAGAGCTTGAGGGAAAGGGTAAGATGAGAGCTGTCTTTTGATAAGAAAGTTTCTTTTGCAAAATGAAAAATTACAGATGTCTGCATCTATTCGACAATACTGTACTACAGTTACAGATGGTTAAGATAATAATTCTGGGAGTATTTGGGGGGCACATCTAGTGATGGTCAAGGGTTATTACTAGTGTTCAGAGCATCGTGTAGTCATTGTGGATCAAACACAGGGCTCCTGCATGTAAAGTATATACACCAGTCCTTTGAGCTATCTCTTCTTGACCCCAGGTGGTAAATTTTATGTCAGGTGCTTTAACTACACACACAAAAATAAGTATAAACAACTTAGTGAAGACCACAGATGAAATAAAAGTTATGAAAAGGAACATTAACTTTGGGGGCCAAATCTGATGATGCTCAGGGTTTACCACTGGCTCTGCACTCAGGAATCACTCCAGGTAGAGCTAGGGGACCATATAGAATGCTGGGTATCAAATCCAGATTGGTCACTTGCAAAGGCAAATGTCCTACCTGCTGTGCTATTTCTTGGGCCCCAGAACATTAACTTTAAGTCTGACAATAGCACACTATAAACTGCCTTAATACAGCCAACACTTACTGACTACTTAGTGCATTATAAGCACTTACTGCCTTTCACAGTAATTTTTCACTTAATATGAGGGAAAACAGAAAACTCTTTATTTGTGCTTAGTCAAAAAATTATGAGGTATAATTATATCAAATTTTAGATGGCTGGCTAGGGTCAATATCTAGGGACTCTTTTTTACAGAGAAATCATTAATTTGAGTAGTATCTTCAAAAGTAACTGGAAAAGATCTAGGGACCCTTAATAATAATTCCCCATAAAAATTTTCATATAAGTCCATAAAAATAACATTTACTTACAGGGAAGTATTCATATTATCTTTTGGTGTGAAGAAAATGGCCCTAGTAGTTTCACTTCTGAAAGGGTCATCAGACTTGCGGCTGTAAGACTGAGATGACTTAAAATGTTCTCTTTTTGAAACGCGATTATTAGAGCGTTTAGAGGATACATTCTGCTGAGTAGACATTTTATATGCCTTCTGTGATTCTTTGTTAGTGTTATATTGACAGGAACCTTCTTTTCTTTCAAAAAACAGGGTGACAGGTCGGTCTTCCAGGGGCATGTGAGAAGAGGGACTCTCTTTCGGAAAAAGAGCTGCATCTTTTACAGTTACTGATGAAGGCCTTAGTACACTGGGTTCTTCCTTATTTACAGGATTTAGGATAAAGAGAGAGGAAGGTCTCTCTACTCTTTGCTTTGATTGATGAAAAGGTGATGGCAGGAGAGTTTCCCCAATTCGCTTTTCAACTGTCTGAAAAGCTTTACGTTCCTTTTCTAAAATGCCTGTCTGTTGTCGAATCTGTTCCATCATCTCTTTTTCATTCTGCTGCTGTAACTGCTTTTGCCTTTCTTCCTTCTCAGTGTTTAGCTTTTCTAACTTCTTAAGCACGGTATTAGAAGAATCCGTTTTCAAAGAAGTAACAATCAGATTTTCTCCGGAGAAGTGAGACTTTCTACCTTCCCTATTGATATCCAAAGAAAGAGTTGGAAGTACCTCTTCTTTGTTTCTCTGAATGCTTGTATCTAGTTGGGAACTGGTTTTCAGTAGATCTTGTTGAGGGATATAAAAAAAAGTAGGCAGACTATTTGAAATAAAGGAGTCTCTCACATGTGGCTTACATGTAATAGATTCAGAAGAACTAACAAGTTTTTCCTTCCTAGATCCATTCTTCAAAGGAACTGAGTCAGAGGGTGCCCCCTTAGAGTTAGTATCACTTGAGGTGCTAAGGGTATTATCTTGTGAATCAAATTTTGGGCTGCTTGGTATCTTGGGTGACAGAGACTGTAAGCCCTCATCATCTGGTTGGCTTTTTTGATTTTCTTCGTAAGTCAGAAGTTCCAAACTCCCTTGAGAGCTTTCACTATCAGGTGTACAACGTTGAGACTGAGGGCCCTCAGAAATCAGTTCTGTAGACCACCTACGTTCATCTGAAGGAGAAACACCTCCAAGAGAACGAACTTTCTGCAGTTCCAAGCTAAAAATAGCTTGTTCTAGTTCTCTCATTCTTCTACTTTCTCTTTTGGCTCGACCAACTTTTTTCTGGTGAAGATCCTCCAGGGACATAGGTCTTTCTCTTACAATCACATCATCCTGCAAGCTGATACCACTCTGGCTTCTAGTTCTCTCATGGTGGCTATTTGGGGACTCCTTCAAGTCCTCTGAACTTTCATATTTAATGCGATGACCCTCTATCACAGACTTACATTCCTCTATAGCTTTTACTCTGTTGTCAAAGGAGCAATCCTCCCATTCTGAAGGGTTGGAACCCTGAATTTCAAGAAGTCCAGATGGCTCAGTAGTCTCCAATCCAAAATTTAGTTTCATTTCTTTCACTCTTTGTTCTCTTAAAACTTTAAATCTGTATTTTTAAAAAATTGGAGAGAATGATTAGATAACCCTTGATTATTACAAAAAGAATATTAATAATACTCTGAGAAAATAGTATTGAGATTTTAAGAGGAAAATGTTTTGCAATGTTCTTTATATAAGACTATAGAAAGAGAGCCATTTTGAACTGCATCAGCTCTGCTACATGCTGTGGTCATGAAGCACCCAGCCTAGAACAAACAGCCTGAGGCCATGTCAACAAAGGTAAGCTGTTCTTGCCATGAAGGGTGGAGCCAAAGGAGTGTGGCCACTCTGTTTTGCGGCCTCACACATCTCCTAGCCAATGAACCCCAGAACAACACGTAGAAAACACCACATAAGTATGTTAATGGAGAAACAACACAGGTCAACACTACACACAGAGAATGAATATGGCAGCTCTGATCACCCAAAATTTAGCCTCTCGGATAAGAAGTTTAGAAAAGAAATATAGGGGGCCGGGCGGTGGCGCTCGAGGTAAGGTGCCTGCCTTACCTGCGCTAGCCTAGGAGACGGACCGCGGTTCGATCCCCCGGCGTCCCATATGGTCCCCCAAGCCAGGAGCGACTTCTGAGCGCATAGCCAGGAGTAACCCCTGAGCGTCACCGGGTGTGGCCCAAAAACCAAAAAAAAAAAAAAAAAAAAAGAAAAGAAATATAAAGAATCCTCAGAGAATTCAAAGAAAGCATGGATTGAGCTGAACAAACCACAAATAAGAATCAAGAGGATATAAAAATAGAAATGAAAAAAACTCCAAACTGAAATAACAGGACTAAAAAACATGGTAGGCGAAATAAAAACCTCAGCAGAACGCCTCTCCAACAGAGTAACAGCAGCTGAACACTGAATCAGTGAACTGAAGAGATTCATAACAACTCCATACAACACAAGAGATTGGAAAAGAGATTTAAAGCAAACAATCAGACAATGGAAAAAATACTCAAAGAATGTGAATAGAAGTCTGATAAACTCAACAGACATAACCTAAGAATCATTGGAGTCCCAGAGATTCAGGAAGAAAATCCCCAGGAAGAATCAATAATCAAGGATATCATTGCAGAGAAAGTCTGAGCGCTAAAGACTGCAAGTAACCAAAAGAGACCCAAAGAAAAGCACCCCAAGACACATCCTAATCACTATGATTAATCCCACAGATAGGGATAGAATACTGAAAGCAGCAAGATCAAAAAGGGTAAAATTACATTCAAAGGAGTGCTGTTAATATTTACAGCAGATGTGTCGCAAGAAACCATCAAGGCTAGAAGGGAATGGTGGGACATAGTGACAAAACTCAATGAAATGAATGCTTCACCTAGAATACTACACCCAGCCAGACTATGTTCAGTTTTAAAGAAAGTATACATAGTATATAATAGATCAGAAATACTAGACTCAAAACCAGCCTTAAAAGAAAAACTGAAAGGTCTACTTTAAGACAAGACAGACCAACAGACACACCAAACTTCTACACAAAGATTACACTAAATCCTTTAACCATTCTCTTTCTTTTTTTTTGGTTTTTGGGCCACACCCAGTAACGCTCAGGGGTTACTCCTGGCTATGTGCTCAGAAGTCGCTCCTGGCTTGGGGGGACCATATGGGACGCCGGGGGATCGAACCGCGGTCCGTCCGAGGCTAGCGTAGGCAAGGCAGGCACCTTACCTTTAGCGCCACCGCCCGGCCCCTAACCATTCTCTTTCAACATCAATGAACTAAATGGAGGGAGGGAGGGAGGGAGAGGGAGAGGGAAAGGGAGAGGGAGAGGGAGAGAGAGGAGAGGAGAGAGGGAGAGAGAGAGAGAGAGAGAGAGAGAGAGAGAGAGAGAGAGAGAGAGAGGGAGAGAGAGAGAGAGGGAGAGAGAGAGAGAGAGAGAGGGAGAGAGGGAGAGAGAGAGAGAGAGGGAGAGAGAGAGAGAGAGAGACACGGGGCCAGTTTGATAGCCAGCGGTAGGTCGTTTGCCTTGCACACAGCCAATCCAGGAGGGATGGCAGTTCAAATCCAAGCATCCCATATGGTCCCCCAAGCCTGCCAGGAGTGATTTCTGAGTGCAGAGTCAGGAGAAACCCAAGTGCCACTGGTATGACCAAAAACAAAACAAAACAAGTGAGAGAGAGAGAGAGAGAGAGAGAGAGAGAGAGAGAGAGAGAGAGAGAGAGAGAGAGAGAGAATGGATCAAAAAGCTGAACCCAACATTCTGCTACCTACAAGAAACACATCTTAATATTCAGAACAAATATAGACTCAAAACCAAAGGCTTGGAAGACATTCATTCAAGCAAACAACTCCCTTATAAAAGCTAAAGTGAGGGGCCAGAGTGGTAGCACAGAGGTAGGGCATTTGCCTTGTCCATGGCTCACCTAGGATGGACAACAATTTGTTCCCCTGGTGTCCCATATGGTCCCCAAGCCAGGCACAATTTCTGAGTGAACAGCCAGGAGTAACCCCTAAGTATCACCAGGTGTGGCCCAAAAACCAAAACCAAAAAACTAAAAAAGAAAAATAAAAGATGTTATTGTAATAATCACCAGAGACAATAGAGATGAGGGCTGGAAGGACCAGCACACAATATGAAACTCACCAAAAGAGTGATGAGTGCAGTTAGGAAAATAACTACACTGACAACTATGTTGACAATGTCATTGTCAACAATAAGCAAAATGCTTATTTCGAATACAGGTGGGGGTAGGGTGGGGGAGCAGGGGGATTGGGGACATTGGTGATGGGAATATTGCACTGGTGAAGGGGGGGGTGTTCTTTTTATGACTGAAACCCACTATAATCATGTTTGTAATCATGCTGCTTAAATAAAGATATTTAAAAACAAACAAAAAAAAGCTGGAGTGGCCAAATTAGTATCAGATGATAAAAAATTTAGATTTAGACATTTCATCATAAAATAAATATCATAAAATAAAATCTCCTAAACATATATGCATCCAATGAAGGACCAGCAAAATACTTAATACACTTGTTGATAAATCTGAAAGAAGACATCAACAGGAACACAATAATAGTGGAAGACCTTAACAAAGCCCTGTCACCCACTGATAGGTCAACAACAGGCTGAAACCCAAAAAGAATATAATAGCTCTGGAAGGAGAAATGGAATAAAGTGGACTAGTAGATAGAGGGCACTCTATCCCCAGGAAACTGGATATACATTCTTCTCCAATGCACATGGGTCATTTTCCAGGATAAGACTACATGCTGGTCCATAAACCATACCTCCATAAAATTCTACAAACTACTTTCTCAGATCACAATTACTGAAATTAGAAGTAAACTACAAAGGGACACAGAAGAAAAATGTTAACAGCTGGAAAGTAAACAGCTCACTACTGAACAACCAGTGGGTCAGAGATTAAATCAAAGAGGAAATCAAAAGATTCCTGGAATCTAATGTAAATGAAGATAAAAATGACCAAAATTTATGGGACACAACAAAAGCAGTACACTAAGAGCACACATCAAAAAGGAAGACAAGGCCTACATAAATAACTTAGTAACACAGCATATAAAATTAGAAAATGATTAACAAAATGAACCAAAAATAGGTGGGCAGAAGGAAATAACAAAGCCTAGAGCATAAATCAATGCAGTGGAAATCCCCAAAGCAATCAGAAAGATCAATGAAAGTAAAAGTTAGTTCTTAAAACAAAACAAAAAAAAAAACAAGATTGATAAACCACTAGCAAAACTCACAAAGAAAGGGAAACTTAATAAACCGGATTAAAAATGAAAACAGGTTATCGATATAGATACCACAGATATTCAAAGAATAATCAGAGACTAATCTGAAAAACTCTATGATACAAAACATGGGAACCTGGAAGAAATGGATAAATTCTTGGACTTTTATAGTCTCCCACAGTTGAATCAGGATGATAGCATATCTAAACAGACCCATCATAACTGAGGAAATTAAAATGGTCATCAAAAGTCTTCCCAAAAACAAAAGCCCAGGCCCAGATGAATTTATTAACAAATTCTATCAAAACTTTCAAGAGGAATTACTACCAATCCTCTTCAGGCTCTTCCAGGAAATTGAAGAAACAGAAACACTCTCAAATAGTTTTTATGAAGGTAATATCATCCTGATACCAAAACCTGACAGAGATGTTGCAAGAAAAGAAAACTACATACCAACATCCCTGATAAATACAGATGCAAAGATCCTCAACAAAATTCTGGCAAATAAGATCCAATGCCTCATCAAGGTCATACACTACAACCAAGTAGGTTCATTCCAAGAATGCAAGGATGATTTAACATACATGAATCAATCAACAGAGTACACCATATCAACAAATATAATAAAAAACATATGATCATATCAATATATGCAGAGAAAGCATTCAGTAAGGTCCAATGCCCATTCATGATAAAAACTCTCAACAAGATGGGAATGAAAGAAACTTTTCTCAATATAGTCAAGGCCATTTACTACAAGCCCCTTACAAATACTATACGTAATGGAGACAAACTAAAACCCTTTAATCTAAAATCCAGAAGAAGACAGGGCTGCCCCCTCTCACTACTCCTATTTAACATAGTACTGGAAGCACTTGCCATAGCAATTTTAGGCAAGAAAAAGAAATCAAGGACATCCAAAAACGAAAGGAAGAAGTCAAGCTCTCTTGTTTGCAGATGACATGATACTACATTTAGAAAACCCTAAAGACTCTACCAAAAACTTCTAGAAACAATAGACTCATAGAACAAAGTGGCAAACTACAAAATTAACACACAAAAATCAATGGCCTTCTTTGTGACAAATAATGATAGAAAAGAAATGATAGTAAAAAAATAATCCCATTCACAATAGTGCTACAGAAACTCAAATATCTAAACTAAAAGAGGTGAAGCAAAGAAAATTACAAAAAACTGCTTCAAGAAGTAAAGACACACGAAAATGGAAATGAAGACATGTACCCTGCTCATGAATTGGGAGAATTAACATTATTAAAATGGCAATACTCCCCAAAACATTGTACATATTTAATGAAATCCCTCTAAGAATACCCATGAAAATCTTCAAAGAAGTGGATCAAACACTCCTGAAATTCATTTGGAACAATAAACACCCACGGCTAAAGCAACCCTTAGAAAAAAGATGGGAGGCATCACTTTCCCAACTTTAAATTATTTGGGGTGGGGCTGGGTTTTGGGCCACACCTGTTTGATGCTCAGGGGTTACTCCTGGCTATGCGCTCAGAAATCGCCAAAGGCTTGGGGGGAACCATATGAGATGCCGGGACATCGAACCATGGTCCGCCCTAACTACACTCACCACTTTTTGCAGTAGTGATAATTTAATCCCTTTCTTTGTTTCTTTATACTCTGCATTACATAAAGATGGTATGCATCTTTTACCTTCTGACTCATTTTACTTAGCATGGCACCCTACAATCCCATCTTGGGGACAGCACCTGGCTGAGATAGTGCTTACACTTAAAGGTACCCAGGGACCAAATTGTTCTTGGCATCAAACTGGGCTTGATCACATGCGAAGCAAGCACTCTGACCTCTATACTATCACATTGCCCCAAATATACTATATTTTTTTAGTTTAAACAATTTATTTTATTTTACTGCAGATGTTTTTATTTTTACTCTCTTCCAAATGAGGCTTAAACTTGAGAATAAAGTTCTTTCTATCTAATCAAATTTTGAATGTTAAAAAATTAGGTATATTATTATTATTATTATTTTTGTGTGTGTGTGGTTTTTGGGTCACACCCGGCAGTACTCAGGGATTATTCCTGGCTCCAGGCTCAGAAATTACTCCTGGCAGGTATGGGGGACCATATGGGACGCCGGGATTCGAACTGATGACCTCCTGAATGAAAGGCAAACGCCTTACCTCAGTGCTATCTCTCCGGCCCCGGTATATTATTAACAATTAAATAAATTAGCTTAATTTATATATTTATAAAGTATGTCACATGCCTTCAAAATATCTTAATCTCATTAAGGAGGCACATATACACTAAAATGCATATTCATATATATAAATTATTTAAGAAATTCAGTGTAGTAATTGTTATTTTCTTTTGTTTGCTTTGGGGCCACTCCTGGCCATGTTCAGGGATCACTCCTGGAAGATCACAGGCGATCAACTGAGGTGTCAGGGACGGAATTCAGGTTGGTTGTGTCTGAGGAAAGCACTCCAATTGCTGTGCTGCTACTCTCACTCCCTAACACAGTAATTTGCAGGAAAAAGTTATGAAGGATTTGAATTAAAAAAGAAAAAAAAAAAAGATTTTGATCCAAATGGGAATTCTGTTGCCATGGCTCTTTCTTTTTTTTTTCTTAGTTTTTGGGCCACACCCAGTAGTGCTCAGGGGTTACTCCTGGCTGTCTGCTCAGAAATAGCTCCTGGCAGGCACGGGGGACCATATGGGACACCGGGATTCGAACCAACCACCTTTGGTCCTGGATCGGCTGCTTGCAAGGCAAATGCCGCTGTGCTAGCTCTCCGGGCCGCCATGGCTCTTTCTAATCCTCCATTACAACTAAGTACAGAAGAAGGTCAATTTCAAACAAACATTAAAGAATCCATCTAGTCCAAGCTACTTAGTTTTGGTACAGAGGAACTGAAGTTAGATTTATTCAGCTCTCTACAATCAGTAAGGCAATACTATTTTTAAGTAGGCATCTAGTCAAATGATAAATTAACTCAAAAGCTCTCATTTTTGTATTATCCTTATTTTAAAGGAAGGCTTAAAAATATAACTAGAGGTTTCTGTAGGTAAGAAATGTTGAGTAATCCTATTTTCATCCTAAAGATTCAACCTAATGTAACGATTAACTCTTGACCATCATAAATAATTAGGCCACTCAGGATTTCTATATAATTCATTTCAATAAACACTTACTTAGCTGTAATTATAGACCATATACAATGTAGGTAAAATGCCAGGAGGACAAGTGTCTAAGGAAGACAAATTATTCAGAAAGCCAATTCTAATACATGTTAGACAAGTGTTAAAAAGAGTACTTGGGAAGCAAGTAGTAATTATAACAACAAAAATTACCTTTGTCTTGCTCTGAATCCTCTACATGCTGACTGCAAAAGAATAATCCTATTCCTTAACAGGTGATACTTCTTACTTTCTCTGTGGCCTTTCCATCTTGCCTGTAGGTAGGTAGCAGCCGAGTGCCTCCGCCTAGAATATTCCCTCCACCTCCGCTGAATGGCAATCACTGCAGCCCGGAGCTCCAAGAATCGTTGCCTCTCTAAGTGAGCACGCCAGGAAGCTTGGAGAAGAGTGGCTGCACTAGCTATCACTAGAGCATCCTGTTGCACAGCTTCATCTCTAATTTGTTTCTGATTTAGGTGATTCCTCCAGAAACGCTGATGGAAGACAAAACAATGAAACCTATCCTCATATCAAATTCCAAAATATCAAAAAAAGTAAAAAAAAAAAGTATGTTTTTGGATAGGAGGGGTGGAGAGATGGGATAAACCATACACTAGGTTATTCCTAGCTCTGTGCACAGGGGACCACGGAATGTGGGGAATCAAATCAGGGTAAGTCACATGCAAGACAAATACCTACCCACTGTACTAACGCTTGGGCCCCCACAATAGATATCTTATGTCATACTTGGATGTTAGGTGGCTTAATGATCAAACTGAAGGTGGGCTAAAGTTAAAAAAAAGTTTTCTTTACCAGATATGCTTAGCTAGAACCACCATTTTAGATAATATAGCCTTGATGCTTTGATTAAGTCAATTATTAAGCTTAGGATAATTTAAATTTTTAATGCTACAAGGCTTATAAATTAATTGGTTGCTCTTTTGGGGCCACATCTGGCCATGCTCAGGGCTTACTTCTAGCTCAGCACTCAGATCACTCCTGGTGGTGCTCAGAGGAGCATATGGAGTGTCAAAGATAAAAACAAGAGTCAGGCACATTTAAGGTAAACACACTATCCACTGTACTATCTCTCTGGTCCTTACAAGTTAACAAATCATATTTCTATGCTATGACAGTATTAATTTACCCATATTAATACATTTCAAAGATAAAAGATACTAAATATTTTATTAAAAAAAAAACAAAACAACTGACATCTTCCAGGAAACCCAGCAATGTAACAACAACCACATACACAGTTGCCATGTTTGAACCAGGCCAGTTCAGTAGACTCACTCTTTTCGCAAGAGATGTAAACCAAACTGAGAAAGATTATGGCTACACAGGCCCACACAGAACAAAGCTAGCCCCTGCCCTACCAAAAACAAGCTTGCTGTCTCCATCATCCAGAAACAGTTTCCTTAATAGCCCTGCCTCATTACTGACCCTCTATAATTCCCTGTGGGAACACCAATCTGACCACACTTCACCTACGATGATTTGGGGGACTAATATCATTAGGGTTTTTTGGAGCAAGTGTAGGAACCTTTCCCCCATATTTTCCTTCTAACAGGAGGCCTGCCAGCTGAGTACATGCTTCTAATAGTCATAGTTTCAGTAATAGTGCTTTGAATTTCTGGACAACTTCATTTAATGCAGTCATCCCTAAAAGAACACCACAATTTAATAGATTGAACAGCTAACAGGAGCTTATTAGACCTTCTGCCATTGTATTAATAACTTATTGGAGATACAATAATTATCACAAATATGTTTGCTACTCTACTTTTTCTTTCCTTCTTTTTTTTCTTTCTACTTTTTCAATAACTTTGTTTTCACTTATCTAAAAACAAATGTATTATGATTAACTATGTCAACTATGTGATGTATTTTCTTAAAAAAGAAAAAAGTCAATATTAACCATTTAGGAACAAAATAAAACAAATGTGAAATAAAGTACCTAGCCTCTAAAATGAGTATATATTAGAGAGATAACTACACTAACAACTATCATGACAATGGTAATGAGGGAAAAAAATGTGGTAATGCCCCTGATTCAATGTCACTATGTACCTAAAATAGTACTGTGAAAGATTTGTAATTTTACTTTGGTCAAAAATAAAAATTATTTAATTAAAAAAAATTGAATGCCTGTCTTGAAGACAGTGGGGGAGGCTGATGAAAGGGGAATGGTGGTGGGAAGGTTTCACTGGGGAAGGGGTATATTTTTTATGAGTGAAACCTAACTACATACATGTTTGTAATCATGGTGCTTAAATGAAGATATAAAAAAATAAGATGAGTAGATAACAACAAACACCACTTAAAAAAAAACTGTTAAACAAAAATGACCATGTCAACAAAAATTAAGACAAATATTTAACTTCTTTGGCAAAATTGCTTTGTCCCTAACTCAAGCATCACAAGTAACTACAGATTCAATTTTTTTTTGGGGGGGGGGGGGAACCACACCCAGCGGTGCTCAGGGTTATTCCTAGCACTGCATTAAGAAATCACTCCTGGTTGGCGGCCCCGCCCCCGCCCGGTTCGCTGGGCCTGACCGGTTGGAAGCAGCCGCATGGCATGGCGCAGGATGGGGCGGAGGCGGGGGCAGGGTCTCGCCTGCACTTGCGCAGGCCCGCCCGCCCGCCCGTCCCTCCCTTCCTGGCCTTGGCCTGGCGGGTCTCCCACCGCCCCGGGTCTCGCCCCGGCTGGCCGGCCCCATCCCACCCCACCCCCACCCACCCAAGGGAAAAAAAAAAACCTGGATTCATACTGGGTTGGCCATGTGCAAAGCAAACGCCCTACTGCAGTGCTATCACTCCGGCCCCCAGATTAAATTTAATATAAATTTGACTACATTGAAATTTAATAAAAGTTTTATTACAGGAGAGTTAATGTTAGTATTAAGGAACTTTATTAAGTGAGTGATAAATAAATCTCATCTCTGCAGAAATGCATATTTGTATTTAAATATTTCATAGGGAAACCATTTTGTTTACTAAAACAATAGTCAATCAATTAGTCAATTTTATGCAAAGAATATTTTGTCTCCCACCTGGATAATCATGGATGCTTGTCTCAGTTGTAAGAAATGCTGCCTACACAGCAAGACCCTGAACCATCGCTGCAACAATATGATTCTGCGGAGTACCTCTTGATGAAGCACATCTTGTAGATGCTGTCGTTCCTGCTCCTTTAAGAAGACCTGTCAAAGGGAAAAAAGATGAGAAAGGCTTTTAGAAAAATGAGAAACCTATTTCATGGATCATCCTTCTGGTGATAAAACTTTCAGAGATGAATATAGGGGTAAACATTTAAAAGCAGTTTTGACAACATATTCCTATGTACTTTGTACAAAGTAGCATTCTCAAACTTAAAAGGAGAGATTAATGTGGGAATTACAAGGGTCAGTGGCCTTGATTATATTGATCTAGGAGAGTAGTATTGCTACATATACAAAGCAGAAACTCAACAATACTGTAATCATTAGACCTAACTATAACCATCAAACTGAAATGTGCCTGTCAAGGTGGCAGAAAAAGGGGGTTACAGGAGGGGGAGGGGAAAGCATGAGAGTTCTCAAAGGGCAAATTGACTGTGGTGGTGGGATTGGTGTTGTAACATTGTATATCTAAGATTCATCTATCAATAACTTTGCAAATTGTGGCTCTAATTAATTTCAAAAATGTAAATTAAAAGGAGGTATTAAGATATAGAAAGGAGGGGCCGGAGAGATAGCATGGAGGTAAGGCATTTGCCTTTCACGCAGAAGGTCATCGGTTCGAATCCTGGCGTCCTGTATGGTCCCCCGTGCCTGCCAGAAGCAATTTCTGAGCATGGAGCCAGGAATAACCCATGAGCACTGCCAGGTGTGACCCAAAAACCACAAAAAAAAAAAAATATAGAAAGGAAATAAAAAACAATCATGAACATAACAACCCCAAACCAGGCCCAAAGAGGTAGTATAGGAGTAAAGGTACATGCCCGTGCATATGGGTTACACTGGTGGTACTAGTAACCTCCAGCATTGCATCCTGAACCACTGGCCTAACCAATCCATCAGGGTCCATTCCATTTTGTTTGTTTGTTTGTTTTTGTTTTGGGGTCACACCTGGCAGCACTCAGGGGTTACTCCTGGCTCTACGCTCAGAAATCACTCCTGGCAAGTTCGGGAGACCATATGGCATGCCGAAATTTGAACCACCATCCTACTGCCTCCATGCCATCTCTCCGGCCCTGAAATGGTCCATTCTTGAGTCCCTCCGGCCCCGAAATGGTCCATTGTTGAGTCCCTCCACTGAACCACTAACCCAGAGGGATCAAGGATTGGCTCCTGATACCCTTGAAAGTTACTTGAGAGTTAAACATCCCACACACACAAAACAATAAAACAAAAACAAGAAACCCAACTTAGTACCAGAGACTGTGATACATTCATTATTCCTTTCAATATGAACATTACAAATATTACGAATGCTTCATTATGATATTATGAATGAATGTATTACCAATAATAGTTCGTATTTTCAAATGTGGTGGGATGGAGAAAAAAGTTGAGAATCACAGATCTAAAGTTTGATCATAAAATTAATCATTAATAATAGTCCCTCAAAACCCATTATGCATCAATAGCTCTTTGCTATCCATAGTGACTGACCACACTATTTTTGTTTTTTGTTTTGGGGCCACTCCCAGAGATGTTCAGAGGTTACTTCTGTCTCTCTGTACTCAGGAATCACTCCTGGCAGTGCTTGGGGGAATCATATGGGATGCTAGGTTGGCCAATGCAAGTCAAGTGCCATACTCACTATACCATCTATTTGGCCCCATTTTATTTAATTTTTCATTCCATTAATAAAACTTTAGGGTTATAAAGGGATACAAAAATAACTTCAGTATATTCTCTTTGGAAACAGCATTGATACATTTTACAGGTTAGGGCAGGTATATATTTAAAACTGTATATACTTAAATCAAAATATTAAGTTAAGAGTGAAGCAAGAGGCACATGGGAGGTAACAAGGATAGGAATCAGTGGCCTCAGACACATAGGTGGGATAACTATACATCTAAAACACAGAGCCAACAACAATGTAAACATGAGATCCAAACTTCAACAACCAAACTTAAAAATGTGACTGTTAAAGAGGTACATTGAAGCAGCGGCAGGGGACAAGTTGTTGAAGACAAGTTGTTGCTGGTGGTGATTGGTGTTGGAACTCTGCCTGAAACTCAATTATGAATTAACTTTGTAAATGATAATGCTTTAATTAAAAAAATATAAGAAGGCTGTAGCAATAGCACAAGCAGGTAGGGCATTTGCCTTGCAAACAGCTAACCAGTTCAATCACTGTCATACCATATGATTCCCCAAGTCTGCCAGAATTAACTCGAATGCTACCAGTTGTGACCCAAAAAGCAAAAAAGGAAAAATGTAAAATATAACAAGAACAAAAATGTAATAAAATTTTATATATTTAAGATATATGACTTTGTGATGATTTAATATATATGTACAATGTGACTAGCACAAACCAAATGGGTGTACAACACCACACCCTACATCCTACAACAGAAACAGCCCAGTTCCTTGAATAATTCAAAAAATATAAGCAGCTAAATCCTCTCAGATGAAAGAGCTGAGCTATAAACTCTCAGAGATTTTTTCCCCATGAAATAGGACTGGGCCAAGCACTGTTAGGAGTAATTCCTTAGCTCAGACCAGAAATAACCCTAAGCAGAGTCAGGCAAGGCTCAAAAACCAAAAAGGAGATAGAAGTAAAATTTTAAACAAAGAAAGGAAAAATTAAAGTGAAAAGTAAATCTGGGGTTGGAGTGATAGCACAGTGGTAGGGCGTGTTGCCTTGCATGAAGTTGACCCGGGTTCGATCCCTGACATCCCATATGGTTCCCCGAGCCTGCCAGGAGTAAACCCTGAATGCCTTTAGGTGTAACCTCCCCCACCAAAAAGAAACACAGTGAAAAGTTAACAAAAGATGACTGTTTTCTTGCCTACAAATATGTAAGTGTAACATAAAATGAGAGAAGTTGAGTAAAATAATCCTGGCAAGGTCATTTGGGCAAATTGAATTGGAGATAGCAGAAAAGATCCTCTAGATAAATTTTAGACCAGGGGTCTCAAACTTGCATGGGTCATTTGCAGCCCTCCGTACAACATTTTGTGGCCCACAGCCGGCCTTCAAATATCGAAGTATTCGCGATTATTCGCTTACCAAATAATCGCAATAAAAATCACATTAGTAAGGAAAAAATCGCATTAAACATTCGCATACCCCAAGCAGTTCCGTTCGGGGTATGCAAATGTTTAATGCGATTTTTTTTTTCTTACTAATGTGATTTTTTTATTGCGAATATTCGGTAAGCGAAATCCCTTATGAGGCCCTGCCTCACCCCGACTTTGCCTCCTGCGGCCCCCAGGTAAACTGAGTTTGAGACCCCTGTTTTAGACATTCTATAGTTTCAATTTTAACATTAGCTAGAAACTAAGTAATACTATACTACTAAATGCAGATTTTGACTACATCAATTTCTTTATGACACACGAACACTTTTTTTGTTTTGTTTTCTTTTTGAGTCACACCCGGCAGTGCTCAGGGGTCACTCCTGCTCTACGCTCAGAAATCGCTCCTGGCAGGCTGAGGGACCATCTGGGATGCCGGGATTTGAATCATTCTTCTGCATGCAAGGCAAATGCCCTACCTCCATGCTATCTCTCTGGCCCCCACACGAACACTTTTTAAAAAGAAATTCTTGTAGGCAAAGATTAGAGTATTATTTAAGTACAAAAATATAATCAATTTTGGCAAAGATTAAGATTATACATATTTACCATGGATTTTCCAACTTGATAATTATCTGGATTAAGATTTATTTTCCTGAAGAAATCCTGAATATTAAGTTTGGACGGAACAATATTGCGGGACAGTAGCACGTGGAAATGGCTCACAAAGTCCTAAAAAATGAAAGGAAAATGTAAAATCATAATATTAATTAGATATAAACAAAATCTTAAATCTAGCTAATTATCTTCTTATTGATTCTTTGTTTTTAAATCTTTCAAACAAGGTTAAAAATGTATTTTTCAGTACTAGAGGATAATTTGGAAAAAGCATAGAGAATGGGAGAACATATATTCTATTAATTTTATCATCAAAGAGAATTAAAATAAGAAAAGCAGGGCAGAAACTATTTCTTTGGGAAAACTGTATTGAATAAAATGGTTGGTGTTTTTTTAATGAACTCATAGCACTTGTTTTGCAAATTAAATTAAATGCCCTATGCAACAAAAAAGCTATCTAACGAAAACCTAAAATTCTTAGTAGAAATATTAGCAAAGGAAGCTTCCTATGGAACATGTATCACCATAAGAAAACTTTAGGGAATGGGTGTAGAGCAATAATACAATGTAGTGCTCTTGCCTTGCACACGGTCTACTGACTTGATCTTTGGCATCCCATCTAGTTCCCAGGACCCAACAGGAATAATTCCTGAGTGCAGTCCACAAACAAACATACAAACAAAAGAAAACTTTAGGAAAAACCAAATGGTGAACTTTTCTTTTGAACTAGGTAGTTCTGACTGAGTTATTTTAGGATTAATAAATATGAGAAATTCCATTATGAGTAATTCTAGTATTGGGCAAGAAGTCAGATCTAAAATGAGAATGTAGAAATACTTAATTTAATTACAATACAAGCTTAATGAAACTTCTATAATTAAATATGGGTGTGCTCTATTCCTCTTAAATTTTGTTTATAAAATAATGAAAGTTGGAGAAATTAAAAATCAATAAACATGGGATTGCTTAATGTGTATAGACATATTATAAAATATATAAATTTATATAACACTATAAAAGCATCACCTGGAAAGAATATTTGCAGCTGTATCCTGACTGACGAATTCGAACAATCTCCAGCATCCCAGTGTACCGAAGCTGTCTAAGCACTAATGCATCATTGAACCTTAAAGGTAGCTGAAACAAAATAATTGAAAAATACATTGAACAAGAAGAGATGGCTAAAATTATGTCTGTCCTACAAATATAAAAAATTTTCAAATATTGAAACAGATTAAGAAACCCAACATTTTTCTATTCAGACTGCAAACTATTTTCCCATGAGGAACAGAAAGATTGAAAATGTTTATGTATACATTTTAGCTATACTTTTGCACAACCTAAATATGGGGGAAATATTATAGAAAACAGAAAGAAATTAAGACTATTCACACTCTTCACTCAAAAAATAACCATTGGGCATTAAAAAAGTGTTAAGTTTTTATGTAGAACATAGTTTATATCCAAATAAGAGAGATGATAAATATTAGAGCAATAGTTACATAAAAATTCTTCCTTTTTGGGGCCGAAGAGATAGCATGGAGGTAAGGCATTTGCCTTTCACGCAGAAGGTCATCGGTTAGTAAATGAACTTTAAAAAAGCTCTCATTTACAAATTTTTTTACCTTTTCAGCATTAGAGCGAATGCATTTTACAAAATATGGTTCTGCTTGACCAAGTGTCTCCATTAGCTTGCTTAATGAAGCCTGCAATAGAAAGCAATTAATTAGCATTTTCCCCTTCACCCAAAAGTAATGATAGCAAAATAACCAAGGAAGGAAGGAAGGAAAGAAAGGAGGGAGGGACGAAGGAGGAAGGAAGGAAGGAAGGAAGGAAGGAAGGAAGGAAGGAAGGAGGGAGGGAGGGAGGGAGGGAGGGAGGGAGGGAGGGAGGGAGGGAGGGAGGGAGGGAGGGAGGGAGGGAGGGAGGGAGGGAGGGAAGGAAGGAAGGAAGGAAGGAAGGAAGGAAGGAAGGAAGGAAGGAAGGAAGGAAGGAAGGAAGGAAGGAAGGAAGGAAGGAAGGAAGGAAGGAAGGAAGGAAGGGGAGAAGGGAGGGAGGTGAATCAGCCTCCCTTCCTCCATTCCTTTCATTGCTACAAACATTTCTCGAGCAAACTAGAATTGCTTTAATTTGTAGCAATGTTTCCATTTCCAATAATGGTCATTTGAGCTTGACTTATTTTTCCTGATTTTCTTTGCTTTGAAAATAAAAACAGATTTAAAAATAATTTCTAATTAAAGTGGTAAGTACTGTTTTCTGCCCTTTAGCTGTTTTAAGATATCACTCATTTGATTTTTTTAAGACTAGTTTTTGTTATTTTTATTTAAATTAATTTTAAAATTTATACACCGTGGTTATGAGATTGATTATAATGTTTTCTTTCTTTTACAGATAAAGTTGTTCATGATCGAGTTACAAGCATATAATTTACAACGACCTCCACCAGTACATATTTTCTGCCACCAATGTCCCCAGTTTCCCTCTCACACTCTCTCATGTCTTCTCCCCTTTCTGTTTCTGGGGTATATATTTTCTTTTTCTTTTCTTTTCTTCTATTTCCTTCCCTTTCTTCCCTTCCCCCTTCCTTCTTACCACTCCTCCTTCATCTCTCTCTCTCTTTTGGGGGGGGGGGGACGGGACAAAAAGGGATCACAAGTCATATTCAGGAATTCCAGGAGTCTATCCTGAAAGTTCTCAGCCAACTCAGTGTGATGGCATGTGAATGTGACACTCTGCAGGATTATTTACCCTGGCTACTCCAGTGGAACATGAAGGCTTCCAGGGCCACACCCAATGCTGCTGACTACCTCTCGTGCACTGTTGGGAACCATGTAAGTGCTGAGAACGAAAACCGGGTTGGCCACAAGGCAAAGCATACATCTAAATCCTCATACTATTTCAATTCCTTGGCTTGTTTTTAAATTTGATTAAAGAACTGAGTGCTGAACGGGGATAGGGACATGCATGGTATCACTTCCTTAACAACAGTGCAAACTACAGGAAAGAGAAGGACAGGGAAAGGGAGAGAGAGAGGGTGAGGAAGAGGGAGAGAGAGAGGGAGAGGGAGAGAGAGAGGGAGAGGGAAAGAGAGAGGGAGAGGGAGAGGGAGAGAGGGGGCAAGGAGGAGGGAGAGGGAGGGAGGGAGAGAGGGAGAGAGAGGGAGGGAGGGAGGGAGGGAGGGAGGGAGGGAGAGGGAGAGGGAGAGAGGGGGCAAGGAGGAGGGAGAGGGAGGGAGGGAGAGAGAGGGAGGGAGGGAGGGAGGGAGGGAGGGAGGGAGGGAGGGAGAGGGAGGGAGAGGGAGAGAGGGGGGGAGAGAGATGATGGGAGGAAAACTGGGGACACTTGGCAGGAAAAGTGTACTGGTGAAGGGTGGTTTTTACGTTCTTCTCCATCATGAACAATTCTTTAACCATGGTACTTAAATAATTATTAAAAAACAAAGGGAAATGCACTTTTGTAAGATGAAACCCAGCTACCAACCCCAAACAATGATGTTTCCCCCAACTTCCTCCTTCCTAAAAACTACTCCTTTGATGTGTAAAAACCCACTAGATAGTACTTTTGTCTCTCTGAACCTGCCCCTGCCTGGTATTAGGAATTGGTTTTAATAAAGAAGGAAGAGTTCTGACTTGGGACTAAGGCAGAGAAAGGCAAAAGGCCAAGGATACCATGATTATCCTTTCCTGACGTCTTGGGTTATTTCTTCACTGCTAACCTGGTTCTTCAGACCCGTACCCCTAAGCAGTTAAAAACACAACGTGAGGAGCTGGAGCAGTGGCACAAGCGGTAGGGTGTTTGCCTTGCAAGCGCTAACCTAGGACAGACTGCAGTTCCATCCCCCGGCAAGCAAAAACAAGTTAAGAGCTTGTGTCCCAAAGTTGAGTAGATCTAGCACTACCATAAACCAGCCTATGTGAGTTTACACACTATTATTTAAGATCTCCAAAGAAAACCTCTTTCCACTTTTGTTGCTAGGATTGAATAAGAAAATACTTGTAAGAAGTGAAACGAAACAGCAGCTCAACTGCCTTACTAGTGAGCTGTAGCATGTGGGCAAATCATTCATTCCCTGTGTCTGTATTCTTACCAACAAAATGGGGGCTACCTGCGAGGACTGTGAGACCCACATTTGTCAACATATGCAGAGGACACATAAATGCCAAGCACAGGGGGTAGGGTGCTTGCCTTACAAGCAAGAGCTAGGTTCCTTCCCCAGCATCCCATACGTTCCCCGTGAGAACCACCCAGAGTGATCCTTGAACACAGAGCCAGGAGTAACTGGTGAATAAAGATTTATAGTTAAAAATGGATATAACTTCTATAATATTAATAAAATAAATTAAGTAAAATTATACAAAGCATTGCACCCATCAAATTTCTGGCTCATTTTTATAAATGCCAACAAATGAAAACAATGTTAGAGAAAGATGCTTTGAGGAAAATAAATAAGAATTTTGGCAAAATATTTTCAAAAGTTATTCAGGAAGCTATGTGGCTACTTTATTACAATGATATTCCTAAGTGCCCAGTCACAATAAAAGGAAATTAATTTATATATTAAAACCAAAACTAAGGGGCTGGAGAGATAGGACAGCAGTAGGGCATTTGCCTTGTATGCGGTCGACTCAGGATGAACCCGGGTTCAATTCCTGGCATCCTATATGGTCTCCCAAGCTTGCCAGGAACTATTTCTGAGTGCAGAGCCAGGAGTAACCCCTGAGTATGACCAGGTGTGGCCCAAAAACCAATCAATTGATAAATAAACTGCAAAAAAAAAACAACAACCTAAAACAGAAAAGAAATCTCACTAAGTTAAATAGGAAAGGCAATAGCATAAGGTTTAAAAAAGAACAAAAAGAAATTAAAAGAAAAACAACATGGGTCCGGAGAGATAGCACAGTGGTGTTTGTCTTGCAAACAGCCGATCCAGGACCAAAGGTGGTTGGATCGAATCCCAGGGACCCATATGGTCCCCCGTGCCTGCCAGGAGCTATTTCTGAGCAGACAGCCAGGAGTAACCCCTGAGCACCGCCGGATGTGGCCCAAAAACAAAAAAAAAAAAAAAAAAAGAAAAACAACACATCATTACTGATTATACCTAGGCTATAATAATTAAAAGGCAGAAATCTAAAAATACTTTAATATCTGTATTATATTATATTCAAATAATATATAGTTTTTGCTGACTTTCTCCTCACATTGAAAAATTTTGAATACAAGGATGAAAAAGAAAGGCAACTGACTTTTATCATCTTTGGCATTTCTCTCCAAAATAATCATTAAAGGGGCCGGCGAGGTGGCGCTAGAGGAAGGTGTCTGCCTTGCAAGTGCTAGCCAAGGAAGGTCTGTGGTTCAATTCCCCCGGCGTCCTATACAGTCCCCCCAAGCCAGGGGCAATTTCTGAGCGCTTAGCCAGGAGTAACCCCTGAGCATCAAATGGGTGTGGCCCGAAAAACCAAAAACAAAACAAAACAAAAAACCAAAATAATCACTAAAGTATGCATGACCTTTTAATCACATTAATCATTTCACTTGATTAATCATTTCAATCAGGTATCTTGCATAGACATAGTTCTGATAACAGATATGTTTTTGTTAAAAGTAAATTGGAAAATAACCTGAAACTGGGCACTGATGCTAGGAGGTTTCTTCTTCTTGTGCAAATGAAGAAGAGACTTTGTAATGCGATCCTGTAGTGTCTGTCTGGTCAGGTGTTTTAAGGAATTTATCTCTAGCAAGTTCTGAAAAAGAAGAGAAAGGGAACTCAAATTAGTCACATAAATTGAACTAAAAATGAGTTTAAAAAACAGAATTAATAAATAATAATAGCGGTGAACATGGAACACTGATATTCAATATCCATTCTACCCTCCTCCTATAGAAACTTCAAAGTACATTTCTGAAACTATTCTAAGGCAGATGCTTTAGTTTGTTTCTGCTAGAAAATATATGCATGTGGTATTCTTATTTTCCTGTGTACCCAGAGTATAGGGCACTGTTCTTATGAATTTTGAGAAAGAGTCTAGGGCAACTGAGTTGTTATTAAAACTCTAGAAAATATACTTTAACACTAGAATCAAAATGGCAGCAGCTCCTCCTGATAACGAACCTGAAAGCAGTTACTAAAGTGGCAATTCAAAGATTCAAAGAAGCCAGGACTGGTTCAAATAAACCAGATCAGAGACAAAAGGGGAGAACTTACAACGAACCCTTCAATAATTCAAAATATGAGTGGTTACTATGAACTTTATGATTTTAAGTTGGAATGCCTAGGAGAAATGGATAGATTCTTAGTCATGTTATCTCCAGAAGCTGAATGAGGCGGAAGTAAAAAGCCTAAGCAGGCTAATCACAAATAAAATCACAATAGTAATTAAGAATCTCCACTAAGAACAAAAGTCCTAGACCAGATGGGGTTCATTGATGAATTCTATCAAACCTTCAGAGAAGATTAACTACCATTACTTGTTAAGCTCTTTTAAAGCTTTGAAGACCTGGGAATCTTTTATAACACCTTCCATTAAGCTAACATTATACTAAGATCCAAAGTATAAACATTTCTAGAAAAGAAAATTTCAGACCAATATCCCTAATGAAGATCAATGCCAAATTTCCTTAACAAAATCTTAACTAGGGCCGGAGAGATAGCATGGAGGTGGGGTGTTTGCCTTGCATGCAAAAGGACGGTGATTCGAATCCCGGCATCCCATATGGTCCCCCGAGCCTGCCAGGAAGGATTTCTGAGCACAGAGCCAGGAGGAACCCCTGAGCGTTGCCAGGTTATGACCCAAAAACAAAACAAAACAAAACAAAATCTTAACTAACCAAATTCAACAACTTATCAAAAAAAAATCATATATCCTGATCAAGTGGGATTCATCCCAGGGATGCAAAGATAGTGTAACATGTGCAACTTAATTAATATAATTCTCTACATTAACAAAATGAAAGATAAAAACCAGAAGATCATATCAGTCGATGCAAAGAAAGGTTTTGGTAAGAGTCAACATCTATTCATAATAAAAACCCTCAAAAACAAAAGAGAGAATGTTCATCAAGTAAAGGCCATCTATAATAAAGTCAAAGTCAGTATCATTGTTAATGGTAGAAAACTGAAACCATTTACTCTGAGATCAGGCACAAGGTATAAAAATGTCTGTTGTCTCAATATTTGTTCAATATAGTATTAGGAGTCCTGGCTATAGCAATCAGGCAAGAAAAATAAACAAAGGAATCCAGAGTGAAAAAGTAGCCAGATTATCACTATTTTCGGATGACATGTTAATATACATAAAAGACTCTGAAGAGACCACACAAAAGCACCTAGAGACAATAAATCAAAACAACAAAGCAGCAACTTCAAATATTGGCTGCATTTTTATATACAAAGAGAGAATCAAAAAAGAAATCGAAAGTCTATCCCACTTAAAATAGTATACAAAAAATCAATTCTCTAGGAATCAATTTGAAAGATATGGGAGAGCTGGATCATGATAACTTTAAATCTCTTTAAGAGAGAAGACCTTAGGAAATGGAAAAATATACAAGCTCATGGTTTATAAGGATCTATCTATCAATTTATTTTTTGGGGTCACACCCGGCAGCGCTCAGGGGTTACTCCTGGCTCTACGCTCAGAAATTGCTCCTGGCAGGCTCAGGGGACAATATGGGATGCTGGGATTCGAACCACCGTCCTTCTGCATGCAAGGCAAATGCCCTACCTCCATGCTATCTCTCCAGCCCCAAGAGTCAATATTTTTAATATGACTATCCTATGTAAGTTATTATACAGAATCAATGTAATTCCCATCCAAATTCAGATGACATTCTTCAGGGACTTAGAAAAATTAATAAAGATTGCATGGAATCAGAAGAAACTATGAATAGCCAAAGCCACATTGAAAAATAAAAAATGTGGTGGTGTATCATTACTTAATTGGTTTGTTTGTTTGTTTGTTTGTTTGGCCACACCTGGTAATACTCAGGAGTTATTCCTGGCTTTGCACTCAGAAGTTACTCCTGGCAGGCTCGGGGGACCAAATGGAATGCTAGGGATTAAACCCAGATTGACCACATGCAAGTCAAATATCCTACCCACTGTGCTATCAGTCCAGTCTTTTGTTCCAATCCTTTGTTACCTAATTTGGAACTGTATTATAAAGCTATAGTGCCTGGTACTAGAATACCAAGATAGACTCTATAATCAATGGGTCAGAATCTAATACCCACTGACAAAACCCCATTATATACAAATAGTTAAATAAAATTTTTTTTTTCTTTTGGTTTTTGGGTCACACCCAGCAATGCTCAGGGATTACTCCTGGCTCTACACTCAGAAATCGCTCCTGGCTCCGGCTGGCTGCCGGGATTTCAACCACTATCCTTCTGCATGCAAGGCAAAAGCCTTACCTCCATGCTATTTCTCTGGCCTCAGATAGATTATTTTTAATAAAGGATCTGAGTACATGACATAGAGTAAAGAAAGTCAAATGATGCTGAGAAAAAAAAATGGATAAATACATTTAAAAATTAAAACTCAATGCATATCTCACACCTTATACAAAAGTCAATCCAGAGTGGAATAAAGACCTAGAGATCTGACCAGAAACTATAAAGTATGCTGAGGAAACTATACAAAATGTTCCAAGATTTGGACCTCAACAGTATCTTCAATGATTTTATACAAAAACAAATGGAACTATTATATCAACTTAAACAGCTTCTGCATGGCAAAAGAAATACAGAGTAAAACTAAGACTGAATGGAAAAATATTCTCATTCAACACTTCAAATATGGGCTTAATATTCAAGATACATAGAGCATTAACAAAGATCAACAATCCTATAAACAAAAATAGGGAGAGGGGCCTGAGTGATAACACAGCGGTAGAGCGTTTGCCTTGCACGTGGCTGACCCAGGACGAACCTGGGTTTGATCCCTAGTGTTCCATATGGTCCCCCAAGGTAGGAGTGATTTCTGAGCGCATAGCCAGGAGTAACCCCTTTGCATCACAAGGTGCAGCCCAAAAACTAACAAACAAACAAACAAAACAAAAATGGGGAAAGGAAATGAACAGATACTTTTCAAAAGAAGACAGGTGGATCACCATAGGCTCATGAAAAGTTTATTTACTATGATAATAAAGTTTATTTATTATGATAAATAATGATTTATTTATTATTATTGGGAATCCAAATTAAGATTATAATTAGATACCATCTCACACTAGTGAGAATGGCCCATACCAAAAATAGTAAGAACAAACTGTACTGGCAAGGAGATGGTGAGAAAAAAAACTCTCACCCACTGCTGGTGGAAACATCACCTGGCTAAACCCCTAGTAAGAAAATGGTATAGAGGGTCCTTAATAAACTTAAGAATTGAGCTGCCGGGCTGGAAAGACAGCATGAAGGTAAGGCATTTGCCTTGCATGCAGAAGGACAGTGGTTCGAATCCCGGCATCCCATATGGTCCCCTGAGCCTGCCAGGAGTGATTTCTGAGCGTAGAGCCAGGAGTAAATCCTGAGCACTGCCGGTGTGGCCCAAACCCCCCCCCCCCCCAAAAAAAAAAGGAATTGAGCTGCTGTGTAACCCAAAAATTCCACTTTTGAATATCTCTTCCAGGACTTAAAAACATTCATTAAATAAAAACATATACACACCATTACTCATTGCTGCAATGAGAAAAATAGCTAATATATGGACTCATCCTATATGTCCAAAAAGAGATGAATGAACTATAAAGTACACAATGTACTATAGAGCTGCAAACAATGATGAAATTATGTAATTTGCTGCAACATGGTTGGAACTAAAAAAAAATCTCATGTTGAGTGAAGCTAACCAGAAGAAATTCAAGCACAGGATAATCTCTACTTATCTGTGGTAATAAAATAATTGTAATAGGAAATGCAATGTAAAGAAGGGATGTCTAAATCATTCTTGACCCCAATGGTTGTAGTAAAGAAGGGATACCTAAATCATTCTTGACCCCAATGATTAGGGAGAAAATAAGAAATCACAGTGAGAAGGAAGATGACAAAGGGTTGTAATGGGGAAGTAGGAGTATGGGCTTCAGATTTATTGAATGTGGTAGAGCTATACATCCAAAGTATAGCCTAAACAATGAAAACGTGAGATCTATGGGGAAAAAATGTTAAAGAAAAGCTGGAATTGAGATAAAAACAATTTCATGGTCTTAGAAAAAAATGAAATAATAAAATTTACTTAATACATGAATACATAAAGTATCTACAAGTGAGTCAAGGTAGAAGAAAATACATAAAATGATCTCATTCATTTGCACAATATTAAAAATACAGCATGAGCATAATACCCAAGACAATAGAAACGAGGGCCAGGAGGATTGGTCCATGGTGGAAGCTTGCTGAGAGAGAGGGAAGGAGAGGGCGAGGAGGGAGGGAGAGGGAGAGGGAGAGGGAGAGGGAGAGGGAGAGGGAGAGGGAGAGGGAGAGGGAGAGGAGAGAGGGAGAGGAGAGAGGGAGAGGAGAGAGAGAGAGAGAGAGAGAGAGGAGAGAGGAGAGAGAGAGAGAGAGAGAGAGAGAGAGAGAGAGAGAGAGAGAGAGAGAGAGAGAGAGAGAGAGAGAGAGAGAGAGAGAGAGAGAGAGAGAGAGAGTGTGGTGCAGTTAGAAGAGAAGGAACCTCTATGACATTGATAATTGGAAATGGAGAACTGGGTGCTGAAAGGAGTTTAAGTGATATGCAATATACCCTTTCAGTAACAGTATTGCAAACCATTATACCTAAAAGGAAAAATGGTAGAAAAATAAAGAAAAGTATTTGCCATAGAGAACAGCTGCAGTGAGGGTGGCAGAATGGGAGAGAAACTAGGGACATTCATTGGTGATGGGAAAGTATATACAGGTGAAGAATGGATGCTGGAACATTACATGACTGAACTTCAACTATCATCAACTTTTCAACTCTATCTTACATTGATTAAAAAAATTTTTTAAGTCAACAGAAAAAAACAAACAAACAAAAATGTTTTTTGAACCAGAGCCATAGTATAATAGATAAAGTGTTTATCTTGCATGTATCCAACCTGAGTTCTATCTACAGCATCCCATATCATCCCCCGAGCACTACCAAGAATTAGTTCTGAGTACTAATCCAGGAGTAACTCTAGAAGCACTCCCTCCCCCAAATAAAAAGAAAATGTTCCTTTGACTCAAGTGTGATAGAATGATTTTCATTATATTATTTATTATCACAGCTCCCATAGCATGCACAGATTTAAGACAGTTTTATGAGCCATTAAACTTGGTTCATTTCATCTAGCATTAAATTTTTTTTTTTTTTTTTGGTTTTTGGGCCACACCCATTTGACGCTCAGGGGTTACTCCTGGCTATGCTCTCAGAAATTGCCCCTGGCTTGGGTCGACCATATGCAACCCCGGGGGATCAAACCAATGTCCATCCTACACTAGCGCTGGCAAGACAGACACCTTACCTCTAGCGCCATCTTCCCGGCCCCACATCTAGCATTATTTCTAAAAAGGAACCAGCTACATGTACAAATTAATCCCTACTTTAGATATAAATATTTCTCAACTTTGTATTATAGATGTTTTTTATTAATAAGAAACACAAGGCCAGAGACATAGTACAGAAAGTAAGATGCTTGCTTTACAAGCAGTGACCCAGATTCTATCCTCAGCATCCCATATGGTCCCTTGAGCAGAGCACCATCAGGAGTGATTCCTGAGTGCAGAGCCAAGAATAAGCCCTGAGCATTGTTAGGTGTGGCCCAAACACAAGCAAACAAAAAAATATGAATAAAGCAGTAATGAAGAAAATGTATTTCATAATACTCACCTTTGGAAGGCCAGGTTTAGGTTTCAAGTTCTTGTTTCTCCTACAGAGAAAAATCACACATTTAATAAATAACTATAGACATTAATGACTTCAAGGTACCTACTCACAGGACAGATTTCACTTAAACCTGTTCATACCCATATCCAAGAAGTAGATTCTTTTATAAGAAGACAATGATTCAAGCAATTAGGCACCTTTGGGAAGCAAATAAGCAAGGAAAGGAGAAATAAACATATACTGTGCAGTACAGGTATAAACAGTTGAGTTTTATGATCATAATGTAACATTGTACATTCAAAGCTAAATCTTTATCTGTTGGATATTAATAGGATTCAGGTTTCTATTTTCACTAAAGTGTTAGTTTTTCACTTAAAAAAATCCTCTGCTTTTACTTGGTACTGTTCAAAACTCAACACATTAAATCAAACTTTCGATATGGCTACAGAGAAAGTAGTAAAGTCCAATGCTTACAGACTTGATTTAGAAAACACAGATTTCAATATAAGATACAGTACCCAAGTGATCCTTAAAAACCTGGATTTGGATTGTGTGAGTCTACTTATACAACAATATGATATAAATGTGTGGTTACCAATAAATATATAGTGAATTATAGGAGTATTTCTTTTCCCTATAAGAATACTTTTCTTTTTTAAGGACATTTCCCTTTTACTAACCTTACCTTAGTATAAGAATGCAGTATCATATATAATACACATAACATACAAAATTATGTAGTTTATATGTGTCTTAACTGGTTAACAGAAGAGAATTAGAAACTAAGTTTGAGGGATATTAAAGTTATACTTGAATTAATTTACTCATAAGGAGTTAGTGCCTTTATTCCCCGTGTTGTTGAAAAGTCAACTATAATGTAAAATGAGGATAGATAGTAATATCAACAACCTCTTAAGAGTTCTAAGATTATTTCACAATTCAGTAATATAGCAAATCTTACATGAAAGGAGTCAATTAATGTTGTAAAGTAGTGGCTTAGGAACTAAGCAATCCTATAGTTATACATCTAATTGTTATTAGTAAAAAAAAAAAATGTTTGGGGAGATAGTACAAAGCTAGAACTGATGATTTCCATGCAAGAGCCTGGGTTCCATCCCTGGCATGTCTGGTAGTAAACCCTAACTACAAAGTCAGCAGTATCCAGTCAACGAAGTCAGAAGTAGCCACTGAACACAAAGTATGTGTTAGGCCAAATTTTCTTCTCTACACTCCATGAGTCCTCAA
The DNA here is from genome assembly GCF_024139225.1 of Suncus etruscus. Taxonomy (NCBI): domain Eukaryota; kingdom Metazoa; phylum Chordata; class Mammalia; order Eulipotyphla; family Soricidae; genus Suncus; species Suncus etruscus. The sequence goes on from NC_064848.1 coordinate 10,889,349, forward strand.
GCACTAATGGGAATAGCCTGACTAGCTCCTAAGCACTGCAGAGGGGGAAGAAGTGTGATGCCTAGTGGGAATATCACTGCTGGGTTAATGCACTGATAATGCATCATCTGACAATAGATGGCAGAATTTGGGGATTGGATCCTATCCCCCCTCCCAGCACTGCTTAGGAGGCTTTAAAAACAAAAAAGAAAAAAAAATAGGTAAGTGTCTGGAATATGCTTATACGTATCTAAAAACCTACGGGGCCTGAGGAAGCAGCTCAGTGGTAGAGTATTTGCCTGTATATGTATTTCTGAGTTTAATCCTCAGCACCACACACATACATAAGTGTGTAGGCACACACACTTTTTTTAAAACTAGTCCACCATGTATAAATTTATTTATATCTTCACATCACTTTTCATCATCAGGTAGTAAGAAATTAAATAACTAAGTAGACAGGTTCTATTCACCATTACATAGGAAGATTTTCACACCTAAATTGTTAGGACTGCCAGAATTAAAGGACAATTTCAAAAACTGGGAATCCTAAAAAGATCAAGTAATTTTATCTCTCTCTAGAATCCTAAGATAAAAGAAAGAACCTCATAAAGAATATTATTGAACACAACTTTCCTAGTGAGATAAAAATAAACATCAAAATCAATAGCTTTATAATGTATAAAATAAATAGCTTTGAATACTATTTTTGAGTTTTGACTCAAAATAATGCAAAACTATCACCATTCTTTCTTTAAAGAGCCATAAATTTTAAACTAGTGATAAAATGCAGTCAATATTATTGATCAATACTAACGTGAGAATTCCATGGGCTCTCTCCAGGAGCTTGCTGCTACTTGAATTAGCAAATATTCCATCTTTATCAAGCAGAGAGGAGCTATTTGATAGTCTATTCGGGTGAATCCCAGTTCTGCCATTCCAGGTAATATCAAATGTATCCCTGTAAAAATTAATTCAGTAAGACATCTCTATAAAGCTCTAAATTGCTTAAGTAAATAAAACTTTAAACACAATGGTTAGTTATGAAATGACAAATCATCATAAAACAATTTTATCACAGAGATTATTAATCAAGTATGTGATATCTTTATTCAGAACAAAAAAATTTCTAAGGATTTACTCTATTCGTGTACAAATGTACATGAAGATGAACATAGATCACTCAGATAAATCATAATGCTAAATCATAATGCTAATATCTGTAAATATGATTAATCTCTTAACCAAGAAATAAAATTATGTGTAGTATAATGTGATGACTTTTGTCTTTGTTAAGACTTTAGAACTTCCAAATGCTATTAGGAATACACAGTCCTAAGAGGCCTTCTCATTCTACAGAAGATTACATTTTCTACAGGAAAATCAGACCTTACATAAAGCTGAATCAAGAGTGTGTATATCCAACACTGCTTCTACTCTACCTTCCCTAAGCTAAGACCCCTGGTTGAGCTCCTACCATCTGTCGCTTATGTCAAACTCTAAACTTTATGCACCTCTAGTCCAATAAAAGCATGCATTTCCACCACATTTCCTTTTTAAAATTTATTTTATTTTTTATTAATTTTTTTATTTAAGTACCATGATTACAAACATGATTATAGTTGGGTTTCAGTCACAAACAGAACACCCCCCTTCACCAGTGCAACATGCCCACCCCCAATGCCCCCCTCCCTCCTTTCTATCCCCTGCCTGTATTTGATTACATTTATTTTTTTAATAATATATTTATTTATTTATTTGGGGGTTACTCCTGGCTCTACGCTCAGAAATTGCTCCTGGCAGGCTTGGGTGACCATATGGAATGCCGAGATTCAAATCACTGTCCTTCTGCATGCAAGGCAAACGCCCTACCTCCATGCTATCTCTCCGGCCCCTAAATAATATATTTAAGCACCACGACTACCAACCTACTAACTTGGTTTTCAGTTATAAAAAAAGAACACCTCCCTTTACCAGCGCAACATTCCCCCCCAACAATGCCCTCCATTCTCCTTCCTCGCCCACCCCTTGCCTATATTCGAGACAGGCATTCTATTTCTCACACTCACTACCACTGTCATGATAGTTGTCAGTGTAGTCATTTCTCTAACTAAACTCACCACTCTTTGTGGTAAGCTTCAGACCATGGACTGGTTCTTCCAGCCTTCATTTCTATTGTCTCTTGTATTATTACAATAATGTCTTTTATTATATATTTTTTCTTAAAACCCATAGATGAGTGAGACTATTCTGTATCTATCTCTCTCCCTCTGACTTATTTCACTCAGCATAATGATTTCCCTGTCCATCCACGTGTAGGAAAATGTCATGAAATTCATCTCTCCTGATGGCAGCATAGTATTCCATTGTGTATATAAATACAAGTTTCTTTAGCCATTTATCTGCTGAATCCACCACACTGACTGCAGTTTATATTGGTCTCTGATAAACAAGTTGTTCAGTATCACACTAACCTGTGGAATCTGTCATCTCTGTCATGTTTCTTATTATAACTACTACTCTTTTTTTTTTTTTTTTTTTTGGTTTTTGGTTTTTGGTTTTTGGGTCACACTGGGCAGCTACAGGGGTTACTCGCTCAGAAATTGCCCCTAGTAGGCACAAGGGACCATATGGGATGCTGGGTTTCAAACCACCATCCGGCCTGGATTGGCTGCATGCAAGACAAAAGCCCTACTGCTGTGCAATCTCTCCAGCCCTAAAACTACTCCTCTTGAAACCTAAACCAAGAACCCTCTTCTACCAGCATCTTGATTATATCAATCAATAGTTATTATTTCCAGAATCACGCAACTTCAAAATAAGAAATATTTCATATTTGGCAAGAATTCAGAAAAGCAGAATATATTACCAACCACATACACTGAGTCCTATAAGATGCATTCTCCTTAAGTTAGTCGAGAAGTGAGTTATGGAAGAGGATAGAAGAGTTACAGAACATTCATAATTTTATTATTTAATAAGTTCAATTCACAAAGGAAAAGTAGTCAGAGTGATTACTTTGAAAGGTCTAGGCAAAACTACTGATCCACCATATAGATGCCACTAAGAATATTTATGGAGATGAAGTATAAACATAATTAAAAGTTGAAATTCCAATTACCTCCACTTAGGCACAGTGCTGCAGAGAAGGTACCGGATACCACAGGTGACAGAGGAGGGTGGGAAACCTGAGGGTAGGCTCAACCCCTGCGTGGTCACCGCCGTTACCCCTACCTAGGGTGCAGAGAAGGTACAGGGCTCCACACCACAGATGACAGAGGAGGGCGGGAGAACTGAGGGCCAGGCTCAACCTCGCCACCATTACCCCCACTTTAGTGCAGCAGCACCGCCATTACTCCTCACCTCCTCTTCCTCACTGCCTCTCCGGACCAGAGTCTGTATACCATACAGGTCTAGGCAGACCAGACCTAACACTCATTTCCCTCAAATACTCCACAGCCCACAAAACAGAACAGCAAAACAATAAAGTAGTATGCAATTCCTCTACCATACTTTGATAAACTCAATCAACTAGGAAAAATAAACTCAAAATCAGATATACCTCTTATCGCTTCTAATACAGTAAGTTCAGCAGATCACTTTATTAAACAACCCAAAACTTCAACATTCAAAGCAACCAAATGCAAAGAAATATGGGTAAACTAAGGAAGGCACTAGCAGCCAGGGATATAGAGAGAAATCCTGTAAGTTTCCAAGTCCACCAAAATGCACAAGCCCAGCAGATGAGGACCCAAAAGCAGCAATGAATGTTATAGCAATAGAAATCAAGGAATCACTTAGCCTGCAAAATTGAAATATCCATAGATGAACAATTCAACCAACTCAAAAAACTTTTACAGATGAGAGAATCCATACAAATGTAATTATGTGATCAAATTAAGTGGAAGAGAGGAAACACAAAGTCTCGACTATCCTGTATACCATCATAAAGGAGCAATAATGTAAACAGTGGTTTAGAGTGAACAGCTTTTCACACAATCTCACTACAAAGGCCTATAATAATGTTCTAATGTATTTATCCAGAGCCAGGTGCAGAAATGATTGGAAGCCAAGAACTCCTGCTGCAGTGATTACTAACAATATGTTTTAATGCCTTAAATTTATTAGGTATAAAATAACCCTTCAACTTCTTTGTCCACAGTTGTTCTTGGAAATATAGGGTGGGCACCCTGATTTTGCAACTTGGTGCTCAATCATATTAGATACCATCTACAGTGCTCATTATGACAATGTCTTGATAAAACATTGTAATTTACTCATTTCCTTTTTGATTATGTCTTCTACTAGGACCTAAAGTGTATGATCATTGAGACCACTGAAACAGACAACTGCAAACCAGAGACTTATGCTACAGGTCCCACTCATGGAATACGTTTTTGCAAATTACTATTATCCCATTTCCCTTTTTTCCTACTTCTTTCTTTTTCTTCATCAATTTAGCCTATGTTACATAAAGCCCACACTGTCAGTTTCTATTTCAGAAAGGAACCTCGATGCATAAGATGCGGCAGACGATACTACATAGGGTAGACAGCTCTTCTAGTTTTCACTACCACATCGCTTAGAACTCTAGATGTGAAAATCATGCTTATCCCAAAATGTTCCAGCCACTATCTAACACTGAAACTTTAATTTAGCAAAGTTCACCCTATCACTGATGAAGTGCCTAGAAATTGGAAAACCTTACAACTCCAAGGCACCAGCCCAATTTATTTTTAACTTACATACTTTTTATTCATTTTTCTTCTCTCTTATCTTTTTTCCCTTTCTCTCCTAGAGATGATGAAGTGCCTAGAAATTGGAAAATCTTACAACTCCGAGGCACAAGCCCAATTTATTTTTAACTTACATACTTTTTATTCATTTTTCTTCTCTCTTATCTTTTTTCCCTTTCTCTCCTAATCTATATTTTAGCTATTTATCTATTCTTAATTCAATTTTTTTTTTTTTTTTTGGTTTTTGGGCCACACCCGGCAATGCTCAGGGGTTACTCCTGGCTGTCTGCTCAGAAATAGCTCCTGGCAGGCACAGGGGACCATATGGGACAACGGGATTCGAACCAACCACCTTTGGTCCTGGATCGGCTGTTTGCAAGGCAAACACCACTGTGCTATCTCTCCGGGCCCATATTTCTTAAGCTCTCTGACCATCCTATGAGAGTCAGGCCTCCAACAATTACTTAGAAATAGATCTCTAATGTCTGTCTGTATGTGGGCATGATTTTGTATAATGTACTCCTCCTCTTTGCCTGCCAAACCTATACTGTAGACAATAATGCATATACTGTTTATAGCCCCCTTATATATTATTCCTCCTTCTCCACTTCAGAATTCCTTCTATCCTCTCAACCTCCCAATTCTGATGTTTTCCCTTCCTATTTAACCCTCTTTACAATCAGTTCTTAACTCATTAGGTACTGAGACCGGCCTCCTGCCCCAAATAGCCACCACCCAGCTCCCAAAGCAAAAGGACACCCTCTCAGTCCCACATCTTGTGCCCGGCAAGAAACTGCAACCACCACTCCTGCTGACTCATTCTATGTGACCCTTCTTCTCATGCACACACACTCCAAATGTGGACTTTGCATGCTACTGAATTCAGCTACTGAATTCAGCTCCATAAGGACCCCCAGTTCAAGGACACTACCTAATCCCTTACTGCTGCAAACCATTTCTCAAACTCAACAAGATCATGGTGTGGGATGACAATGTGCCCTGGATCTCACCCCCCACAAGAATATCTCAAAAGACTTAATGGGATACCTAGATTTCCTTTGTATGTTTAATATACCTCTGTAGTAATACCTTTTAGTGTAAATGTAAATGTAAAGGTAGCCTCCTCCATCCTTTTCTTTAATATAATGTTTAAAAAAAATTTTTTTTTATTTTTGGGCCACAACCGGTGAGGCTCAGGGATTACTCCTGGCTATGTGCTCAGAAATCATTCTTGGCTTGGGGAACCATATGGGACACCAGGGATCGAACCAAGGTCTGTCCTGGATCAGCTGTGTGCAAGACAAATGCCCTACTGCTGCACTATCGCTCCAGCCCCAATATTTTTCTATTATATATATTTCTTTTCTTTAACATCACCCTGTTTTAGTTCTGCTTGGTATGAAATCCTAGAAGAAAAAGCCTTGCTTGAGATATAAAAGCGCAGGAAACCAGGGCACAAAGATTGTGTAGCCTGTCATTCTTACCCCCAAATGCACCAGCAATATAATATGGCACTGTTCCTTTTTACAAAAGCACACTAAAAAAGAGAAAATTTTATGTATAGAAACAAGCTCTTATTTATTAGGGATAAGAACCCATACATTTTATAATACAGGAGAACCTCCCACCCTGAACATGTGTCATGTGAATTCCATACGAGAGGACAGCGACTGTCCAACCCCAAACCCAGGATCCCAAATGTTGAACTGACACAGTTCCCTGCAACAACATCACAAACCAAACTCCCCCTGTGGAATTCCTAATACTGCCCACTCTGGCAGCAACTTGTCCCAGGTTAATATGACATCCTGACGAAAAGGAAACAGCAACAACTTGATCTAAGAGAAAGGTGTATATCTATCTCAACACCTAATGGTAAGATGAAATCAGAAGACATGCCATCCTTTGATCTGTGCAAAAACCAGAATCACTAATTACAAAAGACTGATTCTGACAACTGCAACTGGGCAGAACTTTTCCTGGAACCAATAAGAAAGATCCTAGCCTAGGCTTTGGCCTAGAATTTGTACAAAAACCAAGATCTCTAATTCCAGAGGTCTGACTTTGACAACTATGACTGAGCAGAACTTCTTTTTTTTTTTTTTTTTTTGGGCCTCCCTGAGGCCTCCCCTCCCACCTTCGCTTCTACAACTCTGAGCAGAACTTCTGAAACCATAAGGAAATACGCTATCCTACGCTGTCCTAGGATCTGTGCAAAAACCAAGAACACTAATTACAGAAGACAACAACTGTGACAGAGCAGAACTTTTAGAGCCATAAACAAAGACTAGACTCTGTCCTATAACCTGTGCAAATACCAAGATCTCTAGCTACAGAGGACTGATTTTGTCATCCACAACTGAGCAGAACGTTTCCTGGCACCATAAAGACCTTGGGTTTAGATAATGAGTGAGTAGAGAGCCTCTGTAGTTGTTGCCATGACAGTATGTTTCAAGGGTGGAGAAATCCTGTATCTCTTAGACCAAGAGAATTCCCTTTATAATTTCCCCAATATTTACTGTGCCTATGCAAAACAAATGAACAAGCAAATAAACATAAAACCTTGCAACACCAACCCTCCATTCTTTTTATTTTTCTTTCTTGTTATTGTTGTATTGTTGTTTTTTGTTGCTGTTGTGTCTTTTGTCATTGCTTGTCTTTTTTTTTTTGCTTTGTTTTTCTTCTTTTTCCCTTTCTTCTTTTAAATTGATATTTATAGCCTCTAGACATATTCCTCCCAGCTTTCTTTTTTTTTTTTTTCTTTCTTCTTTTTCTCCACAGAACCACGGAACTTGAATCATCTTGTTCTGCCTCATAAATTGAGGGGGAAAAATATATGGCAGCAGGAGCGAACAGTCATATGAACATTGGGTGGAAAGAAAAAATGACCAGACTTAACCAACAAACCCAAAGTCAATTACAACAGAATTAGGATACCCAACCTACAACAAGCTATACACAGAGGGGACTTGTTACACTAGCAGTCGGGGGACAAAGGGAGAGATATGTGATACATGCTGGGAACGGGGTAGAGGGAGGATAACACTGGTGCTGGGAATGGCCCTGTTTCGTTGTCACTATGTACCTTAAATATTACTGTGAAAGATTTGTAATTCACTTTCGTCACAATAAAAAGTATTTTTAAAAAAGTTGGAATTCCATTTCTCACTGATGAATTTCAAGGATTCAAGATGGGGGGAAGTACTACTAATATGCTGATAATAGCAAGATAATTAAAATTTGATTTTGGGGACCGGAGAGATAGCATGGAGGTGAGGCATTTGCATTGCATGCAGAAGTTCAGTGATTCGAATCCTGGAATCCCATATGGTTCCCTGAGCCTGCCAGGAGCCATTTCTGAGCGTAGAGCCAGGAGTAACCCCTGAGCACTGCCGGGTGTGACCCATAAAACAAAAACAAACAAAAAAAATTTGATTTTGTCTGAACTACTACAACCTCCTGATAAAATTAGAATAAAAGAGTTGTTTCTTATGAATGAACAAAGAAATTAATTTTGTGAGGAGCCAGCGAACTCAAAGGCAAGTGAATGCTTTGTATGCATAGATCTCTGGTGTTCTGCTCACTCATTTTGAGATTTTTTTTTTCAATCTTCCAAATTGTATTGCAATAGTAAAATTTAAAATCAATTAATATTTTAATAACTATGTAAATTTATAATACAGCACATAGTTTACAACAGAACTATGTTAGAATTAGATCAATCCAGTAATACAGTGTGTGTGCGTGTGTGCGCATGTGCATGCACGCGTATTTTTGGAGCAGAGGGTTTCTGGGCCATACTCAGTGGTGCTCAGGGATTATGCCTGGTTCTGCACTCAGGAGTTACTCCTGGCAGTACTTGAGAGACCATATGGGATGCTGAGGATCGAAACCAGGTTAGCTGCATGCAAGACATGGAATACCATATTTGCTGTACTTTTTCTCAAGTCCACAAGTGTGTTTTAAAGGGGGGGGGAAGGCTAGTAGAATGATTACATATCATTTAATGGTCAGTTTAAACTAAAACATCTGTATAGCTTGCTATTATTATATGGATTACATGTTATATACACCTACTTATATTTTTCACCAACTTGGCAAGATGGCAAACAACATTTATACTAAGACAAGCCCAACCAAACTGACTACATCTGATTTGTAAGAAATCAAAAGCCCACAGAGAAGAGACCAGGAATCCAAAACTGAAAGCATAATGCAACATATTGACAATTACAGAGTTATAACTATTAGAAACATTTTTGGATAAGGAGCACGGTATTCCTTTCTCTTACAAAAAATTTTTTTAAAGGCACATAAGTTAGTGCTCTCTGATGACCAGGCTAAAAGCAATGCCAAATAGACTAAAAGTAAACAGGCCATCAGGTTAATAAAGCAATTAACATCTAAATATAGTGATAGATTTCATCACTAGTCAAATATCGAAGCAAAGGATAATTTCTCGTAAACCTGTGGGCCCATATCTGGATAGTCAAGTCTATTCCATTGATCTAAGGGTCTGTCTTTACTATGCTCTTTTAATGATGACTGTTTAGTTTAATGACTACTTAGTTTAATGACTACTGCTAAATTTAAAGTTGGGGAAAGTAATTCCTCCAATCTTTTTTGGACAATCTTTTTTTTAGCTATTCATAGACATTTATTTCTCCATAAAAATTTGAAGCATCTGGGGTCAGAGTTATAGGTAAGGCATTTGCCTTGCATGCAGAAGGATAGTGGTTCGAATCCCGGCATCCCATATGGTCCCCCATGCCTGCCAGGTACAATTTCTGAGCAGAGAGCTAGGAGTAACCCCTGAGCACTGCCGGGTGTGACCCAAACAAAAACAAAAACAAAAAAATTTGAAGTATCTGATCCACTTCTTTGAAAAATGTCACAGGAATTTTTATAGGGATTGCATTTAATCCGTATAACGCTTTAGAAATATTGACATTTTTTAAGAAGTACTGACATTTAATTATGTTAATCCTCCCAATACATAATCAGGGTATATGTCTCCATTTCCTTGTATCATCTTTTATTTCTTGAAGCAGTGTTTTTAGTTTTCTTTATATAGCTCTTTCACTTCTTCAGTTAATTAAACTCCAAGGCTTGATTTTCTGAGAAACAACTGTTTGGTTTTTTTTGGTCTTGTTCTTTGGGCCACACCCAGCAGTAACTCAAGGGTTACTCCTTACACTGTGCTCAGAAATTGCTACTGACAGGCTTGGGGAACCATATGGGATGCCAAGGATCAAACCCTGGCCAGTCCCTGGTTGGTTACATTCAAGGCAACCCTACCCTACCCACTGTGCTATTGCTCTGCCCACCCCCACGGCACAATTGTGAATGGGACTGTGTTTTTAATATCTTTCCTTCTCTTTCATAATTCAATATAGAAAATCTATGAATTTTTACATATTAATTTGGTAGTCTGCCACTTTACAAGTCTATTTCTAGAAGCTTTTTTTTAGGATTTTCTACATACATAGGAATGTGTAGTAGCATGTCATCTGCGAACAATATGAGCTTCACTTCTTCCTTTCTATGTGAATGCTCTTCACTGCTGGTGGGAATACAGACTGGTCCAGCATTTTTTTGGAGACAACATGAACATTCCTCAAAAAGCTAGAAATTGAGCTTCCAAATGATCTAGCAATACAACTCCTAGAAATATACCCCCAGGAATACAAAAATACAATTCAAAAATGCACTACACTCCTATGTTCAGAGCAGTACTATTTACAATAGACAGAATCTGGAAACAAACCCAAGTGCCTGACAACAGATGAGTGGCTAAAGAAACTGTGGTAATCTACATAATGGAATACTATGCAGCCATTGGGGAAAAAACTGAAGTCATGAAATTTGGTTCCACATGGATGGACATGACTATTATGCAGAGTGAAATAAGCCAGAGAGAAATGGGATAGAAATAAAATGATCTCGGGGCCGGGTAGGTGGCGCTGGAGGTAAGGTGTCTGCCTTACAAGCGCTAGCCAAGGAAGGACCGCGGTTCGATCCCCCGGCGTCCCATATGGTCCCCCCAAGCCAGGGGCGATTTCTGAGCACATAGCCAGGAGTAACCCCTGAGCGTCAAACGGGTGTGGCCCAAAAACCAAAAAAAAAAAAAAAAAAAAAAAAAAAAAAGAAATAAAATGATCTCATCATTTGTGAGATATAAGAAAAACAAGAGATAGTATGATAATAATTCCCAGAGACAATAGAAACAAAGGTCAGGAGGTTCAGCCCAGGGTGGAAAGCTTGCCACAACGAGCACTGAGCATAGCTAGAATAGAGAAGAGTCTACTAGGACAATGATAGTTGAACTGATCACTATGGACAAGAACTCAGTACTGACAGTGAAGAAATTAACAAGCAAGGCACCCCTTTATTAACAATAGTGTAAACCACAGTGCCAAAAGGGGGGGAGGGAAATGTGAGAAGTAATTTGCCTGTTGTAGAGCAAGAAAGAGGTGGGAAGTGGGAGGGAAATGGAAGACATCGATAAAGGGAAGGGTGTACTGGTGAAGGATGATGTACATTGTAAGACTGAAACACAACAATGAACAATTTTGCAGCCATGGCACTTAATAAAGCATATAAAAATATAATTTTTTTTGGTTTTTTGGTCACACCCAGTGGTGCTCAGGGATTGCTCCTGGCTCTGCATTCAGAAATCGCTCCTGGCAGGCTTGGGGGACCCATAGGGGATGCTAGGATTCCAACAACCATTCATACTGTGTTGGCTGCATGTAAGGCAAATGCCCTACCACTGTGCTATCTCTCTGGCCCTAAAATTTTTTAAGAAATAATAATATATAATTTTTTAAAAAGCAAAGGATATATGCTATTAATGTTATTAATATTTGATATCAATTACTTTAAGTAGTTCAGTTTCCTGGTACTTAAGATGAATAAAGTTGAAGTTATATACTTGAGCTAGAATAGCTATTGTATGTGAAACTAGAAAAACTACGAGTGTTCTTTTAACAAGCATTGAAGCATTTTTATATTTATATATACACACATACACACACATATATACATATCACTGAGCATAATGAAAATGTACATTAGACATAATAACTCAAAAAAAATCAATGAAGCAATATTTTAATTTTAATGGCATCCTTATATATCAAGGCAAAAGTAAGCTCAATTCTAGTGTTTACAATGTATATACATAATACTCCAGTTCATGTTAAGTACAACTGCTTTGTTTTGTTTTTGTTTTGGAAGGACCACACCTGGTGTGTTCAGGGCTGTGCTCAGGGATTATTCCTGAAGCACCTACAGAGACCATACTTAGTGAAGAAGATTGAACTATGGTCAGATGAAGTCAAATACTTTAACCCCTATACTATCTCTCTTGCCACTTAAACACAATATTTATTTTAAAAAAATATGTGAGTGGGTGGGAGGGAAAATGGGGAGGTGGAAATGTACATTTGTGAAGGAGGTTAAATATTGTATGACTGAAACTCAATCATGAACAACTTTGTCATTGTGTATCTCACAGTGATTCAATTTAAGAATTTATTTAGAAGTCGGAGCCATAGCACAGCAGTAGGGCAATTGCCTTGCACGGGGCCAATCTAGGACGAACCTTGGTTCGATCACTGAGCATATGGTCCCACGAACCAGGAGCTATTTCTGCGCACATAGCCAGGAGTAATCCCTGAGCATCACAGGGTGTGGCCCAAAAAGAAAAAGAATTTATTTATTTAAAAAAAGATTATGTGTGAAGGACAAAAGAGAATTCAGAACATTATATTTGCTATTTCCAAATTTTACTCACGTTTTCTCCACTGAAAATAATAAAAAGGAAACTATGGTTATCAGACTAATCAATCAGTATTATATTGTACAGCTTGATGTAACTCAAACTATATAATTACTGTTTAACCAATAAAATTTTACCACAGAGAAGGATGGAGCAGTGGTGCAAACGGTATGGCGTTTGCCTTGCACAAGCTAACCTAGGACAGACCATGGTTTGATCCCCTGGCATCCCATATGGTTCCCCAAACCAGGAGCAATTTTAAATGCATAGCCAGGAGGAACCCCTGAGTGTCACCAGGTGTGGCCCAAAAACCAAAATAAATAAAAAATTTAAAAAAAATTAGCACAGAAAGCAGACAATTCTTGGATTTTCTTAAGCAAAAAAAAAAAAAAAAAAAATCGGGGGTGTGGGGGTTGGGGCCACAGCCAGCAGCACTCTGGGGTTAATCCTGGCTCTGTGCTCAGAAATTGCTCCTGGCAGGCTTGGAGGACCATCTGGAATGCTGGGATTAAACCCGGTTCCATTCCGGTTGGCCGCATGCAGGCTTGGAGGACCATCTGGAATGCTGGGATTGAACCCGGTTTCATTCCGGTTGGCCACATGCTAGGCAAATGCCCTATTCTGTACTATCACTCCAGCCCCAAAAAAAGACTTTAAAGCAAACTAGTTCTGATTTTTCTCATGCTTTCAAAGCCAAAATGTCTTGAGAGAATTTTAGTTCTTTCTTGCATGCTTCCTTAAATATACAAACTAAATATACTTACTGTTGGTTTTTTTCATTTAGAGTATTCATGCCCTGCAGATCAGAGAGTGGTGTTCTGGGATTTCTCCGTGTTATACCTAGCACATAAACAGCAGAACATTTCAAATCAATGCTAACAGAAACTAAAAATAAAATAATTTCCTAAGGACAAATGAACTTAACGTATTTGAAGAGTAAATATTCACCAAACATATTAACAATGTGACTGTCATTTACAAATCTAACTTAGCCAAAAATAAACTCAATAAGGATATGTATTAAGCTCTTTTATTTATCCTCATTTAAACATTAACATCAAAAACTAGAATTCAGAAATTTTAGAAGTTAATTTTTTAATATTTTGTATTAAAAAACTTGTACTTTGATCCCTTGGTATCATTTTTCAGCATGCACGTGGAAAAATATAATGAATGCTTGAAACTGAACACCAAAACTGGCAAATGATGCCATCTTGCTTCCTGATCCGATTTCAACAGCTATCAACACCAAGATGACCCACATGCTGCAATCAGCATTTTATGCTTAAAAATGGTTATTATAAAGCACAGGACTTGAAGTATAGAATATAAATTAACAAAAATCTCAGTAGTAAAATGGAAACTGTAAAAAGAAACAAATACAACTCAACTATACAGAAGATGAAATCTTGCAACATGTAAGAATGCCGAGTGGATCGTGCTTTGTAAAGTAATTCCGGTGGAGAAAGACTAGTACTGCATGATTTCAGTATATGCAGTTTAGAAAAATCATGGCAGCAAGTAAATTGGAGTTGTAATACAGTGATAGAGAGCTTGCCTGCCATGCATGAACATGACCCAGATTTGATCACCAGCACCATGTATGGTCCCCAAATGGTCCCCAAGAGTGATCCCTAAGCACAGAGGCAGGAGTAATAAAAAAGAGTTTACTAAACCACTGTATTAATTAATCTTCCATTGTATTAATAATACATAATTACAATGTATCATATTAATGATACAGTGCTTGTTACTGAACTTTTTCTGGTTTTAAACTCACTTTCTTCTCTTTTTATTTATTTTTTATTTTTTTATTTTTTTGGTTTTTGGGTCACACCCGGCGGTGCTCAGGGGTCACTCCTGGCTGTCTGCTCAGAAATAGCTCCTGGCAGGCACGGGGGACCATATGGGACACCGGGATTCGAACCAACCACCTTTGGTCCTGGATCGGCTGCTTGCAAGGCAAACGCCGCCGCTGTGCTATCTCTCCGGGCCCTCTTCTCTTTTTATTTTTTTCTTTCTACTTTGTTTTCAATAACTTTGCTTTCACTTATCTGGAAACAAATGTATTATGATCAACTATGTCAATTATGTCTTTAAATAAAGTTTTAAAAATATCCATCTTTTGCTACTTTAAGAAAGAGCTGAATAATGAATTGTCATGACATAAAAGAACCAAGAAAGCTAAATGACAACTTCCCAGCAAGAATGGTACACATAAAAAAGATCAAAAATAATAAGTACTGAAAGGAGTATGATGAAAATAAATGAACTCTTATTCACTGCTGTACTGCTGCATAATGCAATCTCTCTGGAAAAAAAATGTTTTGAATACTCCTACTCTATAACAAATTATAAATAAAACTTGCATATGAACCTAAAAAAAAAAAAAAGAGTAATAAGCATTGAGCACTGTCAGGTACAACCCCCACAACTACCAAAATAAGCCACAGCTAAAGAAAAGTGGTGAAGGGGGGTGTTCTTTATATGACTGAAACTCAACTACAATCATGTTTGTAATCAAATTATATAAATATATTTTTTTTTAAAAAAAGACATCATAATGAGCACTATAAAAAAAAAAGAAAGGGGCCAACATGGGGTCTGGGGAGACCCCAGGTGGAAGGCCTTCTCCCTAACTTGGGTGCGCTGGGAGCCTTGATAGGCCCCTAGCCGTCCCCTCTTCTGCCCCCAGCCTCCAGGCCTTCCTGGGGTGGCAGCCCAGGTGGCCAGACAAGGTGGGTGTCGGGGGTCCCTCCTGGATGGGGTCCCAAGCTTTCCCCGCCCTACCCCTGCACTAGGGTGGGAAGGGCACAGGGTGGAGGGCAGGCAGATCCTGGCTTCCGGCTCTCTATCGATCCTTTCTTGATCTGGAGGCTAGCTCTAGCCAGCATGGGGTTTGGGGAGACTCCATGTGGAAAGCCTTCTCCCTAACTTGGGTGCGCTGGGAGCCTTAATAGGCCCCCAGCCGTCCCCTCTTCTGCCCCCAGCCTCCAGGCCTTCCCTGGGTTCCAGCCCAGGCGGCCAGAAATGGTGGGTTCCTAACTTGGGGGTGTGCTGAGATTTGCTCGGTTGCACTGTTTGTCACTGTCCAATTTCTGACCAGTCTACAAGTGGAATACCACCGCGGGGGCACTGCATGTATTAAGAGTATTCCCTATCCTTATGTTATGTTTTGCGTATCTAGAATGTCCATTTTGTATTCTGTCTTTTCCCACACCCCTACAAAGCTCAATTTTACTCCTTAACTCTCTCACCTCCCCCCCCAACATCACTAACCCACATTACTCTTTTTAACTTCAGTACTGCACAATCCTAATCACAGCCCAAAGCCCTGCATTGTGTGAAACAACCCCCAACTATTTCAAAAGACATAAAATGGACACATATTTCTTTTGAATATTTTATGTGTTTTTTTCTCTGACAGCTATAAGTCTTACTAAATATTCTCTTATACAGTGACGATTCTAACCACTTTTTATCTTCTCTTTGTGAGTTGTTCAATAAGGAATTTTGGTGAAAGAGTCCCCCCCATTTCAATGCTTTTGATTGATCCATGTCATGGGGATTGTTGGACTTGTTCTTATGGCCCCCCATATGCGCCAATAATGCCAACGTGGCATTGTTCCTTTTATGCATAGGCACATTAAAATGGGAAAATACTATACATACCAAATAAGATCTTATCTAATAGAGATTGAAACACACAAATCTTGTAGTGCAAAGGGGATCTTACACCCTGAAACACTGGCATAAACGCTTGGCACAGGCCTCAAAAGAATGGCATTTTCCATTCACCCCCTGAAACCAGGGGGTGCCATCCAATGAAACCATCCAAGTTTGGTCTATAACATCACCTGGAAGCAATCCTCTACCCACGGAAGACCCTACACTGCTCAGACATCGACATGCTCAAAAGAGACTTCCCTTAACCACTGAGATCTTAACAACAACGACTTGCCTTACAGGACAGGGCTCTCTGCATTGCCCTGTAATTGTGAGGTAAAACTAGAGGACGCTTCACATCCTGACTTCAATGTAGGATATGCAGATTCCAGGATCTTTAATACAGAAACATGATACCAACAACAGAGACTATGTGAAAAATAAAAGTGTGTTGGCACTACAGACAATGTCTTGGATTGGACGATCTAGCTTGCCTGGGAGCATAGAGTTGGTCTTATGCCAGGAAAACTTCAGGGGTTGGGTCTCTTTGTATTTAGGCCAAGGTTATTCCTTTCCATGCCCCTCATATTTTGGTGGGCCTATGCAAACAACAATTGCACTCTAACCCCATTTTTACTGTGCTCCTTTGACTCTAATACTTAAAAAAAAAAACCCACTTAGACTTTTGAGGTTAACTTTAATATGCATGTACATGAAAATGTAAAAAAAATACTATGCCTCTAATGTCTAAGGAGTTACATAAGTTTTATGGCTCTAGATTGCCTTGTCTGTTGCTAAGAAATATTATAATGCATTGCAATCTGGGGACTTGAGGGACAAAGTAATTGTATATGGATTCTGTTTTATTTATCTTAATGTTCTTTGGCTGAAAGTTCAAAGTTAAGATATCAGCAAGGGGACTTCTGAGAATTATGGGTGATTTCCTTCCACTGTAACTTTACCTTGTCCTCTTTCTTTGCATCTTTGTTCTCATAATTAAAAATTAAAAATTAAATAAAAGACATCAACTTCAATATCTACACCAAAGTAAGGACGTCAAAAAAAAAAAAAACAATCGATCAATCAATAAATATATGTGGAAAAATGAAAAAAAAAAGACATGCCTTTAGATTCTGACAATAAAATAGAAGTTACAACAGAAAAAGGAGAGTGTTAAGTGGAACAGGTAGGCAGAAAAAAAAAATGTATGAGGTGGGTGATTTTTGGGACACTTGTAGTCAAGTATACAAAGCTAATGGAAAAACTTCATTGATTTAAGAAGTGACTTCCTTAAAGAATTGTAGTAAACTTTTTTTTTTTTTTTGGTTTTTGGGTCACACTCGGCAGTGCTCAGGAATTAGTTCTGGCTCTATGCTCAGAAATCACTCCTGGCATGCAAGGCAAACACGCCTTTCCTCCATGCTATCTCTCCAGCCCCAAACAAACACCCGGCTGTACTCAGGGGTTATATCTGGCTCTACGTTCAGAAATCGCTGCTGGCAAGTTCAGGGAAACATATGGGATGCCAGGAATAACCACCGTCCTTCTGCATGCAAGGCAAACAAACGCCCTACCTCCATGCTATCTCCAACTACAGTAAATTCTATAAGTAGTGGCCTAAAGATAGAAAAATATCTAAAAGTTAAAAAATTGATTTTCCCATATTTTCTTTTCAATCTCATTTTGCCCATGTTTTTGATTAGTCTCTTAAATATCTTAAGAAATGTTATTCTTAATTGTATAATCTGCTCTTTAACCATTTAAATTTGTTATTAAATTTATTGATATATTCAAAATTTTTCTACCTTATTATTTTATGCTTTTTTCTACCCCAATCATTAAATTTTCATTTATCTTTTTTTTTTTTTTTTTTTTTTTTTTTTGTTTTTGGGCCAAACCCCGGTAAACGCTCAGGGGTTTACTCCTGGCCTATCGCGCTCAGAAGTTGCTCCTGGCTTGGGGGGACCATATGGGACGCTGGGGGATCGAACCGCGGTCCGTCTCCTAGGCTAGCGCAGGTAAGGCAGGCACCTTACCTCCAGCGCCACCGCCCGGCCCCTTCATTTATCTTTTATCCTTGAAAGTTTTACAGACTTTCTATTACCCTTGAATTACAGACATATGAATCCTAAACTAAATTAGTTCTTTCCTAAAGAGCAAACAGTTTAGGCTGCCATGTTTGCCAACGGCCAACTCCACAGAGTCATGCTATTCTAGAAGGAGATGTAAATGAAGCTATGAATAATCATGGGTATACTTGTCTTGCAGCTGAAAATGAGGGCACTCTAGAGGAGGCTCAGGCTGAGTCCCCAGCCTGTGGAAGCCTTGCCAGCTGCATTCACCCCACAATTGCTGCTTCATTCAGGTGGCCCAACTTCAACCTTTCACCCACTAATCTCTACAGAGATTCCTAACAGAAAACTCCAGGTATACTGGAATTTGGGCTGAGATCAGCAGGTCTTTGACAGAGTGAATGAGGGCACTCCTCCCTCCTCACCCACCCCTCACTCACTTCATACTTCTGGAAGGCCTAGCATTTGTAACCATACCCTACAGCTGCCACTAAACAGCCACAGAGCTTGGAATTTCTGCATCACATTTCCATGTGCAGAAGTACAACACCTCCAAACTTTCAATACTGTCACCCAGTAGGAGCAACGCCAAATTAGAGGTCAAAGGCATAAAAGCCAACCTAATGTTAAGAAGTAAGTAACAGGGGCCGTTGTGAGGTGGCACTAGAGGTTAGGTGTCTGCCTAGCAAGCGCTAGCCAAGGAAGGACCGCGGTTCGATCCCCAGTGTCCCATATGATCCCCCACAGCCAGGGGCAATTTCTGAGTGCTTAGCCAGGAATAACCCCTGAGCATCAAACAGGTGTGGCCGAAAAACAAAACAAAACAAAACAAAACAAAAAAAAAAGAAGTAACAGAAAAATCAATTAGTGACAAATAGCTTAGTAAAACTACCAATGATGGCTTAATGACAAAATATAATACCTTTCACAAATTTTCTTTTGCTGTACTTTTAAAAAATAATTTTATTACCACTTACTTCTAACAAGCAACATAAAGCTAATTATTTCACACCTGTAAGGCTTGTAAATAGTGGAAATTTGGTGACTGTGGTGGAGGGAATTTTACACTGGTGGTGGAATCAGTGTTGGAACATAAAATAGTAGAAACAAGTATGTTAAGAACAACTATGTAAACCATAGTGTTTAAATAAAGTAACTAAAAAAGAGTACAAACACTTTAGAGGCTTTGACTAAACTGCAGTTTCTCTTTTTTATCACAGACACCGTTACCAGCATTTTTATTTTCACCTTGCATTCTCTTCCTACTAACCAAGCAAATCAGACATTACTACTAAGTTTTCAAAGTAATTTTTTAAATTTTACACATTTATTTGATTTAGGGGTGACCAAATCTGGATTACTGCTGGTCAGATGCTCAGAGATCAATGCTAGCAGTGTTTCCCGATGATCTAGGACAGGGGTCTCAAACTCAATTTACCTGGGGGCCGCAGGAGGCAAAATCGGGGTGCTCCTTGAGTGCAAAGTCAGTAGTAAGCCTTGAACATTGGGGGGTGTGACCCAAACAACTAAAACAAAACAAAACAAAACAAAACAAAACAAAGATTCCTCTAGGGCAGAGCCACTAAATGTTGTACAGAGGGCCGCAAAACGGCCCGTGGGCTGCGAGTTTGAGACCCCTGGTCTAGACACTTTAGCTGATTCTATTGATTGCTTAATTTTTATTTATTATTTTTGGCTTTAGAGCCACACCCGGTGATGTTCAGGGGTTACTCCTGGCTATGCACTCAGAAATCACTCCTGCATATAGGATGCAGGGGATCGAACCAAGGTCCATCCTGAGTCAGCCACATGCAAGGCAAACGGCCTACTGCTGTGGAATCGCTGTGCTCAGAAATTGCTCCTGGCTTGGGGGACCATATGGGATGCCGGGGATCAAACGGAGGTCCATTCTAGGCTAGTGTGGGCAAGGCAGATGCCTTACTGCTTGCACCACCGCTCCGGCCCCAAGATTGCTTGATTTTTATACTTTTAGAACAATTTTTTTTGGGGGGGGCCACACTTGGCAGTGCTCAGGGGTTACTCCTGGCAGGCACGGGGGACCATATGGGACACCGGGATTCAAACCAACCACCTTTGGTCCTGGATCGGCTGCTTGCAAGGCAAACGCCCACTGTGCTATCTCTCCGGGCCCAGAACAATATTATTATTATTATTATTTCAGTTTTGAAACCACATAGTATAAATTCCCTAGCTTTTTTTATTATTTTGGTCATTTTATACCCCTATATAAATTTTTCTTAGCACTAGTCAATTTCTAACAAAAATTTTGATGTGGTAATCATCTCAAAAATAGAAAACATTAACTCATTTAAATAGGCACTTTTTGCTTGTATTTATATACAAATATAGCATTTATTTTGTTAAATTTCTTCCTATTATTTTCATATTTCATATTGTTGTATTATTATCCATAGTGCTGCAGAATATTGCTATTTAAACTAACTATAGAGGTTGATGTGGGTATGGCATTTGTCTTCTATGCAGCTGACCTGAGTTCAATCCCCAGCATCCCATAGTCCCCTAGGTCCCATCAAGAATGATAGAAGTATTGATCCACAGTAAGTCACCAAATGTGGCCAAGAAAAATAATATATATATAGAATATATATCAAACATAATGATAACAATGGATTTATGCAGAAACAGGAATTTAAGAGCTACCTTAACTAGTTGGTTCTACAGTGTCCCAGCATGTACTCTATCTTGAAGAATGTTGCATGTATTGTGTATTCACTGTGAAAAGCCAAACCAGCATTCTTCCATTTCTAACCAGCTCTCTTCCATTTCTTTCTTCAAAGCCAGTATATCCTTACTGAGTTTTAGCCTCATGGATATAACAAGAAGTGAAAGACTTCGTTAAAGACTCCAACTACTATTGTGTTGCTTGATACTTTTTTTTTCCCAAATCTTTTAGCAGTTGATTTAAGTATGCTGATAGCCCTCATTGGGTGCATATATGGCTAGGAGTGTAATCTCTTCCTAATTTACAGATCCCTTATTAAGAAATGACCCTTTCTATCTCATAACCTTTTGAGCTGAAGTCTATGTCATGTGATATGAGTATGGCCACTTGGCCCTTTTAATGGAGTTGTTTGCTTGAAGGATTCTTTTCCAACCTTTGAGTCGGTGTTTCTTCTATTTTCTCTGACTTGTTTCTTACAGGTAACAGAATGTTTTTACTTGGTTCTTTTTGTTTGTTTGTTTGTTTGTTTTGGCTTTTTGGGTCACACCCAAATGCTCTACCTCCATGCCATCTCTCCGGCCCCGATTCTTATATTTTTCTGTTCAATCATCCTATAGTTCTACTGTAATCTGTTTATTTTGAGGATGTTTTTTTACATCTTATGTTTTTGTTTGGAGATTTTCTGTACTTCATCTTCAAACTCAATGATTCTGTCCTCAGTAGCTATTAGTCACTAGTCAGGTCTTCCAATGAATTTTTCATTCATTTGCTTCCAGTTCTGGCATTTCTGTTTTGTATTTTTCTCATTTTGCTCTCCTATCCTCCTGTGTTTTATTTGCAGTACATTCCATTGTTTCTTTGAGCTTGTTGAACATCCTAAGCATTTCCCACTCTGAATGCCATTTCAGAGAGGTTATGTAAGTGACTGATATTGATTAGGTCTGCAGGATTGCAATCTTCACCCACGAGATATGGTGGGGTTTTGCACTGCTTTAACCATGGTTCCCTTTGTAGTCTCAAGGTACTTCCTTCCTCTGTATCAGTCTTCTTCCCCAGTGCAAGGGAGATCTCAAGGGAGTTTAAGTGGGTGAGAGATTATATTGTGGCTTTCTAAGCTTTGGCCTACTTGGAAGGGTGCTGCCTCTGACCTTTATGGATGAGCAGGCCACAGGCTCCTCTGTTATTGAGACTGCTCTTGCAGACCACCCCACAGCCTGTGCCCAAGCTCACCTCAGATATGTGTCTGCCACAAGTTTCTTTGTTGTTGACTCACGGGTCTGCCACATGTCCTGTGCCCCAGGCTCACCTCAAATGTTGGATTTTTGGGTATAATTTTAGCCTCCTGTGAGATTCCATTTGTTAATTGTATCATCATTCCCTTGTATACAACGTGTCATATTTTCTTCTGGCTGCTTTCGAAATTTTCTCTTTATTTGTCGGAGTTAGCAGTCTGCAGATTGTGCTCCTAGTTGTGATTTATATTTATTCTGCAGAGGTCTTGGATCTGTAGCTTACTGCATTTTACCAAGCATACAAAGTTTTCAGCCACTACTTCTAAAAATATTTTTGTCTTTTACTCTCTCTCAAAGGTATTCTAGCTAAGGCATGAGGAAAAAGAATTTTTTAAATTAGGGCAGCTGATTCCTCCCAAACAATTTCTTCTTTCAAAAGGAGAAAAAAATGAGCCAAAGAGATAATAGGGGTTAAGATGCTTGTCTTATGTATGGTCAACATTAGATTATATAAGAAGGACTGCATTTTGTTCACATCTATCTAGGATAACTCAATTCTTCAAAATGTAAATACAGTCTTTGGATAAGGTCAAGATGGTGTTAATAGGATCCTATCAAAAAATAATTGGACTCTTCCTATATGACCCCAAATAAAAATTTCTTCTTTACTGAAGATAGCTAGCAGCTTTCTTGTCAAACGATAAAATCCTAAAGTTCTTGTTTTAAAATTAAGAATATAAAGATTCACCCAGAATTATCCTCAGGGTATCCCTGAAAACTCTGAGATAATTTAAGTTCTTTCCTTTAGCCAAAGTGCAGAAATGACTTAAAATATGACAAGCAGTATTATTCAGCTTCCCACCATAAGAGGTATGCAAAGGTACAAGACTCATTCACAAAGTATAAATTGGCAAATCGCATCTCACTTTGTTTTGCAACAGGTATCTCCTACTTGGTTTCCACTACTTTTCTGCTGAGTCTCCTAATTCTTCCCTGCATACTCCTAGCAGTCAAGTTTAATAAGCAGAAATTAGTTCAACTTTGTGTTTTAGAAATTTGCAAAACATCGTCAATTCTAGAGTTGCCCTATATTCCAAACTGGTCTTCTAGTTTTCAACTTATTTTAGCTAGTATGATTGTGATTTAAAAAAAAGAAAGAAAAGAAAAGAAAAGAAAAGAAAAGAAAAGAAAAGAAAAGAAAAGAAAGAGGGAGGGAGGGAGGGTGAGGGAGGGAGGAAGGGAGGGAGGGAGGGAGGGAGGGAGGGAAGGAGGGAGAAAGAGAGAAGAAAGAAAGAAAGAAAGAAAGAAAGAAAAGAAGAAAGAAGAAAGAAAGAAAGAAGAAAGAAAGAAGACAGACAGACGACAGACGACAGACGACAGACAGACAGACAGACAGACAGAAGAAAGAGAGAAAGAAAGAAGAAAGAAAAAAGAAAGAAAGACAAGAAAGACAAAGAAGAAAAGAAAGAAAGACAGAAGAAAGAAAGAAAGAAAGACAGAAAGACAGAAAGAAGGAAGGAAGGAAGGAAGGAAGGAAGGAAGGAAGGAAGGAAGGAAGGAAGGAAGGAAGGAAGGAAGGAAGGAAGGAAGGAAGGAAGAAAGTATGGAAGGAAGAAAGGGAGGGAGAATAGAAGGAAGGAGGGAGGAAAGAGGAGGAAGGAAGGAAGGAAGGAAGGAAGGAAGGAAGGAAGGAAGGAAGGAAGGAAGGAAGGAAGGAAGGAAGGAGGGAGGAGGGAGGGAGGGAGGAGGGAGGGAGAGAGAGAGAGAGAAGAGAGAGAGAGAGAGAAAGAGAAGAGAGGAGAGAGAAAAGGAGAAAGAGAGGAGGAAGAAAGAGAAGGAAGAGGAGGGAAAGAAGGAGAGGAGAAGAAGAAAGAGAGGAAAGAGAGAAGAGAGGGAGAAAGAGAGGGGAGAGAAAGAGGAGGGAGAAAGAGAGAGAGAAAGAGAGAGAGAAGAGGAGAAAGGGAGAAAGAGGGAGAAAGAAGAGAGAGAGAAGAGAGAAAGAGAGAGAAAGAGAGGAAGAGAAAAGAGAGAAAGAGAGAAAGAGAGAAAGAGAGGAGAAAGAGAGAAAGAAGAAAGAAGAGAAAGAGGAAAGAGAGAGAAAGAGAGAAAAGAGAGAAAGAGAGAAGAAAGAAGGAAAGAAAGAAGAAGAGAAAGAAAAAGAAAGAAAGAAGAAAGAAAGAAAGAAAGAAAGAAAGAAAAAGAAGAAAGAAGAGAGAAAGAAAGAAAGAAAGAAGAAAGAAAGAAAGAAAGAAAAGAAAGAAAAAGAAAGAAAAGAAAGAAAGAAAAAGAAAAGAAAGAAAGAAAGAAAGAAAGAAAGAAAGAAAGAAAGAAAGAAAGAAAGAAAGAAAGAAAGAAAGAAAGAAAGAAAGAAAGAAAGAAAGAAAGAGGCTGGAGCAATAGCACAGCAGTAGGGTGTCTGCCTTGCACGAAGCCAATCCAAGAAGGATGGTGGTTTGAATCCCAGCATCCCATATGGTCTCCTGTGCCTGCCAGGAGCGATTTCTTAGTTCAGAGCCAGGAGTAACCCCTGAGCACCACTGAGTGTAATCCCACCAAAAAAAAAAAGACTAAAATCCACAAGCTATAATTCTTACTCTCTGCTGTATTAACTTAAAAAAAAATAATAAACTCTCCTCTGGTTTCTGTTTTGTTTTTTTTTTTTTTGAGTTCCTCTATCTAATCTTTTTCGAATGCTTTTAAACTACTTCATAAATATATTTTCTCAAGTTTTAATAAGTATTCTCTGTAGAAGAATCTTTTTTTTTTTTTTTGGTTTTTGGGTGCTCAGGGGTTACTCCTGGCTGTCTGCTCAGAAATAGCTCCTGGCAGGCACGGGGGACCATATGGGACACTGGCATTCGAACCAACCACCTTAGGTCCTGGATTGGCTGCTTGCAAGGCAAGTGCCGCTGTGCTATCTCTCTGGGCCCTGTAGGAGAATCTTTTATAATTGTTTTTGTTTTTATACCACAGAGGATGGTGCTCAGTATTCACTTGATTCTACACACAGGAATTATTTCTGATGAGTTCTAGTTACCATATGAGTTGCTGATGATTGAACCCACGTCAGCCATGTACAAGGCAAGTTTTAGTATACAATCTCTTTGGTTCAATAGGAAGGAGGAGGGTTCTTTTTTTTTTTTTTTTTTTTTTGGTTTTTGGGCCACACCCTGTGACGCTCAGGGGTTACTCCTGGCTATGCGCTCAGAAGTTGCTCCTGGCTTCTTGGGGGACCATATGGGACGCCGGGGGATCGAACCGCGGTCCGTCCTAGGCTAGCGCAGGCAAGGCAGGCACCTTACCTCCAGCGCCACCGCCCGGCCCTGGAGGAGGGTTCTTTTACCTTATCAATCATTACCAAAAGCTTGTAATTGGCTGTTATTAAAAAAAAAAAAAAAAACTAAATTTAAGTTAGAAAACTTGTATTCCAAAATTTTACTAGTCATATTATAACAGAAAATGGAATAAACTATCAAATATAATGAAAAGGCTCCAACTCATACAAATGAATCTACTGTGGACACAAGTAAGTGGTCAATATTCTCACATAATCTATATTGAAATTGTTGCCATCCTATATTATATATACTATATGCCAGAAAACAATCAAGTCTAATTGGGGCTGTCAGGCTGAGTAATGAAAATGAACAAAGTAAACAAATCACTTGAATTATTTAACAATTAAAGAATTAATTTAAAATATCTAAAATGGTTTCCTTAATTAACAAACATATTTAGAAAAATGAATATGGAATGTATACCTTTCAAAAATAATGATAATTAAAACATTAAGGATATCTTCTTTAAATTACTTACCTTTCTAAAATAAATAGAACTGGATTAATAGTATTTTTAAACTACATCACACGTTATATCAAGAAAGCAAAAATGAACGTAACTGAAAAAATAATCTACAACATTTTTAAGAATTTCATATATTCTCCTATTAATATTTAAATACTATACTTCCATAAAATTTCAACCACAGTATTGTAAAATTAGAAAACTAAATCTGTGGCAATCTGTTTAAAAACAAGCTCAGAATTTAATATTAGTAACTTAGTTCAATTATATACAAATTGCAGTTAGGCTTGGAGTGTTCTGAAGATTTGTATTTACTTTATTCTCACTAAACAACAGACAAATCCCTATAATCTCACAACAGGCAAAAAGAAGGCCTTCTTATGTAGACTAAACATACAAGAGAAAAAGGAAATGGAGACCAGGACATCTTTAAATAAAGGCTAATGATATCTTTATTTAAAGATTTATTAAAGGCATCTTTATACTAATTTTTACCCCCCAGCTTTTGGGTCACACCAGTGGTGTTCAAAGGTAACTTCTAAGAATACCAGGGGATCTTCAGTGCTGGTGACTGTACGCAGGCCTTCCATACTCAAAGCATGCAGTCAGGCTTTGAGCTATCTCACTCTTACCGTCCACACACCAATTGTTTTTCAATATTCTATATGATTGTCACTGTGCTTTAACTAAAACATGAATATGCTGAGGTTTGTTGGTTTGTTTTGCTCTGAATCAGATATAGAAAGTCTTGACAAGATTGTAATCAAACTAAGTGAATTCACCACTATCACAAAAAAAATGTAACATTGCAGGATGTTGCAATTAAGATACCCATAAACATAAAAATCAGTCAAAACTGGGCAGAAGAAACTTTTAACAGTGTTGAATGTCAATTATCTCGATTGCAGTGATTTCACAAGTGCATATGTAATATCAAAACTTGCCAAATTGTATGTATGCAGTCTATTTACCTCACGTCTCAATGTTTTTAATAAACAAAAAAAGGCAGGAAAAAAATTATTTACTCTTAGCCACCACTTGGTTTCTTTAAAAGTAAAAATAGTGGGGCCGGATAGATAGCACAGGGCGTTTGCCTTGCAAGCAGCCAATCCAGGACCTAAGGTGGTTGGTTCGAATCCCGGTGTCCCATATGGTCCCCCGTGCCTGCCAGGAGCTATTTCTGAACAGACAGCCAGGAGTAACTCCTGAGCACCGCCGGGTGTGCCCCCCCCCCAAAAAAAAAAAAGTAAAAATAGAAACCAATTCAGAGTCAATAATCTATAAGTGTAATAAACTCAATGATCACAAGTAAATGTGACACCACTCACATAAAAAGAGTAAGTGAAGCAATATTTTCTCTTAAAGAGAAAGAACTATAATGTCAAAGGAAATGAAGTATTCTAAGACTGGTCAGAATTTCTGAAGGTCACACTGCTAAGCAATTTATGTCCCACTCTCATATAAATAGAATGTTCCTGGTTTCCATTTCCAAATGGATAATTGATGAGACAGAATTTATCAGAATTTGCAGCCTTACTGTACTTCTCTTCTTTGCACCTCTGTAGAATCTCCAAGCTCCGCTGGTGGACAGGGTGTTGGAGAAAGCTGAAACTATCCATGTTTTTCAAAATTGTACACGGCACTGAATCATCATGTCCTTAGGAAGAAAAAAAAGGAGAAAAGGAAAGGACATTTTATATACCCAAACTAATAGAGAGAATCAAGGACAAGGCTTCCAACTATCTTAAATACATTAAATAAATCAACTAATAATAGCTCCATGTGAATGACTTTCTCAGTTACTTAAAAAAATAATAGGAAAAATTGAATACACTTTTTAAGATTTAAAGTATCCTTTCTGGTACTGAGTGTTGTGAATTAGTACTACAAATGAAAAATTATCATTAAAAATACTAAGAAATTGGGGCCGGGCGGTGGCGCTCGAGGTAAGGTGCCTGCCTTACCTGCGCTAGCCTAGGAGATGGACCGCGGTTCGATCCCCCGGCGTCCCATATGGTCCCCCAAGCCAGGAGCGACTTCTGAGCGCATAGCCAGGAGTAACCCCTGAGCGTCACCGGGTGTGGCCCAAAAACCAAAAAAAAAAAAACAAAAAAACAAAAAAAAACTAAGAAATTATAAAAATAATTTGCATAATTTAAAGGACTAATTTTATCAAGTCTGAAATAAATTTGGCATATATGGACAATAATGCAAGAATAATAGACTCCCAAAGAGATACTCAAAATCAGTTTACCAAAGTTATGTAATTTTCTTAAATACTGTGATTAATCACACTGGTTGAAATCCCAACACATATGTCACCTTTGAAAGAATAGAAAGTACCAAAGAAAGAAAACCCATTAACACATTTCTACTCATAAATGTGTAAAAAGGGGGAGATGCTAGGAAAACCAGTACTTCACCCCCACTTTTTAATAAAGTACTTGATAAAAAAAAAAAGGCACATATTAGAAATTATCAAAGCCCCAGAACAGTACTACTTTAGAAGTCACTAAAGCAATAAATAGGGGGGGCCCCGATCCAGGTGGCTAGGACTATATTAGCAATAGATAGATTAAAGCAAAATTCGGGTAATTAGAGAGATAGTACAGGATTTAGGATGAATGTGGGGAATTGTTACTGACCCCAATCTAATCCCTGGTACCAACCACAAAGCCCTAATTGCTGAGTACAGTCCTAGAGGCCCAACCAGCACTGCACCATCAGACATTAACCCCCCAGGCCCAGTTGGCTAATAATTGCCAGCTCTCAAACCTCCAAAACAACTGCTGGGGGAACATTGCACACATACCTCCCAAAAGAATACAGATTTTCCAAGTCTTATAAATTGACAAAGTGGAATGTCATGTACTCAGAGAACGATTCTGACATTCAAAAGAAGTAATATATGTGTGTGAATAATTAAAATAATAAAGACAAATTACACAATTCCATTATAGCACACTTACTGTCTAATTTTGTTTTGTTTTGTTTTGTTTTTTGGTCACATACAGCAGTGCTCAGGGTTTACTCCTGGCTCTATGTTCAGAAAACACTCCTGGCAGGCTCGGGGACCATCTAGGATGCCAGGATTCAAACCACCATCCTTCTGCATGCAAGGCAAATGCCCTACTTTCATGCTATCTCTCCGGACTTTAAATGCAATATCATTATAAGTATTCTCGAGCAGAACTTTTTTTTTTTTTTTTTGCTTTTTGGGCCACACCCAGTGACGCTCAGGGATTACTCCTGGCTATGCGCCCAGAAATCGCTCGGCTTGGGGACAGTATCAGACGCTGGGAGATCAAACCGCGGTCCATCCTAGATTAGCACGTGCAAGGCAAACATCCTACTGCTTGCACCACAGTTCCAGCCAATCGAACAGAACATTTTTAAAGTGGTTTGCAAAGCACACTTTAGTCTAAATGTAATAATTCCATACAATGGGTTTCTTGACAAGAACAGGTTTCTATTTTACCCGAGATAAAATCTTCTAACACCAAATAACAATATATGCAAAAAAAAAAAAAAGGCCTTAATAAAATAGACTTGAAGTATTTTCTCATCCAAAGAAAGATTAAAAACACTGCCTCACTTATCCAATAAAGTCCAATGTTACAAATGCTTATAAAGTGGCAAGTATTAACAAGTTACCCAACACTTCTTACGTAAAAGTTAACTCAGAAAAGTCATTTTATTTGTACTATGATAACTCTACCCTACTACCTGCTTGGAAGGCTGCTTAAAGAAAAATGCCTACATATCAGACTAGTTTGTACTTGGTTGGCTGGAAACCCAGATGAAACTGGGTATGTTTTATTATTACTGTTTTTGGGTGACATTCAGTGTTGTTGAGGATTCAGTCTAAGATTTTGCTGAGAAATTTTCTTGAGAGATGTTAATTTCTGACTTTCATTTCTGAAGAGTCAGAATAAGTATCCAGATAATATGGCCTCACAGAACAAAAATGAAAGTTTTTTCTATCTACCTTCAAAGGTTAACAAAGATTTGGTGTTAATTTGTCTTTAAATATTTGATAGAATTCATCCATGAACTTAATGTTCCTTAACTTCATTTTGAACAAAGAATTTGCTGTTAGCAATTTGATCTCTCTCTCTACTATAAAATTTTCTAATTTTTACTTCTTCTGGTGTGTAGATTGTTTGCAGCTTTTTAGAAATTTATTCCTTTCAATTAATTTTGCTTTGTTTAGTTTTAAGTAGAATAATTACACAATAGAGCTTATCTTATTAAAGTTCAGGTTTAAAAATACCCCTTTTAAATATTAGCACACCACATGTGACACCAAACAATTCTCCACAACAAACCACTGGAAACCCTCCACATATTTCTCCTTTTTTTTTTTTTTTTTTTTTTTTTTGGTTTTTGGGCCACACCCGGTGACGCTCAGGGGTTACTCCTGGCTATGCGCTCAGAAGTCGCTCCTGGCTTGGGGGACCATATGGGACGCCGGGGGATCGAACCGCGGTCCATCTCCTAGGCTAGCGCAGGTAAGGCAGGCACCTTACCTCGAGCGCCACCGCCCGGCCCCATATTTCTCCTTTTGTTTTCCAAAAAATTAATTCTCCTTCTAATAAATTAGCTTACACTTGTTATACTCTGAAAAGCACAATTTATTATTACTTTATTTTCCCCTCATTTAAAAAATAAAATTTACCAAAGCTACTGATTCACATGGAAAAAAATTTTTTAAATATCAGAAAAATTCAAAATCGTTAAGATTTAAAGTGCAAATGCCAAAAAGCAATGAAAGTATGTCTGAGAGTTCTGAAGGCATTTTTTTTTATAGTTAGTGAGCTTTATTTAATTTTTTTATTGAAGCAAATGTGATTTAAAAAGTCCTTCACAGTTGGGTTTCAGATATACAATGAATCAGGACCAATTCCATCACTATTATCCACCTCCCTCCACCAATGTTCCCCAAGTACATCCCATACCACCCCTTAATCCCCAAGCCTACCAGTATAACAGGCCCATTTTAAGTTTAGATTGTTAAAGTTTGGGTCTCTTGATTCCATTGTTGCTGCCTTTGACTTGATATTTTAGTTCTGTCCCTTTTTTAGCACTACCAAAGCATCTGAGACTGCTTGGTCCCTGGCCCGCTCCTTTGATATTTGTGTTTCTCCTCCTCCTCCTCTTACCACAAAGATGGGGGAAAATGTCTGTGTGTACTATGGAGCGAATGAGCCTGGAGCTGAAGCCTGAGTGCAGGGGAGGAGAACATATTCTAAGCACTTGACATCCTCAGTGTTACGCCCCTTTTATTGCGCAGATATACCACAAAGTATAAGCAATGCTTTAACCGCACTTTCACTGTCACATACAGAGCTTTCGTTTAAGACTATTTGTCGCTGCTGCAACATTTTTTTATATTAACAAAAAAGTATTTTAAAAAATAATTTTTATTTTCTGATGTAAAATAAAAAGTTAGGTAAATATGTTTAACCAGCTGTGGACTGGTATACTGTAAATATACTTTGGCCTTGCGGGCTAGTTGCTCCCAGCCTCTGTCTCTTCACAGCGTCTTGCATTGCACCATTTACTCCAGAGTATTTTTTTCTTCTTTTCCTCATCTAAAAACTATGTGCGTCTTATGATCAGGTGCATCTTACAGAAAAAATACGGTAATATTTTCCCGCTCATTATAGATATTCTGGGGCCAAGAATATTCTAGATAACCCCCATTGAAACAATTGCTTTCTTCAAGCAATTATTCTAAATAGCGCATATTTTAATTATTCAGAAAAAAATTAAACAATTACATACAAATTAGAAAATGTTATTATGCAATAATGGTCTCTCCATGGCTAGATCTCCACAAGATCGTAAATAAAGAAAATATTGGGACAAAAAATACAAATGTAGAGCCAGAATGACAACACAGCAGACATTGGCTTTGCATATGACCAACCTGGGTTTGATCCCCAGCTCCCATATGGTCTACCAAGCCTTCCAGGAGTAATTTCTTAGAGCAGAGCCAATAACCCCTTAGCAATAGCCCAACTCTCTCTCCCGCAAAAAAGTATGGCAAAACAGAATTGGAATTTCAGTGACAAACTTAAGGCAGTATATTCTCATGTTGATTTTCAAAAGAGGGTCCAACAAAGAACACATAAAGTGGCAAAAAAAATGTTCATTATCATTTAGTATAAGGGAAAGGAAAATACAAAATAACAGAGGATAGAGAGGATTAAAAAAATATGACAATGAAACAACACCTCACAATTATGAATGTCAACTAGTACCTAAAAGACCTACAAGTACCAGTGGGGTGTGAAGAAAAAAAAAGAAACCCTCACACTTAAAATAGTCTGGAGATTTTGGAAAATATTTAATATAAACCTACCATCTTACCTGGCTATCCCATTTCTGTCTATCCACCAGAAAAAAATGAAATTCTAATTTGAAAACATACACATCCATATTCATTGCAATTTTATTTACAACAGTCAAAATAAAATACCCAGTGCTGTTTAAGGACTACTTCCCACATACTTAGCCCTATTGTGGCCCAATGACTTCAGTGTTGTAGCCTATAACTATGGTGTTGCTCAGACCCAGTAATCCCAGGACACACTAATCCTCCCAGAAAATGTTCACCCATTAGGTATTAGCAGGCCTCTATAATACCAGGATTTAAATTTAGGAAGCTCACATATGCAATCTGAGTTATCTCCACCTGACCATCCCTATAACACATATTAAAATCTTACTAATATCTATTAAATACCAAAAGTTTTATACTCATTCCTATCTTCATTTATTAATGAAAATATGCTAATGCACACACTATATTCACTTGTCTCAATCATCAGACTAAAATTTAATTTGTAAATTGAGTTGAATTTGCTTGATTCATTGCATGTCAAACATGACATTGATATATGATAAGAAAATAGAATGGAATACTACTCTCTACTGTGGAAAACAAGGCAAATAAAAAAAAAAGATTAAATTACAACAGAATACTGATATTTACTGCTTACCAGATTTTCTCCGTATGTGTCTTTTCCCAGCTTCCCTGAAAGCAATGACGGCTCTGAAAAAAGCTCGAAGTACTGCCCATCGGAAAACAGCTACAGGATCAATTCCAATCATCCCACAGATAAATGCACTCTTGCTACTTCTCAGAAGAGCTACAATATCTGGACGCATGTGATCTGTATTTTTTTCTCGAAAATCCTACATAAGAAAGTATCGTTATTTTTGAAAAACTGTCAAGCCTAAAATAGGTGTTATATTTAAATTGTTGAATAAAAACTATAGAAGTAGTAACTTAATAAAGTACTATCTAGCCCTAAATCTATTCTAGTTCTAACTCAATTAAATTAAAATCAATATCCAGTTTTGTTTTTTGTTTTTTTGTGCTTTTTGAGTCACACCCGGCAGTGCTCAGGGGTTATTCCTGGCTCCAGGCTCAGAAATTGCTCCTGGCAGGCACGGGGGACCTTATGGGACGCTGGGATTCGAACCGATGACCTCCTGCATGAAAGGCAAACGCCTTACCTCCATGCTATCTCTCCGGCCCCAATATTCACAGTTTTACTGTTATACATTAGGCAGAGAGAGGATATGACGGGACATCCAATGAAATGATAAAAGAAAATTGAGCAACATAAAGGAGCTAGATATGAGAAGACTAGGAACATTATTAAAATCTATGGTACTAGCTAAAGTTAGAACAGAAAGATCAGGAGTCAATAATTTGGGGAGAGGGGAGGGTTATGGCCCACTCCAGTAAAGTTCAGGATTTACTCCTGGGACTCCAATGGAGTTCAGGACTTAGGGCTCACTACTGGTGTGACTCAGGGTTCATATGCAATTTTAGGAATCAAACCATGGTCTGCTATGTGCAAGGCAAACTCCTTAACCTGTATACCATCTCTTCAGTCCAAATGCCTGAATATTCTAGGTAGAGATT
The DNA here is from genome assembly GCF_024139225.1 of Suncus etruscus. Classification (NCBI taxonomy): domain Eukaryota; kingdom Metazoa; phylum Chordata; class Mammalia; order Eulipotyphla; family Soricidae; genus Suncus; species Suncus etruscus. The sequence continues at coordinate 10,923,267 of NC_064848.1, forward strand.
AGGCAAATAATCTTGCAGGCTGATGCAAGCTGAAATTAGGGGTGTGGGTATTTTTTCTATATATATAAAATAGTCCCAGCAATGTCTTGCCCTGCTGTGGTGTTCTATATCAGACACTAGCAATACTAGGGGCCAACTGGGTTCACGCAACCATGTTGGAGTTTAACAAAAGAGCATGACATTTTGGGAAGCAAATTTGAGGCCTTAAATATGACAAGCTTGTGTTTAGCCCCTGGCCACTTTTTTCTAGTTTCTTCTATTAATTAAAGGAGCAGCTTAAGTAACTGCTTTTCAACTATTCTTTTTCTACTATATACATCTAGTTATAAAGCATAGCTTTACACTTTGATCAAAAATTTAAAAAAAAAAAGCATAGCATTAAATGCATCTGCAAATCTTGATAATATTGGACTTTTATGAACATTTGGTTTTAAGTATTGTTTTAACTAAGCTAGAGCATGGGTTTTTACTGGGGGAGGAACTGGGTATGGACTCTAGCAATGCTGGGGTCCACCAAAGCTACAAGTTAGTAGTGACCTACCTGGCATACTATGCATACACTACAGACTTTGAGCAATTCCTTTCTTATCTCTGCTCCTTAGTAATATTATGTTTACTCCTGGATTATTTAGAAGAATTTTGCTAAATTTCTAAATACCTAAGAAAAGGTCACAGTTATGTCACATGCCAGTGATTCAATTTTTCAATTTGTAATGATTTTGTGCATGCTTATTCTGTTACTGAGATACATATACACATCTATATCTATATGATGGAACTCTGAAGATAAGTCTACCTTTTACTCACTTTTTAGTCTATAGGTCTATAACTGATTAGGTACATGTAATTTTGTGAGCATGTCTTCCTATTAAACAGGTCTTCTTTATTGTTTTAAGTATCTCTTTATCTCAAAAACACTTTTTAGGGCCCGGAGAGATAGCACAGCGGCGTTTGCCTTGCAAGCAGCCGATCCAGGACCAAAGGTGGTTGTTCGAATCCCGGTGTCCCATATGGTCCCCGTGCCTGCCAGGAGCTATTTCTGAGCAGACAGCCAGGAGTAACCCCTGAACATCACCGGGTGTGGCCCAAAAACCAAAAAAAAAAAAACAAACACTTTTTATCTTGCCTTAAAGAGTATACATTTTCTTATAATACAATTAAGTCAACTATATTTAAAGTCAAGGTTTATTTACATGGTTGTCTTTTTTCCAACTTCTTTTACTTTCAGCCTATAAGATTACATGATTAGTATTCATAAAAATATATAATGACTCCATTTATCTGATTTTATCATCAAGTAAAACTAAGGATGATTAAAAATTAGGATAATCCCTCGGAATCCAAAATACTAAATACTAGTAGACAAATCTCTGTTCAGAGTTTATGTACGCAAAAGGCTCTGGGGACTATTGGTCTTGACACCTCGGACCCTCACATGCACTAGTAATTCCCTATGGCATTGTCCCTTTTTGCATAGGCACGTTAAAATGAGAAAAGTTAACAGATGCAAACAAGTTCTTATCTAATAAAGATGGGAACACAAAATTTTTTATACTGCAGTGGGACCTTACACACTAAACACTTGACATAATGAGTTGGCTTAGACTCCAGTTGATTGTACATTGACCATTCACCCCTGAACCATTACACTACCTATGGAAACAAACATGGTTTCCTACAACAGCTCCAGGAACATAAATGCTACCAAGGAAGGCCCCTCTACCACCATGGCACTGACTTACTTCAAAGACAGTTCTTATATCACCCTGTCAACAGGGCAACAGCTATAGTCTGCTTTTAGGGCAGGATTCTCTGCAATGTTAACTGATGGAAGATGGAACCAGAAGACACTACATACCACCTGGTCTTCGACATAGGAAAGACTTGTACAGAAACCAGGATTTAAAACTACAGAAACTTGACAGCAACAACTGTGAGGCTGAACAGCTGGCCACTGAGAATGACTAGGCGGTTGGACAACCGAGTATGCCTGGAGCCTTGAGTTGGTATTATGCCGAAATACTTCGGGGGGTAAGATCTCCCGGTTTTTTAGGCCAAAGGTCTTTCTTTCCAATTTCTTCCATGTTTTCCTGTGCCTACGTAAACAACTGCCACACACACACACATACACACACACACACACACACAAACACACATCTTTTTTTTTTAGTGTATCTCCCATCTCCAAAGAAAAAAATGAAGGGCATACTAAACCTTCGGCAACTGTACTAACGACTTTATTGGTGATACAATAATTTTCACAAATATAACTGCTAATGAACTCTTTCCCCTTCCTTTTCCATTTCTTAAATTCTCTATTCTCTATTTCTTAATAACTTCGCTTTTTGTCATCCTAAAACAAATGTATTATGATCAATTATGTCAACTATGTGATGCATTTTCTTTAAATTTTTTTTAAAAAATTAGGATAGTAGTGACCTCTAGTGGGGAAGAATGAGCTAAGAAGAATATAAAAGAATCTGTACACTTTAGATTTTGTACTTTGAGCCACACCTGGTGATGCTCAGGGGTTACTCCTAGCTATGTGCTCAGAAATCACTCCTGGCTTGGGGGACCAGATGGGATGCCAGGGATCAAACCGAGGTTCAGTCTGGATCAGCCGGGTGAAAGGCAAACGCCCTACCACTGCACTATCACTCTGGCCCCTAGATTTTGTTCTTTATACATGCACACTGTGATTTATGTCAAGAATTTGCTTTCATATTAAACTATTTTGAAGTCAATTTAATATAAGTAGTATAAGTTTACCATGTACAGTGATGTTTTGTTACATTTATATATTGCTTTTTTGCCTTAGAATTAGCTTTTACCGGGTACATTATTAATATTTCTCTTGTGGTGAGAACATTCTTACCTAGTCTCTAATAACTTTGATGTATATAATACAATTGGTAACTATAATCACAAAGCTGGCTTTAATCTCCAGAACTTATTTGTCTTATTTGCATTTGTCTAAATGCAAATATCTGGGGCCAGAGAGATAGCACAGTAGTAGGGGACATTTGCCTTGCACGCATCTGATCCAGAATTGAAAGGTGGTTCGAATCCCGGCATCCCATATGCCTCCCCCATGCCTGCCAGGAACAATATCTTAGTGCAGAGCCAATCCCTGAGCATCACCAGGTGTGAACACCCCCCCCAAAGGGCATGTTTATATTTCTTTTTTTTTTTTTTTTTTTTTTTTTTTTGGTTTTTGGGCCACACCCGGTAACGCTCAGGGGTTACTCCTGGCTATGTGCTCAGAAGTTGCTCCTGGCTTGGGGGACCATATGGGACACCGGGGGATCGAACCGCGGTCCGTCCAAGGCAGCGCTGGCAAGGCAGGCACCTTACCTTTAGCGCCACCGCCCGGCCCCGCATGTTTATATTTCTATTGGTCATTGGACAATTGACTTGTTTTTATGTCTTACTACAGTAAATAGTACTCCAATAAAAATGGAAATATAAATTTAAAAATAGAATTAAACTCCTGCTTTTCTTTGCCCCCCCCCCAAAAGGCAAATACCTATCCTTTACCTAACATCTCATCAAATTCTCTAAAGTCTAGCTCTTGTTATTCTTACCTTTTGTTTGTTTGTTTTGTTTTTGAGCCACACCCATTGGGGTGTTACTCCTGGCTATAAGATCAGAAATTGCTCCTAGCTTGGGGGGAACCATATGGGACTCCAGGGGGTAGAACCTCTGTCCATCCTAGGCTAGCGCTTGCAAGGCAGACCACTGCTCCGGGCCCACCCCCTTTTTGCTCTTGCTATTCTTAATGTCTGCTTTCACAGTGCATCTCTTCTTGTCTTTCCATTCAGAACCTCAAAGTCTCTTACCTGCCCAAGAAGTCATCAATAAAAAATAATGATTATACCTTCAAAATATATTTCAGAATCTTGTAAATGTCCTATGGCTCTATTGAGATTCAATTTAATTCTTTACCTCTGCTATTTGAAATACTATCTAAATGATTGCCTACCCTCTACATTTTTATTCTGCTATTCTTTCTTTTCAAAGTAAATAAAACTGTCCTTTAAAAACACATACATATATATTCCTTTAAAATCTTTTCATGGCTATTCCTCCTTTTAATAAATTTCATTACAACCAATTTCTTTAATGTGACCTTAATGTGTCTTGAAGAAATAATTCTATTTTCTCATTCAATTCGTGCCACTATTCCCCTTGCTCTATAAACTATAACTGAATTATAATTATTGCTATAATCTAATAATTCTGCCCTGTTTTTCATTATGCCAATATATTATGCATTTTTCAATCTCATGGCCTGAAATAGTTTTCAAATGCCCCATAGGCTGGTCTATCATCTCAATTCCTCACCAAGGTGATAATTCAGGGTCAGCTTTCAAAATTTAATTATCTCAAAGAATTTATTTTTAATTTACACATTCAAAATTCACTATTTCACTACTTTCACTTGTAGAACCCTTCATAGAGTTTACATAGCATGTAGGTCCTCATTTATCTGTTTATATGGATATGTATATATTAATACACAGATATTGGGAAACTTTTCATTGTCAGCTTAAACAGCAAGTATTTAAAGAGTAATGGGTTCACCAGTCATAAACAAATGAAAAAAGTATAGAGATTCCTTTCTGCAAAAGTTAAGTTTCAATATACTCAATAGGAATATGTTTGCAAGCGCTAATGGCATATGTAGCATAAAATTTCTATAGGGCCCTCATGAAGACAAAAAAAAAAAAAAAAAATCAAATAAGATGAACTAGCGGATTTCATATATGGATTACTATTTATTCTTTAATGTCTAAAACAACTATTGGGGGAGCCAGAGATATAGCACCGTGATATGGCATTTGCCTTTCACGCAGCCGACCCAGGACAGATGGTGGTTCAATCCCAGCATCCATATGGTCCCCGGATCCTGCCAGGAGAAATTTCTTTTTTTTTTTTTTTTTTTTTTTTTTGGTTTTTGGGCCACACCCGTTTGACGCTCAGGGGTTACTCCTGGCTATGTGCTCAGAAATCGCCCCTGGCTTGGGGGGGACCATATGGGACGCCGGGGGATCGAACCGCAGTCCTTAACCGCGGTCCTTCCTTGGCTAGCGCTTGCAAGGCAGACACCTTACCTCCAGCGCCACCTACCCGGCCCCCAGGAGAAATTTCTGAGCAGAGAGCCAGAAGTAACCCCTGAGCACCAGGTATGGCCCAAAAATAAATAAATAAATAAGTAAATAAATAAATAAATAAAAATTTGGATAAACTGCCCACATCAAATTTATCTTCAGGAGGAATATAATAAAAAGTATCACTAAGTCAGTAATACATTGAAGTTTTTTAATTTTATAAAAAAAAAAAATCTCCAAATGTCCAAGAGTCTCCACACTACATAAATGAAATAGCATAAAACCAACATTGATATGAGTTAAAAACACACATATCTGCCCAAAAGATATGCTCAATGAAAAAATTACTGACCTTTACACCATATTTAACTTTCCCAGCATAATGCTTTATGATAAAAGCAGGCTCCATCACAGCTGGAAATTCAATGTAAGAATTCTCTTCATGTTGATGTTTAAATTTGTCTAGCAATGTTTGATTTGTAGCCTGTGGAAAGCTGAATTAAAAGCAAAAAAAACAAAAATACTGAAGATGCAGCAATACAAACTAAAAAAACATTAAAATCACAATGATATATTACCTATTAAGCAATCTTTAGTTTTAACTTATATTGTATAGTGTGATTTTCATAACTAAAGTGAGCAATTCAAGGATTTATATTCCTATTCTATAAATGAGATATCAAGAATTGTGAATTGGGGGCTGGAGCGGTGGTGCAAGTGGCAGGACATTTACTTGCACACGCTAACCTGGGATAGACCCTGGTTCGATCCCCTAGCATCCCATATGATCCCCCAAGCCAAGAGCAATTTCGACCGCATAGCATAGACAGGAGTAAGCCCTGAGCATCACCGGGTGTGGGCCCCCCAAAAAAGGAAGGAAGGAAGGAAGGAAGGAAGGAAGGAAGGACGGAAGGAAGGAAGGAAGGAAGGAAGGAAGGAAGGAAGGAAGGAAGGAAGGAAGGAGGAAGGAGGAAGGAAGGAAGGAAGGAAGGAAGGAAGGAAGGGAAGGAAGGAAGGAAGGAAGGAAGGAAGAAGGAAGGAAGGAAGGAAGGAAGGAAAGAAGAAGAAGAAGAAGGAAAGAAAGAAAGAAGAAAGAAAGAAAGAAAGAAGAAAGAAAGAAGAAAAGAAAGAAGAAAGAAAGAAAGAAAAAAGAAGAAAGAAAGAAGAAAAGAAAGAAAGAAAGAAAGAAAGAAAGAAAGAAAAGAAAAAAGAAAGAAAGAAAGAAAAAAGAAAGAAAAAAGAAAGAAAAGAAAGAAAAGAGAAGAAAAGAAGAAAAAGAAAGAAAAAAGAAGAAAAAGAAAAAAAAGAAAGAAAGAAAGAAAGAAGAAGAAAGAAAGAAAGAAAGAAAGAAAGAAAAGAAAGAAAGAAAGAAAGAAAGAAAGAAAGAAAGAAAGAAAGAAAGAAGAAAAGAAAGAAAGAAAGAAAGAAAGAAGAAAGAAAGAAAGAGAAAGAAAGAAAGAAAGAAAGAAAAAGAAAGAAAGAAAGAAAGAAAGAAAGAAAAGAAAGAAAGAAAGAAAGAAAGAAAGAAAGAAAGAAAGCTGAATTGTCTGGAGCTAAGGATGTGGCTCAATGGTGGAGTTCATATTTCTCAAGTGTAAGGACCTGTTATTTACATTCCAACAAGCAAAAAAAAAAATTCAAACAAAAATATATAAGGGCTAGGGGGAGGCCTGACTTTTGTATGAGAAAGTGAATGACATGTTTAAAAGTTGTAATTTTTCTTTTTTTTTTAATTTTATTTTACTCATATGGAATGCTTCATGAATTTGCGTGTCATCCTTGCGCAGGGGCCATGCTAATCTTCTCTGTATTGTTCCAATTTTAGTATATGTGCTGCCAAAGCAAGCACGATTTTTCCAAGACTCACACTTTGAAGTGCCAACTGAAAAATTAACTCAAACTTTTACATATTTAGCTTAGGCTGCATTATGTCAGATTACTGTAGAAAGTATAGGATAAGTATAATCAAATTATAGTTGTCTGTAGTCAAGTATTTACCAAAAAAGGGAAATGACCTCTCAACTTTGATCCGCAGTCCATCTTTTTTCAGATGAATGTAACCCTGCAATGCTCAGGGGTTCATGCCTGTCTTAGGGGATCATATGGGATGCCTGGGGCCGAACCCAACTTGACCAAGTACAAGGCAAATAACCTACCCACTTCTTCTCAGCTCACATTGTCATTCTTTGTTTTTCTATTTCTCTATGTACAAGCAATCATTTTCTTTTCTATATAGTTAATAGTTTATAGCAACTACTGCAAATATACAACAATAAGTTCTACTTACAAGGATTGACTCAAATGAGGTATTAAAAATAATTATATATAGAAAATAAGAGAATATAAAAAGCCAAGATAGAGAAACAACAGAGGTTAGAAGTAATGAAAGGATTCAGAAAGAAGAAAATATGAGTTAGATCAAAGGTTGAGTAAAAATTTTCATACAGGGGCCCGGAGAGATAGCACAGCGGCGTTTGCCTTGCAAGCAGCAGATCCAGGACCAAAGGTGGTTGGTTCAAATCCCGGTGTCCCATATGGTCCCCCGTGCCTGCCAGGAGCTATTTCTGAGCAGACAGCCAGGAGTTACCCCTGAGCACCGCTGGGTGTGACCCAAAAACCAAAAAAAATAAATAAATAAATTTCATACAGACAATATGCCACTGAAAAAAAGAAAAGTGCAAGGAGCCAGAAAGATAGCTCAATGGGCTAACTGCAAACTCTGTATGCAGGAGGAGACTTTGTTTGGATTCCTGGTAGCACACAGAACTCCTCAGCACTATCAGTAGTGATCCCCAACTACAAAACCAGGACTAGCCCCCAAGAACCACCAGGTGTTAGGAGAAAACCAAATAAAGAAGAATGTAAACCTCCCACACTGTACAGCTGAAAATCCTAGTATAACTCTGACTACCCCACAACTTAATCAGTTATACTGGAAATTACTTTCAGGCTACCAATACTGCTCCACAGGTCCCACCCACAAGAAAATTTAAAGTTCCTTAAGGGAGGTAGGTTCTCTGTATTAGCAGTTTCACATTCCAATATTCAACTAACTGACTGAATCTGTACATGTGACATCTACAGACAGAAAAAAATGCGAATAAAAGTGGACCCCGGATGTTTATAGGTCAATCTTTCAACTTCAAATAGAAAAGTACAGCTATAGTCTCTACATAATAGGTTCAATGATTCTAATCTTACTTCATTTCACACTATCAAAACAAGTTATCAAAGTAAATTTTCTTCTAAATTACTGTACCTGAGTAACTTTACCTCTCCTAGTCCGAACATTTATAGATCATCAAGGTGGAAGAACCCAAGCACTTAACCTAATCTGTCAATTTATGGCAGAGTATAAATTTTACCACATAGCACAATGCTCTTCTTCAGAAAAAAAAACTCATTTTCACTAGGTAAACTTCACTAGGATATAGTTACCACTAGGTAACATTTTTTACCTTCTGCTGAGTAACAAAAATTAGTGATTTATTTTCTCTTACTTTGAAATGGAGAAAAACATTTACAAAGGAAAGAAAACAATAGTGATCATGTTTTTGTTTGTTTGGGGGCCACACCTGGTTATGCTTAGGGGTTATCCCTGGTTCTATGCTTAGAAATTATTTCTGGCAGGCTTAAAGGACCATATGGAATGCTGGGGGATCAAACCTGGGTCAGCTGCATGCAAACACCCTACCCACTGTGCTATCTGCTTCAGCTCCATAATAATGATTTTTCTTATAAATAGAAAAAGCTATGTTTCATGACATAGAGACCAAAGTAAGAATCTTTAAATAACTATATGTAACCATGTTTTTTATTTAGGGAAGTAAGACAAATGTAATATTAATAGTCTCCCCTTCTAATAATTGCATTTGTCTGTCACTTCCCATTTCTATGTAAAATATGCTTATTGTATATTACTAGGATGACATATAGCTTACTATATAACCAAAACACTGAGAGTAAAAGAATAAGGAAATTTTTTCTTATCCTTGAATAAGTAAACTGGATAACAAGCCTATGGTAATGTGCAGTTATCCTCCAATTACAGTAAATCTCTAATATTTTCTCTCCCAGCTTAGTGGGTATAATATAAATAGAAATCAGCTGACCCATTCAATTCCCAATCATTTTATTAGTCATATAAAACCAATGTACTACATAATTTCTCAAATTCTAAATTTGATTAGATTAAAATATATTTTATAAAGAACTAAGAACATTCTAAAAATTGCTAAGTAAGGCTTTATTTCTAAAGCTTATCTTTAATTTTGGTACAATGAACACTGTTAACAAGAGGTTATCACCTCCACAGTTCTGGCAGCATCATTAATCCATCAAACAAACTACTTTCTGCCAAGTGTAGACTATAAATACATCTCATTAATAAGATTCAATTCAAGAAGGAATGCAATAAAAAAATCAATATGCAAAAAAATTTACCGTATGTTCTGGCATATAAGACGAATGGGTGTATAAGATGACCCCCTACTTTTCCAGTTAAAATATAAGGTTTGGGCTATATTTGCCGTATAAGACTACCTCTCCTTTAATGCACACCAAATGGAAATTAAAAAACGTAAGAGAAAAAGAGTAGAACCCTCAAAGGTTAACTATATGTTTAATAAAGCTAGACTTTGGAGTGCCAACACTGATTTTACATTTGTCATTTGTAGTGAGTGACTGTGATTTTTTAAAATGTGATCTACATTGAAAGCAGGCAGAGGGGGCTCCTCCAAGAGCAGCTGGCTGGGGTGCAATGATTAATGGGACAGCTCGAGGGAGACAGAGTACCTCCTCTTAGTCCCATAAAAGCTGAACAGAGGACTGAGCACTGGAAAGCCGCATACCAGGCAGCAGGATGAGATGTGGTGCTCAGTATAACTCAGCTCCTCTGTGTGCCCTGAAAGATGAATGAGGACAAGCAGAGAACTGAGCACCTGAAAGGCGCATACCAGTGATGACACCCAGAAGCTGGATGGGATGCAGCACTCGGAACTCAGCTCCTCTGTGTGCCCTGAAAGATTAATCAGGACAAGCAGAGGACTGAGTGATGATGCATGGCAGCTGGATGGGATGCAGAGGTAAGAGGGATGTGGATCACTCATCCCTGAAGCTGGAGTAAGTTTCAGCATGCCATATACCAGCGTATAAGACAACCCCTGACTTTTGTTTCTCATGAGTTAAAAAGTTTTTTTTATATGCCAAAATATACAGTATATCAAAGTGACCTATACATAAAATATGAAAAGAAAAAATTAATGAAAGAGGTTCATCCAATTTTACTATGAACACCCAACAGATGCAAATAAAGGGATCTTTCCCCCCACCCCAGTTGGATAACCTAAGAAAATTCTAGATTTAAGAATACAAGAGGGGCCGGAGAGATAGCAGGGAGGTAGGGCATTTGCTTCCCATGCAGAGGGTTGACGGTTCGAATCCTGGTGTCCCATATGGTTGCCTGAGCCTGTCAGGAATGATTTCTGAGCATGGAGCGGGAGTAACCCCTGAGCACTGCCGGGTGTGACCCAAAAACCAAAAAAAAAAAAAAAAAAAAAAAAAAAAAAAAAAGAACACATGAAAAGCTGAAATGATAAGTTTTTTTTTTTAATGGAAAATAGTGATACTCACTTGCTTTCTTCATCCAAAAGATGGAGCAGTCCTGTTGGCTTCTTACTAATAAGATTTATGCAACAGGTATTATCAATATAATCTATATTGTGCCAGCTGATACCTTCAGTTCTATAGTCCTCCTATGAAATAATAGATTAACAGATTACCGACTTGGAAAAAAAAGGTATATGAAAGCAAGGACTACGAAGTTTTGTCAGTATTATAGGCTTAAGCCTACTCTTTTAAATCACAAAACTGTATCACAGAAGAATACGTAATTTCTGCTGGACAAATCTTAATGTCATACATATCTGTTTTCTTTACAAAGTAAATGCAACTACATGTTTGGTTTGTGTCCAATTTGTGATAACATTCATCAACACATAGGGCTGAATGTTTCAGTCTTTAATTGGTGAGTCATTATGAAAAATAGAAAAAGAAATCATCTCTCTTACATATGACTCTAAGTGATAAAAAGGACTACCAATATACTCGAGTATAAGCTGACCCCCCCCTAATTTCACCCTAAAAACTGGGAAAAATTAAGTGACTCAAGTGTAAGCTAAAGTTGAAAATGCAGCAGCCACTGGTAAATTTCAAAAAAAAAAAAATATATATATATACCCAAAACAATTATAATAAGTGAGGAATAATTGAAGAATCAGTAGACTAAATGTTTTTCAATATGTATTGCTAAAGAAAAACTGTAAACTAGCAACAACAACATTAAACTTGAAATAAAGTGCAAAAAACCATAACTTAACAGGTAATCAAGCTAAATCACAAAGGTTGCAATCCTTCAAAACTAGATTCCTCCTCATCATCATCTGGTATGTCCAAACAGAGCTTCAACTGTATCTGATGCGAGGGTATCAGTACAGACATTGTCATCAGCACTGAGTTTGCAGATATCATCTTCTCTTTTGTCAGTCTCATGCAAAGCACTGAATATTGTGGGTTACATAGTTCAGTGGCATACAGTTCAGTTCAGCCACCTACCTCTTCAGCTTAGCCGCGACTTGTGACTGAGCTGAAGCACTGCCCTGTCCAGCAGACTACAGAAGACGACTGGTGGCTAACGTGCATTTGATTCGGTGCACGAGCACCAAATCAAATAATCTGTATGACCCGAGTACAAGCAGAGTTCAGGACAAACTTTTGTGATGGAAAAACCCGGCTTACACTCGAGTATATACAGTAAGTATTTTCTGCATAAGTGAATTTAATGAATCAATGTGTGTCTGAGGAAAGTATAAAATTATCACTAATATAAATCACACAGAATTCATACACATTTAATTTTAGCAAAATAAAATCCTTAGATTATCATCAAAAACTGAAAAGGTTTCAAATGGCAAGATTTAAAAACACTAAACTCAGACCTACAAAAACTAAATAAAAGCTTCTGAAAACTCACTGTCCAATGTGTTTTTATATTTATAATAATTTGTAATTATATAATTTATGATTCTTTGTCATTATTAACAAATAATGAACCATACCCAATAAAGGACCCTAACATAAATTATACTGATTCTAAGTGGGAAAAAGACCCTATTAGTTAAGGCTTTTAAGCAGCAATTTTATAAATAAGTAGTTACTACAAAAGATTATTACAAGTCTGCCCACCCCATCCTATGCCCAATATTTATTTTGTTTTTTATTTGTGTGGTGTTCTTCTTAAAGAGGTGGTGTTTCAAAACTATTACTGACTCTGTGCTCAGGAATATTTCCTCAGTTTTCCACAATCTATATTTAAATTTTGTGCCTATATAGGATCATACTATATAGAATGAGTACATGAATTTTAATCATTTTAATCATTTTATCTCTTCATCTCTTCTTCCCAATGACCCTCTTATCCAAAGTTATTAATCATCCAACTAATATCACAGCTTTATAAGTATTACATAAATAGAATCCTACTATTTTTCATCTAGGTATTTGGTAACTAAGTTTCGAAAGCAATGCCATGTTCTAGAATGAATCTACAGTTTATTCATTTTGATTAAGTTTTTTTTAGGGTCTTTTTGTTACTTTTTTTTAATTGTTTGTTACTGAACTAGCAACCAGATATAGAAGCCAAAGAGAAAAAAATAGATTCCCTAAGCAAACCAACATTTTCAGACACGTGGTACATTTCTACCTATGTATATGCAAGATGCTGGCAGTGTATTACAGCATGAGTCTCATGTGTCATTCCGTGTAAGACCGAGCTTGGTCCTTATCCAGTGTTGCCTCTTGGAATTGTACCTGATCTTTATTACCAGTTTTCATCCAAATCAGTGAGAAATGGGCTGATTATGCTTGTTTAGTGGCCAGGAACTGCTTGATCCTAAAACTATAGTGGGAAGACATGGCAAAAATACAGCCATGTTCGACAGCAATAATGATGAAGAAAAGGTCTATCATATTTTTAATATGTAAAGGATCCACAACAATATATCTCTTGTATCACTAGATTTGTTAATTATATTGTTAATTAAATCCTTATATTTTTAAAATAGATCTTTATCAATGTTTCAAATATATTTTTAGATATATTTCATTTCAAAATATAGCTTTAGAATTTCATGATATTTTCCAAACCATGTAAAACTTCTATTAATAACTTAATAACTTAAAACCTATTTTGTTTAATTTTTTTTAGGTGTAATCCAAGGCAAAATTGGACAACCTTTTTTTTTGAGGGGGGGAAGAGGTTTTGGGCCACACCCATTGATGCTCAGTTCAGAAATCGCTCTTGGCTATGAGTTCAGAAATCCCTCCTGGCTTGGGAGACTATATGGGACTCCGGGGTGGGGGATGAAACCTCGATCTGTCTTAGGTCAGTGCGTGCAAAGCAAACACCCTACCACTTGAACCACCACTCCGGCCACAAGGTCAATCTTTCTTAAACTGACATCATTGAAAGTGGAATAAGCTAAAAGGAAACTTTACAAACTCTCCTATTTCTATCTGAAATGTCTATTTCATTGACATTTTGTTAAGTTACTAATGAATCTACGACCTCAGTAATTCTAAGCAAACAAAGGAAATAAAAAATAATTACAATAAAAAACGTACTTCCAAATCAAAGAAATCTCATTTGAACTGTCTCTTATTTATTATTACCATTGTCAAAACTTCAAAAAACATTCATGCATTCATACCATTTCAACTGGCTCCTACATGATATTCTTTCCTATCTTTAGTCTTTCATGAAATCCAATCCTGTTAAATATATTTAAAATAATTCCTTATTCTCCAAAAGAAAATTTCTAATATTTTCTACAATTTAATGAGTTTACTGATCATTGGCATTTAAAGCCAATGTCATTTCTCTTAAATATAGATTTTAGGGGTTAGAAGTAATACAGCATGTAAAGACACTTGCCTTGGTGGCTAAGCCACTTTAATCCCTAGTTCCTTTAAGGTATAGTCTGAAACCACTAAGAGTGATCCTTGAGCACAGAGCCAGGAGTAAACACAGACCACAGCTGGATGTGACCCAAAAACTAAAAAATAAAATACAAAGTTTAAAAATACCTCTCAAATATTTGTTCATTCCCTTATTTCTTTATGACTCTGAAAACTAAATTTGAATTTATTTTAATAGATATGAATAAATATGAATCTAAAAATCTATATAAGCCTAAAATTATGAATCTAAAAGTTAAAACGAAATCTACTTTTAAGTTCTTAAAGTAAAATACACATATCACCTAAAGGTTTGTTACACACACCAAAAATAAAAGTGTGTGTGTATGTGTAAGGTTACTGGGAGGGGGCAAGAAAAAAATGTAATTAGTACTCACTTGTTCCAATTTAAAGATATGCTGATTAAAGTAATGTTGTAAACGTTCGTTAGCAAAATTAATACAGAACTGTTCGAAGCTGTTATTTTCATAATCTTCAAAGCCAAAAATATCAAGAACACCAATGGAAAACGTCTGTAAAATAGAATCATATAGTTTAAAAATGTTGCTCAAATGAATTTAATATTCACAACATTAATAACAAGATGCTTAAAGTTCTTCTACAGTAGTTGGGGCCCAGACTTTAACCAAAATAAACCACTACTAAAAGTGATTTTTGATATGTTCACTTCATCTTTTTTATCCTAAAAATAAATGTAAAAATATGAAATATTTTAATCTCAGAAACTACTTAATTTCAAAACACAAAAAAGCATAAAAGTAAAATGTCAGAGGGATGACAACATATTACTTAGGGACCAGACAGAAAGTACAGGAGAAAGGCTTTAATGCAGCAAATTCCAGTGAATCAGGAGCACTCCTCTGAGTACCACCAGGGGTCACTCCTGTGTCCAGAGCCAGAAAGAGCCCCAGAGTACTGCTAGGCATGGCCCAAAATCATTCCACCTTAAAACATAGATAACAATTTTAAAAATATAATTTTTTCAAAATATAAGGTTTGCAATACTACACCATTTTAAAGAGATTTATGACAATAAACAAAATCCCTTCTTAATCTTCCTTTTTTGATCCCTAAAGTCAATACTCAAACCTTTTCTTTCCTTTTTTTTTTTTTTTGCTTTTGGGCCACACTGGTGATGCTCAGGGGGGTCACTCCTATCTATGTGCTCAGAAATCACTCCTGGCTTGGGGGATCATATGGGATGCCAGGTACGCCCTGGGTCAGCAGTATGCAAGGCAAACGCCTTATCATTGTGCTATTGCTCCAACACCAAAACTCAAACCATTTTAGTGTGTTTAGTATCAACTATATCAGTGTGCCAATTCTCATGCTTCCACTTTTCGATATTTTAGTTTTAGAAATTGCCCTCTTCTTACTTTGCATATTAGAAATTCAGCTCTAATATCCACAAACAATAATATTCTCACTACTCTAATAGCTAACTTATTCTTTTAGTAGTTATGTAACAATTTTGGTTAAATAAAAGCAAAAATTTCGGGGCCGGAGCAATAGCATAGCAGTAGGGAATTTGCATGCAGCTGACCCTGGATGGACCTGGATTCAATCCCTGGCATCCTGTATGCTCCAAGCTTGTAGGAGTGATTTCTGAGCACAGAGCCAGAAGGAATCCCTGAATGCAGCTGGGTATGGCCCTAAAATAAAATAAAAATTTTTGTCACTGATGTTAAGAATGAGAGAGAAAGAGAGAAAGAGAGAGAGAGATTATAAGTTATTTAATAAGTGAAAAAAATTTTGGGGTGTTTGGTTTTTGGGTCATACCCGGCAGCGCTCAGGGATTACTCCTGGCTCTATGCTCAGAAATCGCTCCTGGCAGGCTGGGGGGACCATATGGGATGCCGGAATTCGAACCACCATCCTGTGTCTAAGGCAAATGCCTTACCACTGTGCTATCTCTCTGGTCCCATAAGTGAAAAATTTTGAAGCTAGAGAGACAGTACAGCAGCAGGGTGTTTGCCTTGCATGCAGAAGGATGGTGTTTCGAATCCAGGCATCCCATATGGTCCCCCAAGCCTGCCAGGAGCGATTTCTAAGAGCAGAGTGAAGAGTAACATGAGCACCGCTATGTGTGACCCAAAAACAAAAAGGAAGTGATAAATTTTTTTTTTTTGGTTTTTCGGGCCACACCCGTTACAGGGGTTACTCCTGGCTAAGTGCTCAGAAATTGCCGCTGGCTTGGGGGGACCATATGGGATGCCGGGGAGATCGAACCGTGGTCCTTTCCTTGGCTAGCACTTGCAAGGCAGACACCTTACCTCTAGCGCCACCTCGCCGGCCCCGAAAGTGATAAATTTTGACTTCCAAACAATATTATTTAAAAATTCATTTTTCCTAATAATTCAGTCTTTATTAAAGACCAAAAATAATAACTTTCCAGAATAAAATAACCTGGATGAGAGTTACAAATAATTTTATAATGTTAATCTTCCTAAATAAAGTGTTGTAAGTAAATGTTATAATACCTAATACTTAGGACAGTAGATTTAAGTTATAAAAATCCTGGAAAGACAAATCATTCCATAAGAGTTGTTAGGAAACGAACTGGAAATAAAAGCAATTATCTAAAGTCTGAAACACTACCAGGAATTTAAAATCTACCACATTAACCTAAACATAAGAATTTTCAACAGAAAAGTATGAGTATTTTATGATATTAGAATGCAAAAGTAAATGCAGAATGAACAAAATAGCAATAGCAAGATTTATACCAAAATAATAGAAGGTAGAAATAAAGAAAACATGAGATGATACTTGATTTCACCTATCATTAAAACGACTGGTAATAGAAGAAGGGGGGGAGCCTGATCACCACCGAATGCCTAGCAAGCACTTGCTGAACTGACCCTCACTGCCAGTTTGCTGACTAACCCCACCCAGGAGCTTCTGTGGAAGCTACATGATAGGTGAGCTGGAACCAACCAAGAGGTGGAACCAAAGTAGCTGGCCGCTCTGCTTCGAACATATCTCCTAGTCCAGGGGTCAGCAACCCATGGCTCTCTTGAAGCTTTACCATTGCTCCTACAACAGAGCCAATAGCAGGGAGCAATATCACTTCCATATTTTAATTAGCTATTAATTTGCACAAAGATATTTTTTACATTGTTAAGTGAAAAAGTACTTTTTTTTCTTCAAATCGACAGCTAATTTCACAACCCTGTATAAAGCATTAAGATAAGAAACAAAGTATGCAGTGCTATATTTGCTTTAAATATCTGGTTTTGCAAATGCAAGGTTTTTTTTCCTTCAGTTGAAACTCCCAGGAATTTTCCCCCTTCAGAAACGAGTCCAAGTGACTCTTTATGTCTTAAAGGTTGCCGACACCTGTCCTAGTCAATGACCCCTAGCACAACACACAGAAAACATCACGCAACAGGTACAACAATGGAGAAACAATGCAAGGCAACACCATGAATAGAGAAAGAAGATGGCAGCTCTGATGACCAGAAAAATGCCAACCACCTATTTAACCACTCATAAGGAGTTTAAAGAATAAATATAAAGGATGTACATAGAACTCAAAGAAATTATGAATCGAGCTGAACTAACCACAAATAAGAATCAAGAAGACATAAAAATAGAAATCAGGGATCAGAGAGAGAGCACGGAGGTAGGGCATTTGCCTTGCAAGCCAAAGGACAGTGGTTCGAATCCTGAAATCCCATATGGTCCACCCTGAGCCTGCCAGGAGCGATTTCTGAGCGTAGAGTCAGGAGTAACCCTGAATGGTGCCACATATGACCCAAAATCAAAAAAAGAAAGAAAAAAAGAAAAAAAAGAAAGAAAAAAAAATCAGAAAACTCCAAACTGAAATAACGAGACTTATATGGTAAGCAAAATGAAAACTTCACTGGAAAACCTCTCCAACAGAATAACAGCAGCTGAACAAAGACCAAATCAGTGAACTGGAAGATGAGATGCATAACAACTCCATATAACAGAAAAAATTGGAAAAGAGACTTAAAAGCAAATGATCAGACAATGAAAAAATATTCAAAGAATGTAAATAGTAAAAATAAAAGTCTGATAAACTGAACATACACAACCTAAGAATCACTGGAGAACCAGAGAGTCTCATTGCAGAGAAATTCCTAGAGCTAAAGACTGCAAGCAACCAAATCCTGTATGCCCAAAGAGGAGCAGCTAAAAGAGACCCGAAGAAAAGCACCCCAAGACACATCCTAGTCACTATGATTAATCCCACAAATAGGGATAGAATACTGAAAGCAGCAAGATCAAAAAGGGTAAAATTACATTCAAAGAAGCGTTGTTAAGATTTACAGCAGATGTGTCACAAGAAATCATCAAGGTTAGAAGGCAGTGGTGGGATATAGTCACAAAACTCAATGAAATAAATGCTTCATCTAGAATACTGCACCCAGCCCGACTTACATTCAGGTCTGAAGGAAGTATACACAGCTTCATGGATAAACAATAGCTCAAAACCAGCCTTAAAAGAAAATCTGAAAGGTCTACTTTAAGACAAGACAGACCAAGAGACACACCAAAGTCCTATATAAAGATGACACTAAATCCCATGACAATTATGTCTCTCAATATCAATGGACTAAATGCACCAGTTAAGAGACACAAAGTGGCAAAATTAATCAAAAAGCTGAGTCAACATTTTCTGATGCCTACAATAAACACATCTGAATAGTCAAAACAGATTCAAAATCAAAGGCTGGAGGACAACGATCCAAGCAAACAAATCCCTTAAAAAAAAAAAAGCTGATATTAATATCAGATGATACAAACTTTAGAAAAGTTCTAAGGGGCAAAGATGAACATTTCATAATAATGAAGAAATATATACAACAGAAAGAAATCTCACTCCTAAATATATACAAATCCAATGAGAAACCAACAAAATATTTAATACAACTGTTGATAAATCTGAAAAGACATCAATAGCAACACAATAATAGTGGGAGACTTTAACACCACCCTGTCCACCATTGATAGGTCAACTAGGCTGAAATAAGAATATATTAGCTCCAAGGGCCAGAGAGATAGCATGGAGGTAAGGCGTTTGTCTTGCATGCAGAAGGATGGCGGTTCGAATCCCGGCATCCCATATGGTCCCCCGAGCCTGCCAGGAGCAATTTCTGAGCGTAGAGCCCTGCAGGAGTAACCCCTGAGCGCTGCCAGGTGTGAACCATAAAACAAAAAACAAAACAAAAAAAAAGAAAAGAAAGAATATATTAGCTCCAGAGGCCAGAGCGGTAGTGCAACAGTAGGGTGTTTGCCTTGCACAGGCTAACCTAACCTAGGACAGACCACGTTTTGATCCCCCGGCATCCCATATGGTCCACCAAGCCAGAAGTGATTTCTGAGCGCATAGCCAGGAGTAACCCCTGAGCGTCACCAGATGTGGCCCAAAAAACAAACAGAAAAAAAAAGGAATATATTAGCTCTGAAAACAGAAATGGAAGAAAGTGGTCTAGTAGGTATATATATTATATTAGATATATAATATATATTATATAGTGCCCTATATAACAGGGCACTCCATCCCCAGAAAACTGGATAAACATTCTTCTCCAATGCACCTGGGTCATTTTCCAGGAGACACCACATGCTGGCCCATAAAACGTAACTCCATAAAATTCAAGAGAATAGAAATTGTATAGACTACCTTCTCAGATCACAATACACTAAAATCAGAAGTGAACTACAAAGGGACACAGAAGAAAAACTTTAAAACCAGTAAATCAAACAGCTCACTACTGAACAACCAGTGGGCCAGGGATAAAATCAAAGAGGAGATCAAAGGATTTCTGGAAACAAATGTAAATGAAGATACAAATTATCAGAATTTCTGGGACACAGCAAAAGAGGTACTAAGAGAAAAATTTACAGCTTTGCAAGCACACATCAAAAAGGAAGAAGGGGCCTACATATATAGCTTAATAACACAGATTATAAAATTAGAAAATGATGAAATAAATGAACCAAAAATTGGTAGACAGAAGGAAATAACAAAGCTTAAAGCAGAAAATCAATGAATTGGACACAAGGAAATGGAGACACATACCTTGTTCATTGGTTGGGAGAATTAAAACATATGATATACCTTAGAAACTATATACACAACAATATTACTTTGGATAGAAAATTTGTATAGGTACAATAGTAGGTATATATGTAAATATACAGAAAATAAATTCTAGATAGAACACAGAAAAATAGCTTGTATATGGTAATAAAAACTGAAACCAGGTGGAAACAATATATAAAATTATTTTATTACTCTATATAATTCTGCTTATAAATTTCATATATTAATCATTCTATTAAAAGTGTTTAAAAAATACACAATAATTCAATATATTGACTCAAAATACCTTGGTGTTTTGTTCCAAATCTTTACTATTCAAAAGTGCATGATTAATCCGAAAAACAATCCAGTCAAACAGAGCACTATATAAAGACTTAGCCATGGAATTCCTCACAGTCACAGCCTGGGGGGAAAAAAATTAAGTGAAAAAGCAAAATTAGTAATCTCACTAAAATACAAAGTATCTTATTCATATTCAAGAAACAAAATTATCCTGAATGAGATAGCAATTTCTCTTCAACATAGTCTATCATATCTTCTATATGTTTTCTATATTTATTGTCAGTGTAGTTATTTCTACACCTAACCTCACCACTCCTTGTGAGCACATATTATGGGCAGGTCCTTCCACCCCTCATCTCTATTGCCTCTGGGTATTAATACAATAATATCTTTTATTTTTCTAAAAACCCATAGATGAGTGAGAATATTCAACGTCTATCTCTCTCCAACTTATTTCACTCAGCATAATAGTTTCCATGTCCATCCATGTATACAAAAAGTTCATGATTTCATTTTTCCTACAGCTACATAGTATTCCGTTGTGTATATGTACCACAGCTTCTTTAGCCACTCATCTGTTGTCGGGGATCAGGATTATGTCCAGATTCTTGCTATCGTAAATAGCATGGCAATGAATATAGGTGTGCAGAAGGCATTTTTGTATTCTGATTTTGTGTTCCTAGGGTATATCCCTAGGAGTGTTATAGCTGGATCATATGGGAGCTCAATTTCCAGTTTTTTGAGGAATCTCCATATTGTTTTCCATAAAGGCTGGACTAGATGGCATTCTCACCAGCATGAATGAGAGCTCCTTTCTCCCCACATCACCGCCAGCACTGATTGTTCTTGTTCTTTGTGATGTGTGCCAGTCTCTGTGGCATGAGGTGGTACCTCATTGTTGTTTTGATTAGCATCTCTCTTATGATTAGTAATGTGGAACAGTTTTTCATGTGTCTTTGGGCCATTTGTAGTTCTTCTTAGAGGAATTGTCTGTTCATTTCTTCTCCCCTTTTGGTAGCATCTTTAGGGTTTTCTAAATATGTCATCTGCAAATAGTGAAAGCTTTCTTATCTGGATGCCTTGATATCTTTTCCCCCCATTTTTTGATGGAGTTAGATTTTTTTCTTGTTCAAGTTTTGTCAGTACCTCATATAACTTAGTTATTTTATTAGCCCCTTATCTGATGAGTGAATAATTTATCCCATTCTGTGGGTGGCCTTTGTATTCTTATCACTATTGATATTTATTACTTTAGTTCAACTCAAAGAAATGAAGGTAAAATTGTAAGAAATGATTGGAGAAACAAAATGTAGGTACCAAAGTTCAAATATATTCCTTTGCGGATAGAATAATAATAACACAATGGGTAAAGTACCTGCCTTCCATATAGCCAACCCAGATTCAATGTCTGGCACCTGAGATCATCCCCCAAACTCACCAGGAGTGAACTCTGAGCACAGAGCCAGAAATAAGCCTTGAATGCTAATGAGTATCACCCAAAAAAGTGAAACAAACAAAAATCTTTTTTTTTTGATGATGCAGGTAATCAAAGCAAGGCTCTCAACTGTGTGTAGCAACAGTTAGATTCCAGAGTCTTAGTTCAAACATTTTTACTGTAAATTATAGTGTATATTTCATCTAGTACTTATAAAGTATAATTAGAAGTTTATAAAGTAACCAGAGAGACAGCACAGCAGGTAGGGTATTTGCCTTGCATGCGGCTAATAAGGGTTTAGCCCCTGGCATGCCACATGGTCTCCCAAACCTGCCAGGAATAATTTCTGAGTGCAGAGCCATGAGTAACCCGAACACCACAAGGAATGGCCAAACTCCTCCCAACCCAAAAAAAGTTAACGAAGCAATGAACTTTAGTAATAAATATATAACACTAATCATATTCTTAAATATATAATAACATTACAATATTCCTACTAGTTTTCAGCTGTTGACTGCAGTAATCTTTAAAAATTTCCCCATCTGAGTAATCACTTTTTTAGTAATTTATTAATTATGAAATTGGCAATGTAATTTTTCCAATACAAAACCTTTTTTCTATTTATAGACACTAACTGATTAAATTTTCTATTTATTACAACCTAAAATAATAATATGGACAGAACATATATTCTTGGTACTTAAAAGAAAACAAACCACAAAGTCATTTTTGTGGGGTTTTTATTGTTTGGTTTGGTTTTATTTGGTTTGGTTTGATTTTTGGGTCACACCCAGCAGCACTCAGGGATTACTCCTGGCTCTACGCTCAGAAATCGCCCCTGGCAGGCATGGGGGACCATATGGGATGCCGGGATTTGAACCACTATCCTTCTGCATGGAAGGCAAACGCCCTACCTCCATGCTATCTCACCGGCCTCCACAAAGTCATTTTTAAGTTTGTATATCCAGTATATATTTACATCTCTGAATTTAGAGAAAGTAGTAGGAAGTTAAGGTGTTTACTAACTTCAATCCCAGTTTCTCTTATACTAGTTCTGTGACCTCTAAAACCATACTCTCTAATATTACAGCTTATACATTTGGAAATAAACATAATGTTTATATAATTATATATATTATACACATAATGAATAAACTTGTAAATTTCAGTAAGAAATAAAAGAAAATATGATATTCTAGACCAAAACTTAATTACTGGTATCAAAATGATTGTTACCAATGTTATTATCTTCAAAACTAGAAATACACAAATATATTAAAAGTTATTAGATAAAAGAGAATTTGACTCCATAATTTTATACTTAGACAAGTTATTAATAAAGTATTTAAAAAATATCAAGGGGGACTTAGATATAGCTTAGCAACAGATCTAAGGCATAAACACATTTCTGGCTATAAAGATAGTTTTCAAATATTTAACTATACAAAAAATATTTATGTATGTGTGTCTGTTTATATGTGTGTATATAGAGACAAAAATTAAAATTACAAAAATCTAAGAAAGTTGCTTGAAAGATAAAAATATAAATAAGAGGCTAGGAAAATAACTCAACAGACTGGAGTGCATGCATGTAAGACACTAAGTTAAAAGTTAAAAGCACTAACTAAATCTTAGTATAAAAAAACCAACATTATTGTTTGGTTTTGGGAGGGGTCACACCTAGCAGTACTCAGGATCTACTCCTGGCTCTATATTCAAGGATCAGTCCTGATGGGCTAAGGGGACTATATGGGATGCGTGGGATCAAAGCTGGGTCAGCCACATGCAAGAAAAGCGCCCTACTGGCTGCACTATCACTCCAACCCAACTTTCTAAGATTTATCTTTCCCTGTTGTTTTAAAAATTCCCATAGGGCCAGAGAGATAGCACAGCAGGTAGGGCATTTGTCTTGCATGCAGCTGACCCAGGTTCAATCCCCGACATCCCACATGGTCCCCCAAGCCTGCCAGGAGTAATTTCTGAGCACAGAGCCAGGAGTAGCCCGAGAACCACTGGATGTGACCCAAAAACCAAAAATAAATAAGTAAAATAAAAAATATAAAGAATTCTTATAGTTAAGGACTAAAATATAATGTAAGACACTTAAGGTGTTGAAGAAAATTGGACTTGTTCAGTTATAGAGGATCCAAAAAGTGTGATAGACACTAAAGGTTCTGTAACAATAATTCTCACCTGGAAGCTTCTATACAAATGACATAAAGTAAAATCATAGGTACTGTTTGGATAAAGAACATAGAGATGGGGCTGGAGTGATAACACTGTGTATAGAGCATTTATTTGCTTTGCATGCAGTTGACCCAAGACTACTAGGAGTAATTTCTCAATGCAATGCAGAGTCTGAAGCAAATCTGAACACTTCTGGGTGTGGCCCAACTGTCCCCCCAAAAGATGATATAGAGATGTGGATGCCTGGAATGTTGCTCGGCAACAGAAAACTTGTCTTACATGAACGAGTAAGGTATAGGTTTGATTCCTGGCTTGTCTCACAAGAAGAGTGGAGGGGCAAGCGAAAGGCACACAGAGGAAGGAAGAGAAGGGATGTGAGAGAAGGAGAGGGAAGGAGGAGGGGAGGGGAATGGAGAAGATATGAATGTTCCCTAGAGTATCCCCTCTTTTAGGGATAAGGAAGAAAACAAAAGCAATGTAAATTAATGCAAAGGAGTGACCACAACGAAAAAGTAAACCACTAAAATATTACATGCTAAGAAGTCAGAAATTGTCTCAAAGAGTAATCAATGGAATCAAATATTATGTCTTTATAATCTACCTACTATATAATCTACCTACTAATATAGCGGGCCACATATTGTATTTGTTCTTTACTTCAGAATAAGATATACACAGTGTGCATAGGAATTTGTTCATAGGTTCTGTTTTTACTATAGTCCAGCACTCCAACAGTCAGAGAGACAGTAAATTGGACCCCTGTTTAAAAAGTTTGAGGACCACTGGTCTAGTAGATATAATCTACCTATCTAGTATAGTCATTAATAAAATTATTTTATGGATGATAAACAAATTAAGAAAAATGTAAATATGTAGTGTTAAGTTCCCAAGTGATGGGAAAAGCATAATCAAATTTTAAAGAACTGCCTCATTCCCTCAACTCCCTCACAAAATATTTCATATATTTTGGGGGTACATAAAATAAGACATATCAAACCCAGGGCTTCTTACATGTAAAGAATACTCTTTACTAATAAGTTATATCCCTGACACTCTTCACAACATTTTTTTGTTTTCATTCTTTTAAGAGAAAGAATACTGGGGTCAGAGCAATAGCACAGCAGATAGGGTGTTTACCTTGCATGCAGCCAACTCAGGTTCAGTCCCCAATATCCAATTTGGTCCCCCAACCAACTGCCAGGAGTGATATCTGAGTGCAGAGCCAGGAGTAACCCCTGAGTGTAGTTGGATGTGGGTCACCCCAAAGATAAAAAAAAATGCAAATTTCTCAAAGCATTCAGAGTGCTTTCTTTAAAAAAAAAAAAAAACAAAAAAAAAAAACAACTATTCATACCTCTGCTAGCTTGTATGGTAAAATAAGCTTTTCTCCCACTGTCATGGTCTTCCTTGTAACTAATGCTTCAAATAGCATCTCTTCCTTAACCTAAAATAGAAAAGCAAATTCAGTAATTATGATTGATGACATTTAGAGAAGCCAAATACAGGAAAATAAGATATTAGCATATACACAATGTGATGGAGGGTCAAAATAATGCATTAGGCAATTAAAATATTGGTCAAAGTAAAATATAAATGTCCCATCAACCCCAGCTTTTGATTTCACTAATCTTTTGTTACTTTATTTGGAGGGGGGGCATACAGTGATGCTCAGAAATCACTCCTGGCTTAGGGGACCATATAAGATGCAGGGGAATTGAACCAAGGTCCGTCCTAGGCAAACACCCTACTGCTGTGCCATCACTCCAGCCCCATGGTTTCACTGATTTTTTGAATAATGGTTTGGTTTGGTTGGTTTGTTCTTCTGTTTCCATTTCATTTAATTGATTTCTTCTCAAAGTTTTCTTTTGGGGGGGGAAGGGGTGGGCCACACCCAGTGAAGCTCAGGGGTTACTCATGGCTATGAGCTCAGAAATCACTCCTGGCTCCAGGGTCCATAAGGGACATCCAGGATCGAACAGAGGTCCACCCTGGGTCAGCCACGTGCAAGGCAAACACCCTACCGCTGTGCTATCACTCCGGCCCCGATTTCTTCTTAAAGTTTTATTATTTCCTTCCTCTGCTAGTTTTGGATTCTTTTCATTGGTCTTTTTCTAAGTGCTTAAGTTTATGCTGTTACATCGACTTTTTCTTACTTCTAAAAATATGAACTTTCCTCTTAACAGCACTTGTACTATGTCCCATATGTTCTGATAACTATTATCTTCATTTTCAGTTGTTTCCAGGAATCTTTTGATTTCCTCTCTGATTTCCCTCTTGGACCCACTCGCTATTAGTCAGTTTTTCATTTCTAAATGGTTGACTTTCTGCCACATGTTTAGGATTAATTTCCATTTCAAGAGAGAGGAAAAGTAGCAGAGATCTAGAACATTATGTATCCTAGGATGAAACAGTCATTCTCTACAGCAAGTTGAAGGATTATTTAGGATTATATGGGTGAAGGGGAAGCAAGCAAGAAAAGCCCAAACCTGGCAAATTCAACAACAAAATATCCATCTTCTGAACAACCACTATTAACAAAAACCATTAACCTTTTACACCTATAAAATAGTGATACAAAATAAAAATAGAATAGTAGGTAGTTTCTCCTGAAAATGCAATCACTCACTTCTAATAATTCAGATACAATAGGTAGAACTTCAGGATTACAAATATCTATGGAGTCATCCCGGTAAGTCTTCTTCTTATAACGAATATTACCCAAATGTAGTATTGCTGAGAGAAGAGAGAAAATCCTGTGGAAAAAAAAAAAAGCCACAAATTACAAACTGCATTTATGTAGACCCCAAATATTATTTCAAAACTCAAATCTAGGAAATCAACTAGTAGAAATATCAAATACTTAAGTCTTCAGAAAAATAAGAAATACAGAAACTATGACAACAAAACATTATTATGTGTAAACTGTAAGGTACTATGCAAAGTGCCTTACAATACTACCACTTGTCAATTAAGGCTTTTCAAAGAGGACTTCCTGGTATTGTATATATCAGTTGTGTCTTAAAAATGTATGTCTCAGGTCCAAAGCTCAGTGAGTATAGCACTTGCTTTGCACAGAGCCATGACATTTGACTCCCGACATATAGTCTCCCAAGCCTCATCAGGGTGATCCCTGAGCAGAGATCCAGGTGTAAGCCCTGAATGCTGCCAGGTAAGTGCTGCCAGGTGTAGCCTCTCAAAAAAAAAAAAAAAATTAAACTGCATGCCTTTTTAAATCATTTGAATTCAGCCTGATAAACCTTCCCCGTTAGCCTAAATTAGAACTAATGAATTTTTTTTTTTTTTGGTTTTTGGGCCACACCCAGCGGTGCTCAGGGGTTACTCCTGGCTGTCTGCTCAGAAATAGCTCCTGGCAGGCACGGGGGACCATATGGGACACCGGGATTCGAGCCAACCACCTTTGGTCCTGGATGGGCTGCTTGCAAGGCAAACACCACTGTGCTGTCTCTCCGGGCCCGATCTAATGAATCTTAAAGAAATAGTACTATAATTTATGCATTTTTTAATTAGGTGGTCTCTTCTTTTAAGTTATACATTCCTGAGGCCAAAGCAATAGCACAGCAGGTAGTGTTTGCCTTGCACTCAGCCAACCCAGATTCAATCCCCGGCATCCCATATGACCCCCGAGACGAGACTGCCAGGAACAATTTCTGGGCACAGAACCTTGCCTATGGCATATCCTGGTTTAATCCTCAGCACCACACACGGTCCCTTCAAAACACCACCAGCATTGAGCACTAAACACAAAACAGAGTAAACACTAAGAACTTACTTATGACACTTATTATGACACTTACTTATTGACAAATTTCAACACATATTAATTTGATAGCACATAAAAATTAACCCATCAAATCATAAGACTTGAGGGAAATCCATTGTCACATTTCAGCATCTATCCATCCAATAGCATGAAAATTTAATAATAATACGTTTAATAATAATAAATTTAATAGAGGGGCAGAGAGATAGCATGGAGGTAAGGCGTTTGCCTTGCATGCAGAAGGATGGCGGTTTGAATCCGGGCATCCCATATGGTCCCCCGAGCTGCCAGGAGCGATTTCTGAGTGTAGAGCCAGGAGTAATCCCTGAGCGCTGCCAGATGTGACCCAAAAACAAAAACAAAAACAAAAAAAGATATCATCTCACATAACAGAAACTGGCACACATCACAAAGAACAAGAACAACCAGTTGGGGCCGGGCGGTGGCGCTGGAGGTAAGGTGCCTGCCTTGCCTGCGCTAGCCTAGGACGGACCGCGGTTCGATCCCCCGGCGTCCCATATGGTCCCCTAAGAAGCCAGGAGCAACTTCTGAGCGCATAGCCAGGAGTAACCCCTAAGCGTCACAGGGTGTGGCCCAAAAACCAAAAAAAAAAAAAAAGAACAACCAGTGCTGGGTGGATGAGGGGAGAAAGGGACTCTTATTCACTGCTGGTGGGAATGTTGACCGCTGCAGTCTTTTTGCAAAACAATATAGACATTCCTCAAAAATTCAAAATATGAACCAGCAATACCTGTTCTGAGGAATATACTCAATGGACCCAAAAACACAATGCAGAAAAGAACAAAGAACTCTGTACTCCTACATTCATTGCAGCACTATTCACAATAGCCAGAATCTGGAAACTCAACTGTCCAAGAACAGATGAAAACATTAAAAAAAAAGCCTGTGATACTTCTACACAATGGAATACTATACAGCTGTTAGGAAAAATAAAATCATAAAATTTGCTTATATATGGATGGACATAAAGAGTATTGTGCTGAGCAAAACGATTCTGAGGGTGAGAGATAAGTATGGAATGATCACACTCATTTGTGAGATAGTTTTTAAAAATGTAACATAGTATGGTAATATCCAAAGACCATATAGAAGAGAGCCAGGAGAAACAGACTATACTAGGAAGCTTGTTACAAATAAAGGGAGATCATGAGGCCGAAGCAATAGCACAGCAGTAGGGCGTTTGCCTTACAAGACGCTAAGATAGACCACATGCTGGGCAATAAAACATACGAACATAAATCCAGAAAACAGAAATTATATCTATAACTATCTTCTCAGATCATGATGCATTTATCATTGAAAGTAGAAATTAATTACCAGAAAGTGAAAAATGACTTTAATACCTGGAAATGACTTTAACACCTGGAAATTAAACAGCTCACTACTAAATAACCAGTGTATCAGAGACTAAATCAAAAAAAAAAAAAAAGAATGATTCCTGGAAACAAATGAGAATGAAGACACAAATTATCAGAACTTGTGGGAAACAGCAAAAGCAAAAGCGGTATTAAGAGGAAAATATATAGCTTTGCAAGGATTCATCAGGAAGGAAAAAGGGGCCTACACAAATAACTTAATGGTACAGATTAAAAAAATTAGAAAATGACAAAAAAAAATCAATCAAAAATAGGCAGACTTAAGGAAATAACAAAGCTCAGAGCAGAAATTAATGAACTGGAAACAAAAAAATTCAAGAGCAATGAAAGCAAGAGTTGATTCTTTGATAAATATAAACAAGATTGATAAGCCAGAGGTTTGATTCCAGAGATGCAAGTATGGTTTAACATATGCAAATACATAATGCATAATATGCAATATCAAAAAAAGAAAACACAAAAATCATATGATCATATCAATAGATGCACAGAAAGCACTTGACAAGGTCCAACACCCATTCATAATAAAAAAATTCTCAACAAGATAGTAATTGAAAGATCTTTTCTCAACATGATCAAGCCTTTTACCACAAGCCTATGGCAAACATTACACTCAATGGGGGAGAAAATAAAAGCCTTTCCTCTAGCAGGGGTCTCAAACTCGCAGTCCGCGGGCCATTTGCAGCCCTCCATACATTTTGTGGCCCTGTCCTAGAGGAATCTTTTTTTGTTTTGTTTTGTTTTAGTTGTTTAGGTCACACCCCCCAATGTTCAAGGCTTACTACTGACTTTGCACTCAAGGACACCCCGACTTTGCCTCCTGCGGCCCCCAGGTAAATTGAGTTTGAGACCCCTGGTTAGAGTCTGGCAAGAGACAAGGTTGCCTCCTCTCACTACATCTATTCAATATAGTACTTGAAGCACTTGATATAGCAATGAGGTAAAAAAAAAAAAAAAAAAGTACCAAGGACATCAATAAGAAAGGAAGAAGTAAGGCACTCACTGGTTGCAGGTGGCATTATTTAGAAAATATGGCATATATTTAGAAAATCCTAAAGGCTCTACCAAAAAGGTTCTAGAATAGATATGAATCAAATCATTATTAAAATGGCAATACTTCCCAAAGCATTAAACAGATTTAATGCAATCCCTATAAGAATACCCATAACAATCTTAAAAAATGTAGATCAAATACTCTTGAAATTCATTTGGAACAATAAACGTCCACAAATAGCCAAAGCAAAACTGTACTATAAAGCCGTAGTCACTAAAACAGCATGGTATCAGGATAAAGACAGACCTTCAAATCAATGGAACAGACTTAAATATTCTGAGACTGAGCCCCAGGTATACGATCTATTAATCTTTGATAAAGGAGCAAGAAACAAATGCAGAGCAAGGAAAGCCTCTTCAACAAGTGGTGCTGGAAAAACTGGTCAATGCTACATGCAAAAATAGTGAACTCAGATCTTTCATTAATGCTGTCACAAAAGTCAAATCAAAATGGATTCAAGACCTTGATATCAGGCCTAAAACCATAAGATACAAAGAGGAAAGTGTAGAACTCTCCATGATATTGAAGCTAAAAGCATCTTCAAGGAGAAATACTACTGATCAATTAATCAGATGGAAGCAAAGATAAACAAATGGGACTACATTAAACTGAGAAGCTTCTACACGTCAAAGGTAATGGTGACAAGGATACAAAGACTACCCACAGAATGGGAGAAACTATTCACTCAGATAAAGGGTTAATATCTAAGATATACAAGGTACTGACAGAACATAGCAAAAAGGAAAATGACAACCCAATCTGAAAATGGGGAAAAGAAATGAAAAGACATTTCCTCAAAGTAAAAATACAGATGGCTAAAGGCACATGAGCATTGCTCCACATCACTAATCATGTGGAAGATGTAAATCAAAACAACAAATAGATACTATCTTACACACACACACACACAATAAGACCCAGTGTCAAGGTGGATTCAAGGAGAAAGTAACTCTCATTCATGGTTTGTTGCTGGAAATGTAGATTGGTTCAGCCTTTTATTAAAACAATATGGATATGCACAGCGGTGTTTGCCTTGCAAGCAGCCGATCCAGGACCAAAGGTGGTTGGTTTGAATCCCGGTGTCCCATATGGTCCCCCGTGCCTGCCAGGAGCTATTTCTGAGCAGATAGCCAGGAGTAGTAACCCCTGAGCACCACTGGGTGTGGCCCAAAAACCAAAAAACAAACAAACAAAAAAACAAAACAAAAAACTTGGGCCCGGAGAGATAGCACAGTGGCGTTTGCCTTGCAAGCAGCCAATCCAGGACCAAAGGTGGTTGGTTCGAATCCCGGTGTCCCATATGGTCCCCCGTGCCTGCCAGGAGCTATTTCTGAGCAGACAGCCAGGAGTAACATCTGAGCATCGCTGGGTATGGCCCAAAAACAAAAACAAAAAAACAAAAACAAAAACAATATGGATATTCCAAAAAAAAAGAAAATAACTCAAGAACTTGAGCTTCCATTTGATACAGCAAAACTACTCCTAGAAAAAAATATGCTCCACAAGAAGAAGAGCTCCAAGTTTTTGGCATTCTCAAAATATCTACCATAGTTTTCATACCATAAGATGAACACACATCCCTAAGTGCATCTTATGGAGCGAATGCCATCTGGAGCTGAAGCCTAAGTGCAGGGGAGAAGAACATCTGAAAACTATGTGTGTCTTGTGGTAATGTGTGTCTTATAGTAAGGTGTGTCTTATAAAGCAAAAAATATGGTATGACAAAGAGCAAATTCTTAGGAAAATTAATTGTTTTAGTAATGGTAATGCTGAAGAAGAAACTATCAGGAATGTCATGTAGATATTTATTTAAAAGGGCCCAGGAAGAAGAATCCTTGGAACACATACCACAATTTGTTCTCTACTGAGACTATAAATATATAATAAATAAACTCACTGTCTTCGTGTCTTGGGAAGAAATCCTACCATTTCCATGGCTAGTTGTAAGCGTTCAAAGTCATGCCTCAAATCTTCACCCTCCACAGTGAAACAATCCTATTTAAGAAAGAAGAGAGGAATCAAAATGACTTGTTGAAAATGTTAGCCCCTTAGAATATAGTAATTTTAGATAAACACATCTAAGTATAAAAATTAGAGTTGGTGGAATATTTAGATATAATCAAATCCCTTACACACCTTACTACAGGTATGGAAATTGAGCTCATACTTATGACAGGTATGGAAACTGAATATATACCAATAACTTACCCCTTTCCCTTCTATGACCACCATGGCAATGATCTCAAAAGTAACAGGATAAAATTTAAAGTAACAAGATAAACAACTAAAACTTGTTATTAAATATTATTATATCAAATTTTATTTTGGATGACATAAAGAATTTAAGATCTCAAGTATTTCAGAGCTCAGTTCCACAAACATGTTATTTATTCAATAAATAATAAATATTCGAATATAAAATAGTGAAGAAGATTCTGGGACACAGAAAGAAATCTAATTGAGAATTGGAACCTAGATTTATATACTATAAATAATTATATGATATACCAATGACTCTTATGACAGTGTAATCTGCCCCAAGCAAATGAAAAGCATACATAAAACACTAAGAAAGCATGGACTTGAAAGATAGTGCAGGGCTTAAGGTGCTTGCCTTGTATCCTGCATATCCTGGTTTGAATTCCTGGCACCATTTTATGTCCTATAATAAACACCAGGGGACAGACCTGAGCACAGTTAGGAACTGCACCTGAGCACCAGTGTGTAGCACCTAACTCAAAATAAATCAAATTAAAAATTAAAATGAAGCACTAAAATATACTTATATTGATTTCCCTAATGAAAGATTTTCCTTTTTTGGGACACAACCCCGGTGACCCTCAGAGGCTACTCCTGGCTATGTACTACTCAGAAATCGCTCCTGGCTTGGGTCCATATGAAACAATGGTCCGTCCTAGGTCAGCCCCGTGGAAGGCAACCGCCTACCACTGCGCTACCGCTCTGGCCCCCTAATAAAACATTTTCAGAAGTAATCTCAGTGTACTGACTTTAAGAAACATACTCAACTCCCTCCCCCAGCCACAAAACATCTCAAATATGCTTAACTGTATTCCGTGTTCACAAAGGTATTAGAAAAACTAAAGCTG
Organism: Suncus etruscus; assembly: GCF_024139225.1. Taxonomy (NCBI): domain Eukaryota; kingdom Metazoa; phylum Chordata; class Mammalia; order Eulipotyphla; family Soricidae; genus Suncus; species Suncus etruscus. Next base: position 10,956,730 of record NC_064848.1, read on the forward strand.
TATTAATTTATAAAACCAGAAATAGGCTAATGTAGGTTCCTATCTTTATATATTGCTTTTTTGGTTGGAGTTTGATGGAGTTTCTTTTTAAGTACCAATAAGTGAACCCTTACTTGATATGGGTTCCTTTGGAAGAATATTTTGAGACTGTATAATAGGGAATGAAAAAAAAAAAAACCAGAAAGTTAATGTAACCTAAACTATGTACAATATTAATGCAGTTACAATAGTAGGTACAAGGAATTAAATCCCAAAGTAATTGCTGAAAAACAATATAAAGAGAGATAAGGAAGCTAAAGCATTTATATACCATCACCTTCCAATTACTGAATGAGAAACCCTCAAGAGATGGTTATTAATTTCCAGATATTCTAGAGAGCCACGCAGGGCACAAAAGTTTTGCAAAGTTTTAGGGAAAGCCTTCACACACACACACACACACACACACACACACACTCTCTCTCTCTCTCACATTCACACTCACACACATACACACACACTGTTCAAGGTTAGTCAAGGCACAACAAAATTATAAGATTTAAATAAGACAGGAGGGGCCAGAGTGATAGGGGCACAGCAGTAGGGCATTTGCCTTGCACACAGGCAACTCAAGAATGACCCAGGTTCAATCCCCGGCATCCATATGGTCTCCTGGCAGCAGGAGCAATTTCTAAGTGCAGAGCCAGGAGTAACCCTAGAGCACCACCAAGTAGGTGTAGCCCCTCCAAAAAAAAAAAGAGTAAGACAGCAAACAAGTGTTAGAACTCCTACTGAAAGACCGTTGATTTCTCTATTTAACTGAGTATAAGCTGTCTTTCTTGATAACACAATCCCCCTATAAAACAAAGTATTCCTCATGCAATTGTGATATTTTTCCATCTTTATATGAGATAATGAAAATCCTTTCTTATTGTTAAGTGACTATGATATATCTAGTGTATAGGAGACATTTAATATGGATATTTCAGAGAGAAGGTATGGGTGAGGTCAAATAAAGACTATAATAATCTTAATTTCTTTTTTTTTTTTTTTGGTTTTTGGGCCACACCCGGCGGTGCTCGGGGGTGACTCCTGGCTGTCTGCTCAGAAATAGCTCCTGGCAGGCACGGGGGACCATATGGGACACCGGGATTCGAACCAACCACCTTTGGTCCTGGATCGGCTGCTTGCAAGGCAAACACCACTGTGCTATCTCTCCGGGCCCAATAATCTTAATTTCTTAAGATGGTATTGTTTGGTTTGGGTTTTTAATTTTTGGGCCACACCCAGTGACATTCAGGGATTGCACCTGACTATAAGCACAGAAATCACTCCTGACTCAGGGAACCATATGAGATGCTGGAGAACGAAGCCACGTCCATCCTGGGTCAGCCGTGTGTAAGGGAAACACCCTACCACTGTGCTATTTCTCGGGCTCCTAAAATGGTGTTTTAAAATCCTTTGTAATGCTCAATTGACAACAGGATACAAATTTAAGACATGACTTTTAAGTAAAGATTCTAGAGACCATATAAGAGAAAATGATCATAAAGAATACAAGCTTAATTGGAATCCAGAAACCTTATTTACTTGTTTCAACAACATGAGGGAAGTCACTTATTCTGAGTTACTCTTCTGTTGCTGTTAATAATACTTTTAAAAACCATTGGGTTGTGCTCGCTTCGATAGCACATATACTAGAATTGGAATGATACAGAGAAGATTAGCATGGCCCCTGTGCAAGGATGACACACAAATTCGTGAAGCATTCCATATTAAAAAAAAAAAACCAACAACATCGGGTTTTTTTGTTTTGGTTTGGTTTGGTTTTTGAGCCACACCTGGTGATGCTCAGGGGTCACTGCTCACTACGCACTCAAAAATCACTCCTGGCTTGGGGGACCATATGGGACGCCAGCGATCAAACTGCTGTCGGTCCTCGATCAGCTGCGTGGAAGGCAAACACCCTACCACTGTGCTATCGCAAAGGCCCCAAAACCAGGGGTTTTAAATAACTAAATATGTCAATAGTTTTTAAATGGAAAAATATATGCAACGATTATTTACAAAGACTTCATAATATACTATCAGAGGATGAAAAATAAAGAACTGAAAGTCTAACTCAGAGGAAAATGGGCTGTCAGGTATTGCATGAAGTCAAGTATTGGTTTCTGATATAAACAATGGAAGAAAGTTGATATGACAAAGTTCAAATCCCTCTATATCAAGGTGATGCTGTCATACTGTCCTAAGACTATCACTTATTACTCAAACAATCATGAAACTACCTGATAATAGGACCGTAAAATCAAAGTTTGCTTTGTCTTTTTTGGGTTGTTTTTTTTTGTTGTTGTTGTTTTGTTGTTGTTGTTGTTTTTGACAATCACAAGGGCAAGGGCTTGAGAGTACAACGGGTAAAGGTTTTCTTGCCTTGCACATACCTGACACCTAGGTTCAATCCCTAACCTTGTCAGGAATGATCCTTGAGCACAGAGCCAGAAATAACTTCTGAGCACTGCCAGATGTGGCCCCAAAACAAAAGGAAAAAAATTACGTAAGTTTAACCTATGTGTTTAAAATCATTTTTAATGTTAAAATTATTTTAAATATTGGAGCGATAGCATAGTAGGAAGTACATTTGCCTTATACACAGCCTACCCAGGATCGATCCCAGCATCCCATATAATCCCTCAAGTCTGCCTCAGTCCAGAATCAGGAGTAACCCCTGAGCACCACTAGGTGTGACCAAAAGCCATAAAAAAAATAGTATTTGTATATTATAGCCTACATAAAGGAATTTAAATTTACTAAATATATCCTATATGTAAATCACTATTGTCACCTGTCCCTTAAAATCTCCTAAATCCAGGGACAGAAGAGAGAGTATGAGTAGGGTCCTTGCCTTGCATACTGTTTACCAGGTTTAACCTCTAGCATCCCATATGATCTCCCTATACTCCAGAAGTGATGCCAGAGTGCAAAGCCAGAAGTAATCCCTGCACACAGCCAGGTGTGGCCCAAACACCAAAAATTAATTAATTAAATATTACTAAATCCCTATAATACAGTAACTATTGTGTATGTGTTATAACTATATGCAGATTCATAGGAGAGAAAAGACTCAAAGGTTAAATAATTTACCAAAATAATACGAATGGTCAAATCAAAGTCTATCTAGTTCTAAATCCTCTGTTATCTCCCATGAAACAACACTTTCTCTTTTTATTTTTTTTTAATTTATTTATTTGGTTTTGGGCCACATCCAACTGTGCTCAGAAGTTACTCCTCTGGCTCTGTATTCTGTTGCCCAGGCAACCCGATGTTGTTGGTTTTTTTTTTTTTAATATGGAATGCTTCACGAATTTGTGAATTTGTGAATTACAATAAAAATGGAAAAATATGGCAATTTTCTCACTCGCCTATATTCATAAGTGCTACAGCACAAATGGTAGAAAAATATTTTTTAAATAATATTTTATTTAAACACCTTGATTACAAACATGATTGTGGTTGGGTTTCTGTCATGTAAAGAATTGCCAGTGCAGCATTCACATCACCAATGTCCCAATTCTCCCTCCTCCCCACCCTAGCCCTGCCTGTACTCTACACAGGCTTTCTATTTCCCTCATACATTCTCATTGTTAGGATAGTTCTCAATGTACTTATTTCTCTAACTAAATTCATCACTCTTTGTGGTGAGTTTCATGTAGTGGGCTGTAACTTCCAGCCCTCCTCTCTTTTGCCTCTGAAAATTATTGCAAGAATGTCTTTCATTTTTCTTAAAACCCATAGATGAGTAAGACCATTCTGCATCTTTCTCCCTCTGACTTATTTCGCTCAGCATAATAGATTCCATGTACATCCATGTATAGGAAAATTACATGACTTTATCTCTTCTGACGGCTGCATAATATTCCACTGTGTATATGTACCACAGTTTCTTTAGCCACTCATCTGTTGAGGGGCATCTTGCTTGTTTCCAGAGTCTTGTTATAGTAAATAGTGCTGCAATGAATATAGGTGTAAGGAAGGGATTTTGTATTGTATTTTTGTATTCCTACGGTATATTCCTAGGAGTGATATACCTGGATCGTCTGGGAGCTCAATTTCCAGTTTTTGGAGGAATCTCCATATTGCTATCCATAAAGGTTGAACTAGACGACATTCCCACCAGCAGTGAATAAGAGTTCCTTTCTCTCCACATCCCCGCACACACTGCTTGTTCTCATTCTTTGTGATGTGTGCCAATATCTGTGGTGTGAAATGGTACCTCATTGTTGTTTTGATTTGCATCTCCCTAATGATTAGTGATGTGGAGCATTTTTTCATGTGCCTTTTGGCCAATTGTATTTCTTCTTTATCAAATTGTCCATTTCTTCTCCCCATTTCTTGATGGGATTAGGTTTTTTTTTCTTGTAAAGTTCTGTCAGTGCCTTGTATATTTTGGAGATTAGCCCCTTATCTGATGGGTATTGAGTGAATAGTTTCTCCCACTCAGTGGGTGGCTCTTGTATCCTGGGCACTATGTCCTTTGAGATGCAGAGGCTTCTCAGCTTAATATAGTCCCATAAATTAATCTCTGCTTTCACTTGTTTGGAGAATGCCGTTTCCTCCTTGAAGATGCCTTTAGTCTCAATGTCATGGAGTGTTTTACCTACGTGTTGTTCTATATACCTTATAGTATCAGGTCTGATATCAGGTCTTCACTCCATTTGGATTTTACCTTTGTACAAGATGTTAGTTGGGGTCTAATTTCAATTTTTTGCAAGTGGCTAGCCAGTTGTGCCAAGACCACTGGTTGAAGAGGCTTTCTTTGCTCCATTTATGATTTCTTGCTCCTTTATCAAAAAATTAGGTGATTGTATGTCTAGGAAACATTCTCTGAATATTCAAGCCTATTCCACTGATCTGAGGGTCTGTCTTTATTCCAATACCATGCTGTTTTGATAACTATTGCTCTGTAATACAATTTAAAGTTGGGGAAAGTAATGCATCCCATATTCTTTTTCCCAATGATTGCTTTAGCTCTTCAAGGCTGTTTATTGTTCCAAATGAATTTCAACAGTGTTTGATTCACTTCTTTGAAGAATGTCATGGGTAGAAAAATATTTAACAATTCTCTTCCCAATAATGGTAGTCTTAAGTTTTCTTTTCATTTTTGTTTTTGGGTCACACCCGGCAGCACTCAGGGGTTACTCCTGGCTTTACACTCAGATCTCGTTCCTGGCAGGCTCAGGGAACCATATGGGATGTCGGTATTCAAACCACCGTCCTTCTGCGTGCAAGGCAAATGTCCTACCTCCATGCCATCTCTGGTCCCTAGTCTTTTTTTACCCCACTCCACTCCCCTGGTCCCTAGAATTAAGTTTTCTAGAAACATTAAGGGAAACAAAATTTAGTCTGTTCTCAATAGATTGAGAAGAAGAAGAAAGAGCAAACAAAAAAAAATCTCAGAATGACTTTTCATGATTAAAATTGTGATAGAGAAGAAAGCATGATGGCAAAGTGAATAGGGCATTTGCCTTGCACACAGCTGATCATTGTTTGATCCCCAGCATCCTATATAATCCCCTAAAATTGCTATGAGTTATTTCTGAGTGCAAAACCAAGAATAATGCCTAAGCACCACAGGATGTGTCCCCAAAACAAAACAGAACAAAAGCACAAGGTTCTCCACAGCAAAGACACATCTCTCTCTCTTTCTTTCTCTCTCTCTCTTTCTCTCTGTTTCCTCTCTCTCTCCTCTCTCTCTCTCTTTCTCCTCTCTCTCTCGAATACTACCAGAAGACACACACACACACACACACACACACACACACAAAATCTAGCCTGCTGGTATTCTTAAAACTAGTAAACAAAGCAGTTCTCAGGAAGCTCAATGCTGCAGAGATACTTAGAACCTACTGGTAAAGGGAATATCAAGATTCCCCTTCAGTGTTGGGTAAGCTGTACCCAACAATTCCAGGGGAACAAGAGGTACCAGAAACCACGCTGGGGTTAGCCACAAGCAAAGCATGTGCTTTCACCCCTAGACTGTCTCTCCAGATCCTGAGCCCATATAAATAAAAGCAGACCAGCACACAAGTTCACAAGAGTAAGTCTTATACATGTCATAAGAGTTTACCAATCTCCTATATACTTGCCATGGTCACTTAATGCTTCTCAAAGGGATGAAACAGCATAAAAATTTTACTTTAAACTTATTTAAAGTAAAAATTTAAATATTTACTTTCTAGAAAGTCATATCTAAAACTCTGTTAATACAAAACAGTAATGCAACTAAACTTTGTCTGAAATAAAATATTAATACCTGTAATTAATACCTTCTCAACTCTGAAATAGTTTACTTATGTAATTAGCAGAATTTGTAATTAAATGCAGTGAGAATAGAATAGTGGTTATTTAAAGCAAGGGTTAAAACATGCTGTTTCTAAGAGGATTGTTTAATAAGTTAATTCATTAGTCAATTAATAAATATAGGTGAGTATGTGCCTTTAGCTTCTTACGTTTGATTTCTGGTGGGTGCTATTTTTAGAGTTAAAAACCTGTCATTATAAACTGCCATAAACAGGGCCAGGGGAATAGCTCAAAGGGCTAGAGTGCATGCCTGTCATGCCAAGGCCCTATGTTCCAGCCATGGCATCACATCATTTCCCACTATTTTGGGGGATGATGCTAGTGGTCTCCAGAACCACTGGGCTCAAGAAGCACTGCAGGTACCAGGTTTTAGCACTGAACCGACTGGACATACCTCCAGATCAAGTATCAATGGGAGTAGCCCCAGATACCATGAGTACCTCTTGGGAACACACCAACATTTAAGTGATCACAATATCACAAATAAAAGCTAAGCTTATCTACTTCTTTCATATTATATCCTTGTAAATCGATACTGCTCTCAAATCACTCCATTTAAAATATAATATGTATAGTCTTTTTTTTTGGGGGGGGGGCACACCCAGCAGCACTCAGGGCTTACTCCTGGCTCTGTGCTCAGAAACTGCTCCTGGCAGGCTCAAAGGACCATATGGGATGCCAGGGATCAAACTCCAGTTCATTCTGGGTCAACCAAGTACAAGGCAAACACCCTACCACTGTGCTATTACTCTAGGCCCCAACATATAATATAATGTTATTTATAATATGGTCAATTCATTTTTTGTTTTAGGGACTGTACATGGATGGGGCCAGGTAGCAGTGCTGGAAGCCACCAGGATAAAATCTTACTGGCACTGGGGTAGGTGTGCATCCAACTCAGTGCCTCATGCATCCAACACATGTGTTCCATGCCTTTTATTTCTCTGACCCAAGAACGTCAAAAAAACATACTGATTATTAAAATCAAAGAAAAATCTACATGCAATTAAGTAAAATACTGTCTAAGTCAAATAAAACAAAAAGATATAGCTTTAAAAATAAACAAGAATTATTACTATGTGCAATAATATACAAGTAATTAAACTACTTTTTTTTTTTTTTTTAAGTTTTTGGGTCACACCTGGCAGTGCTCAGGGGTTACTCCTGGCTCTCTGCTCAGAAATCGCTCCTGGCAGTTTCAAGGGACCATATGAGATGCCGGGATTCAAACCACCGACCTTCTGCATGCAAGGCAAACACCTTACCTCCATATTATCTCTCTGGCCCCAATTAAACTACTTTTAAAACCAGAATAAACCTCACAAAATAACTGTACTACATAAAGATTCATATCAATATTGAAAATTAGGAATGCAATTGATTTATTGCCTGTCAAGACAAATACTAAATATAGAGCACATATTGTGTCCCAAAACAAAGTAAATTGGTTTAAATCAATCAATCATATATATAATTAATACATCTAAAGCCTGGTTTTTCTTCTTTCCTAGATTGCTTGTATTGTTATAAAATATGTATAAATGAGCAGGGTGAAGGTCCTTTAAGAGGAACACAGAATCTTTAAGTACTTGTACTAACCGGCTCAGAGTCATAGCAATAATCATCCCAGCTCTGTCTGAGGGGTTTCTTTGTTATCTGAAAGTAAGGCAGATTAGTTAGTTTGAAGTTGTGGTTATTATACTTCTCTAATCACATCTAACAATGGTCTGTTAATAAAATTGCTATCCTTAAAAAATTTAATTTGTATAACAGGCTAAATCAAAAGGCAACTAAAAGAACTCTAATCTAGGAGAAACATGTTGTTATAACCAAGTCAAACTTGTCATTGTCCACTGACTCTGAGGTTTCTATTAACTGCTGGGATCCCAGTCTCTAAAAATAGCCTAATAACAAGTATCTATGGCATAGCCACCAATTACCAAGAGATATGGAAGAACAATAATAAATATGTTATCTTTAATATTAATATGAAAAATAAGCTCATTTGTAGGTGATTACTATTTGAGGGGGGGGGGTCCACATCCAGTGATGCTTAGGTGTTACTTCTGGCTCTGCACTCAGGAATCACTCCAGGTGCTGGAGTTGGAGAGACAATATGGGATAACACAGGTTCCCTATGTACATTCCTGTGTTCCAAAAGCCCTACCTGTGGGTCCATCATTCTGGCCCAATTACCACTTTTGCTAAAATAAAAGTATTAATCACTTAAGTATAAGTGAGGGAAATTAAGAAGCTAAATGATTGTTTCTAACCTGCTTAACTTTATATTCAAAATGCTTGCCATATGAGAAAGTGTTATCTAAAAACATTTTTAAATTATTGATGTTTATATAAACATATACTTCAAAATTAAGACATCTGCTATATAGGATGCTGTATTATCTGGGAGAAAGTCTAAGATTATTACTTTCCTAACCCTAAATTAGTATTATAATTTTTGAGCAATAATTAAAGAATCAACTTTCTTCTAAAACTTTAAGGATTTTCTAATTATTTAAAGAGATTTCTTTTAGTAGACATTGTATCTAAACTCGATTACAAAATATGGGGAGATGATATAATATTTAAGTGAATTATCGTACAAATTCAATTAATATGGTTTTATAATTTTTATTATAAGAAATAATCATAAACAAATGAAAAATTTAAGATTATATTTTATAAATAAAGGGTGAATATTGAATTTCAAAGAAAAATACAACTTCTGAGGCATTTTCATTGATAAATTTTATGTTGAATGTTCAAAAAGATTATTAATTCAACCATAAAAATACATTCAATTTGCACCATCATGCAAATTAGACATCAAAACATGCAAGCAGGTGGCAAGCAATCTCTTGCCAAAGAGAAGTAATCCCTTGCCAAGGACAAGCATTAATCATTAGTAACATTAAACATGTTAGAGTCTATAAAATATAAATCAATTTGGAAAGAATAAAACATCTTGCTAAAATAGAAGTATTGTTATTTTTTAAAGCACATTAATCTCTTATAAAAGTCCACAGAAAGCAAAATGCATACATAGCATATACATGCATATTACTAAACATGTACAACTCATATGAGAGTAGTAATTTTAAGTTTGAGTACTATATCACATAAGTTTTTACACTCAGATATGAAAATGCTGGTTAATTACCAGATTGGTAAACAAAGTACGACTAAAAATTTTTAATTCAAGAGCTCAAATAATGACCTAAATTTCAATTGCTTTCTATGAAATCTGACCTGATTGAGATAATGATATTCTTCTGGTTCTTTAAGATGGAATGATAATTTCTCTTCTTCACTTGCTCCTGCCAAGAGGTAATAGAATACATGGTAGTTCCTGTTGGAAACAAATAAGTATATGGCTTTGTAATGAACATGAATTATGATTATTATTTAACAAAGAAAGTACATTATTAGTAAAATTTTTCTACTTTGCTTCACTTAAAGATAAATGAGGAGGGAGAATAAAAATATACAATATTGGGACTGAAGAAATAGTACAGCAGGTAGAGCACTTGCCTTGCATGCAGCTGACCCAGGTTCAATTCCCAGCATCCCATATGGCCCCCTAAGCCTGCCAAGCCTGAGGGCAGAGTGGAGTAAACTTTGAGCACCACCAGTGCAGCCCAAACACCAAAAAAAATTCTTTTTCAAATAAAGTAATCTATTCTCTCAAGCATTTCTCAGCTTTCCATCCTCCTGACTTCCGTCTATCTGCCATTCCAATTCACCAAGTTCACTCCTTGTGTACACAGACACAGACAGACAGACAGATATACACAACACACACACACACACACACACACACACAATGCTTATACCAAGGTCATATCAATTAATGCAGAGAAAGCAATGAAAAGATCCAGCACCCTGGTCATCATTAAAAATAAACAAACTAAAAATACCTCAACAGAATAAAATCTGAAGGGATTTTCCTCAACACTGTCAGATATTTACTACAAACTCACAACACATATTGGGGGGAAATCATTAATAAAAACTAAATGTCTTCCCTCTAAGATCAGGCACAAGACAAGGCTGCTAACTTTAACCACTTCCATTCAATATAGAGCAGGAAGTACTTGCCATAAGATTAGGGAATAAAAAGACGTTTAGGGCATCCAGATAGGAAAGGAAGATGTCACCTGTCATTAATTGTGAATTAACATAAATTATTCTAAAGACTCTACAAAAACTCCTATTGAATTGTATAGTAGAGTGGCAGGCTATAATAGCAATCCACAAATGCCCCCTGACTCTCCTATATGCAAACAATGAAATAGAAGAGAGAAAAATGAAAAAAAAAATTTTAAAGATCCCATTCACAATGGTACTTCAGAAAATCAAATACCTAGGAATCAGCTTAACCAAAGAGGTAAAATTTCTATACGAAGAAAACTACAATATTCTACCTTAAAGATATAAGAGGACATGAAATTGAAATATATCCCCTGTTCATTAATTAGGATTAACATAATCAAAATGAAAAAAAAACAATCAAAATGGCAATACTCCCTAAAGCATTATACAGATTCAATGCAGTTGCTTCAAGAATACACATGACATTTTTCAAAGAAACAGATCAAACACTTCAGAAATTTATATAGAATAATAAATCCCCCAAATAGCCAAATAATCCTTGGGGAAAGAAGATGGGAAGCATCACTTTTGCAACTTCAAATCATACTATTAAGCATGATATTGGCATAAAACATCATGATACTGGAATAAAGATAGACACTCTAATCAATTAAGCAGAATTAAAAAATTATTTTCAATTCAAAGACAGATATTCATGACTTTCATATGATCAGTCAACCTTCAATAAAGGAGGAAGAATTATGAAGTGGAGCAAAGAAAGCCTGGTTGACAACCTGCAAAACCTTAGACCTATGGGCACTATGCAAAGAACTTAAATCAAAATGAATTAAAGACCTGACTATCAAAATTAAATCCATAAGGTACAATGAGAAAAACATAGGCATATATCTATAGTACACTGAAACTAGAGGCATCTTTAAAGATCAAACAATAATGGGGCCAGAGATAAAAAGAGGAAGGGTGTTTGCCTTGCAAGCAGCCTACCAAGGACAGACGGTAGTTTGAATCCCGGCATCCCATGTGGTCTCTCGAGTCTGACAAGAGCAATTTCTGAGCGCAGAGCCAAAAGTAACCCCTAAGCGCCACCAGTTGTGACCCAAACCCCCACCCCAATAAAAGATGAAACAATACTAACATAGCAAGCAGAAACAAAATTTTAAAAAGGGACTACATTAAGAAGCGTCTGTACTTAAAAGGAAACAAAGACCAAAATACAAAGAGAGTCTACAGACTTGGAGAAATTATTTGCCTATACTTGTTAAATAAATTGTTACTATCCAAGCTAAATAAAGCACTTTATAAGAAAAGAAGTCCAAACACATTAAAAAAGAGATGAAGAGCCAGAGAGACAGCACAGTAGTAGCGTGTTTGCCTTGCATGCAGCCAATTTAGGAAGGACAGTGGTTCAAATCCCGGCATCCCATATGGTCCCTCGAGCCTGCCAGGAGCGATTTCTGTGTGCAGAGCCAGGAATAACCCCTGAGTGTCACCAGGTGTGACCCAAAAACCAAACAAACCAAGAGAGAGAGGGAAAAAGAGAGATGAACAAAAACTTCCTTAAAGAAGAAAACAAATGGCCAAAAGTCACTTGATAAATGTTAATATTATATCACTAATCATCAGGGAAATATCAAAACAACAATGAGATATCACCTCACACCACAAACACTGGAACTCGCCAAAAAGAACAAGAACAACCAGTGTTGGAGTAAATGTGGGGGGAAAAGGACATTCATTCACTACTGGTGAGGAATGTCAAGTGGTCTAGCCTTTTTGGAAAACAATATGGACATTGGTCAAAAAACTAGGATATTGATCCAAAAAATAAACTTCCATTGGATCCAGCAATTCCACTCCTGGGAATATACTAGTGATCCAAAAATACAATGAAGAACAGGCAGCTGGACTCTTATATTTACTGTAGCTCTATTCACAACAGCCAAACAGACAATGATCCAAGTGCCCAAGAATAGTAAAGAAACTATGCTTACATCTCACGGATGGAAAAAAAAAATCTCATGAAAAAAACAAAGTTATAAAATTTTCTGATACATGGATAGACATGGAGAATATACTGAATGAAATGAGTCAGAGGGACAGGGACAATGATTACAATCACTTGAAGGATATAAAGAAACATTCTATGAGAATACTACCCAAAGACAATATAAACAAAAACCAGGAGGAATGGGCCTTATAGAAAGCTTGCCCCAATACTGTGAGAAGTTACCCTTATAAAAATGATAGTGGGGAGTAATCAATCTGGACAAGAACTGGGTGCTGAAAGAAGGTAAAGTGATATGCATGATACCCTTTCATTAATAATGTTGCCAAGCCACAGTGCCTAAAAGAAAAAAAGAAAAGTGTCTGCCACAGAGGCAGGCTCTGTGGGTAGGAGGGAAGAGAGTTAAATATTTGAGAAAGACACTCTGAGAAAGACACTCAGGTCTGTATCTATTGATATATGAGTAAGAAATATGAAGTGGAGCAAGGGAAGTCTCTTCAACAAGTAGTGCTGGAAAAACTGGTCAGTTACATGCAAAAAAGTGAACTCAGGAGACCAGAGCAAGAACATGGTGGCAGGGCATTTGCCTTGAACGCAGCTGACACAGGACAGACCCAGGTTCAATACCTGGCATCCCATATGGTCCCCCCTCCCAAAAAAATGGGGTGGAAGGAGAAATGAACAGATACTTCTCTGAGGAAAACCAAAAGATGACCAACAGGCACATGAAAATATGCTCATCATCACTTATCACTAGGAAAATCCAAATCAAGGTAACAATAAGCTATCATCTTATACCAGTGAGGATGGCACATATCAAAAATACTGGGAACAATTTGTGTTGGTAGAGATGTGGTTCTGAGAAGAGAACTCTCATCCACTGCTGGTAAGAATGCTGCCTGAATCAATCCCTGTGGCAAACAGTGTGGAGGGTTCTCAGTAAACTCAAAATTGAGCTGCCATGAACTTTTTCTGGGACCAATAAGAAAAATCCTAGCCTAGGCTTCAGCCTAGGATTTGTACAAAAACCAAGATCTCCCAGAGTTAGGACTGTAATTGAGCAGAATTTCTGGAGCCATAAGAAAAGACTCTATTCTAGGCTTCAACCTAGGATTTGTACAAAAACCAAGATCTCTAATCCCAGAGTTCTGACTTTGACAACCGTGAGTGAGCAGAACTTTTAGAGCCATAAAGACTCTATTCTAGGCTTTGAACCAAGATCACTAATTACAGAAGACTGATTACAACAAACATGACGGAGCAGATCTTCTACCAGTGGTCCTCAAACTATGGCCCACGGGCCACATATTGTATTTGTATCTGTTTTGTTTCTTCATTGCAAAATAATATATATGCAGTGTGCATAAGAATTCGTTCATAAGTTTTGTTTTTACTACAGTCAGACCCTCCAATGGTCTGAGGGACAGTGAACTGGCCCCGTTTAAAAAGCTAGACCATAAGGAAAGACTATCCTAGACTGTGTCCTATGAGCTGTTGAAATACCAAGATCTCTAGCTACAAAGGACTGATTTTGTCATCCATAACTGAGCAGGAAGTTTCCTGGCACCATAAAAAGACCTTGGGGTTCGATAATGAGCGAATATGGATGGAGTCTGTAATTGCTTCCTTAACAGTATGCTTCAAAGGTGGAGAAACTCTATCTCCAAGGGAATTCCCTTTCTAACTTCCCCAATACTTATTGTGCCTATGAAAAAAACAAAACAAAACAAAAAAACAAACACAAAGCCTTGCCTCACCAGCCCTTCATTTTTTTCTTTTTTCCGTTTTTTTCCCCTCTTTCCTTTCTTGTGGTTGTTGTTTTGGTGATGATTTTTTTTGTTGCTGCTGTTGTGTTTTTTGTCATTGCTTGTTTTTTGTTTAAATGTTTTTCTTTTTTTTTCTTTCTTCTTTTTTTTTTTCTTTCTTCTTTTAAATTGATATTTATAGTCTCTAAACCAGGTGTCCTCAAACTTTTTTTCACTGTCCCTCAGACCATTGGAGGGTCTGACTATAGTAAAAACAAAACTTATGAAAGAATTCTTTTTTTTTTTTTTTTTTTTTTTTGGTTTTTGGGCCACACCCGGTAACGCTCAGGGGTTACTCCTGGCTATGCGCTCAGAAGTCGCTCCTGGCTTGGGGGACCATATGGGACGCCGGGGGATCGAACCGCGGTCCGTCTCCTAGGCTAGCGCAGATAAGGCAGGCACCTTACCTCCAGCGCCACCGCCTGGCCCCTTTTTTTTTTTTTTTTTTTGGAAAGAATTCTTATGCACACTGCATATATCTTATTTTGCGATGAAGAAACAAAACAGATACAAATATAATATGTGGCCCGTGGGCCATAGTTTGAGGACCATTGCTCTAAATAGATACCTCCCAGCTTTTATTTTTCTCTTTTCTTTTCCAACAGAACCACAGAACTTGAATCATCTTGTTCTCCCTCATAAATTGGGGGGGGGGGGGGGGAGTGGATAGATAACAGGAGCAACGAGTCATATAAACACTGAGTGGAAATAAAAATGATCAGACTGGGGCCGGAGAGATAGCATGGAGGTAAGGCGTTTGCCTCTCATGCAGAAGGTCATCGGTTCGAATCCCGGCGTCCCATATGGTCCCCTGTGCCTGCCAGGAGCAATTTCTGAGCACGGAGCCAGGAATAACCCCTGAGCACTGCCGGGTGTGACCCAAAAACAACAAAAAAAAAAAAAAAATGATCAGACTTAAGCACCAAACCCAAAGTCAACGATACCAGAATCAATAGCCAATCTACAACAAGCTGTACACAAAGGAGACCTGTTACACTAGCAATCCATGGGGCAAAGAGGGGAGGTATGGGATGCATGCTGGGAACGGGTAGAGAGAGGACAACACTGATGGTGGGAATGGCCCTAATTCATTTTCACTTTGTACCATATCAGGGGTCTCAAACTCAATTTACCTGCGGGCCGCAGGAGGCAAAGTCTGGGTAATCCTTGAATGCAAAGTCAGTAGTAAGCCTTGAACATTGGGGGGTGTGACCCAAACAACTTAAAAAAAAAAAAAAAAAAGATTCCTCTACAGCAGGGCCACGAGTTTGAGACCCCTGCCGTATATACTTGAGTATAAGCCAACCCAAGTATAAGCTGACCACCCCCACAATTTTACCCTAAAAACTGGGAAAACTTAGTGACTCAAGTTTAAACCAAGGTAGAAAATGCAGCAGCCATAGGTAAATTTCAAAAATAAAAATATATGCCCAAAACAATTACAATAATTGAGGAATAATTGAGGAATCAGTAGGATAAATGTTTTTTTGAATATTTATTGCTAAAGAAAAACTGTAAAATAGCAACAATAACTTTAAAACTTAAAGTGCAGAAAACCGTAGCTTAACAGGTAACCAAGCTAAATCACAAAGGTTGCAATCCTTCAAAACTGGATTCCTCATCATCATCATCTGTAATGTCCAAACAGAGCTTCAGCTGTATCTGATGTGAGAGGATCAGCACAGACATGTCATCATCACTGAGTTCGCAGATTATCAAGATCACTGCTGTCAGTGTCAGATAAAGCACAGAATACTATGGGTTAAATAGTTCAGTAACATACAGTTCAGCTCAGCCTCGACTTGTGGACTGAGCTAAAACACCGCCCTCTCCAGCAGATGGCAGAAGACGGAGACTACATGTATTTGATTCGGTGCGAGAGCACCAAATCAAATAATCTGTATGACCTGAGTATAAGCGGAGTTCGGGTTTTCTGACACAAATTTTGTGGCAAAAAACTCAGCTTATACTTTAGTATATACGATACCTTAAATATTACTGTGAAAGACTTGTAATTCACTTTGATCACAATAAAAATTATTTTTTATTGAGTTGCCATATAACCCAGCAATCTGATATCTGAATGTAGATGTTAAAACTCAAATTCTGATTCAATTACTTTTATCTCTTGTAACATGAAGCAAATAATTTACCGCTAATATCTGCTCTTTTCATTTGATTTCTTTTGTAGGAATTTATATTCCTTGTTTCTTAAGACCCAAATATTACAAATATTATATTATATATATATATATATATATATTATATATTTTGGTTTTTGGGCCACACCCGGTGACGCTCAGGGGTTACTCCTGGCTATGCGCTCAGAAGTTGCTCCTGGCTTCTTGGGGGACCATATGGGACGCCGGGGGATCGAACCGCGGTCCGTCCTAGGCTAGCGCAGGCAAGGCAGGCTCCTTACCTCCAGCGCCACCGCCCGGCCCCAAATATTCTATTTTTATTAAAAACTTTTCTCACGGATACATGTAGACTGCACCAGGGTCCAAAAGCATAATGATCAAAATGGTAAGTAATATATCCTTGTTCCCATTATTTTTTGCCTATCGACTAGAAAAGGCAACAATTCTATCTACCCTTTAAAAATATCCTCCTAGGACTATTTGAAAAAATCAGTATTCTTGCCAAGCAATTATGTATAAACTTATGAATATTATAAACAGAAGGCCATTATACCAACAATATTTAAAGTTAATGACAACAAATGCTAAACAGAATTTTTCAAATGAAAATATGTACCGTTCATTGTGCTCTTGATAGACAAGTCTGGACTTCTCCAATAGATATTTTTCAACATAAGCACTGGAAAAAAAAATACAACATAAATAATTTTACTTTTATAAGTATTTTTTAGCAAAGATATAAAAGTGCAAAGAGTAACACCCAGACCATTACAACTGCAGATTTTAATTACATCACACAAACACAAAGTCAAACTCCAAGGGGCTGGAGCGATAGCACAGAGGTAGGATGTTTGCCTTGCATGCAGCCAACACAGAACGGACCCTGTTCAATTCCCAGCATCCCATGTGGTCCCCAGAGCCTGTCAGAAGCAATTTTTTTTTTTTTTTTTTTTTTTTTTTTTTTTTTTTTTTTGGTTTTTGGGCCACACCCTGTGACGCTCAGGGGTTACTCCTGGCTATGCGCTCAGAAGTTGCTCCTGGCTTCTTGGGGGACCATATGGGGCACCGGGGGATCGAACCGCGGTCCGTCCTAGGTTAGCGCAGGCAAGGCAGGCACCTTACCTCCAGCGCCACCGCCCGGCCCCAGAAGCAATTTCTAATCACAGAGCCAGGAGTAACCCCTGAGCGCTGCCAGATGTGACCCAAAAACAAAATCAAAATGAAGTTGAACTCCTATTTTTCATACCTTTCTTTGTATTTCAATTCCTGTATTCCAACACTTTACCATACCTATGTTATCTTATGAAACAAAAGACATAGCACAAATTATTAGAACTATACAGCAGAGTGAAAATATGAAAAAGCGGTGGCGCAGGGTATAAGGGGTTTGCTTTGCCCACACTAGCCTAGGACAGACTGCGGTTCAATCCCCAGCGTCCCATATGGTCCACCAAGCCAGGGGCGATTTCTAAGCACATAGCCAGGAGTAACCCCTGTGTATTACTGGGTGTGGCCCCTCCCAAAAAAAGAAAGAAAATATGTAAGAGTAATTGTGAATTACAAGTACAGTGATCTACATACCTATGATGGAAAAATAATTTCAATATGTTACTGGTAAAAATTTCATATATAATGGGGCCAAAGAAGTAGTTCAGAGGGTAGAAAACTTGCCTTGCACTTGCCCAACCAGGATTCAATCCTCTGCATCCCAGGTAGACCCCCGAACACCACCAAGAGTAATTACTTACTCCTGGTAAGCCCTAAAAACTCATCATGTATGCCCTCACAAAAAACAATTCATGTAAAAGTAGATGCACACAGTTCAAACTTATATTGTTCAAGAATTAACTATACTTGCTATCCTATTTGTCCAAGCTACAAAACAATATTACAAACCTTTCTTTGTAATATAATCAAAGATACTGGGAAAGAACAATCTAACAACATTCAGAATCCTGCTTTTTGAGTATAAGTGCAAAGTATACCTTTGGAAACTGATCAATCTTCAAAAAAAAAAAAAAAGAAAGAAAGAAAGAAAGAAAGAAAGAAAGAAAGAAAGAAAGAAAGAAAGAAAGAAAGAAAGAAAGAAAGAAAGAAAGAAAGAAAGAAAGAAAGAAAGAAAGAAAGAAAGAAAAGAAAGAAAGAAAGAAAGATGAAAGGAGAGGAGGAGGAGAGAGAGAGAGAGAGAGGGAAGGAGGGAGGGAGGGGAGGGAGGGAGGGAGGGAGGGAGGGAGGGAGGGGAGGGAGGGAGGGGGGAGGGAGGGGAGGAGGGAGGAAGGAAGGAAGGAAGGAAGGAAGGAAGGAAGGAAGGAAGGAAGGAAGGAAGGAAGGAAGGAAGAAGAAAAGAAAGAAAGAAAGAAGAAAGAAAAGAAAGAAAGAAAGAAAGAAAGAAAGAAAAGAAAGAAAGAAAGAAAGAAAGAAAGAAAGAAGAAAGAAGAAAAGAGAAAAGAAAGAAAGAAAGAAAGAAGAAAGAAGAAAGAGGGAAAGAGAGAGAAAGAAGAGAGAAAGATGAGAAAGAGAGAAAGAAAGAAAGAGAGATAGAGGAGAGAGAGAAAGAGAGAGAGAAAGAGAGATGAGAGAGGAAAGAGAGGAGAGAGAGACGAGGAAGAAAGAGAGAGAGAGAAAGAGAGAGAGAGAGAGAGAGAGGAAGAGAGAAAGAGAGAGGAGAGAGAGAGAAAGAGAGAGAGAGAAAGAAAGAGAGAAAGAGAAGAAAGAGAAAGAGAGAAAGAAGAAAGAAAGAAAGAGAAGAAAGAAAAAAAAGAGAAGAAAGAAGAAAGAGAAGAAAGAAAAGAAAGAGAAGAAAGAAAGAAAGAAAGAAAGAAAGAAAAGAAAGAAAGAAAAGAAAGAAAAAAGATAAGAAAGAAGAAAGAAAGAAAAGAGAAAAGAAAGAAAGAGAATAAGAGAGAAAGAAAGAAGAAAAGAAAAGAAAGATAAGATAAGAAAGAAAGAAAGAAAGAAAGAAAGAAACAAAGAAACAAAGAAACAAAGAAAGAAACAAAGAAAGAAACAAAGAAAGAAACAAAGAAAGAAAGAAAGAAAGAAAGGTTATGAAACTTGCTACTGCCTTGGATTTTTTTAAAATTGAGCCTGTTGTTTTTCCCTAAGATCAGGATTCAGAGTTTCAGTCAAACTTTTTTTTTTGGTTTTGGGTCACACCTGGCAGCACCCAGGGGTTCCTCCTGGCTCTATGTTCAGAAATCGCTCCTGGCAGGCTCAGGGGACCATATGGGATGCCAGTATTCAAACCACCGTCCTTCTGCATGAAAGGCAAACGCCTTACCTCCATGCTATCTCTCCGGCCCCAGTCAAACTTTTTGTTTGTTTTTGTTTTTGTTTTTGGGCCACACCCAGCGGTGCTCAGGGGTTACTCCTGGCTGTCTGCTCAGAAATAGCTCCTGGCAGGCACGGGGGACCATATGGGACACCGGGATTCAAACCAACCACCTTTGGTCCTGGATCAGCTGCTTGCAAGGCAAACACCGCTGTGCTATTTCTCCGGGTCCCCCAGTCAAACTTTTTTTAATTAAAAAAATAGTATTTAGGGGCCAGGCGGTGGCGCTGGAGGTAAGGTGCCTGCCTTGCCTGCGCTAGCCTAGGACGGACAGCGGTTCGATCCCCCGGCATCCCATATGGTCCCCCAAGAAGCCAGGAGCAACTTCTGAGCGCATAGCCAGGAGTAACCCCTGAGCGTCACAGGGTGTGGCCCAAAAAAAAAAAATAGTATTTAAAAAATAGTGTTAAGACAAAAATAATGAATATAGTATAGAAGATGCAAAACAATTTCACTTTTTCTTTCAAATCTGATTACAAACAAAAAGTAGCAAAACTACACTTACGTATTAAATGCTTATGCATTATATGCATCTTTGTACTAAAGTGAAATTCTTTTCATATCAATGCAAAATAAATCAATATTAGAAATATAGTATTTTGGGGAGCCAAAGAGACAGCACAGTAGTAAGACATTTGCGTGGCATGCAGATAACCCAAGACAAAATCGGTTCAATTCCTGGCATCCCATATGGTCCCCCAAGCTTGGCAGGAGCGATTTCTGAGCACAGAACCAGAAGCAACACATGAGCATCGCCAGGTGTGGCCTAAAAACCAACCAATTAATAAACAAGCTGCTTTTTATAAAAAGAAATATAATACTTGTAATAAATCACAGAATGAATATCATGCTAACCTTCCTAGATACTAAATAGGCCTTTGACTAAATGCATGTTAATAAGAAAAGTATTTAAAGAAAATAAACCAACGCTCAACTTTGTTGGCACATGATAAAACATCCTAAATCCAGTATTTTAATTAGAGAGGAAAAAAGTAAAGGCATTGCATAAAGATATGAACCAGTATTAACACATTATAGAAATTATGCAATCAAAAACAAGACAAAATAATCAGAGCTATAAGAACCAATAAAATGGCTCTTCACCCCTGTTGTCCCTTGAATACAAATCTCACTTGTTATCTCTACTGTCCCTTGGTTTGCTTACTTTCCTCTCTAGAGAAGTCCATATTCTTTCTTGAACATGTACTTCCTCTCTCTCTTCTCTCCTCCATCTTTCTAATTATGTTTCATACAAAAAAAAAAAAAAACTACCTTGCTCCACTAAATTAAAAAAGAATTTAAGAAAAAAATACACTAAAGGATTGAAATAAAGTTGGCAGAATTTAATATTATTTTATAAAAATTTTAAAAACTTAATGCTTATGGGGCCAGGGAGATAGCATAGCAGTAGGGCATTTGCCTTGCACGCGGCTGACCCATGACAGACCTCGGTTCAATCCCCAGCATCCCATTCAATCCCCAAACCACGAACGATTTCTGAGTGCATAGCCAGGAGTAACCCCTGAGCCTCTCCAGGTGTGACCCAAAAACAGAAAACAAACAAAAAAAAACCTTAATGCTTATTAAAACTCTACTTCACATACCAATTTCAGCAAATTTTCTTAATATATTCAATATATACTTTTACACTATTTCTGGATAGGACAACATACCCAGAACAAGTATAACAAAACCAGAAAAACTAAAGAGGGATAGTACAGTGGGTAGCATTTACACTGCATACAGCTGACCTGGATTGTCATGTGGCATCGTCTTATCCATTCAGCATCCCTTATGGTCCTGAGTCTGCCAGGAGAAATTTCTGAGAGCAAGAGCCAGATGTAACCCCTGAGTGCCATCAGGTGTGGCCCCAAAATTGATAGACAGATGAGATAATGCCAGAAGATCATGAAATATAAAATAAAAAAAATCGGGCCAGAGTGGTGGAGTGGAGCGGTAAGGCGTCTGCCTTGCCGGCGCTAGCCTAGGATGGACTGCATTTCGATCCCCTGGCGTCCCATATGGGCCCCGAAGCCAGGAGCAATTTCTGAGCACATAGCCAGGAGTAACTCCTCAGTGTCACCAGGTATGGCAAAAAAAAAATAATAAAACAGAAAATCAAAACCTGAGTAAATAAAATTATGATGATGCAATCAAAAGATACAAGGCAAGAGAAAATAAGATTGTATTAATAAAGCATTAAAATATTTAAGACTAAGAAAATACCTAAAAATCTTTCTATAAAATAAAAAGTATTCAACTCTCTCAACTCTACATATGTGTGTGTACATTCATACATATACATTAAATATAAACCCAATAAAATTTAGTCATGAGAGATTATGTAGGAACCATCCATACATATTGCTAAGGGGAAAAAATCAACATATAAAAACTTTATTATAGAAGTCTACACTTCATTTGGAAAACGCAAAATTATAAAGTAAAAATACTAATGGTTGCATGCAAAAGGCTAAGTGTATGATAGGGATGAACAGGGAGATCACAGATAATTTTTTTTTTTTTTTTTTGGTTTTTGGGCCACACCCGGTAACGCTCAGGGGTTACTCCTGGCTATGTGCTCAGAAGTCGCTCCTGGCTTGGGGGACCATATGGGACACCGGGGGATCAAACCGCGGTCCGTCCAAGGCTAGCGCAGGCAAGGCAGGCACCTTACCTCTTGCGCCACCGCCCGGCCCCTGATCACAGATAATTTAAGAAAGTAAATGTCTTTGGTAGGATGTGTCTTATGCGTCTTTACTTGTCAAAGCCAAAGAGACTATACAAAACAAAAAGTAAACCATAAAGAAAATCAAAGATGTTAATTACTAATTATGTATCAATATATCCAACTTTAACTATTGTAACTACTAATGTGTTAATAAAATTAGAGTACGTTTATACAAAATACTACTAAAAGTGAAAACTGGGAAAATAAGTACTTGAAAACACCTATTCCTACAAAATGAAAAACTGAAAAACTCACTTGCCATTTATTTTTGTTGTGAACCTAAAACTACTCAAAAAAAAAAAGTTACAAGAACAGCTGGCAGAGTCAAACCAATAGTATGTCAAGCAGGGCATTTGCCTTGCATATGGTAGACCTCAATATGATCCCCTGAGCATGCCAAATCATAAAAATTAGCACACTATTGTAACCACATTACCTCAACTACAATTTAAAAAATGAAAATGCAATAGTATAGCAATAAAACAAATGCAGCAATTAATTCATAAAGTTACTCAGTTTAATGCCTACATAATTCTTAAAAGTTTTCACAAGTTAGAAATTTTCAGAAAGAAAAAAAAAAGCAGCTGGCGCTGGAGAGATGGCATGGAGGTAAGGCATTTGATTTGCATGCAGAAGTTCGGTGGTTCAAATCCCGGCATCCCATATGGTCTCCCGAGCCTGCCAGGAGCAATTTCTGAGCATAGAGCCAAGAGGAACCCCTGAGTGCTGCCGGGTGTGACCCAAAAACCAAAAAAAAAAAAGAAAAGAAAAGAAAAAAAATGAGTAAAAAAACAAAGTACTGAATACTGTTAGCAATGTCACTCAACTATTTAATAGCAAATGAGGACAGGAATATGGTTCAAGTGGTAGATAGAGCACATGTCTTGCTCTATTCAGTACATGTGAAGTGGTATAATTCCAGCATCACATGGTCAAGTAGACTGGGAATCAATCCCTCAGGAAAAAAAAAGTTTTAATTAAAAAAATTTTAAAAGCACTAAAGAAACTGTGGTACATATACACAATGTAATATTATGCAGCTGTCAGGAGAGTTGAAGTCATGAATTTTCCCATACATGGATGTACATGGAATCTATTATGCTGAGCGAAATAAGTTAGAGGGAGAAAGATGCAGAATGGTCTCACTCATCTATGGGTTTTAAGAAAAATGAAAGACATTCTTGCAATAATTTTCAGAGGCAAAAGAGAGGAGGGCTGAAAGTTACAGCCCACTTCATGAAACTCACCACTAAGAGTGATGAGTTTAGTTAGAGAAATAACTACATTGCGAACTATCCTAACAATGAGAATGCATGAGGGAAGTAGAAAGCCTGTCTAGAGTACAGGCGGGGATGGGATAGGAAGGAGGGAGGGAGATTTGGGATATTGGTGATGGGAATGTTGCACTGGTGATGGGGGGTGTTTTTTACATGACAGAAACCCAACCACAATCATGTTTGTAATCAAGGTGTTCAAATAAAATATTATTTAAAAAAATTTTAAAGCAAACAAGAACTCAGAGAAATAATATAGGAATAAAGCACTTACCCTGCACATAGCCCACCTAGGTTCAATTCCTGCACATTATGTTTTACCAAGTGATCCTGAGCGCAGAGCCAGGAAGGAATAAGCCTAAGCACAGCTAGACATGACCTAAATTCCCCTCACCACGAACAATCTCTGATTTAGAAAGACACAATTGCAAAGATATAAACATACTCCAAAAGTCTACTACTGCTACTTACCCAAGTACAGTGCCTGTTTCTTGGTAATTTACTTGAATAAACTTGCCAAAGCGACTTGAATTGTTGTTATGAGCTGTCTTTGCATTTCCAAAGGCCTGTCAAAATAAATACTTCAGATTAATTTTGTCTTTTATAAAAATGAAAATCTTTATGGCTACTCAAAGCAACAAAATACTAAAGATACAATAGAAAAATACATTTTCAAGCTCAAATGACTAAGGAGAATTAATAATTGTAATAAAGTAATATTTATGCTTTTACGTAAAAATCTGACTACTACTGAGTACTGCCAATTGGCCTTGGTGGTTCCCAGTACTGTCCCCAGAATCCTTGGCACTTAGTACTTCAATCTCAGGCTTGGTTTGCCGAGACCAGTCTAGAGGACTCCCTACTCCACCCAAAAAAAAATATAGATCAAGTTAATGGTCATTAAAATTCTATTTTACACTTAAGCACTGTCAGATCTCCTTAACAAATGTATAGATTTTTTTTTATTTTATTACTAAACTTAAGCATGGGGCACTGGTGATAGGAATGTTGAATGAATCTTCAAGACATAGTAACAAGAAACCAGTCAAAATCCTTTACTTACTGATTCCAGTTATGACATCTAGAAAATAAAGATTTTTTTCACAGTACTAAAGCTCTATAGTTTTTTTTTAAAAAAGCACTACATTTTAGTTATTCATAATTAGGTTTTAGACATACAATGTTTCAGCACTGATCCCACTACCATCATCAACTTCTCTATACCAGTCTTTTCAGTTTCTTTGTCCTCACCAATCATCTAGTTTGCAAACTTGGCAGGTACCTTTTTAAGTGTGATTGTTAAAGTTTGGGTTCTCATAATTTCATTTTTGTTGACTTGATATGATTTGGATAATTAGCTCTATCATTCCTTTTTCTGTTTTTTGTTTGTTTGTTTTGGGGTCACACCCAGAAGCGCTCAGGGGTTACTCCTGGCTCTACGCTTAGAAATCCCTCCTGGCAGGCTTGGAGGACCATATGGGATGCTGGGATTTGAGCCACCATCCTTCTGCATGCCAAGCAAACACCCTACCTCCATGCTGTCTCTCCGGCCCCTATCATTCCTTAATACAACCGATGTTCCTGAATTCACATGACCCTTAACTCGTTTCTCATCTATCTCTTCTCCCACCTGTTGTAACTCAACTTCTTTCCATTAAGCAAAAGAGAAAATGAGAAGCACCCACAGTTATGGGAGGGCAGGATATAAATATAAGGAACAAAATGTGAGTTTTATATAGAGATAAAACCATTCTGCATTCAAATGATAGATGGAACTTCATGTATCAGTTTTAAAAGTTATCAAATCTTACCCTAAGATTATTTCCTTTAATTCTAAATTTCTGTTTTCTTTTAAAAATTAATCATTATACATTGAAGAAAAGGGGCTGAACAGCGGTTAAGACATTTCCCTTGCATGCAGCCAACCCTGGTTTAATACCCGGTAACTACAAAGTCTTCTAAGGAATACCAATGAGAGTGACTCTAGAACACAGAGCCAGAAATAACCCAAAGTCATGCTGGGTATAGCCCCCTCCAAAGCACAATGCTGAAGAGGGGCCTACACACACTACAAGAAAAATTAAATAAAGTTTTTCATGTAGAAATAAAATAAGAAATAGAAAATTATAAATAGAGTCATTATTTTAGACAGCAGGGGAGTGGCAGCACTTTTGTACCAGTATCTAATTGGGGTCTGTCATGAACAAGGGAAGTGCCGTACCCCTCCCCTTGAACTACCTCTCTCTGTCCCCTCAAGAATATCTGAATTACTGAATTACATTTCTTAAAAATATCATTTATGGGGGCCAGAGAGATAGCACAGCAGTAGGGCGTATGCCTTGAAAGAGGCCGACCTAGGACCAACTGCAGAAGTGATTTCTGAGCAGAGAGGCAGGAGTAACCCCTGAGCACCACCGGGGGTGGCCCCAAAATGTACGTGTGTGTGCGCACATGCACGTGTGTGTATACATATATACATATATCACTTCTGGGAGGGAAGGAATGTAATAAAAATGAGCCAGGAGTGACCCCTGAGCACCACCAGGGGTGGCCCCAAAACGTGTGTGTGTGTGTTTGTGTGTGTACATACATATATATATATATATATATATATATATATATATATATATATATATATATATACATGTATTATTTATGGGAGGGAAGGAATGTAATAAAAATGGGCTTACAAAGAAACTCTGAAAATATTCTCTACCTCATAAAAGACACAGTATCAACTTTTTTACAATTCTGAAAATCTTATCCAAAGGCTTGTAATAATCCTTTGAAGTTTTTTTTTTTGGTTTTTGAGTCACACCCAGCAGCACACAGGGTTTACTTCTGGCTCTATGCTCAGAAATCGCCCCCGGCAGGCACAAGGGACCACATGGGATGATTCAAACCACCATCCTTCTGCATGAAAGGCAAATGCCTTACCTCTGTTCTATCTCTCTGGCCCCTAATCCTGTGAAGGTTTAATCAAAGAAATCTCAAAGGAGACAAGATAAACTTTGTGGCATTTTAGATTAGCTGATTATTTCCGTCTCTAGTTCTAGAGAAAAACCAATAGTCTACATTTTTTTTAATTTTTATTTTTCACAGCATTATTTATGGTACATAGTGACAACGAATGAGGGGCACTCCCACTCCAGTGCTGTCCTCCCTCCACTCCCGTTCCCAGCATGCATCTCCCTCCTTTCCCCCCAGAATACTAGTGCAACTGGTCTCCACTTTATAGCTTGTTATAGATTGTCTATTCTGTTATCATTTGCGATAAAAAGGATAAAAAGAAAAAAAGAAAGAGAAAAAAAATTGGCCACAACTACCAAAAAAAGAAAGAGAAAAAGAAGGAAAAAAATGTACCTGGCTAATGAGAAAAGAAAAAAAAATCACCAAATAATAACCACAGGAGTGAAAAGGGAAGAGAAAAGTGGAGGAAAGAAGAAAAATGAAGTCAAAAACTAACAAATCAAAACAAGAAAAGGAAGGGGTGCTGCAGTGGTAGGGTTTGGCGTTCCCTCCACTTTTTTAGTCTACAGTTTTTTTTAAAGCAACAAAGTTGTCATCGAAGAATAAGACCAGGATTAGAGCCAAAGTCCTGTACCAGAAAAAAAAAGTCTCAATTTCACCTCTATACCATTTTCCTTGAAGAAACACAATTAAACAGGTTATCTTTATATGCCCAGCCTTAAAGTCAGCTCACTAGTTCACTTGAGAACAACTTTTCTCCTCCTGTATATTTATTCAAAACAATCAAATATTTTCAAATAATGTTTGAACAGGAAGTGGAAAATAAGTTAAATAAATAACTTAACAAGGAAATTACTTGGGCCAGAGCCCAAGAAATTACTTGAACCAGATTAGTACAGTGGGTAGGGCATTTGCCTTGAATGCAGCAGACCTAGGTTCAATCGACAGCATCCCATATGGTCCTCTGCCAGAAATGACCAGTATCCCATATGGTCCTCTGCCAGAAATGACCCGAGAACAAAGCCAGGAGTAAGCACCTGAACACAACAGGTGTGAACTCCATAAACAATAAAAGAAAAACAAAGAAGCTGGTTAATTATATGTAAAAAGGGGGACAACAAAAAAGTCCCTTGGGAATACATATATATTCCCAAAACATTTCAGGAAATTTACAAGGCTATCAGTATGCAAAGAACTGTACACATGCCCACTTCATATAAGCAAAGACCTAACACCTTTCGCTGACTTTCAGGATCTATAGAAACAGGAAAAAAAGGTACAGCAGAGTTATCAAATGTGTATTGTTAAATGTCATGGGGATCCTTAAAAATACACAGAGCTTCAAAGAAAAGACTTCTTGCTTAAAAGATAACTGAAAAATATCTCCGCCCAGGGGTCAGAGATAAGTAGAACAGGTAGGTTGTTTGCACATGGCTGACCCAGGTTCAATCTCCAGCATCATATATGGTCCTCCAAGCAAGTCAGGAGTGATTCATGAGTGCAGAGCCAGGAGCATCCTCTAAGTACTCCTGAGAGTGGCCCAAAATTCAAGAAATCAACAAAAAAGAAATCTCTTTAGAGAACCACTAAACTAGGTGATCTGAAAATACAAACTTGGCATAATTCTTTTAAAGAAGCCATAAAATATCAAATAGCAATAACACAACAAGCAAAAATACCTGATCTAGGAAAAAACTATTATGTCCAATACTGCCAGTTAGTTGTTTTCTTTCTCTTTTTTGGGGGGGGTCACACTTGATTATACTCAGGGGCTATTCCTGAGTGACCTCTAGTGGTGCAGAGTCAAACTAGTATCAACCTTATGAATGAACTGATCTTCAGTACTACAGCATATGGTCATTGGCAGGAGACCCCTGAGCACAGAGATAGGAGTAAGCCATGAACATAGCTAAATGTGGTCAAAAGTACAAAAACAAACCCTCAAAAAATGCATTACAACCGTGCATTATCACAGAAAATTTCAATGGAGTACATAAATATAAAACTTCCCAATTTCTGGTGGAAAGACAGATAATATAGAAAAAAAGCTACTTGCCTTGCACATTGCTAATCTTAGTTTAAATCTCAGGTGCCATGTAGTGCCAAGCAACACCAGGAACTGCTCATGAACACAGTGCCAGGAATAGCCACTGAATATCACTAGGAGTAGCCAACACTCTTCCACCACCCAAATTCCCATATAAAATAGTAAACTGACTAAAATGAGAATTCACTGTACAGGTACAAAACAATACATGAACAAGCAAAAAAACTGGCAAATACTAAATACTGATCAGTGAATTGCCCAGGAATGCCTTTGGCAGTGCTCACAGGATCATGCAATCTCAGGAACTAACCTCAGGCTTCAATCTAAGAGAGTAAAAAAACTGTTTCAGAAACCTGTGGAACACCATCAATTATACCAAGAAATGTCAAAAGGAAGTAGCAGGAAAAAACTAGAAGAGAAAGAACAAATGAATGCTTCAAGAAAGAATGGCCAACTCTCACATAATTTTATGAAACAATAATTTACACATCCAAGAAACTCAACAAAACTCTAAATTATAAACTAAGCCATCTTTACCTAGACAAAACACAATTAAGCTATTAAATACACTAAATCTCATAAGCAGCAAGGGTCCCAGAAAGGAGATGAGTTTACATCAATGGTAACCATTAATGAAACATAGCAGTTGAGAATATATGCAAGTGAGAAAAAGACTGTCAACCAGTAATCCAATCTCCAGCAAAAGTACTTTTTTAAAAGTTAAAGCACAAGTGAAGATATTCAGGTAAACATAAATTCAATTAATTGGTCAGTAATAGAATAGCCTTTATAACATCACCACCCTTTAATGGTGTGATTCAAGCAAAAACAAAACACTACATGCAACAAATCAATGTAAAAAAAATGATTACAAGTGAAACTAAAAAATATAATTGGGGGGGGGGGGGGGTTTGGGCCACACCAGATGAAGCTTAGGGGTTACTCCTGACTATGCACTCAGAAATCACTCCTGGCTTGGGGGAACATTGGGATGACGGGGATCGAACCGTGGTCCATCCTAGGTTAGTCATGTGCAAGGCAAACACCTACTGCTCCAGCCCGTGAAAAATAGAAATTCTGATTTATTGGGGACCCTCCTTTCCTAATCTTACTTGAAAGACAAGTCCATAAAATATTAAACAGAAATATGTGTTAACCCTTAGCAAGACTCACCAAAAAAAATGGAAAGAAACTTAATAAACAGAATCAGATTTTCTTTATTTGGGTTTTTGAGACACACATGGCAACACTCAGGGATTACTCCTGGCTCTGTGCTCAGAAATTGCTTCTGGCAGTCTCAGGGACCTATGGGATGACCAGCATTGAACCCAGATCCGTCTCGGGTCCGGCAAATGTAAGTCAAACACCCTACCATGCTATCGCTCTGGTCTTATAGCTGGAGGTTGCACAATTAGTATGGCCAGAGCCTGTAGTCGGTCTGATAACAGTATGCTATATGGTAGACAACATTTTTTTATAGGCCAAGGATATTTCTTTTCTAATTTCTCCAACACACATCCATTTATTTTATTTTATTTATATCTTCTAGATAAAGGCTCGGCATTATCCATAGAACCTTGGGACATAAAATACTTTTTTACCTCATATTTCTACATCATTACAAATTGAAAAAGGAAAAAAAAAAGTGGATGGGGCCCAGGGGCCAAGTAATCTCAGGTGCACTGGGTAGGGAAAAAAATTCAGAACTAAATACCCAAACAAAAGTCAAAGACTAATAAAATCAAAAGATCCAAACTATAAAAATCTAAATATAAAATGGGCCTGTTACATTGGTAGACCAGACTGCAAAGGGCAGAGGTATGGGGTGTGTGCTGGGAACGCAGGTGGAAAGAGGTCAACACTGGTGGTGGGAATGCCCTTAATTCACTGTTATTATATGCCTGAAACACAACTATAAGGGACTTGTAATTCACAATGGTCTCAATCAAACTTTTTTTTAAAAAAGCAGATTGAGAAATGAAAAGGGGAAAGTCACTACAGACAATATAGAAATTCAAAGGAGCTGATTTCTGCCATGTGCTTTAGCACAAAGGGGCAATTATAAATGGCCTCTGCTCTGCTCTCAGCTCTGCTCAATGAGGCGGCCATGAACCACCCGCCATAACAGCTCCTGATGTCTGCAGAGGTAGGCTGTCTCTGCCCACGAAGTAGAGCCAAAGAAGTGAAGCAGCTCTGCTTCACTTCAAAACCACACAAATCTTCTAGCCAGTAAACCCAATACAACATATAGAAAACACCAACTACAAATGTGAGGATGGGAAAATAAGGCAGGCAATACCAAGCAAAGAGAATGAAGATAGAAGCTCTGATAATGAGAAAAATGCTAACAACCTATTTAGCCTATCAGAGTTTAAAGAAGAAATATAGAGGATGTTCATATAACTCAAAGAAAGCCTGGATCGAGATAAACAAACCACAAATAAGAAACAAGAGGATATGAAGATAGAAATAAGACAAATCCAGACTGAACTGACAGGACTGAAAAACTTGGTAGGCAAAATCAAAACCTCACAAGAAAACCTGTCCAACAGAATAACAGTAACTAACACTGAATCAGTGAGCTGAAAGATGAAAAGCATAACAACGCTATATAATAGGAAAGACTGAAAAATAATCTTAAAGCAAATGATTAGACAACAGAAAAAAAACTCAAAGAACAGGAAAAGACAAAAACAGAAGTCTGATAAACTCAGCAGAAACAACATAAGAATCATTGAGTACTCGCTTCGGTAGCACATATACTAAAATTGGAACGATACAGAGAAGATTAGCATGGCCCCTGTGCAAGGATGACACTCAAATTCGTGAAACGTTCCATTAAAAAAAAAGAAGAAGAATCATTAGAGTCCCAGAGACCCAGAAAGAAAATCACCAGGAAGAATCAACAGTCAAAGAGAAACTCCCAGAGCTAAAGACTGCATGCAACAAATCCTGCATACCCAAAGAGTACCACCTAAAAGAGATCAAGAGAAAAGCAACCCGAACTAATCCTAGTCACTAAGACAAATCCCACAGATAGGACAAAAATACTGAAAGCAGCAGGATCAAAAAAGGAAATTACATTCAAAGGATTTCAGTAGACCTGTCACAAGAAACCCTAACGGCCAGTAGGCAGTGGTGGGATATAGTGACAACACTCAATGAAATGAATGCTTCATCTATAATACTACACCCAGCCAGACTCATGTTCAGGTTTGAAGAAAGTACACATAGCTTTGAAGATAAACAGCTTAGACTTACAGACTCAAAACCAGCCTTGAAAGAAAAACTGAAAGGTCTACTTGAAGACAAGACACACCAAGAGACACATCAAAGTCCTATATAAAGATGACAATAAACCCATGCAATTATTTCTCTTTCAACATCAATGGACTAAATGACCAGTTAAGAGACACATAGTGACAAAATGGATCAAAAAGCTGAATCAAAGATTCTGCTACCTAGAAGAAACACAACTGAATAATCAGAACAAACATAGACTAAAAATTCAAAGGATGGAGGACAATCATCTAAGCAAACAAATCTCTTAAAAAAGCTGAAGTGGTCACCCAAAAATGTTCTTAATTCTTGATTGTTTCTAGGGAAAAAAAATAAAATGCCCTAGATTTGGAGGATAACATTCAAACAGGTCTCTAAAATCAGTGTATATGTAGAGGTGACTTCCTATACAGTGGTCCTCTCTGACTGCCAAGCCTAATTCATAAACAATTCATCTATAAAATGTATTTAGCCCCTTTGATATATTGCCCCTTCCCCACACCAGAGCCCCGCCTACTCCCTCATCTCCCAATCCGGTTTCGTTATGTTCCCCTTAATGAACCCTCTTTACCCACAGTTCTTAACTTGTTAGGCACCAAGACGGACCTCCTGTGCCAACAGATTATGCCCTTTCGCACACCCCTACAAAGCTCATTATTACTCCTTCAGTCTCTCACCCCCAACCATCAGTACCCCATATTTACTCTTTTTAACTTCAGTACTGCACAGTCCTAATCACAGACCAAAGTCGTGTGCTGGATTTAACAACCTCCAGCTATTTCAAAAGACATAAAATGAACACATATGTCTTTTGAATATTTTAAGTGTATTTTCTTTGACAGCTATAACTCTTACTAAGTATTCCTTTACAGTGACGATTCTAACCACTTTTTATCTTGTCTTCTCTTTGTGAGCTGTTCAATAAGGAATTTTGGTGAAAGAGTCCCTCAGTTTAATGCTTATGATTGAACCATATCATGGGGATTGTTGGACTTGTTCTTATGGCCCCCATATGCGCTGATAACACCACGTGGCATTGTCCCTTGTTTGCATAGGCACATTAAAATGGGAAATAATGGGCCCGGAGAGATAGCTCAGCGGCATTTGCGTTGCAAGCAGCCAATCCAGGACCAAAGGTGGTTGGGTCGAATCCCGGTGTCCCATATGGTCCCCCATGCCTGCCAGGAGCTATTTCTGAGCAGATAGCCAGGAGTAACCCCTGTGCACCGCTGGGTGTGGCCCAAAAACCAAAAAAACAAACAAACAAACAAACAAACGTATTAGGGCCCGGAGAGATAGCACAGAGGCGTTTGCCTTACAAGCAGCCGATCCAGGTCCAAAGGTGGTTGGTTCGAATCCCGGCGTCCCATATGGTCCCCCGTGCCTGCCAGGAGCTATTTCTGAGCAGAGAGCCAGGAGTAACCCCTGAGCACTGCCGGGTGTGGCCCAAAATCCAAAATAAAATAAAATGGGAAAATACTATACATACAAATTAGTTCTTCTCTAATAGAGATTGGAACACACAAATCTTGTAATGCAATGGGACCTTATACCCTGAACATTGATATAACGACCTGGCACAGGCCTCAGAAGAATGGGCATCCTCCATTCACCCCTGAACCAGGGAAGCTATCTACGAAACATCCAAGGTTTTTTATAACAACACCTGGAAGCAATCCTCTACCAGGGAAGACCCTACCACTGCTCTGACATCGACCTGCTCAAAAGAGACTTCCCTTAACACTAAGAAGACTTGAAAACAACAACAACCTGCTTACAGGACAGGGCTCCCTGCATCGCCCTTTGATTGTGAGGTGAAACGAGAGGACGCTCCACATCCTGACTTCAATGTAGAATATGCAGATTCCAGGATCTTCAATACATCAACATGATACCAACAACAGAGACTGTGTGAAAAATGAAAGTGTGTTGGCACTACAGACAAAGACTTGGATTGAACAAACTAGTTTGCCTGGAGCCTAGAGTTAGTCTTATGCCAGGAAACTTCAGGGGTAGGGTCTTCTTGTATTTAAGCCAAGGCTTTTCCTTTCCATGTCCCTCATATTTTGGTGTGCCTATGCAAACAATAATTGCCACTCTAACACCGTTTTTACTGTGCTCCTTTGACTCTAATCCTTAAGAAAAGCAACCCACTTAAACTTTTGAGGTTAACTTAAACTAATATGCATGTGCATGGAAATGTAAAAAAGTACTTTGCCTTCAATGTTTAAGGAGTTACATAAGTTTTATGGCATTAGATTGCTTTGTGTGCCGCTAAGAAATATTATGTATTACAATCTGGGGACTTGAGGGACAAAGTAATTGTACATGAGTTCTGTCTTATTTTTCTTAATGTTCTTTGGCTGAAAGTTCAAAGTTCAGATATCAGCAAGGGGATTTCTGAGAATTCTGTTTATGGGAGATTGTCCTTCCACTGTAACTTTACCTTGTCCTCTTTCTTTGCATCTTTGTTCTCATAATTAAAAAAAAAAAAAAGAAAGCTGAAGTGGGGGCCAGAGAGGTGGCACTAGAGGTAAGGTGTCTGCCTTCCAAATGCTAGCCAAGGAAGGAACGCGTTTTGATCCCCCGGTGTCCCTTATGGTCCCCCCAAGCCAGGGGCAATTTCTGAGCGCTTATCCAGGAGTAACCCCTGAGCATCAAATGGGTGTGGCCCAAAAAAAAAAAAAAAAGCTGAAGTGGCCATAGTAATATCAGGTGATACAAACTTTATAGACTTAGAAAATTTATAAGGAGGGGGCCAGAGATATAGCATGGAGGTAAGGCATTTGCCTTGCATCCAGAAGGTCAGTGGTTCGAATCCCGGCATCCCATATGGTCCCCTGAGCCTGCCAGGAGCTATTTCTGAGCGTAGAGCCAGGAGTAACCCCTGAGCACTGCCGGTATGACCCAAAAACCAAAATAATAATAATAATAATAATAATAATAATAATAATAATAATAATAATAATAATAATAATAAAGTTATAAGGGACAAAGACAGACATTTAATAATAATCAAGGGATACATACAACAAGAAGAAATCTCACTCCTAAACTTATACACACCCAATGAGGGAACAGTAAAATATTTAATACAATCATTGATAAATCTGAAAAAAGACATCAATAGCAATGCAATAATAGTGGGAGAACTCAACACCACTCTATCACCCCTTGATAGGTCAAGGAGGCTAAAACACAACAAGATATATAAGAGTTCCGAAAGAAGAAATGGAAGAAAGTGGCCTAGTAGATATATATAGGGCACTTCACCCCCAGAAAACTGGATATACATTCTTCTCCATTGTACATGGATCATTCTCCAGGATATACCACATGCTGGCCCATAAAACATACCTCCATAAAATCAAGAAGATAGAATCCATTCAGAATGCACTGAAATTAGAAGTGAACTATAAAGGGACACAGAAGAAAAACTTTTAACACCTGGAAATTAAACAGCTCACGACTGAACAACCAGTGGTTCAGAGATGAAATCAAAGAGAAAATCAAAAGATTCCTGGAAACAAATGTAAATGAAGACTCAAATTATCAGAATTTGTGGGACACAGCAATAGTGGGACTAAGAAGAAAATTTATAGCTTTGAAAGCACAGATCAGGAAGGAAGAAGGGATCTAAATAAATAACTTAATGAGACAGCTTATAAAATTAGAAAATAATCAACAAAATAAACCAAAAATAGGTCGGCAGAAGGAAATAACGAAGCTTAGAGCAGAAATCAATGAAGTGGAAATCCACAAAACAATCAGAAAGATCAACAAAAGGGAAAGTTGTTTCTCTGAAAAAATAAACAAGATTGACAAAACACTAGCAAAATTCACAAAGGGAGAGATAATAAATCACCGGATTAGAAAGAAAAAAATAGAAAACACTACATATTTACATGGTAATCAGAGACTACTTTGAGAAGCTCTATGCCACAAAACATGAAAACTTGGAAAAATAATGGATAAATTCTTGGACTCTTACCATCTTCAAGGTTGAATCAGGAGGATGATGTGACATTTCTAAACAGACCCATCATTATAGAGGAAATTAAAATGATAATCAAAAGTCTTCCCAAAAATAAAAGCCCAGGCCCAGATGGATTCACTAACAAATTCTTCAAACCTTTTAAGTGGAACTACTACCCATCCTCTTCAGCCTCTTCTAGGAAATTGAAGAAACAGAAACACTCCCAAATAATTGTAATGAAACTAACATCACCCTGATAACAAAACCAGACAGCGATGCTGAAAAAGAAAAAAACTACAGACCAATATGGCCAATGAACACATATACAAAGATTCTCAACAAAATCCTGGCAAATAAAATCCAATGCCTCCATTAAAACGGGAAAATACTATACATACAAATAAGTTCTTATCTAATAGAGATGGGAACACACAAATCTTGTAGTGCAATGGGACATTACACCCTGATCACTGACATAATGACCGGGCTCAGGCCTCAGAAGAATGGGCATTCTCCATTACCCCTGATCTAGGGAAACCATCTACAAAACATCCAAGGTTGTCTATAACATCACCTGGAAGCAATCCTCTACCAGGGAAGACCCTACCACTGCTCTGACATCGACCTACTCAAAAGAGACTTCCCTTAACACTGAGAAGACTTAACAACAACAATGACCTGCTTACTGGACAGGGCTTTCTGCATTGCCCTTTAATTGTGAGGTAAAACGAGAGGATGCTTCACACCAGCCTGACTTTAATGTAGGACATTCAGATTCCAGGATCATTAATACAGAAACCTGATGCCAACAATAGAGAACCACGTGAAAAATAAAACTGTACTGGCACTACAGACAATGACTTGGATTGAACAAGTCATGCAGTTAAAATTTAAGTTTAGGTATATATTCGCTGTATCCGACAGAACGTTCCTGTGCTGCAACTGTATGTCCCACAGTGAGCCAATCACAACAAGCAAAGGTTCAAAGGTTATACTGTAATAGACTTCCTCTCTGACTCTGGCCAATCTGAGCAGGCTTTTTACAGTGTAGATTCGGATCCAAAACATTGTCTAATTTGCATGCATAAAAAGCCTTCTTGGATTGGCTGATTTAGAGAGGCGGTCCGAGCAGCCTTGCAGTGATTGGTCCCTTATCATAGGCACCTTTTCTGGCAATTTCCTGGTGGCGTCAGTTAATCTCCCCCACTACATGAACCAAACAACACCCCATCCTCGGACCCTAGCACTGAACCACCAACACGGTTAGCTAGCTGGGTTTTTCCAGAAGTGGCCCCCAGATCTCCTGAGTACTGTTTGGGAGCCCCCAAGAAAGAGATTTGGAAACTCTGGGGCCTGATTTTTTTTGTTTGTTTGTTTGTTTTGTTTAGCAGCATATTGAAACATTTTTCAGGATATACTTGGTGTATAAGAGGACCCCTGGTTGACTTTTTTTTGTTTCAAAAGTCGTCTTATACGCCGGAAAATACGGTATATTATGTCTCTTCCTTTTTTCAAAAAATGGTTTTCTTTTTTGTTATTGAGCTTTGTGAGTGCTTTATAGATCTTGGATATTAACTGTTTATGGAATATGAATAATTTCTCCTATTAAGTAGGATGTTGAGCTGAAAAATTTTGCCATGTATAACTGGTTAATTTGCTGTCATCTTTAAGAGTTATTCTTTCTCTCTTTTTTGGGGGAGGAATTACACATGGTGCTTAGGGCTTATTTCTGGCTATGTGCTTAAGGGTCACTCTAGAGGAGCTTGGGGAACTGGGGATGAAACCCAGGTTGAACTCATGCAAGGCAGGCACCCTCCCGGCTACTACCTCTGTAGTCTTCTAAGGGCTCTCTTTTGAAAATCTAGAGAATAGCTGAAAAATAATGATTTGTGAGTGTTTTAGAAGTAATAATATCGGGGCCGGGCGGTGGCTCTGGAGGTAAGGTACCTGCCTTGCCTGCGCTAGCCTAGGACGGACCTGGTTCGATCCCCCGGTGTCCCATATGGTCCCCCAAGAAGCCAGGAGCAACTTCTGTGCGCATAGCCAGGAGTAACCCCTGAGCGTCACCGGGTGTGGCCCAAAAAAAAAAAAAAAAAAAAAAGAAGTAATAATATCAAAGAAAGTGAATACTCAGCTTTTGTTTTGGACTTGAAAGTTTTCTGAAATAATATATATGTAGTGACTGTACATATTTGACATTTGATAAAATGTCCTGAACATATTTTTTATTTTCAGAAACCCAATTGTACTTATTTTTTTCTTTTATTAATAATGTCTTTATTTAAATACCACGATTCCAAACATGATTGTAGTTGGGTTTCAGTCATAAAAAGAATACCCCCCCTTCACCAGTGCAACCTTCCCATCACCAATGCCCTCATCTCCCACCTCTACTCCCACCTGGATATGAGTCAGGCTTTCTATATCCCTCACTCACTGACATTGTTATGATAGTTCTCAGCATAATTATTTCTCTAACTGTACTTCCCCTCTTTGTGATGAGCTTAATAACTTGAGCCGGTCCTTCTGGCTCTCATCTCTGGGAATTATATCAATGTCTTTTTATTTTTCTTAAAACCCATAGATGAGCGAGACTATTCTGTGTGTCTCTCTCTCCCTGACTTATTTCATTCAGTATAATAGATTCCATGTACATTAATGTATAGGAAAATTTCATGACTTCATCTCTCCTGACAGCTGCATAATATTCCATTGTGTATATGTACCACAGTTTCTTTAGCCATTCGTCTGTTGAAGGGCATCTTGGTTGTTTCCAGAGTCTGGCTATTGTAAACAGCACTGCAATGAATATAGGTGTGAGGAAGGAATTTTTGTATTGCAGTTTTGAGTTCCTAGGTATATTGCTAGGAGTGGTATAGCTGGATCAGATGGGAGCTAAATTTCCAGTTTTGAGGAATCTCCATATAGTTTTGCATAAGGGCTGAACTAGACAGCATTTCCACCAGTAGTGAATGAGAGTTCCTTTCTCTCCACATTCCCACCAGCATTGATGTACTGCCAATGAAACACAGAATGATATGAGGGCAAAAATGAGAAAAATACAAACAGAAATGTCAGAATTTAAAAAATTTTGTCAGCAAAATGAAAAATGCATTTATTGGAAGGTCTCTCCAGCAGAATAGCAGCTGCTATAGACCAAATTAGTGAGTTTGTAGATTAAATACAGACAGCAGAAGATGGGGGGAAAAAAGAGAATGACATACATCAAAAGAGACAATACTGTTGGTAGGGGTGTGGCAAAAAGAAATCTTCATTAACTTTTGGGGGAAGTTCATCTAGTTTATCCTTTATAGAAAACAGTACAAAACTTCTCAAAAAAGAAAGAATAAAGCTTCCATATGACCCAGTGGGTCAACATACTAGAATCTACTCCAGAAACAAAACCATTAATCTGAACTGAATAGCTATATCCATATAACTATGTTTATTGTAGCACTTATTATAATAGCTAAGATATGAAAACAACCCAAATCCCAACAATGGATAAAGAAGTCATGGCATATCTACACAATGGAATACTATATAGTTTTAACATAATGAAATCTCGCAGTTCACTGTAACTTGTATGAAACTGGAGAGTATCATATAAAGTGAGATAACCAGAGGGAAAAAAGGACAAATATCAAGTGATCTCATAATTTGTGGTGTGTGTGTGTGTGTGTGTGTGTGTGTGTGTGTGTATATAT
This sequence comes from Suncus etruscus, assembly GCF_024139225.1. Classification (NCBI taxonomy): domain Eukaryota; kingdom Metazoa; phylum Chordata; class Mammalia; order Eulipotyphla; family Soricidae; genus Suncus; species Suncus etruscus. Next base: position 10,996,445 of record NC_064848.1, read on the forward strand.
ATATACAGAGAGAGAGAGAGAGAGAGAGAGAGAGAGAGAGAGAGAGAGAGAGAGAGAGAGAGAGAGAGAGAGAGAGAGAGAAGAAAAAATGATGTGTGGAGAATGATTTGGCCTTGGATTACAAATACACTATTAGGCAGAGGGAGGATATAATGTGGGGGGGAAAGCAGAGAAGTAACCTAAGGACACTGGAAGATGGTGATAGATTTAGGTGATGAGATGTGATGACTGTACAGGATGACTATAAACTAAACACTTAGTTTTAAAAAACTATTGCAAATATGTTGCCTTAACTATAGAGAGAAAGTAAAATTTTAATGTTGAAGCACATATGCTAAGGTTACAAAGATACAAATATATAAAAATGTTTTCCTGAAGGCCACAGCAATATCACAGGCAGGTAGGGCATTTGCCTTGCATGTGACCAACCCAGGTTTAATCTCTGACATCCCTTATGGTTTCCCAAGCCTGCCAAGAGTAATTTCTGAGCACAGAGCCAGGAATAACCCTTGAACATAGCCATGTGTGGCCCAAAAACAAAAACAAAAAATTTTCCTGAGCCACCTATTTCCACAAGTCAGACATACAAGACCCATGCCAATACTATATCTCTTTATTTGGGGGCTGAAGGAGAGAAATAATGAGTTCCAATCATCTCTTCCAAATCATTATGACTCAGAGACACTCTTGAAAACAATATTACTACTATCACATGGAAAATACAATCTTCTACACCACCCCTTTTGCTTTCCCACCTTCCAATTTTCCTTGCCAATTAAAAAAAAAATTTGTGTGTGTGTGTGTGTGTATTTTTGGGGTCACACCTGGCGGCACTCTGGGGTTACTCCTGGCTCTGTGCTCAGAAGTCGCTCCTGGCAGGCACAGGGGACCATTTGGGATGCCAGGATTCAAACCACCATCTGTTCGAATCAGCTGTGTGTAAGGCAAACGCCCTACCACCATGCTATCTCTCCAGCCCCTAAAAAATTATTTTTTATTTTCATGTTCTTTTTTTTTTTTTGGTTTTTGGGCCACACCCGGCACTGCTCAGGGGTTACTCCTGGCTGTCTGCTCAGAAATAGCTCCTGGCAGGCACGGGGGACCATATGGGACACCGGGATTCGAACCAACCACCTTTGGTCCTGGAGCGGCTGCTTGCAAGGCAAACGCAGCTGTGCTATCTCTCCGGGCCCTATTTTCATGTTCTTATAGCTTCATTTTCTTAAGACTTGTATATGAGCAGAAAAGTATTTTTATACATTACCTCAAGTACTGGTCCAGCTCCAAGAATGATTTGTTCTACTCCACTGGCAAATCCTTTCTGACTGAGAGCAGTAAGGTGGTGAATAAGAAAATTTGTGCTTTGAGTCTTCCCAGAACCACTCTCTCCAGAAATCACAATGCACTGATTCTTTTTGCGCTGAAGCATTGCATGATAAGCAACATCAGCCACAGCATAAATGTGAGGCTCAAGTTTTCCCAATTGGTGATTATCATACATTTTGACATATTTGGGATTATAAATAGGAAGAAACTTGAATGGGTTAATAACTATAAGAATACTGCCAACATAGGTATAAATTTTTTCATGCTTAAAGCGATTTCGTAGATTTTCTAAGAGAGTTTTTTCATTTAAATCAGGCAAACTGCATAAGTCATCAAAGTCTTTCTGTTGAGGCTGAGGAAGAAAACCCCGTTCCATCATTCTACGTCGTTCTTCTGTTACCCGTAACCATGACTGAAGACTGCCATAATGAATTGAACCATCAACATTTTTTTCTCTCAAAAGAAAGCGGTAGTCCTCCCCACTGAGACGATTTTCCAAAGCCATTCGGGGCCAGAGCATCATTCTCTGAACTGGACAGTCTGTTGGATTGAGGATCCATTCTTCTCCACCAAATTCCTTTACCTCCGCTAGAACGTAACATTTTGTTTTGTCAAGATGAAGTCTGTTAATAAGAGAGTCAATCACCTCAGCAGCTGTGGAGTTTTTTCTGGCAGGAATGGGACAGTAGATTGTGCCTTCTGAAATTGTCCCAGGATATATATGTAATGTATGTTCGTTATCCTCAAAGCGTCTTCTTCCTCCATCATGTATATTCATGTTGGATCCTGTCCCATCAGCACAGAGAGTACGTGTTCAAGATTATGCAAACCATTTTCACAACTGTAATATAAGAAATGTGAAACATTTAGAAATTGTACTAGATCATCACAGCTTTCTGATGTTCAGAAAGAAAGGCTAAACAATCACATTAACTATATTTTTTTAGGATAAAATAGTCCTTTCTCAGCATAATAATTTTAAAAACAATCACAATGAGAAACAGGAGCTATTATAATACAGTAGATAGGGCACTTGCCCTACACATGACTGAGCAGAGTTTGATCCCAGCATAACATACGACCCAAGAGTGATTCCTGAACTAAGAACAAAGCCAGGAAAGACCTGTGAGCATTGTGAGATGTGACATCGGAAAAAAAATAATAAATTATTAAAAATGGGGCCAGAGCAATAGCACAGTGTTAGGGCGTTTGCTCTGCAAGAGGCTGACTCGGGATGGACCAGGGTTCAATCCCTGACATACCATATAGTCCCCAACCCTGCCAGGAACAATTTCTGAGCACAAACCAAGAGTATGGGGCCGGAAAGATAGCATAGAGGTAGGACGTTTGCCTTGCATGCAGGATGGTGGTTTGAATCCTGGCATCTCATAAAGTCCCCTGAGCCTGTTAGGAGCGATTTCTGAGCATGTAGCCAGGAGTAACCTCTGAGTGCTGCCAGGTGTGACCCAAAAACAAAACAAAACAAAAATAAGGAGTATGATAACCCTTGAGCATTGCTGGGTGTGACCCAAAAAGCAAAACAAAACAAAACAAAAATTAACAATTAAATAATAAAAAAAATCAATGATATCAACTAATATTACATTTTATAATATTCTCCAAATATGGTTACTGTCTAAAACAGCAAATTTGCCAAAACCCTTTTCAATGTATTGTTTTAATTTGAAATCCAAATCATACAAAGAAAAATCATTTTGTAAATGTCAAGAATAATCCTTTTACTCTCAAATGTCTCTAAGGATTCTGGGATTAGAATAAAATCCTATACTTAAAAACGTGACTTATAGAGTGAACTAGGACAGAACACAGTATAAATCTAATCATCGTATTATATACTTATATACTTATAAGATGAAGAAAGAGTGAGGAGAAACATACAAGTAATGAAAAAATGTGCTAAATTCAAAATAAAAAGGTAATAAGAGATCAGAATTAAACTAGAAGACAAAAAAAGAACAAGGAAGCAGACCTGTTTATGAAATAGATATGTTTTCAGGAATGTCAGTGTTCTAACTAATTCTCAGGAGGTGGAGAACATATTGAGGACTGATAACAAAAGACACCATCCATCCTGACACATTTTCCCATTCTGAGGAAAACCTACATCTCTAGCAACTATACTGGCAGGGTTCAGCAAAGCATGTGTCATGCCAGGGATCAAACTAAAATGTCTACATGTAAGTTTTAGAAGTCGTATACAATACAACTAGATAGAAAAGTAAAAGGGCTTGGCTTCCTAAGAAGGTAGTGGCATGGGCCCCAGGGATTTACATGCAAAACAACAGTTTCTCCAGTGACTGTTAGTAGTGGGACCCAACCTGCCTAAACAAACATATGGCCCCTCTCACAGATCAGAGGGACACCTAGAGGCATGGCATACCCAGGAGGCAGCAGATAACGTGACACAAGATAATCACCTGCCTTCAAAAAGCTCCCCCAGAAACCTCTTTGGCAGTGAGGAATGCTCTGACAATGACATAGGAAAGAAGTTCCTCTAGAATACAAAAGGAACCATGGAAAGCAGTACAAAACCCCACCAGGAGTAGCAGGTAAAGATTATCATTCTGTAGTCCCAAGTCAGTACTAGCCCCCTATATAATCTCTCTGAAAATGCCAAGTGAAAATGTTTAGGAAGTTCAACAAGCTCAAAGAAACAATGGAACATACTGCCAATAAAACATACAAACACACACACACACACACACAAAAATCTAAAAGCAAAAATAAGAAAAATACAAATAGAAATGACAGAACAAAGGCCAGAGCAATAGCACAGCAGTAGAGCGCTTGCCTTGTTGACCTCAATTTGATCCCTGGCATCCCATATGGTTCCCCATGCCAGGAGCAATTTCTGAGCCCATACCGGGTGTGGACCAAAAAAAAATAAATAAGGAAAAAGAAAGGGAGGGGGGGGGGAGGGGAAGGAAGGAAGGAAGGAAGGAAGGAAGGAAGGAAGGAAGGAAGGAAGGAAGGAAGGAAGGAAGGAAGGAAGGAAGGAAGGAAGGAAGGAAGGAAGGAAGGAAGGAAGGAAGGAAGGAAGGAAGGAAGGAAGAGAAAAAGAATCACTGGTATCCTATAGGGCCAGAAAGACAACCTCTATGAAAGAACAATAGTCAAACACATCATTGCTGGTAAGTTTCCAGAATGAAGAGTACATGGACCCAAATTCTGGAGGCCAAAAGTGTACCAGTTAAACAGACCCAAATAAAAACACAATATACATCCTAATCACAATAAAAAAAAAAATATATATATATATATATATATATATATATATATATATATATATATATATATATATATATATATATAGAATACTGAAGCAAGATTTTTTTTCCGGTGGTTTTTGGGTCACACCCAGCAGTGCTCAGGGGTTACTCCTGGCTCCATGCTCAGAAATTGCTCTTGGCAGTCGGGATTCAAACCGATGACCTTCTGCATGAAAGGCAAACGCCTTACCTCCATGCTATCTTCTGGCCCCTGAAGCAAGATTTTTTAAGGAAATTCCATACAAAGGAGCATCCTTAAGATTTATGAAAGGGGGCCCGGAGAGATAGCACAGCGGGGTTTGCCTTGCAAGCAGCCGATCCAGGACCAAAGGTGGTTGGTTCAAATCCCGGTGTCCCATATGGTCCCCCGTGCCTGCCAGGAGCTATTTCTGAGCAGACAGCCAGAAGTGACCCCTGAGCACTGCCGGGTGTGGCCCAAAAACCAAAAAAAAAAAAGATTTATGAAAGGAAACCATTCAAGCCCAAAAAGATAGTAAGATATAGTGAAAAAAATAAATGTCTCACCAAGAAAACTCAGACTCTCATTCAGATTTGAAAGAATACAAAACTTCACAGATAACAGTTCAAGAATTTTGAAACCACTTTTATAAGAACCAAAGGGGCTACTTTAAAACAAGAAAAATCATACAAACACACACTTCAAGAGTAACATGACACAAAACTCCATGACAATAATCTCTCTCAATGTCAATGGACTAAACACACCAATTAAGAGAAATATAGAGTATATAGAGAGAATGGCAGGATGAATTAGAAAATTTAACCTAAAATTCTGTTGCCTACAAGAAATACAACTGAATAGTAAGTGCAAACACAGTGTCAAAGGTTAAAAGACAATTCTGCAGATAAACAATGCCCTCCAAAAGGCCATATTAATACCAGACTGTAATCCTACCCCTATTCTTTGTGTAACCTTACCTACAAGAAAGACCCTCCCATTTCTGGGAGGGGTCTTGGGAGGTTATAAAAGGTTTTGCCTGAGGGGCAAAAGGGGATTTTGCCTGGATGGACAAGTAGCAGGAGAAAAGATGGCGGAAAGAAGCTAGACGCAGGGCAAGTTAACAAGACCATGCTTAAATGGGTTTAAGATTAGGCCACACATGTTGGCCAGGGCAAATAAAAATGTTATCTCTCTGAAAGCCTGACTACATGTGAGTTTTGTACCTGCTACAATCACCTGAACTGACAGACCTGCCGGCTAATGGAGAATGTGAAGCCACGTGGTCCTAAGCTGGAGAAGAAAGGCCTCCATACCATTTACCTCCATCCAGCTCCATCCTAAGGGCCTTCTTTATTTTTTAAACAACACCAGACCATTTAAAATAGTGTTAAATTTAAAAAACAGTATGAGACAGAGAAGATCATTTCTTTTGTTTGTTTACTTGCTTGCTTATTTGTTTCTAAGCCACACACAGAAGCTCTCAGAGGCAACTCCTAATTTTGTGCTCATAAATCTCTCCTTGCAGGCTCAGGATACCATATGGGATACCAAGGATCAAACACGGTTGACTGTGTTGCAAGGCAAATGCCCTACCTCCTATGCTATCGCTCTGGCCCCAGAAGATTATTTCTTAGTAATCAGAAAACATGTTAAACAGGAAGAACTCATACTCCTAAATATATATGTACCAAATGAGGGACCAGAAAAATGCTCAAAACAATTGCTAATAGACTTGAAGACATTGACAGAAACACAAGAGTAGTTAGACTTCGCAACTCTATGTCACCTCTTGATAAATCAACTAGATTAAAGCTCAGTAAAAATTACTAAAGGAAAAAAAAAAGCGAGTGGGTCTTAGTAAATATATATTGCATTTTTCAAGCCCAAAAAGCCAAATACACATTCTTCTCCAGTGCACATGATACATTCTCCACAATATAATACATCTGGAACATAGGACATACTTCCACAAAGTCAAGAGGATATAAATCAAACCAACTATCTTCTTAGACCATGAAGTATTGAAAATACAATTAATCAAACATAAATGGAGAAACAACTCAACAGAAAACTAAACAGCTCATTACTGAGTAACCAGTGAGTCAGAGAGGAAATCAAAAGATTCCTGGCAACAGGAAATGAGAATGAATATATGAGTGACCAGAACTTGTCAGACACAGCAAAAGAAAAAATTCTTTTGGTTTTTTGGGCTACACTTGGTGGCGCTCAGAAATCGCTCCTGGCAGGCTTGGGGGACAATATGGGATGCCGGGAATTGAACACAGGTCCGTCCTCAGTCAGCCAGTCAGCCGCATGTAAGACAAACGCCCTACCGCTGTGCTCCGGACCAGCAAAGAAATTTTAAAAGGAAAGAAAGAAAAGTTCATAGCTATGCAAACATTTATCATGAAGGAAGAAAGGGCCCACATAAATAAACTGGACAACTTAAGAAACTAGAAAATGACTAACAAAGGAGCACAAAGCAGGCAAGAGAAAGAAGATAATAAAACTTTGAGCAGAAATCAATGAATTGAAACCCCCACCAAAATATATTCAAAAGATTAATGAAACCATAAAAGCTGGTCCTTTGAATAAATACACTAGATAAATCTCCAGCAAGAAATTACAAAGAGAACACTAAAAAACTGAATCAGAAACTAATGGGGAAACAAATAGGGGATATCACAATAGAAACCACAGAAATTCAAATATCATCAGAGATTACTGTGAGAACCATTATGCCAAAGAAAAGAGAACCTAAAAGAAACAGATTCTTTAACTCCTATAGCCTCCAAAGGTTGAAGCAAGAAGATAGGGTATACCTGAACAAACCTATCACTTACAGAGAAATTGAAATGGTAAGCCAAAAACAAAAGCCCTGGTCTAGCTAAATTTACTAGTGAGTTCTTTTGAACCTACTTAAAAAAACCTACTGCCAATCCTTTTCAGGCTCTTCTGAGAAATTGAAGAAATACAAGCATTCCCAAACAATATCTATGACGCAAACATCACCCTGATACCAAAAGCAGAGATGAGAGAGAGAGAGAGAGAGAGAGAGAGAGAGAGAGAGAGAGAGAGAGAGAGAGAGAGAGAGAGAGAGAGAGAGAGAGAGAGTTGTTGCAGGTCAATATATCTGATACACAAAAATGTGAAGATCATTAACAAACTAGTAGCAAGTGAAATCCAACAATGCATCAAACAGATCATATACCATGAGCAAGTAAGACTCATCCCAGAGATGCAAATGGTTTAACAAAGTCAAATCAACATATCACCTTGATACCAAAAGCAGACACCAGAGAGGGGGTGGAGGGAGGGACAAGAGAGGGACAGAGAGAGACAGAGTGATACAGAGGGACAGAGAGGGAGAGGGGAGTGGCAGAACAATATATTTGATAAATAAAAATGCAAAGATCATCAACAAAATAGTAGCAATTAAAATCTATCAATGCATCAAAAAGACCATACACCATGACCAAGTAAGGTTCATTCTAGAGATGCAGAAGGCTTAACATATGCAAATCAACATAATACACCATATCTAAAGAAAAAAAAAAAGCAAGTGATCATATAAACAGACACAGTGAAAATATTTGATAACATCTCTCATCCATTCATGATAAAAACTCTTAACAAGATGGGAATTGAAAGAATTTTCCCCCATATTGTCAAAACCATTTACCATAAGCCCTCAGCAAACTACAGGGGGAAACTAAAAGCCTTTCCTCTAAGATCTGGCACAAGACAAAGTTGCCCACTCTCACTACTTCTATTCAGTATAGTACTAGCAGTATTTGTCATAACAATCAAGAAAAAAAAAAAAAAAAGATAGCAAGCACATACAGATAGAAAAGGAAGAAGTCAGGCCATCACTAGTTTTAGTTCACATGATAATATATTTAGGAAATCCAGCATCCCATATGGTCCCCCAAGCTGCCAGGAATGATTTCTGAATGGAGAGCCAGGAGTAATTTCTTAACTCAGAGCTAAGAGTAAACCCTGAGCACTGCTAGGTATAGCCTCCCCTCCCCACCCCCAAAAAATGGGGAAATGAACAGAAATTTCCTGCGGGGAAAAAAAAAATACAGATGGCCAAAGGGAACATGAAAATATGCTCATCTCACCAAACATTAGTGAAATGCAAAATAATTGTTTTACCTCGTGCCTGCAAAGCAGGATATTTTTTTTAAATAACTTAGCTATCCTTGGACCCTGAGAGTGGTTTTAACTTGGCAGGCTACTGCCAATGAAAATGACAAGAAAGGAAAAAAATGATAAGAAAGGATTTTGGGGGGCGGAGAGATGGCATAGCGGTGGGACGTTTGCCTTGCATGCGACCAACCCAGGAGGAACCTGGTTTGATTCCTGGCACCCTTATGGTCGGTACACAGCCTGCCAGGGGTGATTTCTAAGTGCAGAGCCAGGAGTGGCCCCTGAGCACCGCTGGGTGTGGCCCAACAATCAATCAATAAATAAAATTTTAAAAAAGTTTATGAAAGAAAGGAGTTTTTATTAACCATGGAAAAAATAATGGGACATATTTTTGCCCCTGTAAATAGGAATGGACAATATGAACATAGGAATACATTTTTTTTTTTTTTTGGTTTTTTTTGGCCACACCCGTTTGATGCTCAGGGATTACTCCTGGCTAAGCACTCAGAAATTGCCCCTGGCTTGGGAGGACCATTTGGGACACCTGGGGATAGAACCCTAGTCCTTCCTTGGCTAGCACTTGCAAGGCAGACACCTTACCTCTAGCACCACCTCACCGGCCCCAGGAATACATTTTTTAATTTTAACTGAAAAAGCATTTAAGAAACACAACACAGAAAAGGCATTAGCAATCCTATGTTCATTACAGTACTATTCACAATCGCCAAAATCTGTAAACAACCCAAGTGCTCAAAAATAGATGAGTGGGGCCACAGAAATAGCACAGTGGCATTTGCCTTGCAAGCAGCCAACCTAGGACCTAAGGTTGTTGGTTCAAATCCATACCTGCCAGGAGCTATTTCTGCGCAGATAGCGAGGAGGAACCACTGAGTGCTGCTGGGTGTGGGCCCCAAAAAAAAAAAAAAACTAGATGAGTGGATAAATAAATGATGATAAATCTACACAATAGAATATTATGCAGTCGTTAGAAAAAATAAAGCCAAGAATATTGCTTATATATGGAGAGACATGGAGAGTTGCACACTGAGTGAATTGAGTCAAAAGGAGAGGGACACAACAGAATGACTGCACCCATTTGTGGGATGATTTAGAAAAACACAGTATGACAATAAAAAAAAAAAAAAAAAACAATAGGAATGAGGACCCAAAAAAAACTGGTGTAAAGGTTCCATGGTGGGAAGCTTGCCACAAAGGAGGTATGGGAAGAAAGCAGTTAGGAAAGAAAAGAAACCACTAAGAGTCCTATTTGGAAATAAATAAGAACTGGGTGCTAAAGGGAGGTATGATATCCTTTCAGTAATAGTACTGCAAACCATGGTACCTAAAAGGAAAAGGGGTGGAGAGGATGGAAAAAGAGAGAAGAAATGTGTCTGGCATAGACGCAGGCAGGGGTGGGGGGAACTGGAGAGAAACTGGGGGCATTAGTGATGGATGTAAAATGTACACTGGTGAAAAATGGATATTGGAAAATTGAAAAAAACAACAAACTCAACCTTTAACAACTTTTATTTGAGGGGAGCACAACTGGTGACGCTCAGGGGTCACTCCTGGCTATGTACTCAGAAATCACTCCTGGCTCTGGGGACCATATGGGACACTGGGGATCGAACCAGGTCCATCCTAGATCAGCTGTGTGCAAGGCAAGCGCCCTACTGCTGCATTATCACTCTGGACCCCATTAACAACTTTTTGTTTTGTTGTTTTTTGTTTTTGGGTCACACCGGCGGTGCTCAGGGGTTACTCCTGGCTGTCTGCTCAGAAATTGCTCCTGGCAGGCACGGGGGACCATATGGGACATCGGGATTTGAACCAATCACCTTTGGTCCTGGATCGGCTGCTTGCTAAGCAAACGCCGCTGTGCTATCTCTCCGGGCCCCCCATTAACAACTTTTTAACTCTAAATCTCACAGTGATTCAATTAAACAAACCAAAATAAAAGTTCCACCTCTAGATTGTTTTAAAAAACTGACAAAATTAAACAATCAAGCAGCATCACTTGCCCTTCAATGCTAGCTTTTAATAAAGACATTTCATTCTTTAAAGATATCTATTACCTAAATTCCGTAAGTGTATCTACTACATATCTTCTCGAAACCCACATATCACACCTCTAACAAGGATGAATTTAACTTTTCGTTATTCTTTAAATAATTTTTTATTAAAAATGTATTCCTATATTCATATTGTCCATTCCTATTTACAGGGGCAAAAATATGTCCCATTATTCTTTCCATAGTTAATAAAAACTCCTTTATTTTTTGCAGGTATAGGTAAAACAATTATTTTATGCCACAAACTCTAATCACTCTATAATCTAGACAACTCAGTTATTTGGCTTCCCCTGAAGTAACAAAGTATGGTGTCGACATACCACAACCAAGTATGTTGACCCCAAACAAACACAACTGAAGTGTGTGACCTTAGGTAAGTACAATTACCAGCAAATATGTCTGGGTACATTAATAGTTGGGGAGATTTTCATCCCATTCTCATCATTGCATAGTTGTACCCAATGGAAAATCAGTAAAGAAACAAAAGCCCTAAAAAAGGGGGGGGGCAGAGAGATAGCAGAGCGGTGTTTGCCTTGCAAGCAGCTGATCCAGGACCAAAGGTGGTTGGTTCAAATCCCGGTGTCCCATATGGTCCCCCGTGCCTGCCAGGAGCTATTTCTGAGCAGACAGCCAGGAGTAACCCCTGAGCACCACCAGGTGTGGCCCAAAAACCAAAAAAAAAAAAAGTTGGAGGAGCCAGAGTAATAGAACAGCAGGTGTAGGAAGTTTGAACCCAGATTTGATCCCTGAGTCCATTATGGTCCCCCAAGACCACCAGAAGTGATTCCTGAGCATGGAGCCAAGAGTAGCCCCTAAGCGTGCTGGGTGTGGCCAAAAAAGAAAGTAAAAGAAAAGTTGGAAAAACTGAGATTAACTGATATAAATAGAATCTTCCACCCTCAAAATGCTGAATACACAGAATTCTCTACTGCACATGAACCATTTTCCAGGGTAGACCATATGCTGAGCACAATTCAAGTATGCATAAAGTTTCAAAATTAGAGATCATATCAAGAAACATCTCAGACCACCAAATCAGAAAGGTTGAAAACAGTGAGAGAAAACTCAAACATTTGGAAACTGGGTAACACACTACTAAATAACCACTGTATTAAAAAGGGTATCAAAAAAAAAAAAAACTTTTCTGCCTAAGCTAAGAAGACGCCATCAAACATAATTTTCAGGGCCCAAACCCAGTAAGGGGCTCACCCAATAAGTTGGGTGCTGATCCCTGCCGTGTGATTGGGCATAGAAGAGCCATTATAAAAGACTGCTGCCTTGCTCCCTGCTGTCTGCTTTTCTGCCCAAGAGAGTCAAGAAGACGCCATCAAACATGTGAACAGATGAAAATATAAGTCTTTGATAAACTCAACAGAAACAGAGTCTCTGGAGTCCCAGAGACTGAGGTAAAGAATATTAAGAAGAGGAGTTAGAGAAAGTGTAAAAGAAGGGGGGAGAATAAGAAAAGAAAGAAGCGAAAGAAAAAAGCAGAGGAGGAAGAAGAGAAAGGAGGGAGAAGTGGAAGAGGAAGAAAAAGAAGAGGAAGAGAAAGAGTAAGAAGGAAAAGAAGACAAGAAAAGAGGAAGAAGGGGAAGAAGATAATAAAGAGAAGAAAAAGAAGAGGAAGTAGAAGAGGAGGAGGAAGAAGAGAAAGAAGAGTAAGAGAAAGAAAAAAGAAGAGACTGAAAAAATGGACTGAAGATTTATTTTTAATTTCTTTTCTTATATTAGTGTCTTTGTTTAAGCACCATGATTATAAATATGTTTGTAGTTGGGTTTCAGTTAAAAAATTTAAAAATAAATAAGGGAGAAAAAAAGAAAAGTATTTTTTGAAATGAACAAGAATGAAGATACAGACTATCAAAACCTATGGGAAATTGCAAAAGTAGTACTAAAAGGGAAGTTCAAATAAATAAAGACCCACACCAAGGAGTTTTATAATCAAAACAATAGATTTTGATTACATATAAAATCTTAAGTCTATAAAGATGAGTGAAACTGCTGGCCAAGTGCTATGTGACAAAAGTGCAAATAAGCTAATAATATTCATTATCAAGCTTTATATCAAGAAAAAATCAAATTGGGTACTGAAATAAAAAATAATAGTCATTGGGCTAGGAGATAATATATCAGACAAACCCTAGTTCAATTCTATGCACATGGTTTCTTAAGCATTACCTGGTGTGATCCTAGAGGTACCTGAGCTCTATGTAAGTGTCATATCTGGTACCCAGGTCCAGAGCTGCACTGCATCCTCAAACTCTAGCATTGAACCAATAACTCGAGTTGGCCTAGTATTGTCAGGAATTCCCTAAGTACAACTTGGAAGGCTCCCCGGAAACAAAAGTACACAAAAGACAAAAAGAGCTAGAGTGAGTTCTTTGTTGTGTTGTGAGTTCTTTGTTGTGTTGTAACCCCAAATCCTTCCAGAGTATCAGTGGTTTTCTGAACAACACTGGGGGTACCAATTCCCAAGTAACTTCTAAGCAGGTGTGTTCAAAAAACAAAAATTAAAATAAAAAGGTGATGGGATCAAGGTGATATCTCAGGGTTAAGGGGCATATATTCCTTGTATGCCTAAGATCTGAAAGTTAGATACCCTATATCACATGCCCTACAACAAGCACTTTTGGGACCAAGTAGCTAACATTAAATTATCTGGTTCAACTGGCAAGAATTACCAAGGTTATTACCAGGTTATCTTAGCACTGTTTGTATAGTCAAAAAACTAAAGTTTTTTTTTTTTTTTAAAGAAAAAAGTAATGGTAGGGGCCAGAAAGATAGCATGAAGGTAGAGCGTTTTTTTTTTTACCTTGCGTGCAGAAGGATGGTGGTTTGAATCCCAGCATCCCATATGGTCCCCCAAACCTGCTAGGAGCGATTTCTGAGCATAGAGCCAGGAGTAAGCCCTGAGCGCTGCAGGGTGTGACCCAAAAAAACAAACAAAACGGGACCAGTGAGGTGGCGCTAGAGGTAAGGTGTCTGCCTTGCAAGCGCTAGCCAAGGAAGGACCGTGGTTCGATCCCCCAGCGTCCCATATGGTCCCCCCAAGTCAGGGGCAATTTCTGAGTGCTCAGCCAGGAGTAACCCCTGAGCATCAAACAGGTGTGGCCCCAAAAAAACAAAAAAATAAAAAAGGTGATGGGAAAAGTTATAAAATGAGAAATTCTAGAAATAGGTACATAGGTTTAGTCTGCCTAGTAAATTTATACCTTTTTTTACTAAGAGTATCATGTTTTCCTTTGAATACTATTTCTCCCTTGTCATTTGACATAATTTGACTGGAGAGATCTTGGGGAATTATTAGTTGTTCCTCAGATTCAATCAATGTATTTATTCCATTTCCTGCTAGCCACAGTGGCTACTACTCAATGAGATTTTTTTTCCTGGAACTTTGTTACAGCAACTTCCAGGGGAAAAAAAGTTTTAAGAAGGGCTAAGCTAGCAAGAAAACTGAACTTGTTGGCAATGCCCTTTCCTGAGTGCATTAAAAGCAACATCTCTGGGGCCCAGAGCAATAGTATAGAAGGTAGGGTGCTTGCCCTGTACACAACTAACCCAGCATCCTATACAGTCCCCTGTGCCCCATCAGGAGTGATCCCTTAGCACAGAACCAGAAGCCTTAAGCAGTGCCAAGTCTAGCCCAAAAATAATAATATAAAGCAACATCTCTGCAGCAAAAAAGATAAACACACAGTGTCTCACACAATCACTCAGCAAAGCCTTATGTTGCTTGACCTCCTGAAGTCAACTGTGCCTTAAATAAACTCAACCACATTGAATTTCCTTTTATGTATGTCAATGTCCCCTTAATTCCCTAAGACTGAGCTATTCCCATTGTTTACAACCAAAAGAACCCTCTATAACAGGTAGCTCTTCAGTAAATACTCTAAAAATATTTGTTATCCAAATTTTAAATAACTTATACTCTGAAGTTAGGAACCAAATAAATCTTAATAAATTTTGGATATTTCATTCATTAACATGCTAGTTATTGTACAGATTTGGTAAATCAAACAAATACCCTACATTGCCTAATATTTATACCAAATTCACTATACAAATTATGAATTTAACAGATTAAAGTATGCCTGTAATGTTAGTCATGAATACAAAAAAAATGTACACAATATGTCAAGTTTTTAAATATAAAATAGTATATAAATGTATACATATGTAAAAAAGTAAATTAAAATCTTAAGACTCTTGGAGAAGCTTCAATACTTAATATTTTTCACCAAAATATCTGATTACAGAATTTTATCTCATAGCACAAATGAGGCTGCGTTTGAGATAAGGCAAAAATCAGTACTTTACGAATCAGAAAAAAGGGTTAGAGAATAAAATATGAACATTTACTTTATTATGTTATTTCAAATCAACAAGGAAAAAGATTATTCAATAGTAATGTAGGAATGAATGACTGAAATCACAAATAGGAACAAGTGCAATGATAGACCAGATAGGGAACTTGCCTTACACGTGGCCAATCTGGGTTTGGTTCCCAGCATCCCAAGTACACCAGAACTGATACCTAAGCATAGAACAAAGAGTAAGCCCTGAGTATCACTGAGTGTGGCCCAAAACAAAACAAAAACAAATGCATGACCTTGTGGTGACTCAATTAAAAAAAAAAAGAACAAAGCACATTATTGGCACTTACATAGCAATCAGACATTGCTGTGCTTCTTATAAGGAAAGTTGTTTAATATTCTTTGTATTCCCTATTCCTAAGCAGTTACTTCAAAAGCTTAAGCATTTGAATGAAGGAAACAACATGGTAAGACAGTCGCTGTGGTCAGAAGGGTGTGGTTCTGAATAGGCCAGCTTATGATGTTATTCACTGGACTGAGTTAGAAGGAACTAATTATAGAGTGAAAATGTGGTGAAAGAAGAACACAGAGAAGACAGAGTTGCCTTAAATAAGTTCAGTTTGAAAGACTTTAAAAAACTAAAACTCTTAAAAGTCGTTTTGTGTCAGTGTGCTAATAAAATTTAATTTTCAAAAAAAAATGTATTTTGTCGCTTTTATTTAGTTTGGGTTTAAGCACCCAAAAAAGTAGCCCTGAAAGGAGGGATGAAAGTGGAACTATTTCCAGCTAGATGTCCTAGAGGTGACTGGGGGGATTATGTGGTGATGTGAGACTTCAGTATAAAAGGGCTCCAGACCTTTTAGTCCTCTCCCAGACTTTGACATTTTTTTTTATCAAATTCTCAAAACATTTTGTTGTTGTTTTGTTTTGTTTTTGCATCACACCCATCGGTGCTCAGAAATCACTCCTGACCAGGCTTGGGGGATCCTCTGAGATTCCGGGGATCAAACCCAGGTCAGCCGCATGCAAGGCAAACCCTACCCTCTGTGCTATTGCTCTAGTCTCCTCTCAAAACATTTTTAATTCTTTCTTACTATACGTGATTTATCATACACTTCTACTGATACAAGTTAAGTAGGATAACAGATTATTATTCAGTAACAAGAGTAAAAGAACATATTTAGGCTAATGTATGTCTAAAGAACTAAAACCTAACATCTAATTTTGATTCTGAAAAAGTAAATCAAAGAGATAACCAAATCAAAAAAAAAAAAAAACACCTCACCAGTGCATATTAAAAAGGAAAATTTGAGAAAGGTTTTCATTTTTGTTCAGCAATAAACCTTATGGAAGAGAATTTTTAATAACTAGTGAAGTGGTTTTTAAATATTAATTTGAAAAAGGCCACACCCAGCAGTGCTCAGGACTTAATCCTGGCACTCAGACTACTATCTCTCCAATTCCAAAAGTTAATATTCTTGGGGCCATAGAGAAAGAATTAGGGATAAGATAGGTTCAATACTCATCTCCACATATGGTTCTGTAAGTCCTGCCATGCAGAGCTAGAAGCTGACCAGTCAGGTGTAGCCCAAAAACAAATTAAAAAGCAAGTTACTATTCTATTTCTTCATTTTCAGTATTTTAAATATCATAATAACATAATCATATATAAATATATATGCAACTTGATTTATATTAGTTTACTTTTAAATCTTGAAAACATTGTTTTATAGTAATTGTTCCCAAAAGCTTTCTTTTCTTTTTATGGTTGTGAAGAAAACACCTAGCAGTGGGACTGTCTCTGATTATGCTGAAGTGAGGAACACCAGACTACTACTGCTTTTGCCTCACATGCAGGACGGTGGTTCGAATCCCAGAGTCCCATATGGTCTCCAAGCCTGCCAGGAGCGATTTCTGAGCATAGAGCCAGGAGTAACCCCTGAGTGCTGCCGGGTGTGACCCAAAAAAAAAAAAAGAAAAAAGAAAAATTGTCAGTTTCAGCCATCTTCTAACAGGGCCAAGGCCCCACACTGCCAAAGTCACATTTGCTACCTCCATCAACCAAAATCACCATTTCCCTGATGGCCTGCCTCATCACTGACCCTGTCTGATTCCTTGCAGAAAAGCCAATCTGACCACATTTCAAGTATGCTGCTTATTTGGCTGATAGGGCTTTTTGAGGAGCAAGTATGGGCACCCACCCCCTTTCTTCCTTCTTTTGGGGAGCCTGACAGCTATAACCACACCCACAAGCGAAGTTGCCAAATTCGAACCAGGGCTTTTTCCAGTAGGTCCTGAAGCTAAGTATATGCCCCTAGAATTCATAGGATAGAAGCTTTGATTTTCTGGACAACTTCATTTGTTTGATGCTGTCATCCCTAAAGGAAGACCCTAATTTAACAAACTGAACATATAACAAGTGCTTACTAAAACTACTGTCATTGTATGAATGGCTTCATTAATGTCATTAATGATACAATAATTTTACAAATGAGCTTTCTACTTTTTCTTTTTCTTTTTTTCTCTTTCATTTTTTTTTATTTTATTGAAACCATTGTGATTTACAAAGTGCTTCACTATTGGATTTCAAGCATACAATGACAGTGAATCAGGACTATTCCCACCCACAGGGTTGACCTCCTGCCACCAATGTTCCAGGCATACATCCTATACCACCACCCATAGCCCTCTGGCCTCCATTTTATTTTTATTTCCATTTTTCCCAATAATTCTGCTTTCACTTATCTGGAAACAAATGTATTATAATCAACTATGTCAACTATGTGATTCAATTTCTTTAAATTAAAAATAAAAGTGTCGGTCTTGGTACCAAAGAAATAGTATGGGAATAGGGCTCTTGCCTAGGTTCAATCTGTGGTACTCTATATGGTCCCTCAAGCCTGCCAGGAGTTATTACTGAGTAAAGAGCCAGGAGTAACCCCTGAACTGGCCAGGTGTGGCCCAAAAACTACAATAAAGTATAGGTCTTCCCTTGTCTGCTAATCGAAAGGAATCAAGGGGAAAGCTCTATAGTCCTAAAGGACTCCAGATCTCAA
Source organism: Suncus etruscus (assembly GCF_024139225.1). NCBI lineage: Eukaryota > Metazoa > Chordata > Mammalia > Eulipotyphla > Soricidae > Suncus > Suncus etruscus. The sequence goes on from NC_064848.1 coordinate 11,014,616, forward strand.
ACAATCAGAGGGCCCTAATAACCAACCCATCCCTATCCACTTACACTGGACTGAGCAATGTGGTTTTGGGGGTTTTGGTGGATTGGGTTTTTTGGTTTGTTCGAAGGGTAAGGGTTTTGTTTTCTGTTTTTTTTTTTTTTTTTTTTTTTTTGGAAGTGGGTCAAAAGCTTTTATTTTTGGTTCTGTTCTCAGACCTAAAAGTTCTCAGGTACCATGAAAGGCATGGCATGCTAAACATGTGCTCCAGTCTGCTGAGTTATATCTAAGAAATAAACTCTTAATTTTGTAGTCATTACTATGTGGGAATTGTTTAAACTAACCCAATGTAGTACTATAATTTCTTCCAAACCCTCTCTGTATAAGTTACTATAAAGAAATTCCTCAGATTTGATCTATCAAAAAATATTGAGTCATTAGTTTTCAGCACTTCTATCTCTACCACTTAGTTAATACACACTATGATTTGCTCATCAGAATTAGGCAAGGTATGTCATCCTTGCATATCTATCTTGCTCTACTGCTGTCTATTTTCTGCAAAACAGGCAGTCATCCTTTATAGAGGCAGTCATCCTTCACAGTGTTACAGTTCTATTCAAAATCCTCACTAGTTTTCCATAGTATGATTAAAACAAATTAAAGTGTCTTACAGTGGCCAACTTCATCCTTCCCCTCATATTACTCCACGTCAACCTCACCAGTCTTTTTCTCTATTTAAATGTATACCTTTCTTAAAACTTTTATATCTCTTTTCTGATCCTTTATTTGCTAGGGCCTTCTTTCATTATCATTAAACTATTTACTCATGATATCAAAGAGGCTTTACTATCCAACAGAAAAATAATTTGTACTAATTTTTAAATATATGTATTACTTCAAGATGTAAAACACTCATTCATATACATGTGTATACCATTATTCACTGCTGCAACTTACTTAGCACAGTAGTTAGAATATGGAATCAACCTAGGAGTCCAATGATGAATGAATAAATGATGAAAGTATAGTATATACACAATGAAATGCTACGCGGTTACAAGGGGGGGTGAAATCATGCAGTTCCTATAACTTGTTTGGAACTGGAGGAGACCATTTTAAGTGACGTAGGCCAGTAGAAGATAGCAAATACCAGATGATCTCACTAACAAGGGAATACAAAGGGAGGATACCTCAATTAATCTGGCCCGAATCAGCAGTGTGCAAGGCAAACACCTGTTTATCTCTCCAACCCAAAATAAAGTCTCTAACCCTCCCTCTATCTCTATAAATTTTCTCTAAAACAAAGGAATGGGGTAAACCTGAGCACTATTCCTGCTTCCCTTGTACTATAAAATGCAGTAAAGTTTTTTCTTCTTACAAAATCCAATTTGAAAGCAGGCAGTGGGCACATAATGCTTCACATACATATCTATGAGTATGATCCCCTGCAAAGATTGTGCCCAAACACCAACCACCCAAAAATTGCTGTATATACATAAATGGAAAATTATGCAGCTGTTAAAAGAAAAATAAAAGCATGCAGTTTGCTGAAAGTTGGATTGAACTGAGGATATCATGCTGAAAGAAATTTGCCATAGGGGTGAACACCAGATGATCCAATTCATCGGGGTTTGTAGGATAGCAAAATAAGGGAATACATATTACAATTGATAACTCTAGGTACTAAAATGCAAATTGAGAAGACCAGATTAGCAGGTAGCAGTAAAACGGGATATAACACAGGCATGGATGGGCTTTGTGCACTTTGAGGTGGTGAGGTAGCTATGTTTACCAAGACCACAAGTGGTAATTCTACTTTAAACAGATTACCTTAACACTGTAAATTTTAGAAAAATAAAACTACCTGCCACATAGTGAAAATAGCACTTAAGTGCTGGCAAAAATTTACAAAGATGAAAATGATTCAATTACCTAGTAAAAAGTGGACACCTTTTCTATATGTAATTATGATTAACAATATTATTTTATAGCACCATTAATATGAATGTTTAAGACATTAAGGAGTTATTGCAAAACCATCTCTTCCCCAAAACATAATTAAGCCATATCCAACTTCCCTATAAGTATGACCTTCCACTAAATTAGTATTTACCTCAAAAGACAGTAAGAACTATGCCAACCAATATCAACAACTTGAAACAAAGTGGCTCATGTAACTAGGAACAATCTGAAAAAAAAAAAAAACTGTAATAATCTCAACCAACTACCACAGAAATTATATAAATTACAGAATTCTAAAGTCATAAACAAGCATTTGGCAACAGCCATTAAATCTTAGACATAACCTCTGCTAAAGTAAATGTATCCCATGGATTCAACAAATCACAAGGGAAACCTATACTAAAATAGCATTTATAGCCCCAGAGAAAAGAATTCTCCCTCCCTCCTCTCCCTCTCCCTCTCCTCTCCTCTCCTTCCCTCCCTTCCCCTTTCTCCTCCTCCTCCTCCATTGTCTTCTTCTTTTCTTTCTCTCCTCTCTCTCGCCCGTTCTCTCCCTCTCCCTCTCTTCTACTATGCTTTTTGGTGCCTCTCCTCTCTGCCTCATTCTGATTCTCTCTCTCTCCTCCCACCAGCCTGGCTTTTATTATTCTTTATTTAAAACAGCCCAGCCCAGCCCAGGTGTGGGCAGTCTGATCTCCAAGGTGGAATTAACATCTAAAAAAAACTTAAGTGAAAAAAAAAATTAAGGGGTAGGTTACATACTACAATGAAAATGGTGTGCTTATGTCCTTCCAACTAAATGTTTTTGTGTCCTGGGGTTAGATACCCAAAACTAGAATTGCTAGGTCATATTGTAGCTCATTTCTTTTTTTTTGTTTTGTTTTTTGTTTTTTGTTTTTGGGCCACACCCGGCGGTGCTCAGGGATTACTCCTGGCTGTCTACTCAGAAATAGCTCCTGGCAGGCACGGGGCACCATATGGGACACCGGGATTCGAACCAACCACCTTTGGTCCTGGATCGGCTGCTTGCAAGACAAACACCGCTGTGCTATCTCTCGGGGCCCTGTAGCTCATTTCTTATTTTAATGAGAATATTGTTTCCCACTGGGGTCAAAAGGCATTCCCACTAGCAGTAATTCCTTTTTCACCACATCCTCACCACCAGATTGTTCCCATTCTCACTAGTATTATCACACTGTCATCATCTGCCTATCTTCCTCTGAGAAGTAGCTGTTCATTTCTTCTCCCTAATTATTCATAGGGTTTTAATTTATTTTTGATCTTTTATTTTAAATATTCTGGATATCAACCCTTTACATGATACAGAGTGCAAATATTTTTTTCATTCAGTTAGCTGTTTGTTTTAGCCCACATTTTTTTTTGCCATGCAGATACTTTTTAATATTTTTTTTGCCTTTACCGATGTCATCACATCACTGAAGATTCCTTTGAAGTCCAAATATTGAAGTATTCTGGCTATATTTTCCTCAACGTACTTTATAGCTGCAATCATATCTCCTCAAGATCTTTGATCTATTCTTTTTGTTTTTGTTTTTGGGCCCCACCCGGCAGTGCTCAGGGGTTACTCCTGGCTGTCTGCTCAGAAATAGCTCCTGGCAGGCACGGGGGACCATATAGGACACCGGGATTCGAACCAACCACCTTGGGTCCTGGATCGGCTGCTTGCAAGGCAAACGCCACTGTGCTATCTCTCCGGGCCCTGATCTATTCTGAATAGACTTTTGTGTAGGTATGTGAGATAGACCCAGCTTTAATTTTTTACAAAGTTACCCAGTTTTCCCAGAAAAATTTATTAAAGACTCTTTTTTGTCTGTTTGTTTGTTTGTTTGGGTCACACCCAGCAGCCTTCAGGGGTTCCTCCTGGCTCTACGATCAGAAATCGCCCTTAGCAGGCTGGGGGACCATATGGGATGCCAGGATTCGAACCACCGTCCTTCTGCATCTAAGGCTATCTCTCCAGCCCCATCAACTTTAGGAGATTACTTAACTCTAAAACTTTACTTTTCTTGGTTCTCTAGCATAAGAGCATAAAGTTCACAGTAATTTTTTTATTATATTTAGAATTTCTGAAGCATCTGTGGTGATTTCTTCCCTTTTTTTTTTTTTTTTTTTTTGGTTTTTTGGGCCACACCCGTTTAACGCTCAGGGGTTACTCCTGGCTATGTGCTCAGAAATCGCCCCTGGCTTGGGGGGACCATATGGGACGCCGGGGGATCGAACCGTGGTCCTTCCTTGGCTAGCGCTTGCAAGGCAGACACCTTACCTCCAGCGCCACCTACGATTTCTTCCCTTTTATCTCTGGTTTAATTTATTTGGGCCTTTTCATTTTTATTCTCCTAAGTCTAGCTAAAGGTTTATCTATCTTGTTTATTCTTTTTTTTTTTTTTGGCCACACCCGTTTGACTCCCTGCTAAGTGCTCAGAAATTGCCCCTGGCTTGGGGGGCCCATATGGGACGCCAGGGATCGAACCGTGGTCCTTCCTTGGCTAGCGTTTGCAAGGCAGACACCTTACCTCTAGCGCCACCTCGCCGGCCCCTTGTTTATTCTTTCAAAGAATCAAATCTTGATTTCTTTGATTCTCTATATTCATTCCTTGGTTTCTATATTATTGCTGTCTGCTCTCCTTTTACTATTTTCTACTTTTGGGGGAGGGGTTGGGCCACACCTGTCTGCTCAGGGGTTACTCCTGGCTATCTGCTCAGAAATAGCTCCTGGCAGGCACGGGGGACCATATGAGATGCCAGGGATTCGAACCAATCCCCTTAGGTCCTGCATAGGCTACTTGCAGGGCAAACACCACTGTGCTATCTCTCTGACCTCTATTTTCTACTTTCTATTACTTCTTTGGTTCATTTGCCATTCCTTCTCCAATGGTAAGTAGTGTCCATCATTGTCTCTAATTACTCCATGTTGAATGGTAATTGTTCTGATTTAAGTATGGCTGACCCAGCCTTTTTTGTCTGCCACTGGTTTGTATGATTGTTTTCCATCTTTCAGCCACTCTGAACTTGACTTTATCATGTAAGTTTGAATGTGATTCCTATAAGCAGCAAATAGTCAAATTTTCATTCCTGAGCCACCCAAAATACTCTATTACAATTTATAGGAGAGCTTATTCCATCGACATGAAGAGATTATTGATATAAAATGGTTGTGTTGCCATTTGTGGGGGCAGGAAGTAATCAAGTTATTTTTGCAAGTGCCTGTGTGCTTTTTATAGGCAGACTTGCAGTGATTCTTTGCCGGGCTGGTCTATTTGTCACAAACATTAATAGCTTTTTTGGGGCCCGGAGAGTTAGCACAGCGGCGTTTGCCTTGCAAGCAGCCAATCCAGGACCAAAGGTGGTTGGTTCAAATCCCGGTGTCCCATATGGTCCCTCGTGCCTGCCGGGAGCTATTTCTGAGCAGACAGCCAGGAGTAACCCCTGAGCACGCCGGGTGTGACCCAAAAAACCAAAAACCAAAAAAAAAAAAAAAAAAAAATAGCTTTTTTGTCTGAGATGGTTTTTAGTCCCTCCTGCAAAATTAAATAAAACTTTACAGTATAGTGAACCCTAGACTGGAATTTTTTTATTCAGTACTTTGAATATTTCATTTCACTTTTCTTGCTCATGATACCAATATAGAAAGTTTGTAGTGATTATGTTATTTCCCTTATTCTTGAGGTTTTTCTTCTCTCTGGCTAATTTCAAGTGTCCTTTTTGCCATTTTGATGACAATGTCTTTGGTGTTCTTTCATTTGAGTCAATTTTGTAATCTTTGGGCTTCCTGAGTCCAAAGAGAGGCAAAAGCCTCTCTCCAGAGACAAGTTCTCAGTTATTGTATCTTCTACCAGTTCTTTCTCTCCTTTCTCTTTATTCCTCTTCTCCTGGTATTCCTATAATTCAAATATCTCTCTTGTAATATCTATCAAGAATCTTACCATCTCTTCTATTTATTTAATTCTCTTTTTATCATTTCATTATTATTGGTGGCTATTATTTGCCTCTAATATATTGGTACAGTTCTCCACATGTTGAATTCTGTCATTGTGGCTTACTATTGTATTCTTTATGTCCTTTAATTCTATCTATATGGACCGTTTGATATTCTGGATCAGTTCTTCCATGAGTTAATCAAATTTCTCTTCCAGTGACTTTTTATTTCCATTGCTATTGCAATTGAAGTCATCCTTGATTTAGTTTGAGGCTTTGAGCTTGAGGATTTGCCAGTACTTCTATCTTTATCTGCCAGTGCAGGTGAAGTCTTTTGATTCCTCATTGTCCTTAAGAGATTTGTAGGTATTGATAACTGAGCTTCAAATTGGCTGAGTTCTGATTCATACTAAAGGGCAACTATTCTTATTCTCTTTCTGGGCCCTTGAAGTGATATTATTAATGGTCGCTGAAGTTGAGTATCTAATTCTACTTACACAAAAGGGTTATAACAGTATTCAAGAACAAATATCACTGAGCAATAGCACAGTGGATAGGGTGTTTGCCTTGCAGGGAGACTATCCAGGGTTTGACCCCTGGCATCCCATATGGCCCTTGGAGCCTGCCAGCAGTGATTCCTGAGGGCAGTCAGGTTACCCCTAAGTACCACAGTGTGTGACCCCCCAAAACAAAAAAGAATAGCAGAACCTACAAGCCCCTGAGGTAGTGAGATTGAGATTGGAGGGGTAGAGGAGCTGATGTTTTTCTTATAGTTTTGGGTTTTCTTTCTTTTCTTTTCCTTCCTTCCTTCCTTCCTTCCTTCCTTCCTTCCTTCCTTCCTTCCTTCTTCCTTCCTTTCTCTTTCTTTCTTCCTTCCTTCTTTCTTTTTTGTTTGTTTTTTGGTTTTTGGGTCACACCTGGCAACACACAGGGGTTACTCCTGGCTCTACGCTCAGAAATTGCTCCTGGCAGGCTCAGGGGACAATATGGGATGCCGGGATTCAAACCACCGTCTTCTGCATGCAAGGCAAACACCTTACCTCCATGCTATCTCTCTGGCCCCGTTTTGGGTTTTCTTTTTCTTTTTCTTTTTTTTTTTTTTTGGTTTTTGGGCCACACCCCGCATTGCTCAGGGGTTACTCCTGGCTGTCTGCTCAGAAATAGCTCCTGGCGGGGGGGGGGGGGGGGGGGGGGGAACCACACCATATGGGACACCAGGATTCGAACCAACCACCTTTGGTCCTGAATCGGCTGCTTGCAAGGCAAACACCACTGTGCTATCTCTCCAGGCCTCGGTTTTGGGTTTTCAAAGAAGTCTCTAGGACACCTTGAAACAAATGATTGTGTTCAAATGCAACTTGAGTTTGCTTAAGGGGTCCTGGAGCCAAAGGAGTGGCAGCAAGGTTTTCTTTCCCTAGTCTGTGGGGCTATGGATGAGATGGTCACCACTGAGAGCAACATGACTGAAAGGGTTCAAAGTTTCTGGGTGCACCTGATTAAGTTGGAGGCCATGCAAACTTCATAGGTCTGTAGGGCCATGGGTAGAGAAGCAGAACTTCGCCTAGTACACCAGGCTGGGAAGGGATAATCAGCGTGGAAGTGGTGATCTGGGAGGAGTCCAAAGGTCTCAATTACAAAACTTTTAACTTTTTTTCTAAGATTTAAAGGAAAGCTTAAAATTTTGAATTAAAAAATTCAAAATGTATTCTAAATTTTTAGAAATAGCCATAACATGTATTAACTCTGAGCACAAATTTCATCTGTAAATTTTCTGTACCTGATAAGTAATTTTAAATCATTCCACTGTTTTCAATAGGAAAGGAGCAATACAATTTGCTGAATCTATCAATTCAAACTACAATGACAGCAATATTTTTACTGTATTTTCCTTTCTCATTATTTGATTCATAGCTACACCCAAAACAAACCCCAAAAAATAATCTGCTTAGAATATAATTTGATGTTATAATAATTGATAGTAACACGGTATCCAATATCATCCGTTATTTCAGAATATAAAAAGAAATATGAGACCTTACCTCATCTTGCCTAACCTCAGTTCCCCAGACTATGAGGCATAGCCCATATGAAGATTCTGGAGCTCCAGTATACCTCCCAGAGACTTTGAGTATGGCCTATTACCCCAAACACCTCAAACTACACTCCAACAACATTAAAAAGCTGGGAGCAAAGGTCCCAAAATCTATCACATACCTGCTTATTCCAAGAACCAACCCAAAGAATACCATCTGTGCATAAAACATTGATCCAACCAAACTTCATCAATAAATAGCGAACATAACATCAATGAATGATGAACGTAACATTTAAGACAATGGGAAAACAAAAGAACAGAGATCCTAACAGAAAACAACAAACATCCAATAGAATCACCAGTGACATAAGATCTCTATAATCTTCCTTTAGGACAAGAATGATATGATTTAAAAACAACATTCAAGAAAAAAAATCAATAAACTTGAAAAGAACTTGATGGGAAAAATAAAAGATATCATTTTAAAGTAACAGAAGAACGCAGTAACACCTTACAAGCCAACCGGATGATGCAGCTGAAAAGTAAAACTTTTTCTTTTCCTTTTTTTATTTTATTTTTTTTTTATTTTTGGGACACACCTGGTGACATTCAGGGGTTACTCCTGGCTTTGCATTCAGAAATCACTCCTGGCTTGGGGGACCATATGGGATGCTAGGGGATCAAACCGTGTTCCATCGTGGGTCAACCGCGTGCCAGGCAAACGCCCCACCACTGCACCATCACTCCAGCCCCATAAAAAGTAAAATATTTTTACACAAAGATACAGTAAACAAACAAAAATAGATACAGTAAACAAATCCAGCAAGAACAAAAAGAAAGAGGAAAGAGAAAAGTGAACAAGAAAAAAATACAGAGAATATTTAGGAAAATATTGTGAAGGCCAAGAATTTCAGAATCATAGGAAGCTTTTTTTCCTCTCCAGGAAAGGAACCAGAGAAGTAAAACTAATCGAAGAAATAATTGGAAGAACTTCCCAATCTGAAAAATGAGGTGGGATTATAGCGAAAAGAAAAATAAATCCTCAGAGTACCAAGCAAAATAAACCCAAACAAAACTACACCAAGGGGCCTGAGAAATAATACAGAAGGTAAAGTACTTAAGTGCTTTGCACCCAACTAAACCAGGTTCGAGCCCTGAGCACCTAAGGGTGTGACCCAAAAACCAAAAAGAAAAAAAAAAAAAAACAAGACACTATTTAAATTAAAATGACAAGAACAAACTTTTTACAGGCTCAAGACCAAAGCAAAACCTCAAAAAGGGGGAAATCATCTTATTCTCAGATTCGCAGCAGATTTCTCTATAGAGACTATGCAAGAAAAGAATAAAACAACATTCAACAAGTATTTAATGAAAATGACCTTCCAGCCAAGATTCCAGCAAGATTGTCACTCAGAAAGGAAGAAGAGAGAAAAACATTCTCAAGTAAACAGCAGTTGAGGACATATTTGGAATCTAACCCAGCCCTGGCAAGGACACTGAAAGACCCCAAATAAAAAGAAAACATCACATAGTTCAAGCAACAGAACTCCACATACAGCCGTGGCAACAAATACTTTCATATCATTACTCTAAATGTTAATAAACGACTCCTATAAAACAGCAGAGTAGCAAGGATCAAGAAACAAAAATCAACCTTCTTTTGCATACAGGAGACACATTTAAACAACCATGATAAACACAAGCTCTGAATAAATGGTTGGAAGACAATTATATAGAGGGTGTTCAAGAGAAAATACAGACTTCTCCAAAAGGGAAAAGGCTTTTTCTTTCCATATATTATTTTCTACTATGCCTACAAAATGTTCCTTCTATTCTATTCTGCTGCTTCAAGTTTACCTACACTATTTTTTCCTTTTGTGTGTGTGTGTGTTCTTGTTTTTGTTTTTGGGCCACACCCAGCGACCTTCAGGGTTTATACTCCTGGCTCTGCACTCAAAAGTCGATCCTGGCAGGCTTGGGGGACCATATGGGAGCCGAGGATCAAACCCAGGTCTGTCCCAGGTCGGCCACATGAAAGTCAAACACCCTATCGCTAGCTATCGTGCTATCGCTCTAGCCCTACATACTCTACTTTTATTTAACTATATGGATTCCCTTCAAATTCATATAATTAAATTCCTAATGCTCTTTATATGAGATTATCAGCATAGGGCCTAACTCAATAAAGTTGGTATCTATTAAAAAAAATGTTGAATTTGCAACAGAGATACAGTCTTAGAATTAAAAAGGCACACAAGGACACAGTGAAAGATGGTCAACTTTAAGCTGAGGAGAAGCTTCAGGAGACACCAAGCCTAATAATACCATGATGTTGACGGTCAGCCTTAAATAAAATAATTTTCTGTTGTTTAAGCCAACATCATGTGTCATTTTGTTACAGCCTAAATTAACACAACTGCACAGTATACAAATACCAAACCTGGCACAGTATTATTACAAACTAAAAAAGATATTAACTAGTTCTCTGCTATTGCCTAAGAAGCACAATACCTCAATGTTAATTTTTTTCCAAGAAAATTTCAAATGTTACATTCACATTATTTTCTCAACTTTGAACATCTTTTTTTTTTTTTTTTTTTTTTTTGGTTTTTTGGTTTTGGGCCACACCCAGCGGTGCTCAGGGGTTACTCCTGGCTGTCTGCTCAGAAATAGCTCCTGGCAGGCACGGGGGACCATATGGGACACCGGGATTCGAACCAACCACCTTTGGTCCTGGATCGGCTGCTTGCAAGGCAAATGCCACTGTGCTATCCCTCCGGGCCCTGAACATCTTTTATTTTCCATTATCAAAGGCATGTTTCCCAAAACAGACAATATGAGCTAAGATATATGTGTTTACAAACACACACACACAGCTTACACTAATTTCTCTTACTGCTTCACTCTATTTTTTTGCCAGATGCTTCAAAATGTAAAGCCTTGATATGTTAACATTAGGCATTTATAAGCATCATCAAGAAATGAAAGCACTCCAGATCATTATGCAAACTAAAGGCAACTTACACCTGTCATTTTGTAACTCATAATGATAAGCTCTTATGTGCAAATATTTACATTCCTTTTGAGGGGAATGGTTTTTGTTTGGGTTCTGGTCCACACCCAGTGATGCTCAGGGATCATTCCTGGCAGATTTTGGGAGCTGTATGAGATGCTGGGAACAGAAATCAAGACAACCATGTGTAAGACAAGTAACCTATCCACTGTACTTTTATTCCAGCCCCTTGTTGACATTCCTTGAGCTACAAGAGTTCCAATGATAATTCTATATAACTTATTAAAGTGAAAGGGCTTATTTAAAAATACTATTTGAAGAGTATTTAGTCTTATTGATAAAACAGTAACAAAATGGTTAATTAATTTTACTACTTGTATTTACATATCTGTGCTCATTAACTGAGTCATCTTCTATCCTCTTACCAACGAAGCACATTTTCACAAAGCAATGGCCCTCTAACAGAAGAATAGGGGCAGAAAAATAGTGCTGGGATTAAGGTACTAGCCATGTCAACAGCCAGTCTCTATTCTATCCCTATTACTGGACATGATTCTTCAAGCTTGGGAAACACACACACACACACACACACACACACACACACACACACACACACACACCACAGTCTCGCCCACATCCCCACCACACCACAAAAGTCATGAGTAAGTTCTGATCAATACCAAATGTGGTCCAAATCCCCTCCCCTAGTAAAAACAAAAATGGGAAATTCGAACATCCCTTTTCTAATCTAAGGAAGTCTAAAAATTTTTCTTCTCATTCAAATGGTAACCTAGAAATTAAAGCTTTACTCCCTAACAAATACTGTCTTACTGCCTCAAGAATCAAAACACTGAAAAAATAAATTGTTTTTGGGTTGGAGCTGGAACACAGTGGTAAGGCGTTTGCCTTGCACGCGGCCAACATAGGACAGATGGTGGTTCGAATCCCAGCATCCCATATGGTCCCGAGCCTGCCAGGAATGCAGGGCCAGGAGTAACCCGAGTGCCGCCAAGTGTGACCCAAAAATCAAAACCAAAAAATAATGGGGAGCTAAGGTGGGGATACCCAAGCTATGCTCAAAGATTAGGGTTTACTCCTAGTAACAATCCAATTGTGCAAGATAAAATGGACAAGTAAGTGCTCAGGCCCAACACTGGTGGCTATCAGGATCAGCACTTTGGTACTGAGAAGCCACCAAACTACCTATTCCAGATAGTGCTAAAGAGTAAAATTGTGTGAGGGTCATTTTGGGGACAAGAGCAATATAGTACAGCAAGTAGAGTATGTACCTTGCATGAAGCCTGTATGGTCCCTAGATTTCACCAGGAATGATCCCTGAGCACAGGGCCAGGAGTAATTCCAGAGTACTACTGGGTGTGAACACTCCCCCCAAAAAACAAAAATTAATCATTTTCATTCCTTCAGAATCTTGACCTTATCAATAACACAGAAAAGTTCAATCGTAAATTTTCTTGGGCTTTGATCTTTTAGTTTTTGTTTGTTGGTGGGGCGAGCTGAGGCCATACCCAAGGATGCCCAGGGCTTGCTACAGGCTCAGCACTCAGGGACCACTCATGACAGTGGTTGGGGAACCATATGGGATACAGGGGATTGAATTTGGGTTGGCTGTGTACAAGGCAAGCACCCTACCTACCAGCTGTACCATCACTCGGGCCTCACTTTGGCCCTTTTAAAACATAAAAACTGAGCATGTAATAAAAGAAGTCAATCACTATTTTCCTGAATGATCATCACAATTAGATATATAACAAGTCAAAAATACTAATTAGAACACCAATAAAATTTTAGCTCTGAACTTTTTAATAAATCATTCTAGAAAAACCAAAGTTTTCAACAAACCTGAATACTATCAAGCATCAGTGGTTATTTTCAAGTACTCTGAATGAAATTATTTCACAGTTCTACTTTTGAGTTTTTGTTTAGTTTTGGTTTTTGGCCACACCCATTGGTGCTCAGAAATCACTCCTGACAGGCTCAGAGGATGGAGCCTAGGTTGGCGTGTGCAAGGCAAATGCCTTACCTGCTGTGCTATCACTATAGCCCCTACCTAGTTCTAGCTTTTTAAGAACATACAGAATAAAATCAAGAATTCAGCATCATCTTCCCTAAATATTTGTTTTATTATTAATCAAATAATATCGCCTCACAGTTACTACAAATTAATGTGACACTTATATAAAGCAAAGATCTAATAGATAATTAGGTCAATTCTCCTAATACAAATAGTTAACCTGACTGATTTACTGAATTTCACTGTCTTGTGTAGAGAATCAACCAAACTTCCTTTTTTTCCAAATAAATTTCAGTTCTCAAGCAACTGCATATATTTGTCCTGTCAAATAGTAATATAGTAATAATATTAATATTAGTAAATATTATTTATATTACATTAATAATAATAGTAATACTAATATTAATAGGATAGTAGGAAGCTAGCCACTGAGTTGGGGGGAGATGTGAGGTGATCATAGTGATCAGGAAAGAAATCACTCGTTTCCATTGCCTTCAGGCATTAGTTATTCCCTTACTTTATTTCCTTACTATGTTTCTTAATATTCAACATATGAACGAGATTAATTCTGTCTATCCCTCACCCTCTAATTTCATTTAGCATGATAATCTCCAAATCCTTCCATGTATATTAACAAATTGCATGACTTCATCTTTTACAGCTGAGTAGTAATTTCATTGTGTATATGCATAATAGTTTCTTTATCTAGTCACCTTTTCTTGGGCACATGGGTCAGTTCCAGATTTTGGCTATTGTGAATAGTGCTGTAATGAACATAGATAGATGTGCAGATTTATTTTCTGCATTGTATTTCTGAGCCTTTGGAATATATTCCTATGAGTGGAATTGCTGGGTCATAAGAAGTTCAATTCCTAGTTCTTTGAAGAATGTCCATATGTCTTCAAAAAATGTTGGACCAGGGGCCGGAGATGTGGCGCTAGAGGTAAGGTGTCTGCCTTACAAGCGCTAGCCTAGGACTCAGTTCAAACCCCCAGCGTCCCATATGGTTCCCCCAAGCCAGGAGCGATTTCTGAGTGCACAGACAGGAGTAACCCCAGAGTATCAAAAGGGTGTGCCCTCCCCCCCAAAAAAATGACAAAGAAAGCTGGACCAGTCGAACTCTCCATCAGCAGTGAATGAGGGTACCTTTTCAACCAAGATTCATCTTATGTACTGAGTGTGATACTATACATGATGCCATATGACTAGAATATATTAAAGTGACCAAAGTAGGGTCGGAGAGATAGCATAGAGGTAGGGCGTTTGCCTTGCATGCAAAAAAGTGATGGTTCAAATTTCGGCATCCCATATGGTCGCCTGCGCCTGCCAGGAGGGATTTCTGAGTGCACAGCCAGGAGTAATCCCTGAGGGCTACCAGGTGTGACCCACAAAAATAAATAAAATAAATTGACCCAAAGTAAACCTAAACCATTCTAACCTGCCCCCTAACAATTGCATGGAAAAGTGCTTTGGCACTGCTCTAATGGGAGGTAATAGAAAAATTTGTGGGACAGAGATAGTACAGTGGGTAGAGCACTTGCATTGCATCCCATATGATCCCCTGAGGCTACCAGGAGTGATCCCTGTGAGCAGAGCCCAGGGTAACCACTTACTTAGCACTGCCAACTTTGCCCCCACCCCCAATCAAAGAAGAAAGTTTGTGATTTAGATCTTGGAGGTCATATCTCTTCTGTAATCTCCCAACATGGTCAGTAAGTATTAACAACAGACAACAGAGAAACAAAGAAGCAGAGCTCATTTAAAATCTTGTTTGGATACTGAAATTTTAATTTCATGTGATTTTCACAAGCCACAAAATATTCTCTGTATCTAAATAATTTAAAACATTAAAAACCCTTATGCAAACGGGTAGGGCACTTGCTTGCCTTTGCACGCGGCCAACCCATGTTCAATTCCCAGACATCCTATATGGTCTCCTGAGCCCACAGGGAGTAATTCCTAAGCACAGAGCCAGTAATAACCCCTGAGCAAAGCCAGGTATGATCCAAAAACAAAAAAATAAACAAACCCTCATGCTATGCATGAGTGGGGACTAGTATCTAGTTCTTTGCCCCACAAAAATAAATATAAAACACATTCTTAGTTTATAACTTTGTAAAAACAGGTGGTACAGGTCAGTTTCCCTTTAGTTGTAACCACAAGATACACACCACTAACTCAACTATCTCTACCCAAATATATATATAACTATGTTTTATATATATATATATATATATATATACATATACATATAGAACTAGCACACAATATGTGATCCTAAATACATAACACACAATGGAAAAAAAATGAGTTCTAGGCACCTTGAAGATGCATGTACAAATGTCACAACCCAAGGAGTAAAAATAATATTTAGAACAAAAAGAAAACAAAGCACTATGAATGAAAGCAAAGAACCCAGTCTAAAAATCTGGAAAATTTTATAAAACAAAGCCTCTCAATTTGGCTTCTTTTGGTTTTCTTTTTCTTTCCAACTTTTATTTATTTCCCTTCTTTTCTCTTCATTATTACAATTATATGGAGTCACACACATTTAGTTGTGTTGCTTAGCAAAAGTTGCACAATTCAGTTGTGGTCACACATAATTAAGTTGACCACCAGGATCATGATGAGCTGTGCCAGGAATCAAATTCACAGCTTCAGGTCTGCAAGGCAGATGGCACTATCATTATTGAATTCTTTATATAAAAGTCAGAAATTTCAACCAACTCATATGTCATCAAAATTAGAATGAGTGCTGGGTAGTTCTCTGTGTAGTTATTTCTATAACTGCACTTACCACTCTTTGTGGTGAGCTTCATGAAGTGAGCTGGAAGTTCCAGCCCTCCTCTCATTGTCTCTGAGGATTGTTGCAAAAATGACTTTTATTTTTCTTAAAACTCATAATGAGTGAGACTATTCTGTGTGTCTCTCTCTCCCTCTGACTTATTTCACTCAGCATGATAGATTCCATGTACATCCATGTATAGGAAAATTTCATGACTTCATCTCTCCTGACAGCTACATAATATTCCATTGTGTATATGTACCATAGTTTCTTTAGCCATTCATCTGTTAAAGGGCATCTTGGTTGTTTCCAGAGCCTGGCTATTGTGAATAGTGCTGCAATAAATATAGGCGTGAGGAAGGGGTTTTTGTATTGTGTTCTTGTGTTCTTAGGGTATATCCCTAGGAGTGGAATAGCTGGGTCGAATGAGAGCTCAATTTCCAGGTTTTAGAGGAATCTCCATATCGCTTTCCATAGAGGTTGGACTAGAAGGCATTCCCACCAGCAATGGGTAAGAGTTCCTTTCTCTCCACATCCCCACCAGCACTGATTGTTCTCATTCTTTGTGATATGCGCCAATCTCTGTGGTGTGAGGTGGTATCTCATCGTTGTTTTGATGTGCATCTCCCTGATGATTAGTGATGAGGAGCATTTTTTCATGTGCCTTTTGGCCATTTGTATTTCTTTTTTTATCAAAGCGTCTGTTCATTTCTTCTACCCAGTTTTTGATGGGATTAGATGTTTTTTTCTTGTAAAGTTCTGTCAGTGCCCTGTATATTTTGGATATTAGCTACCATAATCATGTGAATGACTGAGGGAACTGGCAAGCCTGTCTACAGTACAGGTGGGGGTGGGGTGGATGGAGGGAGATTTGGGTCATTGGTGGTGGGAATGTTGCAATGGTGAAGGGGGTGTTCTTTACATGACTGAAACCTAATCACAATCATATATGTAATCAAGATGTTTAAATAAAGAAAAAAAAGTTTAAAAAAAAGAAAGAAAAAGAAAAACTTATATGCTGAAAAATAGGCATATTCATCTATGTACAAATATATAAATATATTTTTATATATATAAAATATATATAAATATATATTTATATATAATATATACATATATAAATATATGTTCTTAAAAGTAGTCTGAGAAGTCTGAGCATCATCTTGTTTAGAGCAAGTGAGGAAGATTAAAAAAGTTTATATTATGTTTGAATATTTAAAATGTATATATTTAAAAATATATACCCCATGTAAAAAAAAACTAAGTGTAATAAGTGTGATAATAAAAGTATAATTTAAGATTTAAAAAAAAAGAATGAGTGCTGGGGATACAGCTCAAAGGATAAGTGATAACATGCTTTACATATAGAAGTTCTGTATTTGATCCATAACATCACATGGTTCCACTAGTATGCTGGGAGCAGCCCTCAAGTGCCATGCATGTCATGAGTGGCTGTCCCTAAGCACCACTAGGTGTGGCCCCAAAATGAAAAACAAAACAAAAAAATCCTAGAATGAATAAAGTGTACCATAAAATAAAATAAAACACTTTATCTCAAATATAATCTGCAATTATTTTACAAATACTGAAATTTATTAAATCATATAAAATACTGAAAAAAGTAAATAATGGCTACCAATATTTTCTTTTCTTTTTTTTAGGGGGGGTCACACCCAGCAGTGCTCAGGGGTTACTCCTGGCTCTACACTCAGAAATCACTCCTGGCAGGCTCGGGGACCATATGGAATGCCAGAATTTGAACCACCATCCTTCTGCATCTAAGGCAAATGTCTTACCACTGTGCTATCTCTCCAGACCGTATCAATATTTTCTTAGCTAATACCTCTGAAAGGGATGGTGGGAAGAGCAGATTCTTCTTTCTACATGAACTACACAGCCAAATGCCAATCCTACACCCTCTAAAGATATGCTTGGTCTCCATGACTGAAATCAAATAATATGAGCAGCTAAATTCTCTCAGGTGAGATCCATTATAGGGCTGAAAACTCTGGGTATTTCCTTGTGAAATAGAATTGGGTCAAGCCTCCAACACCAACCCACTACCGAAAAACTCAGCAACCCCACCCACTGCAGCCTTCTTCCTAACAGAAAAAAAAGGCCTGGCTTCTCCTCCAAGCTCCAAAAGAAAAGAATATCCAATACTTCCAGTAGTCTCTTCTGGCATCTCAGAAAGGGAGGGCGGGGTCAGATTCCTTCCTGCATGAACTATAGCAGCCCAACTCCAACCCCTCTGCCCAGGATCCTCAAACTTTTTAAACAGAGGGCCAGTTCACTGTCCCTCAGACCATTAGAGGACCGGACTATAGATTAAAAGAAAACTATGAACAAATTCCTATGCACACTGCACATACCTTATTTTGAAGTAAAGAAACAAAACGGAAACAAACATAATATTTAAAATGAAGCACAAAGGGTGGGGGAAAAATAAAATAAAATAAAATGAAGAAAAGTAAAGAAGCAGAATAAAAAGACAGAGAGAAGGAGGGGAGTAGGAGAGCGGGGCACACATTCTAAATATGCACACTGTGGACCCAGGATAAGTCAGCTGTGTAAGCAGGACAGGCAGCACGGTAAACACCTGGCAAGTCGGCTAAATGTCCTCAGCCCATGGGCCCTAGACTGAGGACCCCTGCACCTTCACCCTCTGACAGAAAGGGCCCAGCTCCACAATTAGCCTTATCAAACTTCCAAGTCAGCAAATTTTAGATCTATAAATTCTGGACCTCACAAGTATGTTACACCTCAATATATTACTGTACTATCAGCACCAGTAGTATCACAGGAAATTTGATGGGAAATTTACATAGCAATCTACCAAGCTCAGTGAGTTGTTTCTAAACAGTAACACAAAGGCTCGACTAGCACCAGCCATAGCCCAATAAACCCTTAGACACTGACCTCAGTATCCATGGCGAGATATAACAATCATTTCGAATTGACCTGTGATCTAAGTTTTGATCATTCCATTTGCCTTGTGCTGTAACAAGCAATATGAAGTAAATCTGCATGGAGGCAGGCTATAATAGTGGGACACTGATGAAGAGAGGTCATAGTGGTGGAAATACTGGCTTTAGAATAGTTAATGCCTGAAACAACTATACTGTGAACTTGGTAAATCACAGTATTAAAATAAAAATTAGAAAAAATAAAAACCAAAACAAGGAAAGCTAAACTATATTATTTAAGAATATTACCTAGGTCTTAAATTACGAATCAAAGGAAAGAGTCACAAAGGTAAAGTTAATGACTACCTCTACAGAGAAGGAGCGTACAAGGGCCGAAAAGGTGAGGTCAAGAGGAAATAGTTGTTGGCCTAGACAACATATATAACAACATAAATATTCACCTCTTAATTTTTTTTCGGAGGAGGGTACTGGAGGGAGGCCAGACCTATAGTTACTAAAGACTCTACCAGTCTAGGTGCTTGGGTCCTTCCTGTCAATACTCAGGACACCATGTAATGCTAGAAATTGAATACAGACCTCCAGCTATTGGAGTTATCTCACAATCCTCAGAATTTTATTTTCTTTTATTTTCTTTGGGGGGAGGGGGGATTGGCTCACAATCAGTGGTTCTCAGGGTCTTCACTCAGAGATATAACTGCCTTAAATCACTCAAATTACAGGATTCCTAGCATTCATTGGCTTACTATTCATTTACTTACTATCTAGCAAATTAGATAAGATGTATACACAAGTTAAGAGTTAGGGGCCATTCCTGGCCAGTTTAGGGGATCATATGAGATGCCAGGGATCAATCCCTGCAAAGCAAATGCCCTATCCACTGTGATAATTTTCTTAAAATGAACTATAAGTTTACTAACTCTCCTGTACATAAAATAAATAAAATTAAAAGTACCACTGCCTATTATTTGTAAGAATTTTTATACAATAAAGCAAACTACAATGTCTAGTATCTAGTATGCATATAAAATAATGAAGAGGGAGAAATAGAACAGAATACTGAGGTTAGGGTATCTATACCTATTCTGTCCTCTGGAACAGGTATGATACCTGGTAACACATGGTCCTCCAGAACATGACAGGGTGCAGAAACCCTACGGATTCCCTGGACAGATGTGGCAAGGGAGACTCCCAGCTCCCTCTGGATAGGCAGACATACATTGCAAGGCCCAAGCAGCAAGGTATCCAGGGACACATGTATTGAACTAATAGCCTGTTTGGGAAAGAATTGCCTGTGGGACTCCTGGTCTCACAAGAATAGCTTAGGCTCCATTCCCCACATATATACACAAACAAAAAAAGAGCTACAGGGCCAGAGCGACAGCATAGTAGTAGAACATTTGCCTTGCATGCTGCCACACCAAGCCCAGATGGACTCCAGTTCGATTCTCAGCATTTCATATGGTCCCCTGAGCCTTCCCAGGAGCGATTTCTGAGTGCAGAGCCAGGAGTAACCTCTGAGCACCGCCAGGTGTGGCCCAAAAACTAAAAACAAACAAACAAAAAAAAAGCTACTATTTTTATATACCTCAAATTGCACATCAAAGCAAGTTGATGCTCAAAAAATTTATTTGGGCATAGAATTTAGTTCAGTGGGAGAGTGTATGTATGCTCTGCTTATATAATAATGTCCTGGATTCCATTCCCAGCCTACAAATGAAATTTTTAACAAGTTTAATAAATGAAACAAATTCCTTTCAATCACTGGGGTAAAAGACAAATATGAATGATCTCAATGATTAAGTCCCTTAACTTTCAATTTCTATTTCATAAGCCTCAGACCTTAAGATTCTTTGTATTCTGGGGCAAGAGAGATAGCATGGAGGTAAGGCACTTGCCTTACAGTGGTTCGAATCCCAGCATCCCATATGGTCCCCCGAGCCTGGTGGGGGCAATTTCTGAGTGTAGAGCCAGGAGTGGCCCCTGAGTGCTGCTGGGTGTGACCCCCCCCCAAAAAAGATTCTTTATATTCCAAAAATGATTGTCTCTCTCCTTCAGTATTACAGATCTCTAACTCTTTAACTTTTGTATACATCTTATCTAATTTACTAGATGGTAAGTAAATGAACAATGAATACTAGGAATCTTGTAAGTTGAGTGATTTAAAGCAGAAAGAACAAAAGTAGTAAGGAAAGGGAAATTGTAGGGAGGCAAAGTGAGAAAAGAGCTTACATTTTATATGAAAACAGCCAGATCATCAGGTTTTTAGTTTCAATGCTTCAAAGAGACAGGAAACATAGGGAGATAATGCAGGTAAATCATTTATTAGCCCTTCTAACCTAAGAACCATAAAACAATTAAAGCAGATAAATATGTACTGATATCAATCACCTAACATTTAGAGGCATGAAAGTCTCAAAATGTACCTATTTCTAAAATCCTCTTAACGAGAAACAACAAAGTTCTCTCTCTAAATGAAACTAACTTAATTACTAAAGAAACACTTTTTTTTGTTTGTTTGTTTTTTGTTTTTTTGGGCCACACTCGTTTGATGCTCAGGGCTTACTCCTGGCTAAGTTGCTCCTGGCTTGGGGGGGGAACCATATGGGATGGGGAGGGGGGATCGAACTGCAGTCCTTCCTTGGCTAGCGCTTGCAAGGCAGACACCTTACCTCTAGCGCCACCTCACCAGCCCCAAAGAAGCACTTTTTAATAGGCACTGCTAATTCACAATTCAAAACATTAAACACAAATATACATCCAATATTATAAAAATATAATTTATATCATGAGAATTAAAATTTTATAAAATTTTAATTATGCCCCATCTATATAATAGGATTATGCCACTACATCAAAAAAGAAACGAAGCCTGGCAGATGATAGAGCAAGTAAAACACTTTCCTTGCATGCAACCAACCATGGCTGGATCCCCATAATCACTTATAAAACCCAAGCCAAGAGGACTACCAAATGTAGCCCCAAAACCAAAAGAAAATTAAATTAAAAGAAAATATTTCTGGGGCCGGAGATAGCATGGAGGTAAGGCATTTGCCTTTCATGCAGAAGGTCATTGGTTCAAATCCCGGTATCCCATATGGTCTCCCATGCCTGCCAGGAGTGATTTCTGAGCATGGAGCCAGGAGTAACCCCTGAGCACTGCCGGGTGTGACCCAAAAACAAAAACAAACTAAAGAAAATATTTCTATGTAGCAACTTAATATACTCTCTAGAATATATTAAAAGGAAAGAAAAATATGCATAATAGCATATAGTGTTTATTGGCATATGCAAAAGGAATATATACATCTTTTTTGTCTATTTGTTTTGTTTTGTTTTGGGGCTACGCCCAGTGCGGCACTCAGTGTTACTCCTGGCAGGCTCAGGGGACCATATGGGATGTCAGGGATCGAACCTGTGCCCATAATGGGTCGGCCATTTGCAAGACAAACATCCTGCCACTGTGCTAATTCTAGCCCCATACATACATCCTTTTTTGGGGGGTGGAGGGATCCACAGCCAGTGGCACTCAGGGGTTACTACTGGCTCTGCACTTAGAAATCACTCCTGGCAGGCTCAGGGGACCATATGGGATGCCAGGATTCGAACCACTGTCCTTCCTGTATCCGCTGCATGCAAGGCAAACGCCCTACCGCTGTGTTATCTCTCCAGCCCCACGCATATATACATATTATTTTTGGTTTGGCTTTTGATTTTTTGAGCCAAATCCAACATGACTGACTCTGTACTCAGGAATCACTCCTGACAATACTCAGGAAACCATATGAACATGCAGGGATCAAACCCAAGTTGGCAACTTGCAAGGCAAGAATTCTACTCACTGTGCCACTACTGAGGCCCCTCCATTTCATTTTTAAAAAAAAAAAACATCGAAATAATTTATTAGCAATTACGAAAAGAAGAGGAAGCAAGCAAAACAAAAGAACAGGATAGAACAAAATTTCTACATATCTATTTTCACCTGATTTCTCCTTTTTGATTATTTATACATTTAACTTAGTCTTTTAATTAAAAAGTTATTTACATATAAATCTGATTCTATCTCCAGCACCAATTCAAAAATAGGAGAAACAAACCCTAAAATAAAAAGTAAGTGCACTAAACACATTAAATTTATAACTAGATACTGAGAAGATAATGACTTCAGATAAAGACTGATTATAGTACTAATAGTACTAATAAAAACTATACTACACTTCCAGAACAAAATGACAGAAAAATCTTAACTTCAATGAGTTTTTGAAGTTGCTATTGTTGTTGTTTTGGTTTTGGGGTCACAGCCAGTGATGCTTAGAAGTTACTCCTGACTCTGCACTCAGAAATTATTCCTTTGTATTTAGGCCAAGGCTTTTTTTTTTTTTCCATTTTCCCCATATTTTGCTAGACCTATGCAAACAATGGCAATTGCCACTCTCACACCATTACTACTGTATTTTTTTAACACATTCTTTTTTTGGGGGGGCCACACCCGTTTGACGCTCAGGGTTTACTCCTGGCTATGCGCTCAGAAATAGCCCCTGGCTTGGGGGAACCATATGGGACGCTGGGGGATCAAATCGCGGTACATCCTAGGTTAGCGCTTGCAAGGCAGATGCCTTACCTCTAGCGCCACTTCTCTGGTCCTAACACTTATCCTTTAAGAAAGAAAAAAAAAACAGCTTACTAAACTTTAAAAAAAAGTTACTATAGTAAAATGCCTGTCTCGAATACAGGCAGGGGATAGGAAGAAGGGAGGGGGCACTGGTGGTGGGAATGTTGCACTGGTGAAGGGGGGTTCTGTTTATGACTGAATCCCAACTATAATCATGTTTATAATCATGGTGCTTAAATAAAGAATTTATATTAAAAAACATAAAAGAAATTATTCCTGGCAGTACCCACCATCTGGGATGCCAGGGATTGAACTTGGGTTAGCGTGCAAGGCAAGACCCCTACCCGTACTGTACTATCACTCTGGCCCCTGAAGTTAATTTTTAAATCTATTTAAGGTAAAATAAAAACTAAGGATTGCAGTACAGCACTTCTCTCTCTCTCTCTCTCTCTCTCTCTCTCTCTCTCTCTCTCTCTCTCTCTCTCTCTCTCTCTCTCTCTCTCTCTCTCTCTCTCTCCCTCCCTCTCTCCCTCCCTCCCTCCCCACCACTCTTTTTCCCTCCCCCTCTTTTTTTTTTGGTTTTTGTTTTGGTTTTTGGTTTTGGGGTCACAACCTGCAGCGCTCAAGGGTTACTCCTGGCTCTACACTCAGGAATCGCCCCTGGCAGGCAAGGGGGACCATATGGGATGCCGGGATTTGAACCACTGTCCTACATTCAAGGCAAGCACCTTACCGCTGTGCTATCTCTCTGGCCCCCTTATCTCTTTCTCTTAACTAAAAACAATTTTAGTAAGTATGAAGGAGGATTATCTTATCAACCAGCAATAGATGGAAAGAACTAAGCATTTACTCTATCCTTTTCAGTTTTAGTACTTCATTCCAGGTAGCTGGAATAATAAATAATAAATAATATATATAATAAATATATATAATAAAAATATAATAAATAATAAATAATAAAGTCCTTATACTAAAGAGTGATGACTAATAAATGTAAAAGAATTACAGAATTAGGAAAAATGAACATTTTATGAACTTTAATAACTGATTTGTCTAAAGCTCAAATAAGAACACTAGGGGCCAGAGTAGTAATGCAAGCTGTAAGGCATCTGCCTTGCAAACGCAGCCTAGGATGGAGTACGGTTCAATCCCCACTTCAACCCCTGCTTCCCATTTTGGTCCCCTCAACCCAGGAACGATTTCTGAGCGCATAGCCAGAAGTAACCCCTGAGCGTCAACGGGTGTGGCCCAAAAAACAAAAATAAAAACAGAACACTAAAATTGAGGAATAAACTAAAGGTAGAGGGCCGGGAAGGTGGCGCTAGAGGTAAGGTGTCTGCCTTGCAAGTGCTAGCATAGGACGGACCACGGTTCGATCCCCCCCCACCCATGTCCCATATGGTCCCCCCAATCCAGGAGCAATTTCTGAGCGCATAGGAGTAACCCCTCAGCATCAAACGGGTGTGGCCCAAAAACCAAAAAAAAAAAAAGAAATAATAAACTAAAGGTAGAAAGTATCAACTCCACAGATTATTATATTATTAATCATAGGAGTAAAAAATAAGACTTCTGGGGCCGGAGAGATAGCATGGAGGTAAGGCGTTTCCCTTTCATGCAAAAGGTCATTGGTTCAAATCCCGGCATCCCATATGGTCCCCCGAGCCTGCCAGGAGCAATTTCTGAGCGTGGAGCCAGGAGTATCCCTGAACGCTGCCGGGTGTGACCCAAAAACCAAAAAAAATAATAATAAGACTTTTACTGGGGGTCAGAGAGATTGTACAGAAGGTAAAGTGCTTGCTTGCCTTGCACATACTGGCCCAGATTCAATGCCCAGGGACCTCATACAGTTCCCTAACTCCACTAGGAACGATCCCTAAGCAGAGTCAGGAGTAAACCCTAAGTACAGCTGGGTAGGTCCAAAATTAAAAATAAAAACACTTTTACAATGGATAATCACACATTTTAAAACACTTGAAACATTATTAAAAAGTTATAGTTGCTAACAGTTATATATATAACAGTAACAATATATACTCAACAGTATGCTTAAAACTTAACCTACTAGAAAGCATTCTTGACAAAATTTCTAACTATGCATCCAATTAAATTTTTTTTCAAAGAGGTAATCCCAGCAGTGCTGATGAGGTCAGGACCCCGCCTACAATGCTTAGATAGTAGTGCAAGCTTGGTACTCAGAGACAGTTCCAAGCTCAGGAGACACCAGAGATGGAACTCAGGTCCTTACATATGCTATACATGTGCTCTACTGCTTGAATAGTCACCAAGCTCCAATCAGTTTTTAACATATAACTTTGAGTTTTCAGAATACAGGGAAGAGAGGAGCAAATTTAACGTTAGCACAAAAAAATCATCAGGTAACTCCATAAAACAAGTCATCTTTACAGAAACTGATTTGCTCTTGTTAAAGAAACTGCAATATATTGAGGGCGGAGAGATAGCACGGCACTAGGGCATTTGCCTTGCATGCAGCCACTTCAGGGCGGAAGGTGGTTTAAATCCTGGCATCCCATATGGTCCCCGAGCCTGCCAGGAGCAATTTCTGAGAGAAGAGCCACAATAACCCCTGAGCGCCGCCAGGTGTGACCCAAAAACAAACAAACAAACAAACAAAAAACTACAATATAACATTAAGAGTGAAGTCATTGAGGCCTGAGTGATAGCAAAGCAATCCAGTTCACATCCCAGCATCCCATATGGTCCCCCAAGCCTGTCAGGAGCAACTTCTGGGCACAGAACCAGGTGTAACTCCTGAGCGTTGCCAGGTGTGACTCAAAAAATCAAAAAAAAAAAAAAAAAAAAAAAGTGAAGTAATTATACTAGGTTAAGAGAAACTAGTTTAGACAATACAATGCAATGAAAAATTTTAACGAAATTCTGGTTAAAAAATAATTCATTAGACGACTGGGAAATTCTCAATATTACAGGAAAGCACTGTTATCTTTGTAAGTGCTAATGACACTGTCCTGATCTAGAAAATGCTGGAGCTGGTAAGGCTTTGCCTTTCACATGGTTGATATGGCTCAATTTCCACCACTACCATACTGTCCCTCCAGCCTTGCTAGGAGTGTTCCCAGAATGCATAGCTGGATTTAAGCCCTGAGCACTGCCAGGCGTGCATCTACCTCAAAAAGAAAAGAGATGGGGCCGGAGAGATAGCATGGAGGTAAGGCGTTTGCCTTTCATGCAGGAGGTCATCAGTTCGAATCCTGGCGTCCCATATGGTCCCCTGTGCCTGCCAGGAGCAATTTCTGAGCCTGGAGCCAGGAATAACCCCTGAGCACTGCCGGGTGTGACCCAAAAACCACAAACAAAAAAAAAAAAAAAAAAGAGATAAAAGCCAGTATTTTGAAATCAACTTTCAAATCAGCAACTTTCAAATGATTCAACACACACACACACACACAAAAGCAAATATGGATGGTATTTTGTTAACTTTTGGATCTATGTAGAATATGGGAATTTGTTCTTCTTTCAACTTTTCCATTTTTTCTACATTTTTTAAATATTAGAGAGAAGATAAGAAGAGAAATAAAAATAGTTGTAGACAAAGAAATATGATCTAAATCTGATCACTCATAAGTCATCTGAAGAACCTTCTCTCTCTTATAGTTAATACAACAAAATAACTGATTACACAGTTCACTATCATCTAATCAATATGAGTAAATGGATTTCAAACAAATACTTAACACACTACAAAGAGCAATACAGTACTACAATCTGTCAATGATTTAAGGAATGTTTGTCATTGGCAAACAGAATACTTCGGTATGATACCTCAGACAATCAAAGTACTTTAAGCCATTGAGAAAAACTCTTTGAAATTGCTTTTATTTAAAAATATTGCAACATATGAAAGACAACTAGAAGGGGCCGGAGAGATAGCACAGCGGGAAGGCGCTTGCCTTGCATGCAGGACAGTAGTTGGAATCCCGGCATCCCATGTCGTCCACCGAGCCTGCCAGAGGCGATTTCTGAGTGTAGAGCCAGGAGTAGCCCCTGAGCACTGCCGGTGTGACCAAAAAAAAAAAGGGAAAAATAAAGACAACTAGAAGACTGTCCTATTAAAAACCTTGTCTACACACTTTAAATGCCACACAATGAAATTCTTTAAATTATTTATCTCAATCTTAAAAATAACAGAAAATAGATATATACCAAGAGGGAAAAACTTGTTGACTATCAGCAATGTGTTTGATGCTTTGCATAGTATTTAATATTTAACTCTTAAAATTGAGGAAAATATTCTCATTTGAGAGGTGAACTATTTTGAAACACAGAAAAGTTAAATGGCTTGCCCATAAATAACTCAATATTATGAAACTGGAAATTAAAATGAGATCTACTGGAAATCTGAAGCTTGAAGCCCATGTTCTTGGCACTAAATTGACCATAATGAATTTATTGCTTATAGAGAGAAGTTCATCTAAAATAACAAAAGCAAAATAACCTGCTTAAAAGAATATCTTCATATTTAAAGCCACATTCTAAGTTAAAGGAAAAAAATGGAAAAAAAAAGTATTGCTAGTTATAAAACAAAGAACCAATTTTTAGCAAGTCAGCTGTCTATGACACAGGACAGCTAGTTGCCTCCCCACTGTACATGTAAAATTAAACTCCAGTTGCCCGTTGTTTGACCCCAAGGTCAAAAATGCTAGAAACATAATTCACATTAAAACCCAGAAGCCAAATACCATTTGGCTGTAAATGTTTCCCATAGCTGTGATTAACCATGTTCCTCTCACAAAATTTTGCTTTCAGCAAATATACTTTGAATTTTTCATTTTTGTATCATGATAAAAACTTGTTTTTAAAAATAACTGTAATGGGGCTGAAGCAATAGCACAGCAGTAAGGCATTTGCCTTGCACTCGGTCAAAACAGGACAGACCCCAGTTTGAATCCCAGCATCTCATAAGGTCCCCTGAGCCTGCCAGAAGTGACTTCTGAGTTCAGAGCCAAGAGTAACTCCAGTAAGCAAAAATCCCACAACTAAATTAAAATAGCAAGAGATCATTATTTGCCCACTGCATAAAAAGTATACCAAATCATCCAAGTACAACATAAGATAAATTATATCCTTTCTATAGGATCAAAATTCAACTAGCTGTTTCTTCTAAAGAGGCATATAAGGTGCCAGAGTGATAGCACAATGGTAGGGTATTTGCCTTGCACACAGACAACCTGGGACAGACCCAAGTTCTATCCTCAGCATCCCATATGATCCTCCGAGCCTGCCAGGAGCGATCTCGTTTTTTTTTTTTTTTTTTTTTTTGGTTTTTGGTTTTTGGGCCACACCCGGCGGTGCTCAGGGGTTACTCCTGGCTGTCTGCTCAGAAATAGCTCCTGGCTGGCACGGGGGGGGGGGGGGGGGGGGGGCATATGGGACACCAGGATTCGAACCAACCACCTTTGGTCCTGGATCGGCTGCTTGCAAGGCAAACGCCACTGTGCTATCTCTCCGGGCCCCCAGGAGTGATTTCTGAGCACAGAGCCTGGAGTAAACCGAGCACTGATGGGTATGGCCAAAAACAAAAAAACAAAAATAAATAAAGATGCATACAAAATATATGGAGAAATCTGTACGCTAAAGGTTTTTCCACTTAAAATGAAGTCTTTAAAGTAGTACAGTGACTAGAAGAGAACAAATGTCTTCTGAAATTGTAGTAATAATCTGTTTCTAATGTGTGTGTCAGTTATGTTGGTGTGTTCACCTGGCAAAAATTCACTGAGTTGTAGACTACTGATCCATATTTTGTCTGCTTATTTGACTGGGACCACACCCAACAAAAATCAGGATACTGAGCTGTGTGTTCTGGGTCACTTCCAGCAATGCTCAGAGGACCATTCAGCCCCAGGTTAAGATTAAATCAGGACATCCTATATGCAAAGCACACAACTCAGTCCAGCTCCTATATACTTTTTATGTTATAATTTTAACTTTATTTTCAAAAATCCTCCATCTAAAGCATATCTTATAGCAGCTACACTGATAACAAAAATGTTAAAAGTTCAGTGAAGAAAACAAACAAGCAATTTCATTAGACAGATACAATAAAAGCACTAGAGATGTCCAAAAAAGTGACAACTAATTGGAAGAAGGGAAAAGACTAAAAATGGTCAGTTAGAAATTAGTTCAGCATTGGGGCCGGCATGGTAGCGCTAGAGGTAAGATGCCTGCCTTGCCTGCGCTAGCCTAAGATGGACCGCGGTTCGATCCCCCGGTGTTCCATATGGTCCCCCAAGCCAGGAGCGACTTCTGAGCGCATAGCCAGGAGTAACTCCTGAGCATCACCGGATGTGGCCCAAAAAAAAAAAGAAATTAGTTCAGCAAAATATAATGGCAGAGTAGTAAGTGCAAAAGCAAGGGAGAATGTCCTATTACATTTTAAGCTTTTTCCTTGAAAGCAATAAGAAAGGTCTGAAGATCTTTTTAAGCATTAATTATGTTTATTTGTATTTTAAACATCAATGATGGTCATTGCCATGCTTGAAATCCCATCTTCTGAGAAATTACAATGTACAATGCATCATCCTTTTCACCATTATGATCATGCCCTACAACCACATGCACAAATAAAAACACAACCAACATTAAATGACCACGTGTGGTCACATGATCCGAGTACATAGGCTTGCTAACAGCCCACAAGAAAAAGAACTAAGCTGAGCCAGAGTGGTAAGACATTTGCCTTGCACATGGCTGACCTAGAACGAACTGCTGCAGTTCAATCCCCCAGTGTCCCATATGGTCCCCCCAAGCCAAGACTGATTTCTGAGCACACAGCCAGGAGTAACCGCTGAGCATCACCCAATGTGGCCCACCCCCCCCCCAAAAAAAAGAAAGGAAGAAAAAAACTGAGATAAAGAGATTGTTTCTTGGGAACCCAAATCAGAAAATCCAAAGAAAAAAAGTTAGCAACAAGAGTTCAAATGAAACACAACAGTCAAAGACAAGATGTTGGCATGGAAGTGGCATAGGAGACAGATTAGGAAGTAATGGAAATTATGAGATGGAGGTTAGGGAACAGAGACTGGGGGAGAGAGAACACATTAAGACAAAAAGAAATCAAAAGAAGAACTAATACACGTTAACTGTCTAGCATTAGATTGAAATGTTTTTTTTTTCCTGGTTCTAATTTTTTAAACTCCTAATCTTGAGACCAAGTTGTTTAAAATTTGCTTGGTTCCCTTGTGCATGCTTCCTTTCAATAGCACTCCACTACTTAAGGTAAAAAGTCTCTTTCTTGCAATTATAAAAAGCCTTTAGGATAAAAAGAGCACTTTGGAACTCTTATTCCGGCAGCAGAATAAACTGGAGAGTACGTAAAATTGGATGGAGGCCAATAAAGAAGATGATGTGCAGGGGTCAGAAAAATAGCACAAGGAGGTTTAGGCACCTGCCACCTTACACATACTGACCCCAATTAATTCCCTAGTACCATATATAGTCTCCAGGAGTGATTCCTGAGCACAGAGCCAGGAGTAAGCCCAGAGCAGCAATATGAGTGGTACAACAACAAAATGTCTAGAAAGCATTTCAGAAGCACAACAGACATATTGGAGTAAAATAAAGGACAGATAACAAAAATCGCAATGAAATGAGATTTGAAATACCATGAGGGAGAATGCAGGATTTAGTGATGCTACTAATATGTAGATGGGGCGGGAGCTTATTGCACAGTGGATAATGCATGTGCCTTGCATGCGGCTGACCCGGCTAACCTGGGTTCAATCTCCGGCATCCCATTTAGGCCCCTCCCCCACACACAAGATTGCCAGGAGTAATTTCTGAATGCAGAGCCAGGAGTAACCCGAGCACTGCTGGAGGTGGCAAAAAAAAAAAGTGTAGAAAGACACCCAGGTTGCTGAGAGCTTCACAGGGAGCGTGGGCCATTTGTCAAAAGAAATCAAAAGATAGGGCCCAGGGGGTCGGAGAGACAGCATGTAGGTAGGGTGTCTGCCTTGCGTGCAGAAGGACGGTGGTTCGAACAGTAGCGATTTCTGAGCATAAAGCCAAGAGTAGCCCCTGAGCACTGCCAGATGTGAAACCCCACCCCCCAAAAAAGGTCCCAGAGAAACAGTACATGCTTTGCATGTGGCTGGAATGGGTTTAACCCTCAGCATCCCACATGATGTCTGAGTGCAGAGTCAAAAGTAATCTTTGAGCATCACTGAGTATATAGATGTTTGAAGTGTTTATAAAATGGGAATTCAGTGGGAATTCAGTGAAGTCCATTAGCAGGTATTTAAAGGAACCTATATAGAGATATGAGAGCTATTCAGCAATTCAAGACTTGTGAATGAATAACCAATTTTATGGTTTGAAACAGTTCAAAATTTTCTTTGGATAACATTTATTCTAAAAATAAGTAAATATAACTTACTAAAACATTTTTAAACCTCTTGCACATCTCTGCCACCATTTAAGATTAAGCAAACTTCTACATAAAACCCAACATTTTATATACATATATGTACACATATGTGTATATATATAATGTATGTATGTATGTTTTGGGTCCACACCCAGCAGTACTCAGGGTTTACTCCTAACTGAGCTCAGAGATAACTCCTAACAGAGCTTGGGGAGATGATGCTAGGGATAGAACCCTGATCGACAGGGCAAATGCCCTGCCCACTGTACTACTGCTAGGCCCCTAAATTCAACTGGAGTTTTATATTTGGGTATACCTGGCAGTACTCAGAGTTTACTACTAGCTCTGTACTCAGGGATAACTCCTGAAAGGATAGGGTGACCATAGGGGTGCCAGAGATCGAACCCAGGTCAGCCGTAGGCAAGGAACGTACCCTACCTACTGTATTATCAGGCCCCATAACTTTTACTTTCTTAAAAGTATCAAAATTTCCTCTATTTCCTTTATGAACTACTCACCACTGACTTTAAGAAAAAAAAACTTTAAAAAGTCACAGTTAGGGCCCAGAGAGATAGCACAGCGGCGTTTGCCTTGCAAGCAGCCGATCCAGGACCAAAGGTGGTTGGTTCGAATCCTGGTGTCCCATATGGTCTCCTGTGCCTGCCAGGAGTTATTTCTGAGCAGATAGCCAGGAGTAACCCCTGAGCGTCACCAGTGTAGCCCAAAACACCCCCCCCCCCAAATTTAGTATGCACTTCTATCTACCCTCCAAACTGCAACCAGAGTTACCTTTTGAAAAAAAATCTAAGTACTTCAGTATTTATTTGAAATTCTTCAGTTAACTTACTTGATAAATTACCATGGGTCAGCACAGGGATTAATGTGTTTGCTTTGCACATGTCTTATCATAGGTCAATCCCCAGAAGTGCATATGGTCTCACGGGCACCACAAGTATCTCTGATAACCAATAATAATAATAATAAGGGACCAGAGAGATAACACAGTGGTAGGGCATTTGCCTTGCACGCAACCAATCCAGGATGGAGGGTGGTTCGAATCCCAGTATCCCATATGGTCCCGTGTGCCTGCCGGAGCGATTTCTGAGCGCAGAGCCAGGAGTAAGCACTGAGAGCCGCCGCCAGGTGTTATCCAAAAAAAAAATAAATAAGTATCCATGATAGCATCAAGAGTAAGCCCTGAGCATCGCTAAGAGTGGCCCAAAATAAACAAAATATCATGCAGCATTGTTTGTAAAAGGCAACAATGAAAATAACCTCAAGATGAAATACTGCCCAACAATACTGTTGAATAATCTCTAGACATTTTTATATAAAACGGAGGGAGTAGCTATATACAGAATGCAAGCATTTATCTTTTAAGTGTTTGGGGAACATAAGTGTACGGGCTTAATTATATGATAAAAATATAACAGGAAGAGCAAAAATAATGCCCACCTCTACAAATAGAAAATGGGTGTTTAGAAAAAAAAGTAGAAAAGAAACATTACTGAAACTCTTGAACCTCTGAACCTCTGACTTCTATAATCTATCTAGTTATCTATAATTTGAAGATGGGTTAACTTAATATATTACCTATAATTACCTATAATTTTAAGTGATTTTTTTGCTTCCTCAGTTCCATACAAGATTAAGTTTAAATACTACCAAAACCTCTCTATATTTTATTCCATATCAATATTCAAATTAATTACCATTCAATTAAAATAATTTCATTGTTATTTGGAGCCAAACACACTTGCTGTGCTCACTGTCCTGGTTCTGTGTGCAAGATCACTGGCAGTGTTTGAGGAACGATATACAGTGCAGGGGATCAAACCCAGGTTCACTGCATAGAAAACAAGTATCCTACTGTATTAATCTTTCAAACCCAAAATAATCTTTTGCTTTGTTTTGTTCTTTTGGGGCCATATCTGACAGTGCTCAGAGCTTATGACTGGCTCTGTACTCAGGGTTAACTCATAACGAGTTTGGGGGATCATAGGAGATGCCAGAGATCGAACACAGGCTGCACATTTGCAAGGCACCTACCCCACTGTTCTATCACTCCAGCCCCCAAAATAACTAATTCTTGACTTTTTGGGCAGATAAAGAGTCCATCTTCAATTTTTTACTCATTATCAGTTATTACTGCTCAGAAGACTATTTGAGATACGATTCAGGAACAGTCTATGCCTCCAGAGTTTGGAGTCTACACTGGACACCAGAATGAAAGACTGGAAAAGAAAATGTCACAAGTGAACAGTAGAAAATCACTCAATTTGCTCTCTGGAAAGCCAAACAATAATACCAAGTAGCAGAAAGTTATTATTAAATTAACAGTAAAATCTTTGAGAATTAAGGAAAACTATTACTCTTCCAACAAATTCAAAAGCAGCAAATCAAAAACAAGTACTAAGTTGGAAGGAGGTTGTTTGGCTTTTGGGGACACATCTGGTGGTACTCAGGGATTACACTTGGAGGAGATTAGGTGACCATATGAGGTCAATCAAACTAGGAATCAAACCTGGGCTAGCCAGATGCAAGGCAATCACCCATTCCACAGTACCCCTTCACTCCAGTACCTAAAGTACTAAAACATTTGATAATAACAACAATGCTATGTAAACAGGTATCTAATCATGCACACCTGATACTCAATATTATAAAGCAATATTACCTCAATCATTAATATATATATATACAAGAAAGCAAAAATGATACTAGAGATAATCTGTACTATCTCATCCTTACATAAAATTCCCTCTACAAACACACACACACACACACACACTAATCCTCTCTTCACAGATCTGTATTCACAAGTATGCACAAACTCTTCATAAATCTGCACTAATTCACAGGTCCGTCCTTCTCCACAGATCCTCACACATAAATGTACAAACACTCCATAGATCTGCACTAACTCACAGGTAGGTATACACACACCCTCTCCATAAATCTGTATTCTCACGTATACGCATTCTACAGTCTGGCATAGACGCATATATACAGTCAAAGGTCTCAGTATACAGTCTCAGTGGTACTCACAGATCTGAATACACAGTGCATACAGATTTGGTATACACAGATCTTTTGTTTGTTTTGGGGGGGTCACACCCAGTAGCGCTCAGGGCTTCCTCCTGGCTCCACGCTCCGAAATCGCTCCAGGCAGGCTCAGGGGACCCTATGGGATGCCCAGATTGGAAACACCTACCTTCTGCATGCAAGGCAAAAACGCCTTACCTTACCTTACCTCCATGCTATCTCTCCGGCCCCCGGTATACACAGATCTGTACTCACACACAGAGAAGACATGCAGGATCTCACATTGACACACCCAGCCCTGTATCCACCTGGAAACTCTACAGGTCTATGCTAACTCGCGCGTTGTTGTGCGCGGCATACCCACAGATCTGGACTCACACCGACCCGACACGCGCTCTACATACAGACATGCACCATGTCGCGTGCATAGACACACTCCACAGGTCTTGCAAGAGCTCCCAGATGGACGCGTGAGGTCCCCTTCAATACCACGGATACAGGGGTAAGCAAACATCAACATCCTCATCATCATCATCACCAGCACCAGCGCCAGGGCCACGCATATTGCACTAGGGCCAAGTGGGGGGTGCGGGGGAAGCAGATCCCCAGCCCCACCCGGAGGTGCTGGTGCGTGCACCAGGGAGGTGACAGGAGGCGGGGCGGGGCACCCTAAAGAGAATGCCAACCCCGTCTCCAAGAGCAGACAAGATGGGAGAGGGGAGAGGGGAGTTGGAGGACCACCTGGAGGCCGGGCTGGGGGGTGTGGGGCGTGGGGTGGAGGAGCCGGGCCGGCAGGGCCTGGGCGTGTGCTGGGTGTCTGGAGCCCTCGGGGCCGGCCGGGCGTCGGGCGTGGGCGTGGGCGGCCGTCGGGGGATGGATGCCCACTCGAGGCGGGAGGGCCGGTGACAGACAGGACGCCGGGCCGGCCGCGGAGGCCGAGGCGCTGCGCACGCACCAGGGTGGGGTCGAGCGGGGGGCTCGCGGGGGCCGCGGGAGGCGGCTCCGGGCCGGGCGTCTGGGGCGGGCGGGTCTCCCCGACCTACCTCGGGCTCCGCCGCGGCGGCCCCCGCCTCGTCCTCGCTGCTCTCCCCCGCGGCGCAGGCCGAGGCTCGCGCGGCCGCGTGGGGCAGGGCGCGGCGCGGCGCGGCGGGGCGGGCGGCTCGGGCGCCTCAGGGGCCGGGCGAGCGGCCGCCGCGCCTCCCCCGCCCTGTCAGCGACGCCCCGCCCGCCGCACCCAGCCCGCCCCGGCTTCTCCTCGCACCGCCGGCAGCCGCGGCCACCGAGCGTCAACCGCCCGCCGCCGCGCCGCTGCCTCCCTCGCCCGCTCCGGCCCGCGCGCGCGACTCACTCCTCCAGGCTGCAGAAGAGCCCGCGCGTGCGCGTGCGCGTGCGCGTATGCTGCGCGTGCGCTGCGCGTGCGCGCGCACTCCCCTCCCACACACCCCCGAGCGCTCGCTCTCTTTCTCTCTCTCCCGCCCGCCCAGAGAGTCGGCCCCGCCCCCGCGTGTCACGTGACGCGGCGCCGCCGAGGAGGGGCGGAGAGGCGCCTGCGCGGCCACGCCCCTCTCTCCCGCCTGCCCGGTAGCTCCGCCCCCTTTTCTTGTTCTTTTTTTTTCCTTCTTCCTCACCTTACGGCCAAGCTGCCCACTCGACTCCTCTAGGTCTCCCTCTACTGGAGAGAAATGTCGCAAGGTGACGCGCTTTGCGACCTCAACGCTCGCTTTCCGGCCGCTCCCCTCCCGCACTGTGCCCGGAGGCTGGTGGTGGCAGAAGCAGGTAAGGAGCCGCCTGCTTGCCCGCTCCCGACTCCGGGTTGATCGGGGTGTGCTAGGCTCCCCGACGGGGACACCAAGCGCTTGGGCTCCTCCTGCAGCGAATCTGGGGCGCGCTCGCTCGCTACTCCGTCCCCCCCATGCCCGGGTGGGGGCTCTCGGCGCCGCCCCCTGAGGCCACGCCCCTCCCCTCGCGCCCTCCTCCTGGCACCGTCCCGGGCTGTCTTGGCTCTCGGGGCCTTCCCTTGCCATGCATCCATTCATTCATTCTGCACCCTCTTTTTCACCCCCCGAGTGCGCCCCTTGCCAGCAGGGGCAAAAGAAAGAGTCGGCCGCCCCCTGAAGCGTTTGCATGGGATGGGAGGTGATCCCGCAGGGTAAAATGAAATGGCACCTCCCCAGGGAGAAAAAGCAAAAAGATGCTCCTGGATCACCACTGAAGTAGGGGGTGGGGTGGAGGGGTAACCATTGCAAAAAAACCCTTCTCAGGGTTTTTGACCATTTTGGTTTTTCGTGTGACAAGGCTCCGGGTGCAAACAGTTTGAGCGGAGGTTGCACAAGCGTGATACAGTCTTGGGGGGAATGAGAAGTTGGAAGAGGTCGCTCATGTGATAGGACAAGTGCATGGCCCTGAGTTCGGGGTAGCCCTGGCTCTAAGCTCAGGTGATGCCATAGATCGAAGCGGGTCAGCCTGGTACAAGGCAAGCAAGCGTCTTTCTTAACAGCCCTGTGCTAGGACTCTAGCCCCAAGCATTGTCTTAAAGCATGTAGGAGAAAGATGACTGATTAGAATGATGGACCCATGAATATTTTTTTTAATTGGAAGATTTTTTGGAGGGGGAACTTTAGGGGGCCACACCCGGTGGCGCTCAGGGGTTACTCTTGGCGAGCTCAGGAGACCTTATGGAATGCTAGGGTTCAAACCTGGGTTGGCCGCGTGCAAAGCAAATGCCTTACCCGCTGTGCTATCGCTATGGGGCCCCAAAAGTTGGGAAGCTCTTAAGCATGAAAAAGTACCTTGGGACCAAGAGTAGACTTTCCTAGTGAAAGTGACCGATACATAAGATCAGAAGCATTAGTGGAACTCAGCCTGTGTAGACTTAAAAATCTGAGGGATTAAATTTTAAATTTGATTTTTAAAAATCCAGAGATTTTAAATATAAAAGTAATATACCAGGGTTCTAAAGGAATGATATGTCAAGTAGGGTGTTTGCATTGCACACTGACTACCTGGGTTCCAACCATCTAGTTCCCCAAGCTCACCGGGAGTGAGCTTAGGGACAGAGCCAGGAGTAAGCTCTAAGCACCTCCCAGTGTGGCCCCAAAAATCAATAATGATATCAGGGCCAAAGTGGTAGTGCAGTGAATAGGGCATACCAGAGTTTTGATCCTCTGTATCCCATAGATCCTTGACCACCCCCCAGCACTGCCAATTTTAATTCCTGAGACGAAATCAGGATTAACCCCAGAAAGTCTCTGGGTGTGGCCCAAAATCAAAAATAATAATAATAATATCAATATTGTTGTTCCACCCAATGCCAATTTTAAAAACTTGAAGAGTTAGGGACCAGGTATCGTACTCTTAAGATTTTTTAAGTTCATTTTGTTGTGTTTGGGGATCACACCCAGCAGTGCTTAGGGTTTGTCCTTGCTCTGGCTCACAGATTACTCCCGGGCATTGCTGGAGACCAGGGTCAGTCACATGCAAGGCAAGTGACAGTACTATTTTTCCAGCTCTGTATGAGTTCTTTGTAAGATCTTCCTAGGTAAAGAATGAATTTTAAAGTATGAGAAACCATTAAGATAGGAAAGATAAGTAGGAAAAGGCAGAAAGGTGATACTTTAAGGAGTATACTTTATGGAGTAATACTTTAATGAGAAAGTTGATGATGGAATGATGAAATTTTTGAATATCTGCTCTGGGGAATTGGAGTAGGAACTATTCCTGCCATTGCCTTCACAATTCCATCCCTCATCCCTCAGTCTTAATCAGGACGACCTCACTACTCTCCTTTGCTCTCCCTTTCATCCAGGATTTTTCAAATGGGAATCCAGCCTTAGAATTCAAGAGTATTTACCATTTTATACCAAGCCAAGAATTAATGTTCATTCTCCAAGAGATTATTATACGTATACATTGTTAGCAATTTAGAATCTATATTCTTTTAATACATCATTTAAGTTAGACATAAACTTTAAAGATGTGTAAGATCATTTTCAGATCTCTTTAGAATTATAAGATAAACACAGAGAAGACACAGTCCAAGTAAGTGCATGGTTACTGTCTTTTCAACTTAGAGTTAATGCCAAAACCTGTTTATGTGTCTCCAGATAAGAAAGGGTTACAGTTATCTGGTATGATTAGAGCATAGTAAGGAGGTTAGGGGTGGGGCAGAGATAAA
Organism: Suncus etruscus; assembly: GCF_024139225.1. Lineage (NCBI taxonomy): Eukaryota > Metazoa > Chordata > Mammalia > Eulipotyphla > Soricidae > Suncus > Suncus etruscus. Next base: position 11,053,508 of record NC_064848.1, read on the forward strand.
GATGATAAAGTGGGTATGAACAGAGTATGAGAAGCCTTAACTTTCAAGCTAAAGTATTTAGATTATATTTTATAAGCAGTTAATGCGTATATTAACAAATTAGAAATAAGATAACCTCTTTTATGCTCTGGACCTCTTTGGCAGTCTGGCCTGTAAACCCTACCTAGGAATTTTTGAAGTATAAAATAAACAGAAAAATGAAAGAAATTTTATTCACAGATGGAATGTGTGATGAAATATGTGATGATGCATTTAATATCATCTGGCAGCCTTTTAACTTCTGTAATTTAGTAATTTACTCAAAATAGTAATGAGTGTGAATTATATTTTGAGATACCAGCAACAACAGTACCTTGATAGTAAATGTCTAGGTATTTACCTATTGGTGAAAAATAGGGGCAGCTAATACTACTGAGATTTAGTGCCCATACTTACTGAAGGAAAATTTTTTTGTTTTGTTTTGGGGCCACACCCAGCAGCACCAAGGTTACCAGTGACTGTGCTCAGAAATTGCTCCTGGCAGACTCTGTGGACCTTATGGGATGACAAGGATTGAACCCAGATTTGTCCCTGGTTGGCCAGGGCAAGGCAAGCGCCCTACCTCTGTGCTATCGCTCTGACCTCAGGAAATGCTTTGTTTCAGTTAGAAATTATTGAGGGGCCAGAGAGATAGCATGGAGGTAAGGCATTTGCCTTGCATGCAGAAGGATGGTGATTTGAATAGAATCCCGGCAATCCCAGATGGTCCCCCAAGCCTGCCAGGACGATTTCTGAGCATAGAGCCAGGAGGAACCCCTGAGCACTGCCGGGTGTGACCCAAAAAAAAAAAAAAAAAAAAAAAAAAAGGAAGGAACGAAGGAGGGAGGGAGGGAGGAAATTATTGAAAATAAAAATGCAACTTTCCTCAGTCCAAATTCGTGGAACCTTTAAATTCTAGCCATATTCTGGCCTATTGATCCTACACTTACAAAAAGCTCAGGTAGGGCCAGAGATAGCTTGGAGGTAGGGCTTTTACCTTGCATGCTAAAGGACTGTGGTTCGGTTCCTGGCATCCCATATGGTCCCCCAGGCCTGCCAGGAGCAATTTCTGATTGTAGAGCCAGGAGTAACCCCTGAGCGCTGTGGGGTGTGAGACCCAAAGACAAAAACAAAACAAAACAAAACAAAACAAAGTGCTCGCTTCGGCAGCACATATACTAAAATTGGAATGATACAGAGAAGATTAGCATGGCCCCTGTGCAAGGATGACATGCAAAAAAAAAAAAAAAAAAAAGCAACAGCTCAGGTAATGACAATAGGGAAGATGACAAAGCAAGTCTGTATTTCAGAAAGGCACTGGAGCAATTTTTATTTCTGTTAAAGTAGGAATGAAAAACTGATCTCTTCTTTCAGCTCCTCATACTTCAGATGCAGCAACTAATATGAACTTACCATTACCTAATAAATAACTCGTATTTTAGGAGAGAATGAGTTTGTGGGTGTGTAAGTGGGGAGAAGGGATGGGTGAGTGGGTGGGTGTGTAGAAGCAGAACTAGAAAATAAATCAGGAAAGATGGATAGTATTTTTGTAGAATGCTGGGTTGTGATTTGTAGACAATTGGAGATAACTGAATTTAAGTATAACAATATAGTGTTTTGCTGAAAATGTAATCTAGCAGAAATATGTAATTTAGGTTAACAAAGATAGGAATGAGGGACCGGAGAGATAGCATGGAGGTAAGGCGTTTGCCTTTCATGCAGAAGGATGGTGGTTCCAATCCCAGCATCCCATATGGTCCCCCGTGCCTGCCAGGGGCGATTTCTGAGCATAGAGCCAGAAGTAGCCCCTGAGCGCGGCCAGGTGTGACCCAAAAACCAAAAAAAAAAAAGATAAGAATGAAAATCTTAGACTTAGCCAGAGAGATAGTATAGCAGATTAGCTACCCCAGATTTGATTTCTGGCACTGCATATGGTCCCCCAACTCCTATAGAGTGATTCCTGAGTCCAAAGCCAAGAATAGCTCTGAGCACCACTGGGTAAGACCCAAAAAGAGTAAAGGGAAAAGAAAACTTATTATGAAGTGATCTCTAATAACAACTCTCCTGAGTTCCTTTAATTTCACAATGTGTCTAGCCCATTTTTTATATTATAAATTATCGATCTTAGTACTTCTGATAAGGCAATAGCTTAGCTTCACCACATTATAAGTTACTAGATATTGCTAAGACCTTCTTCCTTGGTTAAATTTCATCATTTACACTACACACCTGTGTCATACATTTTTTTTGGGGGGGAGGGCCCACACCCGGCGATGCTCAGGGGTTATTCCTGGCTGTCTACTCAGAAATAGCTCCTGGCAGGCACGGGGGACCATATGGGACACCAGGATTCGAACCAACCACCTTTGGTCCTGGATCGGCTGCTTGCAAGGCAAACGCCGCTGTGCTATCTCTCCGGGCCCTACATTTTTAAATTTTTTAAAGTTAAGAATCATTTCACCTTGCAAATTCCTTAAACCAGTATTCTTCAACCACCAGTTTATTAACTATTGTGGGTATACAGGTGTGGACGAATTAGAAACTAGTGGTCTACCACTGTGGTCACAAATGCTAGTCTGTGGGCTGGTATGCAGACAGGTGCCAGTCCTCACCAGCTGTAAAAGTTTAAAACATCTAAAAAGGTTAAAGAATGCTGCCTTCACCACTGAATAAATTAAATGCTTTAACAAACAGAAATAAAATGCTTGAGAGCCTGGTTACTCATCTGATAAAATTTACTACCACACTATAAAACCTACTGCCTTTATTCTAACTAGTCCTCTGTGTATATTTTTTTTTGTGGTTTTTTTTTTTTTTGTGTGTGTGTGTGTGTGTGTGTGGTTTTTGGGTCACACCCAGCATCACTCAGGGGTACTCCTTGCTCTACCCTCAGAAATTGCTCCTGGCAGGCTCGGGGGACCATATGGGATGCCAGGATTCGAACCACCGACCTTTGCATGCAAGGCAAACGCCTTACCTCCATGCTATCTCTCTGGCCCCTAATTATGTACTGTCTCTGGGATCCAGGTTTTAGAATTCAAATAAAAAAAAGTTACTTGACTTTCTGAATCAGATTCTTTGAGATATTCAGCATGATTACTGGGGAGTACTGACATTCAATACAGACTTGAAAATAATAGTTTTGTAGAAATTGAAGTTCATCTATATGTCTTGTCCTCATCTAGGGAGAGATAGAAAACTGGTCATGTAAAAGCAAGAAAAAACCACTTGTGGGGCTGGAGAGATAGCATGGAGGTAGGGTGTTTGCCTTGCATGCAAAGGACGGTGGTTCGAATCCCGGCATCCCACATGGTCCCCCGAGCCTGCCAGGAGTAACCCCTGAGCACTGCCGGGTGTGACACAAAAACAAAAACAAAAACAAAAAAAAAAAGAATTTAATTTTAATGGGGGCTGGAACAACAGTACACCAGGTAGGGCAATTGCCTTGCACACGGCTGACCTAGGTTCAGTCCCCAGAATCCCATGTGGTCCCCAAACACTGCCAGAAGTAATTCCTGAGCACAGAGGTAGGAGTAACCCCTGAGCATTACCGGGTATGACCCAAAGCCAAAAAAAATTAATAAATGAAATTTTTAGAAATTGTTGCTAGATATTTAGTGCTTATTTATAATTGAAGCCTAGTCAAGTAGTTCATGGGTATTAATATTAGAGACAAATCACTGAGACAAAATTTTATATTTTGTATATTATAAATGTATCCCATCAGACTTCAATATAGTACAAAAATTCATTATTTTATTCACTCATTAAATACTTATTGAACCCCCACACTTTCAAAATTCAATAGGAGTTTGGAATAAGTTTACCTCATTTTTTTTTTTTTATTGTGAAGGGTCAAACAGTGTAGAAATGGAACCCAGGATTTTACATATGCAAGGCATGTGCTGTACCACTTAAGCCACATTCCTGACCTCACTAACAATTTACCTCTGAACTGGCAATGGAAAACATTAACTTACCAGCACCAAAATCTACAATTCAAGTAAGATTAATGTATGGTGCAATTTTATTTCTTATCAAACATTATGTTTGCATATAGTAATCATGTGCTAAAAACACAGTGATAGTTTATGAAATCAGACAGATTGTGACTTTTGCTTGACCTTACTTTATCAGCTTTTGTTACTATGTATAATATAAAATTCTGTTCACTCCCTTAGAAAATATTCTTACTCAAATCTTATTTATTAATAGCTTCCCCATATACTCTACTCTTCTCCCCTTCATCATTTCAAATTTTACAACTGTGTAAAGCCATTTGTCAGAAATTTTAAAATAAAATCTCTTTTAAGAAAAGATTGGTGTGGGCCAGAGAGATAGTACTAGGGTAGGGTTAAGGAATTTCTCTGTAGTTCAATCCCCAGGAACAACCACTGGGCAAAGAGCTAAGAGTTGACCCTGAACACTTATGGGTGTGACTCAGCCTCCAACCCCAACACACACACACACCAAAAAAATACTAATATCCCTGAGCACCTTGGTGGGCCCCAAAAAGGTCCAAGGAGTACCACACCCATAGGAATTGGATTGCACCAACTTTGCCTGGTTGGCAAAAAGTATTGCCAGGAATATGACTCCAGTCCTCCTAAACACTGCTCAGAAGACTGCAACTCATCCATGCAAAAAAAAAAAAAAAAAAAATTTTATAGACAAATTTTATTAAGGGGGAAATATGACACAATCCTACATGGAATCCTTGAGTTAGAATCGGTCGGTAGACTTAGAATAAAATTTTTTTCTTGTTTTTGTTTGTTTGCTTCTTTCTTTCAGGCCACACCTGGTAGTGTTTATGGCTTACACCTGGCTCTATGCTCAGGAATCACCCCTAGGAGTCTTGGGGGACCAGATGAGATGCTGATGATAGAACCCAGGTCAGCCACTTGCAAGACCCTACCCATTGTACTATCGTTCCAGCTCCCATGAGAACTGAATTATTTTCATGGTTGGTTGCTGACCGATATTAACAGTGGGTAGGGCATTTGCGTCTCATACAGCTCACCTAAATTTGATACCAGCATCCTATATGGTCCCCCAAGCCTGCCATGGGTGATCCCTAAATATAGAGTCTAGAATAAACCCTAAACACCACTAGGTATGCCCCAAAAACTTTTGTGTGTGTTGTGTGTGTGGTCAGTTACATCTTAGTCATTGTTAATTATAACTAATAATAGAGAAATATGATCCTTGGTACTAGGATCTTCATTGATTTATCTACTTGACCCCAAGCAGAACTAAAAGGAATGTATAGCAATCGATTTGCCAGATGTCATCAACATATCAAATGCTTCTGCTCATTGGAAAGCTGCATTTCTCTTTGTAAAATAATGATATTATGGGAATATTAATCAAATATATAAATAACAAAATTGAGAAATGTATCTGCATTTGTGACTATTTTGTAGTTTTTAGGAATTTTTGAATATACAAACATTTTAGCGTTTTCAGGAAAACATATTAAAACTTCTCTAGTTTATCAAGCAATGAAAACTAAATAGAGATGACTAACATTTCACCTTGCATTCAAGAAATATACCCTGGGGACCAGGTTGACTTGCACTGCAAGCAGTCTAGGTTTAATCCCTGTCACCACATATGGCCCCTGAGCCCTGCCTATCTCTTTAAGAAAGCTCTTTAAGAAAAGACTGGTGTGGGCCAGAGAGATAGTACTAGGGTAGGGTTAAGGAGTTTCTCTGTAGTTCAATCCCCAGGAACAACCACTGGGCAAAGAGCTAAGAGTTGACCCTGAACACTTATGGGTGTGGCTCAGCCCCCAACCCCAACACACACACACCCCCAAAAAATACTAATATACCCTGAGCACCTTGGTGGGCCCCATAAAGGTAAGAGAAAGCCCTGAGCACAGCTGGGCATGGCCAAAACAAAAGGTTTAAAAAGAAAACACAAAGAATCTTAATATGTTATTTATGTTTTATTATATCATGCTAGGTTCTGTTTCTGGTCAGATTATTAAAAGGCAAAATTGGCACCCAAAAATCTTTAATAAATGTCTTGCTTCTAAACAGTTTTAAGCTATTTTAAAGCATAAACTTATGTTCATGCCTTTACTGATTATCAGAGAATCTGATTCCTAAGAATTAAGGGCTTGTGTTACAGAATACAGACTGTAATTAGACTATTCCATCCAAGTATCTACATCAGCCAAGTAGAGTGAATTAAGCAAAGAAAATTGCTTGCGTCAAGAGGCTATGTGCTGGGGATCATACTTGAAGACTTTGAATATGCCTGGCATATATATACACTAGCCCCGTGAGCTCTTTCTAATTACTGTAATTAGTATTTAAAAGCATTTTCTCATCAAACTTCAAGCTGAAAGAACAGTTGCAACTCTAGTTAAAGGGTTAATTTGAAGAGAAATAGTACATTTGGTAAAGTGCTTGCCTTGCATGCTGCTGACCTGGTTCGATCCCAAGCATAACCAGGAGTGATTCCCAAGTGCAGAGCCAGGAATAACCCCTGAACACTGCCAGGTGTGACCCAAAAACCAAAAAAAAAAAAAAAAAAAAGTTAGTTCATCTACCTGAAACTGTCTTTGTTATTTTAGTTAGTTGTTTATGGGTCATAGGTAGCTGTGATTAGTTGCTATTCCTGTCTCTGCCTACATATAAAACATGAGCTCAGCCCATTTAATTTTCTGGCACTAAGGTATTTTAATAGATAGCCACAATGCTTTAGGAACTATTTTTTTTACTTTTTTTTTATTGTGACTGAAGTTCATTACACAGAATTATTTACAGTACATAGTGACAATAAATGAAGGGCTTTCCCACCACCAATGTTGTCCTCCCTCCACTCCTGTTCCCAGCTTGTCTCCCACATATCCCTCCTTTACCCCCAGAATCCTAGTGTAACTGGTCTCCACCTTACAGCTTGTTATAGGTTGGGTATCTATTCTGTTTGGTGTTCCAGTCTGGTCAATTTTTATTTACACTACATGTTCATATGACTGGTCCTAGTATCATTCTTTTCCCCCCTCAATTTATGAGGCTAAATGATTCAAGTTATGCTATTCTGTTGAAGATAAAAAGGTTAAGGAAAAGAGAAGAAAAAACTTGGTATCAACTACTAAAAAAGAAAGAAAAAAAAATCACCGAATAATATCCACAAAAGTGAAAAAGAAAGAAAAAAGTGGAAGAAAAAAGAGAAGTGAAATAATATCGAAAAACAAACAAAAAAATAAAGCAAAACAAAACCAGAAAAAGTGGTGCAGTGGCAGGACTTGGTGTTATCCCACCATTTTTTTTTTTTTTTTTTTTTGTATAGGCACAGTAAGTATTGGGGAAGGAAGGAAATTTCCATGGCCTAAGAGATTCAGGGTTTCTCCACTCTTGAAGCATATTGTCATGGGAACAACCACTGGCTCCATACCTTCTCATTGCCATATCCCAGGGGGGTTTTTTTGTTTGTTTTGTTTTTTGTTTTTTTGTGGTGTCAGGAACCTTTCCTCTTGGTTGTGGATGAGAAAATAAGGCCACTGTAACAAGCAATCTAGGTATTTGCGCAGGTCCTAGGACAAGGCCTAGGATAGAGTCTTTAAGGTTCTAGAGGTACTGTTCCAACATTGTTGATGTGTTCAGTTTTTTGTATCATGTGTTCCATGTTTTTGCTCGTTCCCTAAGCCGAATGCTTTAGAAACTTTTAAAATTAACTCAGTTAAAAATGTACACTATGGGGCCTGGAGAGATAGTACAGTGGCGTTTGCCTTGCAAGCAGCCGATCCAGGACCAAATGTGGTTGGTTTGAATCCCAGTGTCCCATATGGTCCCCCATGCCTGCCAGGAGCTATTTCTGAGCAGACAGCTAAGAGTAACCCCTGAGCAATGCCGGGTTGGCCCAAAAACCAAAAAAAAAAAGTACACTATGGGGGCCAGAGAGATAGCATGGAGGTAAGGCATTTTGCCTTTCATGCAGAAGGTCGGTGATTCGAATCCTGACATCCCATAGGGTCCCCTGAGCCTGCCAGGAGCGATTTCTGAGCATAGAGCCAGGAGTAACCTTGAGCGCTGTCAGGTATGACCCAAACCCCCTTCCAAAAAAAATGTACACTATGTAAAATAACAGTGGTCTGGCATAGGAATTAATTTTTCTCCAAAAGGCAAAGCAGTAAATAATTTAGGCTTTTTAGGCTACTCATCTCTGTCTAGGAGTTCAACTAAAAAATTAACATGACCTTTTTTTTTTAATTTTTGGTTTTTGGGTCACACCCAGTAGTGCTTGAGTGACTCCTGGCTCTATGCTCAGGAATCGCTCCTGGGGATCATATGGGATGCCAGGATTCCAACCACTGTACTTCTGCATGCAAGGCAAACACCTTACCTTCATGCTATCTCTCCGGCCCCAACATGACCTTTTCTAATAGAACTTACAGGCTATGCATCAGATTTGATCTATAGACTACATTTTACTGATTCTTAGACTAGAAACTAAAAATTTCAAGAAGAGGACAGATTTAAAAACTGGCATGGGGGGAGGCGGAGAGATGGCGTGGAGGTAGGGCATTTGCCTTGCATGCAGAAGGACAATGGTTCGAATCCCATGTGGTCCCCCGAGCCTGCCAGAGGCAATTTCTGAGCGCAGAGCCAGGAGTAACCCCTGAGTGCTGCTGGGTGTGACCCAAAATCCAAAAAAAAAAAAAAAAACTGGCATAGGGACTAAAAGTCAAGGTGCTTTCCTTGCAAGTGGCTGACAAGGCTTCAATCCCAGGCATCCCATATGGTCCCCCAGACACTGCCAGGAGTAATTCTTGTGTGCAGAGGCAGGAGTAAGCCATGATCTTTGCCTGGTATGGCAAAAATATATAGCAGATATTATTACTTAGAACTTTAGAATCATAGAATTAAAAAATTTTCAGACATCAAATTTGTTTTGGGGGAAATATCAAAAGTATAAAGAACTAAATTCTTCCTCCAGAGATAAATAATGTACATCTGCACTTAACATTCTTTTAGGTAATTCTAAATTACCCCTGAAAAGAGCCACTGTTTATCTAGTACAAATCCCTGTATACAAATGATGAAGCTGCAATCCAAAGGTTTTACATAGTTAAATGACTCATTAATTACAGATCTTTACTGAATCCCACATCTTCTGCCTCCCAAATTTGAGTATCTCTACTCAAAAGAAAGAAAAAGAGCAGCATCTTCCCTTATCAGATGATTCATATTGAACTGTGATTTACCCTTTAAGTTAGTTTTTAATTACTTTTTAATTGCATGCTTTTACGGTAAACAGAAATACTCATTTTAAAGATTTTTTTATTTTAAAGATCTTAAGGTTAATATGGAAAATCTTTTTACTTTTGTTAAATTCATATACATTCCTTTATTAAAGGAGTGTTGTGCATTAATTCAGTATTAATTTTGTTTAGTGACTAGTCTCTAATAGTTGGAAGCTTACCACAAAGATCAAGGGTGTATAATTAGGGCCGAGAAAAAACCCTGTGACAATGATAGTTGGAAACGATCACCTAAACTAGACCTGGGTGTTGAAAGGAGGTAAAGTAACATGCATGATACCACTTCAGTAGCAGTATTGCAGACCACAGTGTCGAAGAGGAAGAAAAGGAGAAGAGAGAGAGAAAGAAAAGAAAAGAGAAGAAAAATGCCTGCCATTGAAGCACACATGGTTGGAAGGATAGGAGGGAAATAGGACTTTGGTGGCAGGAAATGTGCACTGGTGAAGGGATGGATGGTGGACATTATATGACTAAAATGCAATCATGAACAACTTTGTAATTATCTCATGGTGATTCTATTTTTAAAATCATATAAAAACTACCAAAATAAACTAGATTCTGTAATCATAGGATTTACTTATTAAACTGACAACCACATAAGCATCATCACTTTATTCTGGGACTGAGAGAACTCTTCCCTAGAGTTAACATTAAACTTTCTTTTTTGTTTGTTTTGGGCCACACCTAGGGTGCTCAGGGGTTACTCCTGTCTCAGTACTTTGGAATTACTCTGATGAGCTCACAGAGCCATATGAGGTAGCAGGCATTGAACCAGGTCAACCTGAAACAAGTCAGATGCTGTACCTACTGTACTATCTCTTGGGCCCTAGCATTAATTTTTCTTAACAAGAACATTATGTCCTGTCTAGATCTGTTTGTGATAACTTTGTTTAATTATGTAAAGAGACAGATAATGATGATGATTACCATCATCATATATTAATGAAATCAAAATGTATAAAGAAAATTAATTAAAGGGAAGAAAGAACAAAAGATGTATGTTCAGGAGAGAACACTGTGTTCTCCAGAGGAGAAAAAGCCAAGAGTACATCTCACTGAAGACATAGGCCAACCTCCAGGGTGGAGAAAGCTCCTTGTATTTGTTGTAAAGTTGGTTCTATAGTTGGGCTTCTTCCAAACTACCCTGGTCTGGAGATCTTTGCATACAGAAAGATTTAATTTGGATGTTGTCACAGGGAAAAAGCCTTGGACTTTTGATGATCTTTTCATATTCTTATCACCTTAAAAAGTATTTATTTTCTGGGGCCGGAGGGATAGCACAGCAGAAGGGCTTTTGCCTTGCACATGGCTGACCCAGAACGAACTGCGGTTCGATCCCCTGGCTTCCCATATAGTCCCCCAAGCCAGGAGTGATTTCTGAGCACTTAGCCAGGTGTAGCCCCTGAGCGTTACTGGATGTGGCCCAAAAACTAAAAAAAAAAAAAAAAAGTATTTATTTTCTGATCACTTTGGACAAGAATTGGATGCTGAAAGGAGATAAAGTGATATGCATGATACCCCATCAGTAACAATTTTGCAAATCACAAAAGAAAAAAGGAAGATAGGGCTGGAGAGATAAGATGGAGGTAGTGTGTTTGCCTTGCAGGCAGAAGGACAGTGGTTCGAATCCCAGCATCCCATATGGTCCCCCGAGCCTGCCAGGAGCCGATTTCTGAGTGCAGAGCTAGGAGTCACCCCTGAGCGCTGCCAGGTATGACCCAAAAAAAAAAAAACAAAAAAGATAAAAGGAAGCATGAGAGAGAGAAGAAATATGTCTGCCACAGATGCTGGCAGGGGAGAGAGCAGGGAAGAGGGAAACTATGGACATTGGTGTCAGGAAATGTGCACTGGTGTATGGATGGGTGTTGGACATGAAAGTCAATCATGAACAACTTAGTGACTATCTCACGATGATTCAAGTAAATAATTTATTTTAAAAGTCTTTTTTTTTTTTTTTTGGTTTTTTGGGCCACACCCGGCATGCTCAGGGGTTCCTCCTGGCTGTCTGCTCAGAAATAGCTCCTGGCAGGCACGGGGGACCATATGGGACACCGGGATTCGAACCAATCACCTTTGGTCCTGGATCGGCTGCTTGCAAGGCAAACACCGCTGTGCTATCTCTCCAGGCCCCAAAAGTCTTTTTTTTTTTTTAATCTGTAAGATTCTTTGTTACCATCCCAGGTGGTAACAGAATAGAAAGGAAATTAATTATTTTTTTTTTAAAGAGAGAGAACTTCTTATATGCCATACAATGTGCTGAGTGTTTTCATTCAGGTTTTTCAGCCTTAGCAATCTTATGAGGTAGATTTTATTAATAACTCATTTCACAAGTGAAAAAATAAAATAAGCCCTGGCAAGATGATGAATAGTAACTCATGGAGTCACATAGATTGTAAGTAGTGAAAATCATAGCCTAGACATGCAATGCCACATAGACCCAAAATACAGAATGGTATTTTGTAGAATTTTATAAATAATACTCAGAGAAGGTTGTAGTATTCCTGATTCACTCCCATTGTTCCCTCCCATCCACCAAAAACAAGTACGTAGGTCCTATAATTCTAGAATTGACTGTCAATCAACAGAGAAAACAAAACAAAAGCAAAAACAGGGATATTAGAGACAGTATAAAATCTTGGGGCTGGAGAAATAGAGTAGGACTCTTGCCTTGCACTCAGCTGACCTGTGTTCAATCTCTGGCATCTCATATTGTCCCCAGAGCTCTGCTAGGAATAGTTCCTGAGTGCAGAACCAGGAGTAACCTGAGCACTACCAGTCGTGGTCCCAAAAACAAAATCACACACACACAAAAAAAAAATTATTTTGTTCTGATTTTGAGACATATATAGCAGTGGTGCTCAGGAGTTACTCAAATCTCTGCATTCAGAAATTACTCTTGGTGGGCTCAGGATCGAATCCTTGTCTGCTGTGTGCAAAACAAACGTCCTCCCCACTGTGCTATTGCTACAGCTCCCCCAATAATAATAAAAAGCATTAAGCCTTGTTTCTCTCCCCCACCTTCTCCAGTTTCTATCTCTCTTGTTTCACTCTCCTAGTAAATATTTCTTATACCTCAGATAGGCCAAGCACCATGCAACCCCATAGAAATTTCTCTAGTATGGTTCTGTACTGTTCTTGTTCTTTTATTAGGTCCCATTCTATCTCCTCCTCTCAGTAATAATGAAATAGTCATCTTCTCAGTTTCCCCACCTAAATCTTCCTATCCGTGTCCTAATTCTTTCATTTATTTACTCTCATCTGATAACATACCTATTCTCTGGCTGCAGTCTTTTCCTCCTTGCCTCTCTTTAAGCCCACTATTTCCTCAAGGTTAGGTCATTTCCTCCTACCATTAACTTCAGCTAAAAATGTAAATGGTCTCTAGCTCCAGTTTATTCTCTACCAGTTAGTCCTATTTACTGGCGGAGTTATTCATCTTCCTAAATCATTGACCTAGCCATTAATGACTCTCCTTTCCCTCCAGTACAAATTCCAAACTGCATCTGGAATTTAGACTGTCATCACTTAGCTTCCTCTAACCCTCACTTACACAGTCACTTCATACCAGCCTGCCTAAACTACATACTTGAAGATGCTTTTTTTGTCTCTCTGCCATCTGAATCACTTTTCTGTGCCACCAGCTCTACTTGCTTTTCAAGAGTCCATTTTCAATGCCATGCTGAAGTCTGCCTTGATCTAAACTTTCCTTCCCTTACATCCCCGGAGCCAGGAGTGATTGTTTTCTCCACTGAATTCTTATTCCTTTTATTTGTGCTTCTCTTGTGTTTCTTATCTCATTGACTGAATACTTCTTTGTATTCACACAATACCAACATTTGTACTCAGAAGGTAACTAAAAGAACTGTATATTCACAATGGAATACTACTCAACTATAAGAGTAGATGAAATCCTTCAATTTACTGCTCATGTTTATGGAACTAGATCATGCTGAATGAAATGAGTTAGAGGAAAGAAAACAAATACAAAACAGTTCCTCTCATAAATGGATTAAAGAGAAATATAGTAAGGGGGAAAATGGTAACAACCAGAGAATTGGTCTACAAAACTGAGTTTGCTAAGGGGTTGGGAATACAAGGGGATCTAAATAAATTGGTAGCGGAGCGCTGCCAATCTGGTGATGGATGTGATATTGGAACATTGTATGCCTGAAACATTACTGTTAATTAACAGTATTGTAAATTATGGTGCCAACATTAAAACTGAAAAAACTTTTTAGAAAATAATTATATAATAAGAGGCCAGAGAAATAGTACAGTAAGTAAGATGCTTACCTTGCACAGAGCTGACTCAGATTTAATCCCCAGCACATGTATGGTCTCCTAAACTTGCTAAGAGTGATCTCAGCACAGAAGCAGCACAGCTGGGTGTGATCCAAAAGCCAAAAAAGAAAAAAAAGAATTATATGTATTAATTGTACACATAGACAGTAGACAAGCTCAGTGAAAAGAGAAACTTGGATTATTTCTTTCCTGTTCTCTATTTCCAACCCTTAGCATATAAGAAAAACTCATAGGGAACATAGGATCCTGGGGATGAAACCTCTGTTGGGCATATGCAAAGCAAGTGCCTTACCCACTAGCAGGGGTCCTCAAATTTTTTAAACAGGGGGCCAGTTCACTATCCCTCAGACTATTGGAGGGTCTGACTATAGTAAAAACAAAACTTATGAATGAATTCTTATGCACACTGCATATATCTTATTTTGCAATGAAGAAACAAAACAGATACAAATACAATAAGTGGCCCGCGGGCCATAGTTTGAGGACCACTATAGTGTCTCTCTAGCCCCTTTTATGAAAATTTCTTGAGAGAAAACCATCTAACCTTAATACAAAGAGTGCTTTTACCTCGTCTGAGCAATTGCCGTGTTTTTTACCTTATGGACATTGTGAATGTTTAACTTAACACTCTCTGGTTAGCTGCCAAAAGCTCAAAGCCAAATTTTGGTCCACCCATAACAAATGTGCTCTATGCCTCATTAACTTCATTTCTGGCTCCAGTTTATGTCTGATCAAATTATTATTTCCTCTTATGAAAATCTTAATTCATGCTTTTATTTTTGTCGTAAACAAATGTATACTGAAAATGTAGTTTTATGATATATGTATATAAAACCATCATTGATATTTTATAGTTATATCATGTAGATTTTCTAAGGCTATATTTTTTTCTGCATGGGTGTTTTATGACATTTTTGTGGTAGGGGGGCTACATCAGGTACTGCTCAGAGCAAATGCCCTACCCACTTTTGGTGCTGTTGCTCCAGCTCCTCAGGGGCTATTTCTGGCTCTGGGCTCTACGACTGTATAATGCTAGGGACTTAACCCAGGCCTCTGACGTACAAAGCATATGTTCAGCTCATTGAACTATCTTTTCAGCTCACCTATAACTTTTTTGAAGGATTTTGATGATATGGAAATGCTATGCCATAAAATTTTATTATTTTAATGTGTAACTAAGTGGCAAGACAAAATAACTGATCTAATGGTCAGAATTATTAAATTTATCTCATAATTCTAGCCAGTCTTTCACAGAAACACTATTTTATTACTTTGTGATGTTTAGTAATACTATTTTGCTGCCAAGACAATGCTTAGCAGTTAACTCTTTGTTGGCCTCAGTCACTGTGTTATCTTTCATACTGAGATTTATTCTTGCCTTTATTAATGCCTTATCTTGTGATTAGCTGATTGTCTGCATATTAATTTTATCATGCAACTTGTCTTGCTCCTACTCAAAGTTAGTGAGGCTATTGTTTGGGCAAGATAATATAAATGGATGTTTGTTTCCAAACCTCATTTGTTTTGATAGTTTGGGGTTCTTTTCTTAGATTCTAATTATCTCACTAAAGTTTTAATTTTATATTTAATAACCTCTGAGTCAAATTATTTGGCCTTTTCTATAACTCTTTGAGCATGTAAAGCAGACAGTTGACTAATGCAAACGCAAAATCTTATAGATTACTTATTTGTGATGATTCTAACAAATCATTGTTAAAACTAGGACAAAATCTGGGATCCGAAGCCATATAGTGGCACTTGCTTTACACATAGCCAACCATACTCTGGACACTGCTGGGGGGAGAGGGGAGGAGGGGTGAGGGAGGAGGGGGGAGGGAGGAGGATGGGGGGGAGGGAGGGAGGTATAGGGGGAGGGATGGAGGGAGGAATGAAAAGAAAAAAGAAAAGAACAAGGACCAAATCCAGATCTTCTGATTCCTTTGCCACACAACCTTACAATGCCATAAGAATTTCTGGCATGTTTTGTAAAATTAAAAAATATCCACGAGTGGTGAGACTGCCCAGGCACCATGTTTTCTAGCCCCTTAGGCGAACAGGTCTGATGAGCAGGATAGCATAGAGAAATAATACCAAGCAGTCAGCAAAGATATTCATCAGAGTCAGCCTACTTTTTGCTTCATGCCTCTCTCTCTGCCCAGTCCAAAGCCATAACTCTTTTCTTTATTCAAACTATCTCCCAAATCGTGGAGGGGGAAGGTCAAGTCAGATACAAAGTAGCTTTTACAGCTCAAAGAAGCTGGTAGTGGAAGTTGGGGGAACACCTTTGTTTAGGCTCTTACCTAGGTTCACCTTATAATATATAAACATTACATGGACATTATTTTACCATTCAAGCTTAGTGATGAAAATGGGCAGATGTGCATCACTCTATTCATCATTCAGAAGCATTAGGAGTGGATTTCCCTATACTGGCCTCAGAATTTTCTGTTCATGAAATTATAGTTCCTTTTAATCACTATCATTTTCAATCATTGTCACTTCTAATTACTGTTACTTTCATTACAGAATAAGGAAATGATATTTTGTCTTAGCTCTTAAAAATTTTTTGGTTGGCCCGGAGAGATAGCACAGCGGTGTTTGCCTTGCAAGCAGCCGATCCAAGACCTAAGGTGGTTGGTTGGAATCCGGTGTCCCATATGGTCCCCCGTGCCTGCCAGGAGCTATTTCTGAGCAGACAGCCAGGAGTAACCCCTGAGCACCGCCGGGTGTGGGCCAAAAACCAAAAAAAAAAAAGAATATTTACTCTTAGGCACCAAGTAAACATTTTATAATTATATTTCATTTTTACCCAAACTTTGTAATATTGTCTGTTTATTATCCCAATATTTTAGCCAGGTATCTTATTCAATTGTCTTCTTCCTCTTTCAGCTTCTGGAATTTCTGAGCAGCCTTGATCAGGATAGATGGACCCTGTAGTCTTGAGCTACATGGACAGTCTTTTACGGCAATCAGATGTCTCACTATTGGATCCACCAAGCTGGCTCAATGACCATATTATTGGGTTTGCTTTTGAGTACTTTGCCAACAGTCAGTTTTATGATTGTTCTGACCACGTCTGCTTCATCAGCCCTGAAGTCACCCAGTTCATCAAGTGCACTTGCAACCCAGCAGAGTTGGCCGTGTTCCTTGAACCCCTGGACCTCCTGCACAAGAAAGTTGTATTTTTAGCCATCAATGATAATTCTAGCCAGGCAGCTGGGGGAACCCATTGGAGTTTATTGGTTTATCTTCAAGAAAAAAGTAGCTTTTTTCATTATGATTCCCATAGCAGGAGCAACTCAGTTCATGCAAAGCAGGTAGCAGAGAAACTGGAGGCTTTCTTAGGCAGAAAAGGAGACAAAGTAGTCTTTGTTGAAGAGAAAGCTCCTGCTCAACAAAACAGCTATGACTGTGGGATGTATGTGATATGTAATGCTGAGATCTTGTGTCAGAACTACTTCAAGCAACAACCAGAATCATTATTACAGCTACTTACTCCTACATACATCACAAAGAAAAGAGGAGAATGGAAAGATCTCATCGCCAGACTTGCTAAAAACTAGCTATTGACATAATTGTTGACTTATCAAGTCTCCTCTTTCTGCCTATTCCATTTATTGGATGACTGCAGTCACAGTGCCTGAGGGAAGATGCCTGGTAGAGGGAAACTTAGTGTTCTGAGTTCTTCTTCACAGTATCAAATCCTGTGCTTTATTCTAGTGGAAAGTTTCACCTTGACCCTAACTTGAGGAGCCACCAGGGCTATGGCTCAGTGGTAGAGCACTTGCCTTGCAAGTGTGAGACCCTGAGTTTGATCCTTGGCACCATAAAAATAAAATAGCCCTAACTTAAAACAATCTACTGGCTGTAAACTGCTCAAAAATATCCTACAGTTATACACCAACCCCCCTTTTTTTAATTACCTTAAATAATTCCCTTTTGGTCTTGCTTACACAAATTGGCTTTCCAAAGGAAAACACAGTAACCTATAAAACAAATCAAGAAATGTGCATTCTGGGGCCGGAGAGATAACATGGAGGTAAGGCGTTTACTTTGCCTTGCATGCAGAAGGTCGGTGGTTCGAATCCCAGCATCCCATATGGTTCCCCGAGCCTGCCAGGATCAATTTCTGAGCATAGAGCCAGGAATAACGCCTGAGAACTGTCAGGTGTGACCCAAAAACCAAAAAAAAAAAAGTGAATTCTACAGGAATACAAAAAGAAAACATAGAAGAACCATAATCTTAATTCACCACCTACTTTCTGAGAAAGATCAACTATCTAGAAGCAGCCTAGGACTTAAGATTCAAAAATTCAAGATCTATGTTCGACCCAGAGCTGTTAGACCGGGAGCTGTTTGACCGAGAGTTGTTCCCGCTCCTGCAGTCGCTGCCGCTTCGACTGCAGCATTTTTGTGGTGACAGTCATCTCCTTTCCTTCATACTCTTTCTCTTCCATCATACTGGTCGCCTTTCTTTTTATTCTGCCCTCACGGCTCAGGCTGTGGTCCAAAACCCAAAAAAAAATGAAAGACAATTGTTCAGCCGATCCAGGTGGTTGACTAAGGAATCCCACAGCTCGAACCCCGCGTCCCATATGGACCCCTGCTGCCTTAACATAAACCATTGTTTCCCTGTGTTGGTGTGCGGAGCCGAGGGGAGGTCGCTCTGGGCCCAGCCTGGCTCCCGAAGCCCCTACGGTCCGGCAGAGAGACCACTCCGATTCACAGAGCAGTCAGATCAAATCTAGGTAGGCCATGTGCAAGGCAAGGGCCCTACCGGCTGTGCTATTGCTCAGGTCCCAATTAAAAATAAGTTTTTAGGGACTGGAGCAATAGCACAGCGGGTAGGACCTTTGCCTTGCATGTGGCTGACCAAGTTCGATCCCTGGCATCCCATATGGTCCACTGAGCCTGCCAGGAGTAGCAAGAGCACCAGCAGGTATGGTCCAAATAAATTTAATAAAATAAATTTATCTGGGAGCAGAAAAAAAAAAACAAGATCTAAATGTTAGGAGAACCATTTATTAAGTTCTGTGCTCTTTGATTCACCGCACAAAGGATTTCCTGGCCTTCTGTACAACTTTGCCAATATTTGACAAATGTGATATTAGCCAATCTTACCGCTTCAATTAATCAGCTTTCATGCTTTAAAAAAGTGAGGTATTTTGAGTAAATTCATTAAAATAAATGCCTGTAGTAGACCTCTTTGCACAGTGAATGGGTTGACTTGTTACTTTAGACTAGTAACAGCTTTGCTTTGCTTTGTCTATTAAGGTGCTTGCCTTGCATAGGACTGACCCCGGTTCAATCCCTGGCACCACATAAGATTCCGCCACCCCCAAACCCACCAGGAATTATCTCTGAGCACAGAGCCAGAAATAAAACATGAGCACCACTAGGTGGGACCCCAAAACCAAAAATAGTAATATTCATAAAACTCATTGCTGTATCTCCTCATAGTTACCTGTCCTTTTAGATACATTTTCCCCCCAGGAGTCATAGTTTTTTCTCTTTTGTTTTCCTATTTTTATTCTGACATAATATTGTTTTCAGTATATGGTGATTTCAGGATTATTGTTTATCTGAAATTTACAGACTTTTTTTTTTGGAATATAAAGGGAAAAAGTGAACTTGGTGCTTTCACTTAACTTAAACTACAATGTAATATTTTTTTAATGTGGCAAGAGTAAAAAGAAATGCTATTCTTTCTAAAATGTGGGTTGTATGTTTTTTCAGAGTTGTTTCAAATAATTAACCAGCTAATGTTTTGAGTACACACATTTAGATTGCAATGTTTGAATCTTGAAGACCAAAGACTAGCTTTAGTCATGAAACTTATTTCAGGTGCCTCCCCTGCTCCCAGCCCTCGTGGCCTAAAATAACTTCACCACTGAGTGACCACAGACATTAACTCAGTTCCTTTTAGTCAGGGAGAAAAGCAAAGTAAGTATAAATAAGTACAGGTTACATACAATCAGGCCTGAGTGAACAGGAGTTGAAACTGAAAGTCAAAGAGAAAGCTACCAAAATTTTCCATTTCACATGAAGAGATAAAAGAAGACTTGATGGAAGCCTAAGGCAGGAAAAAAAAAGATTAGGAACTGGCAGTCAGCCCTTGCGTGAGATAGGAGCAATAAGAGCCGTGACAGGTTATGGAGTCAGGCCAAAAGTGTAGCTAGAGATAAGAGAACAATACAGTAGTCCCCTTATCCATGGTTTCAGTTACCCGGAGTTGGCATGGTCTGAAGATACTACATACAATAACATGTTTTGGGGTTCAGGGTTGTGGCTCAAGTGGTAGAGTACATACTTCATATGTGTGAGACCCTGGTTTCAGTCCAAGTACCACATGCCCCACACTAGTACCACAGGGTGTAATAAAACATTTTTGAGAAATCATATTCACAAAACTTTTGAAATTGATGTTATTGCTATTATATAATCTCTTGCTGTGCCTAATTTGTAAATTAAATTTTTATCATCAGTATATTTACATTAAAAAAAACCAGGTTTGGAGGAATAGTACATTGGGTTGGTTCCTTGCCTTGTATACAACTGATCCAAGTTTTATATCCAGAACTGCATATGGTAATATCCCCAGCACCCCCAAGCCCAGGAGTGATCTCAGAACAGTCAGAAATAAGCCCTGAGCACCTTTAGGTGTGGCCCAAAAAAAAAAAAAAAAAAAAAGCATAGTATATATGGGACTCAGTAATGACTATGATTTCAAGTGTCTATTGCAGGGGTTTCAAACTCAATTTATCTGGAGGCCAAAGGAGGCAAAGTCTGGGTGAGGCAGGGCCGCATAAGGGATTTCGCTTACCGAATATTCGCAATAAAAAAATCGCATTAAACATTTGCATGCCCCGAACGGAACTGCTCGGGGTATGTGAATGTTTAATACGATTTTTTTCTTACTAATGCGATTTTTATTGCAATTGTTTGGTAAGCAAATACTGCGATATTTGAAGGCTGGCCACGGGCCACAAAATGTTGTACGGAGGGCCGCAAACAGTCCGCGGGCCATGAGTTTGAGACCCCTAGTCTATTGGGTGTTAAGGAGTATATTCTCTGCATTTGTGAGGGGTGTGGGGACCAATGTATTATTGCAATAGATGCTGACTTACACATCTAGACTGTGAAAGAGTCAAGTCCTCCTTGTGAACAGTTGACCTCTTTCTTGATAATGCAAATTATGTCTAACTTGGGAAAAGAGACCAACTATACAACATGCTTGGACTATGCCAAAGGTTAATCTTCTATAAAATTCTGAGTATTACAAACATTGAGTAAAACATTTATCAGTCTCAGCATTGCAGATGTCAAGAAATCTTAGTTTTTTGTATTAAATACTGCATCTCTCTGTACTCCCTCCTAATAATCCACACACACTCCCTCGTCCTTCAAGAAAACTGCTAACACACACACACACATACACACACACACACACACACACACACACACACTCCTCCTTCAAGAAAACTGCTAATGCAGTCTCTATCAAGGAAATCTTCCTGAGACTTCAGGCTGAAGTTTATTAGACCTGAACCTTCAATATGCTCAAAATCATTTACCATTTTGTGTCCCTCTTCCCACTAAAAAGTATTTTTAATTTAGTCACCTTGAAATTACAAAGTTCTTCATGACTGGGTTTCAGTCATACATTGTTTCAAAAACAATCCCTTCACCAAGGTCCTTTTCCCTCCATCAATACCCCCTGCCTACCATCCCACCCCTGTTTGTTTTCTACCCACCAGTTTGCTTCTAAAAGTTTTTTTTCCTAAATTTTTATTGAAACATTGTTATTTACCAAGTTCATAATATGGTCCTTTCAGGCATTAAATGTTCAAAGATCAATCCCACCACCGTGTGACCTTTCCTTCACCAATGCCTAGTGTCTACCCACCATCAGAGCCTTTCTCCATGCAAGAATCAACAAATTTAATTTGTATTGCTTGTTATAACATAAGGCAAGAGGTATTATCAAAACTTAGATCGGGGTGGGAGAAAAATAAAACTTAGATCACCCCAGGTCAACAGGACTACCTAGAAAGTATTAGTCATTATTTTCTTTTGGAGCTTGATGAAGGAGCTGGGCGTTTTGTGCCAGAAAAATGGCGATGGTGAGCAGGGCTGCTGAGATTTTCAGATGTTCGAGGTGAGTGCAGAGGTGCTTGGCATAAACCCATTTTGCAAGGAAAGACCCAGAGTTAATCTCACCTGAGAGGATTTAGCTGCTCATATTTAATTTCAGAGCTGGGTCATTTCTATTGGAGGGTATAGGTAGTGGCATAAGTTCATCAGCTTCAACTATAGCTAATTTTATATATAGGCCAGTATCTTCGCTGCAAAAATCAACATATAGGTAGGCAACTCCTGGGTCTGGATCAGAGATTAGTTGCAATTCTTTCACACCTGAAGTAGCTGAAACCGTGCTTCACATGCTGAACTACTTCAAGTCCAGAATTAATTTAGGTCCAGATTCACCTGGCCCTCCTACTCACTAGACCTACCACTATGCACTGTCCCCCACTTTTCTTCAAATCAGGTTTTGCACTGTGGTTTACAGTAGCATCGCTGTTAGGGTTTTAAACATAACACCTGACCATCTTTCAGCACCACCTTCTCCAAACGCTTCCCTCCGCCACAGTCATTACCCACTCCTTGGCCTATCCTCCAGACCCACAAGCACAATTGTGACATGCTTCCTACTAAGACCAGTTCTCCTTTGTTTCCATTGTCTTTGTGTTATCTCACCATTATGTTTTTTTTATGTATCACATATGAAAGAGATTATTCTGAGTCCATCTCTCTCCCTTTGACTAACTTCATTCAGCATGAGTCTCTCCAGGTTCTTACATATAGCAGAAAATTGCGTGACTTTATCTTCTGGAGTGGTAATATCCCATTGTGTATATGTACCATAGTTTCTTTAGCCAGTCATCTTTTTTTTCATTCCACTAAAATGTTAAAAGAGTCCTGAAGACTAGGGACATTGATCCCCGATGATTGATATAGAACCTGACATATAGATATTACTTGGTACTTGGCCAATGAATAAATGAAATAGGGAAGCATTTTATAAATAAATATATATCATCTTCCCATGGCAATGCAGCAAAAATCAGAATGCTATCTTAATTAGCATATCATTTTATGCTTGCCTAAGAACAAACTTATGGGGGAAGGTTTGATGAACTTAAGCAACCTAATAGAAAAGAAGGAACTTACTAAACTCAACAGTCATCTCTTCAACTTATCTGCTGAGTTCTTATACACTGTAACTTTTTACATAGTTGCAGTCCATATGTAAGCAGTTTCGAATTCTCCTTTTTACAAATTTCCATCCTTAATTATTGTCTACTTGTTAAGTTTTGAGGTAACACGGAGTGACATTGGCTGATAGATCATATTTTGCTCGGTCATTTCCCTATCGTTAGGTCTTAGGCAGTGAGTAGCCATGCTGCCTGCATTCTTCAGGAGTAAGTTTTTCATTCCAAAGCATCTCTTTGAAGAATACAAAAGTAGAATGGAGACCTCCACACTATGAACAGTATGTATCCCTTAGAGGCCTGAGAGATAGTATAGCCTGTAGGGCATTTGCTTGTATGAGGCCAACCCACATTTGATCCCCAACATCCCATGTGGTACCCTGAGTACCACCAAGATTGATCCCTAAACTCAACCAGGAGTAAAACCTGAGCATAGCTGAGTGTGGCACAACACACACACACACACACACACACACACACACACACACAATGCATATCACTTTGTATAGAGAGCCTGAAAGTTTTCAAAAGATTTCACTGGTGAACATTCAAAGGTCAGAAGCACGAATTTTGGGATTTGATCCCTAGAAGAACTCCATGGTTCCCTGAGAACTACAGAACATTCCCTCAGCACTGCTGGATGTACCTCATGTATAGGGACCAGAGAGAGAGTATAACAGTCAGGGTGCTTGCCTTACAAATACATCTAATGCTGATTCCAACACCACATAGAATCCCCCCAGCCCTCCAGAAGTGTACCCTGAGAACAGCCAGGAGTAAGCCCTGAGCACCATTATGTGTAACTCCCCCCCAAAAGTACAGTACCAACAAAAAAATGTATCATATAAACCTTTATATAATTACAAGGTACCTACAACAGGTTTTTATACTTATTTACCTTATTTCCTGAAGATTAATAGAGAACAGCAAATGCTGTGCTCTTCCTATGCACCGGGGACTCCTTTGGGTTTTACATGTTTTCCCATCAGTGATCATAAAACTAAACTAGAGACTATTAGCCTCCTTCTAGAGAAAACTTAGGTTTGCCTGTTAAGTAATTGATGGGGTTTAAGTATCACTGTCCTGAAGCCTGAGCTTATGCTCTTTTACAACCTTCCCTTTTTTGGCTCCAGTTGTTGCAATGACTGAGGCTCTTGCACACTTAGTTGTGGCACTTGTTGGTTGAGTTGAGTTCTTGTGCTTGTACATATCCTTGCCAAGGATCCCTATCGTCTGGCTGAGGGGTTCCTGCACATTGTGTTCTCCAGGGATCACACACCTGCTCTAGAGATGCACTGGAGATTGCACTCACTGATGTGGCCATCGGTTCCCTGACAACAGAGCTGATGGGACTGTATTCAGTGAATTAGGGATTAAACTGTCATGGTCTCCCCTAGCAAGGCAAGCACTTTTTATTTGTGGGGGGGGGGGGGAGTAGGGGATGGGGTTCCCTGAGCTTCTCAGGACTTATTCCTGGCTTTCCTCAGGGATCACTCCTGGCAGGGCTCAGGGGACCCTATGTAGTATCAAGAATCAAATCTGGATCTGCTTCATGCAAGGAAAGTGCTGTACCCACTGTATCTTTCCTCTGAGCCCCAAAATAGCATTTATGAGCCATTCTTCAGGCCCCTCAACCCATTTCTCCTAACCATCATGATGGCAGTATCTTTTGTTTGATTCTTTTTTTTGGTTTGGTTTTTGGGTCACACCTAAACACTCCCCATAACACTCAGAGTTACTCCTGGCTCTGCGCTCAGAAGTCGCTCCTGGACGGTTAGAGGATCATATGGGATGCCAGGATTCCAACCAGGGTCTGTCCTGTGTTGGTCACGTGCAAGGCAAATTAACACCTTACCAATGTGCTATCGCTCTGGCCTCTCATCCAGTGATTCTTAAGGGATACTGAGATGCTGGCTGGCCAGGTGATACTAGGGATCAATATGGGCCTCCTGCATACAAACCATGAACCTTAATCTTTTTGGTTTTGTTTTGTATGGGAACCACACTCAGCTGTGCTCAGGGGTTACTCCTGGCTCTGCACTCAGAAATTGCTCCTGGCAAACTTGGGATGGGATACTGATAACGAACCTGGATCAGCTGCAAGCAAATGCCCAATCCACTGTGCTATCCCTCAGGCTTTTACCCTAGTCTTGAGCTATCTCGTCAGCTCACAAAACTAAATTTAGAAAGATAATGCAAGCCTAGCAGAATTATAGATCTGTACCTCTCCTGCCTATAGACAAATTTAGCCAGTCCTTCCTTACTCAAAGTGGCTGCTGGGCAAGATGTGACTTGGGGTGGGGGTGGGGGGAGAAATCCAGTTCTCAGCCCCTTTTGTACAAAGGAGTCCAGAATACATTATCTGCAGCTCTGAAATATCCTCTAGAGGTCTCTAATATGCAGAATGATCTACTTCTGGTCTTTTTTCTTCAGGCCATTAAGTTTGTTGGCATTGATGAATTTCCTGTGGCAAGGAAATCATTCTTTCTGTTGTCAGCTATTCTAGAAGTCAGCAGACCGATGCAGTTGGTTATTAAAATTATACCTGCTGATATTCTGAGGTCAAAGTCCTACTCTCCTGCTGTCTACTTCAGTGATTTCCCCCTCTGGGTGGTTAGACTCCACACCCACCCAACTCCAGGGTTGTTGGCAATGTCAGGGGACTTTTAGCTCTCATGAATTAGGAGTGAGTGTGGTAGGAGTCAGTGGGTAGAGGACAAATGTATGACTAAGCAGCTATAATATAATTTAGTCTTCTCCTCATAACAGAATTATGCCCCCAAAATGTCAGTAGTGAGGAGGCTGAGAAATTGTTCTAGATTAATTGACTTTGCTTGCTAAACCAATATTCCTCTTATTGCCAAACCAATATTCTTAAACCATGGAAGAGTCTACACTCCTCAGTTTCAAAAGCTCCAGGGGTTCTTTGTTGTGTCTCTCACATCCTGAGAGGTTTATTGTCTGATTGTTTGGGTCTACACAATAGGGACTCACTCCTGGCTCTGCTTTCAAGGATCACTCCTGGCAGTGCATGAGGGACCATACAGGGTGCCAGGGCTTGAATCCGGGTCTTCAGCATACAAGGCAAACACCGTGCCCACTGTACTATTTCTCGAACTTCAGGTTCCTGAGAGGTTTTGCCCCTTAACATCTGTTCCCTGACAGACACTCTCTCCACTGGTTTGCATTTGCACCATACCCTACACCACCATCTATATGCCTACCTTGTCTTCCAAACACATGTTTTGTAGGGCTCTTCTCCACATCTCTAATCCACATCTTTCTTGTTCTCAGAAGCAGTATATACAGCATTGCCCTCATAGTGATTGTCTGTTCATATCCTACCCTCTGTGCTTTACCTGGCTGTTCATGTCTTATGCAGTTACATTCCCTCTCTCTGACCTCATTTAGTCCCCTGAAGGGGGCCTCATGACATTTTGAATGTGCTGGCCTCCGTTTCCACAATGCAAAGTATGAAAATGATGCTGGTTGGCTGTGACTCTCTTAAGAGATTTGGAGTCAGATGAGATGTTTTTAAGTAGCACTCTGTACAGGGCCCAGAAAAGTACATAAACCCTACCGAAGCATATGCTCAGGATCCTATGGAAAGTGCTTAATAAATCTTTTAAACATAAAACCCCCAATGAGATTGTGCCAACCAGACTAGCCTGGCCTTTGGCACTATCAGCGAGGGAAAACTTCCATCAGAAATCCTACACTCATGAACACGCAGTCACGCTAGAGTGACTCCAGGAGCAGCGGGTGTCACATTCTCCCAACACAGGGCCTGCCACAGCCTCTGCATCGAACAAGTTAATGAACAGCTTGCAATGCTTGTCCGCTCTGGCCCGATTTAGAAACCCGTCAATAAGATAAGACAGCAATGTGCCAGGCTTGTTTTCCTAGGGTCCCAGCTGTTTATCCCCCCTCAAATGCAGTCACTGAGATAGAGGAGGCAATGCTAGCTAGCATCTGCAGAAAAGTCAGTCAAGCGTGGGTGAGGCTGCAGCCTAACCTTTGCCCCCAGCAGAGAAGAGCCTCTTCTCAGATGCTTTGAGAGAAGGGAAGGGGGCCTGGCATTCCAAACAGACCAAGCTTGGCTTTGAGCCAGACACAGAGTGGCAAACAAGAAGGAAGACATTCCAGGAAGGCAAGGAGCCCTGCCCTCCTGCCAACGCAGAGGCAGCCCAGCAAGCGTGGCCTGCTGGGCGTCAGGTGTGCCCTGACTTTGTGGAGGTCAGGCTCATAGAGGCACAGATTCAGGTTTCTCTGCATTACCACTTCAGAGGAGGTTCTGGTGCCTCCCCTTCCAGTCCAGTGGACAAGGAATGCATAGCTGTTTGACTATGAGTTTTCTCAGCACTGGGGCCCAGTGCCTGGCCTCTAAGTGAAGGCAGGAGGCCGTGAGGGTACCTCCTGAAATCACACCCACGGGAGCCAGATTTCAGGACCCTGAGTAGATAACAGACAATGCGGGCAATTCAGAGGAATGCCTGGGTTTGTGTCCCTGTTGGAAAAGAAACTGAATTATTCCCTACCCTTTGTCCCTGATACTTAGCAGTAACTCACACTTGTTCATCATCATCACTGCCATTTCTGCAACTGGTTGACTGTGAGGACTGGAGAACCCCTGGAAATGCATTTCCTCAGATTTACCTCAGGCTTTTTCTCAAGCTGCAAAAGCAAAGGAAAAAGAAAGGGGCAACAGTAGGGGAAAGGACAGAAATGACCTTGAGGGCACTGTGGCAGAGAGGACTAGGTACTGTGTGTGTGTGTGTGTGGGTGAGAGAGAGAGAGAGAGAGAGAGAGAGAGAGAGAGAGAGAGAGAGAGAGAGAGAGAGAGAGAGAGAGAGAGAGAGAGAGAGAGAGAGAGAGAGGAAGGGAGGAAGGGAGGAAGGGAGGAAGGGAGGAAGGGAGGGAGGAGAGAACGCACACCTTTATGTTCTATTCTACAGGGCAGGTAGAGGTTTTGTATATGTGAGCCTGCATATGACTTGTTGAATGAAGTCATTAATGTGACTTTTTCCTGTTGGAGTTTGCTGCCACCTAATGGTAAAGTGGGAACCATTTCCTCTTGGAGATGGGCTGCCTAACCCAGAGCCTTCTGGGACATTTCTCTGACATTTCTAGAATGTCAGTTTTTCAGCCCACCATCTAGGGGAGAGGCAATGTAGATCCACGGCCTCAGGGCTGGAGCAATAACACAGAGGGTACAGTACTTGCCTTGCACTCAGCTGACCCAGCATGATCCCCGCAACATAGATGGTCCCCTAAGCTCACCAGCAATGCAGAGCCAGAAGTAAGCATACAGGTGTGTCCTCAAAACCTATATTTTTATTCACAACCTCACCAGCTCAATGGGTGTCCTGATGCTAGAGTAACCTGGTAAGAGGGACAGAGCCAGCTGACTGGGAGCCTAGATATGCACATAAGAGCAATTTGGGGGAAATGGATGTTGCTCTTGGAACACCCTCATTGTTTTCTTTCCTCCTCCCTTCTTCCCCTCCTCTCATTCTTAAATTACCTTTCACTAGAACTTCTGCCCCTTCTAAGGCCTAGACCCAAGTTACAAAGCCTGAGGATCCTGTATAACATATGTCTTTTTCGCCATTTCTCTGAATTTAAGGTAGTTGTCATTCTCTTCTACTGATAGTTTCATAGAAATATAAATATAAAGCTAAGTTTCTTATCTACAGTGCTACTATGGAGAGTGAGAGAGGTTGTTATGGGCATAAATGATAAGCCATGTTTTACTGCATGTAACACCTATGTGTTTATTTCCTTTAGCCAAAGAAAACACCAGATTTCAGCACATACTTAGTTTACCAGTCCTAGTAGTCTCTAAGAATTATATTTAAGGGGTGGGAGAGATAGCATGGAGGTAGGGTGTTTGCCTTGCATGCAGAAAGATGACGGTTCGAATCCCAGCATCCCATATGGTCCCAAACCTGCCAGGAGCGATTTCTGAGCGTAGAGCCAGGAGGAACCTCTGAGTGCTGCCGAGTGTGACCCAAAACAACAACAACAACAAAAAGAATTATACTTAAGAGCATTGTGTAAAATTAAAACTGTCTTCTGCCAGATCTCAGCTTAGTATCTAAGAATTACAATGTAATATATATGAGAGAAAATTACATAAAATCAAAACTTCTTTCTGCCTTCCACTCCAGACACTTTTAAAAAATAGTTGTATTGGAGCCACTGTTTGCAGTGCTTGAGAAACCTGGAGTCACTTCCAATGATGCAGATCAGACAGTTCAATGATCAGTTGCGATGGTGTCCTTGGTATTCTTGGCCACACTCAGTGGCACTCAGGAAGCATGTGGAGGTGAAGAGTGAACTCAGGGTCTTGCACACGATTAGCATACGCCATTATCACTTAAATCACACCCCAAGAAATGTAAAAAATAATTATGCTACACAAATCCTGCTGTCTTGACCATTTTGTATAGTTTTTCAGTGTGAAGTGCATTCATTCAAAGCACTGCCCTTTAGTTCCAGAACCTTCTTTTGTCTCACATTGCTGAAATATAGTACCAAATACTCACACTCATTCCTCTGCTACAGCTCCTGGCAATCAATGCTCTTCTGCTTTGCTCCATTTGACTATTGTAAGACTCTTTTTGTTTGTTTGTTTGTTTTGGGGTCACACCTGGCAGCGCTCAGAGGTTACTCCTGGCTCTACACTCAGAAATCGCTCCTGGCAGGCTTGGGGGACCATATGGAATGCCAGGATTCAAACCACCATCCTTCTGCATGCAAGGCAGATGCCTTACCTCCATGCTATCTCTCCGGCCCCCATTATAAGACTCCTATAAATGGGTCTTACAATATCTATATTTTTTGTTACAAGCTTATTTTACTTAGCATTTGTTCTCACAGTTCATCCATGTTGTAATGTGTATCAGACTTTCCTCCCTTTTTAAAGCTGAGTAGTATTCCTGTGTGTGTGTGTGTGTGTGTGCCATGTTTGCTAAACATTCATCTCTAAACAAATATGGCTGTTGTGAATAATGTGCTATGAACAAAAAATATCCAGAGTTCTTAAATTCTATTTTCAGGGACCGGAGAGATAGCATGGAGGTAGGGCATTTGCCTTGCGTGCAGAAGGACGGTGGTTTGAATCCCGGCATCCTGTCCCATGTGATCCCCCGAGTCTGCCAGGAGTGATTTCTGAGCTTAGAGCCAGGAGTAATTCCTGAGCGCTGCTGGGTGTGACCCTCCCTCCCAAAAAAGTTAAAGGGATGGCTGGAGAGATAGCATGGAAGTAGATGGAGGTAGGGTGTTTGCCTTGCATGCAGAAGGGTGGTGGCTCAAATCCCGGCATCCCATAAGGTCCCCCGAGCCTGCCGGGAGCAATTTCTGAGTGTAGAGCCAGGAATAACCCCTGAGCGCTGAGCGCTGCTAGGTATGACGCAAATACCAAAAAAAAAAAACCAATTCTATTTTCAATGATCTTGAAAGGTATATACCTGGGTGTCAATATTGAATCACAAAGTATTTTTGTGTTGTACTGTATTTTTGGTTTATTTGTTTGTGGGCCCCAACTGGCAGTACTCAGGGCTTACTATTGGTTCTGCTCAGGTGTCACTCCTGGTGGCATTTGGGGGACCATATCTGCTGCTGGAGTCATCAAATACAAGAGGATAAGGTGCTTGCCTTATCTGGAGACCATATCTACAGCTCAAGGTCAAAGTTTGTGGCTCTTGAGTGTGACTTCAGTTTCTGATTCCACTGGGAATTGCCATGGGGAAATGGAGATTTCTCAACATCCACTCACCAGAGAGAAGACATAGTGCTGTGCTCTCCGGGGTCATCCTTCCCCCTTCCTTGCAGACCTGAATGAGTCAGCTCAGCTATAGTCTTGTGAGCTGCTCAGACCATTTAGCATTCTGGGAATTGTTTAGGTCACACCAGTCTCCTTGGTGCCAAATATGCCAGGAAGAGTTTCTTTGCTAAGTCATCAGAAGATAAAAATTATCTTTCTAGGTCAGAGTGACAGAATGACAGTATAAGAGTTTGCTTTCCTTGCACACAGTCAACCAGGGAGTGATCCCCATAAGATCCCCAGAGTACTGCCAGAAGTGATTCCTCAGTGTAATCAGGAGTAAAGCTCTAAGCAGCACTGGGTATAGTCCAAAAACAAAAATTCTTTCCCTGAACAATAGTAGTGGACTTTAGTATGTATACAGGGTGCTTTTCACTGATGGACATCTAAAGCTGATATCATAATATGGTGTTATTTCAACTTAAAAAGTAAATTTTCACACCAAAGGATGCTAGAAAAATCAGATTCTTTTAATTTAAAAATAATTTCAAAGAGTAACAATCATGGAACAACCCAAGGATCGTTGAGGCAAACTGTTGGGGAATCAGAGGTTCATCGGCCCACCCAAGCAGGTCTGTATAAATACACAGAGGGTACATACAAGCACAACAACAGAATGGACAACAGCCCCAGAGGACCATGAAGGACAAAAAGTGGGAACAGAAAGAGAATCCTCCAAAGGGATACACAGCCCGTGACCCTCAACTCTGGCCTCAGAAGTGCCCCCTGCCCCACCCACCCAGCCTGTGGCCCTACTGGAGACTAGACTTGTCAGCACCTCATCATAGCCACTTTGACCTGGCTCTACTTGTGCCTTCTTGGCTCAACCTCACCTCACAAGGCTCAGAGCATAGGGCTGGTCTCCCCCATCTTCAGCAAGGACCTTTGGGAGGGGAGGCACTGGGCCCTGTGGGATCATTTCCCTGAAAATTGGATAGAAAGAAACAGTGAAGGAGACTTGTTCCCTGGTAATGTAGGCATGTGGCTAGCATGGCAATGAGAGACTGGGCAGGAAGCTTCCCTCAAGACAAGCAGGGTCAGTGCAGGAGACCCACAGGCCAACCTTGAAGCTTTACCCTGTGACTGCCTGGAGACAGAAGGTAGAGAGCACTAGGCTGAGGTCAAGGAGGTATCACCAACTACTGGGACTGTCAAATGCAGAGTGGTGATGGCTTCATAATGAATGATTTCCATTTGAAATGCCCCCCCTGATCACTTCTCAGCTATCAGATGATAACTATTTGTAGCATCATCTACTTCCTTTCAAGTGACTCTCCCTCATCCCTGGCCTCCCCAATAAGGCCCGTCCAGAACCTTCTTAGCAAAGTGGAGTCTTGGGGTGAGCAGTTCAGAGTTGAGGTACAAGAAAAGCTTTTTAAAAATAAAAACCTTGACAGAGAAAGAAGATGCTTCATGGCAAAGCCACCTGTCTCCA
Organism: Suncus etruscus; assembly: GCF_024139225.1. Taxonomy (NCBI): domain Eukaryota; kingdom Metazoa; phylum Chordata; class Mammalia; order Eulipotyphla; family Soricidae; genus Suncus; species Suncus etruscus. The sequence continues at coordinate 11,085,637 of NC_064848.1, forward strand.
TTTCCCTTTCCCTCTTGTCCCCAAAGATTTCTGACAGGTTCCTTCAGCCTAGTCTCAAGGTGGCATAAATATGCTTTGCCTTGTAGTAACCCCACACCAGAGCCCAGCCAAGCCTTCCTACAGACAGGACTCTGAGAACACAAAGTAAGGCCTGGTCAAGCCACCCCTTCCTTTCGCCTAGGGCTGTGCACAGCAGTGGAACATGAGGATGAAGTCTGCAGACACAGTGATCAAAGGCCTCTCTCTACTTGGCACTGTGGACCGTGGCAGCTGAGGACGCAGAGGCCACCTGCAGGAGTTGCCCAGTCTCAGCCTGTCATCATCAGGGCCCCACACTGCCTCCCACTGGGCATGGGCAATCCAGTCTTCAGAAATTCTGTCAGGAAATCTGTGGAGGTCCCAGATCAGAGCAACCCAGAAGCCTCAGAACAAGCAGAATGTGGAGAGAGGGGAGCCTGGGTGGGCCAGTTGGAAGTCTGGCCCTATGCTGCCACTGCATAGTGTGATGTGTGACCATGGAGAGATGCATTCCAGGAAGGAGCCTCTGTTGCAAGGGTACTGCCTGCTGCCTGCAGCCTGCACAGTTCCCAAGAAATAAGTTCAACTTAGTTGGTTTTTTTTTTTTTTCCCTCACTGAAGTGACTGCTAAAGCTTTGTGGATGGAATTCCTTGGTGGCTTCAGAAGGCTGATTCTGAGTTCCCAAATCAAGGGAGCTTTGTAAACAAACAGGTCAGCTATGGCAGAGGGACAGGGAGTGGGGAGAGCAGGATATATTCTTCATTCAGTCCCAGCACAGCAGCAGAACCCAAGGCTTCATGGGTAGAAATTTGGCACCCGGAGTATTCTTCCTAGAGGCTGTTTGGGGGTCCTGAGACTGGCCCCCTGGTGGTGTCCTTAAAATCAGCAGGAGTCCTAGGTTCTTCAGCTGAGTAGGGATGAAAGCAGAGTGGCTGTTACCTGCACACAGAAGAGGCCCCATTAGATCCAATGCCCTGAAGGCAGCAAGTGGGTTGTGCCAACCCAGTGGTCCCCCACCCTTCAGTGGCATGAAGCCTTGCTTCCTGCCATCCAGCTCGCTCAGAAACAGGACCCAACACTGTCAAGTTGACAAGTGGCCTGTTGGGTGTGGAAGGAGAAAGCGTCACCTGTGTCCTGGTACTGGGCCTTCCCAGCTGAGGGCACAGAGCTGCTGTTCCAGCCGGGAGATGCGGAATGCCAGGTAGGAGGAGGACACGACCAAGAAGCAGATCCTGGAGAACACAGGGTGAGAAGGATGGAGCCCTCCTCTAGGCAGAAAGCATTTCAGGGGGCCAGAGAGATAGCATGGAGGTAAGGCGTTTGCCTTTTATTCAGAAAGTCATTGGTTCAAATCCCGGAATACCATATGGTCCCCTGTGCCTGCCAGGAGCAATTTCTGAGTGTGGAGCTAGGAGTAACCCCTGAGCACTGTCGGGTGTGACACAAAAACAAAAACAAAAAAATAAAGCATTTCAGAGGTTCATGCCACTGGAGAGAAGCTGGCATCTCCTGCCCCACATCCACACATGCCTGGCCACCATGTTCCCCAGAGGCTGTGGCACATCCTGAGGATAGTTCCTGTGGCAGTATCTTCACCAACCAGCAAGGTCCTAAGTCCTTCTGCTGAGCCCCCTTTCCTCTGATCAGCCACTCTGGGAGGCCACTGAGATGTCCCCCTATGAAGCTAGGGAAGCAGTCACTAATGGGGAGAGCCAGAGCCCAGCCACCAGAGACGAAGCATGTCACTGATGGCAGATGGAGTAACGCCATGAATGGCTGCTCTCTAAAGGCCCTGCCATGCTCAACGTGCAGAAGTGCATATTAGTCTAGGATTCCAGAACTTGCCTGAGCTTTTCCCCATCACTGGCCCCCAACTATTTGACAGCTCCCTCCAGTTTAGCCAGACCCCCTGTTCTCTTTTTTTTTCTTTTTCTTTTTTCTTTTTTTTTTTTTTTTTTTTTTTTTTGGTTTTTGGGTCACACCCAGCAGTGCTCAGCAGTTACTGCTGGCTCTACGCTCAGAAATCACTCCTGGCAGGCTCAGGGGACCATACAGGATGCTGGGATTCAAACCATCATCTTTCTGCATGCAAGGCAAACTCCCTACATCCATGCTATCTCTCCGGCCCCAACCCCCCTGTTCTACCTTGTTCAATCTTTTATTTTTCAATCTTTTATTTTTCTTTTTTTTTTTTTTTTTTTTGGTTTTTGGGTCACACCCTGTGAAGCTCAGGGGTTACTCCTGGCTATGCGCTCAGAAGTTGCTCCTGGCTTCTTGGGGGACCATATGGAACGCCGGGGGATCGAACCGCGGTCCGTCCTAGGTTAGCGCAGGCAAGGCAGGCACCTTACCTCCAGCGCCACCGCCCGGCCCCCCAATCTTTTATTTTTCTAAAGCTTTTCCTGCACCTCCCATTGCAGAGACATACCCTGAGTTACAGAACTGTCAGAAAAAGAAAAAAAAAAAAAAAAACTACAGGTGTTTTTCTTGCTCCAGAAGGGGTGATGGAGTCACCTCCAATCCAGAAGATCCATCCCCTCACCCTGGTTAGTGTCTTCCTCAGAAGCCCAGAGACCGGCGGGCTTGGCCCACCTCCCCCAGCCTAGTCACCTACAGCACGAAGAAGATCTTGAGGAGCCGATAATCCCACAGCCGTAGCTCCCCATCGCTCTTGCTCTTCTCCTCCTCCGGCTTCTCCTTTGCACAAGCAGTGGCATCTGCCGAGAAGAACACAAGGCATTTTCTGGTCCTGTCGCCTGGAACAGACCTACTTGCTCCCCCATTCATCCAAGCTCCCGAGGCTCGTATCTTTTCCTCTGGAGTTGGAAGGAAGGAACAGCTCAAAGAAATTCTGCCACGTGTCATACTTCATCCAGTAGAAGTAGGTGGATGGGAAAGTGGCCCTAGATGAAGAAGTCCCAAACTCACCAGGACTCAAAGACTTCCTGGAGGGGAAGAAACTCTCTGTAGAGTCCAAGGTGGTGCACGGAGCACTGGGGATGTGGTCCGGGAGTGACAGGGACCTGGAAGCAGGGCACACTTTCCTCCACTTCATTTCAGGGATGAGGACTTCCTGTGGGGTGGGCACAGGAGAAGGGCTTCAGGCTCCCACTTGTCCCACGAGTCCACACCAAAGCTGAGACCACTCCAGCTGCCTCACCGGCATGAAAGCAGGCACCACAGGGAACAGGATGTTGCAAGAGCAACCTAGCCTGCAGCTGTCCCCTCCTCACTGTGACTCATCCAGGAAAGCATGTCTTTGAAGAGAACCACCACTGCGATCTGCAATAGGAGCTGATCCGGGGACCTGTGACCCTCTGCACCTTTCCGGGCCCACCTCAGCACCTCCCTCTGCCAGGCAGAAGGCACTTGGAGCCCCACTCTGCAAACACAACAGCGGCCTGCCTTCTCTCCCTTGCATGGAGTGTGTGTGGCAGCCTCTACTAACTGCTTCGTGGCCAGTAAGGGATGCTTCAAACCCCCCAGGGCTTTAACCACCCCCATCCCTGCTCAGGACATGCAGTTCTGTCAACACAGAGTCTTCAGCTGAAGGAAACTGCCGCTAGGCCCCGGGCAGATGTAAATCGAGACTGCCTGATCCCACAGAGACTTCAGAGCTCTTCTCTAGAACAACTTTGTCCCCTTCTGGGCCCTTACAGCTCTGCTCATGGGAAGAGACAGGGTTGCTGATTGTCTAGACAGATGTGCGCCCAACCCAGACAGTACCATATTTTCCAGTGTATAAGACGATCGGGCATATAAGACGACTCCCTAATTTTACAGTTAAAACATAGGTTTAGGCCTATATTCGCTGTATCAGACAGAACGTTCCTGTGCTGCAAATGTATGTCCCACAGTGAGCCAATCACAACAAGCAAAGGTTCAAAGGTTATACTGTAATAGACTTCTTCTCTGACTCTGGCCAATCTGAGCAGGCTTTTTACAGTGCAGATTCGGGTACAGAACATTGTCTAATTTGCATGCATCAAAAGCCCGCTTGGATTGGCTGAGTCAGAGAGGCGGTCCGAGCAGCCTGGCAGTGATTGGTGCAGGATCAAGTTGGAAAATTCGTGTCATGGCAATATCCAGATGATTTTCGTTTAGTGGCATATCAAAACGTTTTTCGGGATACACTTGGCATATAAGATGACCCCTGATTTTTGAATGACTTTTTTTTTTTTTTTTCATTTCAAAAGTCGTCTTATACGCCAGAAAATATGGTATCTTGAGTTCTGGGCATTTGTTCATTTGAGAAGTTGATGAGACTGCAGGGCCCAGGGTGTAGGAGGTCTAGGGGACTTGAGAATAGCTGCTGCTAGCACCCAAACCTGGGCCAGTGGTACCTGATGGGCCCTAGTAAAAAGCAGCAGAACCACTGTGTTCTGAGGCCCTGACCCTGGCCTTACCAGAGACTCACACTCGGGTTCCTCTGGGAATTCTCTGATGCTCAGACTCTTCTTGCTGGAAGGCTAAGGAGGAAGGAGGACAAGCTCACCATGGGCCCATGGACAGGTGTGTGCAGACAATGAGAAAAAGTCACCTCCAAATAGCCCTTGAGGGTCCTGCGGAGCCTTGCTCTGAGGGTCCACAGGCAGAGAAACAGAGTCAAGGCCACCCCCATGTTGCCCCCACCTCCATACCTGGAGATGCGTGCAGATCCTCCGCAACATATCATAGACACTGTCCCGGGACAGCAGTGACACAAAGACATACTGGGACAACACGGAAAGAAAGCCTAATCAGCTGAGGGACTCTGGCGTGTTGCTGGGGAGACTGGCAAGGAAACATGGGCCCCCAGACTCACGAACCTTCTGGGTGGTGGTGGTGATGGCCAGGCCATTGGGAAGGAGACGAGCCATCTTGTGCTTTTTAACCATCTGCACAGACACTACAGGAATGGCCACCTGATGGGGGTGGGGGGTTGTATCCCTTAGTGCTCAACCCCCAGGACGATTCTTTGGTTTGTCTACGTGGGCTATGGCCCCTGCTATCCCTGATAGCAGAAGCACAACTGTCCCCATAGAGGATAGAAACTTTGTACCCGCTCTACAGGAACCCTTACCCCCCACCCCTGCAGTGCTGGCTTCTACCATGCTATCCTGGCTGGTAGCAGAAGCACTCAGCACTGGCTCACCCTGGTGGTGGCCCCCACACTCGACTCCCCAGAGACACCCACAAACAGGGTCAGGGGCTGTGAAGTGTCCAGGCCAGCCCACACCAAGTAATGGGTACAGATTGGGGCAGAGAAACTTCCCTGGACACTGGAGAAGGTACCTCAGCCTCACCGAGCAGAGGGACAGCATGGACTGAGCAGCCAAGTACTGTCCCTCCTGGGCCTCGCTGGGCTGTGCTGATCCGCCCTCTCTGCTACCTTGATATCCTTGCCAAAGAGGCTGGCGTGGAAGCAGAGCCAGTTGGAGGAAATGTAGAGACGTCCCTGGAGAAGCAGGTCCCTCCGGAGGGCGCAGGAGCACACTGGAGGATGTGGGAGAGAGGAAGGTCATGGGCAAGGTAAATCTAGAAGCTGCAGAGCCTGTGCTTACCCTCAAGAGTCCAGAGTCCAGCCAGGTGCTCTCTAGAACCCTTCCCAGTCCTGGGCCCCAGCACCCCTCTGCATGCCCAAAGTTCTTTTCCAAGATACCTGTCTGCCCCTCCCCACCCACAAGATATTTTCCTCTTTCATCACCGTGTCCCTGGCATGGAAGGTCAAGGCAGCCTCTGTCCCAGTGTCCCCAACACAGAACCACTGGACCCTGCCAGTTCTGCACCCAGATTGTGCAAAATGTTCCCACTGGGGCCAGAGACTGCTGGAGGGAAGAGTCCCTGATCAGGGCTGAACAGGAAAGGAAACTGAGAAGCCGGATGGCTTCCATTTTACCTCCCCATCTAGCTCCTCCAAGGATCTTAAATCTAAAGTGGGGTCAGAGTGACAGCAGTGGTAGGGAATTTGCCTTACGCATCACTGACCCAGGACTGACCTGGGTTCAATCCCCAGCATCCCATATGGTCCCCCAAGCCTGCCAGGAGCGATTTCTGAGCACAGAGTCAGGAGTAAACCCCGAGCGCCATTGGGTGTGGTCCAAACCCCCCCAAAACAATAAAGAGAAGACCACCCACCACTTCCCCAGCTTCCTGGTTAGGGTTGAACCATGGAGGGGACAGGGAGCAGATCTGGGCCTCAAAACCTAGAGGTGACCCCCAGGGCTGGTTCCATGGAGACCAGAGCTCACCTTTGAGGACCACCTCCTCTGAGGGGATGTCCTTGAACAGCTTGTGGTATTGCTGGTTGTATTTACTCAGGAGTATCTGAAAAACATGGGGTTCATCTGTGAAAGTGTGCATGGAGCTACTCAGCATGGGGCAGGGTGGAGGAGCTGGCTGGAGTGGGAGGGAGGTGAGCTGGCCAGCACAAGCGGTAAGGGGGAGCTGGTCACCTGGGGTGGGGTGGGGGAAGAGGCCATGGCCTTAGCACAGGTAAGCAGCCAGTGGCGTGCAGGGCTCCACTTGTCTCCAGACCAAGCTGGGTCCCTAGAGACTAGAGGACTCAAAGGTCCTTTCCAGGAAGGAGGGGACACTTTGTGGGGTTTCCTGGCACCAGCCCCCGTCTCCCCAGGGCCCCCCTTCAGTGCTCTGCACACTTACCCCTTCCCGGCTGCACTTCTTTATCTCTTCGCCCTTCAAGCCTTCTGGCCAGTGCAGACTGCAAAGGAGACATTCCATTCCAGGGACAGGGGACCCTTGAGTCTTACCCAGGGTTCTGTGCCAAGGTTGCCCTGGCTTCCAGCCAAAAGCTGAAGCAGAGATTTTTTAGACCAAGGTCCTTGGATAGGGGGGGGCACAACCTGGTGAGTATGTGAGGTAAAGGGCACCTCCAGATGCCAGGAATTGTGACTGAGTATCCTCTAACCCCCCCCCAATGTGTGCAGAGTCCCCACCCCCAAGAGCTATCTCCTAGAAATCCTTTGGAGCAAGCAACACACCTCTGGTGCAAGCAACCCACTCCAGCTGTGTCTCTGGCTAAGAGACCCACAGAGACTGGTTGGGTGGGAATAAATAAGCACAGGAGGGACTGGGTTGGTCAAGGGGAGGGAAGTATGAGCATAGCTCCAGGGCAGGACTGGCCTCTTCAGCTGCCTCCAGCTTCTAGCTTGGGGGTGGAGGGGTGGAGAAAGAACTGAGTGGCCTAAGGACAGGTGTGCAGGGAGACCAGCACCCCAAGAAGCCTGGACACAGTTGGGTCCCAGTATCCAGGGCTGGTCCTGTGTGTCAGAGAAAGAGTCCCTGGACTGTCTGGAACCAGCTAAAGGTCCCTGAGGAATCCTCACTCATTCTACCTACCCTCCTGCGGCTTCCCACAGCCATACATGTAGCTGACAGGGCAAAGCCAGAGTGGGCTCACCTTGAATCCGGGAACTCCTGGGTCCTCTCTGGTTTTTCTGGGCAGGACTCGGGGCTCTTGAGAGAAGCCTTCCTCCCATGCATCTGGTGGCTGCTGAAAACAAACAGACCCCTGTCAAGAAGGAAAGCCCCGGGCACACCGAGGGTGGCTGGCTCTGTCCTGAATGGTTACCTCTACCCCCACTTCGCCCAACATTGACCCCACTCTTCAAGTTGGGGTTCTAGAGAAACCGGCCAAGGAAAGCATCACCCTTCCTTTCCTGGAAGCCTGTTCTAAGGGCTTCTCTCCAAGTGGGCAGGAAAATCGATCCACCTCAAGTCCAGTGCTTGGCAGGTGCCCAGCTAGGCCACACCCTTGAGAGGCTGAAGGGGGAGGACACAGATCTGTTCTGGGTTTGGGCAGCAAGTACAGACGAACAAGTTCCAGGACGAGACATGAAGCACAAAGGCCTTCTTGAAGTGAGAAAGGCTGCAGCGGGTATGGGAAGGTGGCTTGCTACAGGATAGTGGGCAGTTCTGCTCCCAACCCAACTCAAAATGTCCCTGTGAGAGGGCCCCAGAAGGAGGAGAGACCCTCTCATGGGGTAGGTGGGAAACCCCCTCACTTTTGAATTTCTGTCCCTCAAAATCCCAATAAACTACTTGAGTAGTCAAACTGGACAACAGAGTGTGTTCAGAATCAGGGGCAGCAAGGAAAGGGGTGGGTGGTGGGAATAAATGACTGCACCCAGGGTACTAACCCCAATGCTTAGTCCCTCAACTTGACCAGGATAGGGTCAAGTTCTCTTCCCTCAGAGTTCTGTCTGCCACCCTCTTGTCAGCCCACTATACAGGTAAGAAATACATTGGCCAAGAGACAGGTTGTACTTAGAATCAGACAGATAAGAGTGTAGTGACCTCACACCCACGCTATGTGGCCTAGTTTCAGTACACCGTGGGACAGTTCCTGAGTCTTGAAAGATAACAGGTTGGGCTAGTGATTTTTTTTTTTTTTTGGTTTTTGGGCCACACCCGGTAATGCTCAGGGGTTACTCCTGGCTATGCGCTCAGAAGTCGCTCCTGGCTTGGGGGACCATATGGGACACCGGGGGATCGAACCGCGGTCCATCCAAGGCTAGCGCAGGCAAGGCAGGCACCTTACCTCTTGCGCCACCTCCCGGCCCCTTGGGCTAGTGATTTGACCTTTGATTCCCACAGTTACTTTTTGGATCTGCTTGGTTTATTATTCCAGAAATAGATTTTCCCCTCTTGATTTTTTGGACTCACTAGAAATAAACAGGAGACACACATAAAATATATTCTCAAGAATCATTTATAAGGAAGTAAAGCTCTTGCCTCGCATGTAGCTTATTCTAGTTCAAATTTTCAGAACAGCATATGGTAGGTACCCTGAGCACTGCCAGCATTCACTCTTGAGCAATGCCACAAAACCAAAAAGAAAAACGGAAGCAAGGCTTTACTCCCCATGGGACAGTAACTTCCTGGGTTTATCTCTTCCAATCTTACATGGCCAATCATGCCTATACCTAGATTCTGAACCCACCTCAGCCTCAGGTAAAGTATGACATTGTCAGGAAGGGGGTTCACCTGGGGTGTGGAGCACAGGCCCTCACAGGTGCTCCCCAACCACATCTGTCACTCTTGCTCTAACTACCCACCTCTTCTGGGGCATGAGGACTCTATCTCCTCCTCCCCTTACTAACCTCCCCAAACTTGCACCCCAAACCTGGCTGTGCCAGTACCCGGCAGGCCCTCATGGCCCTTTAAAAGAATAAATAAGGTACAAAATGGGTCTAGGAGATGGATACAAAGGATGATCCAAGAAGGAGGGGCTCATCTTCCTCCACATTACAGGGGAGAAAATAACACAATTTAAGGAAGTCCCAAATAGTTTGGATAACCTGACTTCTAATATCTGTAAAGACGATTCCTTCACATGTGGTCAATGGGATGGTTCTAGACCCTGCCTATGCAGCTGGCCTCTTTTTGTTTGTTTTCCTGTTTGTTTGTTGTTTTGTTTGTGAGGACCGCCCAAGTAAGGGTCAGGAGGTCTGAAGGCCTCACTGGCTATTCTTGACCAACCAAGACATCATTTTAGTTAAGGACCTGAGATTGCAAAACTGCTCAGACCCAGTAATTATGGGGACAACCGGGCCACTTTGGTGGTACTTGGGGACCTCCAGGGCTTTATGTGAGATGCTCAGGGGACAATCTGAATCTGGTGCTTGCTAGGTCTGTTTCCTAACTACTGTACTGTCTCCTGGGACCCCTTTAATTTTTGTTTTCTAAAAAAAAAAAAAAAATTAAATGTAGGGGGCTAGAGCAATAGTACAAAGGGTAGGGAGCTTGCCTTGCATGCAATAGACCTAGATTTGATCCCTGGCCCCTCAAGCCCCACCAGGAGTGATTCCTAAGCACAGAGTCAGGAGTAAACCCTGAGAATTATTGGGTATGGCCCCCCCTCTAAAAAGCATTAAGGGCAACTGTTTCTTTGGGGGACAGGGATGAAACCCAGGACCTAATATAATCAAAGTAGTGCTTGCCACAGACCACAGGCTGTGTGTAAGTATGATCAGGAGCTCTGATTTTTCTGCCAAGTGGGGGCAAGCTCTATGCTGGGGTGGGGAGGGGAACACTGGGAAAACTCAGAGCAGCAACTGATAGGAGGAACCCTTCTAGGTAGTCAAGCCCCAGAACTGGCCTTTCTTCAGGGACACGTCCACTCAGCTCACTACCCCTCATGGACTGTAGTGGTTTCTGGGTTTATCTGCTCAAGATGGGGTGGGGTGGGGTTGCTGCTAAGAGGTGATTTGCTTGTGAAGAAGGTTGGAGCACTTGGGGCCTCAGATCCTGTCCTGCTGCAGAAGAAGGGTGGTGCTGGATTTTAGCAGAGCTGTCAGGGTCCACAGGATGCTCTTAAGTCTCCCAGGGCCACATGGAAGACTCATCCTGGGCAATGTGGGTGCCTGCTGGGCAAGACTGGGGACACCTTCATGGGAGATGCTCAAGATGATGCATCCAGGACCACACGACCTCACTCTGATAGCAAGGCTGGCCTTTCTGCCTCTGCATCAGCCTGAACTATCACTCTGTCCAGCACTGCAGTCTGTGATCAAGAGGCACAGGATGTGGACTCAAGGGCTGCGGAAGAGGACAAGGTTTTAGTGGAAGCAGAGGGCCTAGATGGGGCTTCTTCCAACACCACATACAGGGCCATTATTCTGTCCTTTTCTGTATCACTTCTGCCCTCCTCCTTCGTACCCTGTGATCATTCAGCTGTAAGGCTGAGTGCCCAGTGGTACTGTCTGCCTGCCTACCTGGCCGCTGGGCATCCTCGAGGAATCCTGAAGTCATTCTCAATGCCCCTTCTCTCAGACTTGCTCCTCCACACTGTACCCTCTACCTCTTACAGTGGGATTTCCTCTTCCTTTTTCTTCTTCTCCTCCTTTTTTTCCTTCTTCCTCGTCCTCTTCTTCCCCTTCCTTCTCCTCCTCCTCCTCCACCCCTGGCAGTTCTCAGGGCTCACTTCTGGCTGTGCACTCAAAGATCAATTCTGGCAGTGCTTGGCGGACCATATGAGGCTGTCAGGGATAGAACCTAGGTTGGCCATATGCAAGGCAAGTGACCTACTCACTGTACCATTGCATGAGCCCATCCTTCTCTCTCTTGATGGGATGGCTCCCTCCTGGCAACTCTACTCCTCCCTGTTCTCCAAACTGGGCCACAATGTGGCCTCTCAGGAAGGAATGAAGGAGTGGATGGTAACCCAGGTTCCTGTGAGGCCAGAGGCATCATGTCAGGCATACCCTGTGTCCTCTGTCCAGACTTCCTGCCTAGGCCCAGAGTAGCAGAAGTCTGCTAAAGTTTAAGCCCTCAATGGCAGAAACTTTGAATGTTCCCCCCATCCTGTGTGATTTGTGATAGTTAAACCACATCCAACAGTGAACCAACCGTGAACTATCAGCTCAATTTTTTTTTTAATCTTTTTTTTTTTTTTTTTTGGTTTTTGGGCCACATCCATTTGACGCTCAGGGGTTACTCCTGGCTATGCGCTCAGAAATTGCCCCTGGCTTGGGGGCACCATATGGGACGCCGGGGGATCGAACCGCTGTCCGTCCTATGCTAGCACTTGCAAGGCAGACACCTTACCTCTAGCGCCACCTTCCCGGCCCCTATCAGCTCAATTTTAACTGACATCACTCTTTTTCTGTTTTGTTTTTGGGTCATACCCAGCAGTTCTCAGGGGCTAATCTTGGCTCTGTGCTCGAGTGACCCCTGGTTGTGCTCTGTGAACCATGTACTGTGCATAGTATTTGAACCAGATGGGCAAGGCAGGTGCTTTAACCCCTGCACTAACTCTCAGGTCCTTCATTTTTTAGTGGGTTGGGGCACATCTGGCAATGCTCAAGGCTTACTCCTGATTCTGTGCTCAGGCATCTCTTTTGGTTGTGTTATGGAGTGTTATGGATAGAACTCAGGTTGGCTAGGCAAATGTTTTACTAACTCCACTATCTCTCTCCATACACAAAAACCCCTTAAATATTTTTTGAGGGGACTGTTCCTGGCAGTCCAGCCTAGACCAGGGACCATCAGTCCTAAAACAGGTAATATTCAGGGAGTACTGTATTCTATGTATGGTATAGTTTGAACCACACTCCTGGTCCTTTTGTGTTTCTAGCTGGTCTCTGACAGGACCATACTAATCTCTGGGCTTCTCCAGTCTGACGTTTCCAGTGAATGTCTAATAGGCTTGCCACCCAAACCCTTGTATCTGGTACTCCTTCCATTCATCTTCACTACAGGGTTCCATTCCTGACATCACATCTGGTCTCCCAAGCACTTTCTTCCAGAAGTAAACCTTGAGCACTGTGATGTGACCCCAACTGGAAAAACAGAACATACATGCTACAGGAGATGGGATGCATTAGCTGAAAGTTTGGACAGAAGCTCATTTTGAAGGCGATATATTTTAGTCCTGATGAGGAGGTCTCCAGGGATGGAACCTGGATTGGCTCAGTGTAAGACAAGCACCCAGGTATTATTGTTCAAGCTCACAGTGTACTTTCATGGGTGAATGTGCAGGCAGGGTCTAGAACCATCCCATGGATTACATGTGAAGGGACCGTCTTTACAGATATTAGAAGTCAGGTTATCCAAACTATTTGGGAGTTCCTTCAATTGTGTTATTTTCTCCCTTGCAATGTGAAGGAAAATAAGTCCCACCTTCTTGGATCATCCTTTGTATCCATCTCCCAGACCCATTTTGTACCTTATTTATTCTGTTAAAGGACCATGAGGGCACAGCCAAATTTGAGTGCATGTTGGGGGAGGTTAGTAAGGGGAGGAGGAGATAGAGTCCTCATGCCGCAGAATCCTAGAGGTGGGTAGTTAGAGCCAGAGTGACAGATGTGGTTGGGGAGCATCTGTGAGGGCCTGTGCTCCACCCCCAGCTGAACTCCCCTTCCTGACAATGTCATACTTGTACCTGAGGCTGAGGTGGGTTCAGAATCTGTGTATAGGCATGACTGGCTATGCAAAGTTGGAAGAGATAAGCCCATGAAGTTACTGTCCCACTAGGGAGTAAAGCCCTGTCTCCCTTTATCTTTTTCTTTTTGGTTTTGTGGCATTGCTCAGGGGCGACTGCTGGCAGTGCTCAGGGTACCTACCATATGTGGTTCTGAAAATTCGAATTTTCAATTTTTTGTTGTTGTTGTTTTTGAGTCACACTCAGCAGTGCTCAGGGGGTTACTCCTGGCTCTATGCTCAGAAATCACTCCTAGAAGGCTCAGGGGACCATATGGGATCCTGGGATTCAAACCACCGACCTTCTGCATGCAAGGCAAACACCTTACCTCCATGCTATCTCTCTGGCCTTGAATTTTCAAATTTTCAAATTCAAGAATAAGTTACATGCAAGGTAAGAGCTTTACCTCCTTATAAATGATTTTTGAGAATATATTTATGTGTATGTTTCCTTTTTTTCTAATGAAAAATAGAAAAAATAAAATAGCCCATCAGACTCTGCCTCTCTCCTACACAAACAACTGTTTTTACTCAGGAACACATTCAAGAGGTTCATCCAATATGACATGTAGCTTTAGTTCAGAATCCCATCACGGGGACGCACAGCAATTTTTTTAATGCAGTTTCATATCAACGAGCCTTTAGGTAGGCCTCAGGATTCACCCATTACAGAAGTTCTGTTATGAACATTCCAGGCACTGTCTCCTGGACATAAGCTTTCACTTCTCTGAGTAAACACTTGGTACTAGAATCACTGGGTCACAAGACAAGTGGGTGTTCAGCTTTGAGCTTTGCAATACTCTCGGGTGATTTTAAACCTACAATTGGTGGCAAAAAAGCATTGAATGTTCGGCACATGCCTCCTCCTTTCTAGGCCCAGTTCTGCCCCTCCTCCTGTGCTTTACTCTGCCCCTCTCAACTTCCAGAATGATTGCTGGCAAGACAGGGGCTCACTCTGACCACACAGATACATTTTGTTTGTTTTGTTTGGTTTTGGTTTTTGGGTCACACCCGGCAGTGCTCAGGGGTTACTCCTGGCTGTCTGCTCAGAAATAGCTCCTGGCAGGCACGGGGGACCATATGGGACACCGGGATTTGAACCAACCACCTTTGGTCCTAGATCGGCTGCTTGCAAGGCAAACACTGCTGTGCTATCTCTCCGGGCCCCACACAGATACATTTTGACCATGAAGATCACTGATTATATTAGCCCAGTGGTGCCAAAGAAGGAAGACCTCTTTTCCAGAAGTCAGCACTGAACCCCACTGTCCAACTGAAGAGTCTCCCTATCTTCAATCAGGGCCACAGTCCAGGAAGTGGTTAGTCAGACCTTTGTCTCCCAAGGGGAAACTGGGATTGTATGAATAGTTTCATCACTATGCTAAGCTCAAAGATGAAAGCTCACTTTCTGGACCCAGATAGATGGTCCAGGGGTTGAGGCACTGATTCCAATTCAGTCCCCAACACCGCATGTGGTTCCCCCAAGCACCACCAGGAGTGAGCCCTGAGCACAGAATCAGAAGTGAGCCCTGAGGACTGCTAGGTATTGCCCAAATCCTCACCCTCCAGAAGTCTCACTTCTAAGGCTGGGCATTATAGCTCACATGATAGTACAAGCAGAGCAGCAAGGCATTTCAATTGCCAGCAATGCATTCCCTACTCCCCATACCCAGCATTGTCCCACCACATCTGAGCTACTTAGGTTCACAACAGCAATAGGGCCCCCTGTGAAACTGAGGGAGACCCTGTGAAACACAAAAGAGATATTTTCCTACTTTTGCAACAATTCAGTCTAGTGTTGCTACAATGTGCTCCACACACAGAACTGGAAACTCACCTTTGACTTTCTAAACTTATATTCCAGGGCCAGAGAGATAGTACACTTGCCATATATCCCACCGATCCTGGTTCAAATACCTGTCACCTTAAATGGTCCCCTGAGCACAGTCAGGAGTAACTGATAAGCACAGAGCCAGGTGTGGTCCCCCCCCAAAAAATAGGTAAATGAATATTCCAGGTCTAGGATCTCTATCTACCTTCCACCACTTATTTTCTCTTTCTTTCCTTCCTTCCCTCTTTTCATCCATCCATCCTTCCTTCCTTTCTTCCGTCCTTTTCTCTCTCTCACTTTTTCTCTCTCTCTCACATCAGGACTCAAACACAGGCCTTACACATAAAGACATAGACCCTTGTTATATGTCTACTGACTAACAGGGAGAGAAATCTCATAATTTGAGTCCACAATGAGTGTGACAGGGTTGGGTCAGTGAGTTGAAGACAACAAGAAGGTCCCCAATCTAGCTCTCCCTGGTCAGCAACCCTAACGAAGGACTCAGGAAAGGGTAGGTATAGCCACATCTGCTACCTGTTAAAAGCTAGTTTGAGGACAGCAGATTAGGAATGGGTTCTTTTCTTCCTTCCTTCCTTCCTTCCTTCCTTCCTTCCTTCCTTCCTTCCTTCCTTCCTTCCTTCCTTCCTTCTTTCTTTTTTTAGGAATGGGTTATTTTCTTTCTATCTGTGGCAGCATTCGAATAGAAGATAAGGGGCGGGGTGCAAAGCCAGAGTGCTGCTTCCCCAGACATCACAGTAGGTAAGGAAATGACCTTGGCCAAAGAAGATAGGATCATGGCTGTTATCAGACAAGTACTGAGAGTGGACAGCAAGCAGCTTCTTAGAGAGCAAAGATGAGGAAGCTCATCAGATCCCACCCTACTGAATCTGTCAGGAAATCCAAGTGGGTGGGAAGGAGGTAAGGGTAGAAAACAATCCAGAAGGAGCCCAGACAGAAGAGCATTTCAAGGGCTGCCCTGGAGACTCTTTGGGGAACAAGGAAAGAAAAGCAGGTCAGTCCCCAGTGCTGGAGAGTGAGAAGAATCTGGTCCTTGATTTTCCATCTGCTTTCTGTGGGTTGGTCCTGGCTCCCAAACAGCAGCTCAGAACCAAGGCACATGTGTGATGTCACTGAGCCCAAACCCAACCCTAGCCCTAAGCATAATTTCTAACCTCCAAGGTTTATCTCCAACCTAACCCTAAGCCTTAACACCAAACTCTTTTTTTTTTTTCCGTTTGTTTTTGGGCCACACCAGGTGATGCTCAGGCCTTACTCCTGACTATGTGCTCAGAAATCACTCCTGACTTGGGGAGACTATATGGGATGCTGGGGGATTGAATCACAGTCTTTCCTAGGTCAGCCTCATGCAAGGCAAATGCCCTACTGATGTGCCACTGACCTGGCCCCAACACTACACTCTTTTCTTTTCTTTTCTTTTTTTTTTTTTTTGGTTTTTGGGCCACACCCGGCGGTGCTCAGGGGTTACTCCTGGCTGTCTGCTCAGAAATAGCTCCTGGCAGGCACGGGGGACCATGTGGGATACCGGGATTCGAACCAACCACCTTTGGTCCTGGATCGGCTGCTTGCAAGGCAATACCACTGTGCTATCTCTCCGAGCCCAACACTACACTCTTAATCAAATCCCTAATCCTAGTTTCTAACCCCTAACCATAAATCCAAATCCTAACACTGAATTCCAAATTTCTGTTCGTGTATTTGTCTGTTTGGTTTTCTGGTGGAGGGGACCACACCTGGTGGTGCTCAGGTGTTATTCCCAGCCCTCAGGAATCACTCCTGGATTCCTGGATTCAGGAGCATATGGTTTGCCAGGGATCAAACCTGAGTTTGCCGTGTGCAAGGCAAGTACCCTTCCTGCTGTGCTTCAGCCCCTGTATTCCCTAATCTCTAACCTCAGACCCCAACCCTAATCTTCAGCCTTTAAACCCAACACTAACCTCCAGTACCTACCCCCAGTCCTAACCCAAACCAGCCTCTGATCCAACCATAACCTAACCCTATAACCTCCAACTTTAACCCTGTCTTGTATAGCAGGTGACACCTGTCCCCTTCCTAGCTCCCTAAATTCAGCTACCCAAGTGAAAAACCCATAGCAGGATGAAGACTTCCAGGCCTGGATAACCCTTTAGACATAGACTCTTCAGAGAGAGGCAGGAAGAGAGAACACTGGGCAAAATCAAGTGAGCACATCTGACTGGTGTCTCCTCCCAGGCTCAAGTCAGCTCTAGCTCCACATTCCACAGACAAGGAGACCAAGAGAAACAGAACAGCTCCTGACCACACGAGAAGTCTAGTCAGGCTACAGACATGTGCCTTCTCCAGTCAGGTTCCAACAGTCTATGTCTGCCTGAAGGAGCTTTCCCTGGCTCTTGAGATAACTCCCATAGAGGAGAGCTGGAGGAGACAGAGCAGAATTAATGTGGGAGAGAGAGTGTCTATTGATCAAGACCCCTGTATCTCAAGCTTTTATCTCCCCTACTGAAAGAATAAAACCAACAGAGTGGGTCGGCATGTTAAAAGAATGCCCTCAGGGCCCGGAGGGATAGCACAGCCGCGTTTGCCTTGCAAGCAGTTGATCCAGGACCAAAGGTGGTTGGTTCAAATCCCGGTGTCCCATATGGTCCCCCGCGCCTGCCAGGAGCTATTTCTGAGCAGACAGCCAAGAATGACCCCTGAGCACTGCCAGGTGTGGCCCAAAAACCAAAAAAAAAAAAAAAAAGAATGCCCTCAACCTATAGGACCTCAGCTCCTCAGGGGAGCCTATGGGCAGAGAGAAATGCCTGCCACCAGATTCTGCAGTGCCTCCCTGAGCTGCACAGGACTGTGCTAGCTTGTCAGACACAGCCCTATCCTCCTTCCCTGCCCCTGCACCCCAGCCCCAACTTGGCATATGATACCCCTAAAGACTCCCCTAGGGGTTACTCCTGAGCACAGAAACAGGAAAATCCTGAGCACTGCCAGATGTGATCCAAATGCCCCCCTTCCCCACCCCCAGAACATTTCCTCCCAAAGTCTGGCCAGCCTGTACCTCCAGGGAGGGCAGACTCTCCAGCTCTGGGTCCACACCATCTGCTTGGGCATCTTCTTGGCACTGACACGTTGATCTTGCCACTTTCTGATCTCCCCAGGACTTTGCCTCTCTTCAGACATAAAGTAAATGCTCAGTAACTGTTCACTACCGAGCACACGCTGCACAGGGATGCTCCTTGGTGCTGTCTGATCAGCAGGAGTGCCCTGGATACACACCAGACCTAGAGAACAACCCATTCAAATTTATTTCCAGCCTTCCAGACACACCCCAGCCACAAACCACCGTCATTCCATCACCTCTTCCCCAGAATGAGGATGCCCCAGACTTGGGGCACTGAGTGGGGACTGTCCCAGTTGCCTTTCTGTCCCTGTGTGGGATCAGCCCAGGAAATGGGGGCAGGCCCTCACAGCCCCGCCTGCACTGCCCAGAGCTGAGGCTCCAAACCCAATCATCCTTTGAAGGATGCCTAGAAGGCCAGCTCCCCATGTAAGGAGGCAGAGAGGGAGGCCCCAGAGTGTCACAGACTTTTCTTTTTTTTTGGTCACACCCCGCAGTGCTCGGGGGTTACTACTGGCTCTGCACTCAGAAATTGCTGCTGCCAGGCACAGGGGACCATATGGGATGCTGGGATTCGAACCACCATTTTTCCTGGGTTGGCTGTGTGCAAGGCAAACGCCCCACCGCTGTGCTATCTCTCTAGCCTGTCACAGACTTTTAACTAGGCTCCATACCTGCCTGCCTTCCTACCAGCTCAACCCTGCCCTTTCTCCCCACACCCAGAGAAAACTCAGTGCTGACCTGGGGGGCTTGAGGCCACACCACAGTTCAGGTCCAGACAGGCTCAGGTCTATTGGTCTCTTCTTCTCCCTCTTCAGGAACCTGAGGTCCCCTGCTGCCCCTTCTTGGCCAGAGCTCAAAGGCCTTCTGAGGGAGAATGGTCACCAGGGAGACAATGAGGACAAACAGCTGAAGGGAAGCTGTGCTACAAGGGAGATCCAGGATTTCCTGCAGAGCTCAGGCCCCCTGGTGAGGCAGGGGGTGGTGTGAGCTCTGCTGAGGGCCTGCTTGCTGCGTTCATTGCTGGAACAGCATCTGCTGGCATGAGCACCCGAGACCTGGTCTCAGACCACTTTTTCTTGGCAGGCTACTTGGGGCCTGGTTGTTTCCAGACAAGAAGCTGGTCATTCAGGTCTAAAAACAGACTGGTATTCATGAGGAAACAGAGCACCCCTGTGCTCCTGGCAGCCACCTCCACTGGGTCTGCAGAGGGCAGGACTCACAGACTGCCTCAGCTGCTCAGACACCCCCACTCAGGGTGCAGGCAGGGGTGGACTCCAGGGAAAAGTCAGCTCTGTCCATCCAGGGACACAGCACAGCACACTCAGACCCCCTGCAGTACCTCAACTACAGAATCTGAAAGCACAGGTGGGGTTTGAGGGGGCATCATAGGAGCCTTGGGGAGGGCTAGTCTTTCTAGGCCTCAGTTCTTCCTCTACTGAAGTGCCAGAAAAATCTCAGCTCAGGAGGAGAAGCCAATGTCTGACAGGGAAAAAACAACAGAAAGCCAGGAAAAGCTCCTGGGCAGCAGAGACTGGCCGGGTAATGTCCTCAAAGAGCAGCCGGTCTCTCCACCTCCTTTCCACAAACAGCTGCTGAATGTGGCTATTCGCGTCCACTCTGTGTGAGTGCTGTGCAAGGGGCATCAGGCAAGCTACTATCCCCAGACGCCCAGAGATGCAGACAGGAGACAAATATTTATGTAAGTCAATGCACCATTATAACTGTGATCAGTGCTCTGAAGGAAAAGCAGTGTCCTAGAAGGACCTTTCTCAGCGAATCCCAAGGAAGACTTCCTAAAGGTCTTTGAGACATGACAGCACTTGAGCTAATAATGGTTGAAAATCAGATGGCGGCTGAGAGAAGTCACTGGAGAAGGGTTAGGTCTGACGAGCAAAGGTCCTGAAGCCAGAGATGTGCGGCATGGAGGAAAAATATAAACAGAGCCCTTGTGTCTGGATGGTGGAAATGAGTCTCGAAATAGAGAGCAGAGAGATAGAGAGGTGGGCCTTGTAAGCCCACAGTAAGTCATTATGTTGAAATAAATGATCTAAACAGGAACAAGTATTGTGAATATTCTGTGCTAACAAGGTAACTCTGAATATCTGCTTAAGAGCAACTCAATGGGGCCGGAGAGATAGCATAGAGGTAAGGCGTTTGCCTTGCATGCAGAAGGTCGGTGGTTCGAATTCCGGCATCCCATATGGTCCCCTGAGCCTGCCAGGAGCAATTTCTGAGCCTAGTAGAGCCAGGAGTAACCCCTGAGGGCTGCCAGGTGTGACCCAAAAACAAAAACAAAAACAAAAAAAAAAGAGTAACTCAATGGAAGGGGGCACAAAGGAGTATTGATGAAATAAAAATAATATCTTATTAGCTTCTATTCTCATCCATAGGCCAATAATGCAGCCTGGTCTTTTATCCAAATTCCCGATTCACATATTTCCATTTAAATATTTCTTCTACATATTCAAGACTGAACTTGTGATGGTTTCCCACAAAACATTCTCTCTCTCTGTCTCTCTGTCTCTCTCTCTCTCTCACTGCTTCTCTCTCTCTCTGTTTTAACAAGAAAGAATAGTATCCTGGAGCTGGAGAGATAGTACAGCGATGGGGCATTTGCCTTGCACACAAGAAACCCGGTTCTATTCCTGGCATCCCATATGGTCCCTCAGCCTGCTAGTGGTAATTTCTGAGTGCAGAGCCAGGAGTAACCCCTGAGCACTGCTGGGTGTGGCCCAGAAACCAATCAATCAATCAATCAATCAATAAAGTTAAGAAAAGAAAGAGAAAATAATATCCTACTTAAGCCAGAAATCTAGAGTCAATTATTTTTTGTTTTGTTGTTTTTGTGCCACACCCAAGCAGTGCTCAGGAGTTACTCCTGGCTGTGTGCTGGGGTCATTCTTGGCAGTACACAGAGACCATAGGGAATAATGGGGCTTGATCTCAGGTCAGCTGAATGCTGAATGACGTCCTACCTGCTGAGCTATCGCTCCAGCCAGCTAGAGTCATTTTTTTTTTTTAACACTTCCCTTATTTCCTTTATTTAAGCGATTCCACTTAAATGAAGTATCTAGAATAGTCAAGTTCAGAGAAACAGAAAATAGAAAAGTGATTGCCAGGGGCTGAAGAGAACAGGAAATGGAGAGCTATCTAATGGGTGTAGATTCTAATTACGCAAGATGAAAAAGTCATGGAGACTAGTTGCACAATAACATGAATATAGTTAACACAATTGAAATATATAAACTTAGAAATGTTTAGGATAGTACATTTTAAATGTTGTTTTATTTGCTTGGTTTAGTTCAGGAACCACAACTGGCAGTGCTCAGACTTTACTCCTGGCTCTGTGCTCAGGACCACTCCAGGCAGGGTTTGGGAGACTGCAAGGGTAGTGAGGATTGAATTTGGTTCAGCCAATGCAACGAAAGCACCCTTCCTGCTCTACTGTTTTCTCAGTCCTGTTACTAATTTTTTTTTTTTTTTTTTGGTTTTTGGGTCACACCTGGCAGCGCTCAGGGGTTACTCTTGGCTCTATGCTCAGAAATTGCATGCAAGGCAAATGCCTTACCTCCATGCTATCTCTCCGGCCCCTAATTTTTAACCACATTAAAAAAAATATTAACTCAAAACTTGAGGCCACAGAGATACTACAGGTGTAAGGCACTTGGCCTGGTTCACTGAATATGGTTCCCTGCACGCTGAGCCAAAAGCAAATCTTGAGCAACAGTGTTGCTCAAAAATAAACAAACAAAAAGAACTCAAAACTGACTTTAAAAAAAGACCACTAATCCCGTTTAAAATGGGCGCATTTTTAAGTAAACATTTATTCAAAGAAGGTATCAAATAATAGGTAAGTGCAGATCAAAACCACAACGAACATCCATTTTGCAATTCCCAGGGGCTAATCAACCATGTGCTGATGTGGCTACAGAGAAATCAAAACACTCAAGCACTGCTGGTGAGAATGTAAATGGGTGCAATGGCTTTGAGAACTATATAGGCAGTACATCAAATGGTTAAACTCCTCCAAGTCCCCTCCAAGGTAGACCCCAGAAATAATGATCCCATGTGCACAACAAATCTGGCCTGACAATGCTCACAGCATGATAATTATCATCATAGTAGCCCAAAACGTGGGGAAAGAAAAACAAATACCCCTTAGTTAATGAATAGATAAACAAACTGTGGAATGTCCAGACAATGGAACATACTTCAGAGATAAAAGGAATGCAGTGTTGATCCAGGCTATGAAATGAATGAATGTTAAAAAATGTTATGCTAAGGGTCAGAGAGATAACACAGCAAGTAGGGTGCTTGCCTTGCATGCAGTCAATCTGGTTTTGATCCCTAGCACCCTATGTGGTATACTGTACTGTGCCCTGCTAGGAGTGATCCCTAAATGCAGAGCCAGGAGTAAGTCCTGAGCAATGCCAGGTGGGGGCACCCAAACAAAAACAAAACAAAAAATGTTAGGCTAAATGAAAGTGGTCACAACAAAATCGTATAGGGTTCAATTAAAATAAAATTCCAGATTTTGAGGACCAGTGAGATTGTACAGGAGGACTTGCCTTGTATGTAGCTATACCAGCCATTATTCTGGTTCAGTCCCAGCACTAAATATGGTTCCCTCAGTGCAGATTCAAGAGTAGCCTCTGAACACTACCATCTGCGGCTCAAACTCATCCCACACGCACCCTATACCTACCCAAAAATGTGGATTGGTAAACCCACAGGCAGTAGATAGTCACTTCTAGGACTTAAGAAGGAGGTTGGGGGAGTGACTAATCCATATATTGTTTAGGGAGTGATGAAAGTGTTTTGGCATTAAGACAGTGATGATGGTTGCAAATCTCTGTGAGTTCTCTAAAATCCACTAAGTGCATACCTTTAGAAGAGTAAATGTTAAAGCTGAGAAAGAGGTTCAGCAGTACAGCATATTCCTCCAATGTATGAGGCTCTGGATTTAAATATGTGGTGCCATACAAAACTCAAGTTTATGGTGGGCAGATTATAGCTGATGGAAGAGGAGGGGCAGGTAAAAAGAGAAAGTCTGAGATTTAAGAATCACGACACTTCAAGACTGTGGAGGAAGAAGAAGTACCCTCTGCCTGTCAGATTAAGAAAGAAAAAAGAGATAGGGGGAAAAAAACAGGAAGTGTGGAAAATAAAGAAATGCTTCCAAAAGATGGAGTGGGCTAGCAGTGAAGCTGGCTGAGAGGTGCAGAGGAGGAAACTAAAATCAGCAGAAACACAAGGCGAGGGTAGGTCAAGAGCAAAGGCAGCCCTGAGCATATGCTGGTCCTACAGGGAACAGGCTGAGCTAAGCCCAGGAAGGAGCTGGTCTCTGAGGCCAAGCAAGCAGGCTACTGGGCCAGTGGCTCTGTGCCAAGCAATCTCATATCCACCTCCCTTCCTTCACAGGGAGGACCTGAAGGGAGAGAGTAGTGCATTTATCTGGTTTCTTGAGGTTTGTCTGCAGTCAGGAAGGTTCACTCTACACCTACCATCCTCACTGGGTTTTTTTTCTCGCCCCCACCAGGATCTGCCTGTAAAAGGTTGGGTGTCACCTGTGGCTTGGAGAGTGGCCACACCCAGAATTCCAGCACTGCAGTCAGTGCCAGAGAACTATGTGCTGGAAACGCCCTAGGTGGGGGCTGGTGGGTCCTTAGACAAAGGGCAACAGATTCATATAGATTAGTCTGTGTTAAAGAAGGGAGATGGTAGCAATGTTCATATTTCCTGGCCCACTAGAAAAGGAACCTGCTCCCCACCCTAGACCAACACCAAACCTGGACATGAGGCAGGATTTGGACACACTAAGCAAGGTCTCTGCTGCAACTAACTGTGGGGGGCGCAGGGGGGAGGAAGATAGGGAAGTAAAAGTGCAGACTGTGGCCTGGGATCACTTACTTAAGGTAAGAATTTGAAGTAGGAGGGAGTTGGGGGGTTGGAGAGGGTATGGAGTAATAGTACAATGGGTAAGACACTTGCCTTGCACAAGGCCTATTCAATTTCTAGCATCCTATATGGTCCCCCAAGCCAGGAATGATTCCTGAGTGCAGAGCCAGGAGTAATCCCTAAGCACCGAAGGCCCAAAGAAAGTCTTTGGCACAGTAATAGTACAACAGGTACTATTGCACTTGAATTATACAAGGCAACCTGAGTTTAATCCTTGGCACTGCGGATGATCCCCCTAAGACACACCAGGAATGATCCCTGAATGCAGTGATCCCTGAGCACTGCTGGTGTTATCCAAAAACTAAAAAGAAAAAGAAGAAAGGAAACCGGTGTAGAGGCACCAGATCTACCTACATGCACACAAAGCAAGTGCTCAAATAGTCCATGTGGTGCAGCCCTGAGTTCCAATCCCAACACCACTGGACCTAAATACTTGTGGAAGAGGTCCCTACTAAAACAAATAAAAAACAGCCCCCAAATGCTTCTGCTTTACTGCTGAGCTACATTCCCCCACAGCAACACAGTTATCCTTCTATTTGGCCACTGGACCAGTTAGTGCTGGGATAGGAAAAGACACACAATGAGCTCTTACGGAGTTCATTCTTTTTTCTAGTGATTACAATAGCAACAGAAATACTTTCTGCATAGACTGCAATATACGTAAAAGGATTTAGGGGTAGTAATTCTATTCATATGACACAAATAAAAATATCTACTCATAAAAACGTTATTATAAAATTTTTTGTGTCTTTTGGGGCCACACCCAGCAATGCTCAGTGCTCAAGAAATCTATTGAAGGTGCTGAGGGATACAGGGGATCAAACATGGGTTGGCTATGTGAAAGGCAAGGACCCTCCCTGCTGTTTTATCTCTCTAGGACCTAAAATTCTAAGAAGAAATCCATATTTTCCAAAATAGCCTAAAAGATTTGAAGAAATAGAGAAACTTTGTTCTTGATTGGGAAGATTCAATATTTCATAAAAGTAAGTTGACCCCAAATTTAATGTGCAAATTTCTCCCTACTAAATATTTGAACTATTGCAGAGCTAAACCAATTACAATAACACAGTATTTGCTAGACTAGTACAGAGGAACAGGTCAATAGAAAATAAGGAAGTTCAGAAAATGATCTGTGATCACCTATGCACATATTTAGTATATAATAAAGAAGATTTGGGGCTGGAAGATAGTTCAAAAGGTTGAGTGCAAAGCACATTACATTCTGATCCTCAATACCTCCTCGGAACAATACCAACAGCCCAATCTCTGGACCATAAGTAGTCACCAAGCAATGCCAAGTATGACCCCACATTACCCAAATAAGTCAATAAACAACTAAATAATAAAGTTTCAAATAAGACTGGATTGTCCAGTAAATAGTATTGGGCAACTGACCCCCTCATACCATTCATAAAAATTCCAGGCAGATTTTAGAAGACAAACAAACATTCATAAAATAAAACAAAAGATATTAAAATAACAGGAAAGGCCTTTCTGAGCAAGAGATAAAAATCCAAAGCAGGGGCCGGAGTGATAGCACAGCGGTAGTGTGTTTGCCTTGTATGTGGATCATCCGACACAGACCCAGATGTGATCTCCGGATTCCCATATTGTCCCCAAAGCTTGCCAGGAGCGATTCTGGAGTGCAGAGCCAGGAGTAACCCCTGAGCACCACCAGGTGTGGCCCCAAAACAAAACAAAAAGTCCAAAGCATGTTATATATTTAATGGCATAAGCATTAAAAGCCTTTATGCATATAAATTTTGAACTGGCCATGAATTGGTATTTTTAATATGCAAGCTCATTTAAGTCATTAAGAGATAAACAATGTAATCTTTTTTTTTTTTTTTTTTTTTTGGTTTTTGGGTCACACGGCAGCGCTCAGGGGTTACTCCTGGCTCTATGCTCAGAAATCGCTCCTAGCAGGCTCGGGGAACCATATGGGATGCCGGGATTCGAACCACCGACCTTCTGCATGCAAGGCAAATGCCTTACCTCCATGATATCTCTCCAGGTCCCAACAATGTAATCTTTTAAAGTGGGGAAAGAGGAGCCAGAGCAAAAGCACAGCAGATTTGCCTTGTGTGCAACTGACCCGGCATCCCATATGATCTCCATATGGTCCTCAGAACCTGCCAGGAGTAATATCTAAATGCAAAGCCAGGAGTAACTCCTGAGTGCCACTGAGTGTGGCTCAATAAGAACAACAACAACGACAAATCTAACAAACAAAACAAAATAATGAAAATAAAATGGGTAAAAAGGGGCCAGAGTGATAGTCCAGCAGATAGAACATTTACCTTGCATACACTTGACCTGAGTGCAACCCCTATCATCCTATATGGTACCCTGAGTACCAACAGGCATTATTCCTGAGTGCACATAAAATAAGCCCTGAGCACCACCAAAAACTTTAAGGGCAGAGAGATAGTATAGGGGGCATATGACTTGCACCTGGCTTATTTCCACAGCATCAAAAATTATTTAACACATGATACATTATAAAGAGTAATTCCTAACTGCAGAGCCAGGAGTAACCCCTGAGCATCACTGGGGGTGGTCCAAAAACCAAAAATCAAAAATAAAATAAAATAGGGCCCGGAGAGATAGCACAGCGGCGTTTGCCTTGCAAACGGCAGATCCAGGACCAAAGGTGGTTGGTTCGAATCCCGGTGTCCCATATGGTCCGCCGTGCCTGCCAGGAGCTATTTCTGAGCAGACAGCCAGGAGTAACCCCTGAGCAATGCCGGGTGTGACCCAAAAACCAAAAAAAAAAAATAAATAAATAAAATAAAATAAAATAAAATAAAATAAATATAAGGTAGAGACTATATTCTTCTCAAAAAATATCAAAGGTGTTGAAAAACTTCTTTTTGGATTTTGTGTCATATACAGTGCTGCCCAGGAATTACTCCTGGCTCTGCACTCAAGAATCACTCTTGGGGCTGGTGTGATAGCACAAGTGGTAGGACGTTTGCCTTGCATGCGGCTGATCCAGGACCGAGCTTGGTTTGAATCCCGGTGTTCCATATGATCCCCCAAGCCAGGAGCGATTTCTGAGTGCATAGCCAGGAGTAACCCCTGAGAGTCACAGGGTGTGGCCCAAAAAACAAACAAACAAACAAACAAGAATCACTCTTGGCGGTGTTCAGGGAACCATATTGGGATGGCAGATCAAAGTTGGGTTAGCCACATGCAAGGCATGAGCCTTAACAGCTGTGCTGTTGCTTTAGCCCCAGGTATAGAACTTTGATAATATCCATAACTGAGAGCATACCAAAGACTAAGCAGTGAGAAAAAAGGCACATACATTTTTACAGGCAGAGACACATCAAGCCCATAAACCCCCACTACTAACCATTTATTCTTAGAAAATAAATGAACACAAATAAACATAAAAAAATGTTCACTAAACAGAAAAGTCAATAAGGCTGTGACCAAATCATGGTTTATTCCTAGGATGGAATTTATGAAATTCATAGTTCCCATTAAGTTCATATGATTTCCCCCGGTGTCCCATATGGTTCCCCAAGCCAGGAGCAACTTCTGAGCACATAGCCAGGAGTAACCCCTGAGCGTTACCGGGTGTGGCCCAAAAACCAAAAAAAAAAATAAAAGTTTATATGATTTAAATACTTAGTAAAATATTTATCATTATTAATAAAGCTTATTTATTAAAATAAGCCTATATTAACCTAGAAAGAAAACCATAACATGGAAAAAATATTCTATTGCATCATAAAGTATATATAAAAGGATGCTTGCAAAAATTCTAACAATACCTAAGTAGAATTTTTTTTTTGTATTTGGTTTTTGGTTTTTGGTTTTTGGGTCACACCTGGCAGCACTCAGGGGTTACTCCTGGCTCTATGCTCAGAAAACGCTCCTGGCAGGCTTGGGGACCATATGAGATGCCAGGATTTGAACCACCGTCCTTCTACATGCAAGACAAACAAATGCCCTACCTCCATGCTATCTCTCCGGCCTCAGGATTTTTTTTTTAATTTGTTTTTGAACAACCCCTGATGATGCTCAGTGCTTACAGGGATCATTCCTGGTGAGCTTGGGAGACCATTTGGGTTGGGGGAATGAACCTAGGTTGGCTGGGTATAAGACAGGTGCCCGGGGCCGGGAAGGTGGCGCTAGAGGTAAGGTGTCTGCCTTACAAGCGCTACCAAGGAACGGACCGCGGTTCGATCCCCCGGCGTCCCATATGGTCCCCCCAAACCAGGGGCGATTTCTGAGCGTAGCCAGGAGTAACCCCTGAGCGTCAAACAGGTGTGGCCCAAAAACCAAAAAAAAAAAAAAAAAAAAAAGACAGGTGCCCTACCCACTGAACTATCACTAAAGCCCCTTAAGTTGGAATTTTAGATACTGTTCAATTTTCTGGTTTATACTATTCTGTGTGATCTGCATCAATTTTATGATTAGGATAGTCATCTAAATGCATTGGGTATAAAAGCAAGAAAGAGGGGTGGGTGACATTTATTTTTTTTGTCTTTTTTTTGTTTTGTTTTGTTTTTTGTTTTTTGGGTCACACCCGGCATTGCTCAGGGGTTACTCCTGGCTCTATGCTCAGAAATCGCTGCTGGCAGGCCCGGGGGACCATATGGAACGTCGGAATTCGAACCAATGACCTTCTGCATGAAAGGCAAACGCCTTACCTCCATGCTATCTCTACGGCCCCGGTGAGTGACATTTAAAGGCACATCAAAATTAACTAATAAACTAAACACACATAGTCCATGTAAAACTAATGGCACCTGTTGAGATCCAGGGCTCCAGCAAAGACCCATTCCAGTATTGCACTACTGCTCTGTTGCGCTATTGCAGGCAGGATGGGAATGCTAAGAGAAACTGGGTATTACTTATCCCAAGATAAATTAAGGAAAAAAAAAACACAATAAAATAAACCTTGCACCTTAGAGAAGGAAAAAAGACAGACCTATTCTTAGAGCTGGGCTGAATCATCCCAGAAAGCCTTGTTTCAGATTCTTTTTTTTTTTTTTTGGGGGGGGGGGGTTGGGCCACACCCGGCGGTGCTCAGGGGTTACTCCTGGCTATCTGCTCAGAAATAGCTCCTGGCAGGCACGGGGGACCATATGGGACACCTGGATTTGAACCAACCACTTTAGGTCCTGGGTCAGCTGCTTGCAAGGTAAACACCGCTGTGCTATCTCTCCGGCTCTGAGTTGGAGGCACTGTAGGAAAAGGGCCAAGGAGCCTTGCTGGGGCCCAGCAATCGTAACATGGGACTGTGAAGCGGACCACATGTCTCAGAGGTGAATGAAAACAGGGAGTCTCAGAACCAGGAGTGACTCTGTTGGAACTTGTAGAGTAAGGTTTACAATACAGATGGCCAACAGGCATATGAAAAAAGTGCTCTTAGTCACACTCATGAGTAGGCAAATGAAAATCAAAACAACAATGAGATATCTCACACCAGTTGAGAATGGCACATATCAGAAAGTCTGGAAACAGCCAGTACAGATGAGGTTGTGATGAGAAAGGATCCCTCATCCACTGATGGTGGGAAGGTCATCTGGTTTAGCCTCTATGGACAGCAAAAACAAAAAACAAAACCCACACAAACCAGAAACAGAACTCCCATAAACCCCAGCAATACCATTTCTTGGCATCTACCCTAAAAACACAAAAAGAAAAATTCCAAAGCTATATGTACGTATACCTATGCTCATTACAGCACTTAGTATAATAGTCAACAAATGGAAACAATCCAAATGCCTAACTATAAATAGATGGTAAGTAGACAATAAAATACTGTGATATATGCCCAGAGAGATAGCACAGCTGCCTTGCAAGCAGCCGATCCAGGACCAAAAGTGGTTGGTTCGAATCCCGGTGTCCCATATGGTCCCCCGTGCCTGCCAGGAGCTATTTCTGAGCAGACAGCCAGGAGTAACCCCTGAGCACCGCCGGGTGTGACCCAAAAACAAAAACAAACAAACAAAAATACTGTGATACTCTAAGTAAAAACAAAATCATACAGCAACATGGAAAAAACTAAAGTGTATCATGCTGTGTGCATTCAGTCAGATGAAAAGGATACAGAATGATTTTTCTCATGTGAGAGTTAAGGATACACAACAAGGGAATAATAAAGGACTAAAAGCACAACTAATTTACACAACTGAGTTTTGGGTGGGAGTTGAGAAAGAGGAGTGTTGAGGTCCTTGGAGGATAGAGAAAGATATACTAGTGGGTGGGCATGGTGTTGGAATTATGTACATGGGAAACCATCATCAACAGTACTGTAAATCACAGAACCATAATCTATTTAAAATATACAAAAATAGGGAAAGAGTAGTGGCGCAAGCTGTAAGGCATCTGCCTTTCCCGAGCTAGCCTAGAATAAACCATGGTTCAATCCCCCGGTGTCCCATATGGTCCCCCAAGCCAGGAATGATTTCTGAGTGCATAGCCAGAAGTAACCCCGGAGCATCACCAAGTGTGGCCCAAAAACTCAAACTGAACCAAACCAAAATAAAAGTTTAAAGATGAAAAAATAAAGAAAATCCAAGTCTTTTTTATAAAGCTCAGGCTTAGGACCAAAGAAATATAATAATAATAATAATAGTAATAATAATAAATATAATAGTTATGGGTTTTGCCTTGTACATAGTATCCTGTATGGTCCCTGAGGCCCAACAGGAGTGATATCTGAGTGTAGAATCAGGAGTATGCCCTGAGCATAGCAGGATATGGCCCCAAAACTAAACAACAACAATAACATAAGGTTGTTCAGTTGAGAATACCTTATGGTATGTGTGTGTGTGTGTGGGGGGGGGGGAAACCAGCATCTTTATCCAAACAGATCTCACTCTAGCTGGTGACATTTCTCCAAGGAACAAGCCTGTCATGTTTCTTTCTTAGTAACACTATATCTTCATTGAAGGGGTGACGCCAGCATGCCTCCATGAGAGCCATGCTGAGGCTAATCACTCATGCATTAGTTTTCCCCAGGGCTGCTTCCACTTGGGGCCAATTGTTTAGTT
Organism: Suncus etruscus; assembly: GCF_024139225.1. Taxonomy (NCBI): domain Eukaryota; kingdom Metazoa; phylum Chordata; class Mammalia; order Eulipotyphla; family Soricidae; genus Suncus; species Suncus etruscus. The sequence goes on from NC_064848.1 coordinate 11,116,491, forward strand.
CCAGCCTTGTTCCCTCATCACATGGGCCTACTGACAGTCTCATGTGACGCACTTAGGAATCCATGCAAAGTTGCAGGCTGTCTGTTAACTCCTAGAATTTGGGGCAAAATTGTTGTGTCTTAACAAAGGGACATATCTCTAGAAAGAAAGCATTTCATATTCATTAGGTTTATCTATTTGGGGGTCATGTCCAGCAGTTCTGGAGAACCATGTAGTCGTAGGAATTAGACTTAGGGCTCCTGCAATGCAAAGGATACATTCCAGCTTCAAGATAGCAGCCCAGTCTTCATTTTCATTATAGACTTTTTTCTTTTTTAATTTTTTTTACTTTTTTGTTTTTTGGGGTCACACCCAACAGCGCTCAGGAGGTATTCCTGGCTCTATGCTCAGAAATTGCTCCTGGCTTGGGGGTCCATATGGGATGCCGGGATTCCAACCACCGACCTTCTGCATGAGAGGCAAATGCCTACCTTCATGCTCTCTCTCTGGCCCCAATATTTTTTACTTTTAATATCTTTATTTAAGCACTCTGATTACAAACATGTTTGTGGTTGGGTTTTATTTATAAAAAAGAACACTCCCCTTCACCAGTACAACATTCCCACCACCAATGTCCTCCATCTTCTTCTTCCCCCACCCCCTGCCTGTATTTGAGACAGGCATTCTATTTTTCTCACTCACTACCATTGCCATGGTAGTTGTTAGTGTAGTTATTTCTTTAACTGAACTCACCACTCTTTGCGGTAAGCTTAATATCGAGGGCTATTCCTTCCAGCCCTCATCTCTATTGTCTCTGGGTATTATTACAATAATGTCTTTTATTTTTCTTAAAACCAATAGATGAGGGCCCAGAGAGATAGCACAGCAGCATTTGCCTTGCAAGCAGCCAATCCAGGACCAAAGGTGGTTGGTTCAAATCCCGGTGTCCCATATGGTCCCCCGTGCCTGCCAGGAGCTATTTCTGAGCAAACAGCCAGGAGTAACCCCTGAGCACCGGCGGGTGTGGCCCAAAAAACCAAAAAAAAAAAAAAAAAAAAATTCATGGCTTCATTTTTCCTGATGGCTGACTAGTATTTTATTGTATATTTGTACCATAATTTATTTAGTCACTTATCTATTGTTGGGCATATGGATTGATTCCAGATTCTGACTATTGTATATAGTGCTGCAATGAATATAGGTGTGTAGTAGGCATTTTTGTGTTCCTAGGGTATATCTCTATAGGGTATATCCCTATGCTAGATCATATGGGATCTCAATTTCTAGTTTTTTGAGGAATCTCCATATTGTTTTCCATAAAGGCTGGACACCAGCAGTGAATGAGAGTTCCTTTCTCTCCACATCCCCACCAGCACTGGTTGTTCTTGTTCTTTGTGATGTGTGCCAATCTCTGTGGTGTGAAATGGTACCAAAATTGTTGTTTCAATTTGCATCTCCCTGGTGATTAGTGATGTGGAACATTATTTCATGTACCTTTTGGCCATTTGTAATTGTCTGTTCATCTCTTCTCCCCATTTTTTAATGGGGCAAGATTTTTTTCTTGTTAAGTTCTGTCAGTACCGTGTATATCTTATCTGATGGGTATTGGGTGAATAGCTTCTCCCATTCTGTGGGAGTAGTCTTTTGTATCCTCATCACTATTTCTATTGAGGTGCAGAAGCTTCTCAGCTTAATATAGTCCCAACTGTTTATCTCTGCTTCCACTTGTTTGGAAAATGATGTTTCCTCCTTGAAGATGCCTTTAATCTCACTGTCATCGAGTGTTTTACTTACATATTCCTCTATATGGTTCCACCTTATGGTTCCGAGTCTGATGTCAAGGTCTTTAATTTGGATTTGACCTTTGTGCATGGTGTTTGATGGAGGTCCATGTTTGCTTTTCTGCTAGTTGCTGACCAGTTGTCCCAGCCCACTTGTTGAAGAGACTGTAGTCTATTTTTTTTTTTTTTTTGGTTTTTCAGGCCACACCCGTTTGATGCTCAGGGGTTACTATTGGCTAAGCTCTCAGAAATTGCCCCTGGCTTGGGGGGACCATATGGGACGCCGGGGGATCGAACCTCAGTCAAGATCTTTCCTTGGCTAGAGCTTGCAAGGCAGACACCTTACCTCTAGTGCCACTTCGCCGGACCCAGTCTTTTCTTTTTTATGTGATACTAGGGAACAAACACGAGGCCTCACATAAGCAAGATAAGTGGTTTTTTGAGGGTTGTTTTTTTGTTTTGTTTTGTTTTGTTTTTGTCACACATAGCAATGCTCAGAGATTATTCTTGCTCTGATCTCAGGAATTACTCCTGGGCCCGGAGAGATAGCACAGCGGCCTTGCAAGCAGCCGATCCAGGACCAAAGGTGGTTGGTTCCAATCTTGGTGTCCCATATGGTCCCCCGTGCCTGCCAGGAGCTATTTCTGAGTAACCCCTGAGCAACGCCGGGTGTGGCCCAAAAAACAAACAAACAAACAAACAAAAAAGGAATTACTCCTAGTGGTGCTTAAGGAACAATATGGGATCTGGAGATAGAAACCAGGTCAGTCTCAGGCAAGGTAAACACCCTACCTGCTGTACTATTATTCTGACCCGTTAGATTTTTTTTATGTAGCCATGATCCTTCCAAAGTATACAATATAGTTCCATCAACAGTCAGATGCATTTTAAATCTAAACTCTGGAGCCAATGAAGCAACGTAGTCTAGGGGTACGTTTACTTGCCTTGGATATGGCTAAATTCAGTTTGAGCACTATTGGAAGAGCTGGAAGTAGTTCAACTGGAAGAGTACAAAGCTAGAAGTAGTTCCCAAACATGGCTGGGTGTGGCCCCCCCAAAACAAGATAAATAAAGATAAATAAATTCTAGACTGGAGAGATAGTTCAACAGGCTTGTGCACATGCTTGGCATGTAGGAGGCTGAAGTTTGATAACTGGTATCAGGTGGTTCCCTGAGCACAGATATTTCACCATGTTTGAATTCAAGAAAGTACAGTATAAATATCATCTCCTGAAGTACTATCACTATTTAAAATTTTATTTTTCTAGAATTTGAAAAAATTTTAAAGAACATTCTGGGGCTGGAGAAATAGTATAGCAGATAGGGTGCTTGCACATCTGACCTAGATTCAATCTCCTGCATCCCATATGGTCCTCCGAGTACCAAAGCCAGCAGTAATCCCTGAGCATTGCTGCATGTAAGCAGCCCCCCACACACAAAAAAATAGATTTTGTGTGGCCCACCAGCTATTGGCAAGTTTTGAGCAACGTGACCGGTGTTAAAAGAGTAGACATATAAAATGTGACTGAATGAGGGAAGTAGAAAACCTGGCTAGAGTACAGGCCTGTGTGGGGTGGGGAGGAAGGACACTTGGGATATTGGTCGTGGGAATGTTGCACTGGTGAAGAATTTAATATATATATATATATATTTTTTTTTTTTGTTTTTTAAATAAAAAAAAAAGAAAAGGTAAGATAAGGCCTCCCAATTCTTACCATAGGCTGTGTTCTTTACACTGACTGTATAGAAAGAGGAGGTACAGTAAATGCACCCCATATACACCTCAACCCAGGCCCTTTGCCTGGTCTGTATTGAGAATTGGGGGACAAAAAAAAAAAAAAAAGAGTAGACATAGGGGCAAGAGCAACAGCACAGCAGTTAGGCATTTGCCTTGCATGCAGCTAACACAGGATGAACCCAGGTTCAAATCCCGGCACCCCATATGGTCCCCTGAGCCTACCAGGAGCGACTTTAGAGCACAGAGCCAAAAGTAACTCCTGAGTGCCGCCGGGTGTGACCCCCCCTCAAAAAAAAAAAAAAGACTAGAGAGATAGCACAGCGGCATTTGCCTTGCAAGCAGCCGATCCAGGACCAAAGGTGGTTGGTTTGAATCCTGGTGTCCCATATGGTCCCCCGTGCCTGCCAGGAGCTATTTCTGAGCAGACAGCCAGGAGTAACCCCTGAGCACCGCCGGGTGTGGCCCAAAATCCAAAAAAAAAAAAAAAAAAAAAAAAAAAGAGTAGACATAGTGCTCACTTCGGCAGCATATATACTAAAATTGGAGCGATACAGAGATTAGAATGGCTCCTGTGCAAGGATGACATTCAAATTCGTGAAGCATTTCATATTTAAAAAAAAAAAAGTAGACATAATTAAGGATTTTAGTTTCCCAAAGAAAGTAAATCCTTTTGCCAAAGTTGCTCAAACTACCCACTGTAATTCTGACCTAATGTCGACCCAAAACATCATTGACGTATGGTTAAGGCTAAAAGACTAAAGTGCATATTCTGCTTAGGTTTGATCTTCAGTACTACCTGTAGTTCTTCAAGCACAAGAGCAGGGTTGGCCAACACGAGGCTCTCGAGCCGCACCCAGTTCCTGGCCATAATGAATGCGGCTCTTTGCCTCTTCTCATGATTTTGTCTACTGTGGCTCTTTGCCAAGTTTGGATTTTGTTCTGCTGCTTCTGAGGAGGGACCTCTGAGGAGAGATCTCCGAGCATGTAGTCCCGCCCCAGGATGTGTCCTCCGCCTCCATTCCTTGGAAACGGGGGACCCGTGTGCCACATATTGGGTCACATCTTGGCGTTAGTTCTTAGTGTGGAGGATGCAGCACACCCTCACCATCACTACAGGATTTTTACCCTCAGTCAAAATGGCAAAATGCAATATGTGTTTAATTGTTAAAATTTTATGCTTTTCTGTGAGTGTTTGTCTGTTTTGGCAGGTCACTGCGTGGTGTGGCTCTCTGACTCTCACAGTTTAAAATTTTGGCTCTTTGTGTCGAACTTGTTCGCGACCCCAGCACAAGAGCAAGACCCAAATACTGACCTCGTAGCTGCCCTTGAGCACTGCTTGGTATGGCCTCAAACCAACACTCCTCCCCGCCAAAACATTAACAATCTTTCAAGTTTCATGCTTTTAAGCATGCCCTGAGGAAACACTAATAAAACAAGAACTGAAAGACAGGTTCAACCTCCCCCAAGTTATTAAACCATTTCAGTTCTGAGTTATATTCAAGCTTTTCTAAACTAATAAAAAAAAAAAAAGTAAAGCTACTCGGGGAGAAAGTGGGAAGGCAGTTTATTCCTGGGAACCCCTTCCTCGTGGAATTTGTGCAGCAGCAGGCAAGGACTGCTTGGAGAGACAGTTATTTGTTAATTATACAGGAAGCTTTATCCCTAATAGCTTCTGCTCTCCGGCCCCCTTCTACGTTAGTAAACAACTGCGGAATTAATCAAAACTTCAAAAGTGGGTGATAACAGGTGATGACAGATTAAAGCCCAGCCTAGCAGGTGAACAGAAGAGACCAAGTCAGACTTTTTGCCTGTCTGATATGCACATAGATATGACTGCAGAATGGAAGGAAAACATTTCTATTTTCAGGAAAGGAAAAAAGCCAATGGTTTTCTGTTATTTGGATGTAGACACTAAGGCCCAACTGGAATTTTTTTTTTCTTTTTTGTTGCTATGCTGTGGGGCTCATATCCAGTGGTGCTAGGGTTGGTCCCAGGGAGCCCAACATCCAATCCATAGCTGGCCCTTGCAAAGCATCTGTTCAATCATTTGAGCCACATCCTCAGCCTAATAATGCGCCTTTAATGACTTTATGGATAGGCATACACAGTTACAACTGAGACGTAGACAGTCATACTCAGGGAGTCATACTCAGGGAGTGGCAACAAAAGAAAAATTACATTAAAAAGATAAAATGGGGGGCCGGTGAGGTTGCGCTAGAGATAAGATGTCTGCCTTGCAAGCACTAGCCAAGGAAGGACCAAGGTTCAATCCCCCCCCCCCCCCCCGCGTCCCATATGGTCCCCCCAAGCCAGGGGCAATTTCTGAGTGCTTAGCCAGGAGTAACCCCTGAGCATCAAATGGTTGTGGCCCAAAAAACTAAACAAAGATAAAATGGGGCCAAAATAATAGCACAATGGGTAGGCATTTTCCTTGCAAAGGACTGACTGGGTTCAATCTGACTTCCCATGAGCCTTTCAGAAGTCATTCCAGAGTGCAGGGCCAGTATTTAACCTGTGAATAGCTGGGCATGGCCCCCAAACAAAACAAAACAAACAAAAAAGCCCTTTAAGCAAAGGTAATAAAGCTCACTGCATGTGAAAGACCAAGGATCCTAGACACATTGTCTTCTATACTGCTAGCAGCAACCCTCAGAGAAGTAGCAGGTGTGTCCCACAAACAAAAACCTCAAAAATGAAAGGGAAGGGGAAGGGTGGGGGAATGAAAGGGAAGCAAGCTAGTTATTAGAAATCATGGTGGTGCCAGAAAGACAGTACAAGGGCACTGTATAATGCCCCGTGTAAACAAACCCTGAGACCTAGCAAGGCACCAAGTTTGAAAAGGCCCTAATTGGCCGAGGGAGGGTTTTTCAAAAGCTGCCTACTATTGCAGGAACTTTTTCAAAGCAGCCTGTACTTGCAGAGAGGGTGCATGAAAAGTAGCACCTATAAGAAAAGATGCTTGGAAAGTAACTTGTACTCTCCGGTATTAGAGCCCTGAAAAATCTTGGTTGCCTGTCCATGAGGCACTCAAGAAAAAGGGGATGCAACATATTAATTGAGACATAACTTCAGCTGACATTTCAAAGATTACTCAGATTTAACATTTGCCTGGATTCAAATATTCTTTAATAATTATTACTCACTTTTCTTAGAGCCTCTCTTAAAGATTACTCAGATATAAAACACACCTTATGAGGAACATTCGCGTAGATTCAAGTATTTTCTATTTAGTCTTACAGAATAATTAGTCACCCTAAATCTAGCTTTGCTGTTACCCTACGTGCATTCATTTCAAGGGTTAACATTTCAGGCCCCAGTACAGAATGCATAAACTGGAATAAGACCAAAACAATACTAACTGACCTTGCTGGCTAGGGACCTCAGATTAGCAAAGTGGCTTCAAAAGTGAAACTGCCCTGCATCAGAATATCCCTTGAACAATTTGCCCCTCCACCTTTTTGACAAATTAGCTTTGTCTGAAAATTATGACTTGTCAAGAAATTGAGTATAAATATTCCACCTTTTGCTTTAAATAAATGGAACAGAGCTTGAACCCAACTTGACTTTATGGCTCTGTCTCCCACAGCCAACTCTGTATACCCACCTTTCAAGGGACCCCAGAAGATTCCTAAGTGTCAGGACTAATCAGTCCATGGCACAAGGGATTAGGCACTTGCCTTGTGTGCCACCAACTTGGTTCAACCTCTGGCACTGTATATGGTTCCCTGAATTCATCCTGGGATAACATTAAGCAGAGAGCTAGGAGTAAGCCCTGAACACCACCCCCCAAACCCAAACAAAAAGACAAAAACCAGAATCATGAAATGAGCACATGAAGGCCTTAAGAAAGTCTTACCTCCTTCCGTACCTTACAAAGGCAAAATCGGACCAGAAAAAAGGACCTACCTTGTTCCAAGTCATAGCAAAATGGAGCAGTCTGAGACTACAAACTGTTTTGAATCACGCCAATCTGATAAATATAGTGCTTAATATGCAAGGACCAAATGGCTGCTGAATAGGCTGAGGAGCATGAAACTGCTGGGAGAGCTCCACGGAGCTGGCTATCCAGAACCTACCTTGAATCCTGCCCATCTCAACCTCAGGGGCTCATTCTAAAAGGTTATAGATCTCAAAGGTAAGCTGGGTCTTGTCCAAACACAAAAAGCTGAGAGCCACCTCCAGATGATCAAGATATGGCCTGGGCTCACTGGCCTCAATAGATTATTTGGAAAAATCTTCCCAGGGGCAAATCAGGAAGAACTTCACTTGACTCCATAGAAATGCTCCTGAAATTCGCCCTGGCAGCATCTGTCTGCTTGTCCTTGAGATCTGCCCGTTTGGACCCTTACAAGGGTCCTTGTAACCTTACAAGGCCCTGGACAGGTCTTCTCAGACTGACCTGAGAGAGGGTTACCCCACGGGGTATAGAGGCACCCTCCACCCTTGAAACAGACCCCACCCCTCTGCATGCCACCCTCCTCCGTCACTGACTACATCCCTGCTCTTCTAAGTGTCAGACTTCACCGCAGGAGTTTGCATGGGCGGGCATGCCACGAGCTGGGCTGTGTCAGGGTTGGGCTCGTTCTGGAGGATCTGGGTGCTTGCTTGCAAGGATGGGGGAACCCTTAACAAACCACGCGGTGTGGTGGGAGTTTTCGGGGTAACAAAATAACATTGGATGGAGCCCCCACTAGACCCTTTGGGGCCAGGATGGGAGAATCCCATCCTACCCCCAAATCCAGTGGGGAAGTGGGTCCAGGGTTGGCTTTTACCCTACCAGATGGCTGGGTAGGGTACTTAGAGACCCTCCAAAGCTCTCCTACCCCCAAATCCAGTGGGGAAGTGGGTCCAGGGTTGGCTTTTACTCTACCAGATGGCTGGGTAGGGTACTTAGAGACCCTCCAAAGCTCTCCTCAAAGCATTTCGCTGTTCAGGATACCTGTCACCTGTCGCCTGCCTGGCCTCTGCCCCTGCCCCTTCCTTTCCCCACCTGCAGGAGCTTCCCAGCTTCCAGAGGGACTTTGGATAGACCAGGGGCTGGAGAGATAGCATGGAGGTAGAGTGTTTGCCTTGTATGCAGAAGGGCGGTGGTTCGAATCCCCGCATCCCATAGGGTCCCCTATGCCTGCCAGGGGCAATTTCTGAGTGTAGAGCCAGGAGGAACCCCTGAGCGTTGTTGCCGGGTGTGACCCTAAAACCAAAAAAAAAAAAAAAAAAAAGACCTGGAGACTCGTCCCAGCCCGCCCTCCCGCCCAAGGGAAGAGCCAGGCACGCGGGCGCGGCCGATTCGTGCCAGGGCAGCGGCGGGTCCCTGCAAGTGCAAACGGAGCCGGGCGAGGGGAAGAGGCGGGGAGCAGATGCTGCGCTGTCGGGATGGAGGGTTAAAAGCGAATGAATGAATGAATGAATGAGTGAATGAGTGAGTGCAGAAAGTGCAACGCGTCCTGACCCCCCGCCCTGTCCCGGCCACGCGGCCCTTCGGACAGACAGAGCCCACATCTGTCCTGGGCATCCTGCGGCCCGTCTCCAACGGGAGACGCCCGGGTGCGCGCCAAGGCGCAGCTCCGGAGCGCAGCGCGCATTCCGGCGGCCGGGAAGGGAAGCGCCCGCTTGCAGCCGCCTCGCTCCCCACCCAGCCCGGCCCGCAGACTCCGCAGCCCCGCGGTCCCCGGTACCTGCCTGCACGTCCCGGCGGCCTCGCCCCGGCTCAGCGCGGTCATCGCGTCGCCTAAAGCGAGCGCTCGGCCCGCGCGGCAGATCCGAGCTCCCCAGCCCGCCCCCGGCAGCTCCAAGAGGACCCGCCCTAGCCTGCCCATTGGCTCCCTAGGAAGAGGCGCAGAGCATTGGCCGCCCCTGCCCCTCTCCAGACCAGGTGGAGCCCCGGGGTCGGTACCACCCAGCTTCTTGGGGCTTTAAGGACGGGTATTCTTCCCCCAGGCTGCGCCAGGGCTTTGGGTATTCCAGGCACTTATTTCTTCAGCCCTTCTACTTGCAGTCTTCTACCTTGCGCAACAGCTTCTCCAGACTCCCAAGTCTGGTGCATTTTGAACTGCTCTCTCTCTCCACCCCAGAGAAGGGAGTTGAGGGGATTTTGAAAGAGAAAAGGAATGCCCAGGAAGGATTCAGGATTCGCTTTCACTTTTTCAGCCAGTTCCCCAGGCAAAAATTTTAAACATCTATGGACGAGCTAAGTGATCAGAAGCTGAGTGTGAAAATCAGAGCAAAAGAGCTCCTAAAGATGTCAGAAGTGAGGGGTTTCTGGTACAAGGTAGATCAGTGCCATATCGAGGTACAGAAGGAGCCAAGGGTCACAAGTGTTCCAGGAACTAATAGAACAGGGCCACTATTAGGAGCCAGGACGATTTGAATCAGGGGCCTCTGTTGCAAGCTCTAAGGGATGAAAAAAGCTGATGAGAAGAAGGATCATTCTCTAGTCTTCCCCCACTAGAGCAAGAGGGGCTAGGCTCCCCTTGATTTCCAGAGACCAGTCTCTTCTTCCCCTGGAGCAGCATTGAAAATGCAGTTGCTGCCACACCTTCCCTAAGTCGCCAGAGAGCCAAACCCTGCACTCTGGAGACTGATGGGAGCCAGAAAGTGGGAACATCCAGAGGCCCAGGCTCTTGCCACTTCCAACCTCCTCAGAAGGCTGGGCTCAGCTCCCCCACACCCCACGACAACCCCATCAGGAGAGGAAACAGGTGCTTCAGCTGTTGTTTATTGACATACAGGTAGGCTCTATAGCAACAGGCCCGAGAAGGCTGCAGCAGCCAGGAAAGTGACAGGCAGGCGGAGTGTTTGCTGCGGCGACTGCTGAGTGGAGTGCAGGAACAGAAGTGCATGAAGCACCACAAAACGGGAAAGGGGGAAATCTAGGGGGCTGGAGAAGCAAGAAAGTACCAGGGCCAGTCAATTCAACCAGGACCCCCCGCCCCAGACCCTGCGGCCCCCCTCTCTTGCGGTCTTCTGACCCCTGGCTGGGCTACTTGTCTGGGAATTGTTTTCTACAGGCAGTGGACACAGTACACAAAGGAGACAGAGCTCCTGCCCTCTAGGGCCTACAGCCCTGCACCCCTCCTCTGCCCCTCACTGCAGTGGAACACATGATGGGCGGGCGACCTTGGGGGACCATGCCCTGTGTAGGGTCTTAAAAAATAGCCATGTTTCACGAAAGCATTCATCTTCCCCGGTGTCCTGGCCCACCAGAGCCACAACTGCAGCCCTGTGTGAGAACTACAGGCAGGTTGCTGACCTATGGATGGGTTTGGGGAGGGGTGGGGAAGGGACCGGTGGAGAGGCTCTGCAGCGCCTCACGGCACAGGAACCACACGCATGGTATTGGTGAAGCCAGAGCCAGGGCGCCACCCAGTCAGCACGATAACCACATCTCCCTTCTTGAAGAAGCCTCGGGCCTTGCCTATGGGAAGGAGAAGAAAATGAGTGAGTAAATGGCAGGCATTTACGGGTTAGTGCACCTGACAGGACATTTACTTCCTCCCACCACAAGGTGGCACCAGTCTCACAAACCAAAGCAAGGGCCTAGCCTTAGTCCTTATTTATTACTCAGATGGCAGAGTTAGACCTTTGGACATGATTCACTCGAGAAGAGTGGAGAATCTCGCCCAAGGCCAGAACTAGCTGTGTTCTCTCCTCCTCTGACATTCTGCTCATCGAGGAACAAAGGTGTGTGTGTATGTACGTGCAGTTGTGTGTGTCCATCTACTCTACAAGAAAGTCCATCAATTTCATTACCAAAACTTCAGAAATGAGTTCATGACCAAGAGCAAACTATCCTGACATCCCAGGATCCTCTGCTATGGACCCCAGATGCAAAGAATAAAGAGCGGAACTGAATTGCTCTCCAAATTTCCCTTCCTAGCTCAGTCTAGGAACTCTGGGAATGTTAGAGAATGATTCAGAGAGAAAGTCTGTGTGGTCTCTAGTACTCTCTGGTCTTACATGATCTCTCTCCCAGGTATCACAGAGAAGCTAGTTACGGAGCACCCATACCCTGCAGGCTTTCCTTCACGTACCAACATTCATGGCCAGGTTCACACGGAGGTCCACGTCCTCAGCCCAGGCATCCTGCACTGGATCCTTACACACCACGGGGAAGATGCCACGGTACAGGTGGGCCTGGCGAGCCGTCTGATGATTCCGGGTCACAGCAATGATAGGGGCCCGGGGACGGTATCTGGCCACCTGGTGAGCGGACCTACAATGGGACAGGAATCAAGCCATAAGAGACCAATAGGAGTGTCCTAGGCACATCTCAGGAAGGCCAGAGAGCCTGTAGCAACAAAGCTCACTCTCTAATCCAACCCACTAATCCAGCCTCAAGTGCTGGCAATTTCAACATTCACTTCTTGGGCCCCACTGGGGGGTACAGGGTGGGAAGCAAGGGTAGAAACTGCCTTCCAAGGTTGTGCCTGGATTTTTCCGTCTGCATGTTCTACAGCACGTAGCTTCATCATTGTTCTCTCCATATGACCTTGCATGACAGGGTCATGAAAAAGACTGCCTTAGCCTGGTCAGTCTCATATGCTTGTCCATATGGCCCACTAAATTTTCCATTCTGGTCTTAGGAGGCATACATGGCTCAGTCTCGCTAGCAACCATTCTTCACTCTGCCAGCAAGATATACAAACCAAGAAGCCTATGAACAGCACCTGACAGGTCATATACAAATAAGAAAACAGACCACCCACAGGACAGGCAATGCTACCCCTTTCTCTGCAAACTTAAATGAGCTGAGCCTGTGGGGGCTCCTCTTGGGGTCAGGGGACCCTCTGAAGGGGGTATTCCCCATGCAAACAAGTAACTGCAGTTATGTTTCAAGAGTAAGAAAGGAGCTTACAGAGAAACAGGTCTTCAGAATGCATATTCTGAGGACACAGAGCAGCTGCACCAGAGCCTAAGCTAAGACCAGGCTTCCATACAAGGCAGGTCAGAACCCTTTATGAGGGAAGCCCAGGAGACTGAAGCTAAAAATAGCTGAATGGCCATGGTGTAATGTTTAACAAAGGTCAAGCCTAATGCTGAAGCTGCCCACCAGCTTCAGAACAGAAGCTGAGAACAGGGCATCCACCCACTCTTTCCCTCCTCCAAAAAACTCCAGTGGCCATGTAGGCAGGAACCCTGACTTAGGCTTGAAGGAGAAGAGTCCTTGTCCAGGGCTAGGAAGGTCACCACCTGCTGGCATCACGAAGCGAGACAACTCTATGACCCTTCCAGGGCTGCAACCTGAGGCCTCAACCCTGGGGGGAAGTGGGGCCACAGGCACGAAATGATGAAAGGCGCAGTGACAGGTACAGCACAGAACAGTGAAGCACCACTGTTCAAAGGGAACTTGAGAATAGCCTGACTATGCTCCACTATAGTCACTGGCTGAAATCTCTGGTTCACGGTGAGGCTATGAACTTGCTTGGAATCAAAAATGACCAGCAAACCTCCTGAGTGCTAACTGGAGTCTGCTCACTCTGGGCCTGGGTTGGGAAATGCCATTCCTGTAGGATTCAGGCTACGAGCTGCAGGGGTCTTACCTGAGCCCAGTGGCATCGCAGCACCCAGGTCCCCAAGGAGAGGTGTCCCTGAGCTGGGCCTCCCCAGGGGCCGCTCCCACCTCCTACCTGCCAGACTTGGTAAGGACGATTATCGCCCCACTGCAGCACTTGAAGGAGGCCTCCACAGCACCCACGGCGGCAGCTTCTGTGGGGTCGCTGGTAATGGGGGCCAGGCGGCGGAGTTCCTCAAATAATTGCATGTGGTAGATGGCGGCCTCTGCCTCACGGGCAATCTAGGGGAGCAATATCCGTCCAGAGGGACGAGGGGGGAGGGACAGAGCTTTGTCAGAGCCGTGCCACAATGGGGAGGGAGAGGAAGAGGCCACAGACACCAAGTGGAAACATGGCCCTGCACAGGCCAAGAGCAGAGCTTGAATGACTCTTGGGAGCTGGAACATGTGCTGGCACCTACTGAGGTGAAGGACCCTTTGGTCCTGCCCTAACCTCCCTGACTAACTTCCTGAAGAAGAGAGGCTCTGAGCCAGACCTTAGATGCAGGGCTCGGCCCTGGGCATCCTTGAGAACAGACGGCGCAGGAGACTGGACATCATTACCTGCCCTCAGGGCCCTACCTGCCAGACTCCGTCAGAACTATCAAAGCTGCCGCTAAGCATTTATAAGAAGCCTCCACGCTGCCCATGGCCATGGCTTCCATGAGGTCTGTGGAGTGACTGGAGGTGCGCACAAGTTCTTCAAACAGCTGCCGGTGGAACATGGCTGCCTCAGCCTCCCGAGCTATCTGCAGGGTTCCGGAGAGGAGAGGGAAGGAGGCAGGACAGAGGAGAGAGACAACCACATGGAAAAACAGAAGGGGATCAGTCAATCAGAAAGGTTAATTGGTTCAATCTGTCCATCAGGCAGAGGCAGGGTGAGGAAAGCCTGCCAAGGATATGTGGAGAAGACCAGCATCACCTGCTCCCACTCTCCTCCAGAAGAGGAGGGAGTTTCTACCCAAGGACAGTCACGAAAGACTGGACACAGCAGCAGGTGTGAGTATCTCCGGAAGGAGATGCTCAGGCTGGGCTCAGGCCACTCCCCAGCAGGATTTGAGCACACTGCCTCGTGACAGCTTAGAAGAGGAAGGAGAAGGCTTCTCTCCTCACATGGCTGGCTGCTCCCCACAGGCTTCTTGCAGGCTTCCAGGCACATGGGGGTGGCTACTTGGCCTCGGGACAGGAATGCTACAAGCCTCTCCCGAGGCTGCCATGGAAACGCACTAAGTAGCTCGGAAGAGCTGGCATCAGGCAAAGCCAAAGGAAGCCCCATGAGGGGGCACTGCAAGCAGCCAACTGGGTTTGACCCCCAGGATCCCATTACTCCTGAGCACAGCCAGGAGTAATTCCTGAGTGCAGAGTAAGGAGTAACTACTGAGCATGGCTGGGTAAGCCCCCACCCCCACCCCCAAGCCCCATGGCGCACTCATGTTCTCCACCAGGAAGGTGGGGCTTAGGAGAGAGCTGAGCATGAAAGGTTAGTGTTGGATCCCCAACACTGGTCTCCCAAGCACTGCCAGAAGTTGCCCCGAGCAACACAAGGTGTGGCCCAAAATTAAAAAAAAAAAAAAAGCAGGTGGACAAAGGCCACTCCTGTAAGGTCTAGTGAACAGCCATGTGAAGAGATAGACTCCATAAAAGCACATAGTTTAATCAGACCACGATTAACATCTAGTGATTAAGTCATGAGAATGTCACTGAGTTATTTATAGAGACTCCAATCAAAGCACACCTAGGATTAGAAGGTAAGCTTTAGAGGATTATATCATGATTTCCAGCACCCTTGAGAGAATGTTGGCGAGGAAGAATCAGTCCCCCCATATCATTAATGTGACAGGCTAAGAAGTGTGGCAAGATTTACTAGGTTAAGAAGTTTTTTTCTCTACCAGTAGAGCACATGCAGCCTGAGAAGGGACAAACAGGAGAACAGCCATTACCTGGTACTGCCTAGCCCTCAGTCACAGGTCATTAGTTGCACCAGTTACACATAGAAGAAAGCGGCCAACAGTTAAGAGGAGAAGCTGCCGGCCAGTGCTGACTGCGGGACTGAAATGGAGCTGGCACCAGCTGGCCCTGTCCTCATGGAACAGTGCCGGCGCCCAAACTTTGTTCTTGTCTCTACGGCATCTGTCTGATCATAGCAGAGTGGGGGCATGGAAAAGCAGGCAGGGAAGTCAGAGGCTAGAATCTAAATCTTAGTCCCTCATCCAGTCAGATCCTGCAGATCTCAGAGAATTCTGGTTTGAGGGGAGGGAAACAAGTGGGTGAAAACCAGGCTCCATTATCATGTGTTCCTCCACTTAAGTCCCTGGGATGAAATCTCTCTTATGAAAGTTATGAAGATTCTATCACCCAGCATAACAGTTATGAATATTTGATACTCAGCCTATAATTAAACACATATAACTCTCTTTACAGTAAGGCTTTATGAGGGAAGTGATTTGCTCAGACACACAAAACAGATTTTTGAATTTAAGGTTTAGGTCACAGATGACAATCTGGTCAAAGTCTGAGGCTATGCAAACAGCCTAGGAGGCCTAAGGAGGCCACTAGAGAAAGGAGGTGTGTGGAGAACCCCTTTCCATAACAACAGCCTTTCCCAATGGGGTCACTGGTTCAGGTCTATCATTTCCTGTGAGAGTGAAAGCACTCAGGTAGATGTGAGGAGGAGGTCAATGGGCAGTGGCTGGAAAAGTGCACTGGTAAACTCATCATGAACAACTTTGGAATTGTGGGGAAAAAAACCAACTGTATTATGAACAACCTTGTAATCACGGTGCTTAAATAATTAAAAAGATTCCTAGGCATAGGAGCAGCATAGGAGTAGCACCCAGAGGCAGCGGCAGCAGCCAGGGTCAGGGCACATAGGCAGCCCAGGGCTGGGACCAACCTCAACATGGATCTTTCAATCACCAGTATGCTAAGAATTTCTCAGAAGACTTCAAAGTGTTCAATAGAAATATGTCTTCTCAGGGCCAGAGAGATAGAATGGAGGTAAAGCATTTGACTTGCATGCAGAAGGACGGTGGTTCGAATCCCAGCATCCCATATGGTCCCCAGAGTCTGCCAGGAAGGATTTCTGAGCATAGAGCCAGGAGTGACCCCTGAGCGCTGCTGGGTATGACCCAAAAACAAAAACAAAAACAAAAAAAAAAAAAAAAAGGAGGAGAGAAATATGTCTTCTCATCTGCATGCAGCAAATCCGGATTCAATCCCCGGCTTCCCTGATGATCAGTCCCCCAAACCAGCCAGGAGTGATTCCTGAGCATAGAGCCAGGATTAACACCTAAACACTAGTAGGTGTGGCCCAAAAATCAAAATAAACACATAAATAAAAACAAATTAATAAATAGCATGAAAATTAATTTTGGGAAGCTCTGGGAGCAAGTGTCACACCAAGGGTATTGTTATTAATTCACTACCCAGAGAATATATAGGCAAATTAAAGATAAGACCATTTCTGGGTAAGAGGCAAGTTCAACAAGCCATACATCTAATAAGCACTGACCTAGGACCACTGAGGGGAAGTTTGTTTGCAGGACTCTCTTCTCTAGGCATAGGTAAATCTGACTAGATCCCTTTGTCAATCTACCCTCACTCTCCGAGAAGGATTGGATAAATCACAGGAGTACCAAATCTCACCTGGAAAAGAGCCAGGCAGTGGGACCTAGCCCAGCATAAAGGCAGAAAAGATCTATCCTCCCTGGGACGAGGAGGATGAATACAATCCAAAACTCTGATACTCTTGCCCCAGTAGCACTAAAATCGTCCACCCTTCCTTCCCCTTCTGTTTGTGGGACTGTCAGCTGTCGTTCACATTCATTCTTTAGTGTGCAGTGAGAGCAACAGCCCAGCAAAGCAGGTCCCATTCGCGGTTACCATGCAAGGCCAGCTCCAAGCCAGCTCAGTGTAAACAAGAGCTTCCGGGGCAGGCCCAAAGGCATTATTGTAGAAACATACAGTAAATGTCTCCCAGTGTAGGCAGGCAAGGGAAGTCAAATGGGAGGATGACTGGAAGGATACATGACCTTCTACAGAACAAAGCAGAGTCCCCTGGAATTATCCAGAGGAAGATAAAATATCCCAAGAGAAGGGGGATCAACCCAGAAGCCAGCAGTGGCTTGGGCTCTATTCAGTGAAAGAGAATGCCCTGACTAAAAAGGGCAAAAAAGGGCACAGTGGGGATGTGGGCAGAAAGCAGAACATTCCGAAATTCCAAACAACAAAAGCCACCCCCGCCACAGCACACACATCCTCATACTTGTTGGAACTTGAAGGACAAGATAATAAAAGGTTCTAGAGCTATAATAATAGCACAGTGGGCAGAGCATTTGCCTTGCACGCAGCCGAAACAGATTTGATCCACGGCATCCCATATAGTCTCCCAAGCCTGCCAAGAGTAATTTCTGTGTGCAGAGCCAGGAGTAACCCCTGAGCACCGGCGGGTGTGGTTCAAAACCAAACCAAACCAAACCAAACCAAATCAAAAGATTCTGGAGACGAAAACCTCCAAAAAAAAAAAAAAAAGTCACTGCACCAGAGCCTGCCTCCACATCTGAACCAGGCCAAAGATCAAAACTCACCAGATGCTGCATGCGCACAGCCTCCAGGGGATAGTCCCCCTTGGCTGTCTCTCCAGACAGCATGATGCAGTCAGCTCCATCCAACACTGCATTGGCCACATCGCTGCCCTCAGCCCTGGTGGGACGAGGCTTCTTGATCATGCTCTCCAGCATCTGGGAAGGGAGAGTGTATTCATGAGACGGGGCTGTCCTCAAGGACAATGGGCTACCAACTGATGCCCTGGAGTATGCATGTGCGCATGTGGGAAAGGGCTGTACAAGTAAGTATCTGTATATGAGCATGTGAGACATTGGGGGAGAGGGAGAGAGACCAAGGACAAGGATAGTAGAGACCCCGGGGGAGGCCAGGAAGTTTTATGTGCAATAGAAGACACCTGCCTGTGTGGCGCAGATGACTGGCTTCCCAGCCCGGTTGCACCGTCCAATCATCATCTTCTGAGCAAGGAAGACCTTCTCTGCAGGGATCTCAATGCCAAGATCACCACGGGCCACCATGATCCCATCACTGGCTTCCAGGATCTCGTCAAACCTGACAGGGAAGGTAGGAGAGAAAGACTATGGAACATGGGTCACAAAAAACCAGGAAGAAGGGCCAGTGAGATAGCACGAAGTTAAGGTGTTTTCCTTCCATGTAGAAGGATGGTAGTTCGAATCCCGGCATCCCATATGGTCCCCTGTGCCTGATTTCTGAGTGTAGAGCCAGGAGTAACCCCTGAGCACTGCCAGGTGTGACCCAAAGACCAGGAAGAATGCTCAGATATGCTCCCCTGAGACTCTGACTGGGCTGCTCTTACACCTTGCTAAACCCAGTAAGAGCATCATGCACATGCTGGGTTGGGGCATTCTAACAACATCGGTTCCCTCCTATCCTACTGGTAGCCCACTAATTGACCAGGAGCACCTCCACAGCGCTATATATTCATTTCCTCTCTACCCACATCCCGTTAGGCCTCAATATCACTTCCTAGGCTACAAGGTAACCTGAGGCCACTGAAGAACTAACCCAGCCCAGTCTAGTCCAGTGAAAAAAACATGAGAACAGTATTTGATGTGGTCCCCAGCTACAGAAGGCCTGAGTCTAGGTGGCTTTGTTTAGTCTCCCATGCCAAGGCCTATGAACACCCATGGCATCACGATGGCCAAGGGAGGACCCAAAAGAAAACCCCAAGCAGCAACCAAAACCAAGGCCAACTTAGTCCGAAATGTGCAGACTGGACCTGTGACACTGGTGGGGAGTCAAAGAGGACCAGTACCACCAAACTGGCCAACCTCGTGCTCTTAGTAAGTATGGGAATGGAAGGCACTGAGCTCAGACATACAAACATGTAGAATGACATGCTTTGTCCTGAAATGCTCATATCAGGACAGAAAAAGCCCAGGGGCCATTAAAGAGAAGACACAGAGTTTCAATGTCAACAACAGTCCAAGGTGACCTATGGCTCCCAGTGAGGGATTACAAGGAATCCTTTCCAGAGTGCTAAGCTTCCCTCCCAGCAGTCTCTTTAGTAAGCAAACATGGTAGTATTTGTGCTGTTTTTCCAGTACTGTCCTTGACCCAGGAAACAGGACCGAGAGGCTGGCATCCACCCAAGAAGTAGCCATTAAGTGATCTTTTTGTTCTAATCCCTATGCCTACCACTCTGCCCCTGCAGACTGCCTGACTCAGGGGGCTAGGGCAGATGTAGCAGCCTGCACTGGGATACGCAGGCAGCAAGGATTAGCAGGATACTGAACAGGAGACAGGGACTTACCTCCGAACTCCCTCATGGTTCTCGATCTTGCTGATTATTTTGATATTCTTTCCTTTCTCTCCAAGGACTTTTCTAACTTCATGGACATCTGCTGCCTTGCGGATGAAAGATGCAAACACCATATCCACATCCTGCTCCACCCCAAACTTCAGATCCTGAATATCCTTTTCTGACACAGCAGGCAGATCCACAGCAGCACCAGGAAGGTTCACGCCTTTCTTGCTGCCCAAGGAGCCCCCATTCTCCACCTCTGTCACCAGATAGTCAGCACCTATTCAGAAAGAAAAGGGGGATAGAACAAGGGCAAGTGTCCTCAGTAAGTAAGTCCTTCAGCCGGACAGACAGTACAGTGGGTAAAGCGCTTGCCTTGCAGGCAAGCAGACCCAGGTTCAATCCCTGGCATTCCACACATATTGTCCCCCAAGCCCACCAGGAGTAATTTTTGGGGGATTTGGATCACACCCAGCGGCACTCAGGGGATCAAACTCAGGTTCATCCTAGACTAGCGTGCGAAAGGCAGACGCTTACCGCCTGTGCCACAGCTCTGGCCCCTTAAGAACTGTTTTTGTTTGTTTGTTTGGTTTTTGGTTTTTGGGTCATACCAGGCAGCGCTCAGGGGTTACTTCTGGCTCTATGCTCAGAAATCGCTCCTGGCAGGCTCAAGGGACCATATGGGATGCCAGGTTTCGAACCACCGACCTCCTGCATGAAAGGCAAACGCCCTACCTCCATGCTATCTCTCCGGCCCCAAGAACTGTTTCTAATAGCCCTTGAAGATAGTCCTTTGCAGCAGACAGTCCTATCTGCTCTATGCTATCTCCAAACAAAACAAGGGAGCAGATAATTGAAGCTCTCACCAGGCCAAGTTCTATCTCCCTAGCTGCCAGAAGATGACCATCTCCAAGAAGTAGGACTTACCAGTTTAATGTGAATGAGTTTGAAAACACAGGGGCTAAAATGGTGGCTCACCCTCATCAGTTACACAGTCAGATAATTCCTGAACTGTGGGCCTCTGGACATATGTCAGGCCCTGCTCTTCTGAGACCCTAAAGCCTACCCCAGCGTCCCTGCTCTCTACCCCAGTAAAGCCAGCTTCTTAATCACAGAGAATTTTTGTTGGTCAAACTTCTGCTCTTAAGTCAAAAGAAATTTAGAGATGGGAGATAAATTTTGTCAATGACCTGACCCCAGTACTTACCTTTCTCTTTCACCTGCAGAGAAATAAGACCGTCATCTACGTAGATCTTGCTGCCTACTTCCACCACTTTGCAGATGTTCTTGTAGTCCAGCCACAGCGTGTTCTCATCACACTTTTCCATGTAGGCATTATCCAGAGTGATCTTGAGCTTGGCACCCTTCTTGAGCTCCACCTCTGCGGTGCCACTCTGCAAACAAGATAATCAAGAATGCCTGAGTTCAGAGTGCAGGGAGAGTCCAGCCCTGCTGGCAGGAAGGAAAGATGTACCTTCTGGGGAACAATGGTCATACTTAAGCAATGAAAAAGCATTTTCCTCTGGGAATAAATGATTATAGTTTTTAAAAATATATATATTTAAGGGCCCGGAGAGATAGCACAGCGGCGTTTGCCTTGCAAGCAGCCGATCCAGGACCAAAGGCGGTTGGTTCGAATCCTGGGTGTCCCATATGGTCCCCGTGCCTGCCAGGAGCTATTTCTGAGCAGACAGCCAGGAGTAACCCCTGAGCATTGCTGGGTGTGGCCCAAAAATAAAAATAAATAAACAAATAAACAAATAAATAAATAAATTTAAGCACCAGGATTACAAACATGTTTGTAGTTGGGTGATTATATTCTTTAAATATGGGTTAAGGAAATCAAGAGAAACTCCATGATAATTCAGTTATGTGATTTAATAAGAGAAAAGAAACCAAAAAAGTTTTTTTCCAGATGGAGTTGGAAAGTTTGAGAAAAAAATAAGAGTCCTTTCTAATTTCTTAGCAAAGTGTGTGGAGTGGGTGAGTGGGCCATTATTTCTGGCAGCAATGAATTAAACTGTCATTTATAAACCCAAAATCAGGATTATGGCTTCTGGGCAGGGAAGAGGCTGCTAAAGAAGGATACTCACGCCCTTAATGAGCCCAGTTCGGATCTCAGGTCCCTTAGTGTCCAGGGCGACAGCAACTGGTCGGTAGAGAATGGGGTCAGAAGCAAAGCTCTCTGTGGCCGCACGCACATTCTTGATAGTCTCTGCATGATACTACATGAGAGGGAGAAAGAGGGCACTAGAATGAGCCTTGGACTCAGAGTATGTGGAGAGATGGTGTGTCCATCACTCAATGGTATCAGCCATTCACTCTAAGAGCAAATCTTAAGAACATAGGTAACCTCTGAAACCCATAAAAGGCCAGGCATCTTCAACATGAAGAAAAGGATCTCCTCTGGCTTTTCTTTTACTCCAAGTAAAACAAAAAAACGACATAAATAGCTTCAGAATTGTGTTTGAGTAATGCTAGTCTAACAATCAGATTCTAATAGTTGGTAATTCAGAGCTTTTCCCCTATTGATTCCTGCTGCAGTTTAAACTCAAAGTTATTTACTTTAACAAATAGTTGCCCAAGCTAAATAACACATTGCTAAGAGTACACAGGCACAATTTCACAATCACTTTCCAGAAGTGAATCAGAAATGAGAATGGTATAGGGAAAGGCGAGAATATGCCTTTCTTGTAACTGTCTTTTACAAGTTCTCTTGCAACAAATCCTGACTCCAATCTTCCTATTTTCTCATTTGCCATGGCTGTTTAACTGAAAAGGGACCCATCGCTCAGATGTCAACAGTGTAGTAGGCCAATAGCAGAAGCACCATTAATATGACACTCTACATTCTGGGCTTTGTCACCTTACTAACCCTCGCTACCTAGGGTGGCAAGCACTTCTTAGAAGGAAATGAAGCGGGGCTTACTCTTCAAGGATGCTGGCTTAGAATTTGTGTCTTGACATTTTCAGTTTTTATTTTTTATTTTTTTGACATTTTCAGTTTTTATCCAGAAATATCCAATGAGAACCACTAGTAATTTTTGTTTTTAGTAAAAGGTAAAAGATTTATATCATCTGAAGAAAAATCAGAATACTTAATATGGCGATTTTTTTAATTTGGGGGTTTCATGTGATGAATAGAAGCTCCTAATTTTAAATAGCAAAAATTTCTACTGCTGGCTTACAATCAAAGAGCACAGACTACAGACTGATCACAGGTAGAAATGACATTTTAGGGGGCCGGGAAGGTGGCGCTAGACGTAAGGTGTCTGCCTTACAAGCGCTAGCCAAGGAACGGACCGCGGTTCGATCCCCCGGCGTCCCATATGGTCCCCCCAAGCCAGGGGCGATTTCTGAGCACATAGCCAGGAGTAACCCCTGAACGTCAAACGGGTGTGGCCCAAAAACCAAAAACCAAAAAAAAAAAAAAAAAAAAAAGAAATGACATTTTAGAGGAACAAATACTGTGTACTGCCAAATGTCATTTTCTAGGAATTGACAAGCAAATGGATATGTGATTAATTAAAACAGGAATAACCACCTAATCTATGTTATACTACACTGCCCACTCTATCCCAAAATGAGAACTCTGAGCTCCTGGAATTTCCTTGGCCGCATTCACTTGGGTTAGTACTTTTAATTTATAATTTCGGGCTAGCATGACACAGGACCACATCTTCATAAGATAGTTGCTCGCTTGCCTGCCAATTGTGGCAAAACAGTCAGAAGACAGTGTGAGAAGAGAAAGCATTATCAGCATTACGCTTAGAATCTCTAAGATGGCACAAGCTAGAAAAGCATGTTCTGAACAAATGTGCATGTGAAGAGCTGAGATCTGCACTCAATCTATTTATAGGACACTCCATTAGATCCCCTTTCAGATCCGTAAGCCCAAATCTGATCTTAGCATTTCTTTCTTGTCAAAAAGCTCAAATTAAATCAAGAAGCAGTGCTTTTTTTTTTTTCCTTTCTAAATCCTCTTCTAATCTTGTCATAAGCAATTCACCTTCACAGCCTCCTAACAATACCAAGTTCCCTGTGTTTCCCACTCTGACAGCTACTGCAGAACCCACTCAGCCTTGCTGCATCAGAGCTACCCGGTGTTATTTTACCAGTGGAGTGGACAGGAGAGTTCGGCTAAAGGTCAGCTCCAGATTTATTTCTGTTCCTTTCATGCCCACTTGAGCACTCTCCAACAGCAAACCAATCCTTACAGAATAGAGCTATGGAGACCCTTCTTTTGATAGAAGCTGAGGACCCCCTAACTTGGAAAATTACAAGATGCCACCAGGCACCTGTCTCACAGCTGACTGAGTCAACCGTACCCAATTTGGTCAAGCCTCCATGATAGGAGAGGCGGGAAGATGGACAGACAGATGGGGACAGAGATGAGGATTGCTCGCCAGGCCATCGGCTGTTTATGGAACATGGGTTAGGGACTCAGTGTGGAAGCTCATGTTTCCAGAAAGGGGGACTTCACATCTTGGGTTGCATTTCCTAGGGTTTTATTTTTACTCTGAACTTAACACCAGCTTCCAAATGCCAGAGGGCAACCCCTACCACCTGCCTCACCCGCGACTCCCCTACCAACACGAACTAATGGTTGAACCTAAGGGTTTGAGAAAAATCAGTCCTCCAAGCACCCACACTTCCCCCAAACTGAGTTGGCTCTGAACGTGGAACAGGCAGGAATGGAGCACTTCCCAAAAGGGCTGTCTCTCTGGCTCAGGCCTATCTCCAAGTCAAGCAAGTTCATAAATAGCTCAGGGTAAATATATTCCCACCAGACTCCTGGAGAAGTAAGTGAACCTGTTTTATTTTAATATACCAAAAACCTTGGGACAAATAGGTTGAAACAATGCTGAGGAAGTGATCAAAAGCCAGACAAATGCATTAAGTAAGTTGCTACCTGGCAACAAGAGATGGGTCTGACTTAGAATCAATTTGTGGAGGATCTTTCAGCTCACCACTATTTTAGGGCATTAAAGAAAACATGAAGTGCATTCTGTGACCGAGCTAATAGCTAAGAGGGCTTTTCCGTGGAACCCTTCCATGTTTTCCTTGGAGGGCCAGTAGTAACACAGGTGTTTAAGAAGACCAGTTCTGAGGCAAAGTGGGTCATCTCAGCTTAAAGAGACTCTCCTCTTGAGTTGCAAAGATTGGGAAATTTTTGTTCTCGAAAATAAATTGAGAGTAAGCTCATGAAGATACTTTTCTCAAAAGATGTAAAACTCATATTCATTCTTACCTACCGCACTGTAGCTAAAGGTACAATGTATCCTCACCTCAACAAGCTGTCCCAGAGACCAAAATGCCTAACAGGCTCACCTCATGAGTTCCGTGAGAGAAGTTCAGGCGAGCCACATTCATTCCTGACTTAATCATCTCCTTCAACATCTCCACGGATCGGGAGGCTGGACCTAGTAAGAGATAGTTATAAAAGCCCAAGTGTTAATTATTCAGAGTAGGAATAACCCTTTAAGTTGATTTTAAGGTTTTTGTTGTTGTTGGTTTTGTTTTTTGGTTTTGGGGCCACACCCGGTGACGCTCAGGGGTTACTCCTGGCTATGTGCTCAGAAATCGCTCCTAGCTTGGGGACGCCGGGAAATCCAAACGCGGTCCATCCTAGGCTAGCGTGCACAAGGCAGACAGACACCTTACCTCTAGAGCCACCACTCTGGCCCCAGTTGATTTCAAGTTTAAAGAACTATTTTTTCTGGGAGGGGAGGTGTCATACCTAACTGTACTTAGAAGGCATTCAGCATTCAATTCTACCTCTTCAGCTCCAGAAATTTAAAGAACTCTTAATATTTTATTTTCCCTCTAAATTTTACCTCCCCAAAGAGCCAAAAATTCTAGAAAGAACTGGTTTTTACTAGGCTAGTCCATTTTCTGGCTACCTCTTTTTCCTGCAGGATTTGGGGCTGAAACAATACAACAACAGGTAGGGCATATATCTTGCACACAACTGATCCAGGTTCAATCCTCAATATCCCATATGGTTCCCTGAGCTCCACCTGGAGTAATTCCTGAGAATCACCAGGAGGGCCACCCCTACTATACCAAAAAAAAAAAAAAAAAAAAAAAGAAAAAAAAGAAAGGGTGGGAGGGGGGGGGGGAGGGAGGGAGGGAGGGAGGGAAGGAAGGAAGGAAGGAAGGAAGGAAGGAAGGAAGGAAGGAAGGAAGGAAGGAAGGAAGGAAGGAAGGAAGGAAGGAAGGAAGGAAGGAAGGAAGGAAGGAGAAAAGAAATCACAAATCCTGCAGGATCTAACTGGAACAAAGGAAAGACTCAGTCTCTTTACTCACTATAAAATTCAGCCAGCTATCCAAGGCCAAAATCAATGTTACACAAAGCGTATCAAAAGGGTCTCTGAGGCTGGAAATCTGCACTTTGCATGCATGAGTCCTAGGTTTTTTGGTTTTTTGTTTGGTAGTACTCAGGGGTTACTCCTGACTTTGCACTCAGAAATTATTCCTGGCAGTACTCAGAGGACCACATGGGGTGCTGAGAATAAAATCTGGGTCAGCCATGTGCAAGGCAAATGGTCTACCACTGTACAGTCACTCAGGCCCAAGGATCTAGATTTATTAAAGTGGGGAGGAGAGTGTAAAGAAAACTAGAAGGCTTTAGTCAAACTTACTATAATAATCAGTTTAGAAGGCCAAAGTAATGACTCATAGGGCTAAAGCACTTTTTTTTATATGCAGAAATCTAGGATTTGATCCTCAGCACCTCCAGAAGTGAGCCCTCTACCCCTCAAAAAATGATCTGTTTAGTATCTCACTCAGCACTCGGTCATTTCAGGAGAGGAAAACCAAAGCATCTGTCTGGAATGTAGAGGGACATATACTCACCGATGGTGCAGATGATGCCAGTGTTACGGGCTGTGATAGGAGCCGAGTCAATGTCCAGGCGGCACATATGCTCCAGGAAAGTGTCGGCCATGGCTGCATGCAGCTGCTGGGTCTGAATGAAGGCTGTTCCAGCATCACTCTGGGACTTCGACATGGCTGCTAAAGTCCTGGGTCCAGGGGAACTGAAGAGAAAGGATCCATCTGAGAAGCCCAGCCGAGTTAACACACCAATTGGCACAGAGGTTGCTTTCTGCTTACACATTAACTCAATCAGCACACTCCATGCACAAGCCGCTGGGAGGGCTGCCACACTCGGGCTACATGGATGATACTCAAGGGTCTCAGGAAGACCCTCAAAGGTCATGTGAAAACCTCATGCCCAACACATAGACATCTCAGGCCTCCATTAGAAGATCGCTTACCCACATCCATTTACCAGCCAGTTTTATTGCTGACCCTCTAAATCCTGTAAATCAAACTTTATATCCACTAAATGTATGTCCTCAACAGGAAATTGCAATTAATCTTCCAGTGATAGAGACAACCAACTCCTAGTTTAGTACCCTGGTAAATCTAGAACTTTGAAAACGCTGCAAATGTTTATTACAGGGTGTGGCACCCACATTCACTCTTTAACAGTCCCCACTGAAGGCCAGTGATTGTTCTTGCTGTAAGACAACTCCCAACCAGGCAGTCCGGCTCCTGAATTATATATAGATTTCTACTAACTCAGAACATAACTGACATTTATTCCTGATCTTCCCTCAACCCTAAAAGTTGGTCCCAGCCCATGAGAAGCAATAAAAACCAGTCCCTAAACAGGAGTCCCCAACCATAATTCTAAATGCTAACATCACCAGGACCTGGACCAAAAAAAAAAAAAAAAAAAAAATCACACCTACTTTTACTCTAGGAAGTTGCATACAACCCACAACGACTACAGGGGTACTGCCGTTACAGTGACAATAATCATTTCAGTAATAATAATAGTGATAATAATGTAGTTTTAGAAGATTCCAGCTGCCTGTCAATCTTTTCCCCAACTGATTTTCGGACATGTCACTCTGAGTTGCTTTGTAAGTTAAAGGGAAGTCCAGCACCAGTAACAAAGACCATCTGTTCTAGGCAATTAAGCAGCCAGGGTCACAATCCTGACAACTGTCACGACCTTTGCTTTTCTTCATTACAACTAAACTCACTCAGCCGGTTAGTTGGCTGATTAGAGACAAAGATGAGAAGGCGCTTCTGGGCAGTGGTCAAGAAGCACCAGGTAAAAAGAAGTGAGCCAAAAGTCCTGCATCTGAAAGCTGTGCCTTTCCGCAAGTTCTCAGACTAAGGGCCACTCCCTTTTAAAGCCTTTGACTTAGGCCCAGAATGAGCCCCTCTTTAGCCCTGTCCCACCTCCCCCTAACATGCAAGAGTTGGAAAGGTAGTACAGCAGGGAGGTGCATGCCTTGTTTTCAGTCACCCAGATTCAATCCCCAGCGGAGCACATGATCTCCTCAAGTGCTGCAGGAGTAAACCATGAGCACAAATATGTGAGTCCCCCTCATCCAAAACAGGACTCAAACCACACCAGCCCATACATAGAACCTATTCTCTACTCTCCTCACTTGACTTTGAGATCCCTCTGGGGGGGGGGGGTGGTACAAGGAGAGCATTGTCTGTCACCACCTGGAAAAATCCCAAGGAACTGTGTTTCGTGACCAATTATGAGCAACCCATTTGTCAGCAACAGGTCCTCAATTTAGAGTCTGAAATGTTTTATTGGGGGAGGGGTGTGTTTGGGCCACAATCAGTGCCACTCACGGGTTACTCCTGGCTATGTGCCAGAAATGACTCTTGGCAGACTTGGGGGACTATAGGGATGCCAGGAATCAAACCTGGGTTGGTCCTGGGTTGGCCATATGCAAGGCAAACACCCTAACACTATCTATCGAATACTATCGTTCTGGCCCCTGAGCAATTAATTCTCTTTTCTTTTAGAACCAGAGTACTTAGATGATTTTGAGTACTTGAATACCTCTTTATTATATCTACTCTTGCCTCCCCAAATAATAACCAGTTCTGAATTACCAACAGAACAGCCTGAGCAGATAGGGTCTGTTGGCCTATCTCCATGACCAAAGCAGGACTGAATAGTGTCAATGTAGGCAAGTCTGCATGTTAAAGTCACATTTACTGACAAGATGGTACCAGATGGCATATCATGCCAGCTGGGACACAAAGACTATGCTGTTACCTCCATGAAGAGTCATTCAGTTTAAGGACTGTGACATGAATAGATAGATGAAGAGCTGAATGAGTATGCAGCAATGACTAAACTCACTCCTACATTCATGAGCGGGCACATCTGAGTCTCAGTCATTATGAGGGTCTCGTCTCTCCTTGAAAAAAATCTGGTTGGGAGCATACCTTGTGTTCTCTGAATTCGGGCTTCCAGTAACAGAATGATGGTAATGGTTTTGCTCAGGCAGTCTCCGTGGCCCCACTTGCAAAGACTGCTCGGAGCTGAATATGGTTCTCCCTGCAGAGCTGCACAAAGATTAAGGTAAAAGCTGAGTATAACTTAGGCTTTTTGGGCTAATGGAGAAATGACCTAAATAAGCAGATCTCCAGAAAGCTGCTTCTAGAGATTCAGCGATATTATAAGGGAAAACACAGGAGCAGCCTAAAAAAATGGCAGGGAATGGGCCGAAGCAATAGCACAGCGGTAAGGCATTTGCCTTGCACGCAGCCAACACAGGATGAACCCCGGTTCGAATCCTGGCATTCCATATGGTCCCCTGAGTCTGCCAGAAGCAATTTCTGAAAGCAGAGTCAGGAGTAACTCCTGAGCGCTGCCATGTATGACCCAAAAACCAAAAAAAAAAAAAAAAAAAAAAGACAAGGAAAACTCACAAGTAACAGCAAGTTTTCACTGGCTCCTCTGTAATGCTTTATTTCCTATCCTAAGTCCTAAAGACAGACTTCTCACTAAATTCTAGGATCTAATCATGTTTTCCTATTCTATTTTATAAAAAAAAAAAAAAAAAAAACCTAGTCCTTTTGGGGCTGGAGCAATAATGCAGCAGGTAAGGTGTTTGCCTTATATACAACCAACCTGGGTTTGAGCTCCAGCACCTCATATGGTGCCCCCAATCTGTCAGGAGTGATCCCTGAATACCACCATGTGTAGCACAAAAACCAAAACAAAAAATTAATACATTAATAAGCTGGTCCTTTCTTTTCTTCCTAGAAGAGGTGAGGGAGATGAAAGCAGTTAAGCATACATAAAAGCATGAAGGATAGTCACCAAAAGTTAATAGCAAGTTATCTGAGTGGTAGAATTACAGCAATTTTTTAATATATGTACTAATATAAGTTATAGTATTTAAAAGCTACTGATGTACAGCTTTTGAAAATGAAATTTATAAGTCCTGTCAAACTGTTGGGATTAAAATAAATGTGAAGGATCCAGTTATAGTATAGTGGGCAAGGCTTTGCACACAGCCAGTCCACTTCAATTCCCAGCACCCCATATGGTCTACTGAACTTGCCAGGAGTGATCCCTGAGTGCTGAATAAACCCTGAGCACTACCGAGAATGGGTCCCACCTCTCCCCCCAAAGAGCTTAAAAAACCCAGTTCCACTAAGTAGCAAATGCTACTCTATACAGTACACTCAAGAGTTTATCATTTAAATGTAGCAGTGACACAAATCTTGTATCATTGATCACAATTACACTGCAGGAAAATTTCAAGTGTTTAAAAGAAGCCAACATTGTCCAAGGAGATAGCTCAAAGAGCTGCAAGCTTATGTGTAGGTGTACCTATCTGAGACCCTGGATTTAGGTGTAGATACCTGAGACCCACCCATTTCTGGGAGGGGTCTTGGGAACCAGATATTATGTGTGACCTTACCTGCAAGACCCTGCCCATTCCTGGGAGGGGTCTTGGAAAAGTTAGATAAGCCTTGGACCGAGGGGATTCGGGCCTTTTCTGCGCTGCTGGGCGCTCTGGCTTTTGGGTCTCTGCGTTCTGGTCTTTGACCAGCATGGAGCCCAAAAGGAAGATGGCTGAATTATAAGATGCAGGGCTAAGAATGGCCGAATGCTTGAAAGGTTATGAGATAGGCCACACACCTGTGGTGGTCAGGGCATGAATAAAGATGATGCTTCCTAATGCCTGCCTGTGAGTGAGTCTTGATTACACCGATCACCTGGGCCTGAGACCCGCCGGCTGGATGGGGTTGCGGAGCCACGTGGCCTGGGATGGCAGAAAGAAATCCATCGCCATCCACCGCCATCCGTCTCCATCCTCAATTATTTAATTCAACACTTATGCATTGCCTGAGGGTGTCTGGGATTCAATCCCTAGTACAAAATGGCAAAATGGCGCCAGACCACCGTGCAAGAATAACCCAACTGGAAAAGTGAAAGTCACCACAATAAGAGCCTGGGTGATGGTCCAGTAAGCTTTGCCTTGCAAGCATGAGGCTATGAATTCAGTCCCAAATTGACCTCGATCCTGAGCCAGGTGGTTGCAAAAACTACAGTGATGAGTTCAAAGAACACTGTAATTAAAAATGTACATGAGCCCCACAACTAAAGGAGCCTGAACATTCAACATTCATACAAGCACATAGCTAAGGTATACAACCTTGCACCAAAGTATGAGCAACAAGCCAAATGTGCCACAGACCCAAGAGTGTGAGCACTACAACTAAGCAAGTGTGACCACCTGACAGCACAACAGCAGCAATGAAGCAAAGGAAAGTCAACCATGACACACATTCAAAAATTAAGTTGCCCAGGGATAAAGCTCAGTAGCTGAGTACTTGCCTTGCATGTGAAGCCCTGGATTGATATTGAGAGCCACACACAAAGGAAAAGAAAACCCAAAAGTTAATATGAACCGTGGTTAATTCCATTAGTTACTAAGATCTATTAGTTACTTGATCAAATACAAGAAGCTTCTTTTCCTGTTAAATCCAACCTTAATCCTAATGACAAAGACACACTGATACAGAAAGGCTCCTCCAGGCCCACAAACACAATTACACTGAGCTCAAAGACAAGCTCTATCTCACTATCTTATATGAAATCTGAGGTCTGGAAGTTGTGATTTTCTGCTCACCCAGACTACAAAGTACCAAACAAACAATAATTTTTTTGGGGGGGACATGAAATAATACAGTAGATCGGATGCTTGCCTTGCATGCAGTCGATCCCAGTTCAAATCCCTGGTACTGCATCCCAGAATGTCAGGAATGATCCCTGAGTAGAGCCAGGTATAAGTCCTGAGCATAGTCGAGCGTGGCCCAAATATCCACCCCTTCTCTTAAAAGGAAAAAAAAAAAGTGAGTGGATTTAAACAGCAACAATTTGGTCTGCCTGCAGACATTGATTTTCTATGCCCATAAGGACCCAACAAGTCTTCAAGCCCTTCAAGCCCTTCCATCTACCAGAAAAGGGTTAAGCATGGGAAGGTTTTCCTCATCCATTTCTTAAGGTCCTCACACCTCTTCTCTTCACAACAGGTCCTCTGAACAGACCATATCACTCCTCCAGCACAAAGGTAGCAGTCAGCTCTTGTTTCTCAAAATTGGCCTCTGGGAAGCACTCCTCCCTCGTGGTTCTCTGCACAGTGCCTGTCAGGACACGCAGCCCTGTGGGTGCCAGGTTGACTCACTACTGCATCACCCTCCTCCCTGGGAGGCACAGACATGCAGGGCCAACCTCCAGCCAGCAGAAGCCTGAAGAATCCCCAGATGGTGACAAAAGCTGTGCCCAGGTACAGCAGGAGCCTTATTCTTGAGCCTGAGCCCCTGAAGTATGATGTTCCTCAGAGCCATTTCCCTCTGAAACAAGACACCATGACACCATCAGAGGCCTTAGTATAGGCAGATAGGATGGAGCGGGTATTCATGGCAAAGATCAGGTTGCCCCTGTGCCAATCTCATCTTTATTTCAAGGGGTTCCTGCTTCTCTAAAACTTGCTTTATTGTGTGTGTGTGTGGGGGGTATGTGATCATTAGCACCACTTATAGCAGGTTCTGAGAGTAAAGATTCACTGCTTCATTCCGTTGTATACTATCTTCTACAATGGTCCCCATCATTCTGCCCTACTAAGTCAGCCTGGCTTCTGATTCAATATCTGTGCAGCCCATTTGTAACCAGCCAGGGCTTTTTGCACCAGTTTTGCTCTGAGACCCCCAAAATAACCTGTAAGGGCAGACCCAGCACTGTTCAATGTGCTTCCCACTTCCTCCTAGCAATGAAATCAGCATGCAGGCTTTCGATTCTCCAAAATTCTCCACCATAGACTCCATTTGAAAGTTCGCTTTATGTACTCGGAATGGCATTCGGGCCAGCCTGACCTCTAGGATTAGTCTCCCTCAAAGCAAAGGGAAAGAAGATGCCCAAGATTGGTTCTCATGATTCTAGTAGCATGAGCATCAAAATGGGTTCGGGCCACGTCACAGAACCTAGATGAGCTCTCAGTGGATGCCCTTTATCAGTCAAGAGCAATGATAACACATGGAGAATGGAATACACACAAACTTTATTGAAGAGATGTTGCCAATCTGAGGCCCCACCTACCTTCAGCAGAAAACATCAGAAATTATTATTTGGTTCTTCAAGACAAAAGTGAGCCAACATACAGGCTGAAGTAATCTCTTGTTTAGGGCTCTCACCACGTTTTCTTTCTCTTT
The DNA here is from genome assembly GCF_024139225.1 of Suncus etruscus. Taxonomy (NCBI): domain Eukaryota; kingdom Metazoa; phylum Chordata; class Mammalia; order Eulipotyphla; family Soricidae; genus Suncus; species Suncus etruscus. Next base: position 11,149,421 of record NC_064848.1, read on the forward strand.
TCCCTCTTCTTCCTCTTCCCTTCTCCCTTCTCCTCCCTTTCTCTCTCCCTCCCCTTCTTCAGTAAATTGTGCAATTTGGGGACTGAAGAGATAGGACAGAGGAGAGGTGCCTGCCCAGAAATGTTTAATCCCCAAGCACCAGAAGGAGAGATCCAGGAGCACAGCTGAGTGTGGACTACAAAGAAACAAAGAAAGAAAGAAAGAAAGAAAAAAAAAAAAGCACAAACTGGGGCCAGTGAGATATCGCAGGGAAGGTGTTTGACCTAGATGACCTAGGTTTGGTTCCCAGGATCACATATGGTAACCCAAGCACCAGCAGGAGTGACCCCTGAGTGCAGAGTCAAGAGTAAGCCCAGAGAGTATTTGAGTGTGCCACTTGCTCTGTAAAATAACAGAGAAAATTAAATGGATCAGTTCTCTATAGGACTCTTAACTCTGAGGCAGAGAAACATCCCTGTGCTCATATGCCAAGGTTTTCCTGTCTGGACTAGAGATGCTCAGAGCAGAGAACTGGTTTCAGCCTGAAGAGGCAACTTTGTATAAAGCTTTTAATGTGCAGTTCTGATGCCTCCTAAAGAGCCTTAAATAAGAGGTCAGAGAGATAGCACAGTGGGTAGGGGTAGGATATTTGCCTTGCAAATGGTAATGCCCCCCCCCAACCTGCAAGAAACAATTTGTGAGAGCAGCAGAGCCAGGTGTGGTCCAAAAACAAAACAAACAGGGGCTGGTGAGGTGGCAATAGAGGTAAGGTGTCTGCCTTGCAAGCGCTAGCCAAGGAAGGACCGAGGTTCGATCCCCTGGCGTCCCATATGGTCCCCCCAAGCCAGGGGCAATTTCTGAGCGCTTAGCCAGGAGTAACCCCTGAGCATCAAACGGGTGTGACCCGAAAAACAAAAACTAAAAATAAAACAAAAACAAACAAACAAAGAAACAAACAAAAAAGTCTTAAATAAAAAAAGAGCTGTTGGGACCAGAGAGATAGCATGAAGGTAGGACATGCTTCACATGCAGAAGGATGGTGCCTCAAATCCCGACATCCCATATGGTCCCCTGAGCCTGCCAGGAGCAATTTCTGAGCATAGAGTCAGAAGTAACTCCTGAGTGTTGCCGGGTCTGACCCAAAAATCAAAAACCAAAAAAAAAAAAAAAAGAACCATGCTTCAGAAGAGGTGCTCCCTCCCTCTTTGTAAGCAAAATGGTACCAGGAACCCAGGTCAACACCTACCAAGATGAATGATGGCAGAGAGAAGGAAGAAGGGAGACAGTGTATGAAGCTCTGGAAAAGGAATGACTGGAAGAAGGCAGGGTGCTGTCAACTTTCCAAGAGCAATGACCTACGGCAATCAGTAAAATGCATTCCCTATCACAAGCTTCATGGGTTTGCTAAATTGTGGTTATTTTTTTTTGGGGGGGGTCCTTACAACAAAAATTTCTCTTATACTGAATAATGTGGGTTAGAACAAAACAAGTTATTCTTTTAAACTGCCTTAAGCTAAAAAACAAGCAAACAAAATTTTAACATCTGAGGTGGGAGGGCTAGCACAGTAGAAGGGCATTTGCCTTGCATGTGGCCAACCTGGGACCAATCCCAGTTCAATCCCCGGCATCCCATTTGGTCCCTGAGCCTGCCAGGAGTGATTTCTAAGTGCAGATCCAGGAGTAACCCATGAGCACTGCTGGGTGTGGCCCCCACCTAATTAACATCTATATTTCAAGCACCTAGAACTGACCATTAACTTTTTGGGGAGAGGGAAAAATCACATGTGGCAGGGGCTCAGGAGACCATATAGGATGCTAGGGTTGATACCCAGGTCAGCCACAGGCATAGTACATGCCTCCTCGCTGTACTATTTCTCCAGTCCACTGACCATTAACATTTAAGAGATTTTATTTGAATGTTTTTCATATTTCTTTTTTAATGCCTTAATACAATGTACAAATAACTTTAATTTTTTCATCAGCACATGTAATGTCAATAGTTAGCAGAGATCTAGTTAACCCATATGCACTACTACATTTACAATTCACTGTATATCTATACCGTTTATGTAATTAAAAAAAACTTTTTTAGTTTAGTTTAGTTTTTTTTTTGTTTTGTTTTGTTTTTAGATTTTTGGGTCACACCTGGCAGCTCTCGGGTTATTCCTGGCTCTACGCTCAGAAATCATTCCTGGCAGGCTCGGAGGACCACATGGGATGCCAAGATTCGAACCACTGTCCTTCTGCATGCAAAGTAATTGCCCTACCTCCATGCTATCTCTCTGGCACCCCCCCCCTTTTTTTTTTTTTGGTTTTTGGGCCACACCCGGCGATGCTCAGGGGTTACTCCTGGCTGTCTGCTCAGAAATAGCTCCTGGCAGGCACGGGGACCATATGGGACACCGAGATTCGAACCAACCACCATTGGTCCTGGATCGGCTGCTTGCAAGGCAAACGCGGCTGTGCTATCTCTCTGGGCCCTCTGGGCCCCTTTTTTAAAATCTTTTTTTTAAGTTTTTTTTTGGGGGGGTCACACCCAGCAGTGCTCAAGGGTTACTCCTGGTTCCATGATCAGAAATCGCTCTTGGCAGACTCGGGGGACCATATGAGATGCCGGGATTTGAACCAATGACCTTATGCATGAAAGGCAAACTCCTTACTTACATGCTATCTCTCCAGCCCCTTAAAATATTTTTTAAAATGTTTGCCCATCTAGCTTATGGGCACACCATTCTCCTCCCACTAAAACCATCCCTGACTCCACTAATCAATACTATAACAATGTTCCTAGTACATCTGTGTGGGAAAGACATGGATTTCCTTTCACTAAGCCCAGAAATGGAATTGTTATTATTTTTACTTATTTATTTTTTTGGGGGGGGGCCACACCTGGCAGCATTCAGGAATCTCTTCTGGCAGGCTTGGGGGACCATATGGGATGCTGGGGATCGAACTCAGGTCAGTCCCAGACTGGCTGCATGCAAGACAAACAACCTTCCCGCTGTGCTTATGTAATATTTTCTGGGGGTCACACCTGGCAGTGATCAGGGGTTACTCCTGGCTCTACACTCAGAAATCACCCCTGGCAGGCACGGGGGACCATATGGGATGCTGGAATACGAACTGCCATCCTTCTCCATGCAAGGCAAACACCTTACCTTCATGCTATCTCTCTGGCCCCTGTGCTTATGTAATATTTTTAAAATACTGCTTTACTAAATACCGCTAAATGTCTCTCCAACGTGGTTATATCCATTTATAACCAACTAATAATGGGATTTCTTGCCTTCCTAGGTCTCTAGGACTTGATAGAATCTAACATTTAAAATGTTTGCCATCTAGAACCAGGAGAGATAAGACAGTGGGTAAGGGGTTCTTGCTTTGCAGGTGGCTTACCCAGGTTTGATTTCCAGCATCCCATAAGGTTTCCCAAACTCTGTCAGGAGCAATTCCTGAGTGCAGAGCTAAGAGTAACCCCTGAGCATTGCTGGGTGTCACAGAAAAAAGGTTAACATTTGTCTTTGTTTTGGAATGCAGCAACAAAAGAAAGATATTGGAGATAGTTTTCTTGCTGGCCTCTGAATGGTAAAATTCTTTGCACAGGGAAAATAGCAGCTACTTATATTTGAGTTACTTTAACAACCTGTCGGTTGTTAAAGATGTTTGGAAGGAATGTTTAAAATGTTTAAAAGAGTGGTTTGGGGACTGCAACAGCTAAGCTGGCCCACACTCTAGAATGCTATAACCAGCAACCTCGTTGCCCTATCAAGTGTGGTCCTGGCATCTCCATCCCTACAGTCTTTGCCTGGCTTCCAACAATGCTTGCTAGTTAGTGCTGGGAAAGGAGCAATGGGCTAAAGGAGATCGGAGTCGGGGAAGTGAGTCTCAGAGGCCATGAGAGGTACTGCAGCCTGATTCTGCCTCATACGTGCAGAGCGTGCTACAGCTCCAGGGGTGGGGCAGCGCCTCAGGGGCCCTGCGAAGCTCCCCTTAGAGCTGAGCAGCTATAGCAAGAAAGGGGCCAGCAGAAGCTACATAAGACCATATTGGCTTCACTTTCCCCCAAATATCTTTCTTCTTTTTTGGGGGGTGAGGGAGGGGTTGGGCCACACAGTGCTTAGTGCTCTGCACTCAGGGATCACTCCAAGCAGTGCTTTCTCCACTCCTCTAAAAATGATCTTTTGTAGTCATGACTTCAGGCCCTATTAGACCTATTACCACACACACACACACACACACACACACACACACACACACACACATATGCACGCACACACGCATGCATGACGCACACACAGTTGCAAGAAAACTACTCTCACAAGCGACTCATTCTTGTGGTAAACCAGCTAACTGGTATTTGACTGTGGATATTAGGAATGATTCAAAGAAATTAGATGAGTAATTTCCGACAATCTAAAGTTGGTCTTACCTCTTAGCCAAGACTACACATCTTAACTTGCCTTCATAAAAAAGCTGAGCAAAATAAAACACAGGCAGCATATTTGTGAGGCAAGAGTTATGGTTCCCCCTCACCTTCTTGCTCATAGCCATTTCCCCATTTCTTCCATTGCCTCAACATTAAGAAACAAACTTTAAGAAGCTTTTTTCTAAATAAGCTTTAAGAAGTAAAATGGCTTTTCCTGTGACCCCAGGTGAATGTCACAACACTCAAGGCAGAGAAGCAAATCCAGAGGTGCCAGCCCTGGAGACACCAAACCTGCCAAGTCACTCCTGGGGATACAGCTCTTATAGACTTAGCACTGCTCTCTGGAAAATGATGGATTCAGAACTAAAATTACTTATGTCTCAGGCAGTACTTGAAATGAGAGTAGCTGTGCTAACCTCAAGACTAATGTCCATATTTCTGGCTCAAGGCCAGTCACTCAGTTCAAGGACATTCTTTTTTTTTTTCTTTTTTGGTTTTTGGGTCACACCCAGCAGCGCTCAGGAGTTACTCCTGGCAGACTTGGGGGACGATATAGGATGCTGAGATTCGAACCACCGTCCTTCTACATGCAAGGCAAATGCCCTACCTCCATGCTATCTCTCCGGCCCTCAAGGGCATTCTTGATCCATGGTCATTGAGGACAATGCAGCCTCTATCCTACTAGTACTGCCATATACACTGGAGAAGATGCAGTGACACAGGTACAGCTAGCTGGGTAGGGGATCAGCCTCTGGTCCTCAGTTTTGGGGGCAAAAGAGTGAGCCCGGGATCCTGAACCAGCCAATTTACACTTAAATTGAATTTTAGGTCATACCCAGTGGTGCTCAGGAGCCACTCCTGGTTCTGCACTCAGAAATCACTCCTGGCAAGCTCCGGAGACCATATGGGATGCTGAGATTTGAACCACTGTTCATCCTGGATCAGCTGCCTGCAAGGCAAACATCCTACCACCTTGTCTCTCTCTGGCCCATAATTGGGATATTTTAAACTTTGGGAACTGCCTGTATATAATCCAACTCACTGAAAGGGGACGTGGACTCTTTCAATCTGCAAAGACCACTGTGCTACTTCCTACTCACCTAATGAAGACCTTTTTCTGAACAGCCAGGTAGTCCAAAGGCTGAGTCATCTTCCCCACTGAGGCTCTCAGATACCCCCCCACCCCTCACCCCCACCCAGACCTCCCAGCTCAGAACAGACCCACTGCATCCTCTTGCAACCAGAGGGCAAATTATTGGCTAACAATGCTGCAAACCAGGAGTCCTGACCTAGGACACATCTGCACCCAAGGGTGTGGCCATACCTTCAGCCCTGTTTCCTGGTGGTAGGGCATTAGCACCCCAACAGGGAAGGAGCCAGATTCTTTCAGGTCTGAGGCAGCTCTTTCCTTTGTCCTCATTCTTAGACCAAAGAGACCCAGAGATGAGCAAAGTAACAACATTAGGCACTTTGTAAACACAGTGCCTGACTTCCCATGGGGACTAGTTTCCTGGAGATGCAGGGGGTTCAGAGAGCACAACTCCCAGAGATGAACTGTGGCACTTGTGTCTGAGGTAGGCAGGGGCAGAGGAGCCTCCTGGCTCAATTACTGGCTATCTGTGACCAAAAAGACAGTGGGAGACATCTTTTCCCTGTATTACACAGTAGACTGTGTAATAACCTTGCTGTGCATTTAGAGGCTGTGACTCTATAGTCCCAGGCAGAAAAATCCCACTTAGTTTACACAAGAGAGGCAGAGCCCAGGGCAGAATTTCCCTCACCTATTAATTGCTTAACTGTGTTCATGACTCAAAGTCAATTCTACAAACACCTTAACAAGTTGGAAATGCTACCAGGCTGGACCTTTCACTATCAAGTTCACTTCACTCAGAGAAAGATCAATGTCCTTGGCTTTCATGGCAAGGGATGCGTTACAGGACTCAGTCTTTTCTTTTTTGATTTTTGGGGCCATAGCCAACTGTGTTCAGGGATTACTCCCCGAGAGGCTGCAGGGGCTGGGAACCTGTGTCTCCTGCCTTTTCCACAATCTTTCCAAGAGGTTTTAACCTTCAAGGTTATCGGGGAACAAGCAGGCAGTTGGCAGTAGAGCTTGTCCCTCCCCTGTGCAAAGCCCTGGGAGTGGATTCTTGGCACCTAAAAAAAAAATAATGTCCCAACTGAAGACACTCTCCTGCTATTTCGGAGAGCCTCCCTGAAGACCTCTTTGCACCTTCACTTAAGCCCACCCTCAATCCCTAAAGCCCACCTTCCTGATTGCATTTACCAGTGGCAACTTAACTTCACCCCATAATGAGAGAGAATCTGAGCTTTGCGAGCTGGGACTTCCTCTGATCATCCTGATCTCTGCCTACTTTTTCCAAATAGCTCTCAGAGGCACAGCTTTCACGTAGTGGATAGGGTTCGGTTCACAGCACCAAATCCTAGAAATTATTCCACTCTTTTCCTTCATGTTCAAACCTGTGGAGTTCGGGTTCTGCAGTCAAGTCAGCCCAAAAGGGACTTGCTTGGTTGGGCTACACAGAGGTGGAGGGACAGCTAGTTTCTCTGCAACCAAGAAGTAAGTCCCTTGTGCCCTTGGATGGAGCTGTAACGGGACCAACAAGGCCAGTAGATAGACTTCTGGGGCCTTCCCCTGAGAAGTGCAGGGCAGGGCGGCCTCCAATAGGGCCGGGCCCCCGAGCACCCCCTTTCTTCCAATTCTGTAGCCTGGGAAGCCCAGGGGTGAAATAAAAGTTCAAGCAGCGCCCTGGGGCCATCGCAGCATCTGTGCCCCCAAAAGACCATGTCCTAACGTCCTCCACTAATTACTCATCTCAATCCCCATTCTTGGGGTTGGATCCGCAGGGCCGGGGAAGCATCAGGAGCAGGAACAGGGAGGCGGGGAGCCGGTGGACGTGCGCTTGAGGCCGGGGAGGGGCGAGCAGCGGGCGGTGCCAATCACGCGGGGCAGGCGAGGGCCGCGGAGGCGCGGACGTGACCAGCATGCAGGGGGAAGGAGGGGCGCATGGGGGGCGCCGGGGCCCGAGGCAGAGAGAGTGGCGGGCCTCGGGGCGCTGCAGAAAGGGGTGCGAGGGAAAGAAAGCATCTAAAGGAGGATGAGAAAAATGCATTTCTTTTTTTGATTTTTTGGGGGGTCACACCCGGCTTTTTTGCTCAGGGGGGACCATGCGGGGATGCCGGGATTCGAACCACCGACCTTGTGCATTCAAGGCAAAGGCTCTCCGTTCATGCTAGAGGAGAATATATTTTCTTTTTGGGGGGTTTTTTGATTTGGGGGACCATGCGGGGATGCCGGGATTCGAACCACCGACCTTGTGCATGCAAGGCAAAGGCTCTCCGTTCATGCTAGAGGAGAATGCATTTTCTTTTTTGGGGGGTCACCCCCAGCAGCTCTCAGGGGTTCCTCCTGGCAGGCTTGGGGATCTGAGGGATCGAACCACCGTCCTTCTGCGTGCAAGGCCAAAACGCCCTAACCACCGTGCTAGAGGAGAATGCATTTGGGGGCAGGCCGAGTCGGGGCCAGGCAGAGGAAGGAGGCCAAGAAGGCGCCCCAAGAAAAGGAGGGGGGCCCCGTTGGATGGACGGGAAAGGAAGGGCTAGAGGAGGAGGGGAGGTCACCGAGAAGAAGAAAGAGGCTGCAACAGCCATCTGACAGCCAGGAGCAGGAGGACGGGGAGGAAGGAAGACGCCAGCAAGAGCAGGCCCAAGATGTCAGCACATCTGTCTCCACTCTGCAGCTCTGAGATGCTCAGGATCCCTGCGGGGCCGGGGCCGGGGCCGGGGCGGGCGAGGGCAGGCGAGCAGAGCCAGGCCAAGGCCCCGGTGGTGTCTGGTTGGAGAAGCCGAGCTTGTTTCTCCCTTCCCGCCCCGCCCTGCTCACCTCGGGCGCGACGGGGCCGGAGGAAGAACGAGCCGCAGCAGCCGCTTAATGGAACGCAGCGGGCGAGCGTCGATCCAATGCTGGGACGCGCGGCCCGAGCCTCAAGGTTATCTATCTATCCCCGGCTGCCGGACCGCCGCGATCCCTCCGCCGCCGTCCCGCCCAATCCCGAAGGCCCGGTCGCCTCGCTAAGCCACGCCCCCGCCCGCTAGGCCACGCCCCTCTCCATCACACGCTCGCCGCTCTCGCTCACCTTCAGCAGCGCCGCAGGGGCGGGGCGGAGCGCCTGCGCAGCGCACGGGCAGGCGAGTCCTTTGAGGAGGACTACATTCCGCGGCGGAGGTACACACTTCAGCAACGCGTCACGACGGCCAATCGGAAGACGGAGAAGCTCAGAGGCCCGCCCACTCGCTCCCCCCACCCTCCCAGGTCCCAAGGCCTCCTCCCATCAGTCTAGACTCGGCCCTCGGGCGCCTGAACCACCTGTCACACCGCCCAGTGAGATGGATGGCTGATGGATGGACCATCTGCTCATGCTGGCCAGATTTAGGAGTGACTAGGCAGAACCCACACACACTCAACTACACCCTGAGATTTACTGGGCTCAGAGCTCACTCCAATACTGAGCCCAGCTTGGGTTTGGGGCATGCCAAGTCTGCTGTAAATCAAGGCTAGGCCTTCTAGAGAGATTGACACCAGGGAAGGAGGCCCCTACTCTGAGTAGGCCTGAGTAGAGGCTGGAGCTTGGAGTATTGCAAGAGAGAAGAGGAGGATGTTTGAGATGATCATCCCTGGAGGATTTCGCACTCCTTCTCGACGTGGGGTCCTTCCTTCGGTCTAGGTGGAAGTTGCCATACTGCTGCTCACCAGAGCATTTCCTGATTTCTCAATATTTAGCCCTGTGTTCCTTCTCTTGCACAGCGGTTATCTGTGCAACAGCTAATGAAGTCTTACTCTCTTCTTTCGTTTGCTTTTGGATCACATCCAAAAACTTCTAACTTTAGGCTCAAAATTTAATCCTGGCTGTCTTGGGCAACCAGCTAGGGTCGGCAAGTGCCCTACCTGCTGGGCTCTCTATCACTCCAGGCCCCACTCTTGCTTGCTTGAAAACCTGTGAGAACATAGACAATATTGTTTTGTTTAAAATGGTGAAGAAAAAGCCTTGTTAGGTTCTCTTCTTTTTTCTGGATATTAAGACACTGGGATGTGCCCCTCTCATGCAGACACCCTGGCCTGCAGTTGAATCACAGGCACGTCTGCAGCTGAATCACAGACCGTTATTAAACTTTCCTGTTAGCTCAGATAAGATGGGAGGAGAATAATGACAGCCTGAATGTGAATTTCTGCTTGCGGAAATCTTTTCATCTCTTCTGTATGTTTTTTCTGGTCTTAGTTGAAGATAGGAAATAAATGATTTGAGTACTGGGGTGGAGCAAGAATATTAAATGGTTGCAAGGAAAACAAGTGTAACTCCAGTGAAGTCAGACTCCTCCTCCAAACCTAGTGAAAGCTGTGCTCTTAGCTAAGGACCAACTGAGTACAATGGTAGACACGATGGTAGGTACAACAGTAGATTGGAGGGACTCGAGGCACCTACCTTGCAAGCCTCTGGTCAGAAAAAGTGGCTTTTCTTGATTCTGGCAGCTGATTCCCAGTACCATCACTCATTATACAGATTTTTTTGCATACACCATCACAGCCAGGTGTATGCAAGCACCACCAAAAAAAAAAAAAAGAGGTACCGCTGGGAAGCACCAAAGTGGAAAAAGCTGTTGCATAAGTCTCAGTCAGGATAATGAACTCTGTAACCACCACCATCATGACTTATGTGCTTCAATTAAATCAAGGGTCTCAAATTCAATTTACCTGGGGGCCACAGGAGGCAAAGTCGGGATGATCCTTGAGTGCAAAGTCAGTAGTAAGCCTTGAACATTGGGGGGTGTGACCCAAACAAACTAAACAAAAAACGATTCCTCTAGGGCAGGGCCACAAAATGTTGTACAGAGGGCCACAAACGGTCTGTGGGCCACGAGTTTGAGACCCCTGAATTAGATGCTACCAAAAAGCAACACAGATGGTGTGTGTGCAACTCTAATCATTTCTAAAACCTCATAACCAGTAATAATGAAAAGGAGACTTTTTAAAAATAATTTTAAAAAATCCTAGGGACTGGAGTGGTAGCACAGTAGTAGGATGTTGCCTTACACACGCTAAGCCAGGACAGATGCAGGGTCCATCCGCAGCCTCCCATATGGTGCCCTGAGCCAGGAGCGATTTCTGAGTGCAGAGCGAGGAGTAATCCCTGAGCACCTCCAGGTGTGGCCCAAATCACTCACACACACACACACACACACACACACACACACACAGAAAGAAGAGGAAAATCCTAAATCACACACACACACACACACACACACACACACACACACACACACACACACACACACACAAAGAGGAAAATCCTAAACCTAGATATGGTCCCAAGACTGAAATGCATCTGTGTTTAAAGTGGAGAGCTGCGAATGCATAGTTAAAGACAGTAAAACAGGGAGTTTGCATACAGCTGGCCCATATTTGATCCCCAGCACCCCATATGGTCCCCTGAGCACTGCCAGAAGTAATTCCTGAATGCAGAGCCAGGAATAATTCCTGAGCACAGACAGGAGTGGCTCTAATACAAACAAAACACTTTAAAAAACTGGAGAGCTAGTTGCAAACTAGAGCTCCTCTGCTATAAATTTGTTCATGACATTTTGGCAGACTAATCTTGTATATCCTCGCTCACATTGGAAGCATCGTAAACATTTATTTACATTTGAGATTTTGGCTTTGTTTTTAGGTGGTGCCATGGATCAAACTCATATTTAGCCTGTAATGATGGATTTTTTTTTTTTTTGAGGGAGAGGGTTATTGGTCCACAACCAGTGGTTCCAGGCACTATTCCTGATTACAGTGCTTGCTCATGGATAACTCCTGGTGGGGTACCATATATGGTGTTAGGGATCAAATTGGTTCAGCTGCATGCAAGGCAATCACCCTGTACTCTTTCTACTTATATTGAATTTGTTTTGGTGAAGTAGTTCCTATTGAAAAGAAATTTATAGGGCCCGGAGAGATAGCACAGCGGCGTTTGCCTTGCAAGCAGCCGATCCAGGACCAAAGATGGTTGGTTTGAATCCCGGTGTCCCATATGGTCCCCCGTGCCTGCCAGGAGCTATTTCTGAGCAGACAGCCAGGAGTAACCCCTGAGCACTGCCGGGTGTGGCCCCCCCCCAAAAAAAATTTATAGATATTTGAGGAGAGAGGGGAAAAAGAGAGGGAAAAAAAGAAAAGCGCATGAGAGAGCATGTGCTTTTAAAGAGAAGGGATTCCATGCCTATGACTCTATCCTGCCATATGCTTAATTTTTTGTTTTTGTACTACAGCTGGTGGTGCTCAGGGATCACTCCTGGCAGTGCTCAAGAAACGATATAGAATGTGAGCATCAGACCCAAGTCAGCCATTACAAGGCAACCCTATCCATTATGATTCTTCCAGCCCCAATAGTTTACTATTTGAAAGTATATGGAAGAGTTCCTACTTCATAGGATAAGGTTTGATCTGGCAATCCATGTGAGTACAACAGTGCCTCATATTTTTTGTTGTTGATTTTTTAGGGCCACACCTCAGTGGTGCTCAGGGGTTACTTCTGGCTGTGTACTCAAATATTACCACTGCCAGTGTGGGGGACCATATGATTGCTGGGGATTGAATCCAGTCAACCATGTGCAAGATAAACACCCTGCCCAGAGTACTATCCCTCCAGCTCTAAGACTTCTATTATTTGAAAATACTAAGTAAGACAGTTCTTGCTTCACAGGATGAAGTTCAATCCAGCAATTTGTGTGAACACAACAGTGCCTGATAATATTTTTGTGGGGGCTACACCCAATGGTGCTCAGGGATCACTCTTGGCAGTGTGGGGGACCATATGAGATGGCGAAGATCAAACCCAGGTTGGCCAGGTGCAAGCATCCTAGCGGCTGTCTCTCTAGTTCCCAAAAGTGATTTGGAGTCTGTAGCATGATAGGAGCATCTAGTGATAGCAGACTCAGTCCTGGAGCCACAATGAGATTTGGACCTGGTAAAGGAGGGAAGTTAGACATTTGGTCTTCCCACCACCTAACCTTGGTCTATAACAGACATTGTTTAGTATTCTCAGATCAGTAGTGATTTAGGTCCTAAATATCAGGTTTAAAGCACTTTGAGCCTAGCCTGCCTATTCAGAGAGTAAGTACAAGTAGATTAGAGTTCATTCTATGTCTTTTTGTTTGTTTTTGGATCACACCCGGCAGCGCTCAGGGGTTACTCCTGGCTCTGTGCTCAGAAATCAACCCTGGCAGGCACTGGGGACCATATGGGATGCCACCATCCTTCTGGATGTAAGGCAAATGCCCTACCTCCAGGCTATCTCTCCGGCCCCCATTCTATGTTTTTTGTTCAGACTCTGAAGACCTTTTCAGTCCTACCTGGGTGCCAGGGTGGCACAAAGCTTTTTTTCCTTTTTCTGGTGGTACCTGGCATCAAACCTAGGGCCTCTTGCATGCAAAGAAAGTGGTCTTCCACTGATATATACTCCCTGAAACAAATCTTACTTCTAGAGTTTTCCCAAAACAAACTCTAGCAGGAAGAAAAAAACTGACCTGAAATTAGGGATAAAGATCTGGGTGGATAACAGGCTTCTTTCATGGAGAACACAGTGCTGTGATAGGAAAGGAGGAGGTAAAGAATGTTCCTTGAATGCAACTGTGTATCTAGAAACCTCTAACTTTCCCTCCAGTCTCCTTCTGAAATGCCTCCTTAGCACTTGAAGGCAGGATGGAAGTAGATTATGGTGTCCTTGTTCATTCCAATGGATGTGCTGCCTAGTCAGCAGATCTCTAGCAAATTCTCTCTAGAAAGTCCCCTCAGAGAAGCTTAATCTTGTTCACCAAGCCTTTCCCCCTAGAGGCCCTGTGTTCTCACTTTTTTTTTTTTTTTTGGTTTTTGGGTCACACCCAACAGCACTCAGGGCTCTACGCTCAGAAATCACTCCTGGCAGGCTCAGGGAACCATATGGGATGTCAGGATTCGAAACACTGTCCTTCTGCTCGCATACCTCCATGCTATCTCTCTGGCCCCTGTTCTCTCATTTTTTGATAGAAGTACAAAAGCTCAGGCTCCCTAAAACACAAGTGGGGTTATAAGTAACATCAGGCTGCCAGAGTAATCAAGATTTAGAAGACTGAAATGGCATCAAGTGTCTCCTTCCCTCAAAGTCCCCCTGCCACAGTTCAGTATCTACTTTTTCCTTAGCACCCTATAGTCTCCAACTCTATGCTTACTGGCCACCTGTTAATCCGAACCCTTAGCCCATGAAGGATAGAGTACTAAGGTTAATGGCAATGCATTTGTTTAAAGGATGACATCTTTGACTTCATTCCAAACCCCAGAGATTTATGAACTTCAGTGACATGGAGCCTACTTTATTCCCATGCCTTCCAGGGAGAAAAAAAGCTGGTGCAAGGGATGGGGTGGGTGGGTGGGTGGGTGGGTGGGAAAAGGTGGTTTGTGTGACCTATAGTTTTCTCCCTCCAGCTTTCAAATTGGTCCCAGAAACAGAAACATCTTTCAGACATTTATATGAGAGAAGCCATCCTGTAAGAAGGCTGGTAGGGAACCCAAGAATGACTCAGCATCAGATTCTTTAAACACACCCCGCCCCTCACCCATTAACTGGCAGTGAAAGGCAGAATTAGGCAGAAAGGCTCCTCCCTACAAATGGTCACATCCTCACCACACACTGAGTCACAACCACACCCTGATGATGTGGAAAATTACCATGAGATAAAGTCCAATTGGATTTGATCTCTCAGTACAGAACCACAGGCAACTACTTTCCAACAGGAACAGAAGAAAGCAGTTCTCATGGCCCTTGCCCTAGGCACAGTCAGGTTCAAACGAAGTAAGCTGGCTGAAATCCAGGACTACGGACAAGGAAGTCTGGAAGAACCCCACCAGCTGTCATGCTGTGTGCAGGAAGTGTGATAGCTGTAGCTTCTTTCATAGCCCTTAACTCCAGTAACAAGGCAGCCAAGCCGGAATGGGAGTGGGGTGGGGGGGGATGATGACAACGACGACGACTGGGAGGTTTATTTCCCCTCAACTCTCCTCCTCCCAGGTGTGGGGCAGATGCTACTGTAGAAACCTAGGGGTCCCTACTGCAAGTTTCCCTGCATGAAGGTATGCTCATGAATGTGCTGTAGGTTTTAAATAGATTTGGTTTTCATCATGTTTTGAATTTTATTAGATAGGATTATGAGATTTACATATTTCTTAGATTCAAAAAGTCCTGTTGTGCCCAGAGAGATAGCACAGCGGCATTTGCCTTGCAAGCAGCCGATCCAGGACGGATCCAGGACCAAAGGTGGTTGGTTCGAATCCCGGTGTCCCATATGGTCCCCCGTGCCTGCCAGGAGCTATTTCTGAGCAGACGGCCAGAAGTAACCCCTGAGCACCGCCGGGTGTGGCCCCCCCCCAAAAAAACAAAACAAAAGTCCTGTTAATATTCTGTGAAGCAATATAAATAGTATATTAAATTAATTCCACAATTTTACTGGCATAAAGCCATGATTTTCATGCATAGGCTTTTAAAAAAGTGATACTCATGAGACTAGCTCTGGCATTTGCATTTAGATAATAGACACTATTTGTTTATTGCTTTTCATTCTATCATTTACTAGTACTTGCTCCATCAGATACCACTGAAAAAGAATATCTGAAATGGGGGCCGGAGAAATAGCACAGCGGCGTTTGCCTTGCAAGCAGCCGATCCAGGACCAAAGGTGGTTGGTTCGAAACCCGGTGTCCCATATGGTCCCCCGTGCCTGCCAGGAGCTATTTCTGAGCAGACAGCCAGGAGTAACCCCAGATAAAAATGAACAATTTCCACTGGAGCGATAGCACAGTGGGTAGATTGTTTGCCTTGCACCAAGGTTCAATCTTCAGCATCCCATATGGTCCCCTGCAGGAGGGATTTCTGAGTTTAGAACCAGAAGTAACCCAAGTGTTGCTGGATTGGCCCACAAACAAAAACAAAACAAAAAAAAAGTTCTGAAACTTGAGCAAAAATGTTATGAAACCATTTAAGTTGGTGAAGCACGTAAAGTCAATTGCTGGAATACCAGTGGGAGCTGTTAGAAAATTCTCTGTGGAAGTAAAAAAATTTGTTAAATAATTAAGAGTTTGTGCCCAGAGTTGAGCAGATCTAGCACTACCATAAACCAGCTTATTTGAGCTGCTCTGGTCTCAGTAGTTCTTTTCTCTCTCGAGAGTATTCTACATGCACTTAATTTTATCATATGCATAACATGAATTTCTGTCCACCTAATTCACTGATAAAAGATTTTAGTGGATTTGTCATAAATATCTGTCATAAAGTAGACATGGCTTTGATTCCACCAAAGAACAAGTCCCAACTCCCAGGATATACCACTCTTTCCAACCACACACTCTCATTTGGGGGCTTGAGGCATGTGCTGTGTCACAGCCAGTCAGACCACAGTGATCATATCCAGTCCACAGCACCTTCCATTTTATTGTTTTATTTACAAACAGGGTGAAATCAACTGGGAAAATTGGGTAGGGAACCACTCTGGGCCATCCAAAGATGGAGTGGTTCCTGGGTGAAACTCCACCACGAAGGCCGCCTCTTCTCTCTTTTTTCCTGTTCCTTGGTAGTGGCCCCTTGATCCATCAGGGCAGCCTTGCCTCTGTTCCCAAGCCCTTTAATAAGGGCAGATGGATCCTAGGGAAATGGGGGTGGTACGAGGGCTGGGGCCCCCTCAGTTTGTGTAAACCTGAGTTCCGATCACACGCATGATTTCCTTCTGTATCTTGGGGTCCTGAGTATTAATGTTGGCATCGCCCACCTGACCATCCTCATATCTGCCAAAGACAGGGCAAGTATGAGCACAGGGGGAGAACAAAACTGAACTAAGGTCAACCCATAAAAGTGAATTTGGATCTGTAGTCATCCCACCCCCAAGTCAAAACCCTTTCTCTTGGAGGGAGAAAAACTTCTCTCTTCCAAGAGACCCTGATCCATCCCCAAACCCTTTCTCTCAGAGGAAAGTCCCAGTGCCAGCTACACTTAGGAAGCCAGGGAAAGTCTCAGAAAACAGAAACAGACTTTCCCAGTAATCGCACCTTCTGCACCCTCAAATCCTCAGTACCCAAAATACCCTCCTCAACTTACACAAAGAAGAACCGTGTGCAGACATGGTCAGACACAGGGCACACCCATATATTTCCATGCTTCTGGAGGTCCTTAGATGTAATCACTGGAAGGAGAAGGCAAGAAGTTATGCTTATTTAGTTGCTATTGTTGTAACCACAGCAGTGCTCAGGGTTTACTTCTGGCTCTATACACAGGGAACACTCCTGGTAGGGCTTGGGGGATATATGGGATGATGGAGACAATCTGGGTCAGCCATATTTGAGACAAGCCATTTTGTACAATTATTCACTGTATTATCTGGATGCCAGCTGTTACAATGAGAAGTCTCAGTTTTGGCAGGGGAGGGAAACTATGATGCATGCTTCAAAGTTACCCTTGGCTGGATTATGTGTCAAAGGTGCAAAAGACATAAAGCAGGGGTCTCAAACTCAATTTACCTGGGGGCTGCAGGAGGCAAAGTCGGGGTGAGGCAGGGCCGCATAAGGGATTTTGCTTACCGAATATTCACAATAAAAAATCGCATTAGTAAGAAAAAAAATTGCAAAAAATCGCATTAAACATTTGCATACCCCGAACAAAACTGCTCGATATTTGAAGGCAGGCTGCGGGCCACAAAATGTTGTACGGAGGGCCACAAACAGCCCGTGGGCTGCGAGTTTGAGACCCCTGACATAAAGGATCTGCTGTATCTTTGGGAATCTGAGATTTAGAATAAAAGGATCTGGGAGTCTAGATTAATGGGGCTGGTGGACTACTTACCTTCACAAAGTGCTATACAGTTTAGATTCCGACTCTGCAGGAACCTTGACTGAATGGATCTAGTCTGGCAAAGGAGAGCAAAGACAAGTTAAGGCTATTACAGCTTCTTCATAGAGAAAATAGCTAGTGATGGGATCTCAGCCAACACCATTTGCCCTGGAAATTATACTTCTCTTTAGTAGTCTGGATGAGTTCATGGTTCCTACCTACATGTTTAGGTCACTGCATTTAAACAGGCTGTGCTTGCTTATGACTGAGGCTACACATGACTCTGAAAACATCATCTTAGAACATTCCGGGCCCGGAGAGATAGCACAGTGGTTTTTGCCTTGCAAGCAGCCGATCCAGGAGCAAAGGTGGTTGGTTTGAATCCCGGTGTCCCATATGGTCCCCCGTGCCTGCCAGGAGCTATTTCTGAGCAGATAGCCAGGAGTAACCCCTGAGCACCGCCGGGTGTGACCCAAAAACCAAAAACCAAAAACCAAAAAAAAAAAAAAAAAAAAAGAACATTCCTTCAAATAATCTCAAACTCCCTCTTATCCACCTAGCAATCTCTGTGGCTTAAAATGATCGTTGGAGAAGTCAGTAATACCTGAGGGATGGTATTCATCCTGTTATATCTCTGAACCAACTCATCCTTGGAGGGCATCCTGTGCTGTCCTTTTCCCATTCCTGTCACAAAAACAAAGAAAACTAGACTCAGTTCATTCACCGAGACCTTAATTAAATACTACTAAAGTGCCTACTGTGTGTCAGGCACTGAACTTGACAGTAAATAAAAAAAATGATGACTACAGGAAAGGAACTACTACAATACATTCTGGTAAAGACTAAGGTGGGGGAGAATACAGAGTACTATGTGAAAGCTCTAGAAATGATCATAGCCCAAGAGCTTAGAGAAAGAATGTTTCCTGGTAGCATTGGGCTGAGAACTAGAGAATTAGAAAGAGATATCTGGAAGTGAAGTGGAGAAAGTGTTCTAGGCAGAGGTAATAGACTAGAGGCAGAAAGGAGAGAAAGTAGGGAGAAGTGAGTTAGAATCAGATCAAAGCATAAGCCATATTAGGTCAAATGGAACTTATCCTGAGAACATCAGTACATCACTAAAGGATTCTAAAATGGTTTCACACTAGAGAGCAGTCATATCAGCACCTTGCATCAGTGAAATGAATGGGAAAAAATTAAAATTAGCAAATCAGATCTGCTCCATCTCAGTTGAATAAGCTCTAACCAGTCATTCATGAGAAAAAGGAGAAAGTATAGCAGTTAATAATAGTAATTTCCCACAGGTAACTAAAATTACTTCAAAAAGTAATTCAAAAAATTACTTCCCAGAGGACAGATAGCTGAGAGGTCTGGCACATGCTTTGCTTGCAAAAGCCACAGGTTTAATCCCTGGCAATAAATGGTCCCCTGAACAATACCACGTGTGATCTTTGCAACAAGCTCCTAAGCATTGTTGCTGGGTGTGTGTGTGCCCCAAACCCATTCCAATAGTTTTTCAGTATTTCCATATTTGAGGAAGAGGTGCCAATTCTTGTTTTTGTTTTCTTTTGCCCCACCCATAAATCCTATACTTATCTTTATCATCTACTGAATAGGCCTATTTATAGCACACTCATTCTCACTTAGATATAAAATATGTAGTACTTGCGTGTACCTCTATTCCTAACTCTTTTAGACCTGTTATTAGGACATTAATCTCAACTCAGCTTGATTATAGGTCCAGCATAAGTTCCAGTCTTTTAAGCCCAACCTCTGATTTTTTTTCTTTTGTTTTTGTTTTTGTTTTTTGAGCCACACCTGGAGATGCTCAGAAATAGCTCCTGGCAGGCACCAGGACCATATGGGAGGGATTCAAACCAACCACCTTTGGTCCTGGATCGGCAGCTTGCAAGGCAAACGCCGCTGTGCTATCTCTCCAGGCCCCCAATCTCTGATTTTTAATAATGTTTAAAATATACTTTTATTACTAATCTTTGATGATTATATGGATCGTAAATGTCTACTCCCAAACTGCAGTTTGGAATAAACATATATAATCAATGTAATTTTTTTCTTTTTAAAAACCATATAGTTTTGAGTAAAACTGATCAAGATTTTATGATTGGGGGTTTTGTTTGTTGGGTGATACCAAACAATGTTCAGCAGTTCTAGTTTTGTGCTCAGGATTTGCTTGCACAGGTGCTTAAGAGGATCATGCTATACAGGGGATCAAATCCATGTCTACTGCATGTACACAAACTCTTTGCAATCTATGCCCACAGTATTCTATGTTTCATAGTTCTTTCTTTGTCCAATCTCTAGATGACTGGAATATAAGACTGAAATAATTGACTTTGTGGAGCTGGACTATTTGTCAAACTAGCATTTTAGCTTTACCCCCCCCCCCCATTTCTTTTTTAAAACTACTATCTCAGCACCTATATTTTAGAGGTATTCAACTTTCTATTCTTATTAAATCTATCTCCCAGCTTTATTTTCCAGGAATATTTTCATTTTTCAGAATTTTCTTTTTTATTTTATTTGTTTGTTTTTGGGCCACACCCGGTAACGCTCAGGGGTTACTCCTGGCTATGCGCTCAGAAGTCACTCCTGGCTTGGGGGACCATATAGGACGCTGGGGGATCGAACCACGGTCCGTCCTAGGCTAGTGCTGGCAAGGCAGACACCTTACCTCTAGCGCCACTGTGCCGGCCCCCAGAATTTTCTTAATTATAAAAATTGACAAAATTATCTTCTTAGCTTTTAAATTCTTTTTGTTGTTTGTTTTTGTTTTTGGGCCACACCCAGTGACACTCCTGGCTATGCACTCAGAACTTGCTCCTGGCTTGGGGACCAAATGGGACACCAGGGACCGAACCAAGTTCTGTCCTAGGCTAACGCAGGTAAGGCAGCTCTGGCCACAGCTTTTAAATTCTTTTTCATTCACAGGATTAACTTAAATAACTAAACAGGATTTTTAGTTGCTGTTTTAGGGTCACATCTGGTGGTATCAGAACTTACTCCTGGCTCTGCACTAAGGATCAATATTGGCAGGACTAAGGAGACCATATGAGTTTCCAAGATTGAATCCAGTTGGCTGCATGCAAAGTGAGCACCTGTCCTCTGTATTATCTCTCCTGCTCCTGTTTGATTTTTAATTTGAATATGACTATAATTAAGGTACTACTGGTATATAATACTATGTAAGTCTTGGGTTTAGATTCTTAATTCTTTGAAAGAATCACTTTTGACTTTTTATAGTACTGTGTATTTCAGGGGTCCTTACACTTTTTAAATAGGGGGTCAATTCACTGTCACTCAGACCACTGGAGGGCTGGACTATAGTTTAATAATAATAATAAACTGAACAACAGTGGCCCATGCTGTAGTTTGAGGACCCCGGCTGGACTGAGAGGAGGAGTCAAAGACAGAGAGAGGGAAGGGAGTTGGAGTGTGGCACACATTTCACACATCACACTGCGGGTCTGGTAGTGCTTAAGGTGACCTAGCACGCTTCTAAGCAGGACAGGCAGCACTGGCAAAAACACCCAGTGGGCCAGACCAATGTCCTCGGCAGGTCACATGTGGCCTGAGGGCTATAGTTTGAGGACTCCTGATCTATTGTATCTGCTCTTATTTCACTTAGTTTTGCTCTCAACTGCAATATCTCCTTTCTTTTACTTTTTTTTTTAAGGAGGAAGTCACAGCCAGTGATGTTCAGGACTTGTGACTCTGCTTGGGAACCAACTTCTGGCAGGGCTCAGGGAACCATATGGGATGCCAGGGATTGAACTGGAGTTAGCCACATGGAAAGCAAATGCTGTACTGCCTGTATTATTTCTCCGGCCCCTTTTCTATTTACTTTGTTTTTAGACGCTTAGTTCTGTGATTCTACACTTTAGTTTTCTAATCCCTGTTTCAGTTGAAATGCTAAAGAATATTAAATAAAAATCTAGTTTATAATAGTCTAGTACTATCCTATTTATATGGCAGACATGCAACAATATAGTAACTATTTTTAATACAGACACCATACAAAATAAGGAAAAAGACTGGGATAGTACATTCTTGCATTGCATGTGGATGACCTGAGTTCAAAGACCTGCAACCACATATGGAGGTTAGGCATTTGCCTTACATGCAGAAGGACAGTGGTTCATATCCCGGCATCCCATATGGTCCCCTGAGCCTGCCAGGAGTGATTTCTGAGAGTAGAGCCAGGAGTAACCCCTGAGCGCTGCCGGGTATGACCCAAAAACAAAAAACAAAAAACAAACAAAAAAAAAAAAAGAGAGAGAGATGGCTGAGAGGCAGAACAACTCCAAAAATGTAAGCCAATGGAAGTAACCTATGTTTTCAAGTATATTCACATATAAGGTCAAATACACACACACACACACACACACACACACACACACACACACACACACACACACACTAATGACAAACTGCCCTCAAAAAATGTGGTCTACAAAAATCTTAGTTTTGGGACGAAGCAATAATACAGTACGTATTGTGTATATCTTGCATGCAGCCGACAGGAGTTTGATCCCAATTCTGGCCCCCCAAGTCCCTCCTCCACAAGTGATCCTCGAGTGCAGAGCCAGGAGTTAGTTCTGTGTACCACTGACTGTGGCCCAAAAACTAAAACACAGTTTCATGTTTCATGAAGCTTAGTTTCATGAACTAGTTATTTCCTAACCACTTTAAAAGTCAACCTTCTACAGTGGATAACAGCAACTCCATGAGTAGAGAACTTCCTAAGAAAAAAGAGTGATAAGTTCCCCCTGACAAGAATCTAATTCTTTTGTTTTTGGATCACACCGGGCAGTGATCAGGGGTTACTTCTGGTTTTGCGCTCAGAAATCACTCCTGGCAGGCTCGGAGGCCCACATGGGATGCTAGGATTCGAACCACCATCCTTACTGAATCGGCTGCATAAATACTCTACTGCTGTGCTACCTCTCCAGGCCCAAGAATCTAATTTCTAATGAGTTAGAGATAAGACTTTCTCTTGACAACAGGGGAGGGAACTGACACAGACCAAGCATCTATAACAGAGAAGGAAGATGGCAGCATACATCATGTGTTCATAAAATGAATGCAATGTAAAGTGTAAAGGAGGCAGTTTCTTACCTGAGTATCCAAAGGAAATACTGGAGATGGGGCTCAGGTAGATGCCTTTGCCATAGGCTGCTCCATGCAGCTTGCAGGGAAACATCAGGATGAGCAATAGGAGCCTGAACACTCCCTTGGCTGTAGTTTAAGCAGCCACAGGGCTTAGACGGCATTCTCTCTTTTTACTTTCTCACTTATTCTAAGTTCTCTTAAAAGCTGAATAGCATCCCTTTGCCTGTGATCTACTAAATATTGCTGCCTTGGAGAGGAGAGGAAAGGAGGAACTACTCAGTCCTTCAGAATCCATGCTCCTAGCCCCCATGCAGACCGCCCCACCACCACACACAAAGGAACTATAAAACAGATACCAGGGAAGAGGGACAATTCCTGTATCAACTCTAAATGATCATATACAATAAGTTTTTAAATTACTAAATAAATTATCACATAGATAAATCAGTAATTTATATTCCTACCAATAAGCTATAGTCCCATTCCTAAAAACTACTAGAAATACAGCTGGAATCAAATACCTAACAGTCATATTCATCCTATACATTTAGTCAACGTCTCTCCCTGAGATAGCCTGAGTTTTAAGATGCTGAGAGGTAAAAACTATGGAGTATTATATGAAAGCCTTTCCCAAATCATGGGGCAGGAAGGAGAGCGTGGAGCAAAGCAACAAAAGAGCATGGCCTCACCTGCAGTTTGGTGTAGGATGCATTAACCAGCCCATTGCGCAGGATCGAATGCCAGTTCTCAATGTGGGACCCACTGTAAGGCAATGTAGAATACAGATCTTTTCATAATATGAGATTTCCAGGAGCATTTCCAAGACTCCACCCCCAGATTCTAACCTCCACAGCACATGAAATTGGATACAGCAATGGGCATGTATGTGGACATAGTTACAGATATTCAAGATGAGTGTGTGTGGCCAACCTATATATATCTTCATTTTTAGTCCTTTCTTGTACATCTAGTACCATCCTAAGTCTCAGCTGTAGGCTCAATGTTTTCATGATACTTCAAATTAAACAATTTATGTCAATCACAACTTATCACTGATCAGAATATGAGTCTAATTTTTTTTTTTTTTTTTTTTGGGTCATAGCCGGTGGCGCTCAGGGGTTACTCCTGGCTCTAAGCTCAGAAATCACTCCTGGTAGGCTTGGGGAACCATATGGGATGCTGGGATTCGAACCACCGTTCTTCTACATGCAAGGCAAACACTCTACTTCCATGCTATCTCTGCGGTCCCTCTACTCATCTTTCTTTTTTTGGTTTTTTGGGTCACACCCGGCAGTGCTCAGGGGTTACTCCTGGCTCTACGCTCAGAAATCGCTCCTGGCAGGCTCGGGGGACCATATGGGATGCCAGGATTTGAACCACCGTCCTTCTGCGTCTAAGGCAAATGCCTTACTGCTGTGCTATCTCTCCGACTCTACTCATCTTTCAATCACAACTTTTTTTTTTTGGTTTTTCAGGCCACACCCATTTGATGTTCAGGGGTTACTCTTGACTATGCGCTCAGAAATTGCCCCTGGCGTGGGGGGACCATATGGGACGCCGGGGGATCGAAACACGGTCCTTCCTTGGCTAGCGCTTGAAAGGCAAACATTACCTCTAGCGCCACCTCGCTGGCCCCTCAATCACAACATTTTTATGTAAATACCATTTCTCCTCATCGCCATCATAAGTAGTTTGAGAGGAAGTACTTATCTTTTTACTCTATAATACAAATCACAATAGCACTTAATCCATATCTGCTGACTGGTTGGTGGACATTGACAACATAGACTCATCCCCCTCAACAGAACTTGGTCACCCCTTCCCTCTGCATTATTTGTCCCAGCCTCCCTCAGTCTCCCATCCTCCTCACTGGAAGGCAAAGGTGCTGCCGTAGAGCTTCTTGGCGGTCCGGAACCGAGCCTCCTTGGCAGGAGGACTGCTCAGCAGGAGGAACTGGTGTGAGGTGTGCATGAACTTCAGCTGCTGCCCAGGGTGGGGTGGGGGCAGAAAAACAGAGAGAAAACCGAGATCAGGGAGGGTAGGAGTGGTGATGAGGGCAACCTTGCTTGTACTCATCCCAGAAAAGGAAATTATGCTTAGGCCCAAAAACTCTATTGGGCAGACCAACCAGGCAGATCTAAGAATAAGTTATTATTTGCTTTGAATCCCTCTCTGTCCCTCACCAGAAATGTAAAGACTTTTGAGGAATGGCTACTTACCCTGCTGAGAGGTAGTTTGACAATATGTGACCTGTTGCTAGAGATGATCCTGGAATCAAACAGGAAAACAATTTATAGAGTAAATGGGAGGTTAGCTCATCCTGAATAAAGCAGCAGCACCTGAGAAATCAAAAAAGGCTTCCTGGACTGAGGTGTGTAAAATGTATAAATCACTATCTGGATGTTTCTGTACAATGTAATGCTTGTGTATAAAAATGTGCAAGGGAACCTACAGACCAGAGACCAATTTATTACTGGGGAGGAAACAAGAGATGAACCAGAGTGGCCAGAGACCAGTTGCTATATCTAAACAATAGAAAGCTCATAAAAGATAAACTACAAATGAAAAAAAAATCACAACAGATGGCGACAACTTACACCTGCAATTCTGAGACTTAAAACTTGGGCTCACGGGCCGGAGAGATAGCATGGAGGTAGGGTGTTTGCCTTACATCCAGAAGGATGGTGGTTTGAATTTCGGCATCCAATATGATCCCCCATGCTTGCCAGGGGTGATTTCTGAGCCCAGAGCCAGGAGTAATCCCTGAGCACTGCTGGGTGTAACCCAAAAACCAAAAAAAAAAAAAAACAAAAAAAAAAAAAAAACCAAACCCAAAAAAACAAACCCTTGAGCTCAGGAGCTCAAAAGAATAGCAAGTTATTACTTGGGTAAGAGAAAGAAAAATAAACTAGTACTATTGTGCTGTATGAAGATAAGGAGAAAGGACAAAAGAGAACAAAGAAAGACATAAAAGATTAGGAACCGGGCCAGAAAGATAGTACAATGGTTAAGGTGCTTGCCTTGCATGCTGCTGACCAGGGTTTCAATCCCTGGCATAACATATGGTCCCCTAAACCCACCAGGAGTGATTTCTGAGTACAGAACCAGGAAAATCTGAGTATCTCCAGATATGACCCCAAAACAAACAACAACAAAAATTAGGTGAGATTTCTGCTTTTCAGTTTGATTTTGGCTTTTTTCGGATGTACTGAGCCCAAAACCCTGGGACACGTGCAACCATGTTCAAAGATGGCCGCGACCCCTTCTGGGGACACAAAGGCCTATGAAACATGGGAGGTGGAAGCTTGCAACACCTCCATCCCAGGCCCAGGACTTAAAGTTACAATAAACAAAAACCTCAGCCTCCTCAAAGACTGATAAAACGCTTTGGTTGGAAAAGTACCAGGAAGAAAAATCTTCCCTAAATGGACTGACTCCTCAGTATGACTATCGGCTTGAATTTGGACTTCGACTTTGGAAATTTTGAACTGGACTTTTTGGTTTAAATCACTTTGAACTCTGAACATCCAAAAGCGCCCTGTGAAGCTGTGGCCGAGAAGCTGCAGCGGCTGTGGCAGAAGAACCTGCTTCCAAAGTGCCGCCCGGAGGGGAGAAAAGGCAGCGGTGATCAGCCAACAGTGCCCGTCCAGCAGCAAAGAAGTGACGAAAAACTCCTAATCAGCCCAGAAACGGCAACACCTGAGGCTCGACTCAGCTCGGCTCTGCTCTGCTCTGGAAAAGCGGCAAGCCTGGAATCCACCCTCCAGATCACAAAGGTGAAGTGGCTCGAGCAAACCGACCTGCACAAAGTTTAAAGAAGCCACGTGGTGAAATCGTGGGACAAACCAGCATCTGGACTTATGGTTTTAGGTGAAGGGACTAAGTGGGTAGTCATACATTTTACACATAGTTGGTGATGGGATAAGTTTTAGTTAGTGGTTAAAAATTTTAAAGAAGGAAGGTAATATAGCTTAGCCCAACTAAAAGATCTGCTTTCTAACCGCCTGCATCTTTGTCTTGATTAAGTCATTTTCTTTATAATTAAATATGCTTTATTGTTTTCCATAGTTAATATTTTCAATTGCAAAATGTTTACGGTGTATTTTAATGTACTTAGCCTGTTTTTAAAATGTATGTTATGCATTTATGCTGTAGTACTTGTGTGTAGGGAAGGTTAATAGGAACAAAAGTTCCCCCAAAATAGTTTAATAGGTATAGGAACATGAAAGTTCCAGAATAGTGCTTGGTAAAAAAGCATTAAGAAAATTTTTTTTTTTTTTTTTTTTGGTTTTTGGGCCACACCCGTTTGACGCTCAGGGGTTATTCCTGGCTATGTGCTCAGAAATCGCCCCTGGCTTGGGGGGACCATATGGGACGCTGGGGGATCGAACCGCGGTCCGTTCCTTGGCTAGCGCTTGTAAGGCAGACACCTTACCTCTAGCGCCACCTTCCCAGCCCCGCATTAAGAAAATTTTAAGTTACAGGTGTATAGTATATTTTGCAGAAATGTTATATTTTTGAAAAGGGCTGGTATGTTAATTTTCACTTTATTACATTGTTGCTATGGAAATATGACCCTCCTTGGGCTATAGGCGGAAGTCACATAAATTATGCTTTTTGTCTTTATGTAAAAAAAAAGGGGGCAGATGTGACTCCACCCTGGATTTAGGTGTATCTACCTGAGACCCGCCCATTTCTATGCGGGGGTGGGGGGGTGTCTTAGAAACCAGATGTTATGTTAACCATACCTGCAAGACCCCACCCATTTCCTGGGAGGGGTCTTGGAAGGGGTAAATAAGGCTTTGACCAAAGAGGATTAGGGCTTTTGGCCCTTTTGGTCTTTTGCCAGTATGGAGGTCAAAGGGAAGATTGGCTGAAAGAAGTTAAAATGCAGGGCTAGCTAAGAATGGCTGAATGCTTAATTGGTTATGATATAGGCCACACATGTGGTGGATAGGGTATGAATAAAGCTGATACTTCCTGAAGCCTGACTGTGAGTGAGATTTCTACCTGCCGCTCTCATGAACCTCCAGACCCGCCAGCTGAAGGGGGTTGCAGAGCCACGTGGCCTGGGATGGCAGAGAAAGGTCCCTCCATCCATCCATCTCCATCCAGCACCATCGTTAATTATTTAATTCAACATCTGTGAGAAGCATTATCTCCTACAGTGGATACTCTCTGATTTTTTATGCTTCACCAATATTCTTATTATGCCATCCCAAATGGTCTATGCTTGGCTATTCATTCCTCATAATAGAAAGAATGCTATTTTGTGAAAGCACTGATGTCAAAAATTTAATAGAAAGAATACAAACTGTGGGGAGCCTAGCTGATGAAACCTAGAACATAGGACACCTCAGTAATTCCTAATCTTGTCACCCACGTGACCAAAGGCGCCCATGCCTTGAGAACAAAGGAAATAGACAAATACTAAAGTAATTCAAAGCAGCCCAATACATCCAGCCAGAAAGAAAAATATAGAGCAACTTGCCTTTGTGTTAGCAAAAGGTTATTATGATTACAGCTGATGTTTTATTTATGCTTGCGGAATAAATTTATAGGACTCTGTTTAAATCTTGTACTTTCAGAATAAACTCTTTTAGCATAACCATGTGCTCAGGTTTGCCCCTCCCTATTACCTGCCCCAGCTTATGCTAATGAGTGCTCACAATTGTAATTGGTGGAAAACTTGTAACACCCTCTGACGTATTTCAGCCCTTAAAAGCTGATTCCCCCTGACAATAAATCCCTTTTGAACAGCATGCGTTGTCTTGAGGGTCCTTCTTACTAATTTCTCAAGTTCTTCTTTACAGGTCGGTTCTGCTCGGGCGAACCCACTAATAACTAGCAACCTTCATTTCCACACCCCCGCGGGTCGGGGGTCCCCCACGGGAGGTTGCAACAAACTAAGAGAAAGAAGCTACGTCAAAAAAACAGAACAGAAATCAAAATAGAGAGGGAGTACATGTGGGTGGGAGGCATCAGGGAATAGTCATAATCCCTGAGGATAAAGGAATAACAATAATGTGTCAAGGCTCTGGGGAAAAACCAATAGGAAAAGTCTTGAGAAAAGAAAATGAGTGTAGAGAAGAGACAGAAATCTCTTTGAATCTTAGTAAAAATTAATTTTACAAAATTTCATTTTGTTAGTACTTTGGAGCCTCACAATGCAATGCTTAGGGACTATTTCTAGATCTGCACTCAGAGATCACTCCTGGTAGGCTAGGGGGACCACAGGGATTAGAGTGATTAAGACTGGGTGTGGTGCACAGACAAGTACCCTACAGGCTGTACTATCCCTCCAGCCCCAAAATAGCATTAATTCCTGCATGCACAGGGCACTAAAGAACCTGTTCGAGGGACTGAAGAGAGTACCCCATAGGTCCTGAGCCCTGCCAATAGTGATCCCTAAGCACTGAGCCTGAGTAAGCCCCGACCACCACAGATGTGGTCCCCAACCATTCCCAAACACCCTGTTAGAAAATAAGAAACACCTAGGAGAACTTGAAATACTATGTCAGAATTTGTCAGTCTTGTGTGATCTGAATTTCTGTCCAGGATACTAAGCCAGAGCTAAAGTATAGTATGGCACTTGTTTTGTATAGGATTGATCTGAGTTCAACCCCTGGCATCCCATATGGTTCTAAGCAATACCAAAAGTAATTCTTGAGCTCAGAGCCAGGAGTAAGTCCTGAGCACCACTGGGTATGACTCAGAAAACAAAACAACAGAAAAAAAGGAAAGAAAAGAAAAAGAAAAGCAGCCACAGCATCTAGGGAAGATTCTGAAACTACCTCTAAGAGAGATGTAGGCTTCTAATGTCAGGCCTACCTCCTTCCTCCAATCCCCACCCTCACCCCCACCACCACCAAAGAAGAGCCACTGCATTCATACCACTGCAGAAGAGGATGGGCTAAGGGGTCCAGCTTGTCCATCTGCTTCTTGATTTCCAGATATGAGCCCTGAAAGATAATGGCCATAACATCATCTACCAGAAGAATTGGAAGCCCTCCCACTCTACAGAGACTGACTATGGGGACCCAAGGTAAGGCACTGAAGTCAACATTGAGGCAAAAATAATTGGAATTCCCTCCGTTAAGGAGCTCAGTCAGATTAGGAAGAATCACAAGGATGAAAATGAATGAGGATGCTTACAAAAACAACATACAGATGGGTGTCCCTTTTATGCAATTCCTACAGCTCTTAAAAGTCGGTTTTAGGGGGCTGGAGCAATAGCATAGTGGTAGGGTGTTTGCCTTGCACGTGGCTGACCTGGGAGAGATCCAGGTTCCATTCCCGGCATTCCATATGGTCCCGAGCCTGCCAGGGGTGGCTCAAACACCCCCCCCCCCCAAAAAAAAAAAGTTGGTTTTAAATTAAAATAAAATCAATATTCCAGAATTATTAAACTAAGGAATCTTGTGGCAAAACTACATAAAATAAAGACCCCTCTGAAAAAAGGAATCTTCACCCCTTGGTGTGTCTCATCTTAGACTGATCTATAATATATAAGATTTGCTGAGAAGAGGCCCATCTGTAAATCTGAATACAAATGAATGTCTATTCATGCAGAGATTGCAGATGAGGGGTGGGGAATTCTGGTGAGAGACAGCCTTGATTCAAAAGATGGTCACTGCTCCATGTGGCTGCCCCACCCCTAGAAGGACAAAAGATGCAGGCCCCTGGGTCTAGTTCCTTACTTTCAAACCCTGCTCCAAACTCTCCCAGCTCTGGAAGAGGTCTTTCCCTTCTCTAACTCCCTGAGAATTATGGAGGAACATTAAATATGAACAACTTGTGAAGGAATTAACAGCAAAGAAAGATAAAGGCTGAGAGATTAGGAGGGAGAAAGAGACTAACAGTTAACAAAACAACAAAATTTGGGAAAGCTAAAGAAGGCCGACTAATGAAAATTCACTGATGATCTAAATAGCAACTCTCAATCCTTATCCCACTCCCACAAATTCCAAGCAGAACCAGACACCTAAGTTGCACAGGCAGAAAGCAGAATACCTGGGTCATCTCCCGTATGGACATCACACTATCTAGAGCTTTTTGAAGTCTCTCATAATTCTTCTTCTGTGGAGAATCAACAGAAGAGAAGAGAAGATGAGGATAAAGTAAGATGTGATTGAAAAAAAAAAAGAGCCAAATATACAAAAGAAGTCCAGGCCCTAGGGAAACAGTGTAGTATGTCATAGCTATTTCTTGACAATAAATATCTATCTTCTATTTCTATCTCCCTTCTGAGAAAGAAGACATAAATATGATAGATATTTATTAGGTAAATAGTATTCTCCCCACTTCACTGCTGGAGAAATTTTGACTATAAAAGCACTTTTTATACACATTATCTCATGTTTTTATAACAAACTACAACCATAAATCCACAGTTCAGAAAGATGAAGTGACTAGTCTTAACACCATTCAGCAAGAGAGATACAAAACTTCAAAATAGAATCTAAGTTTTCCTGACTCCAGACCTTTTACTATTCCCTACCAAGATATACTTAGTATTAATTCCTCTCCCCTTTTGACAAGCTTAGGTTTTTTCATTTTGTTTTGTTTTGGGGCCATAACCGGTGGCACTCAGGGGTTACTCCTGGCTCTGTGCTCAGAAATTGCACCTTTAAGGCTCAGGGGACCATATGGGATGCCGAGGATCAAACCTGAGTCCATCCTGGGTTGGCAGTGTGCAAGGCAAATGTCCTACCCCTGTGCTATCACTCCAGCCCCTGACAAGTTCAGTTATATATTCATTTAAACAACTAAATTTTAGAATTCAAAAATCCCAAGAAATACGTGTTCAGGAGCTGGAACAAAAGTACAGCCAACCTGGGTTCGATCCCTGAGTCTGCCAGGAGTAATTTTTTTATTTTTGGTTTGAGGCCAAGCAGTTACTCCTGCTTCTGTGCTCATAAATCACACCTGGCAGGCTCGGGGGACCAGATGGGATGCCAGGAATCAAACCCAGTTCTATCTAGGGTCAGCCATGTGCCCTATCACTGTACTTTCTCTTCAACCCCGTGCCAGGAGTAATTTCTGAGCAGAGAGCCAGGAATTACCTGAGAACCACCAGTGTAGCCCAAAAAACATTAAAAAAAGAAAAAAAAAAAGAGGAAAGAAAAAACTGTTCCTTTTTTGGGGGTTGGCTGGAGCAACCCCCAGATGTACTTAGGGCTTACTCCTGAATTTGCATTCAGGGATCACTCCTAGCTGAAGTGGGTGACTTTATGGGATGACAGGATCAAACCTGGATTAGCCACATGTAAGGCAAATGCCCCACTTGCTATACTATCTCTCTACAATTCTTGATTCCAAGCTCTTTTTTTGTTTTGTTTTGTTTTGTTTTTGGGTCACACCCAGCAGCGCTCAGGGGTTACTCCTGGCTCTACACTCAGAAATCACTCCTGGCAGGTTCGGGGGACCTTAGGGGATGCCGGGATTCAAACCACTGTCCTTCTATACGCAAGGCAAATGCCCTACCTCCATGCCATTTCTCCAGCCCAATTCCAAGCTCTTATGTAAACTCGATTAAATATTGTCTCCCACTTTATGTTCCTGTGCCCTGATTTTCTTCCCAAGCAATTATACCTTAGGATTAAAGGCCAAAGTCTTGGGATCAGTGGGGTCCACCACAGAGGGGTAAGGCTCAAAGATGATGCTCTTTCGAGGGGACTCCAAAGCTGCCCTACACATGGCCACCAGCAGATCCACCACCTTGGAGGAAAGGAAAGAGGGACAGAAGTTAATGTGATTTCCAGTAATAGAAATAACCAGGTAGGAATCACTACCTGCTGATGTCTCTCAGCACTTTTTTTTTTCCAGTTTGGTTTTTGGGCCACACCTGGAGGTACTCAAGGACTCCTAGCTTTGTGCTCTGGGATTACTCCTGGTGGACTAGAGGACCAGATAGAATACTGGGAATTGAACCTGGGTCAGTTACATGCAAGGCAAGTTCCCTACTTGATGTACTATTTGCTCCAGCTCCTCAATCCTCCTTTCTTTCTGAACTTTTAAAACCAAATATGTTCTTTTAATTAGAAAATAAAACTCATGGGGCCGGAGAAATAGCATGGAGGGTAAGGTGTTTGCCTTGCATATGAAAGGACGATGGTTTGAATCCCGGCATCTCATATGGTCCCCTGAGCCTGCCAGGAGTGATTTCTGAGCGTAGAGCCAGGAGTAACCCCTGGCTGGCTGTGACCCAAAAACCAAAAAAAAAAAAAAGAAAACTCATTATAAAATTTTAAGTCACAACGCTTTAAAAGGTTATTAAAAAAAAGAAAATCAGGGGCCGGACAGATAGCACAGCGGTTTGCCTTGCAAACCTAAGGTGGTTGGTTTGAATCCTGGAGTCCATATGGTCCCCCGTGTCTGCCAGGAGCTATTTCTGAGCCAGGTAGCCAGGAGTAACCCCTGAGCACTGCTGGGTGCAAATGAGATTTGTTTGGGGATGATTTTCTTTCTTTTTTTTTTTTTTAATGTTTTTGGGACACAAACAACTACTGATAAATCTGGTGTATATCCTTATAGGTATTTTTCTTATAGAATTTTACTTACATAATAAAAAAATTTTAGGGGCCAGAGCAACAGCACAGTGGAAGGGCATTTGCCTTGCACATGGCTGACCCAGGACAAATCTGAGTTTGATCCCCAGCATTCCATATGTCCCCCAAGGCCAGAAGTGATTTCTGAGCACACAGCCAGGAGTAACCCTTGAGTGTCACTGGATGTGGACCCCCCAAAAATAAAAATTAAAGAATTATATCATACATTGTGGTATGTCCTTATTTATTATAGTTTCTATCCATAAATTGTAACATATATTTACCTAATAATAATAATATATCATAATTAAACTAAACTCCCTAAAGTTAATTACAACCTTCTTTTTTAAAAAAAATCTATTACAGGGCCCGGAGAGATAGCACAGCGGCGTTTGCCTTGCAATCAGCCGATCCAGGACCAAAGGTGGTTGGTTCGAATCCCGGTGTCCCATATGGTCCCCCGTGCTTGCCAGGAGCTATTTCTGAGCAGACAGCCAGGAGTAACCCCTGAGCATCGCTGGGTATGGCCCAAAAACCAAAAAATAAAAAAAGTTAAAAAAAAAAATCTATTACAAATATTATTGAAGTGAATATCCTCATATGAAATGTTCTCAAATCAAAAAATTTCTGTAAGTTAAGTTCCAAGTAGTGAAAATCCCTTTGTCTTTATTGATCCCAATACCCTAGCCCCTTATGCTTCTCATACCTCAGCTCCTGTGGCCACCTCTTCTGCAGCTCCAGACATGACTCCCAGGGTGTAGAAGGAGAAGACGCACAGTTCACGAGTACAGACAGCTGGCTGAATATGGATACAGTAAAGAGACATGAAGGAGTGGAGGGAGAAAAAGACAATCCTGACCGTAACAACTCTAGAATGAGGCAGGAATTTGGGGCCTTCTATGTCAGGAAAACTAAGTGAAGTCTTACTTAAAATGCCTTATGGGTTATTTTGAGAGCCTCATTTCATAGTGCCAATGAAGCCATCAATGACCTGCCTACATAATGAGAGATCCTTTCTTCTGAACTTCCATAACATTGCTCCTATCTCTCCTTAAACTGGTGGTTTCTTTCTAACCTAGACCTGAAGGATAGTGTCCTACCCAACCATCTTGATCAATATCCAATTTCTTTTTTAAATATTGAAATAACACCAAAATATTCATAGCTTCTCATGCTTCTATACAAGGATGCTGAGATTTCATGAGAAAAAAATATTTCTAGTCTCAGAGGCTATGGATATAATTCTGACTTAAACCACAGACTCAGGAAGAAAGGAAGAAATGGTGAGGAGTAAAGGAGTCTTGCCTAAGGGTCAAAGGAAGAAGATAACAGAAGAGCTATACCTTGAGCATAGACCCATTCTGGAAGACATGCTGCTCATCACACACCACACAATACTCATTCAAGGTTGGAATTCTCTGTTCTGCATACTTCATGATCTGGAGAGAGAAGACATGTTACTAAACCTTTTGGAAGTAAAGACGTGAGTGGATAATCATTTCTGATGCTTTTCCAGTTACTTCGTTCTTTTTCATCCTGATGTCTAAGGTAGACTCTATTCTTGCAGGTTTAAGTGGAGATCTGAGAAGTCATTTCAACTACTTAGGAAAATTAGCCAGTGCACTGGTCAAAAAGCAGAAATGACCCCGAGAGCATAAATCCAGAGGCAATGCAGGAATAACCTGAAAGTTTTTTTTATTTGTTTGTTTGTTTGTTTTGGTTTTGGGCCATACATGATATTTTTGTTTCTTTTTAATATTCTTTTGTTTTGTTTTGTTTTGTTTTTTTCAGGCCACACCTGTTTGATGCTCAGGGGTTACTCCTGGCTAAGTGCTCAGAAATCGCCCCTGGCTTGGGGGGACCATATGGGACACCAGGGGATCGAACCACAGTCTTTCCTTGGTTAGCGCTTGCAAGGCAGACACCTTACCTCTAGCGCCACCTCGACAGCCCCTCTTTTTAATATTCTATCTTAACATTGTTTTTTCAACTATATAGGCTGTGTGTAACATAAAGTTTTTATCATCTCACATAATTCTGAACTGTTAGAAATATCTAAGGGCTTTTATACTTTAATTTAATGCAGTTATACTAAATACCTACCATG
The DNA here is from genome assembly GCF_024139225.1 of Suncus etruscus. Taxonomy (NCBI): domain Eukaryota; kingdom Metazoa; phylum Chordata; class Mammalia; order Eulipotyphla; family Soricidae; genus Suncus; species Suncus etruscus. The sequence goes on from NC_064848.1 coordinate 11,184,515, forward strand.
TGCACAGCTCAATGAAGTCTCCTTAATTATACAATGATGCAAAAAACGGTCTTTTCAGGTCCTATACTCCAACAGGTGTAATATGCAATATATACACTTAATTATAATTTAAGGAAGCATATAATACTGACTCATAGGTGCCTATATAATAGATAAGATTTTATACTAGATAAGATTTTATCTTATGGGAAATGTGGCAGAGCTTTGATTGCAAAAGGTAAATATGAGAAGATTCAGAGGAAATGAAAAGAAAAAAGGTAACAGAGATGCAAATCAAAGTACGTACAGAGAACAAAAAAACCATTTGCGGGGGTCGGTGATACAGTACAGCGGGTAAGGTGTTTGCTTTGCACTCTGTCGACATGAGGTTCAATCCACAGTATTCCATATGGTTCCCTGAGTCCCGCCAGGAATAATAATTCCTGAGTGCAGAGCCAAAAGTAATCCCTGAGTATTTCTAAGTGTTATGTCAGGGATGAAATCTAGGTTGGCCACATACCAAACAAACACCTGTATTATTTCCATCTCTGCAATCTAAGCGGTTTTTTTTGGGGGGGCCACACCCGGTGACGCTCAGGGGTTACTCCTGACTATGTGCTCAGAAGTCGCTCCTGGCTTGGGGGACCATATGGGATACCAGGGGATCGAACCGCGGTTCATCCTAGGCTAGTGCTGGCAAGGCAGACACCTTAGCTCTAGCGCCACCACTCTGGCCCCGGTGGTTTTTTTTTAATCTAAGCTTTTTGAGGATAAAAACTTTATCTTCTTTTTCTTTTTTTATGTGCATAATACTTAGTATAGTATTGGGATTAGAGCAACTGAGTAAATATTTAAGTGACTGAGGAGTTGAATATTTAGATGGGTAGAACAAAAGGAATTTAGATTTGATTACCTGGACAAGGAATCCATATTCCAGAGTGGGGATGTTCTTACAGTGACCACTGACCTGATGGAAGTTAAAGACAGATCTCATGAGCCTTCTATAAACTTGATGTCTTGATAAACTCATCACCTATGACACTCCTAAAGTAGCTAAACTCTAGCATCAGTCAGCCTAAGAAATCCTAAAGCTCAACTAGCAACATTTTTTTTTGTTTTTTGTCTTTTTGGGGCCACACCTGGTGATGCTCAGGGGTTACCCCTGGCTATGCGCTCAGAAATCGCTCCTGGCTTGGGGGACCATATGGGACGCTGGGGGATCTCGAACTGTGGTCTGTCCTAGGCTAGCGTGGGCAAGGCATTTATTTCATTTATTACTGCTAGCGCCACCACTCCAGCCCCTCAACTAGCAACTTTTTAACTCCTATCTCACAGTGATTCAATTAAAATTTAAAAAAAAAAGGGGAGGCCCAGAGAGATAGTGTTTGCCTTTCACGCAGAAGGTCTGTGGTTCGAATCCCGGCGTCCCATATGGTCCCCCGTGCCTGCCAGGAGTAATTTCTGAGCATAGAGCCAGGAGTAGCCCCTGAGCACTGCCGGGTGTGACCCAAAAACCAAGAAAAAAGAAGTCCTAAAGCTAAAGAGAAGTCTTTTAGATATTTCTGTCAAACATTCAGGAAAAAGACCCACTTATCCTTGACTCTCTTCAGAGTAGGGGGGAAAGTTAGTACAGTAACTGATTATAACTTCTTCTGAGGGGGGCCCACACCCAGTAATGCCAGGGCTTACTCTTGGCTTTGTACAAAGAAATAACTCACAGAGGTGTTCAGAGAAATCACACTGGATGCCAAGGATCAAAACCTGCTCAGGTGGGGCTAGAGAGATAGCATGGAGGTAAGGCATTTGCCTTTCATGCTGAAGGATGGTGGTTCAAATCCTGGTATCCTATATGTTCCCCTGTGCCTGCCAGGGGCAATTTCTGAGCATAGAGCCAGGAGTATCCCCTGAGCGCTGCTGGGTGTGATCCAAAAAAAAGCAACAACAACAAAAAAAACCCAAACAAACAAAAAAACCTGCTCAGGTGCATGCTAAGCAAAAGCCTGGCCCATGTTTATAACTAAATAAATCATACATGACATCTTTGTGCTGCCCAATACCAGACACTCTGCTTCAGAAAAAAGTTGGCCAGTTTCAATATTAATTTTCTGCTTCTAAAAAAAGTCCACTGGGTTTCATCCACCCACTGAGAATCCATTCCTAAGCCTGACTTATGACACCTGACCAATCATACTCCATATTTCCATTCCCACCCTGCCACCCAAAGCCAAACCTGCCCAACTCATGTACCAAAGGAGAGGTCCGTGCTGGGGGAGGGAGGCCCACGTGCTGGGGGCACAGAAGACCTGCCTGGGGGCTCGGAGGGTAGCCAAACACCTCTACTTTGGGGTTCTTCATGGTACAAGAAATAGAACGGTTCATGAGGCGCCCAACCCGAAGTTCTGGCACACCCAGTTTGCCCTTCAGCATGGAATCCTGTATGATAGGGAAACTGGGAGACCTGGAAGGGAAGCAAAGTTATAAAAAAGGGATTTATAAAATTATAAAAGAAGCCCTTGACAGGGAATGGAGATAAATGGGTCCCAGACCATGATAGGTGAACTGAGCTAGGCTAAAGAGAAACTAAAGGAAAATTTCACTGGATTTAAAGTCGAAACAGATCTGTCAAATAGCACCTAACAGTTCAGTAAATCTTTAGACAATAACTTTAGTAACACCATTATGAGATATATTATAACCAGCAATATAAATTAGATTATTTTGTGTCTGCTAAGTGGAGGAAGAGGTTTTGGATAACTGGGTATATTGGTGGAGGAAAGGACATGATGGTAGGATCGGTGTTGGAAACAATACTGAAATAACTGTACTGTAAGAAATTTTGTAAATCATGATATTTAAATAAAGTTCTGACTTTATGTCTGACGTTAAGTCTAACTTCTATGTCATTATCTATGTGTTCTTCAAGGTAGATCAACAGAGAGAAGGCAGAGAAAAAAACAGATCTTTATATAGCCACTGGGCTTAAAGAAGATGCCAATTTAATTTAAGTGTGAGTATGTTTATGTGTTTATATGTAATAATCCCTTGGAGAAGATGCCTGTTTCATTTATTCATTTAGTCATGTAACATGCACACGTGTATGTATAATTCATTAGAGAAAATGCCTGTTTCACTCAAAGGTGCGTGTACACATAACTATTATATAATTATGTACACATAATCAAATGCTTGACACTGAATTCTCTAAGAAGTACAGCCAAACAATGTGTGTGTGTGTGTGTGTGTGTGTGTGTGTGTGAGAGAGAGAGAGAGAGAGAGAGAGAGAGAGAGAGAGAGAGAGAGAGAGAGAGAGAGAGAGAGAGAGAGAGAGAGAAAGAGAGAGTGGGAGAGTGGGAGAGAGAATTAAGTACTTGACACTAAATTCTACAAAAGAAGTAAATACACCAAACAACTTATCTGATTCAGAAATGGTACCTTCGGAAGCTATAATTCTTGGGTCTTTATTTGCCTTTTGGAAGGTCACAATACACAAGCATGGGTTGGGGAAGTAGAAGAAAAGACCATGTAGGCCCAGGCTCAAAAATGAAGCAATGTGTATTCCTAGACCCTTGATACTATACCAATTTACCCTGTGTTAAAGTAGTGCTTATTCTCTGAATGTACCTCTTAAAAAAGTAAATGATGATGAAAGTCAAGAAAGGACAGATGGAGAGATTAATATACATTTCTTCAAATCATACCAGCCAGTTGTTTTAGTTAAAAGAAAACATTTTTTTTTTTTTTTTTTTTTGGTTTTTGGATCACAAGTAGCTCAGGCTACCATATGGGATATCAGAGATTTGAACCTGGCTTGGTTGCATGCAAGGCAAATACCCTTACCTGCTGTGCTATTGCTCCAGCCCTTTAATTCAATTTTTTTTGGTTTTCTTTTGTTTGTTTTTGGGCCACATCTGGTGGCACTCAGGGGTTACTCCTGGCTCTACACTCAGAAATTGCTCCTGGCAGGCATGGGGGACCATATGGGATGCCAGGGATTGAACCGGGATTTGTCACAGGTTGGCCACATGCAAGGGAAATACCCTGCCACTGTGCTATTGCTCTGGTCCCAGTTCAATTTTTTAAGAGCAGAAGATAAATACAAAGGGGACATAACTACCAGGAAGGTGTTAAAGGTAAAAGAATTAAGAGGACCTATAGAAGACAGAATAAGCTGAAGTAATCGATAGGGTAAAAGAGGTGGTAAGATATAATAAAGTTATTACAGATAATCAGCATCTCGAAGAGCACTCACTTGGGGATTGGTGAGAAGATACTGAGGCCAGCCCGGAACTTCTTGATAGTACCACTCGCCTTGAACCAACTGTGCCTCTTCTCCTGCTGTGTCTTCAAGAAATCGTTGCTTAGATGTTTCCATTGTTGGGATGTAAACATACATAGGATCCTAAGTAGTCAAAAAGAACAGACTTTCAGAGAGGAGTAGTAAAACAATAGAACAAGAAATAGAGTGGGAGCAATAGTACAGTAGGGTAGGATGTTAGCCTTTAAAGTAGCCAACCCAGGTTTGATTCCCAGCCTCTCATATGGTCCCTGAGCCCACCATGAGTAACCCAAGTACCACCAGATGTAGCCCAAAAACCAATAAAAAAGAAAGGAAATAGGGCCCGGAGAGATAGCACAGCGGTATTTGCCTTGCAAGCAGCCGATCCAGGACCAAAGGTGGTTGGTTCGAATCCCGGTGTCCCATATGGTCCCCCGTGCCTGCCAGGAGCTATTTCTGAGCAGACAGCCAGGAGTAACCCCTGAGCACCACGGGTGTGGCCCAAAAACCAAAAAAAAAAAAAAAAAAAAAGAAAAAAAAAAGAAAAGAAATAGAACTATAATCCAACTGTATTATGAACAAACTTGTAACCACCGTATTTAAATAAAGTAATTATTTTTAAAGGTTTTTTTTTTTTTTTTTTGGGTTTTGGGTTTTGGGTTTTGGGTTACACCCAGCAGTGCTCAGGGGTTACTCCTGGCTCTATGCTCTGAAATCGCCTCTGGCAAGCACAGGGGACCATATGGGATGCCGGGATTCAAACCGCTGCCCTTCTGCATGAAAGGCAAACGCCTTACCTCCATGCTACCTCTCCGGCCCCTAAATAATTAAAAAAAAAAAAATAGAACTATAAAATGCATACATCTAAAGTTCAAACCCAGTGACTACGAAGATACTTGTAGAAAAATATGCTTCAAAATTCCTAATATGGGGGTCAGAGCGATTGCCTTGCACACAGCGACCTGAACAGACCCGGGTTCTATCCCCGGCATCCCATATAGTCCCCCATGGCAGCCAGGAGTAACTCCTGAGCGCAGCAGGTGTAGCCTAAAATAACAAAAACAAAATCCCTAATATGGACCATTATACACTGAAATGTACTCTCCTAAAATACCTCTTTACCCTCACTACCAACATTACTTTAAATCATTGAAAACTGAAATTCCCATTTAAGCTCTGAACTGTATCAGCAACTGCTAACTTCCCTTTTTACTTAGTAGAGAAGATAAAGCTATAAGATACAGTTCCCTTAATTTTTCCATTGCTACTACTAAATCTGTTTCTATCCTAGCCTTACTTTCATCCTTCCATTCTTGAGACAAGGTAGCCCTCCTATAAAGGATCAGCTCTTCTATTTCTACTCTAGATCTTTGCCCATATTTGTCTCCTTTCCTATCAACTCCTTTCCGAAGTTTATAATTTGGAGGGAGGAGGGGCATACCCGGTGGTGCTCAGGGGTTACTCCAGGCTCTCTGCTCAGAAATCCTTCCTGGCAGGCATGGGGGACCATATACGGGATGCCGGGATTCGAACCACCATTGGTCCTGGGTCTGCCGTTTTCAAGGCAAACACCTTACCACTGTGCTATCTCTCTGGCCCCTAAAATTTATTTATTTATTTTTTTTTGGGGGGGGGGTCACATCTGGCAGCACTCAGGGGTTACTTCTGGCTCCATGCTCAGAAATTGCTCCTGGCAGGCTCGGGGGACCATATGGGATGCCGGAATTTGAACCAATGACCTTCTGCATGAAAGGCAAACACCTTACCTTCATGCTATTTCTCCGACCCCTACAATTTATTATTTTTGTTTGTTTGTTTTGGTTTTTGGGCCACACCCAGCGGTGCTCAGGGATTACTCCTGGCTATCTGCTTAGAAATAGCTCCTGGCAGGTACGAGGGACCATATGGGACGCCGGGATTCGAACCATCCATCTTAGGTCCTGGATCAGCTGCTTGCAAGGCAAACGCTGCTGTGCTATCTCTCTGGCCCCTACAATTTATTTTTTAATTTAGTAGAAATTTAAATGAAAACTCCTATTTCTCTTCAAATTTCTAAGGCCATACTTATTGTTTTCACTCTATCGCCAATCACTCATAGTTCAACTTACTGGGTTCAAGGATTTGTTATCACTCCACTACAATTGCTCTAATTGCTCTCATCTTGATATTAAATCGACAGAAACCAATTATATTCTCTTTCTCAATCCCTGACATCTGGCCCTCTTTATCTTTTTGGTTCTGGGATGGGCCACATCTGGGCATGCTCAAGAGTCCTTCCTCAGCATCAATCATAGAGGACCATACAGTGCTGGTAATCAATTGGGGCTCCCTGCATTTAAGAAAGTTCTAACCCTCTGCGCTACCTTCTCTGCTCCTGGACCTTCTTGTATGACTCTCCTCCCTTCCCTGTGATACCATTCTCTTCCCATTTTTCTCCATATCTCTGATGTACCTTTTCTCAGTACTTCTTTCCTACTATGCTTAAACTATTGGTTTATTTGGGTATTTCGTATGGATGTTAAACAGTGTTTTTATCCTTGTTCCTGCTTTATTTTCACTCTATGTTCTCTTTTAGCAATCTTATACACTAATTGTAATTCCTAGCCCTACACTGATTACATTGCCCTGAACATTTACCTAAATACAAAATCCACATTATCTAATTATTAACTGAGCATCTCCATTTAAATATCCCAAATTATCTTCAAGCATGTTTAAAATAGGGACTGGAGCAATAGTACAGTGGTACTTGTCTTGCACATAGCCATCCTGAATTCAACCCCCAGCATCACAAATGGTACTCCATGCCCACCAGGAGTGATTTCTGAGTGCAGAACCAGGAATAATCCCTGTGCACTGCTAAATTGGCTCAAAAACAAGATGAAACAAAAATGTACTTAAAACAAAAATAATTTTTAAGAAGCCATAGTAGTAATACAGCAGGTAGGGCACCAGCCTTGCATGTAGTCAACCTGAGTTCAATCCCTGACACCTCATATTCTCCTGAGCCCTCCAGGAATAATCCCTGAGTGCAGATTCAGAAATAAGCCTTGAGTACCACAGGGTGTGGCCCCCAAACCAAAATAAATAAAATAGAATTAACTTTTTTTTTGGTTTTTGGGTCACACGTGGCAGCACTCGGGGTTACTCCTGGAAGGCTCGGGGGACCATATGGGATGCTGGGATTCGAACCACCCTCCATCCTAGATTGGCTGCATGCAAAGCAAACACCCTACTGCTGTGCTATCTCTCCAGCCCCAGAAGTAACTTTCTATCCACATTACACAAACTAATCTTAAATACCTATTAAGTGTTTTTACAGTTTGTCTAGAATTTAGATTGTAAACAGAAGAATTTTCATAATATGGGGCGGGAAACATCATGGATTTAACCAAAGTGCCTCCACAACTGTGAAGCAAGAACACTATTGGGTGCATTCTTGATCAGTCCCGTGGTTCTTACAACAACATACAACTTATCCTCAGTCTTCAATTCTTACTGACTTTATACCCACAAGCATCTCTTATCTCTTTCATGTCTATTTTCATCAACAGTTACTTTTTGGTTCAGCCTGTAATGTGTCTTAACTTCTACAAAAAGCCACCTACTAAACTAGTCTGGGTCCCATGTCTTACTTCCTTCTGATATTTCAAATGCTATTACAATGGTTTTTCAAAAACAGAACAGACTATGCCTTTTATTTGCTTGTAACTTTTCAATGTTCCAAATGCCTAAAAGATAAAAAACATACTGTATACCACTACATGTCTTTTTACTCTCCCAGCTTGAATTCCCAGTTATCGTATTCACTAACAGTATTTTGCTATTTGGAGCTTCTTACACGTATGCCTGCTTCACAAGACTGTCTATGCATGCTTGAAATTCATTAATCACTTCCTTTTTATTCTTTATTCACAGTTCGCTAGCTGCTGTCAGAACAAGTCTTTGCTTTAACTGTGTTTTTTTCCTTACATATTTACTTCCACAAGAACATGACTGAGTCAGAATTTCACTGACAACAGAATCTAAAGCCCATTTCTTTTTGTGTACTATTTAGCAAGGTGCTCAACAACCAATAAACTCAAATGGAATTTCTACAGTCCACTCTCAGGCAAGGGAAATATAAAGATCTTTAGGGGCCAGATCAATAGCATAGCAGTAGGCATTTGCCTTGCATGGGATATACCCAGGTTCAATCCCCAGCATCCCAGATGGTTCCCGGGTCTGCCAGGAGTGGTTTCTGGGTACAGAGCAAGGAGTAACCCTTGAGCATGCTGCCACTGTGACCCAAAAACAAAACAAAAAAAACTTGCCTTAAATACCAGGACTGTACTTTTCCTTAAATGCAAAATATTAGCGACCCTATTAATTCCAGAAACTCTCTAAGCCAGACACCCCAGAACCATACACACAATCCCAAAGAACTACAAATTTAGCTCCCGGAATTTGTCTTTCTTGGGAGTCTCTTAGACTTTTGAAAGAAAAAAGTCTATATAAAGAGTCTGTCTGTTCAGATGCAATATGCCTATTCCTTTCCCTCATATGTCCGTGACCAGAAAGATAAAAATTCTTACTTTTTCAACTGAAGACCCAATCCAAACCCTTCCTTATTCGATGGCTGGAAAACCTCAATTGACGGTTCTGCAAAGAGAAAAAGAAAAGCTCCTAGCATACAATTAGTTCAATCAATTAGTACATTATAGAGTCTAAACCAGAGCTTCTTAAACTTTTCCCACTTACTACCCCTTTTTACCCAATACATTTTTACATGATCTTGGATATATAGGTACAGAAAAAGTTAAGACAAATCATTTACTGACCATAAATCATAAATTTATTATAAGACAAAATTATGAAGTTTTGTGACCCCATATGAAGTTATAACCCACAGTTTAAGAAACTTGGATCTAGGGCCAAAAAGATAGCACAGTGGTAGGTCATTTGCCTTGCACACAGCCGAACCAGGACAGATGGTGGTTTGAATCCCAGCATCCCGTATGGTCCCCCGTGCCTGCCAAGAGTGACTTCTGCACACAGAGCCAGGAGTAACCCCTTAGCATTGCCGGGTGTGACCCAAAAAGCTAAAAAAAAAAAAAAAAAACTTGGATCTAAACAATAAGAGTGAAATAAGAGTGAAATGTCAAACACAAATGGCAGAGACTGGGAGCCATTATAATGACTAGACCAATAAATAGTTGAAAAGTGGGTAAATGGGAATATCTGGATACCAGAGAAAATAAATCTGTTAACCAAAATGTTATTTTAGAGACTGGTCATTGGGTAACAGAAAATGACCTTGACTGGGTCCACAAAGCCCCCTATCATTGCCTACAGATTAAGCCCAAGAGCTTTGTCACTCTTCTCTCTTGATTCACTTACAACTCTCAATCATCAGAGCATACTCAGAATACCACTAAACCCCAAATCACTATCTTTACCTGGTCCATCAAGGTATTGTGAGAGAGAAAATCGCAGCCTCAATACAATAGGTTCTGTCCTGAGGACTTTCCAGGCTGTAGAAACTTCCTCCTGAAAAATAAATCTCCAATTTAGGAACAAGAAGAATAGACTTGGAAGTTTTCCCTGTATGACACATACATGCACATGACAGTACACACCACTGTCTGCTGATGGTCTAGGCAAGACAAGGATGAAGAATATGTGCTCCAAATATGGCGCTCAGAAACAAGACTCCTGGCCTACATGATAAAATCCACAAGTCCAGCTAGACATGTTGTTGGCAGGGACTAGCACCACTTACATCGAGGAAGCTGATGTTGATGTGGAGATCAATGTCCACGTCATCGATAGTTCCATATTCTCTAGAGACAGAGGCAACCATAAGTGACACTCATTAAGGGAGAAAGAAATGATGAGACTGAGGTGGAAGAGAAGCAACCTGGGCTGTCTCCAGGATCTTAGCTACAGCCTCAAATCACTAATATGATCAGTAACTTCTCACTCAAAGGTGAAACTATCAACCTAGAGGGAACTAAATTAAGAGGAAACTTCTAAGAAAAAAGGCTATATATTCCCCTAGCATTTCCTGAGAGCCAATCGTTCAGTATTTTGAGCAACTCCTATTCTTATTAAGCTCCTAATTTATCAATGTCCACAGATCCCCATCACAATATAAACCCTTAAAAACTCCATAGTCAACTGTGCTGCTTCCCTGGAGTCCCCACCTGACGGATACAGAGTTCTCACTGTAGATCTCCTTCACCGCTTCAATGTCTGCATCAAGCTGGGGGTGTCGATACAGATCAGCTGCACAGCTCCCCTGAATCAGCAGCAAAAGGGAAAGATAGGAGCAAAGAAAAAATTAAAAAAGAAATACCAGGAATTAAAACAGTAACCAAACACATAAGCAAAAAAACTGTTTCTATGAAGAGATTTTTGCAGGTGACCATAAAATGAAGAATTCACTGGCATTTTAGTCTCCCTCTATTACCTCTTAAAAATTTTTTTGAAAGATTAGCTACAAGTGTTGCTGAATTCACAAACTAAATCCTCCAACTTTTCCTCAGGCCTTGAGCAGCTTTTTTTTATTTTTGTTGCTGTTTTTTTCTTTTTTTGGTCCACACCCAACTATGCTCAGTATGGACTCAAGGGACCATTTGGGGTGCAAGACTGAGCTAGGGTAGGCCTGGTGCAAGGCAAGCACCCTATAACTAGACTACTGCTCTGACCCACTTGGCCAGAATTCTTAAGTATACCTTCTTTGAAAAAATAGCTGGAAAGATTTAACATATTGCTTCTTTCTTTTTTCTGTTTCTGCTTTTGGGGTCACACCCAGTGGTACTCAGGAGTTATTCCTGGCTCTTCGCTCAAAAATCACTCCTGGCAGGCTCAGAGGGACCATATGGAATGCAGAGATTTGAACCGGGATCTGTCCTGTATTGGTCGCATGCAAGGCAAATGCCTTACCACTGTGCTATCGCTCCAGTCCCAACATGTTGCTTCTTTCTAAAGAGTCCAATATTTCTGTTCAGAATCATACCCAGAGTACTGGTAACATTAATGGGCAAACTTTTACAAATGTGATCCTAATGAATGATGGTGTGCTCTGGATAGTGAAAACAATTCTTTCAAACAAAGAGCAAATGGCTAGCCTTCCTTCATAAAAGTGTATTTTACTTTGAAAAGGACCTAAGCCCTTGGCAGGTTTCTGCTCAGATCAACAATCTTCCACTCTCGTTATATCCAGACAGAAAAACATATTTAGACAACCCAACATGTCTTAGGGCTGTGGTCTCACCTGAACTCCATAGAGAAATTCCTCTGATTCATTATCTCCCTCCGAATCATCATCATTCCAGAACTGGCCTTTGATGTCCTAGTGATAAAAAGTAAAGCTATTTCCCTTTGTTGTCTCCTTGTTATTCCATGAAATGGGGATGGGGACATAGTATGGGATTCTCATTAAAAAAATGAGACATGGGACAAAATGTCCATGGGACAGAAGTTCCAATACCATTCCTCCCTTTTCACCTGTCTCACTCTCAGTCTCTTCTTGAATCTGATTATATCTACAACCTAACTTTGAATTGGTGAGATTGAAGAAAATGATAGGGAATTGGGGCCTTAGCATCATCATGGAAGTTTTGATAGGAAAGACTTATGGAATAAGGTTAATCTCTACTCATGTAAAATTCTACTACAAGCTGGCTTTTTCTCTTTTGTCTTTAGGGCCAAATCTGGTAATTCTTAGAGAATCAAGTGGCACTTGTGATCAAACAGAGGCCTCTTTTATGAAAGCATGCATTCCAGCTTGTTGAGTTCTCTCCCCGGTCAAAGCACACATTTCTAAGATCATTACCAGGCAATAGCTCATAAACACACACCTAAATTTTCTTGTATTAATCCCTATCTCTTATTATTTCAATCTTTTTCTAAAAAATCACCTATATATAAGTATGTATACATATATACATTTATATGTATATATATACATAAATCATTTCTTCTTTAACCAGGGGGTAAAAAAGCAAGTTCCCAAATGGATGCCTAAAACTACAAACCCTATACTATCTTTTCCTATATACCTATGATAAAATTCTATTTATACATCAAGCATAGTAAGAGGCTAACAATAACCACTAAAACTGAACAATGGTATGCTGCAGTAAGTTATATACATACATATGAACCTTATAAGTATCTCGTCACATTTTTGGCCTGTAGTTAATTATGGGTACTGAAATTATAGTAAAACAGGTAAGGGGATAAATGTATTTCCATGCCCATTCATTAATTTCAAATAGCCAGCCTACTTTTCAAAGGGCAGAAAGGACAATACCCCAAAAAACAGGTGAGGTCTACAGTTTATCCCATCTACCCTGGGGATCACCAGGTGGAGCAGAAGTCAGTTCTCACCATTGGGTCAGTGGATCACACACACTCCCAGTTCAGTGCTAGGCAGCACCCCTCCATACCACCAGCTGAACCCAAGCCAACAAGATGAACATTTAGGAGGCCACAAAGGGAGACAAGGGAGTGAGCAATATCGGGGGCTGACACGAGATCTGCTGGGGGTGGCAGGCTCTGCTGTAGTGATGGTACCAAGTCACTGTCCTGTGGAAAGTAGACAACAATTGGATTCATCACCTCTTAATAGTGGGTGGTAAATATACAAGTACGCATGTTCATGGATACACTTTTATTATACATATATAGAGACACTTAAATAAAGAGGCATGCATGTACACACACTTGATATATGAGCTCATTAAAGATAATGGAACATACATAGAAACACAACACAAACATACAACAATGCTGTTCTACTTAAGTTGGCGAGTTGGAAATAGGCATAAATCCCTGCTCTAGTTCAGAATGCTTTATCAAAGCCAAAAGTGATGGTGGCAAGACCTGATGTTATGCTGTTCTATTTAGAGCCATTTTTCATCGTCCCATCCTCAATCAGATTTAGTTTTGTTTCTATGTGTCACCCAGTGGCACTTGGGGGTTGCTCCTGGTGGCATTTTATTATTCTAGAACCATGGCCTCCCCCATAAAAAGCAAGTGCTCAGCACTTTGAGCAATCTATCCAACCCAGAATTAGATTATTTTTGGACTCTACCCCTTGTTATTTCTCAAGACTGAGTCATTACCTCTATTTCAAATATCAGTATCACTAGAAACTATGACAATCATAGCTAACTTTCGAAAGTCTGCACTACTGAACATCTCAGATAGATGTGACCTGAACTATTCAACCAAAAGAATACATGCCCTCATCATGGAACATATGCATCCCCCAAATGTGATGTCATAATAAATACTCAGAAAAATACACGAACTCCTGGCTCTTTTGCATAGTTTTTCTGTTCTTGTAGTCCTGACAACCTTCAGCTCTATTTCAGCAAATTGTAACCCAACCAAAATCTCCATATATGCAGCAGGATAAAGTTCATTTCATCTGTTCATTTATGAAGACTTTAATGGCAAGAAATCACAAAGTTACCTTAAAAGCAGCTTGAAAGCTAAAGTTGGAGCATAGGTTTTGCAGAAGACCCAGGCCACACCCAAGCTGTCCCTCAAATAACATCAGGAGCAACCCCTAAGCACTGAGGCAGTAATCCTGGAGAATCACCAGGTGTGGACAGCAAACCAAAAATAAGCCAAAAAGAGAAGACATTAGCATGAAAAAACTTTCTATTAACTTGCTATTGCTCTCTACATCTGTGGTTCCCAAAGTTGAAAGCACACTAGAATCAAACAAGCAAACTTAAAACTCCTGACCCAGGTTCCTCCCTCAGAGATGAATCAGATGTAACTGTCATGGTTGTGGTCTGGCCTTCAACCCTGTTAATAGGATATTAGACATCAGAAATTCTACAAGTTCTCTGGTGATTCAAATAAGGAAAGTTTAGGAGTTTCAGTCCTAGATCAGGTCACAAGAAAGGCCGTAACAGTAAAACTGTTCAGAGGCTTTTAACACACACACAAGTACACAAGTATTCTGTTCTATGAATAACTGAGTATAGGGTGAAAGAGACAGTATAGGGGTTAAGGTGCTTTCCTTGCATGCAACCTTTGATCTCCATAACCATAAATATTCTTTGAGTACTAAGAGTGATCCCTAAACCCAGAGGCAGGAATAGCATTTAAGTACCATCAAGTATGGCACCAACATTTCAAAACAAAAATAGCCCACAAAAACAAGTGAGTTACATGAGACTGGAGCTTAAGCATTAAATTTAAGTCTCTAGGTGAGGGCCATGAACAGTCAATGTTCTGCCCTGAATTGAATCCCCAGCACTGTGCTATCACTTTTTTTTGTTTGTTTGTTTGTTTTGTTTTTGGGCCACACCGGCGGTGCTCAGGGGTTACTCCTGGCTGTCTGCTCAGAAATAGCTCCTGGCAGGCACAGGGGACCCTATGGGACACCGGGATTAGAACCAACCACCTTTGGTCCTGGATCAGCTGCTTGCAAGGCAAATGCCGCTGTGCTATCTCTCCAGGCCCGTGCTATCACTTCTATTCCAAAAAGGCTCTCCAAGTGCTGCACAGGCCTCAGACTAACTCATTCAACTTTACACATAATTGCTCTTGGTCTCTCTCTCTCTGACAGTTCTAGAGAATCTTAAGACTCTGGATAAATGGAGTCTGTGAATTGCAGCATTGCTGTCATCTGGAAATCTGCTAAAAATGTTAATTCTGGGGTGCTGGAGTGATAGCATAGCGATAGGGCATTTGCCTTGCATGTGGCTGACATAGGACAGACTCAGGTTTGATCCCCAGCATACCATATGGTCCCTCAGCCTGCCAGGGGAAATTCCTGAGTGCAAAGCCAGGAGTAACCCCTGAATGCCACCGGGTGTGGGCACCCCACAAAAAATAAACCCAAAATAAATTAAATTCTGAAGTTTCTTTAAAGACTTAACTCCAGAGAGATCCAGCGATCTAAGACCCCCAAATTATTCTGACACACGATTAAATTTGAAAACCATTGTTATAAATCTATATGTGTCCAAACAGCCTACAATCTTTTTCTGCGAGCAATTTAAGCCTGGTAAGTGACTGAGGACGGGAACATTAAACACAAAGCCAAAGCAAGTAGAATAGAAGTCCTTCAGCCAGCAGTACTACCTAGTCTATTTTTTAAAAAGGGAGGGTGCAGCAAGAACATAGTGGGTAGAGCACTTACGTTGCATGCAATGGATCCAAGTTTTATCTCATGGTCTCTCAAATACTACTAGGAGCGATTGCTGAGCTGAAAGCAAGGAGTTATCCCTGAGCATCAGTAGGTATGCCCCCGTCCAAAGAAAAGGAACCTGCAGTTTAAATTATTTTGAAAAAATGACCTGATAATCTATAAAGATTTGCTTTAAAATATTTTACAAAATCATTACAAAATGTTAACTGTTGGTGAAGTTGAGTAAAGAGTGCATGAGGGTTTCTTTGTACTCTCAACTTCTGTGCATTACTGAAAATTTTCTAAATAATTTCTATTGCAGGGACTTTCCTAGAAAGCCAGCTTGAAATGTGAATATTACATCAGACGCTACAACTATCTCCATGCTATTCTTCAAACATAAAAAATTCCTTCTCTTATATTTCCCATTCTCAGAATGTTTTTCACCGATATCCATTCTATGCCTTTACTCTCTTAACTATGTTCAAAGGTCACCTTGATCATTCCATACAAATACTAGCATTCTCTATTCCATTCCCTTAATTTTCCCCCACTGCTCTGACATACAATATACTTACAGCATTTATCTCCCACCAGAATATAAGTTCCATGGTAGCAGGTATCTTTAACTATTCCACTGACTATATATTCTTTCCCTCAAAACACATTTATTGAATGAGTGAATGAATGGATGAACTACCTGATACTTAGATCATATGGAAGACACACAAGAGACTTAAAAACGTATCCTACACGGAGAGAAAAATCATACAAAAAGTTTTAAAATTCAAGACTCCATTCACCTTCAAGAAGCAGCTGAGAACCCAAACATGAAGATCTGGGGGCTGGTTTTGTGGGGTTTTTGTTTGTTTGTTTTTAAACAGTCAGGCGCTGGTCTGGATGAATGAAGGAACAGGGAGGCACTAACAAGCGACCAAGGCTGACCAAGGCTGTTTCAGGCCGAGTGGTAGGATGATGGAGGGATGGCAGCAGAGTCAGGAGTACTAACGTTCTCAAGGTCTTTGTCACTGTAGAAGCCAAGAAAAATTCAGCCTTTCTTGAAGGACTATTGCTGCTTGGTGTCTGCTGTTACCACAAAAAAAGGAAAAGGTAGTTCAGAGTAGTTTTCTGGTTCGGGAAAAGAGACAAATTGAACTGGCAAGTTTTCAAAACCAGGCTTCTTCTGCGAAAGGGACTCACACCCTCTACTCTCAATGCCCACTGCTACTGGAAAATGGTGAAGGGGTTTTAGAAGATGAAACTGAGTAAGAGCGCGAGCGAGCAAGAGAATGTGTATGTATAGGAAAGTACAACCTAGAATGTGTTAGAGGTGTGCACCCAAGAGGTGACCTGTTTCAGAAAGTTCCTGTTACACAGATCTCCCTCAAGCCCTTGCATATAGTAATGGGATGGAACTAGGACTTCAGCGCCAATCTGATAGGTCCTACATTAGGCCAAGTATGCTGCTGAGGGGTTTAAAAAAAAAAAAAAAAAGGCAGTAGAATCTTTTTATATATTGGGATTTGAGCTATCCCCTGTGGATGCTTGGGGGTCCTTCCTGGCAGACTTCAGGGGGCCATGAGGTGCTGGGGAGAACCCAGACACATGAGGTTTGCAAAAGTTTGGGCTGACCTTTTTTTTTTCTTTCAGGGGAGAGCGCGAATGCAGTCCCCCACTACCACAAATCGTGCAGTTGAGTTTCCCACATTTGAGGAATTCGCAGGGGTCAGCACATCCGGAGTGCAATGGATGAGCCTTGTCTTGGGGAAATCACCTTCGAGATCATGGTATCTCCCCTGCCAGGTAAGTATGGGCTGACTGTTCTTAACAAGAGGTATGGAGGTAAACAGTGCGTGAAGATGAGCCTGGCCCCCGGGATTGGGGTTCAGTTTTTTTGGAGGGGGGAGCTGACCGCCAGGGCTCGAGGGCAGCGTTTTTCAACCATTGTGCCATGGGAAAAATTCCAATTTCATCCGTGACATGCGGCTTCGGCTCACCAATAAGACCAAAGAGGCTCAGGTTTCGCACTGAGTAAGTGAAAATATGAAGGATTATAAAATACTTTATTCCTAAAATAATGTCTTTGTTTATTTGATTTCTATTCAAGAGAATTACTTTATATATAAAAATATATTTATAGTCAATATAGGCAGTTAAACAATTTTTAAACATTTTTAACATTTTCTAAAGGTGGTGTGCCTCATGATTTTATTTTTTCATGAAAAAAGTAAGTGTGCAGACGAAGAATTAAACGGAGATAATGGCCAAGATCTTCTCAGGTTATTTCACTGAAGCACACTTCAAGAACCTGATCAGTGGCAAACACCACTTTCTTTCAATATTTAACTATACCTGCTTGCTGTGTACCTGTCCTCCCAAGAAATGTTCAGGGATTCCTCAAGAAAACAACAAATGAAACTTTGGGTGATGAAGGAGATGAAGCAAAAGAAGAAATCAGAATCCTTGGGGGGTGGGGTGGGGAAAGTGAGAATTGGCTTTGAGTCTATGTGTTGCCTAAGAGAATGACTAATAGGTATAGTTTAATAAATAATCAAGCAATAAAGCATCCTTTCTAGCTTGTCAAATGACACAAGACAGAAATATCTGTATCGAAATCCTCAACCATTCTAAACAGCACAAATCTAAACATTATTTTTATGTTTTGTTTGTTTTTTTTTGGGGGGGGGGGTCACACCCGGCAGTGCTCAGGGGTTCCTCCTGGCTCTATGTTCAGAAATCGCTCCTGGCAGGCTTGGGGGACCATAGGGGATGCCAGGATTCGAACCACCGTCCTTCTGCATGCAAGGCAAAAAAAAAAAAAAAAAAAAAAAGCCTTTACCTCCGTGCTACCTCTCCGGCCCTAAACATTATTCTTAAAGCATAACTGATTTGATGTCAATACCTGACCTTCTTTGTATTGTGACAAACTGAAAAAAACATTTGAAAAACAGAAAAGAAAAGCAAAAAGGAAGTGTGCTTTTGCACAAAATAAAGAAAAGGTGGAAAAACACTGCTCTAGGGGTCTCCTGGTGCAATCTAGGGGTGTCCAGGGGGATCCTGGCCTCCTGGAGAATTGCAAAAATCAAAAGCTCCTAGGTGCACGGGCGGGCGTCTTGCACGGAGACAACCTGGCCTCGGGTCCGAGCAGCCTGGGAACGTGCCCAGTGGACTCTGGATCTGCACCTAGCAACGCCTGATGCTCCGGGAATGTCCTCTCCGGGACCCTCCAAGACGCCCAAGGCCTGTCCGCCCTGTGCGGGCCCCGCCCGGCCTGCAGGAAACCTGTTCCACGAGCAGGGCCCCGCGCTCCATCCATGCATCCGTCCGCATCCCACCCGGGCCCGCATCCTGCCCGCGCGGCCCAGCCGCCCCGCCCCGCCCCGCCGTGCCCAGGCCGCGCCAGCGAGTACTCACGGCGACCCCGGGCCGCGCGCGCGGCCGCCGCCGAGGGGGACGAGCGGCCCGGGACGCCCCGCGGGGGCGGAGCGGCAGGCCAAGGGGCGGGGGCCGGGCCGAGCCGCGCTGGGCCGGGCGGGTGGGCGGGCGAGGTCGCTCTGCACCCCCCCACGCCTCGCCGCGCCGTCACGAGCGCGCGGAACCACGCCGCGCACGCGCGTGAGGGCGCCAGGCGGTCACGTGGCCCGCCGCCGTCCAATCGCCGCGCGGACCGCCCCTGGCTGCGGCCCCGCCCCCGGCGCCGGGCGACGGGAGGGAGGGGCCCACGGAAAGCGGCGGACGGGAGGGCGCCTGCGCCTTGAGTGCGTGGAGCCACAAGAAACGAGAAGGGCTCGAGGCGTGCCAGGAGGGCGCTCCGGAGACGCCGACTTGACTGTGGCGCCCCCTGTGGTTCGGAGGAATGAATGGGGATGGCTGTCATGCCAGAAGTGGCCTCTTGGGGCCGCACAGGTAGCACAGCGGTAGGGCATTTGCCTTGCATGCAGAAGGTCATTGGTTCGAATCCCGGCATCCCATATGGTTCCCCGAGCCTGCCAGGAGCGATTTCTGAGTGCAGAGCCAGGAGGAACCCTTGAGCACTGCCGGGTGTGACCCAAAAATCAAAAGCAAACAAACAAACAAAAAAGAGGCCTCTTGAAGTCCTGCTAACTCCAAGAACTCTGCTTTGAAATTGAGAGTAAAATGCCTCGGCTCTTATTTTATTATTTTATGTAGAGGATACACCCCTGCTCTTCAGTGGTCACTCCCTGCTATTGTGCAGGGAACCACACAGTCCTAGGGCAGGCAAAACTCACTAATTAGTTCCTAGAACCATCTTCCTGGCCTCCATCATCTCCCCAGGCCCAAGCACCTCAGAAAATGAATATTTTCTTGTTTTAATTTATTTATTTATTTTTATTTTGGATAAAAAATACTGTTGTGCTATTGCTCCAGCCACTTGTTTTTATTTAGACTCTGTGATTTACGTAGGTTTTTTTTTTGTTTTTTTTTTTTTTTGTTTTTTTTTTTTTTTACTTTTTATAATGGGTTATCAGGCTTACAAAGTACCTACCTCAGATTTCACCACTCTTCCAGATTTTTTCTTCCTCAAACTAACTCCTTTGACAGTTACTTTTTGGGGGAGAGCAGGGTACACTGACTCTGCACTCCTAGAGGTGCTTCCGGAACCATATAGAATGCTGACAATGGATCCCAGGGCCTGCAAGGCAAGCACTGTACTATCTAGCACCAGACCCTGATAGTTTTGTTTGGTTTGGTTTGGTTTGGTTTGGTTTGGTTTGGTTTGGTTTGGTTTATGCACCATAGCCAGGGTGCTCAGGGATTATTCATGGCTCGGCACTCAAAAGTCACTCCTGGCAGGCTCAGAGGACATGGGATACTGGGAATCAAACCCGGGTCTGTCCCGGGTTGTCCACATGCAATGCAAATGCCCTACCGCTGTGCTGTCACTCCAGGCCCTGATAGTTATAAAGCTTAGTTATAGTTTGGATCCCATGCTTATGATATTGCTTGATCTCGTGGCTTAGAGATATAAGGATACTTTGCCTTTACGCCATAGCCCCACTGACTCTTGCCAGTCTGGAAAGGCCTTGTCTTCTTTTCCACACCTTTTCTCTCTTTCCTTGAGGGTTTTTTTTTTTTTCATTTAATTTACTTCGGCTTGCTCCATTGTTGAGCTGAGTTGGGCTAGAAAGCACCCAGGACTTCTATGCCAACATTGGATTTTAATTCTCACTCTCCAGTGACATTGTTTTAGAAGGTCCTGATCCTGGGAAT
This sequence comes from Suncus etruscus, assembly GCF_024139225.1. Taxonomy (NCBI): domain Eukaryota; kingdom Metazoa; phylum Chordata; class Mammalia; order Eulipotyphla; family Soricidae; genus Suncus; species Suncus etruscus. The sequence goes on from NC_064848.1 coordinate 11,205,142, forward strand.
TCTGATCAAGGTTCATTTGAAGCATACAACAGAGTCAACAAGAACCAGAGAAAGAATAGGAAATGGGTTTTTTGTTTGGTTTATTTTGAGCCATACCCAGCTATGCTCAGGGCTTACTCCTGGTTTTTTGCTCAGAGGACAAAGCTGACAGAAGACCATATAGGGTGCTAGGGATTGAACTCTGGTCATGCAATGCAAGCATCCTACCTACTGTACAAACACTCTGGCTCAAGAATAGTATATAGTTAAGAATCAGAGTACAGAGCTCAGGAAAGAACTTACCAGTAGGATTCATGTCTGATATGTACTGATCCTAAAAAAATATGACTCCTGACATGATTCTCCAAACACTTCCAGATACACTCCTGGAAGCTCTGAGCACTTAGGTAAGGTCCTGTTGTTCCCTGATATCACAGGGCCTGAGTATCTCAATATCTGACCCATAGCATCTATCTGTCCACTATGGTTGACAGAGTATCACCGGGAGTGGGGGAAAGCCTGTTCACCTCTTGTGGTTTTTTTTCGGGGGGAGGGAAGCCACACCCAGTAGCACTCAGGGGTTACTCCTGGTTGTATGCTCAGAAATTGCTCCTGCCAGGCTTCGGGAATCATATGCGATGCTGGGGATCGAACCCAGGTCCGTCCCCGGTTGGCAGCATGCAAGGCAACTACCCTACCGCTGTGCTATTGCTCTGGTCTCCTGTTCACTTCTCTTTTTTGGTCACACCTGGTGGCGCTCAGGGGTTACTCCTGGCTCTGCACTCAGAAATTGCTCCTGGCAGGCACAGGGGACCATATGGGATGCCGGCAATTGAACTGGGGTTCGTCCTGTGTTGACTGCCCTACCGCTGTGCTATCTCACTCCAGTCCCACCTCATTCTTTTCTTGAAAGAACACACACACACACACACACACACACACACACACACACACACACACAGCAGTTTATCCAATAGTATACACTCAGAGTGTCCAAATGTGTATATTTCAGAGAGTCATGCAATTTCTTTCTCTTTTTTTTTGGGGGGGGGAGCATACCCGTTGACGCTCAGGAGTTACTCCTGGCTATGCACTAGAAATCTCTCCTGGCTTGGGGGGACCATATGAGATACCAGGAGATAGCGCATGTAAGGCAGATGCCTTACAGCTTGCTCCACTGCTCCGGCCCCAAGTCGTGCCATTTCTACACAAATTTCTAGATTATAGAAAGGGAATGAGGGGCCGGGCGGTGGCGCTAAAGGTAAGGTGCCTGCCTTGCCTGCGCTAGCCTTGGACGGACCGCGGTTCGATCCCCCGGTGTCCCATATGGTCCCCCAAGCCAGGAGCAACTTCTGAGCACATAGCCAGGAGTAACCCCTGAGCATTACTGGGTGTGGCCCAAAAACCAAAAAAAAAAAAAAAAGAAAGGGAATGAATTAATAGGGGTGAAATATCCATGATATTTCAGAAAAGAGAAAGTATGGATTACCAGAGTCAAGTGCTATTTGAATTTTATTTTATTTTTGTTTGTGTTTTCTTTTTGGGGGCACACCCAGCAACTCTACGGGTTACTGCTGGCTCTGCACTCAGAAATTGCTCCTTGCAGGCTCAGAGGACCATATGATATGCCGGGGATTGAACCAGGGTGGGTCAAGTGCAAAGCAAATGATCCACCCATTATACTATATCGTTCTGGCCCCTGTCTTTTGGGTTCAAACCCAGGAGCACTCAGGGGTTACTCCTGGCCCTATGCTCAGAAATCACTCCTAGCAGGCTCGGGGGACTATATGGGATGCCGAGAATTGAACTGCCATCCTTCTGCATGCAAGGCAAACACCTTACCTCCATGCTATCCCTCTAGCCCCTGTTATTTGGATTTTAATCCTATTTGGTCACTTCCTGGAGTTACCACAGCAATGGTAAATTGTCATGGCATAGCTGGGTGGAAATTTTGCTTTGTAAAATACTGAAATAAATGAATAATAAAGCTGGAGTCATCAATTGGTCACTTGGTCTCTTATCTTGGACTCTACTGTGCCTAGACCAATCTTACATTTAACTGAGATCTCATTGTTCTTACTTTTTGAAGCATTTGTAACACATTAATTAGCAAAAACAGGGCTGGGTATTTAGCTCAACAGGATTGAGTTCCTGCTTTGTATACAGGAAGCTGAGGTTGAAATCCTGAAACTGCAGGTTTCCCAAGCAGTTCCCAGAATGACCCTCTAAGCGAAGAGTAGCCCCTGAGTATGTAAACTTCCCAGCATTGTATCTAGCTGCATAAAAGATGCATGATCCAAAATGGGAGTGAGCATGATGCTAACATAATAAAGGACATAAAGCTATAACAATATGACTACTAGTCATTGATTAAGCACAAGGAAATAAGATGTTCTAGTTGTTCAGCATCGCGATATCTGCACAAGGGAATGTTTTCCCATAAGACGCAAAGTTTTCTGAGTTCTTCCCAGCTTCTATGTGAGTCTGTCATCCTTGTGTTGGCCTTTCTCCTGTCTCAGGGCCATAGAGGTACTGCCCTAGCATGTACTTATGTGGCCTGCTGATTTTCTTCAACTGATATAAGAGACAGAAGATCCAAGAATGATGTTTTAACTAAATTGTCTCTCTCCCTAAAAATAGAATATAAATTTGTGTTGATCCAGGAAGCAAAGGAAACCTTATTACCCAGGACTAAATTGGATAAAGTCTGTTTAAAATGCATATGAGGGCCGGGTAGGTGGCGCTGGAGGTAAGGTGTCTGCCTTGCAAGCGCTAGTCAAGGAAGGACCGCGGTTCGATCCCCCGGCGTCCCATATGGTCCCCCCCCAAGCCAGGGGCGATTTCTGAGCACATAGCCAGGAGTAACCCCTGAGCGTCAAATGGGTGTGGCCAAAAAAAACAAAAAAAAAAAAAAGAAAAAAGAAAATAGCATTGGGGCCGGGTAGGTGGCGCTGGAGGTAAGGTGTCTGCCTTACAAGAGCTAGCCAAGGAAGGACCGTGGTTCGATCCCCCGGCGTCCCATATGGTCCCCCCCAAGCCAGGGGCGATTTCTGAGCACATAGCCAGGAGTAACCCCTGAGCATCAACCGGGTGTGGCCCAAAAACCAAAAAAAAAAAAAAAATAAATAAAAAAAAAATAAAAAAAATAAAAAATGCATATGCACATAAACCCTGCAGGACTCCTTTTTATTTAGATTGTGAAGTTCTCTGTTATGTTTTTACCTTATTGTTGTTATTATTGTTGTTTGTTTGAATCACACTTGGTGGCACTCAGGGGTTACTCTTGCTTCTGCACTCAGAAGTCTCTCCTGGCAGGCTCAGGGGACCATATAGGATGTCGGAATTCAAACCGGGGTTTGTCCTGTGTTGGCCGCATTGTATGTGAACACACAATTAAACTTTCTTTTTCTTGATAGCAATACAGTTGATTTCAGCCATTTTGAACCTTGAAAAGTAGCAGATTAGCTTCCTCCTCAACAACCAAAGATTTCCTTTCTGAGACTTCCTGTCAGATATGAAGACATCCAAGAAATAAGCTTGAGAGTTGATAGTCCAAGGAGAGGAGTGGAAAAAGGTGATCTAAGGGCTTCTTCTAATTTCTAAATTACTTGCATGCTAGCATCGCAAGGAATGCTCTGCTGGTGGAGGTCCTGTATTCACTTTTGTCCTGCTTCCTCTCCTGGAGGAAGACAATTCACAGAGAGTGAATTTGCTTCCTCTTCTCTTCTTTTGATATGTAAAGACCCACTTTGGCTTGATTAGTATTAGATAATTAGATCAGCCCTTCTTCTCATATTAATTATTCCTGAACAATAAATACTGTATGTAGAACATAGTCAGGTCCCCATGAGACTGGGGACTCTCTGACCCTATGCTTTGCTCTTTTATGTCTATGGAGATTTCATAACCTTTGTGCCGCCCCTGCTTTAGGCCCATTCACCCGGGACTGAACTTCGCATCTTCCTATTCCTAATACATAGGGCCCCCTCATAGCATCATATACATACTAATTTTCCTTTATAATTTAAATTATTTTATTTTGTTTTGGGGCCACATACAGCCATACTCAGTGGTCACTCCTGGAAAGGTTTGGGGAACCATATAGAAGCAAGCCAGGGATTGAACTCAGGATGGCTGAGTATAAGGTAAAAGTCTAATCTGCTATATACTTTCTCTCCAGTGCCTAAAACCCATTTTCTATATTACAAATCTTAGAGGGGAGAAGGGCTATATTCCAAGACAAACAATGAAAAGTTTGGGTCTTTGCTTTCCTAGGTCCTTGACAGCTTAAACAGAGGCAAGCAACCCAAGCAATGGAGAATTCTTTGTGATGGCCTTGGCTTTGACCCACTGCCTTCCTTAAGGACATATCTACACTTCTTTTGGGCATGGTGGGTTCCTAAGTTGTGCTCTGGAGGCCCTGGTGACCCCTAGCAATGATACTGGGCAAATTGGGCCTATAGTTTAATGTGAGTGTCCAAGGATGTGGTGCTTTGTGATCCCTACAGGACTAGGAATTATTGAGGTCACTGATAGTGTTTGGGGTGCTTCCTAGCAATGCTTGGGGTATATCATATGGTTCTGGGGCTAAAATCAGGGTTGACCACATGCAAAGCATACACTTTAAATTCTGGTCTATCTCTCTAGTCTTAATTCTCTGCTTGCTTAATTGAGTCTCTGTTGGTTCTTGGTTCTTGCAATCAATGAGATGAATATAATTAGACCTTAGACCCAAGAATGTCTAAAATGGCAGAACTGAGGTGAAATGGAGGCAGTCAGTGTAGATACAATTATCTTTGACTAGGAAGTTAGAAATCTGTTATGAGGTAGGTATCATGCAGACTGGGTCAATGACCTTCCCTTTTTCGGTTCTTGAATGTTTGATTGTGCATTCATTGTAGATGGAGATTTCAGGAAGCATAGATAAATATCTGGACACTGGAGTATGTTGGTCTTAAGATTTTCAAAGGTCCAGTAATTCTGCTTTCTTCTATGCTGGTAGATCCAGAACTGTATATAGGTTTGTTTAGGTTTTTGTTTCTGCTTGTGACCAGCAAATTAGATTGCCAAATGCCAGATGATAATGTGTCGAATAACTTTTGAAAGTCATTGCCCTCCTCCCTTAACTAGAATGAAGGAGAACAAAGTTGGGCATGTGATAGGATCTTAGGTCTCAAGATATTCCAGATATAAAACCTAATCTTCCAAGCCATGCCTGAATGCTCTCCCACCGCCATAAAAGAAGTGTGTGTACAATGCAGACAAAGCTAGAAATTCTCTTAGCTGGGAAACTTGGATGTGAGCCCTGTGGAAGATAGTGATGCCTAATGATTAGAGACCTCAAGCATCTCCTTTAATCACCTCAGCCATCTCCTTTTACTCTCATGTTTGGTATCCTACCTTCTGCAATAAAAGGTTTCCATTTCCGTATTTGTGGTAGAAATGCCACCTTCCTGGTTCTAACTTCCTTAGCAACCACGTGGTGGATTTATGATAGCACTCATACAACAGAGGGGCTAGAGTGTTAGAACACTGAGTAGGACATTTGCTTTGCACACAGACAAACTTGGGTTCAATCCCCAGCATCCCATATGGTCCTGAGCTTGCCAGGAATGATTTCTGAGCACAGTGCCAAAAGGAAGCCCTAGGTGCCGGGTATTGCCCCAAAACAAAAACAAACAAACAAACAAAAAAAGAAGTACCATAGAGTTCTTGCTCTGTGAGGTGCATGATGGCCAATGAAAAACAGGAGACAAGTGGTGAAGAGATGAAAAGAATCTCTTGATTTTTCTCTGAGTGAACTGTTCTGAGGTATGTTATGGTTTCTTCTAAATACTGTGCACTTGACAAATGGCCCTGCCAACAGACTTGCCCTCTCCACACCACTCATGGAAAGCAGTGGCCAACTCTGTCACGATTCTTCTGTTTTTCCACATCACCCCCTGCCTCATATCTTCCTTCCCACCATTCTGTGCTATCACCTTCATGAACATATGTGAACCCTTGAGTTCTTGCCTCAGAGCCTGCTTTCTTGATATCATGGGTGAAGATGTAATCATTCAAAACCCTTGTTCCAACACTAGTTTGCACAACAAGATGATCCTAAGAAACAATTGATATTTCCTACTCAGATAAAACCAGCCTGCTGACTTCTTATCAGAGACCCCATGCTACGGCCATTGTACCCCCACTTTCTCTGTTGTGCTAGCTAGAAGTTGACTCATTTCTTAACTCTTTTCCCGTAAATAAGGCCCACAACTCTTACTCAGATTTTCTTCTGGACACTTATAGAAAAGTCAGACCCCGGTATGCAGCCTGAATTTGTCTTTTGAGTCTCCATGCTTTTAGGCAACTAGAGGGCAGGAGTCCAGAGGCTAGCAATTCAAAGCCCTTTTAGAGAAGGTCTGTCAAAGTGCTGATTAGAGAAGATGCTGAGGGTCAAAAAACAGCCAAACAAACCCTATGATAAGAGTACCTGAAGCCAAGGCTAGAAAGAAAAAGGTGGTTCTTGGCCCTTTCTGAGCATGCACTTGGCATAGACTTGATCTTCCCTTTGCAGTACCCACAAGCTCAGACTAAAAAAGAAGCTGCATGGCCTGGTAGGACCTGAGCCCATAGTGTTTCTTTTTTCGCTTCCAAAATGCAGGCCTATATAAAAGTTGTGCAAATATACTGGCTAGGACAGAAGCCCTGGAAGCCAAATGTAGCTTTCTGATCTCTTTTGGCTTTGATTGTACCATAATGCTAGCAGGGAAATGAGGACAGTAGATGCCTGACAATTGCAACTGTGAATTCCATGTTCTTGGTGCCTTCTTTTGAATGATTTTGCATGACTGTTCTTCACGGAGGCAGAGGCAAGACTCTGGACCTTGTCAAAACATACAGCAAACAGACCCCAAGCTTCTTCAAAGCTAAGAAATCTCTTGGAGCCAGAGCGGTGGCTCAAGGGGTAAGGCATATGCCTTGCCCGAGCTAGCCTAGGACAGATCGCAGTTCGATTCCCTGGCATCCCATATGGTCCCCTAAACCAGGAGCGATTTCTGAGCGCATAGCCAGGAGTAGCCCCTGAGCGTCACCGGGTGTGGTCCAAAAACCAAAAACAAAAAACCAAAAAAATTTTTTAGAAAAAGCTAAGAAATATCACTCTCAGAAACAACAAAGTCTTTTTTCCAACATCCAGACCCAGATTGTATCCAGGGGATCTGTTTAAGCTGGACTCTTTCCAGAGTCCCCAAGTTGCACAAGTTTTCAGATGGCCCCCAAATCCAGTACCCTGAAGAGTGCTTTGTTAATGGGCCCACAGAGTAATTATGGGAGGATCAATTATAGGTTGTTCGTTGGTTAGAAATAAAAATTTATGTGGTTGCCTTACCTTTGTCCTAAATATTTTTTTGAAGCTGAGTCCAGGGGACCAGAACCACTCAGGGGTTCTAGTCATGGCCATTAGAGCATAAGTCAGCCAAATGTCAAAGTCAGTCAAATCTCTCTCTAAGAGCAGATTAAGAGGGACTCTCCAACCTAAATAGCTGTTCTTGAGGCCATGAAGTGAGTGAGGTTGAGGTGAGTGGAGGATGGATGGGCATAATGTAACCTAGGGTTAAGAAACAAAAACAACAAGTTTTTGTTTGCCAAATCTAAACTCAAGGGCAAGAACTCATCCAGATTCTTGGGAACTGGACAGGTAGTACAGCAGATAAAGCACTGGGACTGGAGTGATAGCACAGTGAATAGGATATTTGTCTTGTAAATGGTCAATCAGGATTTGATCCCCAAACCAAAGCCTATGGAATAAGGCAATTGTTTTATATCCAGTCATCCTGAGTTCAGTTTCCAGCATCCCCTATGGAGTCCTGAGCACTGCCAGGAGTGATTCTTAAGTGCAGAGCCTGAGTAAGCCCTGACCCCCCCCAAGTAATAAAATACCCTCAGAATCATGATATTATTTTATAGCTCACAGAGAGTTGAGAATCAAAGTCATAGGTTCTAAAAGAATTGTATCACCAGAGAATTCTCACACCTATAAAACAGGAATCTGGAAATGTCTATCTTATGTCCAAAGAGAAAGGTTCCAGAGGGATGTTCCAGTAGTGTTGTCTTGTTAAGACGGACATAATGGACACTGGAGAAAGGAGACTTTTCCAGTGGAAAGGATTGAAAGCAACCCATTTTGTTAATGAAAAAATTCAGTCCATTGTCCAGGATATGCTATATGCTATAGTTTAATGACCAAATTTTCTCTTCTTCTCTATTCCCCTTTTGTTTAAATGATTATCCCATTTCCCTCCACAATATCATATTAGTAAATTTTCTTCTAAGCCATAGGTGGAAAATTCATATTCAGTTCAATTGTAGAATTGTACTTCCAAGAAATCCTGAACTAAGATATCAATAACTTTACTGAGTATGTTTCTTCTGTCATTTGGAAAGTAAATTTTTTGTTGGGTCTAAAATCAATGCATCACTAGGCACATTTATGAAACTGAAGGTTTGTCAAGAAACGCATTGGTGAATGTTCAGCAACGTATGGAACATATGATCTATATTGCTTATCTGCTTATCACTTCCTTTGGGGGACTAACCTATTCCTCCATATAGTCCTGATACAATTGTTGATCACAATGGCTACTTTTATAGCCTAGAACACATGTTCATTCTAGCTCAAGTCTTCCAGAGTTAGAACTAGTGGGACACAAATATGAGGCAGAGCCAGGAGGTGTAGACAGCATCCTCTGGACACCTCCATAAAGAATGCAGGGAAATGCATTGGGTTTCTCAGCTTTCTAAACCAATGACTTTCCTACTAGATGAATAACATTTGTATCTGTTGATCCTTGCAACTAAAAAGGTCCAGACTAATACATAAACACACAAACAGAGGCACAAAACACCATGTGGTTCAAACTCATTAGATGTTACTCAAGACTTCATGATGTTACATAGGGTCAGCAAACTTCTTGTATCAAGGATGAGATAAATATTTAGGCTTTATGGGCCACATACACTCTTTGTCCCATGCTCTTGTTTTATCTTTACTTTTTACACCCTTGGAAAAATTAAAAGTCATTCTGAGTTTGGAAGCCTATAAAGAATGACAGGTCAGATTTGTCCATCTATCATTCTTGGATGTCCCTGACCTAAGTCATGCCAACTCCAGGAGCACTGGAGTCACACAATTGGCCAGTTTCTAAGTATGAAGAAAAAGTACTTAAAATTCCATTTTGGTTCCAATGTTTAGACAAATGCCTTGCTAAGGAATTAAGGTTCAGAGCAGAGAAACAGTGGGTCAAAGGGTGGTGGTGGGTGGGAGGGCTTTGCCTTGTGCCAATTTTCTGCCACATAATAGGCACTAAACAAATAGTCATTATTATTTCTTGGCAATAAAAACTTATTAAAATATACACTTAGTCCAAACAGATCTGTACAAATGATCTAGTTCATCCTCTGAGGTCCTTTACTTCCTTTGGGACACCTTTCTGAGCTCCTTTCGTGGGGGGGGGCACACCAAGTGACACTCAGGGGTTATTCCTGACTTTGTGCTCAGAAATTGCTCTTGGTGAGCTCAGGGATGCTGGAGATTGAACCAGGGTTGGTCCTGGGTCGGCTGCCTAAAAGGCAAACAACCTACCACTGTGCTATTGCTCCGGCCCAAGACAGTTCATCTAAGATAAGTCTGAACTAAGTAACTCTTCTTGCTATTACAAACTATAGTGTCTGTCTATTACGACTGCAATATTTGTCTGTCTTCCCCCTAAATTCTGAATCTTTAGAATATGCCTATGCTCTCACTCCAAGCAAAGTGCTAAGCAGTAAAGACCCCATGTCTCCAGGGGAATATCTGTTTGGTGTGTGGGTGTATCTAGCTCTACTCCTTGTTCAACTGGTGGTCAGTCTATGTGTAAGCCCTGTGTAGGTATACAGGTGCCTTTGGTAGTCGATCCTCTTTCCACCAGAAATTATTTGTTGACATACAGTGCTAATACCTGGTAATATGTTACCATTTTTTTGATTCCCATTCCCTCCAAAAATGAGTCAAAGACAGTGGAGCAGGTGGGAATAACTTTTCTTAGAAACTGTTAGGAAGGAGGAACCCTTTTCCCCCATACCCACATCCTTTACTATCTGATATGCTATCAAATCAGAGGCTCCCATATCAGCAACATCTGGGGAGCATATGCTCACCCACCACACCACTGAGGTCCCAGATTAGCTCGATCCATGATTGTGGGGTAGAGGGGAAATGATCTGCCTGGGGAAAATGTGTGCGAGGCCCTGCAGGACCAGAAGAGGCTGACCAAGGCGAGATGAGTCGTGGTCTTTTACGATGAATCTCTTGCCCATCTCACAGAAGCAGGCAGGAAGCACCACCATTGATCAGCTTTATATGGCACCCACTGTATACAACAGACAGACACAGACAGACAGACAGACAGAGCACACACTACTTCTAAGCTGAACACTGCTCACCATCTAGAAGCACCTTGGATAAGCACAAGTGAGACACTCTTGCATAGGAAAGGTGTACTTTTTAAAGGAATGAAGAAGTATTTGGCAAAACATCTACTTCCCTCCCAGGTCCTGGGTAAAGAGGGACCTCTAAATTCTGAAGCTTCTACATATTAGAAATGATCCCCTTTTTTTCAATGGCAGTATTTACAGTAGCAAACCTTCTGAGTGTGTTTTCACAGCCCTCCTATACATCCTGACGCTACAGGTGGGCAAACTTACACTTCGAGACAGAAGGCAGCTTGGAGCAAGGGGACACAGGGCTGGCTCAAAGGGAGGGTGCACAGGAGGTGTCTCTGCTGAGCCAAAGGCGGAGCCTCTGTCTATCTGGACAGGAATGAGAAGGGCTGGGATGGTGGCCTAAGGATCCCATTCTTCCTGCCTGGGGAAGCAGCAATGCCAGGGGAAAGGCAGTCAGGGAGAAAAGGCAGGCTCACCCCTGCTGGTTTGGGGGCCCTTGAGGTGGCAAAGGCCCATGCAGGCCAGAGCTTCTTCTGGGGTCTCTTTGAGGATCCTCTCTGAGTTTGTGGGGTCACTGCTTCCATAACTCTTGTAACTAGCATCTGAGCCTAGACCGCAAGTTCTTTCTTTTTGAAAGGTGGGTGCGGAGAGCATTGTTGAGGGTGGGGATGAGACACAGGACAATCTTTCTGTACCTCCCTCTGCCTCTGTTGGGCTTTCAAGGGTCTCCTTCACCCTGTCTCCTAGAGATAGTTAAAGGCAGCTTTTATGAGACTCTATACCGTCGTGTTTCTCTTGCAGTTTGGTTTCTTTTTTTTTAATATATATATTCTTAAAAAAAAAGCAATAGTCCTTTGGTCCCTAAACTCTAAGGAATGATATGATTTTGAAAGAAGTAAATCTGGGCTTCCCTTGCGGACAAGCCCTTGGCACCCCCAATGCCCTCTGCTGGCTTCCTAGACAGTCAATCCTCAGCCAGCCCCAGATGCCTTGCCAGCCTGAGCACATGTGCCCCAGGCATAGAACCACCTGTTCAATGAAACAATCCTTAGAGTGGCCTGAGCCCAGGCGCCAGGCCTGGGTCTGCTCCACCTTCATCTGCAGCTGCTCCTTCAGGAAGGGCGGCTCAAGCATTTCTGTGCTTTCCTTTCCTTTCTTCTCACTCTTCAGTTTCTGTTGGGAGGTATTAATTGATAAGGGAGAAGAGTCAAGAGAAAAAAGGTCATGATAACTCTGGAGGGTATGAAAAGCAGAGTAGCTCAGTCAGATGTAGCCTGATCCAATGAGTCAGGTCCTGGGTTCCAGGCAATGAGATCCCACCATAGAGTCCCCTCTGGAAGCTCCATAGGGTCAGCCTAAGTGAGGCAGGGTCATAGGGGCCTTCTAAAATGGCAAATGTGAAAGCTGTGGGTGGCTGGACCTGCCAGACATCTAAAAGGGTTTGCTATCTCTCTTCCTATCATCCATCATGTCTCACAGCCTCTATTTCCTAAGTTTATTTTCTTTTCTTCTCACACCCATGATCTAGGTCTAACCTCTAGTCTGTCCTTCGATTCAGCTCCTCAGTGAAACATGAATATGGTTCCATCTTCAATGTGGAAACCAAATGCAGGGCCTTCGATGCCCTTCACAGACTGGCCCAAATCTACTTCCCTAGTCTCCTTCTCTACCCTGCCATCCTCCCTACATACAGGGCTTTCGCTATACCCCAAGGTCCCCTGGAGCTATCTCTGGAGCACAGCTGGTTAGATGCTGGCAGTAATAGTCAGGGATATTTAATATACTCAGTCCTTGGATTAAGGGGGAAATAGAGTCTCTAACAGTGGTTTCCCCTCCACACTCCTGTCTTATCTGTCTCCCAGGTTTTTTCAGAAGTGGTTGCTCCCCGTATCTCAAAAGAATATAAGAGCTGAGGTGGTCTTATTGAGCTAGTACCATCTGCCTTGGGTTCATCAAGGGCTCACCTCTGTGGCTGGTCAGTGAAAGAAGATCAGTAAGGCCGGTTGGCATCCTTGGGCCTCTTTAGTTGGACCTTGAGCCTCTTCATGCCAATTTGAAAGCCATTCATGGCTTGAATAGCAGTCTGGGCACTGGTTGGATTGTCAAAGCTAACAAACCCTGAGGGGGCAAAGAGGGGGCAAAGAGGTCTGAGAACTTTGCAAGGTTGGGCCTCCTTTCTCTCTAATCAGACGCCTCTGCTTCCTGCTTCCTCAGATCCTTGAAAACATACACATTTGTACTGTTTGCACCAAGCTACATAATTCTCCAGTCAGGAAAGTGACCTGAGTCTCATCAAGGTGGATTCTTGGGCATATAAAAGGTAACTCATGTGGGTGCCTGGGCTGATCCCAACTTTCCCTGCAGTGGGAATTGACTGTCTCCTGACACAACTCCCACTGTGGTCCTCCAGATCACATTTGGAATTGGAGGGCAACTCTGATATTCAGATTCCTCCTTCTTTGGCAAGAATATACAATCTAGGGGCCCGGAGAGATAGCACAGTGGCGTTTGCCTTGCAAGCAGCCGATCCAGGACCAAAGGTGGTTGGTTCAAATCCCGGTGTCCCATATGGTCCCCCGTGCCTGCCAGGAGCTATTTCTGAGCAGACAGCCAGGAGTGACTCCTGAGCACCGCCGGGTGTGGCCCAAAAACAAACAAACACAAAAAAAGAATATACAATCTAACCTGGTCAAACCTCTTCTAGACATCATTCTCTAGTTTTTGGGAAATAGATGTGGCTCTTTTAAAGCATAACTTCATCACACGACTGTGACCTGTTTTGTGTTTTCAGCATTTATGGAGGAATACTTTTAGGGTCTATAAAGTTAGAACCATCAGCCCAGGAGATGGGGGTCCAGCTCACCGAAACACTTGCTCTGGTTGGTGGCACGATCCACAAAGACTTTGGCAGACACAACAGCTCCAAAGGGCAGGAATGTCTGGATGAGCTCGGCATCACCAAACTCCTGGGGCAGGTGATAGATGAAGAGGTTACAGCCTTCGGGGCCTGCAGGAACAGGGGCAGGCTGGTTCAGGGAAGGGGTCCAGAGGGCAGCCCGCTGGGGTCCTCAGCTCCAGCTCCCAGAGCTCACCTTCTCTCTGTTGCTGGGGCAGGGCTGAAGGCTGCTGGGCAAATGCTGTGCTCACGGGGGCATAGGCCGAGGGATAGGCTGCTGGGGACAGAGGTGGGAGTAGGAAGTGATCCCTGCCTCCCCAGCCCCAGCCTCAATTCCCCAAGCAGGGCCCCATCCGTCGGTGGGGGTCTCCTGCACCTGTTCATCTGAATGAATCCACAGTACATCGTCGAGGGGTCCTCTGGGCCTTGAGGTTGGGGCATAGGAGGGTGGACTCCTCAGAACAGAGTCTTAACCACACACCCCCGCCTCACCCCCAGCCATCTCCCTAGTCCTTCCTGGGGCCCTTCAAACCCACCCCAACCCCTCCAGGCCGCGGAGCGCCGAGGAAACCTGCGAAATGCTGCATCCCAGCGTAGGCCTGCTGCAGGGGATCGGCCACACCGGGGCTCTGGGCTGGGGAGAAAGTGGCGAGGCCCGCGGTGAAGGAGGGCAGCGGAGTGTGCATGGGGATGGTGGTGATGGTGGTGATGCAAAAAGGTGCTGCAGCAGAGAGAGGTCCCTATCCCACCCCATACCCACAGCTCCCTTCTGCTCCCCACTCCACCATGGGGATTGGGGTAGGGACTTGAGTCGGACAGGAGGGCCCACCTGGGTATGGGGAGAGCCCGTTGTTGTAGAGGCTGTCCGTGCCCGGCTGCCCGTTGGTCTGCGGGGTCAGGGGCCCGAATCCGTTGACCCCCAGGGGGGGCAGGCCGGGGAGCGCACCGGGGCCGCCGGCCTGGGAACTGGCTGTTGGTGGTGGAGGGCGAGGGATGTCAGGTGTCGGGGCACCTGTCAGCTTCGGGGGGCGGCTGTCAGCACCCCCCAGCCCTGCTGGCCCTACCTGCGTGGGGCAACAGCGGTGCGGCCACCAAGCTGAAAGCTGCTACGTGTTGCATCTGCGCCGCCACTGCAGCCACCGGACCCAGCCCCGGGCCCTGCGCCGCCGCCAGCAAGGCCGCCTGATGCTGCAGGATCTTGAGGCAGGGAAGAAGGGTGGGTGGATGCCCGGGCCCCACCCCGGGCCCCCCGCGCGCCAGGCACCTACCGCCGTGGTGTAGGCCCCGCATGCTCCCAATGGCAAAGGCGCGGGGTGGAAGGCGCCCAGCTGCCCGGCCATCTGCTGCATCCTCCGCAGTGCGCGCTCGCGGTCAGTGTCGGCCAGCTTGACCACCAGGCTGGACGAGGCGCCCTGGGCAGGGCAGAGCAGGGGGAAGGGAACGGTGCTGGAACCCCAACCCTGGGCCCTGAGACACTGGTGGCTCATGCAAAGAGGAGACCAGGCCCCCCACCCCACTGGCCTCGCTGCCAGTCTTGTCCCTGCACGCGCGCACGCCCTCACCGACATGGTCCGGCTGCCGTGCAAGCCCTGGATGGCCGCCTGTGCTTCCCCTTGGCTCCCAAACTTCACAAAGGCACAGCCTGGAAGCGGGGACAGAGGGTGCACAGGACCGTAAGGCAAAGCAGCGCGGCCCAGAGTGAGTCGGGGTTAGCAGGCAGGGCATCCAAGTCACCTTTACTAGTGCCATCCGGGCTGCGCAGGACTGTGCACTCCTCGATGTGGCCGAAGGGCTGGAAGAGGCGCCTGACATCATCCTCACCCTGCTGCTTGCCCAGCATCCCCACAAACAGCTTCCGGTCCTCTGGGGACAAATTAATCAGTGACCTGGGGCTCCCCCCAGGCCTCTGGGTTAGCCCTAGACTTGCAAGACGAGTTTAAGCAAGATCCATTCCCCACTGGCTAGTTCACAGGCCTAATCCTAACCCTACTCTTGAAGTTAGTGATAGGGCCATGAAGGGACTCAAACTTATTTTGCATGGGGAAAATGCCCAGAAAGGCAGACTTGCTGCCCTTACAGAAGGTGGGTGATTTGGTCAGTTTGGGGTCAGGTCCAGAACTATCACATAATTTTCTATTGGACCTCTGTTCTGGAAGGCTGGGTCCATTTATGCCCTGTTAAAAAAGGGTGGGGCAGGAGGGCTCAGAGAAGGCTTTTGTAATTTGGTTGGGTTTGGAAAGGAAAATTATATATGGCCTTTATCAGGGTATACGTACATTAGAATTAGTATCTGTCTTGCTCAAACCAAGGTAAAAAAGTAAAAAAAAAAAAATAGAGAAAGAACAAACAAAAATTGAAGCAAAACATCACCATCACCACCATCAATAATAAAAAAAAACCCTCCAAAACAACAACAAACCCAACCTACAAATTTGTTGTCTCATTGTACTACCTCATTCCTAGTGAACTGAACACTGGAATGAAATGATGAATCCTTACCTTTGCAAAGCATCAAACTCAGCTTTCCAAAAGTACCTTTTCTTTTTACTCTACCTCCATCTCCTCACTGAGCTCACCACTGGTCTCACTTCTAGAATTCTTACTGAGCCTGGCTACTTCTTAATTACTTTCCATAATCATTTACCTAGAGCCCTCCCAAAAAATGACAAAGGAAAAGAGCCATGTTTCTTTGTAGATGTGGATAACCAGTTGGGAACAAGTCAGAGCCCTCTCTTTGTCCATTTTTGCCTCCCTGAGCCTCCCTTTCTGCACCAAGCTAAGTGTTTGAATTCTGAATGGGTTACCATAAATTGTAGAGGTATGAGCAGGTATGTGGATTCAGGCTTCACGTTTAAGATCTCAGAGTGGGGCTCGGGAAGGCCGGGAGTCTCGGCCAGCATGGGTTTCGGCAGACCTCCGTTGTGCCAAAGGCCTTTTTAACCTGGCCTAGGGCCAGGGTGCGGGACTTGGGTCACCCCAGCACCCCTCTACCTCTTTCCTCCAGAGTCCAGGGCTTCCCCTGGGCCACATGCCTGGGAAAACCAGCAAGGGGGGTTCCTGGGAAGAGCTAATGGGGTACCCTAGGCTTTCCCCACTCTCAAGCCGGCTCCAGAGGGAGGCTTAGGGTGCAGGCTTTGAACTTCCGGCCTTCCTGCTCGGGAAGGATCTCCTTCCTTCCTGGGAGCCGGGAGTCTTGACCAGCATGGATTTCGGCAGACCTCCATTGTGCCAAAGGCCTTTTTTACTCTTGGAGGAGCTTAACTGGGGGTGGCAGATAGTTTCTCGGCTGTACTCAAGCAGTCACTGGTAATTTCATACCAGTCTACATGTTCCAAACCGTGCTGGGGCGCACAATATATATTAATAGTACTCCATATCCTTAAAATATGTTTTTATGTATGCAGAATGTCCAATTTGTATTCTGCTTTTTATCACACCCCTACAAAACTCATTTTTACTCTTTAACTCTCTCATCTCAAACTATCATTACTCCACATTTACCCTTTTTAACTTCAGCACTGTACCATCCAAAATCACAGACCAATGTGGTGCACTGGATTTAACACCCACCCAACTATTTCAAAAGCATAAAACAGCAAATATGCCCTTTGAATTTTTTATATCTATTTTCTCTGACAGCTATATCTCTTACTTAATATTCTCTTATATAGTGACGATTTCCCCTACTTTTTATCTTTTCTTCTCTTTGTGAACTGATCAATAAGGAATTTGGTGAAAGATTCCCTCAGTTTATCGCTTATGTATGAACCAAGTCACGGGGATTGTAGGACTTGTTCTTGCAGCTCCTATATGTACCAATAATGCCACATGGCATTATTCCTTGTTTGCATAAGCACATTAAAATGGTGAAATTCTATACATACAAATAAATTCTTATCTAATAGAGATGGGAACACACAAAACTTGTACTGCAATTGGACCTTACACCCTGAACATTGACATAATGACCTGGCACAGGCCTCAGAAGAATGGCATTCTCCATTCACCCTTGACCTAGGGAAGCCACCTACGAAACATCCAACATTGTCTATAACATCACCTGGAAGCAATCCTCTACCAGGGAAGACCCTACCGCTGCTCTGACATCAATCTACTCAAAAGAGACTTCCCTTAACACTGAGAAGACTTAACAACAATAATGTCCTGCTTACTGGTCAGGGCTCTCTGCATTGCCCTTTAATTGTGAGGTGAAACTAGAGGACACTCGACACCAGCCTGACTTCAATGTAGGATATGCAGATTCCAGGATCTTTTGCCAACAACAGAGACTGTTTGAAAAATAAAACTGTATTGGCACTACAGACAAGTACTTGGATTAGACAAACTATTCTTCCGGAACCTAGAACTGGTCTTATGCCAGGAAACTTCAGGGGTAGGGTCTCCTTGTATTTATGCCAAGGCTTTTCCTTTCCATGTCACCCATATTTTGTTGCTCCTTTGACTCTAAAACTTAAATAAAAAAAAAAACCTAAAAAAAAAAAAAGATCTCAGAGTAAAAGAAACCCCAATCCATACTCCGTTACTTCTTAACAAGCTTAGCTAGGAAGATGGAAGGTCTTGGATCCTGCATATAAGGGTAACGAGCTGGTGAGGGTTCTAGACTAAAAGCCAGGGTGACAGTAAAAATAATGAACAGATAGACTCAAGTTATCAGTAGGAGGAATCTCCTCTAAAACTGTGTATCATTAATTCTCTTGGATGGTGTAGGGTTCAGCCTTCATTATGTTACTACCTGAATTTGTCTGCCTGTCAGTAATTTCTGTATGGAGAATGGGAACTAACACTTATCTATGGTAGACAGAGGGGGTTATTCAGAGGAGTATTGTCCAGCAATCCTGAGGGGTTAAGAGATGAACAACAAACTCGCAGCCAGAATTCTAGAGGAGTTAGAAGCATTCTATGATGAGGATACAATCAAATAGGTATGCTTCACTTCTAAGAGACTTAGCCACAAATTTATACCCTTCAAACAAATCACTGGTTTCCTAACCTTTAAAATATGTGTTGAATCTACTGTTTGAACAAAAATAATAGGATGAGGACCATGTAGATAATATGGAGATAGGGTGCATATAACAATGTGGATTTAATCCCCAGCACCAAAAAATAATGCCCCTGTCACTGACCATTATGACACTGGCAGCCCATATCCTTGGACCCAGTATGTTCCATTAGCCAAGACTTAGCAGCAGTGATCTCCAGATTCCCTCAATATCACTCAAAGGCCCATGACCACCTAAATATTATGATAAAGTGACCAAAGGGGGACAAAGCAATAAGTAATGCATATAGGATATTTGCCTTGAACTCAGCCAACTCATATTTGAATTCATATGGTCCACCTGAGCTCAACAGAAGCTCCCTGACCACAAAGCTAGGAGTAAGCCCTGAGTACCACTGGATATAGCCTAACACCCATTGCCCATCTCCCAAGTAAAGAATCAAAATCAGTGACCTGAAAGCTAAAGCCTTTGTGCATTCCAGAGTTCCATACAGTGTACATCCCAGAACTGGAGGTGAATTTCATGTGGTTGGCTCTCCTGGGTCACCACTGGAAAACAGTTATCTCAAATTCCAGAATAATATGGCAGTATTATGCATTAGGACATTAGTATGACCAATATTTCTGCAAGAGACCCAAGAGAATCTGGAGATTAAAGGGCCCCAAAATCTCAAGGAGAAAAGGGATTTCATGACACCCTAAGTTACAGTGCATCTGAATAATTGAGGATGATCTGCAAAGGTGTTGATGGGACCTTTATAAGCTGTCACCCCATATGGAGCAGCATCCTCTTGGACTGGGGTAGGAAGAGAAATGTCACAGGTTGAGTTGGGTTCTCAAGACACAGAAGAGTTTTGTAATCTGACTTCTCCTCTGTTATTCCTCTTGTTGCTTTTTTTTGCTTTTTTTGTTTTGTCTTTTGGTTTTGGGCCACACTAATGCTCAGAGATTACCCAACTTTGTGCTCAATGATCACTCTTGGAAGGTTCAGGGGCCATATGGAGTACTGAGGCTCAAACCTGGGTCAGCCAAGTGCAAGGCAAATGTCCTACGCGGTGCTTACTATTTTTCCAGCTCCTCATTGCTCTTTTCTGTGGCAATGTCTACTTTTTTTTTTTTTTGGTTTTTGGGCCACACCTGGTGGTACTCAGGGGTTACTCCTGGCTGTCTGCTCAGAAATAGCTCCTGGCAGGCACGGGGGACCATATGGGACACCGGGATTCAAACCAACCACCTTTGGTCCTGGATCGGCTGCTTGCAAGGCAAACGCCGCTGTGCCCGGCAATGTCTACTTTAGGCTTTATCACAAACTATGAAATTCTTTGCTTATTTTTTCCCCAATGAGAGCCTTCTCATTTAAGAAATTTCATTTTTATGATAACATGACTCATGAACTAGACGGCTACTCAGTGAAGTTGGACTACAGGACTCATTGCATTTGAAACTGCAGTGAGCTTAGGTTCTAGGCTGAGCTTTGCTGTCCATATTTGCAAGCACTTTTTAAAATCCTATTCTCATCTCTGCTGCTTTACAGGGACCTCGATGCTGTCTTGCAAGAGAATGTATCTGGCTTACAATGACTATGAACTTCAGAGTCATCCTATTGTGATGAGATAAAAGGTCAGAGGGCCGAACAGGGTTCTGGGAATCAAACCTGGATTAGTTTATGTAAGACAAGTGCCCTGCCCCTTGTACTCTCTCTATCTCAGGTCGCAAGATAAGCTTCTTAAAAGACCTGACAAGGAAATAAACCTAGATAAAGAGAAGTATAAGATAGATCCTGAGAGTGTAGCTGCTAGATCCATAATCCTAATGATGCTGAGTACTGAATAATTCTCAGAGAGAGATGATGATGAGATTTATTTTTGTTTTGTTTTAGTTTGGATGCCACATCTGAAAGTGGTTGGCATTACTCCAGGCCCTGCTCAGTTTAGGGGAACCATATAGATGGAGGGACTAGAACCTGGGTCAATAATGTGACAAGTGTAGGGTACCTGCTATACTATTTCTTCATGTCCTCAATGATGATTTTAGTTCATATTATTTAATAATTTAATTTCCTTTTGGACAAACTCAACCAGATTGGTTAAAAGGGGATTCTAAAAAAAGGAATTCTATAAGAACTAAGTCTACATGAATAGATTTTATTAAAAGTAAATCTACATGAACAGAACTGTATGAATAAAAGTGTCTTATGGGTTGTGAATATATTCCCTATAAAGACAGGACTAGAGAGCAGATGTTGATCCTGGCTAGTGTAGAAGTAATTAAAAGGTAGCTTCAGAGTTGAGATATAGTTGAAAAGATAAATCATTGAATGGTATAATTGCATTTTTTGCTGGTGAACCAAACACTCTTGAACTCAAACCAAATGATTGGAGTCCTAGGTTCCTATCTCCCTAGTGTTAACTTGTGCTGCTGGTCAGGAAATCTAGTGCAGCAAGTGAACAGAGGTTGACCCATAATCAGAATCAGGCCACACCATATGCTTCAGGAAAAGGCAAAACCATAAAACTAAAATTATGTTGAAGAAAAGAGGCTTTGTGCCCCTGAATGTGATTCAGTAGTGAGCAGCTGCTTGCTCCATCCCCAGCCCAACCACATAAGCTTAGTATAATCTACAGCATTGCTATTTGTGATCTCCACCACCACAGCAAGTATGTGAAAGCAACACAATTAAAGAGAAGCTTATAGCAGAGGGCAGGATCCTTACAGTTGAGCACCCCTGATGAGTGTACAAGTATAGCAAGCAAATGTGCTGTAACAGCAAAGCAATGGGAAGTGAGGGGAAAAGGAGACTCTATGTCAGCCAGGCCCAAAGGAATGTCTGAGGTATCCAACCTTTGGATTCTTAGTATCTCACATCCTTCACTGCCAATGTTACCAGGATGTCACAATTAGATGGACCATTTAGGGACAAGCAAGGGGTCAGCATGGTGGTAAGCAGTCACCAAATGTATTCTATTAGTAGTAGCAGTCCAACTTTCAGTCCAAATACCAACACAAGCTGTCCTGCAGGTGGCAG
Organism: Suncus etruscus; assembly: GCF_024139225.1. NCBI lineage: Eukaryota > Metazoa > Chordata > Mammalia > Eulipotyphla > Soricidae > Suncus > Suncus etruscus. The sequence goes on from NC_064848.1 coordinate 11,226,529, forward strand.
GATTTGAAGTAAATTATCTCTCCACTTGACACTCTTAGTGATGATGGCAGCATAAAGAGCCAAGACTGAAATTGAGTCTTCTGATCAGATTTTATGAGACTCTGAAAGAACTTTAATTACACAAACACACACACACACACACACACACACACACACACACACTCTCTCTCTCTCTAAACAAGTTGATCAAAATATCAAAATATACAAACAACAGGAAAACCAATTGTGTTTGCATACTCTAGCAGTGAACAATCTGGAGAAAATATTGAGGGGGAAATTCTACTTGTAATTGCATTAAAAAGAATAAAAATAATTTAGGAATAAATTTAACCTAGGAAAAGAAAGACTCTAAAAACTATAAAATATTGCTGAAAGGAATTGAAGAAGATGCAAACAAATTCTTATTCATAGAGTAAAAGACAACATCATTAAGATACCAAGGTTACTTACTCAAAGTGATATATACATTTTTTTTCAGTTTTTGGGTCACACCCAGAGGTACTCAGGGGTTACTCCTGGCTCTGCACTCAGAAATTGCTCCTGGCAGATTCAGGGGACCATATGGGATGCCAGGAATCGAACCACTGTCCATCCTGGGTTGGCCTCATGCAAAGCAAATGCTCTACAGCTGCGCTATCTCTCCAGCCCCCTGAACAAAATTTCTATCAAAATTTTATGAGTTCTGGGCCCAGAGAGATAGCACAGCGGCGTTTGCCTTGTAAGCAGCCGATCCAGGACCAAAGGTGGTTGGTTTGAATCCCGGTGTCCCATGTGGTCCCCCGTGCCTGCCAGGAGCTATTTCTGAGCAGACAGCCAGGAGTAGTAACCCCTGAGCAATGCCGGGTGTGACCCAAAAACCAAAAAAATAAAAAAATAAAATTTTATGAGTTCTTCCTCCAGAAAATCCCATCACAAGTTCTTTTTTTTTTTCTTTTTTTTTTAGTTTTTGGGTCACATCCGGCGGTGCTCAAGGGTTACTCCTGGCTGTCTGCTCAGAAATAGCTCCTGGCAGGCACGGGGGACCATATGGGACACCGGGATTCGAACCAACCACCTTTGGTCCTGGATCGGCTGCTTGCAAGGCAAACGCCGCTGTGCTATCTCTCCGGGCCCACAAGTTCTTTTTTCTTTTTTTTTTTTTTTTTTTTTTTTTTTGGTTTTTGGGCCACACCCTGTGACGCTCAGGGGTTACTCCTGGCTATGCGCTCAGAAATTGCTCCTGGCTTCTTGGGGGACCATATGGGACACCGGGGGATCGAACCGCGGTCCGTCCTAGGCTAGCGCAGGCAAGGCAGGCACCTTACCTCCAGCGCCACCGCCCGGCCCCGCAAGTTCTTTTTTCAACTATCACTGATCCTTCATCCTAAATTTCTAATAAATTCTAAAAGATCCTGAACAGACAAAGAAATCTTGAAAAAGAATAAGTTAGAGGGCTTACATTTCCTAATTTTCCTGATTATTGATTTCCTGATTACAATCTATAGTAATTAAAACATATGGTACTGACATAAAGATAGACATGGATAGAAACCAATGAAACAGAATAAATAGGCCATAAATAAGACCTTGCATATACAGCCAAGAGATTTTATTGTTGCTATTGTTGTTTTGACTCTATCCTGTAATACCTAGGGCTTACTTCTGGCTCTACACTCAGGGATCACTTATGATGGGATCAGGGGACCACAGGGATGCAAGGAATTAAATGTCTATTATGTGCAAGGCAAACCCAGCTCAAGTGATTATTTTTATAAGCATATCATTCCTGAGCTTTACATGGAAATGAATGAAGTTGAACCCTTAATTTACATCGTAAACACAAATCAACTGAAATTGAAGAAAAAAAAACCTAAGCATAACTGTTTTAACTGTAAACCATTAGAAGAAAACTTATTGTGCATTTGGCAATAGTTTCCTAAAAATGACAACTAAAGCAAAATTAAGTTGTACCACATAAAAATAAAAAAGGTCTAAGCATTACAGGATGTAATCAGAGTAAAAAAGTTACTTACTATATGGGATAAAACTAGGAGTTAGGGGAACAAAGAGATAGTACAGAGGGTATAGCTCCCAAAGCAAAGCAGACAAAAAAGTTCAAAACAGTAGTTAATTTAAGAATATATGGGGCCGGGGCCGGCGAGGTGGCGCTAGAGGTAAGGTGTCTGCCTTGCAAGAGCTAGCCAAGGAAGGACTGCGGTTCGATCCCCCGGCGTCCCATATAGTCCCCCCCAAGCCAGGGGCAATTTCTGGGCGCTTAGCCAGGAGTAACTCCTGAGCATCAAACGGGTGTGACCCCCCCAAAAAAAAAGAATATATGGGGCTAGAGAGATAGCATGGAGGTAAGGCGTTTGCCTTGCATGCAGAAGGTTAGGTTAGTAATTCGAATCCCGGTATCCATATGGTCCCCCAAGCCTTTTACATAAAAAAAAAGCTGTGATTGAAAAATGAGTAGAGAGGGCAGAGAGATAGCATGGAGGTAAGGCATTTGCCTTGCATGCAGAAGGAAGGTGGTTCAAATTCTGGCATCCCATATGGTCCCCCAAGCCTGGTAGGAGTGATTTCTGAGCGTAGAGCCAGGAGTAACACCTGAGCGCTGCCGGATTGACCCCAAAACAAAAACAAAACAAAACAAAACAAACAAACAAACAAAAAGAATATATGTCAAACACTTTTTTTGGGGGGGTGCTACACCTGGTAGTGCTCAAAGGTTACTCTTGGCTCTGGAATCAGGAATTAGTCTTGGTGGTTCATGAAAGATCATATGGAATGCTGGGGATTGAACCCAGGTCAGCTGCATGCAAGGCAAGATCCCTACTCACCATACTATTACTTGGGCCACCCCAAAATATATTTAGAACTCTTAATATTCAACACAACAAACTTCCAAAATTTTGTTCTTATTTTGGGTCACAGCTATCAGTGTTCATAATTTATTCCTGACAGGTTTTGGGGGTCATATGGGATGCCGAGATCAAACCCAGGTCAACTGTGTGCAAGGCAAACACCCTACCCACTGTGCTATCACTCAGCCTCACCCAAATTTAAATTACTTGAGTAGATACTACAAATTATTAAAGTATATAAAAAGATGCCTAACATTACTAAACATTGAGAAAGTACAAAGCAAAATCACAATCTCATTATGCTCATTAAGATGAGTATAAAACAGCAGGTGTTGGTGATGGGTGTGGAGAAATTGAAACACTTCTATGCTGTCCATAGAAATGTATATTGGCATAGCCACTTTGGAAAACCATAAGGTGGATTCTCAAGAAATTAAAAATAGAATTATCATGTGATCCAGCAATAATAACACCTGGATATATGTCAAAAAGAATTGAAAGCAGGGTCCTAAAGACATTTTTGTTCATTCATGTTATTTGCTTTGGTTCATGTTAGTAACCAACAACCTAAATGTCTAGAAACATACAAATGGATAAACAAAATGTGAAATTAAATACTATTTAGCTGTATAAGGAAGAGAATGATGATAAATGCTACAACACAATAGCCTGGAGGTTATTGTGTTAAGTCTATTATAGAAAATTAAAAAAAAAGTTTGGGCCACATCCAGTGATGCTCAGGGGTTACTTCTGGCTTTGTGCTCAGAAATCATTTGTGACAGGCTCAGGGGACCATATGCGATGCTAGGGATTGAAACCAGGTCCGTCCTTGGCTGTGTGCAAGGCAAATGCCCTACCGCTGTGCTATCGCTCCAGCCCCCCAAAAGACAAATATTTTATAACTTAATGTATAGAAATAGGGGCTTGGCGGTGGCGCTAAAGGTAAGGTGCCTGCCTTGCCTGCGCTAGCCTTGGACGGACCGTGGTTCTATCCCCCGGTGTCCCATATGGTCCACCAAGCCAGGAACAACTTCTGAGCACATAGCCAGGAGTAACCCCTGAGCATTACCGGGTGTGGCCCAAAAACCAAAAACAAACAAACAAACAAACAAAATGTATAGAAATAACCCAGAATAATCAAACTCAAAGAAATAGAGTATAACTATGGCCACTAGTGACTATAGAGAAAGAAGTTACTGATGGGTAAAGTCTGAGTCTTGGAAGATGAGAAGATACTGCAGATTGGTTGCACAGTTATGCGAATTTGCCTAAATTACAGAAGTGTAAGCTAAAAATGGCAAAATGACAAAGATTCTATTTTATTACAATTGAAAAACAATAACAACAACAAAAAAGGTTTTCCAAGGAGAGCTAAAAAATAGAGACTTCTAACAGGAAACAGAACAGATACCACAATTCTCTTCCTCTGATCCAGACCAGGAAGGTGAAATAGAGAAGAGAGACAGCACCTGAGCTGTATGCCTATTGCAGACAGAAGCAGGCAGCCTTTAGAGGGATATACTTCTGAACCTGGGGGCAGTGTCTTAATCCAGGGTGTTGCCAGAGGTGCAGCCTTATCCCTGGCCTAAACGTATCAACACTCAGTAGCTTTGAATAATATGCTATGGTCAGACTGCAGGACCAATTGAGTCCCTTTAGCTAAAGCGATGGAGTACATTTCAAGAAGTGAAATGCTTAAACAAAATATTACATGGTTGTGTAAAACTTAATCAATTAGGTCTCAGTCAAAAAGATCCTTTTTGAGAATTTTGTAGGCATTACGGATGGATAGATACACGTGTCAACTAACTGATAGAAATTTTTGCTAGAGTCCTTATTTTTATTTTTATTTATTTTTTTGGTTTTTTGGGCCACACCTGGTGGTGCTCAGGGGTTACTCCTGGCTGTCTGCTCAGAAATAGCTCCTGGCAGGCACGGGGGACCATATGGGACACCGGGATTCGAACCAACCACCTTTGGTCCTGGATCGGCTGCTTGCAAGGCAAACGCCGCTGTGCTATCTCTCCAGGCCCTAGAGTTCTTATTTTAGTTAGGCTTAAAAGTAGGTGTCAGAATCCAGGGAATGTGGTTCCAGTGGAAAAGCATGTGCCTTACATGTGCAAAAACCCCTGAGTTCAATCCCATGCACCATATGCTCCTCCACCCTGAGACCTGCCAGGTATAGTTTTGGTGGGCCTCAAGAATCTCCTGGTCTGACACGAGCACTGTTGGAATGGATTTCCTACAAAAGAAGAGACTATATCTCTGTCGTACAAAATTACAAAAATTTGTAGCCCGAGAGATGGCATGGAGGTAGGGTGTTTGCCTTGCATGCAGAGGGATGGTGGTTCGAATCCTGGCATCTCATATGGTACCCTGAGCCTGCCACGAGCGATTTCTGAGCGTAAAGCCAGGAGCAACAACCCCTGAGCGCTGCCGGGTGTGACCCACCCACCCAAAAAAGAAACAAAATTATGAAAATTCTATCTTAAAATCACTTTAGGGGCCAGAATGATAGCACAGTGGGTAGGGGTAATTTCAGTACATAGGAGTAATTCCTGAGTGCAGAGCCAGGAGTACCTGAGTACAGCCAGATGTGGTCCAAAACAAAAAATACCATAGACTCCTCTTTTCAAATCTTGTTCTCTCTCTCTCTCTCTCTCTCTCTCTCTCTCTCTCTCTCTCTCTCTCTCTCTCTCTCTCTCTCTGTCTCTCTCTATTTTGGGTCACACCTAACAGTGCTCAGGTTACTCCCAGATTTGTGCCAGGAAAAATCACTCCTAGCAGGCTCAGGGGACCATGTGGAAAGCCAGGAATCAAACCAGGTTCATCCCAGGTCAGCTACATGCAAGGCCCAAATTCAATGATTTTGAAGACTTGAGGCCTTGGTACTAAAATATACCTTTCTAATAAGACTGAAGTTTACACTTGAACTCATTTTTAGTGTTTACACTACACATAGGCATGATATGTTTAAAAAAAAATTGGGGCTGGAGAGATAGCACAGCGGTGTTTGCCTTGCAAGCAGCTGATCCAGGATCTAAGGTGGTTGGTTCGAATTCCGGCGTCCCATATGGTCCCCCTTGCCTGTCAGGAGCTATTTCTGAGCCAGGAGTAACCACTGAGCACCTCCGAAAACCAAAAAAAAAAAAGGCATCCAGGGCCGGAGAAATAGCCTGGAGGTAAGGCATTTGTCTTGCATGCAGAAGAATGGTGGTTCAAATCCGGGCATCCCATATGGTCCCCCGGGCCTGCCAAGAGTGACTTCTGAGCAGAGAGCCAGGAGTAAACCCTGAGCGCTTACAGGTGTGACCCAAAAACCAAAAAAAAAAAGTCATCCACACTATTCATGCTAAACAGTAAGTAAAATAGACTTATCTAAGTACAATTGGTTGAGGGACTTGGGAATCCTAGCTCTGACTTCATATAATTTCAAGACCCCTTTTTGAGGTACTGGAGCTCTGAATTCTTATACAGATAAATGTTTCAATGTTGACATTCAAATAACTACAAATACTAACAAAGACCTTTTTGACACTATGCATCTTTAAAGTTGGTCTATTTAGGGGCCAGAGAGATAGCCTGGAGGTAAGGCATTTGCCTTGCATGCAGAAGGTCGGTGATTCGAAACCTGGCATCCCATAAGGTCCCCTGAGCCTGCCAGGAGTGATTTCTGAGCATAGAGCCAGGTGTAACCCCTGAGCGCTGCCGGGTGTGACCCCCCCCCCAAAAAAAAAAGTTGGTCTATTTAGAGATAAGTTCATTTTTTAAATTAGTTATATTGGGTAAAAACTACAAGAACAGAATATGGTCTATTCAAACAGCATGAGCAGAATTTATGAAAACTGGCTAGGATATATTAAGATACTGCCATAATACAATCTATGAATATGTGGGCATACATCTGGTATCCTGAAAAGAGCATGACCAGGACTGAGGGGTTGGCGATGGAAGAAGAGAATACCAGAACCTTCTTTTCAGGAAGATGTTGTTTCAGGAAGATGCTGTGCTGTTACTATTTTTGTTGCTGCTTTGAGGTCAACCTGTTGATGCTCAGGGTTAACTCTGGAATGTACACTCAGGAATTTCTCCTGGTGGGCTCAGGAGACCATATGGGATTCAGGGAATTAAACCCAAGTTAGCTTTGTGCAAGGCATGTGCCCTATCTGCTGCAATATATCTCTGGCTCCATGTTGTTACATCATGGGTTTAGAATGAAGAAGTGTTACCAATAATTTCTTTGTTCTTCTTTTTTTATTGTTTTTAGGTCACACCCGGCGGTGCTCATGGTTACTCCTGTCTTTGTGCTCAGAAATCACTCCTGGCAGGCTCAGAGGACCATATGGGACGTTGGAGATTGAATCTGAGTCTATCTCGTGTGCTAGGCAAGTGCCGTACCCATTGTGCTATCACTCTGGCCCCTTACCAATAATTTCTAAAATTAACACAAGTATATTTAAAATACAGATTATTTTGACCATAAAGTTAATGTCAACTGCATTACTATGCTGCATCAGCATAAAATTTTAAATGACAACATGTTAAGTAACTATTTCTATACTTAAAAATATTTGTGTGGGCCCGGAGAGATAGCACAGTGGAGTTTGCCTTGCAAGCAGCCGATCCAGGACCAAAGGTGATTGGTTCGAATCCCAGTGTCCCATATGGTCCCCCGTGCCTGCCAGGAGCTATTTTTGAGCAGACAGTCAGGAGTAACCCCTGAGCAATGCCGGGTGTGGCCCAAAAACCAAATAAATAAATAAATAAATAAATAAAAAGATTTGTGTGTGGAGGGGGGAGCGATAGTACAAAGGTTAGGGTGTTTGCCTTGTGCTTGGTCAACCTGGGTTTGATCACCAGCATCCCATATGGTTCCTGAGCCTACCAGGAGTGATTCCTGAGTATAGATCCAGAAGTAACCCTGAGCACTGCTATGTGTGTCCAAAAACAACCAAAAAATTTGTGTGTTAGGAATTGGAGCTATAGTAAAATGGATAGTGCATTTGCCTTATATGTAAATGACCCAGGATCAATGCCCTGCATCTCATACGGTTCCCTGTGAACTTCCAGGAGTGACTACTAAGAGCAAACCCTAAGCATCATTGGATATGGACCACAAATAAAAGGTTTTGTTGTTGTTGTTGTTGTTTGTTTTGGTTGCTGCAGAGGGCTGAGGAACACTACTGGCAGTGCACAGGGTACCATATGGGGTATCAAATCCTGGTCAGCCATGTACAAAGCAAGCACCTTACTCACTGTACTATAGCTCCATTCCCAAACACACAAATTTATTTGATCCAGAGAGATAGACAGCTCAGTGGGCTGGAGTGCATGCTTTGTCTGCAAGAGGTTGGGTTCAATACACTGATCACTGGGAATCATACTGAGAATGACCTGTGAGCACACAACTGGGAACAAGTCCCTGAGAAATGCTGTTGACTAATAACCAGTAAAAAGAAAAAAGCAGCCTGTGAGCACAATAGCATACTTCTCCTTGGGGATAAAATGGAAGTCTTTAGGCCAATAAACAAACCTGATAGGTTTGATTAAGCTCTCATTAGTGCTGATTCTCTTTTTTTTTCTTCTTTTTCTTTTTAATGTAATTTGTTGTTAACATAAAATAGAATTGGAATGTGAACTTTCTTATTAAATCATGATTACTTTACCCACTTAGATTTACCTGTAGGATTTCATCTGAAGATTTCTTTTCTTTGGTGCGGGGGATATGAGTCTCCAGAAGAAAATAGAATGTTTTAAAAATCATAGGTGGGGGCCAGAGTGAGAGCATAGCAGGTAGGGGATTTGCTTTGTACACGGCCAATGTGAGTTTGGTCCCCAACATACTATATGGTCCCCCGAGCCTGCCAGGAGCAATTTCTGAATGCAGAGCTAGGAGTAACCCCTGAGCACCACTGGTTGTGGCTCAAAAACAAAACAAAACAAAACAATATATATATATATATATGTTTGCCTTCATACTCAGAAATGTTTGTGTTAGTACTAACATCCTGGGAAGATACAGAAATCGTTAATAATCAACTATAAGTTAAGGAATTAAATTTCAGGAGTAATAAAAATATTTGAACTCTCATAGGAGTAAATCTATGAGGAAGGTGTGTTCACTAACTCTGAAGGCTTGTAGAATTTGGGGGATCAGAGAGAGGTAAGACCTGACCCACATAAGTGTCACATATTGCATTACAAAAGCAAAATTCAATTCCGTCTTTCAAAGTTGAGTTTCTAAATCATTAGTTTGTATTAAAATTTAGTAGAGAGCTAAATTAGCTTTATAAGAGCTATATTGAAGCATTGAAGAAAAATAGCACTATTTGATTGGTAATAAGATTATCTACCAACTCTGAAAAATAGTGTTTCCTAAAGGGTCCAGGGGAGGGTACGGGAGGATCAGAGAATGAGAGTGTCATTATGGAAGTGTAATGGCACAAAGATTCTGATGGTAGGTGCACTGAGGCTCATCCACTAGAAAGAAGAAAAGCTGTATTACTGAAAATGTTGGGATTTCTTGTTTGGCCACACTCAACAGTGCTGAGGGTCTCTGCTTCCGGTAGTAATCAGATGAATACAGACCTTCTGTTGCAAAGCATGAGCTTTCTCTTTTAAAACAATATACATGTATAATAATATATTATGTATTATATAACAATAATGATATTAATAATAATCTAGTCCTGTTTTCTATCTCCCCAGTCTCCTGAAAATATTTCTCAGTAGAGGTCACTCCTGGTGGATCCCAGAAGCCAAGCATCATTCCTGGGCAGTTCTCAGAGATCCATGGTTCTAGGAATCAAACTGAGGGTCTCACAATGCTAGGCATGTACTTTCTAGCACTTGAGACATCTTCCCTTTCCTGGAGTTTTAAACTTTTGTAGATACATAGTAAATTGATCAGTTTGGGATGGGGAAAAATCAAAATTGTATATATCCCAAAAAAAAGGATAAGTAACAAAGATAAGCTGGTAGTAAAATACTTACAAATCATGAACATTGTGTTTTAATATATATATATAATGTAAAGTATAAAGTAAAACTATTTTAAATGCTCTGTAAGACTCAGTACATATGCCTTTTTCCTCCTGAAGATGTAGTAGGAAACATTTAGTGAGTCTGAGTGAAAGCAAGGGAGAATTTAAAGATGCCAGCCTGCAAGAAGGATTATCCATGGAATTTTTGGATTATATGCTCCTGAGAGCCATCACTTGTCAAGAGACAGCTATATAACATTTAAGCACTAAAATTATGAGTTTTAGAGTTGTTACACATGGGATGCCACAGGTGCAAAATTTGTAAGTAGTGTGACAGTTGAAAATTCCTACCAAAATAGTGAAGAAATGGGGCCGGCGAGGTGGCGCTAGAGGTAAGGTGTCTGCCTTGCAAGCGCTAGCCAAGGAAAGATCGCGACCGCGGTTTGAACCCCCAGCATCCCATATGATCCCCCCAAGCCAGGGGCAATTTCTGAGCACTTAGCCAGGAGTAACCCCTGAGCATCAAATGGGTGTGCCCCCCCCAAAAAAAAAAACCAAAAAAAATAGTGAAGAAATTATAAAACTCAGGCAGATGCCTCTGCTTGGGCCCAATTGGACATATAGACCAGGTCCAGGAGAAGCTTTATTTGTGTAGGATCCACTTTTTCTGCAGTGATCCCACCCTGATAATATAGATGGATGTCAAACAGCAGGGGTGCCCTAGTAATAGGGGACTTAGTTCCCAAACCAGATTCCTAAATTGCACTGTGTTCCTCAGTCTCTTTATAGGCCATTCCTGAGAAATGCACCCACATCTGCTTCTAGCTGACTACCTCTTCCTCATCCTGGAGATAGCAGCTTCAATATTGTTCCACTGGTAGCCCAATTGGAGCTTCCAGACAAAGTTAGGTACCCCTTGTTTATGTCTCCCACGATTTCCTTCCCCGATCCTTGGGAAGTGATGATTACATTGAATTATGCCCTCTTGCTTACTTGTCTATGTTCTTTCATAGCTCCAGAGCTTCATGCGGCCAGGCACCAGGTCTGCCTTGCTCACATCTGTAATCAGAAGATGTTGGTTGGATAGTGGAATGAGCTACAGCCCAACCTTCTATTGTTCACTTCTTAACTGCCTTACTATGCTCAGTTGGCCTCTCAACTGTGGAACTGTCTAGTGTTCGTGGGCAAAGCTTAGAAGATAGACAGTAATGGCCTTGATGCTTAATGGTTTTCTCAGAAGCATAAATTTGGGGAGTCAAGTAAATCAGAGGCTTAGTATGCAGCTAGAAACTTCTCAAAAACTGGTCTTGAAATAATGACATGGAAAGGATATATATGTATATTTATTATATATATAGAGAGATAGCAAGAAGGAAGTTTGCACATATCTCTTCAATGCAGGTAAGGATGTGATAATATCTGAGGCAAGAAACTGATATTCGAAGACCAGAGATCAGAGAATTTGAAAGAATGAAGGGAGAATTTCTTGAAGAAAAGAATTCTTATATGGAGCCATGAAGTTATGAGAGCTATTGAAGGTATGAACACTGAGCACAGAGTCTCAAAGAATTCACAGAATTATTAGGAGTCAATAAATGTCTGTCAACTGAGTTTCATTCTGATCTGGGGCAGCTTCTTTCACATAAAAAGCCATGACTGATATTGGGTAAGGCAGGGAGATAGTATTATTTAAGGGAGAAAGTCAACAGATATTAGGGAAGGACTATAAGCAAATATGCTAGAACAATGTAGGATCAAGAGAAAGTCAACAAGAACTGATAGCAGAAGGTAGCATTGCTTTTTTCAACATGGAAACTATCAAGAACACATCTGGTTCTCAGCATACAGGAAACTTCCTTAATATGGTTTACATTTTTTTTTACCAAGTTCTTCTTTGATTGTGAATAAATATGCAATGGAGAAGGAATGAAAGGTCCCAATCCAGTCTGGAGTGGGCTTTTTAGATATAGAGACTGGAAAAAGAGAATACACCCACCTTCTAGTAAAACCACCTGGAAAACCAGGAATGTCTTCTCTCTAAGACCCAAGTAGAAAGACCCCCTTGCTCTATTTCCCATATCTGCTAAGACCCTTTGGGACTCTTCTGGGTCTAAGAGGGATACTGGATAGTTTCTGGGACTGAATAATTCCACTCGTTCCCCTGATGCAGGAGCCTCTAGTTATAAAGTAAGGAGTGGTCTGACTCCAAGAGCGTGCCCACCATCCCGTCCATGGGTGACCCCTGAGCTTCTTCAAACAGGGAAGTTACCTCCTCGGCCCTCACTGGCAGCCGGCTTCACCTGGATCGGACGATTCATCTGAAAGACATCGGATCAAAACAACCAGTCAGTGTTACTGCCTGGCCTCAGCCCCTGGCTTTTCCACCCCTGGGCCTGATTCTCAGGATCTAAGTACTAGCCCCTTTTGAGTTCTGCACTCTACCATCTACAAACTGGGACCCAATATCATAAATTTTCACCAAAATGCCCTCCTTGAAACCAGATATTGAGATGGTGCTGACAAGGTTTGGTTATAGGTAGTTTAGTGGCAAGGATAGGGCCGTCTGTGGCTGTAAAAGAGAATCTCCTGCCTGAAGACGCGGATAGAGACTGGGAATCCAGTTCTGCCATCACTGACTCAGAGGCTACGGGGAGAAGAAATAGGTGGGAGGGCGATGCTGATTTGTGTTTTGTGTCTAAAACTGAGAACATAACTCTCTGAGGCATTTAGTTGAAACCAACTGGGAATCTACCAGTGCTGAAAACCCTCCATTCTGCCACTGAATGATGTGACTGTCAGCAAGTTCCCTTCTCTTGGATTCAGCTAGTTGAGTGGGAGCTGCTGCCCCAGCTCCTGCGTCACCAGTGTTTCCACATTTGCTCCCTCATGCAGTGCTGGGGCCTGCCTTCCCCTACGTTACTGCGACCTCTCAGGCACCATCCTTGATCTTCCCTTTCTGGGGAGTCCCACCCCACCCCAGTCTCTGCTTCTGTCTCCTCACAGATGACTCAGAGTTCTACTTCTCCAGCCCACACCTCCCTCCTGAGCCCAGCTGCTTGCTGGACATCCCCTCTAAGAAGTCCAACTGGCACCTTCCACTTGACACCCCCAAGCCAGAGCTCAAGTTTGTGCCCGAATTTGGACCTGCCACTCATCCAGACTGGAAAACAGTTTGACCCCCGTACTCTCCACCCAGACCAACTTCCCCTTCTAAGTCAGGGGTTACCTGAGCAGGGGTAGAAAAGAATCACCTGGTAAGCGTAGCAGACTCTCAACGTGGGGCGTCAGCTCATTTGTAAAAAGCTCCTCGGTGATTCCCATATACGCTCCACACACTCCCACCCCCCCTACCGCCCTGAGAGAATTCATGATTGAATCCCCATCTCACCTTCCTCTCATGGGTGTTGTGGGGATCACATGAGAGAATGGGAACGCAAAAGGTCTTTGTAAACTGCCAGGAGCTGGGTGCGTAGGATGTGAGGAATTATTGTTGGGGGGCAGACAGCTGAGTGCCGGGAGAAAAGAACAGCAGCCTTCCCGTTCATGGAAGAAGGGGTACTGATGCCCATCTGGCCTGAGAAGGTGATGATCTGACCCCCTCCCCTCAGGAAATGCACTGCTTCTGCACCAATCAGGGGCCACTCCATCCCCTACCAAAGTGCTCGTTGCCCAGACAACAGGCAGCTTCCTGTTACCATAGCCACAAGTGCTACCCAGTAACCATGGTAACGCCCTGGCAGTCACAGTTGAGCAATTTCCTTTGGATCAAATTTGGGGGTGGGAGAGTAGGGAGGAAGGAAAGAAGGAAAGGAAAGGGGAAAGGAAAGGAGGAAAGGAAAGGGGAAAGGAAAGGAAAGGAAAGGAAAGGAAAGGAAAGGAAAGGAAAGGAAAGGAAAGGAAAGGAAAGGAAAGGAAAGGAAAGGAAAGGAAAGGAAAGGAAAGGAAAGGAAAGGAAAGGAAAGGAAAGGAAAGGAAAGGAAAGGAAAGGAAAGGAAAGGAAAGGAAAGGAAAGGAAAGGAAAGGAAAGGAAAGGAAAGGAAAGGAAAGGAAAGGAAAGGAAAGGAAAGGAAAGGAAAGGGAAAAGGAAAGGGAAAAGGAAAAAGAAAAGGAAAGGGAAAAGGAAAAAGAAAAGGAAAGGAAAAAGGAAAGGAAAGGAAAGGAAAGGAAAGGAAAAAAGAAAGGAAAGGAAAGGAAAGGAAAGAAAAGGAAAGGAAAGGAAAGGAAAGGAAAGGGAAAAAGAAAGGAAAGGAGAAAGAAAGGAAAGGAGGAAAGAAAAGAAAAAAGAAGAAAAGGAAAGAAAAAAGAAGGAAAAGAAAGGAGGAAAGGAAAAAGAAAGGAAAGGAAGGAGAAAAGGAAAGGGGAAGGAAAGGAGAAAAGAAAGGAAAGGAAGGAGAAAAGGAAAGGGGGAAGGAAAGGAGAAAAGAAAGGAAAGGAGGAAAGAAAAGGAAAGGAAAAAGAAGGTAAAAAGGAGGAAAGGAAAGGAAAAAAGAAAGGAAAGAGGAAAGGAAAGGAGGAAGGAAAGGAGGGAAGAACAGAAAGGAAAGAGGAAAGGATAAGAAAGGAAAGGAAAGGAAAGGAGGAAAAGAGAAAGAGATTAATCTTGAACTAGCAGAATCCTGCTCGTCACCAACACTCAGGGTCCTATCTGCTATGACACACCCACAGGTGGTAGAGTGTTCGCAGTGTACTAGGTTGTGGGTGAGAGCTGAGACACCAACAGGACTCAGGCTTCAGTCTAGAGGGAATGACAGATCTATCCAAGCAGGTGAGGGTGAGCTGGACAGGTCTGGACTGGCCTGAACTAGGGACCAGGAAGACAGGACCCATCCCTAAACATGGCTACCTGTGATTGTGAAAGGGCAACCAAGAGACAGAGCCATGGAGAGCAAGACATGGGAAGAGATGAAACCTGGGAAAATTGAGGGGTGGAGGACGGGTGGAAAGAGCGATCTAGAATGGTGTCCCAGAAGAGAGAAATGGTAGTGGACGTGATGTGAACGAGAAAGGAGAGTATGGAGGGACAGGAAGGGGATGCAGGCAAGGGAGAGAGGAGAGTGGACGAGGAGACGGAGAGAAGTGGAAGTCTGGGATAGGGGGCAGTGAGGGTGAGCAAGACCATCATTATTTTATTAGTTCTTAAATAGATTCTGAGAATTACTCTCTAGAGCCTAGAGTGACGAGTCCATATGACAGCAGTGGTTTCCATGGCAGCGGCTGCCCTGGCTGGGTTTCTGGGGAGATGGAACTCATCAGTGCTCTCCGAAAGACGCCACTTTTCCTTCTTCCCACACTCCACCACTCTCTGACAGAGAGTGAGGACATTCACCGCAGTGACTTAGTAGAGGCTGTGCCTTGGAGGCTAGCATTGAGGCTTTCTGCCACCAGACTAGCTGTCTGCATTTCCTGAACTTACAAAGCTTCTCAGCTGGTTTGTTCATAGAACATGGTGATGGCTCAGAGGACTCAGTCCTCAAAAATTCACAGAGAAGGAAATCAGACCACCCTTCCCTGAGAACCCATTAGGCATCACCAGACCCTTCCTATGGCATTTTACATACGTTGTTTCTAAATTCCTCCCAACCATGTTGCAAGATGATGCTATATCCTATAGTAGAGATGATATTTGCCTTGTTCAAGATCACGTGGCAGGTTAGGCTGATGTTTGTCTCTAGATCTGTCTGTCTGGTACTGACGTCGATGAATTCTGTAATGTGCTTCTCTACCTATCATTATTTGTGGGGGGGGTTGTGAATCTGGGCCACACTCACATTTATAGGATCATGTGATACTAGAAATCAAACTCAGACCTCTAACATACAAAATATGTACCTTGTCCTTTGAGTTCTCTTCCTAGCTTTTGATTCTTTTTTTTGGGGGGGGGGTTTTGGGTTTTGGGCCACACCCAGTGGTGCTCAGGTGTTACTCCTGGATCTGCTTAGCAATCACTCCTGGCAGGTTTGGAGGACCATATGGGATGCCGGGAACCAAACATAGCTCGGCCGCATGCAAGGCGAACACATTACCTGCTGTACTATAGCTCTGACCCCAACTTTTGATTCATTTTAAGACAGGACACAAAGTGACAAAACCCAAAGGCTCAGGATCTTGGGAAGTATGTGAGGTGAGGTGCTATGGCGAGGCTTGTCACGGCAGATAGATGAAGGTAATAACTCAGAAACTTCCTTGGGGAAGGCACAGTTGAACATGGGCTATGTAGGACAGGGAACACTGGACCATCAGCAATAATGTAAGAAGTAGGATTGGAGTCTGAGAACTTTGAACAGTTGTAGGAGGGAGGTTGCCTCTCCAGAGCAACAAGAGTTCTAGAAGCCATCCAAAGTCATAGCCAGGGTAAAGCCACTCGCTTCCAAGTGGATTACATCCCAAGTTCTTTTGTGTGTTTTGTTTGTTTGTTTTGGGGTCATATTCAACGATGCTCAGGGATTACTCCTGGCTTTGCTCTCAGAAATTACTTAGCTGGTGCTTGGGGCAATCATATGGAATGTTAAAGGTCACTTTAACATTAACCACATTAATATTGATCAGTTGTGTGCAAGGCAAGTGCCCCACTATCTATACTATTTCTCAAACCTCTAGATTGATATCTAAGTTCTATCCCTAGCAGTTTCTCCAAGATATTTGGCCCTTAGTATCCACATTACTAAAGATTGTGGTAAAAACAACGATGGCCCAATAGGTGCCCCAGATAAAATAAGTTTTATTAATTGAAAGATTTTTTTTCTTTTTTCTCAGGGGAGAGTGTGAACGTAGTCCTCCGCTACCATAAATTATGCAGTCAAATTTTCCATATTTGGGTAAATCACAGGGGTCAGCAAATCTGGAGTGCAATGGATGAGCCTTGCCTTGGGAAAACCACCTTCCAGATCATGGTATCTCCCTGCCAGATCTAAAATGGAAAGATAGGGAGGGGCCAGATTGGGCAGATTATGAAAGTCACAAAAAGGAATTTTTACTTTTTATATGTGTAGATGGCAAGAGATCTAAGGAAAGGTTTGAAGCAGAAGAAATGATTTGGTGCCTTTTGACTTATAAAGACTCCCATAAACTATCCCTGTGATGAGAAAGAATTAGAAAGGGAAGAAGAAAGAATATCTGTGACACAGGTAAGGGGTGAAGGTGGCCTGAATCTAGGTAGAAGGAATGGACAAATTCAAGAAATGTTCACAAAATGAGCAATGTTCTTTTGGCTTGAGGATCTGGGGAAGCAGAGTGGAGATGATGGCTCTCAGGTTCATGGCTTAGGTTTTGGGAAGTTGGCCTCGCAAGTGAGGCCATTGAAGATTTATGTTTTCTCCGTGTGGCTGGAAAAGAGGGCTTAAACACATGGTAGAATCTTATTCTGCTTCATCCCTAACTCAGAAGAAAGGGGATGTGAGTTTGGGATGAAAAGTCATGGCTCCCCACTGAAGAAGAGGATTTTACTTTCTTTTATTTTAATTTCAGTGTTTTATTTTTATTTTTTTACATATAATATTTATTTTAATCATAGTGGCTTACATATCATTGACGATAATATTTTAGGTACATATTAACATAAAAACAGGGGAGTTCCCATCACAGAATTGTCCTCCCTCCACCTCCACTCCCATTCTACCTCCCATATCCTCCTCCCTCACCCCCGGGGCTGCTAGAATAAGTGGTCCCCTCTGTGCCTAGCTTACTACTTAGAGGTCCTACACCTGTTTGGTCATGGTTCCTTCCTTATTTCCCGCTCTAATTGGGAGGCGGGACTAGATAGTTCAAGTTATGTGGTTTTGTTTGAAGAAGAGAAAGGTACTAAACTGGGGGAAAAAATCAAATAAGTCGAAAATGGGTGGAGTCCTTCTGGCAATATAATGCAGCACCATTTCTCCCTGCAAAGGCACACTAAAAAAAGGGGAAATCTTAAGTATAAAAACGAGCTCTTATCTACTAGGGATAAGAACTCATACTTGTTTACAATGCAGGGGCATCTCCCACCTTGAAAATAAAGATTTTACTTCCTTAACCAAGAACTTGCCATGGGACACCAAGCAAGTTCTTGACTTAACTGAAAAACTGCTCTCTGAGAGTTTCCTAGGAGAACACCAGAGCAGTGCCCATTTCAGGACTCGGTTCTGCAGAGGAAGATGAAGGAGGACAGAGAACCTACTTCAGGTGATGGTCAGCATCACACACACAAGCACTGAGACCCTTCACCCATGAATAGAAGGGAAGGGAAGACTCTCTCAGCTTAACTTGCTGAAACTCCTGCCTTTGGCTTCAGCATTGTCCTCTTCAGACACCTCTATTCCAATGCCAAGTATTCTCACCACTCAGCACACATGCCTTCATCTCCTTCCCCTTCATATAGGAGCATTTGCCAGAAACACAACACAAAGAGACCAAATAGTAGGTGTAAGAGGGAGATCATGGCAAGAGAAAGTGGATAAGGAAAAGGTGGATTTCATCATTATTAGTGCTGTTCTCTACTTCATCCTCTAAGTCAATTCATTTCCAAGTCCCATTGGCTCTAGAGAATCTCTATGAATATCTGAAATAGCTTTCAATAACTTTTCCTCACTCCAGTCCTGCTATATTCACCCATCCATGTCAGCACTGTCACAAGCAACAGTGCCTTAAAAAGACATCATGCCTTGGTTGCTGCCTCCCTCTCAGCCTTCATATTGTAGATAGCAATGTTTTATTTTGTTGTTTTGAGGCTTCACCTGACTGTGATCAGTCCTTACTCTTGCTCTGTACTCTGAGATCACTCCTGGCAGGGTTCTGGAATATTGGAATCTTTTTAAGAGCTCACTCACTCTCACTCACTCTTAAAACCCACCCATGGTTCTCCACTGTGAGTCTTACGATAAGATTCTAAGGTGGTAGTCAAACTTTTGGGCCTGGCCTCATTGCTCGACCTGCATAATATTCTATAAACATGTGAAATTTTCCTTAGCCCTCTCCACTGGACACTGTGCCTGCCAGTTCTTGCACTATTCCCAGAATTCCAAAAGTGGCCTTGGTCTTTTAGGTTTCTAGACCAGCTAGACCATGACATAGCTCTGATAGCTTCTTCTCCCTCTCCATCTCTGATTATTCTGTGCATTCCCAGATGCAAACCCCACTGAGATGCCATGAGCCATTTCTAAGATAGCAACTTCTTTTTTAGGGGTCACACTCTACACTCAGAATACTATATGGCAAGTGCCCTACCCACTATGATATTTCTCTGGCCTGCTTAAAGCTTCTTGAGATAAAAAAGGCTCTGTGTCATTTTTAGTAACTGCTAGTACATATGGTATCTCTGAGTTACAGGAAGGCACTCTCAATTCTGGGAATAAATCATAAAAGTGTGACCCCCCCCCTCCTCTGGGATAATAAAGTATGAGTGGCTTGGTCAAGGGCAGTTTTGGATTTTAGCTCCTTCTTGCCATTTCCAATGAAGCTGTTTTGTGCAGGTCACAATCTGAAGAAGCAAGTATGCTCAGGTCTGTCAGTGTCCTTTACAGCACTGAAGGGTGAGTGCCCAGGGGAATGGAGGGCATGAGCAGGGTGAAACACAAGAAAGCACCTTCTTTATTTCCACTTTTTGAGCCACATCCAGAAGTGCTTAGGAGTTACTCCTGGCTCTGCACTCAAGGATCATTCCTGACAATGCACGGAGGACCATATGGGATGCTGGGGATTGAACCCAGGTGCAGACAAGCTCCCTACTCATTATACTATCTCTCCAGCCCCAAGGATATTCTAAATAAAATAAAGTGGGGTCAAAGTTGGCATTAACTCTCTTGTTCAGATATATCTTGGAAAATATCATGATGATGATAGAACGAGCTTTAGTTTCTTGGGGGAAGAGACTTTATGGTACAGTTCACCAAGGCTTGAAAGAAGTCTTCAACAAAAGCCAATCCTGATAGGTGGCAGAAATGACCAGGGGGAAGGTATATGGGCACCGAGGAAAGGTTTCAGTTCAGCAGACATTAGTATTTCTCCCTAGACTTTCTCTTTTACGTTGCTCAATCTTACCTGATTCCAGTGACAGGCCTTCACTAGGAGCCCATTTGGAGCCTTAGCTCTGCTTCCCCAGCAGGTGGTGGCTGTGGCAGGACCAGTGCTAACGGAGAGTGGGGCACCACCTCCCTTGGTGTTGGTGGGCCTGAGGCCAGGTGACTGACTAAAACTGCTACTGCCCCTGGCAGATTCAGAGGAAAGATTGATGGCACGGACACTACTGGGGCTGGCCAAAAGGGCCATCGATTTTCATTTAAGAGAATAATTAAATATTAATTTTCACTTTGTTAAACTGGAAAGGGTGAATAAGGCCAATCCTGGCAGCTCTAAAGGAGGCCGGCTGTGTTGGAGGGCTATGAATAAAAGGGTGGGAGGAGGAAGAAGCACCAAATCAACAACCCCTTCCAAACCTTTAAGCCCCCATCTGCTACCTGTGCATTTCACCTCAAAGCCCAGATCTTTCCATCAGTAGTTGTGTGAACATAGGCAAGTCACTGGGACTCTATGACAATTGCCTCACCTGTAAAAATGAAATGCTAATAACAATCCCTTCTTCACAGAAGAGTAAATGTCTATGAACTTGCCAATCCTAGGAACACTGGTATTAGTAAACATTGCCTTTTCTCCCCAAAGAAATTTTTCCTTTAAAAATTATTCTGAAGAGAGGCCGGAGAGATAGCATGGAGGTAAGGCGTTTGCCTTTCATGCAGAAGGTCATCGGTTCGAATCCCGGCGTCCCATATGGTCCCCCGTGCCTGCCAGGAGCAATTTCTGAGCATGGAGCCAGGAGTAACCCCTGAGCACTGCTGGGTGTGACCCAAAAACCACCAAAAAAATATTATTTTGAAGGTGGGGGCAAAGAGATAGCATGGAGGTAGGGCATTTGCCTTGCATGCAGAAGGATGGTGGTTCAAATTCCGGCATCCCATATGCTCCTGCCAGGAGCGATTTCTGAGCATAGATCCAAGAGTAACCTCTGAGCACTGCTGGGTGCGACCCAAAAAAACAAAAAACAAAAAGAAAAGAAAAGAAATTATTCTGAAGGGGGCTGGAGAAATATCACAGAGGTATGGCATCTGCCTTGCATGCAGCCAATCCAGGACAGACGTAGTTCAAATCCTGGGATCCCATATGATCCCTCGTGCCTGCCAGGAGCAATTTCTGAGCACAGAGCCAGGAGGTTTTGTTTTGTGACTCAAAACCAAAAACAAACGAAAGAAAGAAAGAAAGACAAAGAAAGAAAGAAAGAAAGAAAGAAAGAAAGAAAGAAAGAAAGAAAGAAAGAAAGAAAGAAAGAAAGAAAGAAAGAAAGAAAGAAAGAAAGAAAGAAAGAAAGAAAGAAAGAAAGAAAGAAAGAAAGAAAGAAAAACAAAAAATTATTCTGAGGACTTCGTAGCAAGACAACCCTGATCTTGCAGAGTCTTGTGTCTGGTTAAGGGGGGTTTTGTTTTCCCAAAGCTCATAATTATTTTTCCCCATCCCTTCCATTTGTTTTCAGAATTAAGTTCAATTCTCTGTTTAACATTAAAATTTTCCTCTTCACAATTCTTTTTTTGTTATGTATTTTGGGGCTAAAGGTTACTCCTGGATCTGTGCTCAAGGATTACTATACTGGCAGAGCTCAGGGTACTATATGAGAAGCCAGGGATCAAACCCAGATCGGCTGTGGAAAGCAAATGCCCATTCACTACGTTATAACTCCACCCCTTCTCTTCCACAACGTTTTGTGAATTTTTTCTCTTTTTCTCTGGCCTGGCTCACACTCACTTCCATCCTTCCCCCAACACACACACACACACACACACACACACACACACACACACATGCAAACAAACAATCACTTTTCATACCCATCCTGTTATCTCTGGCTCTGCACCTTTACTATGCTGTTTCCCACCTGTAATATTACAGCTTGTCTCATTAAATCTCAATTCTAGCAGCAGAAGTTGTTTACTCATATGGTTGGCTGAAATAATGACTCCTCCTACTGCTCTTACTTAATAGTTTGTTGCTTCTACCACCACCATCACCACAAATACTACTGAGTACTTATTACTTGCCAATAACTATACATGCGTTGGCTTATTTGATCACTACAGTAACCCAATGAGTACAATTTTACAGATGAGGAAGCTTAAAGTGGTAATAAGGCCTTGGAGCAAGAGATTGATGGGCTTTGGATCCAGATCCAGGTTTGAATGACTACTAAGCTAGAATATTGCTGAGAGTAATGTGTTGGAGTTGGTTGGTTCTAAGTCTTCAAGAGTAATGCTCAAAGCTTCAATAGCTAGAACTAGAACTAGTCCTAGGACATGAGGCTCCACTAACAGCTTGATCAGTTTAAGGCAAAACTTGAACCATTTGCTGGGATGTTCTAGTTTAGAAAAATTACTTCTTTATACTGAGCTGAAAGTAGTAGTATTTATTCTTTACACCATAATCATAACCCTGTCCTGTGACGTTACCCATAAGAAATCACATTTCTCTTTGGAACTTGAAAATCATCACTTTCATCTCAGCAGTAATGTTTATTGAAATCTTACTCTGTGCCAGGCACTTGCTAAACCTCAGTTAGTCCTCACAACAAATCAGTGATCTAAGTAATGGTATAATTTACATCATACAGGAACTGAGAGATAGTAAATGAGAAAGATATTTTTAAACATGCTACTATCCAAACGGACTCCTGGCACTTCATATGGTCACTTGAGGACCATCAGGAGTGTAGAGCTAGGAGTGAGTCCTCATCCACTGGGTGTGGCCCCAAAACGAACAAGTAAAACCCCTACATCTTATAGATAATAAAATTGAAATCAAAAGTTTTAGTAATGTTATCACAGAACTATTAACTGATAAAGCCGATATTAAAATACAGGTCCGAGAGTGGGAAGCTAGTATTATTAACTATATTAACAATATAGCAATAACACCGTGGGAGGAGCATTTGTATTGCAAACAGCTAACCTGGATTCTATTTCCAGCATCCCATATGGTCCCCTGAGCCCACCAGGAGTGATTCCTGAGTGCAGAACCAGGAATAGCCCCTGAGCAAGTCAAATGTGGCCCCCAAACCAAAAAAAAATATATATATATGCACACACTTATATTAGTATGATTCTTTAACAACTCTCAACTAAACCACATCTCCATATGTGGAGAACAAAACACTCCTGTCTGTAAAACTGTCATTCCTGTGACATGTTTATGTCCCTTTCCTATCGTAGTCTCTCTCTTGTAGGCTAAAATAAGGACAATAGCTGAATATAGTTCCGGATTTGGTATGTCCAGTGTTTTTGTTCTAGAGCTATGACTTTTTTTGGATGAGAGAATATGGGGCTATGAGTGTAACCATGCTAGTTCCTAATATTCACCATTTGCCTCTTGTTCTATGATCAACCTGTCCCTGATTTAACCATGATCAATGTGACCCTGATTGGCCATTAGCCAAAAACATGTATCAGGTGCCACCGATACCCAACAGGTTGGCTACCTACAGAACCAGTGTTCTTCTAACTTTCATCAAGTGAGTGCAGTGTGGAAGGAAGGCCATCTTGGTGAGTCATTAAAAAATGACAGAAAAGGGATCAGAGAAAAGTACTACAAAGGACCCTTTAACTGGAGAAAATGGTAACATATTAATGCCTCTACCGCAGGATCTGTATATACGCTAATACCAGAGACAAATGATACCCGCAGTCAAAATTTTAGCCAAGGTAGAAAAATTTTAGCTTAGAACTCCTAGACACCTCTCCTAAAGATGGGGCCAAACACTTGAGTCACTAAGTTCAAGGTTTGAGTCAATTTCTTGGAGCAAAAATGACTGAATAAGCCAAAATAACTGTCTCTGTTCAGGGTACAGGTAAGCCCCCCTCCAAGGGAAAAAATGATACTGATTTTAGTTTCAGGTCCCACCCAGCCCCTATTTGTTGCTTTAGCATGCACAGAAGGCGTGTTCCCAGACTGAGGTAAGGCCCACCCCCCAACCCTGGTGGACTTACCCCTGGCAGGGTCTTCTGCTCGTGCAGTGCACTCTGGGCCTTGAGAGCAGAGTCCCGGGCGCAGTAGGTGAGGAAGGCACAGCCTGGGGAGGAAGAGGCTGGCTCAGGGGGTTTTCTGAGACCCCCAAATATTCTTTCTGAAGTCAACCCCATTAAGCCAACAAACTCAAGGTAATTCTCCTTTCAACAAGAATACTGCCTCTGAGGAGTCTTCTCTACCTCCCATCTTCTCTGAAGGAAGGATCTTTATATGACCGTGTCTCATGATCTGATTCCCTCATTTGCTCCTGAACTTCTAACTAGGGAACATGTGTTCTCCACATAATCACATGCTCAGACAACCCCACATCTCCCCACTTCCAGCCACTGGAATCACCAAGAATTAAATTCAACTACTTCCTGACTCAGAAGGAGGAGGCAAGAAGAGGGTTGGGAGCCAATCTCAGTCTGAAACTCATATTCACCCTGCTCCCCTCTGTCAAGTTTGAAATCAAGGGATGGATTTATTTGATCTGGGAAATTAGACTTGTTTAAGGACTGTTAGAGGTGGGAACTTCCAAGGAATGCCAACATTATCTAAGGATATTGATAAGTTAACTCTCCCAGGTTTTTAAGATAGAGCCTCTTCAAGGGTTGTTGTACCCCAAATCTAATTTCTTGAAGGGAATAATAGAAAGAGGGAAAATGTCTGGATTGAGTTAAAAGGTCAGTACTCTCATCTTTGTTTAGTCCTAGAACCTGTAGGTTAAGAAGCATTGAGTTTTTCCTTTCCAGTACTCATTGAACACTCACTCATTCAAAAATATTTACTGAATATTGGCTTATTGTGAGGGGAGCATTATAATGGGCTTTGGTATAAAATGGTAATAATATATATACATATATATATATATATATCAATCACAGGAGCACAGCAATTGAGTGAACAGGGTCAAGGAATATCTTAAAGAAGTCAATATGGAGATGAAGTCATAAAATTTTCCTATACATGGATGTACATTGAATCTACTATGCTGAGTGAAATAAGTCAGAGAGAGGGAAAGATGCAGAATGGTCTCACTCATCTATGGGTTTTAAGAAAAATGAAAGATATTTTTGCAATAATTTTTTTGGTTTTTGGGCCACACCCGGTGGTGCTCAGGGGTTACTTCTGGCTGTCTGCTCAGAAATAGCTCCTGGCAGGCACGGGGGACCATATGGGACACCGGGATTCGAACCAACCACCTTTGGTCCTGGATTGGCTGCTTGCAAGGCAAACGCCGCTGTGCTATCTCTCCGGGCCCTTTTGCAATAATTTTTAAAGACAAAAGAGAGGAGGGCTGGAAGTTCCAGCTCACTTCATGAAGCTCATCACAAAGAGTGATGAGCTTAGTTAGAGAAATAACTATATTGAGAACTATCCTAACAATGAGAATGTATGAGGGAAATAGAAAGCCTGTATAGAGTAGGCAGGGGTGGGGTGGGGAGGAGGGAGAATTGGGACATTGGTGATGGGAATGCTGCACTGGTGATGGCGGGTGTTCTTTACATGACAGAAACCCAACCACAATCATGTTTGTCATCAAGATGTTTAAATAAAATATTATTTTTTAAAAAAAGTCAATATGTTTTCAAGAAAATACTGGTTAGCCAGGTGGTAAGAAATCTGGTGACTTTTTCAGTAGAGGGGAAAGTAGATACTATATGAAGACTGAGGTGAGAATTTATTGTATTGGTGAAATGAATAGAAGAGGCTAGTATCATTAGAAAGTTATTAATGTGGGCAGAGTAACTGTGAGGTATGCAGAAATTCACTTGTCTATAATCTTCTAAATCTATCTAGATTTAAACTTCCTCCCTAAAAAATGGGAAAGCCACTAAAGAGTTTTCAGCAAGGCTGTGAGACAATAAGATTTTGTTTTCTAAGAGGACCTTCTGAGTGTAGGAAAGAGAGAGATTGAAGGAAAAATGTAGATGTTGGAAGCCTTTGATGAGTTTTCCACTTAATGCTCGCAGACTAAAAAAGTAGATGAGAACATTTTCTCTGTTGTCTTCTCTGTGGCCATCTCTTAAGATGATTGGGTGACATTCATTTA
Organism: Suncus etruscus; assembly: GCF_024139225.1. Classification (NCBI taxonomy): domain Eukaryota; kingdom Metazoa; phylum Chordata; class Mammalia; order Eulipotyphla; family Soricidae; genus Suncus; species Suncus etruscus. The sequence goes on from NC_064848.1 coordinate 11,252,424, forward strand.
TTGAATTAAAAGAACTTTAGGGAATTCCTGGGACAAAATCTTATCTACAGCAATCAGAAAACTGAACTCCAGCAAGATACTGGTGGCAGGGCAGGGCTTGGAATCTAGGATGAGAAGATTGTTTTTAAAGAACCATGACGGCCCCGATTAATACCCAACCAGTAAAGTAAAATGGGTCACTATGGCTTTTAGATATCCTTCTTGTGGGGTAGGGGTGGGGAGGATAATAATTTGGAAGACACCCACCAATCATCACTAAGGGAGGCATTACTGTCTTAGACAATTGTGGGTTGGTTTGGGGCTAACCAGAAAATGGGGCTGGAGTGATACACAGTAGGTAGGGTGTTTGCCCTGCATGTGACTGACCTGGATTTGATCCTTGGCATCCCATGTAATTCCCCAGAGCCTGCCAGGAGTAATTTCTGAGTGAAGAGGCAAGAATAACCCCTGACCATCACTGAATGTGGCCCCCTCTCAAAAAATCATTTTGATTCTGTTTACATATTTGCTTTTTCTGCCATCAAGTCATATCAGCTGGTACAGGGCTGGGGCCCTGACTGAAAGAAACAGGGGTCAAGTCAGCATCTAAAAGAGCCTTGGGTGAACTATCTAGAATAGGATATGGGAAAATAGAAATATGGAATGACAGAGAAATGTGGTTTAAGGGACAAGTGAATGAAAAATTAGAGCAAAGTGGAAAGAGAAAGGACAAGAGAACATTTCAGAGACTCTAATAGTGTCTCAGTAACAAAAGTATGAATTAAGAATATTTTATGTTTTCCTTGAATGTATATGGGCCAGAGAGATGAACAATTCTTACGGACTAAAATAAATGTCTAGAAAATAAGTTGCTATGGATGGGTGACCGCCATCTAGCTAGTCAAGCAAGTGACTGCGTTGGAAAGAATCTGACTCATGTGGCCTTATACTGTCCAGTCACCTTTAACAACTCCCTATCACACGGGCAGAAGATATAGCCCTATAAGCTAGTATCAAGTCTTTTAAAGACATTCTCCTGTGGCCCCTGTGTTGCTGTGCCTAGATATCTCAAGCCCTTCCAGTTGAAAATAGGTAGAGCCTGATTCTATCTCCCAGTCTTTAGGAAAGTACCTTGTAGCCTTTATCCAGTGCCTACCATTTCTCTCCTGGGGTAATGATGAAGGATTGCTCGTGACCCTACCCCCGCCCCCCTTAATCCTGAAACTGCAGCAAGGTTTATGTGAGAGGGATGGAGGTGTTTCTCCTCAAATCCATTTCCTTCCCCACCCATGTATGACATGTGACTGCCTGTTTTACTTGGGCCCAGCCTGGAAAGACTTTTCTGCATGTAAACAAGCCTCCTCCCTCTCTACAGAAAGAAAGGGGTGTGGCTGGACAGGACTGTGGTGTCTTCTTAAGCAACAGTAGAGAGAACCCTTTCTGCTTCTTCATCCTGAACCTTAAAATCCTGGTTCAGCACCCAGCTGTGAAGGAGGTGAAGTAGGAGGCCAAAAAGAGCAATAATGAGGAGGAAGAAAGGGAAATCAAGGAAGAGAGAAATGTTAGAGAATGAGAGAGGTGTGTAGGTTTCACTGAGGCTGTGGGATTATCTCAACTCGGGTTAGGGTTCTGACTCCACTCAGAAGAGGCTTAGAGTAGGATTGGAGTGAGTACAGTGGGTAGGGCGCTTGCCTTGCACAATGATCGGCCTACTAGGATTTAATCCATGGCACCATATGGTTTCCTGAGCTCACCAAGACTCATCCTGGAACACAGAGCTGGGAGAAAGGTCTGAGCATTACCAGGTGTGATTTAAAAGAAAAAGGCAGAGGATGGAATGTGGGACTAAGAGCTTCCTGGAAGAGGAACATAATTCTGTGGGTTAGCTAGGCAGGCCTGGATTCTGAAGAAGAGAGAGTTGGGGGTCTAGTTGAGGTGTAAAGCTGGCCAGTAAGAGTCAGAAGAAGGCTCTGGAGACCAACTTGGGCATGGAGGCACGGGTGACGGATGTAAGTTGGTCGAGGCCTGAACAAGGAAATAAATGCTCAATGGGGTGGGTGTTCTGGGATGACAGAGTTCTGGGCTTGGAGAAACTAACCGGAGGAGTAAGTTTCCCAATTCAAGATCTGGGATATTAGATTTGGAGGGGTGCAAAAAAAAAAAAAAAAAAAGGTTCAAAGGGTTAGGGGGACGTGAGAGGCGAGAGATTGGGGGGGTAGGCTGGGAGTGAGTGGAAGAAGGAAGGGTCAGGATCCAAGTGCTGATGCCAAGATGTCAGAAAATTCTGGGCTGGAGGCTCTGCACTCCTCCGGGGGAGGGGACAGGGCAGAGATGGGGGGCTGGCCCTGGAGTAGGTGGGTGTTGCAGGGCTGGCTGGAGCTGGGGCTGGGCCGCGCTGGAGATGGGCTTGGGGCTGGGCTGGGCTGGGCTGGGCTGGGCTGGGTTGGGTTGGGTTGGGTTGGGTTGGGCTGGGTTGGGTTGGGTTGGTTGGACCGGGCTGGGCTGGGCTGACCCCGCGCACCTTTGTGGAGGCCGGTGAGCCGGTCCTTGAGCACCGTCAGCTCGTAGATGCGGCCGAACTCCTCGAAGAGCGGCTTGAGGTCCTGTTCGTCCAAGCCCCGCGGGATCTGCCCCACGAAGAGCTTGATGGCGTCGTGGTCCTTCATGGGCACGGCGGCAGGACCCGGGGCGAGCCCGCTCACGCCGCCGCCGACGCCGCTGTCCGCGGTGCTGAAAGCCAGGCGCGGGCCCGGGCCGGCGGGCGGCGCAGACCCTCCGGGCGCGGCCGCGGCCATGTCCCCGCTGGCTCGGCCCCTGGGCGGCCGGCCAGTCCCACCGGTCCCGCCGGTCCCGCCGTCCCCTCCCTGGACCGCTGGAGAGGGCCCAGGGGGCGGGGCCCGGGCGCGGGGAGGGAGGGGCGATGGCGAGGGGGCGGGGCCAGGGGCGGGGCCGGCCCGGACTCCGGGGTCTGGCTCGAGCGTTTTGAAGCCGGAGCGCGCGGCCCCCCGGCCCCGCCCTCCCCGCCGCTGGTGACGTCAGGCAGCCGGCCGCCGGGTCTACGCACATGATTTGCATAATGAGGCGGCGGCGGCCAATCAGCGCGCGAGCTGGCCGGAGGGCTCGCGGGGGCGTGAGGGGGAGCGGGTGGGGGGAGCGGCGGGGGGCTCACGCGCTCCGGCTCGCCATGGCAACCGGTCCAGGGACCCGTCCTGGGGAGGTGTGTGCGTGCGCGCGTTTCGGAGATGTGCGGGCGTGGCCGTGCATCGCGCGATGCCTGTGTCGCGCGGGCGGGGGAAGGCGCTTCGTCATGCGTGGTGATGATGTCTGCGGGCGTCGGATCTCGCCCCCTGCCTTCCTTCCTCGCTCACTTGGGCAGCGCGCACAGGCATTGCACACGCTCCCCCAAGGCCCCGAGCCTGGACTGCGGGGATGGACGGGGATTCCTCTTCCCCCGCCCCCAGCCCCATTGCCGAGGTTGCTCCCGCGGGGCGCACCCCGCTGCACCCCGGTTCACCTCCCCTGGGTGTAGTCTCCCACCGCTTGCTCGCTCACTCACGAGCTCCAGATGCGCTCTCCCCGTCCGCAGCTGGAATGCCACCTTTTTCCCTTTGGCAGAAAGCAAAGAAAACAACATCTGAACTCCCAAACACAGTCCAAACTTAAGCCATATATATGTGTGTGTGTGTGTGTGTGTGTGTGTGTGTGTTTATATATATGTGTTTATATATATATGTATATATATGTGTATATATGTATATGTATATGTATATATATGTGTATATATATATATATATATACACACACACACACACACACACATTTACTCAGGCGCCGGCTTCGCCCCAGTTTTGTTGTACAAATAACAGCTGCCGGCCCAAGACTCCAGAAGCCTGGAGGGGTTCAGGACTGTGTTGCCTCCAATAAATTCTGGGTTTCCCTGCAAGAGAAGAAACGGAACTTGTCAGACAAGAGTTAAATATTTCAAATCCATCAAGTTACTATTAATGAAACAGGATATGTTCTCTTGTTTTCATCCCCCCCCCCAAAAAAAATCATTCATGAAAAAAAGGGGGGGCGATGGTGCAGTGCGTAGGGCGTTTGCCTTGTAGCACCACATATGGTCCCCAGAGTCTTCCAAGAGTGATGCCTGAGCTGGGGGAGATAGGCTGAGTGCTAAAGAGGGGTTTATGACTAAAAGGTGGCATAATAGTGTGGCTGATAGAATTTTACAACATTCATGTTTGAGTATTTGCTTGATGGGTAAGGGAGAACTAATACAATGAACATAAATAATTCATGTTATATGTTTTAATAACACCTTTTTGCCCTTTTTCAGTAAAACCGCTAAACTGTGTCCATTGACTATTCTAAGAATCATTTCAAAGAGCAGCAATAGGGCCCGAAGAAATAGCACAGCGGTGTTTGCCTTGCAAGCAGCCGATCCAGGACCAAAGGTGGTTAGTTCGAATCCCAGTGTCCCATATGGTCCCCCGTGCCTGCCAGGAGCTATTTCTGAGCAGACAGCCAGGAGTAACCCCTGAGCACCGCCGGGTGTGGCCCAAAAACCAAAAACAAACAAACAAACAAAGAGCAGCAACAATTTAGTCAACAAAATTTCTTAGAGTAGTACTCACATTCACAAATTCACAGATACATTAACCAGCCCTTTTCTCTCTGTTGCAAAAGCCACTGGGATATCCCAGGCTTCTCGGCTGTAATTAAAGTTTTTTAAAACTTTTTTTTAGATTTAGCTTTATTTAGGTTTTGGGGTCAAGTCAGGTGGGACCTATTATTGGCTCTGTGCTTAGGTATTACTCTGGGTGGAGCTCAGGGGCATGGCCCTGTGGTTCAACTACTTGTAAAGTGTCTTAATAAGTATACTGTCTCTCCAGCCAACTTTTAGTAGGAGTGATTAAAAGCCACTCCCCTTCGTGGGGGCTGAAGATGGCTCACTGATAAAAGCGCTCCCTGGGTTCAATCCCTGATGCCACTACCTGAGCTGAGCATAATCCTGGTAGCTCTGTTGTGTATGATTCCCTACACCACGACTGACTGATTTCTGACTGTACCTCATCAAGGTGTGTTTGAGCATCAAAACTGAAGGGCAAAACACTTGGCAAGTACTGTGGTTAAAAGATGTACGTGTGGGGCCGGAGCAATAGCACAGCGGTAGGGCGATTTCCTTGCACACGGCGGGTCCCAGACGGACCTTGGTTCAATTCCTGGCGTCCCAATGGTGGTCCCCCAACCAAGCCAGGAGCAATTTCTGAGCGCATAGCCAGGAGTAACCTCTGAGCATCACCAGATGTGGCCCCCAAAACCAAAAAAAAAAAAAGAAAAGAAAGAAAAAGATGTATGTGTGAGGCTGGAGAGATAGTACAGCTGGTAGAGCTCTTGCCTTGCATGTGGCCAACCCAGGTTTGATCCTTGACTTTCCATGTGATCCCCCATGCTCATTAGGAATGATCCCCAAATACAGAGCCAGGAGTAAACCTTGGGCAAAGAAGATGTAGCCAAAAGGAAACAAAAAGTCCTATGTGGGGCCGGTGAGGCGCTAGAGGTAAGGTGTCTACCTTGCAAGCGCTAGCCAAGGAAGGACTGCGGTTCGATCCCCCGCCGTCCCATATGGTCCCCCCCAGCCGGGGGCGATTTCTGAGCGCTTAGCCAGGAGTAACCCCTGAGCATCAAAACGGGTGTGGCCCGAAAAACAAAACAAAACAACAACAACAACAACAACAAAAGACCTATGTGCACTACAACCAGAGGGTATGTGAGCAGTACAATAGGAAAGTATGATATCTGGGAACTGTGGTGTTGATGTATATGAACACTGAAGCCTGATGTATGACACTATATATGAAAACATTCTGTGACTTATGTGTATTTGGGGGGGGGGTCACACCTAGCAGTGCTCAGGGGTTATTCCTTACTCTGCACTCAGAAATCGCTCTTGGCAGACTTGGGTAACCATATGATGCTGGGATTCGAACTACCATCTGTCCTGGATCGGCTGCTTGCAAGGCAAACGCCCTACTGCTGTGCTATCTCTCTGGCCCCTTATGTCTATTTTTGCTGAATTAGACTTCTGAGTTGACAGCTTTCTCTCTCTCTCTCCCCCCCCCCACTCATATCATTATGACCTTCATAGTTTCAGATGAGAAATGTACTTTTTTACTTGATTTTCCCTTTCTGGCAAGGTATTATCTCTTTCACACTGCTTTGACGACACATATTAGATCTCTTCCTCATTCCCCCCCTCCCGCCCCCAGTTTTTGGGCCATATCTGCTCAGGACTTACCTCTGTGCTCATTCTTGGCTGTGCTTATGGAACCATAAGTGATGCTGAGAATTAAACCCAGGTTGATCCTGTGTAAGTGCCTTACCCACTGTACTGTCTCTCCAGCCCCCCTAGTTTGATCTTCCTCTAGTGTGAGTGGCTCAGGGGCCAGGGGGTGGGGAGGATATTGCATCACACCAAGAAATGCAAGGGCACTCCTCCTCTTGAAGTCTGACTATTATGAGGCTCTATATGAATTCCTTTAGCTTTGTCCTCTTTGGAGTTTTTTTTTTCTTAATTCTAGATTTATAGTTTTGCGGGCTTTTTTCTCTCTAAATTTTCATAGTTTTAATCAAGTATTTCATCAAGTGTTTTGCTCATTTGTTTGGTTTTGGGTCACACGTAGTGGCTCTCAGACATTACTCCTTGCTCTGCGCTCAAAAATCACTGCTGGCAAGCTTGGGGAACCATATGGGAGGCCAGGATCAAACCCAGGTTGGCCCCACATGCAAGGCAAATGCCCTACCTACCTATTGTTCTATCACTCGAGCTCCATCATCAAGTATTTTTTAAGTCTCTTCCTTTTTCCCTTTTTTTTTTTTTTTTTTGGTCCTTCAGGACTATGAAAATAGAAATATTCTATGTATTTTATTATACTGCCACAGTTCTCTAAATCACTGAGGGTTTTTCTGAGGGAGTCACATCTAGCAGTGATCAGGCTACTCCTTATTGTGCTCTTAGGGGGTCACAACTGGAGGTAGGTGTTTGAGGGACCATAGATGATGTGAAAAATAAAAACAGTACAGGCCAGTGCAGAAACTGCTGTACTATCTCTCTGGCTACTGCTGTTCACCTTTTTTTATTTTTTATCTTTTTTTAATTAATTTTTTATTTTTAATTATGAGAACAATGATGCAAAGAGGACAAGGTAAAGTTATAGTGAAAGGACAATTGCCCATAAACAGAGTTCTCAGAAGAAATCCCCTTGCTGACGCCTAAATATTGAACTTACAAAGAACATCAAGAAAAATAAGGCAGAACCCATGTACAATTACTTTGTCTACAAGTCCCCAGATTGTAGTACATTATAACATTTCTTAGCAGTACACAAAGCAACCTAAAGCCATGAGTTTTATGTGACTCCTTAAACATTGAAGGCATAGTATTTTTTATATTTTCATGCACATGCATATTAGTTTAAGTTAACATCAAAAGTTTGAGTTTTTTTTAAGGTTAGTCAAAAGAGCACAGTAAAAATGGTGTTAGAGTGGCAAATATTGTTTGCATAGGCCCACCAAAATATGGGGGACATGGAAAGGAAAAGCCTTGGTTTAAATACAAGGAGACCCTACCCCTGAAGTTTCCTGGCATAAGACCAACTCTAGGCTCTAGGCAAACTAGTTTATTCAATTCAAGTCATTTTCTATAGTGCCAATACAGTTTTATTTTTCATGCAGTCTCTATTGTTGGCATCAGGTTTCTGTATTAAAGATCCTGGAATCTGCACATCCTACATTGAAGTCAGGCTGGTGTGGAATATCCTCTAGCTTCACCTCACAAATAAGGGGCAATACAGAAAGCCCTGTCCAGTAAGCAGGTCATTGTTGTTGTTGTCTTCTCAGTGTTAAGGGAAGTCTCTTTTGAATAGGTTGATATCAGAGCAGCGGTAGGGTCTTCCCTGGTAGAGGATTGCTTCCAGGTGATGTTATAGATAACCTTGGATGTTTCGTAGATAGCTTCCCTGGTTCAGGGGTGAATGGAGAATGCCCATTCTTCTGAGGCCTGTGCCAGGTCTTTATGTCAATATTCAGGGTGTAAGGTCCCATTGCACTACAAGATTTGTGTGTTCCCATCTCTATTAGATAAGAACTTATTTGTATGTATAGTATTTTCCCATTTTAGTGTGCCTATGCAAACAAAAATAAAGCCACGTGGCATTATCAGAGTATACAGGGGCGTAAGAACACGTCCAACAATACCCATGACTTGGTTCAAACATAAGCATTAAACTGAGGGATTCTTTCACCAAATTCCCTATTGAACAGTTCACAAAGAGAAGAAAAGATAATAAAGGGGGGGGGAATCGTCACAGTATAAGAAAATATTCAGCAAAGGTTATAACCGTCAAATAAAACACACATAAAATGTTGAAAAGACATATGTGTCCTTTTTATGCCTTTTGGAATAGTTGGGTGGGTGTTAACTCCAGGGCACCACTTTGGTCTGTGACTTAGGACGCTACAGTACTTAAGTTAAAAAGGGTAAATGTGTAGTAATGATGATAGGGGGTAAGAGAGTTAAAGAGAAAAATGATCTTTTGTAGGGGTGTGCCAAAGGGCAGAGTACAAAATGAACATTCTGCATACATAAAACCATAATTCAATGATAGTGAGTACTATTAATGTATCTTGTGCCCCCACACGATTTTGAAAATATAGACTGGTAAGAGATTACCAGTGACTGCTTCAAGAAGCTGGGAGGTCAGAAGTTCAGAGCCCTACCCAGACCCTCCTTAAGGAGCCGAGTTGGGAGAAAGCCTAGGGTACCTTCAAGCTCCGCCAAGGGACCCAACTCGCTGGCTTTCCCAGGCATGTGGCCCGGGGAAGTCCTGGAGATCTGGAGCAAGGCAGTAGAGGGGTGCTGGGGTCATCCAAGTCCTGCACCCACCCTAGGCCTGGTTAAGAAGGCCTCTGGCATGGCGGAGGCCTGTTGAACCCCATGCTGCTAGAGACTCCCCACTGCTCACTTTTTAACGTATATTTTTTCTCTGTTCAGATTGGTTGAGTTCTATACTATCTTCAATTTTACTGTTCTTTTTATGTCATCTACATTTGTTTGTTTGTTTGTTTGTTTTAGGGCCACGCTCTGCAATGCTCAGGGGTTATTCCTGGCTCTGCACTCAGGAATTACTCTTGGTTGGTGTTCAGGAGACCTTATTAGTTGCCAGGAAATTAAAAACTGGTTGACTTCATGCAAAGCAAGCACTCTCCTTGCTCTCCAGCCCCCACTGACACCTGCATTTGAATGTTGAAGTCATGCAGTGAATTTTTTCTTTAACTATTAACTTTTTTTTTTAATTTGCTGGGTACCAAACCTGTAGCCTTACACATGTGCTCTGTCATTGAGTTACATCTCTGTCTCAATTTTCCATCTTAGTGCAGTTTTCTACTTCTAAAATTTCCATTTGAGGGGTAAGAGAGTAATACATGAGTTAAGACACTTATCCTGCATGTGGCTGAGCTGACTTTAATTCCTGCACCAAATATGGTTCCCCAAGCACAACTAGAATGATACCTAAAAACTGCTTCTCCATCTATTCCTGCTCCCTCTCACTCTTCCACTCTTTTCTTTAGTGATGTTGGAGATTGAATCTAGGTCTCAAGCATGCAAGACATGTACTTGACCATTAAACCACACCTCTGACACCCTGTAATTCCCTTTTATTGATTGTAAATTGATTCTAATATACTCATTAATAAACCTCTTGATTGCTAAAGTTGGCCTCAGAGGAAGTTTCCCAGGGAATTACAAGATTCTATTTTTTCTACTCACAACTGAAAACTGAGATTGGATATGCCAGATTATCTTCTTTTATCTTCCTATCTAATGGTTTATTTTCCCAGATTTTATTACCTCGGCTTCCTTGGATGCAATATTTTATTACAGAGTTCAAAAACTACTTTCATTATGCATTGTTATTTTGTAATATTGCTTTAAAATTTTCAAGCACTGTGTTTTCTTGAAAGGTTTTATAAAAGCATATACTAGGAAAACAAGTATAAAACTTTAACTTAAATTATTTATGAACACTACCACCAGAAGAGCCATGTTAAAAGAATGAGGACTGAGTGTAAAGAAAAAGAAAGCTTGAATGATGGGGAAAATTATTTTTGAGATGGAAGATGTATTTCAATTAAAAGACATGGGAGAAGATTGCTCCCCAAAAGAAGCATGACTGCTATATCAATAAAAGAAGTCCTTCAGAGCTAGGCTGATAATGGTATGGTTTACTGTGAAAGAATTAGAGGCTTCCTATTATTAGTGGCCTTTTTCTTTTTTTTTTCTTTCTTTTTTTTTTTCTTTTTTTTTTGTGGTTTTTGGGTCACACCCGGCAGTGCTCAGGGGTTATTCCTGGCTCCAGGCTCAGAAATTGCTCCTGGCAGGCACAGGGGACCATATGGGGCGCCGGGATTCGAACCGATGACCTCCTGCATGAAAGGCAAACGCCTTACCTCCATGCTATCTCTCCGGCCCCTATTAGTGGCCTTTTTCAAGTAAAGCTCTTCATGCAAGGAAATCAAAGTTAGAGTTCTGGAATCTCAGTTATCTGAGAGAAACCCAAAGCTTGCAAACCTACAAAAATAAATAAATAAATAAATAAACATTGAGAAGGCTAAAATTGGTTGACATCAAATGGCAAATTTGTGTTTGTAACTTCCTTAACAGTGGCTACTTTAGAGCTAGAGAGATAGCTTGGAGGTAAAGCATTTGCCTTGCATGCGGAAGGACGGTGATTTGAATTCCAGCATCCCATATGGTCCCCCAAGCCCACCAGGAGCAATTTCTGAGCATAGAGCCGGGAGGAACCCTGAGCACTGACAAGTGTGACCAAAAACCCAAAGGAAAAATAACAAAACAATGGCTACTTTAAATTAAAAAATAAAGCACAGCATTGCTGTGAGGAAGATGCCATTTCTTTTTCTTTTTTCATTTTGGTTTTTGGGTCACACCTGGCAGCGCTCAGGGATTACTCCTGGCTCTAATAAAGTTAAAAAAAATATGGGGGTGGTGCCGGAGAGATAGCATAGAGGTAAGGCATTTGCCTTTCATGCAGAAGAACGGTGGTTCGAATCCTGGCAACCCCTATGGTCCCCCGAGCCTGCCAGGAGCGATTTCTGAGTGCAAAGCCAGGAGTAACCCCTGAGCGCTGCTGGGTGTGACTCAAAAAAACAAAACAAAACAAACAAACAAAAAGAAATGTTAAATACGGGCTGGAGCGGTGGTGCAGTCGTTAGACATATGCCTTGCACATACTAACCTATCCCCAGTGTCCCATATGGTCCCCCAAGATAGGAGCAATTTCTGAGCACATAGCCAAGAGTAACCCCTGAGAATCACCAAGTGTGGCCCAAAAAGCAAAAAAATATTTTTTTTAAATAAATTATATTGTGCTTGCTAAGAGGGCAGTATTAGGAGGTAGATGGAAAACTGACGCAATGGTGAAAGGAAGGTACACTAGTGGAAGGATTGCTGTTAAAACATTGAAAGCCTGAAACAACTGTATTATGAACAAACAACTTAGTGAATCATTGTAGAATCAAATAATTAAAGATGGAGCTGGATGGAAGCGGATGCCATCCCAGGCCACGTGGCTCCGCAACCCCCATCCAGCTGGCGGGTCCCAGGCCCAGGTGAACGGCAGAATCAGACTCATCCAGAGACAGGCATCAGGAAGCATCAACTTTATTCATCCCTGTTCACCACATGTGTGTGGCCTATCTTATAACCTTTCAAGCATTGCTATTCTTAGCCCTGCATCTTAACTCCTTTCAGCCATCTTTCCTTTGGGCTCCATGCTGCCCAAAGACCAGAAGTGAGAGAGCCAGCCAAGCCAAAAGCCAAAAGGGCTAAGACCCAAAAGCCAGAGAGCCCAGCAGGGCAAAAGGAGGCCCGGATCCCCTGGGTCAAAGGCTTATCTACCTTTTCCAAGACCCCTCCCAGGAATGGGCGGGTAATGTGTTTGCTTTGCATGTAGATAATCCAGGTTGATCCCAGGTTTGATCTATCATCCCCCGAAGAAGCCAAGAGTGATCCCTGAGTGCAGAACCAGGAGTAAGCTCTGAACACTGCCAGCTATGTCCAAAAAACAAACAACAACAACAACAACATAATGTATTTGAGAGATGGAGCAAATACTATAAAATATGCCACCCCTACCGCACACACATAACCAAAATAGCTCTAAAAAACCAACTGTCAGACATGACCCCTAAACTAACAAAAATTTAACATTACTATAACCATATTACTTAACCTATAGTAAAACTTAAATAGTATATTTGTACCATATATTTTTATTTTCTCAAATTTTAACTGTACTATTTCTGAAGTTAAATTTTTCTTCTCTCTTTTTCGGTTTGGGGGGTGTCATACTTGGCCGTGTTCATGACTTAATCTTATCTCTGTGCTAAGGGATCACTCCAGAGGGGCTCAGATGACCAAATGCCAGAAATGAAATTCAGGCCAGTCACATGCAAAGCAAGTGCCTTATCCACTGTATTATCTCTCCAGGACCCCTCTTTTTTCCTTTCTATCTTACTCTTTTTTTTTTAATTTTTCAGAATTGTGGTTACAGAAATGGGTTCCAGTCATAGACTGTACACCACGCTTCACCAGTGCAACTTTTCAGCCACTAATGTCCCTCATTTCCCTTCTCCCACCCCTGCATGTCTTTAGGATAGGAATTGTACTTCTCTCACTATCATTGTCATGGTAGTTGTCAGAGCAGTTACCACTCCTTATGGTAAGATTCATATCAGGGCTGGTCCTCCTGGCCCTCATCTCTATTGTCTCTGGATATTATTACCATACTGCCTTTTATTTTTCTTATAGATCATAGATGAGTGAGAATATTTGATGTCTATCCTCCCTCTGACACATTTCACATAGCACAGTAATCTCCATGTCCATCTATGTATAGGAAAATTTCATGACTTCATTTTTCCTAACAGCTGCATAGTATTTCATTGTGTGGATTTACCATAGTATCTTTAGTCACTCATCTGTTTCCAAGTACCTGGAATAAAGACAGACTTTCAGGACAATGGAATAAATATGAGTATTCAGAGAATGACCTCCAGACATGCAATCAATTAATCTTTGATAAAGGGGCAAGAAACACAAAATGGAGCAAGAAAATCCTCGCTTGTTTCCAGATTTCCTTTTCTTGTTTCCAGATTCTGGCTATTATAAATAGTGCTGTGCTGAACATAGGAGTGGAGAGAGCATTTTTGTATAGTGTGTATTTGTTCCTAGGGTATATTCCTAAGAGTGGTATTGCTGGATAATTTATGGGATCTCAATTTCCAGGTTTTTTGAGGAACATTCAGATTGTTTTTCTGCAAGGCTGGACTAGACAGCATTCCCACTAGCAGTGAATGAGAATTCCTTTCTACCCACATCCACTCCAGCACCAGTTGTTCTTTTTCTTTGTGATGTGTGCTAGTGTCTGTGTTGTGAAATGATACCACATTGTTGTTTTTTGATTTGCATCTTCCTGATGTTTAGTGATGCTGAACATTTTTTTCATGTGCCTTTTGGCCATCTGTATTTATTTGAGTAAATGTCTGTTCATTTCTTCTCCCCATTTTTGATGGGATTATATTTTTTTTTCTTGAGTTCTGTCAGTACCTTGTGTATCTTGTATGTATATTAGCCCCTTATTGGATAGATATTGAGTGAATAGATTCTCTCATTCTGTGGGTAGCTTTTATCTCCTAGTTACTGTTTCCTCCTTTGAAGTGCAGAAGATTCTTAGTTTAATGTAGTCCCATTTGTTTATCTCTACTTTTATTTGCTTGGACAGTAGGGTTTCCTCCTTGAAGATGCCTTTAGTCTAAATTTTATGGAGTGTTTTGTCTATGTTTTTTTCTATATACCTTATAGGTTTGATATCAAGGTCTTTAATCCATTTTGATTTTACCTTTGTGCATGGAGTTAGATAGAAGTCTGAGTTCAGGGGGCCAGAGAGATAGCATGAAGGTAAGGCATTTGCCTTTCATGCAGGAGGTCATCGGTTCGAATCCCGGCGCCCCATATGGTCCCCCGTGCCTGCCAGGAGCAATTTCTGAGCCTGGAGCCAGGAATAACCCCTGAGCACTGCCGGGTGTGACCCAAAAACAAAAAAAAACAAACAAACAACAACAAAAAAGAAGTCTGAGTTCACTTTTTTGTATGTGGCTAACCAATTATCCCAACATAACTTGTTGAAAAGGCTTTCCTTGCTCCATTTTCCATTTTTTGCTCCTTTATCAAAGATTAATTGATTGTATGTCTGGGGGTCATTCTCTGAATACTCAAATCTATTCCACTGACCCGAGGATCTGTCTTTATTCTAATATCATGATGTTTTAATGGCTATTGCTTGTAGTATAATTTAAACTTGAGGAAAGTGATGCCTACCATCTTTTTCCCCTTACAGATTGCTTTACTATTCCTGGGAGTTAAGTATTCCAAATAAATTTCAGGAGTGTCTGATTCCTGCCTTTGAAGAATGTCTTGGGTATCTTTAGAGGGGTTGCATTAAATCTGTACAATGCTTTAGGCAATGTTGCCATTTTGTTTTTGTTTTGGGGCCACACTCGGCGGTGCTCAGGGGCTACTCCTGGCTCTGTGCTCAAAAATCGCTCCTGGCAGGCACGGGGGATCATATGGGTTGCTGGGATTTGAACCACCTTTGGTCCTTGGTGGTTGCAAGGCAAACACCCTACCGCTGTGCTGTATCTCTGGCCCAGGAATGTTGTCATTTTAATTATTTTAATCTTCCCAATCTATGAAAAAGGTATATGTCTTCATTTCCTTGTCTCCTCTTATTTCTTGAAGCAGTGTTCTGTAATTTTCTTTGTATGCATCTTTCACCTTTTTAGTTAAATTAACTCCAAGTTTTTTTTTTTTTTTTTTTTTTTTTGGTTTTTGGGCCACACCCTGTGACGCTCAGGGGTTACTCCTGGCTATGCGCTCAGAAGTTGCTCCTGGCTTCTTGGGGGACCATATGGGGCACCGGGGGATCGAACCGCGGTCCGTCCTAGGCTAGCGCAGGCAAGGCAGGCACCTTACCTCCAGCGCCACCGCCCGGCCCCCAAATTAACTCCAAGTTAAATTAACTTGTGGCATTGTTGTGAATGAGATTTTTATGTCTATTTCTTCTCTATCATTATTTGTATATAAAAATGCCATGGATATTTTTGCTTGTCTATTTTTAGCCTACTACATTGCTATACAAATCTATTGTTTCTAGAAGTTTTTGGTAGTCTTTAGACTTTTCTAAATATAGTATCATGTCATCTGCAAACAGTGATAGCTTGATTTCTTCCTTTCCTATATGGGTGTCCTTGATACTTTTTTCTTGCGTTATAGCTATGGCAAGTATTTCCAGAGTTGTGTAGAATAGGAGTGGTTAAAAGGAGCAGCCTTGTCTTGTGCCAAGTTTTAGAGAAAAGGCTTTTAGTTTTTCTCCACTGAGTATACTTGCCATGGGTTTGTGGTAAATGGCCTTGACCTACTGAGAAAAGTTCCTTTCATTTCCATCTTGTTCAGAGTTTTTATTATGAATGAGTGTTGGACCTTATCAAATGCTTTATATATCTATTATTATGATCACTATATTTTCCTTTTGTTGATATGGTTTATTACAGTAATTGACTTGTATATGTCAAACCTTGTATCTTTAGAATGAATCCTTGATCATGGTGTATGACCTTCTTGATGAGCTATTGGCTCCTATTTGCATGAAGAGCTGGGCTCAGGCTGCACCATTGGTGTGTAAACTGTTCCTGGTCCTATCTTGTAACTCATCCTGCTGAAAGTCTCCTGATCTATGTCATCCTTTGGCTTCTGCAGCTGTCGGAGTCACTCGAGTCATTGAACTCCAAGTCATCCCCAGAGAAGAAGGCAGGCACACTGCTGTTGCTGGTGTGTTCCTAGTGGTCACTTTCTACCACTTATTTTCACCATAGACTGTTGCTCACAACTGGTTTTGGTTTTTTCTTTCTTTCTTTTATTTTTTTAAGTTTTTGGGTCACACCCAGCGGTGCTCAGGGGTTACTCCTGGCTGTCTGCTCAGAAATAGCTCCTGGCAGGCACGGGGGACCATATGGGACACCGGGATTCGAACCAACCACCTTTGGTCCTGGATCGGCTGCTTGCAAGGCAAACGCCACTGTGCTATCTCTCCGGGCCCTGGTTTTGGCTTTTTAAAGATCTTAGGCTCTATGTCATTTCCTAATCTGTGACTGTTACATGCAGTTTTTTCAGACTCCAAAAGACTGCACTGCCAAATGAAATTGTGATCCAGAATTTACCCTCTTCTCACACTACCTCAAAAGACTTAGGGGCTATGTATACCTTCTTTGCATACTTTTTTTGTTTTTGTTTTTGGGTCACACCTGGCAGTGCTCAGGGGTTACTCCTGGCTTTATGCTTAGAAATCGCTCCTGGCAGGCTCAGAGGACCATATGAAATGCCACTGACTTTCTGCGTGCAAGGCAAACACTTTACCTCCATGCTATCTCTCTGTGCCCCCTTTTATACTTCTTAAGTGAATGTCTTCAACATGTGTATTATTTTTTGGGTGGGTGTCACACCCAGTAGCACTCAGGAGTTACTCCTGGCTCAGAAATCTCTTCTGGCAGGCTTGAGGGGACCATATGGAATGCAGGGGATCAAATCTGGGTCTGTCCTGGTTAGCCACGTGCAAGGCAAATGTCCTATGGCTGTGCTATCACTCTGGCCCAACATGTATATTCTTTATTGTTTATTACATTGTTATTACCGCTTTCCCCCTTCTCTTTAGATTTGCTAGTAAGAATTCTTAGAATTATATCTTATATATTATAGATAGTACCCTTGAAGTTTTGAGCTTTTGATAGGGATTGTTTGGTTTGTTATTATCTTCCCCTTAGGCCCCAATAGTATGCTATGGCACCGTTCCTTTAGCATGGGAGCATTAAAATAAGAAAATATGGGGCTGGAGCAATAGCACAATGGTAGAGTGTTTGCCTTGCACATGGCCAATCTAGGACGGACCTTGATTCAATCCCCCGGCATCCCATATGATTCCCTGAGCCAGAAGCAATTTTGAGCACATAGCCAGGAGTAACCCATGAACATCACAGGGTGTGACCCAAAAAGCAAAATAATAATAATAATAATAATAATAATAATATATATAAAATATATAAAGTGCCCCCCTTTACAGAGCCTCGCGCTCTCCTGGGAGGTGCGCCCCACTATTTGAGAAGCACTGGCCTAGGGAAATTGGAGATCGTCTAGAAATGAATGGAACTGCCATGGCACATACTTGTCCCAGGTTAGCTAACATGCTAACCTGACTATGGCTTGGAAGTAAGCAATGACTTGCTTTGAAGGCAGATTTTCTGGCCTTGCCACTTAATGTTTAGATGGAACTAGGAGACACATCAAAACATCCTGACTATGACATAGGATATGTGCTAACACCAATATCTCCAATTACTGAAAGTAAAATCACTGACAGTGAAAACTGTGATTGAAGAGAACCTTTCTTAAAACCTTGAAGAAAGAATTTGGGGTTAGACAAATTAGTGACCCTGGTCCCTGAAGTTAGTCTTTGGGCAAGATGCTTTGTGAGTAGGGATACCCTGTTTTTAGGCCAAAAGTATTTTTATTTCTATTTTTCCAACTTTTGCTGCACCTATGCAAAATATTGCCAACCCCTTTATCTTTTAGTTAGAGGAATCTTCCCTTTTCTTAGAACCATGGGGTGTAAATTACTTTGTTTTTCTATAAAGTCAATTAGGAAGAGAGATGTTGGTTTACTGGGTTCTATCCTATTCAGTTATCAATCTCCATCCTAGGGTGTGATCTGGTGTTTGGATTACTGGGTCCCTCCCTACTTAGTATTCATTCTCCACCCTAGGGTGTGGTCTGATTCTTGCTAATACAAGCTTGGGTTTTAGGAAGACAGTGCATTAATTTTCCTATATTCCTGCACTAAATGTCTTCCTTCGTAAGAACAGAAGGTTGTGTATTGGGATTCCTGAACCCATTCTTGCCCCGTTTCAGTGTGTGGATTATTTCCCATGTCGATCTTTGCTTTCAGACCTGTGTCTCTCCAGATACTGGTTTTGGAGCCTGAGGTTCCCTTTACACATATTTTGCTTTAAATATCTTAAAATTGATATTTATAAAATTGATTGATAAAAATTGATAAAATTGATATTGATTAAAATTGATAAAAAAAAGATATTTAGGGGCCGGGTGGTGGCGCTGGAGGTAAGGTGCCTGCCTTACCTGCGCTAACCTTGGACAGACCGCGGTTCGATCCCCCGGCGTCCCATATGGTCCCCCAAGCCAGGAGCGACTTCTGAGCGCATAGCCAGGAGTAACCTCTGAGCGTCACCGGGTGTGGCCCAAAAAAAACAAAAAAAAACAAAAAAAAAAAGATATTTAAATATCTTAAAATGTGAAGCCCTTGCAAGCGACAGACCCAGGTTCTGTCACCCCTGGCATCCCATATGGTTCCCCAAGCCCACCAGAGTGTTTCCCGAGTACAGAGCTCAAAGTAACCCCTAAGCACCACCAGTTGTCATCTAAAAAATTTAAAAAAAAAGACAAATAATATGGTAATATTGTTTTCCTGATGTAACTGGCTTCCAACCTTTTATTGAAGGGACATATCTGTGCGTGGGAGAACAAGCCAACCTAACCTAACATCTGCACTGCTAAAGCAAGAACCTTATTGGCTAAATTTACCAAAAGAGGTTTATGTATAGTTTTCCCATCTTGTCTTTTTTATGTCAATTGGAATTCTTAGCTCAAAACCTCACTGACATTTTATACATTAAATTATTTTAATATAGAATAATAAGCCAGTTTTTTTTTTATTGTCTACTGTACCGTAACTCTGGCCCCTCAGGTTTGTTTTTTCTTTTCTTTTCTTTCTTTCTTTTTTTTTTTTTTTTTTTTTTTGCTGAGCCAGAGCAGCAGCGCAAGCAGTAGGGAATTTGCCTTGCAAACACTATCCTAGGACGGACCATGATTAGATCTCCCAGCATCCCATATGGCCCCCCAAGCCAGGAGTGATTTCTGAGTGCATAGACAGGAGTAATACCTGAGCATCACCAGGTGTAGCCCAAAAACAAAAACAAACAAACAAAAAAAGGTGTTGCCTTTTTTAAAAATTTTATTTATTTCTTTTTTTAGGGTTTTCCCAAGTGAAGTGTTGCCCTCTAAACAATGAAATACTCGTATTTGGGTATTAGCATCAATGCTTTAAAAATTAGTATTCAGGGCCCGGAGAGATAGCACAGCGGCGTTTGCCTTGCAAGCAGCCAATCCAGGACCAAAGGTGGTTGGTTCGAATCCCGGTGTCCCATATGGTCCCCCGTGCCTGCCTGGAGCTATTTCTGAGCAGACAGCCACGAGTAACCCCTGAGCACTGCCGGGAGTGGCCCAAAAACCAAAAAAAAAAAAATTAGTATTCAATATTTGTGCTGGCTAAAGCAAAAGGAAGTAAACAAGAAGTCTGATGTCCCTAAGAAAAAGAGAAACCCCAAATTATCAACAGGAAGCAAATGGTATGTTCAATTTTAGAATAGCACCAAAATGCTGAGTAAAGGAAAGATTCATTTGCAAATGAATGAAAGGAAACTGCAGTCATTTCTGGAGTTGAAGTGGTTGAGCCTATAATATTTTTTCTCTCTCCTTTTCTTCTGTTTTTTTTTTTTTTTTTTTTTTTTTTTAGGCCACCTGTGGCTATACTCAGGGCTTACCCTTTTCTCTATGATCAGGGATCACTTCTGGCAATGACTCAGGGAACCATATAGAGCAATGGGGAGTAAACCTAGGGTGTTCAATGTGTATTCAAGGTAAATTCTCTACTCACTATATACTATTTCTTCTGCCCCTCTTCTTTCTCCTTTGTCATCCTTTCCTTCTTCCTTCCTTCCTTCCTTCCTTCCTTCCTTCCTTCCTTCCTTCCTTCCTTCCTTCCTTCCTTCCTTCCTTCCTTCCTTCCGTCCTTCCGTCCTTCCTTCCTTCCGTCCTTCCTTCCTTCCTTTTTCTCCCTCCCTCCCTTCCTTCTTCCTCCCCTCCCTTCCTCCCTCCCTCCCTCCTTCTCTCCTTCCCCCCACTGAGGATTGAACTGAGGGCCTCTACAGCTAAGCTTCAACCCTTGGCCTGAGCCCACAATAGTTGTTGGGTTTTTTATTTTGATTTTTGGGTTGCACCCAGCAACACTCAGGGGTTACTCCTGGCTCCATGCTCAGAAATCGCTCCTGGCAGAGACCATATGAAATGCCGGGATTCAAACCACTGTCTTTTTGCATACAAGGCAAATGCCCTACCTCCATGCTAGCTCTTTGGCTCGTGATTTTTTTTAATTTTTTTATTTAAACAACTTTATTATATACATGATTGTGTTTGGGTTTCAGTCATGTAAAGAACACCACCGATCACCAGTGCAACATTCCCATCACCAATGTCCCAAATCTCCCTCCTCACCACCACACCCCCTCCTGTATTCTAGACAGGCTTTCTATTTTCCTTGTACATTCTCATTATTAGGATAGTTCAAAACGTAGTTATTTCTCTAACAAAATTCATCCATGTTTGTGGTGAGCTTCATGAGGTAAACTGTAACTTCCAGCTCTTTTCTCTTTTGTGTCTGAAAGATATTATTGCAAGAATGTCTTTCATTTTTCTTAAACCCATAGATGAGTGAGACCATTTTGTGTCTTTCTCTCTCTCTCTCTCTCTGAATTATTTCACTCAGCATAATAGAGTCCATGTACATCCATTTATAGGAAAATTTCATGACTTCATCTCTCCTGACAGCTGCATAATATTCCATTGTGTATATGTACCACTGTTTGCTTAGCCATTCATCTGTTTAAGGGTATCTTGGCTATTTCCAGAGTCTTGCTATGGTAAATAGTGCAGCAACGAATATAGGGGTTTTTGTATTGTATTATTGTGTTCCTAGGGTATATTCCTAGGAGTGGTATAGCTGGGTTGTATGGGAGCGCATTTTACCATTTTGGGAGGTATCTCCGTATTGCTTTCCATAAAGGTTGAACTAGATGGCATTCCCACCAGCAGTTCCTTTCTCTCCACATCCCAGCCAACACTGCTTCTTCTCATTCCTTGTGATGTGTGCCATTCTCTGTGGTGTGAGGTGGTTCCTCATAGTTGTTTTGATTTGCATCTCTCTGATGAATTTGTGATGTGGAGCATTTTTTTCATGTCTTTTGGCCACTTGTATTTCTTCTTTGTCAAAGTGTCTGTCCATTTATTCTCCCCATTTTTTGATGGGATTAGATGGGTTTTTTTTTGTAAATGTCTGTCAATGCCTTGTGTATTTTGGAGTTTTACTATTCTTCTTTACTGAATTATTGTGAGATACGTAGTTACAAAGTTGTTGATAGTCAAATTCAGTTAAACAATATTTCAACACCCATCCATTCACCATTATAAATACCACTACCAATGTCCCCAGTTTCCCTTCTGCCCTCCTCCCTACCTGTCTCTATGGCAGATACTTTCCTCTTCTCTCTCTCTCTCTCTCTCTCTCTCTCTCTCTCTCTCTCTCTCCCCCCCCCACTGTGGTTTGCAATACTGTTACTGAGTGTGTCATGCATATCACTTTCCCTCCTTTCAGCACCCAGTTTTCCAACTATCAAAGTCATAATGGTGCCTTCTCTGTCCTAACTGCACTCCTGCTCTTTGTGCCAAGATTTCTACCATGTCCTTCTGAACCTCGTATCTATTGGCTTTGGGTATTATTCTCATACTATGGGATTTTTTGTATCTCATGTAATATCAAAGCTTCCTTCTTAGATGAAGTTCAAACTAGAAGAAACTAATGGGAATAAAAGCCAAATATAGACAGGAATTTATTTTTAAAAAGTAGTAAAACAACCGGCCCAGAGAGATAGCACAGCGGCGTTTGCCTTGCAAGCAGCCAATCCAGGACCAAAGGTGGTTGGTTTGAATCCCGGTGTCCCATATGGTCCCCCGTGCCTGCCAGGAGCTATTTCTGAGCAGACAGCCAGGAGGAACCCCTGAGCACCACCGGGTGTGGCCCAAAACAAAACAAACAAACAAACAGAAAAAAGTCGTAAAACAAAAAAAAGGAAGCAGATCAAAAGAGTAGTGATTGCAGTTCTCAGGAGTCAGAAATCATGTCTGTTTTTTTTTCAATAATTTTTATTGTGACCAAAATGAATTACAAATCTTTCACTGTAATATTTTAAGTACATAGTGATATTAAACCAGGGGAATTCCTACCACCAGTGTTGTCCTCCCTCCACCTGTTCCCAGCATGCATCCCATATTCCCTTCCTGTCCCCCCCCCCACAGCTGCTAATATAAGTGGTCTCCTTTGTGTCTAGCTTGTTGTAGATTTGGTATCAATTCTGTTGTCATTGGCTTTAGATTTGGTGTTTAAGTCTGATCATTTTTTTGTTTCTACTTAATGTTCATATGACTATTTGGTCTTGGTTCCATCCATTTCTTCCCCTCAATTTATGAGGCAAAACAAGATGATTCAGGTTATGTGGTTCTGTTCGAAAAGAAAAGAACAAAATAGAAAAAGCGAAAAAGGAAAAATAAAAGAAAGGAAAGGAAAAAATATAAACTATCAAACAAACAAAAATAAAAAGCAAACAAACAAAAAAACGGGAGAAATCCATCTAGAGGTTATAAATATCAATTTAAAAGAAGAAGAAAAAAGAAGAAAAACATGACAAAAAAGACAAAAAATACAAAGAAAGAAACAGAAAAACAAAAGATAAAACTACAACAAATCAAAGAAACAAACAAACAAAAAAAAAAACAGAGACTACAAGAAAGCACCACAGCAATTTTTTGTTTGTTTGTTTTGGTTTTGGGCCACACCCGGTGACACTCAGGGGTTACTCCTGGCTATGTGCTCAGAAATCGCTCCTGGCTCATTGGACCATATGGGATGCCGAATATCGAATCCAGGTCCGTCCTGGACAGCAGCGCAAGACAAACACCCTACCGCTGTGCTATTGCTCTGGCACCATCACAGCAATAAAGACAACTACTATACAATGATCACAAGCACGAAATAAATAGAGAAAAGAAAGAAAGAAAAGAAGAAGGAAGGAAGGAAGGAAGGAAGGAAGGAAGGAAGGAAGGAAGGAAGGAAGGAAGGAAGGAAGGAAGGAAGGAAGGAAGGAAGAAGAAGAAGAAGAAGGAAAGAAGAAAGAAAGAAAGAAAGAAAGAAAGAAAGAAAAGAAAGAAAGAAGAAAAGAAAGAAAGAAAAGAAAGAAAGAAAGAAAGAAAGAAAGAGAGAGAGAGAGAGAGAGAGAGAGGGAGGGAGGGAGGGAGGGAGGGAGGGAGGGAGGGAGGGAGGGAGGAAGGAAAGAAAGAAAGAAAGAAAGAAAGAAAGAAAGAAAGAAAAGAAAGAAAGAAAGAAAGAAAGAAGAAAGAAAGAAAGAAAGAAAGAAAGAAAGAAAGAAAGAAAAAAG
Organism: Suncus etruscus; assembly: GCF_024139225.1. Lineage (NCBI taxonomy): Eukaryota > Metazoa > Chordata > Mammalia > Eulipotyphla > Soricidae > Suncus > Suncus etruscus. The sequence goes on from NC_064848.1 coordinate 11,275,932, forward strand.
AAAGAAGAAAGAAAAATCAGTTCTCTAAAGAACAACATTTTAACTCTAAAGTTTTGAAACTAGAAGCTGCTTTTTCCATTGCTCCTTGTGAACAACAATAACAAAAAGCTTAAATTTGAACAATTGAAGCTGATCTTAACTGAATTCTATTAATAATTATTAAAGATGAACAAAAGAAATGAGAAGACAGCTTACAGAACTGGAGGACACACTTAACATGGTGGAGCCCAGGTTCCATCTCGAGCACTATATTGTGCTCTGATTATTTTGTTTTGGGGCCACACCCAGCAGTACTTAGACGTTACTCCTAGATCTATACTCAGGAATTACTCCTGGGGTAAGATTCAGGGTACTTTATGAGATATAGGGTCAGCCAGGTGCAAGGCAAACACCTTATCTATTGTACTGTCACTCCAGGACCCACGCCCAATATATATATATACATATATGTATATATGTATATATATTGGTGTTTGGGCCACACCCGGCAGCGCTCAGACGAGCTTAGAAATTGCTCCTGGCAGTCACAGGGGACCATATGGGACGCCGGGATTCGAACCAACCACCTTAGGTCCTGGATCAGCTGCTTGCAAGGCAAACATCACTGTGCTCTCTCTCCAGGCCCTACACAAATTTTTAAAATTTTATTAGTTGATTGGTTTCTGGGCTACACCTGGCCACGCCCAGGTGTTACACCTGGCTCTGCATCCAGAAATCGCCCCTGGCAGGCTGGGGGCCCATATGGGATGCTGGGAGTCAAACTGGGTCCCTCGGGTTGGCTGCATTCAAGGCAAATGCCATACCGCTTTTCTAACTCTCTGGACCCCTCACACTGATTCTTTCTTAGAACACTAGACTACAGATTAGTTCATAAAAGGCATTCTACATTACTGTGTCAGTGTTTTTGTTTTGTTTGGGACCACATCTGGTGATGTTCAGGGATTTCTTTTGGGTCTGCACTCAGGAATCACTCTTGGTGGGCCCAATGGCTTGTATGGGATGTGTGTGTGTGTTGCACAGGTGGCCTGGAGCAAAGGCAAGAACCCTCCTCACTGTACCATCACTCTGGCTCAACAGAGCTTTTTTTTTTGGTTTGGGGGCCACACCCAGAAGTTCACATATTTGTTTATTTTGGGGCCAAATCTGAGGCATTCAGAGCACTCCTAACGAGTTCAAGAATATATGGGATGCTGGGAATCAAATCCGGGTCAGCCACATGCAAAGCAAACATCCTACTCACTCTGGACCCTTAATTTTGTTTTTTTAAGCCACTCCCCAACCCCATGTGCTCAGGCTTGCTCTTGGTTCTGTGCTCAGAAATTGCTCATAGCAGGCATGGGAGCCTTATCACGGGATGCTGGGGACTGAATCCAGGTTGGCTGTGTACAAGGTAAGAGGACAATCTGCCTACCTGATGTACTATCACTTTGGTCCATCTTTGCTTATTTCTAAAAATATCTTTTTAGGTGCTTAGCTATACCCAGAAGAACTGAGGCTATTTCTGGCTCTGAGCTCAGAAGTGAGTCCCGACTATGCTCAGGACTATATATGACTATATATATGGTCCTGGGATGCAAACCAGGTCAGCAGGATGCAAGGTATATGCCATACACCCTCTCATATCTTCTGGGTCCTATTATTGTAAAATTATATTTATTTACTTTGGAATGGGGCCATACATACAGCTGATCAGTGGCTGGCCCAGAGAGTTCCTTTGGTGTTCATTCCGTCTGTTGCTTGTGCCGCCATGCTGACTGGGGCTTGTGCATCCAGTTGTGCTTGTTTGCACACTTAGAGTATTTGCTGAGGGCCACACACTGTAATTATAACATTTTGTATGCATGCTTATCAAGAGTCACACTCATTTCTGTGTGGTGTATGCAGACTTTTATTTGGGGTTTTTTGTCAGGTGCTCTTATTTAGCTAAAGATCAAACACTATTGTGATATTGTGGGTCCCACTCAGTGTATATGGTGGCAACAGGGTTCAACACTTGCAAGGCAAGTGCTTCCTGCCATTGAGTCAGTCCCTAGATCCTACACACACTTTGGAGTATCTTCCAAAACATCCTCTCTAATCAACTTGGTATAAAGGCAAAAATCAGGGTCAGAGAAATCAGCATTTGCCATGTGTGTTTGAGATTCATATATGTATAATCTCTAGAATGGAAAGAAATGAATAAGAACCATCACACTGAAATAACAAATATCACAGAAAAATTAGATTTAAAAAAATTCTAGAGGGGATCAAAGCGTTTGCACAGTGGGGAAGGCATTAGCCTTGCATCAAACCCAAGTCTGACTGATTCCCCAGCATCCCGAACCTGTCAGAAGTGATTTCTGAGTGCAAAATCAAGAGCAACACCTGAGTGCTTCCAGGTGAGGCCCAAAGACAAAAACAAAACAAAAAATTCTAAAAAAAATTATTTTGGAAGAAGCTAGGGACAGAAGAAGGGAACATATATATGTGATTATATATATATATATATATATATATATATATATATATATACACACACACATATTATTTCATCTCTTGAAAATGTAAATGTGTGAGAAACAACCCAGTGTCCAAAACAGATGACTGAACAAAGAAATTGTGGACTACTACTTATCTATAAGAAAAGTAAATATAATGCAACTTGCTGCCACATGAAATGATGTGGAGAGAAGTAACTACTGAGCAAAGTTAGTCAGGAGAGAAACAGATGCAGAATGATCTCCTTCATATGTAGGATATAAAGAAACATAGAAGGGGAATAACAACGGATTGAGAATGGGTCTTCAGTGGCTTGTGCATTCAGTTGTGGTTGTGTGTATGCAGTACCAGTATTTACTTGGGGCCACACGTTGTAATTTTAACAGTGGTGATGGGAGTGGAACAGGGTGAGGGCAGGCATTGGGACAATGGTAGAGAGAAGTGAATACTCTGGTGGAGGGTGCGGTACTAGAATGCTTTATGCAAATCCTTATCATTAACAATATTATAAATCATGATGGCTAAAATAAAATTGTTTAGTAAGAAAGAAAAAGCAAATGTGGTCCAGGGGAGATGGCACAGATCCTGCTCAGGTAGGAGTCCTGGGTGTGATCCCCGGCTGGTCTGCACGCTACCCTGAGCCAGGACTAACTTCACCAGCACTATTAGGCTCCCCAGCCCTGGCCAATCTACTGAGATGAGACAAGGTCCATATTGTTTATTTTGATATTGTTTATTTTACTCTCTCTACTTTTGGGAGATATAATGTGGACCTGAGTATAATTACTACAGGGGAAAAGCCTTCAATCAAAAGATTGAGGTTCAATATCCTTTTGTTTTGTTTGGGGAAGCACACCTGGGCTCAGAACTTATTCCTGGCTCTGTGCTCAGGGATCACTCCTGGAGATGCTTGGAGGACATGTGATTATCAGTAATCAAACCTGGATTAGCAACATGCAAGGAAAGCACCCTACTTGCTGTATGCCAACCCCTTACCATATTAAAAACAAACATACAACAATTCTATTGGTGTTAAATTTGGAGGACATTTTAATTTATATTTATGATTTTGGTCTCAACATAGTAAACAGAGCTTTTTTTTCAGTGTAATAAAATAAACAAAGAATTGCTATATTAAATAAACAGGATTCTTAAAAGAACTGTGAGGAGCTAGGGAATTAACTGCAGGACTGGACCACATGTCTAAGGCTCATCTGATCCCTGGGGACAGCCCTGATAAATCTTAGCTCCATTGGGTCTGAGCATTAAACTGTCCAGCCCACACAACTGGCTGAGTATCTCTGGGAATAGCCCTAGATTTTTGACACATTTGGGAGGCCTTTCACTGTAAAACACAAATTAGGGACCCTGAAGACTTACATAGTGAATAGTAGTGGGAGAAAATCAAGTAAATATTCCATTAATGTTTTTATTCCGTACATATTAGCAATTAGTATAATAGGACTGATTTTAAACCTGCCAAGAATTTCTTTAGGAAAAAAAATACAAATGATCTTTGGCGGTTAGGGGGCTGGGCCACACTGTGGTGTGCTCACTTGACCATATGTAGTTACAGTGTTATACCCAATCAACTCAACTGTGTGCAAGGCAAGCCTAACTCATTATGCAATCTCCCTAGTCCCCAGAGTGACTTTAATGAGCAAAGTATACAATCCTTACTTCTTTCCTTAAGGGAGAAAAGTTAGATGGCACACATGAGCATGGCCTGTGTTAATTTACCAATGAATCTGACAAGGTATCTAAACAGTGCCAGCAACGTTACTACCATGCACGTATTTTCACTTGAACATAAATTTAGCCTGGACTCTCCTAACCCTCTTCCCCCTCTGATGCTGGGGAACTCAACACCTTACACAGGCAAGTACACAAAGGCAAGTGCTTCTACTCTATTTTCCTTCCTCACTTCTTCTGTGTCATTTGAGTGCTACTAAACACCTTGAACCTCACACCTTCTGCCTTTTGTCCCCACAGAATTCGAGGATCCCCTGAAAATACCAGATTCCTATAAGGGCAAAGGGCACCTGCAGAGGGAAGCTAAAGCTCTAAGTATTCCTTTGCTCATTCCTGTTTTGCATCCACAGAAGACGGGCGATAGGAAATCAGCTGGGGTTCTCTATCGCCCCCTGGTGGTTACAGAGAACACAGCCGTTTCAAGCCATCTGGCCTAGTGCTGGGTGGAGATTGGGTGGAGATGGCTGCCCGTTTAGAACAGACTGCAGGCCTCAATCTGACCAGTCATGAATTTGAGGTCTTAGAGACCCTCAGAAAAAACACGGCTTTCAGTGGTCTAGTGGCCCCACATCACTAATCACATCATTGAAGATCTTGAGGTGGCCACACTGGGTTTTTGGGTTTTCTTGGGATTATAAAGATAATGTTTGCAATGGCAATAAATAAAAGCATAAAGCGTTACTTTACTGCTGTAATGTTTTCATGATGCTCAGTGAGCACAATTCCTGCTCCTTCCTGCCCAACATGAAACCGGCAGGGGCAGCAGGCAGGGCTCAGTGAACCACTTTCTCCCAGAGGAGACCCATAGGCAGTGCAAGCCCATTTCCTAGTGCAAACGCCTAAGGCTTTCTTTTAAGGGCTGAAAAGAGGTTCAAGGTGGAGTGTGTCAATGCCCAGGCTTTGGAGAGCTGATCAGGCCTCTGGGAAGACAAATCTGGCATGAACATCCATCACAGTGCCACTACACTGTATTCAGTAATGTTTAAATGTGTATTATGATGGAAAGGAAAATAAATCTCCAAGTAGAAAAGTTCTTGGGGCATGTTTGCATGTGAAAGAAGTGCTACTGTGTGGCAAGGCTGGCTCAGAGCCTAGCCATCACCCAGACCTCCTAGGAGCCCCAATGTGTCTCCTACACAGACATCTTGAGAGCATGAGTGACTTCTTCACATGAAGGAAGGGGCCCATGTCTAAGTGCTGTGTTGGAGAGTGGAAGAGAAGTCCTGGGAGCCAAAGGTCAGGCAGGGCAATTCCCATCCCAAAGCCACTCAGGCATTATTTTCTCTCAGGGCCTGGGAAGGCAAATACTTCTCCATGTGGGGAGTCGGGGAGACAGAGGTGTTCCAAAGCAGTGCCCGGGGGGGCTACTCCTTGCAATTCTTAGTCAACTGAGCCAGAATCAAAGGCCTGAGCCTGGCCTGGGGAGGCACTGCTGCTTAGGTCTCTGTACAGAGCCACAAAGATACCCCTAAGGTACTTAGGGTCGCCAGAGGCAAATCCAGCTATGCTTGGGGGGTGGGGTGGGCTGGGGGTTTCTCATGAGTCACTAGCATACTCAGAAGCCACCAGCACTACACCTGGCAACAAAGGGGGGTAGGGTCCATATGCTAGAGAGAAGCAACTTCAGTTAATGGGAGCTGGCATCCTAACTCCTGTCCTCTCTCCCTAGACTTCACATCAAATTCTTTAGAAACAAGAGAGCCACACTGGTGATAGAAAACTATCACATTCCTCTTTATTGGGCGCTGGAACCTGCACCAGCCTGCTTTCTTGACATGGGTGCAAGGGCACTGAGCTCCGAGCCCTAGCCAGGATGTAGCTTCACACCTGCACTCTGAGGGCCATCACCCTCTCAGGGCCTGCTGCCGGCTCAGCTATTCTCAAACTCCTGTTCACAGTAGCCTACGCTGAGGGGCTGGGCCTGGACACCTCGCCTGTAAGAGGAAATGAAAAAACCAGTGAGATGAGTCATTAAGCGGGGACCAAGCCCAACAGCTTCTTTGCCCCTCACCCACACTCCCTCTTTCTTGACACTTTCCTTCCCCCTTTAGGAAGACCCAACTACTCCCTCTCCCTGCACCCAGTGACAAAAGTCTTTTTGTTTTGTTTTGTTTTGTTTTGTTTTTGGGTCATACCCGGCTGTGCTCAGGGGTTACTCCTGGCTGTATGCTCAGAAATTGCCCTTGGCAGGCAGAGGGGACTATATGGGATGCCGGGATTTGAACCATCGACCTTCTGCATGAAAGGTAAACGTCTTACCTCCATGCTATCTCTCTGGCCCCCGACAAAAGTAAATTTTAAAAAATTGTTATGGGAGGGACTGAAGCAATAGCATAGTAGTAGGGCATTTGCCGTGTATGCAGCCAACCCTGGATGGACTCTGGTTCGCTTCCCCGGCATCCCATATGGTCCCCCAAGCCTGCCAGGAATGACTTCTGAGTGCAGAGCTAGGAGTAGCCCCTGAGCACCACTGAAGTATGATCCAAACACCATTATGTACCAGAGGCAATATATTCACTCTCAGCAGAGTTTCTTGCTTGAGAAGGGCCCAAACATTGGCAAGAAGCAGATTTCTCCACAGGCCTCTAGAATTCTTATACAAAACCCATTTCTCACCACTACGCCCAGATTCTGATAACCAGTTCCTCCTAAAGGGGATCAGTGTGATGCCTTTTGTGATTCTGGGCATTGTGAGTGTGGTGGCCTGAGGGCAGGCAGAAAATTGTTTTTTCCTTTTGTGGTTTTGGGGTCACAGCCTATGGCACTCGGGTTATTTCTGGCTCTATGCTCAGAAATTACTATTGGCAGACTTGGGGAGACCATATGGGATGCTGGGGATTGAATCCGGGGACTGAATCCGGGTTGACTGCGTGCAAGGTAAATGCCCCACCTGTTGTGCTATCACTCATGCCCCTAGGCAGGAAACCCTTAATCTCTTGAATCATCTGAATACCCATGCACCCTGGCAGTTGGGGCTTTGGCCAGTCAGTGGCTACGTCAGGGCAGGCCCAGCTCATTAGGGCACAGTTGCTAGCGTAACCCATCAGAGCAAAGCCATGGTCCAGATGTAGAATCTGGGCAGGGTCCTCTCGCAGGTGGGGAGAAAATAATCACTTCAGAGAGTTGTGCCCACAGTGCCAGCTGTCACTGTTAGTCGCAGCCCTTGGGAAGACCCCCTCACCCAATCTGCGTACACACCTCAGCAGCTCACAGCGGAATTCTGACAGGCGGGTAAAAGCAAAGTCCAGGTCAGTCACCAGCTCGTTGCTCCACAGTCTCTCGGCAATAGCCCCTGCCCTGGGCCTGAAGCAAAGTGGGGATGGACCAGGTTGGGTCTTTAAGGGTGCCACACACCCCTAAGAACCATCTCTTGGCACTTCAGATTCACTCAGAACTCATCTTAGAAACCTTGGGGGAAGAGGCCAAGTCCTTCTTTAGAGTAGCAGCCTGACTGGTGGGTGCCTCTCCATTGTCACCCAAAAGTACATGTGAGCAATAGACAGGGCAGGGTTATAGCACAGGCCTTACACATAGTCAACCCCAGTCTGGTCCTCCGAGGATATATGTGGTCCTGGGGACATAAACAATGTGGAGATGCTGCCAGTTTGGCAGGGGGCACACAGGATGTGGCCTGTGATTCCTTCCTGCTTTTCCTGAATGGATGTGCAAGGGAGTCAAGAGGGTGCCCTGATTTACAGCAGTGAAACCAAGATGTTCAGCACAGCCAGGTGAGGCTGCTTAGGACAGGGCACAGGGGAGGCAGATTAGAGGATGTCAGAGCAGGAAGGTCTGCCATGCAGGCCTCACTGTGTCTGCCTGTGGAATGGGAATAACCAACCATACCTCCACACCCACATCTGAGGGGATGCCTGAAACTCTGCCTAGAGCCTGTAGGCCCAAGCTCACTCTCCTGTTACTGGCTATTTGGGAGTGATCAGGGAAGCATGTGGCCCCCCAATCCTCCCTCCGTATCCTCACCAGAGCCTGGGCTCCAGGTTTGTGCTGTCCACGTACTCCCCCCACATACAGGCCTCTCCGCCGATCACCAGGGACTTCTGCTCCGGGGTACCTGAGGGGACATGAGCAGGAGCAGGTGGTGGGATGCCATGAGGGCACCCTTGCACCCATGTCCCCTCAGGAAGGGTGTATAGATGACATGACATGAGACTGTAGCCACCCTGCACCCCAGCCTCTCGGGCTAGCCAAGGAGCACCTACTTCACCTTCAAATGCCAGGGGCTCCACCAGGTAGGCATCCTGCCAGTCAGGTCCGTAAGTGATGCGGTTCAGGTACCAGGGTGCAGACAGCAGAGCTCGAAAGCCAGCCTCTGTAATAAGCTTCATCTCCTTCAGGTAGGGAACTGGTAACTCTTCTCGCCACACCTGGACGATGGTGTTGGACCGGATCTGTGGTGAAAGATCCCAGGGAAGCAATGACACAAATTTAGGAGTCCTGTCATTATGTACACAGCCCACACTATGGAGCAAACAGAAAAGCATCTCCCCAAAGACACTGAACAATGGAGTTCCTAGCCAAAATCCCAGGCCAAGAAGAAGCCCACAAGACCTTAAGAGAGCTGCCCGCTGCCCTTAATCCTGGACTTACATGGCTTTTGCTCCAGAGAAGAAACAAGCTAAAAGCTCAGGGAGCCAAGCAATAGGACCCAGGAGGCTCCAGAGGGGCTGCTAGGGCCAAGAGCTCATCCAGTGGGTTCGGGACATGAGCCAACTTCCTACAGAAGCCCTGTCTGTGTCTGGCAGGCAGCAGGACCCTTCTCACTTGATCAACAATGCAGAAGAGGGTGGACTGGCTTCCAGGCACAGGAGGCCCTAATCTAGGACTCCAGAAGGACAATCCACATCATCATGTCCATCTTAAGACCCCTGGGGAACCCAGCAGCACTGAGCACCCATGGATCTGCAGTGAGAAGATACACAGAAGCCCTGATATCAAGCTGAGGGCTCTGGTCTCTCCACGCCCTGTGGGGACATGAAAAAGAGAGGCCCCCGAGAGCGGCTACCAGCTCACCTTTACTCTATTGTCAAACACCTCCTGCCACACCACATAGCCCTTGCCATAGGCAGAGACAATGTCCAATAGTCTGGAAAGAAAAGGGAGATCCTGAGCCAGCAGCACCTTCCCAGTTGGGAACTAATCACTCTGGACTCTGCAGAAAGCAAAGGACAAAAGACACCTGCCGCCTGCATTCAGGAGCCTGCACGCGAGCCCCGTGGAAATCCCCAAGAACATGTCCCAGAAAACTTCCTTCCTCACATCTGGATGTAGAAGGATTCCAGCTGCTTATAGTCAGTGCCAAAGCCTTTTTCCTTCATAAATTCTTGGATTTTGGGGTTGGATTTCCTGTATCCGAAGAGAAAAAGAAAATGAATCTTATCAATGTCCTCCAAATGCAAAAAAGCTTAAGGATAGTGACCGGGATGCTCATAACTTCCTTTTTTTCTTCATTTTTATGGTGGTGGTGAAAAAGCCAGGAGGGGATGGTGCCACACCTAGTGGTGTTCAGAACTTGCTCCTGGCTTTGCACTTAAGGATCATTTCTAGAGGGGCTCAGGGAACTGTATGGGAAGCAGGGAGCAAACTGGTTTAGCCACAGGCCAAGCATGTGCCTTAACCCCTGTACCTCTCTCTTGGTTCCATCACTCTCTTTCACTAAACAGCCAATTGGCTGAGGACCTCAAAAGACACAATTTGGTAGTTGTGCCTGAGCAAGGCTCTTTAAGAGGCTCTGGCAGAGGCTGAGAGAGAGCAATGTGGGCCTTAGGAGGCTGAAGACTAGGGTTCACCCAAATGTCTCAAGCCCCACACTACAGCTCTGGACCATTGTGTCCTGGATTCCCTCCACTCAAGTCAAGCCACACTATGCTTCTCTTCAGCTACTGAGCCTGTATTCCAGCTGCATCTAAGTGTATCTATGTTGCTTTAGCCCAACCACGTCAACATTTTGTTCCCATTTCTTCCTTGCATTTTTCTCCCTCCTCTATCAAATAGTAGGGCTTACACTTGCTAGTGCTCAGACTCAGGGATTGCTCCTGGAGAGTCGAAGGGAACCATAATGCAATGCCAGGGAAAGAACCAGGGTTACCTGTGCGCAAGGTAAGTGCTGGAACCCCTGTACTATCTTTCTGGTTTCTATAGAAATCTATCAAGTACAAAACAGGAGGTAAATGGCAAAATTCAACAGGGTCTGTCTGCAGGTGAAAAGCACCCTACTGGTGAGGTAAACTTTCTTCACTGTAAGAGTCTCAGTAGGGCAGGATGGTAAGTTCAAAGGGCATATACCGAGGCTGGAGCGATAGCACAGCGGTAAGGCATTTGCCTTGATTGCAACCAACACAGGACGGATGGCGGTTTGAATCCCGGCATCCCATATGGTCCCCCGAGCCTGCCAGGGGCAATTTCTGAGCACAGAGCCAGGCGTAACCCCTGAGCATAGGTGGGTGTGACCTCCCCCCCCCAAAAAAGGGGGCACATACCAACAGGTGAAATCAACCTCATCTCCTCCAAGGTGGATGTAGAAATCTGGGAAGATAGAGCTGATTTCCAGGAAGAAAGTATTCATGAATTCAAAAGTACTGTTGAGGATGGGATTCACAGGTCCATAGGACCCAGAGGGCTGCGACCCAGAGTAGCACGGAGTCAACAATCCAGGGGCACCTGAGTCAAAAGAGAATGCCACATAAACATCAAAAGAACCCTTGCTCCTTAGTCAGACACAGGACACTGGATGACACAGCGAGGTGTTCATGTTCAAACACACATGTTCTTGCATACACATACCCAGACACAGGCTACAGTTAATATGTAGTAAGCCAAAAAATGCAACACAGCCACAAATGGAGAGCTAACGGGAGTCACCTCACCTCTCCCTGCCTCACCCCCTCCAACTGTCTCTAGGCAGAAGGACAGAAACTAGTGACCTTGCCAAACCTGCGTAAACTTTCTTTTGTTCACAGGTAAGCCCTTGAGGGAACTAATTAGACAAAGTTACCTAAGGGGCAGAAGCAACAAACGGCTCAAAGGACCAGAGTACACGTTTTGTGTGCCGGTGACCCAGGTTCTACCCCAGGCTTTGCACAGTCCTGCATCACTACCCAGAATGAACTTTTAGTACAGCTGGTTGTACTAAAAAAGAAAAAAAAAAAAAAAAAAAAAAGAAGAAGAAGAAGAAGATATTTGGGGCAAAAAAAAAATTGGCCATACTTTGAAAGTAAGTTGTGGCCTCCTTTGCTCAGATTAAATTTTGCCTATCTGAACTTCCCCAGTAGAAGCAGCTGATGAAAAACAGGGAGCAAGGTCTGGGGATCTCACATCTAAGAATAGAAGAACTGAGCCCTAAAGCCCCACTAAGGGGCTGGAGTGATTGCACAGCAATAGGGTGTTTGCCTTGCATGCAGGCAACACAGGATGGACCCCAATTCGATTCCCAGCATCCCATGTGATCTCAAGCCTGCCAGGAGTAACCCAAGCACCGCCAGGCATGACTCCCCCCACACAAAACAAATAAAGCCCCACTAAGGTGACATGTTCATATTCCCTCAACCCACGGATAGTATCCATACCTGGTCCCCAGGAAAGTGTGTGGCCAGGAGTGTCAAATTCCGCCAACACACGGATCCCCCGCAGCCGTGCGTACTCAATCACCTCTTTTATGTCCTGTGCTGTGTAGATGTGTGTGACGGGGTTGAAGGCCCCCTGAAAAAATACAGGGAACTCTTCAAGATCTCATGTCCAGATTCAATCATATTGACTGCTGGTCAGAGTGGCAAAATGCCAGGGAAACCAACCAGGGCAGTGACTATGCCCAGCTGATGGAAAAGAAATCCGCAAAACAAGAGACCAGGAAAGAAAATCTACCAAATGGCTCAGAGAAAGCCTGGAATTGGGTGTTCAGACTCCAAATTCAGTGTGGGAGGGCGGGGGTGAGGGTGGGGGTGGAGGGAACTACATCCCCGGATTCTTATTCAGGGCGATACCAGGCCCTACCTTCTTGGTGAGCTCTGGGAAAGTGAAGCTGTCGTAGGGGAAGGAAGGGTCATCTACCAGGTGCCAGTGGAACACGTTGAACTTGTTGTATGCCATGACGTCCTGTGGGGCAGCACACACTGGGAACCTGCACAGTCTCTGCTGGTAGCCTCTTCTGCATCCCCACCCCCCACAACCAGATTTTAGGGCAGTGTTTATGGGCATCTCTCTCCAAACTGCCCCTCAGGAGAGCCTGACCTGCAGAGCAGACGGCTCTGCAGAAATATCTGCAGACATTTATTTTCTCAGGGTACAGCCCCACCCAGCCCCATCACCTCATTCTGTGAAGACTCTAGCCACTCTGCAAAGACATCAACAGCGTGGTATCTGGTATTGAGACTTAATCACATACCACAGCCCCAAAGCCCTTAAGATTAATACTTTCTCCTGCCCCTGGTTTGGTGCTGTCCAACCTGCATGGATCCAAATGGTGAGGGTGTGGAGCTTTAGGAGCCTTCCAAGCAATCAACCTCAGAGGCCCCAGCCGGACTGGACAGGCCAGTATCCAAGAAGACCACTCCCCCTTAGGATGGGAACCTGCACACTAAGGCTTCTGATTATGTCTTTTCTCCACCTTGTCCTACCATAAACCAAAATTAACTCTCCATGGTCAAAGAAGCAAGATCACCTTCATTAGCTTAAAATAAGCCTTGATATCAGTCTCCAACAGCCAGGGAACCTATTTTATTTTATTTTATTTTTACATTTTTCGGTTGGTTTTTGAGCCACATCCAGTTGTGCTCAGGAGTTTATTTCTAGCTCTACACTACTCAGAAATCGATCCTGGCAGGCTTGGGAGACCATACAGGTTGCTGGGGATTGAACCCAGGTCCATCCCGGGTAGACCACGTGCAAGGCAAATGCCCTACCACTGTGCTATTGCTCCAGCCCCTAGGGAACCCATTTTAAATAATCTTGGCACTGTTCCGCTTAGAGCAAGTAATCTACACTCCCCCGCCTAAGGAGCTCAGAAAATAATAGGCATCACTTCAGTTCCAATGGGAAATGGTGCTTGGCCTACCTTACTCCAATACCCAGGACCCTAAAAAAACTAAGGCAGCGTTAGGCCTCGGGTACCAGTGTGTCCAGAATGGTTGGCAGAGGCAGATAATGGCGAGACGTGTCCAACAACAAGCCCCGGTGAGGAAAGCGGGGGTAGTCCTCAATCTCTGTCTTGTTGATGAAGTACTATGGGGACCAAACAAGGAGCAAAACTGACCAGAGGGGAAATGAGAAAAAGTGTCAAAGGATTCCCAAGAGCCCATCTGTGACTGGACCCTGGGTGCCCATATCTCCCACATGACCATACGCAAGAGTCCCAGCTGGCCTAACACAATTCCCTCCCCCGCCCCTGCCCTCCGCCCCCCACTAGCAAAGTCTGCACTGTCACTCACTGGTCGTGCTGACTTCCTGCATCACAGCTGTGGGCCCCAGAGCTTTGCTAAATAATTACTCAGGGGAACTGAATTACAGCAATTCTAGAAAATGAAGTACCAACCCAGTGTCCACCCATCTCTTTGTACCCTCCGGTGGGGGGCCAGCCCCAGCCACCATAAATAAAGTGACCTTTGTGCAAGATGTTACTCACCGTGCCCTCGGATCCTCTCCAAATGAGCTGACTAAAAGTCTCCAGGCCTGCGAGGAAATGGAGATGTAGAGGGGAGACTTAGTGTGCGGGGGTGGGGTGGAAGGGACTGGGGGGTTGGGGGGGTAGAGGAATCCACTGGAGTGCCTAGGGCAGCAAAGCCTGCTGTGTGGGCACCCAACAAGAGTGCACGAAGAGTTAGCTGATGACTCTGGACACTCAGGAGAAAGGATGGTTAGTGAAACTCTTACTTGGGGAAGAGTCAGGTTAGAAAGGGTTTGAGGGCCTCCTCCTGGCTACAAAAAGTGCCCTAATTCCCCTAAGCACTCAGAGAAATACCCAGGCTGAGCTGAAGGTTTGTAGAGACAGAAACAGGCCAAGCCTGCCTGAAGTTTTCCCCAGGGAACAACCCACAGGAGCTGAGGGAGCCGAGAAAACAGTGCAAAAGTGTCACAAGCTTGATTCTTGAAGAAGTGTGAGTCCTGGGGCCAGAGATAGCATGGAGGTAAGGCATTCGCCTTTCATGCAGAAGGTCATTGGTTCAAATCCCGGCATCCCATATGGTCCCCCGAGCCTGCCAGGAGCAATTTCTGAGCATGGAGCCAGGAGTAACCCCTGAGCACTGATGGGTGTGACCCAAAAAACAAAAGAAAAGTGTGAGTCCTCAGCTGGATCTAGAAAACAATCAAGATATCTCCATTTTCTCTTTAGCTTGAACAGAGGCCCAGGATCCTATGGCCAATCCTCTAAGATGGCACCTGATGTGAGGGCAGGTGTGTGGAGCAGAGCCTGACATCTTGTCAGCAGCTGGGACATCACCCCAGAAACCCCAGTAGGCCTATGAATGACTCTGTGCCCCAAAGTTTCAGAATACAAGGTTACTTGAGGCCCAAGTGCCATTTGACACCTAGTTGGGGCAGAGAACTAGGAACAGGCTTTGACTTCTTTCCACTCTAGAGGAGGCCATGAAATCTAGGGAATAGGGATCCCAGATATTCTCCTACTACAATATGACCAAGCACTATCACCAACACACAAGGTAACATGGGAGGAGTTAGCCTGTAGTTTATCATAGAAATAGAGGAGGAATAGGGCTAGAGATAGTAAAGTGGGTGCGGCTTTTGCCTCACTTGTGGGTGACCCAGATTTGATTCCTGACATCTAATCCTGAGCCTGTCAGGAGAGATTTCTGAGTACAGAGCCAGGAATGGGACCCCTGAGCACTGACAGATGTTGCCCAAAACAAAAAGGACTAACAAGCAAACAAACAAAACCCAAAAAAAGTCTGGAGCCAGAGCCATAGTACAGCAGATAGGGTGCTTGCCTTGCATGCAGCAGATTCAAGTTCAACCCCTGGCACCCCATATGGTCCCCGCTAAGCCGTGTCAGGAATGAGCCCTGAACACTGCTGGGATGTGGCCTAAATACACATAAGTGTATAGATAAAAAGAAAATAAAAACAAAACTCCAAAGCAAGCGATAACTCAATGGAATGAGCACATGCTGGCACACTGGCCTGGTCCCCTAAAAAATGCTGAGAGTGATCATCAAGGACTGCCAGGTGTGACCCAGATTCCCCCAAAAATAAACCTTCCCCATTATGTGTATTACATACATGACAGCTACAGGGACCTGTTGCCATGTGAGGCCATCCTTGGCTGTCTACTCCTCCTGAGGAAAGAGGATCAGCCTGTAGGTGTCCTGCTAGACCCCCATGGCAGCCCCAATGCTGCTGCTGCAGCACTAAGACAAAATACAATCGCTGTGAGGTAGAATTTGCCTGAGATGGGGCCACATGCCTGCTGGTTGCCACAGGAAAAATGTCCTAAAGTGGGGCTTACTGAGTCCCATCCTTAATATATCTCCCACCATTTCCCTCTTGTTACCTCGGAGAGCTCCCCACACTGTATCTGCTAAGAGGAAAGTCTGCTCATCATTTATGGTCAGCGTGTCTGAAATGAGAGAAATGATCCCATCAGGGAGGCTAACTCGCAGATGAAAGACCTTATGAGGTCTGTCTACGTAAGCCCTGGAAACACCCTCCTCCGTAAGAAAAAACGCATTGGGCATTGGTGATTCAGTGGTAGAATTCTCACCTGCCGTAAAAAAAAACACCCCTAGAGGGTGGGGCAGGATGGTCAGATTTGGGGCCAGTGAGCAGCATCCATGTAGGATGAGGATGGACACCCTAGGGCTCTGGGGACACACTCAGGTTGGAGTAGGGGCCCCCACTCAGAAGCACCTGCACACTGGGGCCACAGCAACCCCAATGAAGGCAGGAAACATGGAGGGACTAACAGCTAAACTTCAGCTCAGTACAAACACTCCCCCTCTCCTAATGTCAGATCTCAGAGAAAAATTCACAGGAATCACACCCTGTCTGGGAAGCAAGTACCATCCTGTGGGACCATAAACAGTTCTACAGAGCCAGCCGGCAGACACTGGGCAGAAGGGATGGGCACAAGCTCCTTATAGGGCTCTCAGTTCCAGGAGAGTCCCTCAGTCCCACGGTCCAAAAGCCTCCAGGCATGGTCTTCCAGGGTGACTACTCCAGATGAGGGGTCACCTTTTAAAACAGGGTACAAGCAAATACTTACAATTCTCCAATGACTTCAAAGTCGGAAGTTTTTCACATGAACGCGAAACCACAAAGAGAGTTAATGAGTTCTTCTCTGTGACGTTGCTTTTTCCTGCAAGGACAAGAGACTCAGCAGGGTGAAACTGTTGCCACAGCAGCAGGCTCTGTAGAGGGCAAGAAACCTGGGCTAAGGATGGCCAGGAGAACCTGGCGTTTCTCCTGGAACAGGCACCGTCTGTGTCAACCTGGGTTGCATGTCTGCCTTGGCTGCCTGGCCCCTTGTGAGGCACGAGCAGCCTTGAGCATTTTCAGACCACAACAGCTGCTTGTAAACCAAAGAAATGTGATCACAGACCATACAGTGGTCAAGTGATTTACAGATTGGGTAACTGGTTGGGTTTTAATGCCCCTGGAATGTACACTATTATCAACCAAGCACACTGCTTAGTCCTAACATTGTTAAAGAAGGTTTTCTTAACAGTTTTGCTTTACAGGGGCTGGAGTGATAGCATAGCAGGTAGGTTGTTTGCCTTGCAAGTGGCCAACCCAGGTTCAATCCCCAAAATCCCATATCCGACTCTGGCAGGAGTAATTTCTGAGTGCTGAGCCAGGAGTAACCCCTGAGCGGTACCAGGTGTGGCTCACCCCCCCCAAAAAAAAACCCACAAAAAACTATAACCTGAGTGCTTATAAAGTTGCAATTAATGGCAGAATTTCCTAATTGAAGTAATTAACAATGAGCTGTGATTAGTGCTTAATTCTACCAGAGGCCAGCATTTTTCCAGATCGTTCACTTGTATTACATCTAATGAAGTTTTTATGAACAGACTGACTCATGGCCTTATGGAGAGAAGTGCAAAGTCTTTGCACAAACAGTCCCGATTGGACCTTTCACATATCTCCTTGCCACACCCCCTCGACCCACGCACATGTTACTATCTGTGAGTTTTGATTGGTTCTGAAGATGGCAGGAAGCCAACCTCCAGCACCTATGAAGAGTAAAGGGTGGGAGGTAAAGTTAGTGTCAGAACAGAGACTGCTCACTTTCTCTCACTACTTTACTCCCTTTGAAATCAGCTTTACCACTAAGCTGGAGCTCAGGGACAGGGGACCTGGGGGATAACAGCACCAGCAGTCTCCTCCATGAGAGCATATCAGGAGATTTTAACAAGTTCCCAAGGTGATATCCATCTCCATGGAAAACGGATGTTCCCTTTAACAGGTAACAGAACATAGTTACAAGCACTCCAGGTCTGACTCAAAATAGAGCTATAGCCCCAGGCAAAAGATCAAAACCACTCTAGGAATCCTAATGCTGGTGGCTACCAGGAGAGCAGAGCCAGGAATTCCTGTTCATCTGGGACAGTGTCCTGGGAGAACCATCTCCTTGATCCTATAATCCCAGAGCATCAGGTCAGGGAGGTGGGAGATTGCTTACTGACCCCAAGGGAAGGCATTCCTTCTTCCTCTAAGCTTATACTAAGAGGAAAGATTCGATACTACACTCGGCTCCTCCCTGCAAGGTCATGAATTCAACAACACCCACTACTGGCCGGGGGAACCAAGGCTGAGCACCTTGGGGCCAAGAACCTTAAGCAATGTCACTGTGTGAAGCACAATAAAAGAAACAAAAAGTAGAAGGACTTACACTTGGTATGGTGAATCAGGACTGAAGAGGGAAAGCAAACCAGGTTTCTAATACAATGTCTTCGTCTTAAAGCACATCACAGAAAGCACCTTCTCATAAGCTGTGCTCATACCACTCCTAACCTGACCTCCCTTGTGTGACTCTGCTGAGGACCCATAAAGGGTGGAGAAAGTTTCCAGTCCAGTGGACTGAACTCCTGGATGATGCACACCAGCTCTAAATTTAGCACCTCTGGATGAGCAGAAGAAAAGCACCCTCTTTCATTTCAAAAAAAAATTATGGGTTGGGCAGCAAAGTCGGTTTTTTTTTTTTTTTATCTAATCAACAATAAAATAAATGACAACTGTCCCTTTTAATAGGCTAAGAAACTGACAACCTGACCCAACAAGAAACTACCTGTAAGGGTGAAAGCCACAAAAGAAGAAAGGGGCTGAAGAGAGAGTGCAGCAGGAAAGGCATTTGTCTTGAACACTGCTGATCTGTTTGATCTCTGGCACTGCACTACCAGGAGTAATCCCTGAAATAAGGATCCCTGAGGATTGCCAGGTATGACTCCAGAAAACAAACAAACAAACAAAAAAAAAAGGGAAAAAAGAACTAAAGAGATGGCTCAGTGGCAGTGAACAGGTCTTTTTGCATGTTGTGAGGCCCTGGTAAAAGGTCTTTTTATTGTTGTTGGTTTTGGACCACACCCAGTGGTGCTCAGAGGTTACTCTTGGCCCTGTGCTCAGAAAACACTAGTGGCAGGCTCAGGGGACCATATGGAATGCCAGGAATCAAACCTGGGTTGGACATGTACAAAGGCAAGCACCCTACCTGCTGTGCTATTGCTTTGGCCCCATCCCTGAAAGAAGTTAACAACTGACCAAAAATCTGAAATCCTGTTTGGAGAAAATGAAGTAAAGTGGAAGCTGCTCCCTAAAGGGTCTCCCCACCCCATTTTCATATATTGTTGTACTGTGAATACCAATTACTTCCTTCTTTCCTTGGCAACCTCCTTCAAAGATTACTGTAAAGATAATCATTACTACCCCAGCTTCCGAAAAGTCTGAAATATAGATGAAACACAAAAACAAAGACAGCAGTCAGGAGGAAAGGGAAATAGGTCGAGCACATGCTTTGCATGTCAGAGGCAGGGACTGATTATTGATACTGATGGTCTTCTCAGTACCACTGGGACCTCTGACCACCAGAGGGAATGTACAAAAATATTAATAAAGTTTAATACTTCAGGGGCCGGGAAGGTGGCACTAGAGGTAAGGTGTCTGCCTTGCAAGCGCTAGCATAGGATAAACTGCGACTCTATCCCCCGGCGTCCCATATGGTCCCCCAAGCCAGGGGCGATTTCTGAGCACATAGCCAGGAGTAACCCCTGAGCGTCAAACGGGTGTGGCCCCCCCAAAAAAGTTTAATACTTCAAAGAAAAATTAAGAAATAGCAGTAGGTGCTTGAAAACCAGGCAATTTGCCTACAGAAACATAACTGAACCAGCAATTTATGACTATTCTCTGGCTGAATCCTGAAAATAATTATGTTATAGAGTATAGACCATGAATTCTATAACATAGATTTTCTAGCAACATAGCCAAGACAGGAGGAGTAACAATAGCTGAAGAAGGGGGCTGCAGAGATAGCATGGAGGTAAGACGTTTGCCTTTCATGCAGAAGGTCATTGGTTCGAATCCCAGCATCCCATATGGTCCCCCGAGCATGAGTGATTTCTGAGCATGGAGCCAGGAGTAACCCCTGAGCGCTGATGGGTGTGACCCAAAAACCAAAAAAAAAAAAAAAAAAAAAAGTTGAAGAAAGTAAGACTTTAATTTCTTCAGGAACGAGGCCCAGTCTATTCAGACAGGATCATGTACTTCCTGAGGTTAGTACCAGTGCAGAAATAGGGTCTGAGCCCAAGCTACTGGGAAGACTCAAACAAGAAAAAAAAAAAGTATGTTCCAAAGAGCTTCTGAACAAGCATGATCTCTTCATTTTTAAAAATCTTGGGTTGCGAACAGAGAAATAAATCAAATGTCTAGAGCACATGCTTTGTATCAGGGGTCTTCAGTTAGACAACCAGTACTGCAGGATCACCAAGCACTGTGTCAGAAACAACCTAAGAACCACAAAGTGTGAATCTGAAATTAAAAACAAACACAAGGGTTGTAAGAACAAATCACAGGCCAAACCAATCCATTCCCTGTGATTCCAAATGGAACACAATGATCTTGCCCTCAGTAAAATAGCTTCCTTCCATCAATGAACTTCTCCTGCTGCATCCCTCCATTTTTCACATCCCCCTGCACAAGAAGAATAGAATTCTACCACACTCTCTTCCCTCTCTTCCTGCCTAATCCCCATTCTCTTTGCTTTTAAAACAACAAGCTGAGGGTTAAGAGATAGTACAGCAGGTGGGGCACTTGTTCTGCACATGGCCAACTCAAGATCAATCCCTTGCATCCCGTATATGGTGGGCCTTTTGAGACTTGCCAGGAATGATCCCTGAGTGCAGAACCAGGAGTAAATCCTGAGCACTGTCAGGTGTGGTCCCCAAACAGAAAACAAACAACCCCTTCAAAATAAAACCCCAATAAACTTAAAAGGATCACTCTTCCGTAGGAGTAAGCCTAGTCTTTGGAAAAAATTGAAAGGTTAAAAGACACACAGACTCAAGTTTACCTAGAATGGTACCTAGAATGGAGAGACATAACTACCTTTTTTTTTTTATTCTCCAGCCAAGCTACTTGATGTTATAGGTTTCCCTCCTTGATCCTTTTACATCTAGAAAATACAGAACAGTATTTCCAGCACATCTCTCAGCAGAGGAAAGAGTGCCATCCGCTGGGGCCAGAGGACAGTAAGATCCTCCTTTCCCCACAACAGCAGACTAATATTCCAGATTCAAAACCTGAAAGGAAGCGGACTCAAAAAGAAACCTGAAGGGGCCGGAGAGATAGAATGGAGGTAAGGCATCTGCCTTGCATGCAGAAGGTAGGTAGTTCAAATCCCAGCATCCCATATGGACCCCCAGCCTCCCAGGAGCAATTCCTGAGCGTGGAGCCAGGAATTCCTGAGCACTGCCAGGTGTGACCCAAAAACCAAAAAAAAAAAAAAAAAAAAAGAATCTTCCTTCCAGGGCTGGAGAGATAGCACAGGGATAAGGCATTTGCCTTAGGCGCAGAAGGGCAGTGGTTCAAATTCCATAAGGTCCCCGGGCCTGCCTGGAGCAATTTCTGAGCATAAAGCTAGGAGTAACCCCTGAGCGCTGCCGGGTGTGACCCAAAGACAGAAAAAAAAAAAAAAAAAAAGAATCTTCCTTCCACTCAAGAATAAAGAGGAATGGAAGGGGGTGGGGAATATTCTGGCATCCTAAATGACTACAGAAATGTGTACAAGAACATCAAAACAGAACTGACATTTATAATAATAGCTAAATAGTGTGGTTTCGATCAATGTTTTTCAGGAAAATCAAAGAAGAATGAAATTGGGTGATACAATCAGATTTAGGCACTTGATTGAGAATTTGCTTTTTATCAGCCCCATCAAGCCCCAAAAGTGACTTTCGATGGAAGCCATCTCAAATGCTCTGATCGGGCCGGGAAGGTGGCGCTAGAGGTAAGGTGTCTGTCTGCCTTGCAAGCACTAGCGTAGGACAGGCTGCGGTTTGATCCCAGGCGTCCCATATGGTCCCCCCAGGCCAGGGGCGATTTCTGAGCACATAGCCAGGAGTAACCCCTGAGCGTCAAACGGGTGTGGCCCAAAAACCAAAAAAAAAAAATCAAATGCTCTGATCATAGATTTGTAAAGAGGATGTATAAATTCCACTAAATAAACTTAATGTTTATTATTTATTTATTTTGGTTTTTGGGCCACACCCAGCACTGTACAGGGAGTACTCCTAGCTCTATGCCCAGAAATTGCTCCTGGCAGGCTCAGGGGATCATGTGTGATGCTAGGAATCGAACCTGGATCCATCCAGGGTCAGCCACGTGCAAGGCAAAAGCCCTACGCTGTGTTATAGCTATGGCCCCACTAAGTAAACTTAACAACATTCAACACACATGCTGTCCAGGGATGGAAACAACTCTCAATGACAAAAAGAGTAAATACTGAACAATGCACAGACTATTTAGCAATTAATAGGGCCAAAGCTAACACTTGAAAACAAATTGAAAATGGAATTGAACCTCAATATTAGATTTATTTTTCAGAAAAGGAAAGTGGAATTTCACAGATTTCCAGGATCAGATAAAAACCAAAAGTTGGACTGCATCAAAAGAAAGACTGGCCTGAAAAAACAAAAAAAAAAACAAAAAAAAAACCACCCTGGGACTGGAGAGAGAGCACAGCGGTAGGATGTTTGCCTTGCACGCAGCTGATCCAGGACAGATGGTGGTTCAAATCCCAGGCTCCCATATGGTCCCACGTGCCTTCCAGGAGCGAATTCTGAACACAGAGCCAGGAGTAACCCCTGAGCACTGTCGGGTGTGACCCAAAAAACAAACAAACAAAAATACACCCTAAAACCAAATGCAAAAAAGCCTATGAATGATATTTAAACTTGCATTTTTAAATTTTACTCTTTTTGTTACTGTTATTATTTTTGGCTTGTTTGTTTCTTGGTCTACACCCAGCAGTGCTTTGAACATGCTCCAGGCTCTGAGCTCAAGGATTACTCCTGGTAGGGCTTTTGGAACCATAAGTGATGTCAGGGATTAAACCTAGGTCAGCTTTGTGCAAGGCATGCACCCTGCCTGCTGTCTATTACTTTGGCCCTTAACCCGCTTTCATTACCAAAATCATCCCCACAGAAAAATTCTGGTTTGGACCTTTATGATGCATTTCTTTCTGATGTGTTTTTGCAGAAGCAGGTCTATATCTGGATTCTGAAGGTCTTCCCAGGAAATTAGGTTCCAGAGAGCTGGCTATTTGAAAAAACAAAAGAGAAGGTAGTTACTTGAATGTTATATCTTTGGTAATGTTCATTAAACTAGTTTTCTTTTTTGAGGGTGGGGGGATCATATCTGGCTCTCTGTCAAGGATCATTCCTTGACTCAGGGGGCCATATGGGATACCAGGGAATCAAATACTGACTGGTCTCATGAAAGGCAAGTGCCCTACCAACTGTACTGTCATTCCAGTTCTCTTTTTTTGTTTGGCACTCAGGATTATTCCTGATTCTGTGCTCAGGCATCATTCCTGACAGTGCTCAATGTAGGTACCATATGGGATTCTGAGGACTGAAGCCAGATCAGACACTTGCAAGGCAAACCCCTCTCTGCTGTGCTATAGCTCCAGCACCATAGTTTTCATTTCTTGTTTGTTTGTTTGTTTTTTGGGTCCACCTGGCAGCGCTCAGGAGTCACTCCTGGCTCTATACTCAGAAATCACTTCTGGCAGGCAGGGAAATTATATGGGATGCCGGGGTTCGAACCACCGAGCTTATGCATGCAAGGCAAACGCCTTACCTCCATGCTATCTCTCCGGCCCCATAGATTCTTAAGGAATAAGAATCCCCAGCTTTGTAAATAAGGCAAATTCGTTAACAAAGTTATAAATCGAAGTAAACATTAGATAAACATCTTGAGTTTCTTCATATACTTTAATTCAAATAATTAAATATTATTAAGAGTTTACAACAGGCCCTATTTATGGATCTGTTTATTTTATAATACATTGTCTCCTTATTTCCATATTTTGCTGACTGTACAGAAAAGTTTAGGACTACCAAAAGTTTCTGGGTTTTTGGAAGGCCATACCCAATTGCACTCAGGGATTACATCTGATTCCGTGCTCAAATTATCACTCCTCGCAATGTTTAAGGGACTTCCTTAAAAACGAATATACATGAGAGAGAGACAGAGACAGAGACAGCCAGAGACAGAGAGAGACAGAGACAGAGAGAGACAGAGACAGAGAGAGCAGTGGGTAGGACGCTTGCCTTGCATGAGGCTGACCTGAATTCCTGATTTCCGATCCTTAGTATTTTATACTATCGATCTGGCCCCTAATCACCATATTTTATTGTTTGGGGGTCAGGACTCGATCACTCCAAGTAGTGCTCAGGGGAACTTAAGTGGTGCTAAGGATCAAATCTGGATCAATAGCTGCATTCCAATTTTTTGTGTGTCTGCTCAAGTCTTTATTCTTTCCTGAAATATCTCCAGTACGGTTCTGGATAGTGTTATCTACCTACCACCTTTCTCCATGTGACTTCAAAATTCATTTCCTGAGGCCAGAGCGATAGCCAGCGGGTAGGGCGTTTGCTTTGCATCAAGCAGACCCGGGTAATTCTTAAGTGGTCCAAACCCCAAACCCCAGCTGGGACATAAACAAACTTCACTTCCTACTGAAAAGTTTTTTCATTTCTCTTCCATGGGCAATTTCCGTGGGTGACATTTTTATACGTCTTAAGTTAGTAGTAGTTTGGGGTGTCTGCTGAGGTCTGCGTAACTTAGGCCTTGTGCCTCTTGACCAGGGGGAGAGGGATTGACTTAGAGGCCCTATCTTGAGGGAATTGATGGCTGTCCTGATTGAAGTGGAGTCATGTAGGTGGCATTTTTTAAAATAAATATGTGGATTACAAATCATTCACAATAAAATCTTAGATCGATAGTGACATTGAATCAGGGGCATCCCCACCACCAAGGTTGTCCTCCCTCTGGCCCCTCCATCCCATTCCCAGTATGCATCCTATATCCCCCTCCTTGACCACCCAGGTTGCTAGTATAAGTGGGGTCCCCCTCTAGAGTGCCTAACTTGTTGTAGACTGGGTATGGATCCTGTTGTCGCTGGCTTTGGATTTGGTCCCTAAGTCTGGTTTTAATTTCTGCTCAATGTTCATACGACTGTTTGGTCTTGATGCAAGTTTGATGAAATGCAAGAGGATGGAGAAGGGGACCAAGGCGCACCATCCTATATCCCCCTCCTTGACCACCCAGGTTGCTAGTATAAGTGGGGTCCCCCTCTAGAGTGCCTAGCTTGTTGTAGACTGGGTATCGATCCTGTAGTCGCTGGCTTTGGATTTGGTCCCTAAGTCTGGTTTTAATTTCTGCTCAATGTTCATACGACTGTTTGGTCTTGATGCAAGTTTGATGACATGCAAGAGGATGGAGAAGGGGACCAAGGCGCACCAGCTGGCCTCGGATGTCAGGTCACTGCTAAATTAAAATGACATTTCGCCCCTGGGGGGGGGGGGGATGAAGAGGAAGCAGAGAGCGAAGCAGGGCGGAGGCAGCGGGCAGCGCTCCAAGCAGCGGCTCTGGCCCAAGGGAGACGCCAGGAGCCCCGGCCGGCCTCACCTGGGCGGCGCTCAGGCCTGGAAGTGAAGAGCAGCTCGCCGTAGCGCCGGAAAGCCTCGTCCAGCACCGAGCAGCCCGGCTGCGCGCCCGACTGCACATGATACTTGAAGCGGAAGCGGTGCGGGGACACCGTGTAGTGGAAGTCGGTGGTCTGGATGTACTGGGGCCAGGGCCACAGGGCCGGGACCGGCCAAGCGAGCGCTGCCGCCAGCAGCAGCGACCACCAGAGCTCGGAGGTTGCCATGGCCAGCACGTCTCCCGCGGCCCGCCGGTCGCGTCACGTGACCCCGAGTCAGGTGGGGGCTCGCTCACGTGACAACCGGCGCGTCACGTGACCCGCGCGGCACGCCCCCCCCAGGGGCCGCGAGGGGCGGGGGAGACGTCGAAGGAGGAAGGGAGAGAGGGAGGGACGGAGGGAGCTAAGGTTCCAGCGCTGGCTTGCAGCACTTAAATAGATTTAATATTTATCAGTATTATATATTTGTATATTTAATATTCAAATCTATAAATATTTAAATATATTTAAGATGTAACTATATCAAATATTTATAAGAATTAAAGTACACTGCATACTATGTTTTATAGAAATATATTCGTGCAATATATTTATATGCTATTGATATGCCTGTATTTATAGAATATATAAATATTTGCTATATTTATATATCTATGTGCATATAAAATATAATTTATAGGCATCCATTGCTACATTATGAATTTATATTATATATTTGTGAATGCTTGATATTTTTACAGCCCATGTCAATATTCATCTATAATGTAGTCAAAATATTATTTATATGCATATATTTATATAATATGTTTTATATATTTATATATTTATGTGCATACTATATATGAAATATATCATATGATTTATATGCAAATATTGCTATATTATTCATATTCATATTTGTGAATGCTTGACATTTTTCATATGCTACAGCACATGCTAACATTAATATATGATAATACATTCGATGTATTTATTATGTGATATGATATATAGACATGTGGATTTATATAGTATTTATTGCATATATTTATATAATATATAAATATATATGATTTATATGCATATATTGCTATATTATATTTAGAGATTTGTGCATGCTTGATATTTTTCATATGATACAGCACATGTTAATATTAATATGATAAAATATTAATCTATGATAATATATTCTGTATATTAATTATGTGATATAATATACGTGCTATTATGTTATATTATATTCTCACACCCACAAAGGCGCCAATGTTGACGAGCCAGCGCAGAGTAGAAGGGAAAGTTGCCAGATTGGGGGCTGTGTAGGCGCAATCCTGAAACTGGGATGAGGGCAGGGAAGCTGGCAGCCCCTGTGCCAAGAACCTCCAGAAACCGGGAACTGGAAGATTCATATAGTGCCGGGAAAAGCTCTAGGCCCAGGGGAACCAGCTGGTCTGGCTCTGCGGGAGAGGAAATCACGGGGTCATAAAAATGTGATCTCCTGATGATGACTAGCAGGGAAGGCATATTTTTAGAGCAAGTTCCAGGCGTTGGTTTTTCTGCCTCTGCCTGAGCTCTGTTGGTGGTTGATCATAATTTCCTAACTGCCTAGGTTCCCTCCTTGTTGACAAAGCTCCACAGAACGGAGTCTGTAGGTGCTGCCAGCGGTAATAAGATGCGGTGCTCAGACTTTGGGAGCAAGATGATGAATGGCCAGCAATAAAAATATAATTGGATCGATTTAAAGAGCAAGACTTTGTAGAGAAGGCCAGGGAGAATTTTTGGCAATAGCCTTTGGTACTAAACACAACAATGATGACATATAGGGTTCAAAAAGGTAACATAGGAAGTTCAAAATACAGGCCATCTTTTCACAAAGAGTTGTAGAAATTGTATGCTGAGTAATTGGATGGGTCCCATCAAGAATGGTCAATGTGTAGAAATAGTCCAAATGGTAAGGACAAATGAGTGGATAAAGAAATTGTGGTGTATATATATATACATATCCACAATGGGTTACTATTATTTGACTTTTAGAAATCTTGCATTTTTTTTAAACAACATGAATGGAATTAGAAGGTTATATTAAGGGAAATAAGAGGGAGAGAAATACCAGATGAATACGTCTGTGATATATACAGTAAGAAGGCATAGGAATAGACAGTTTACCATGATATCAAGCCTCTGGACTTTGATCACAGAACTAAGGTTATGGGTGTGTATGGAGAGAGTTTGTTGTTGGGGATGGAAGAAGTGCACAGAGTTGCGGGGGGACTTTGACACTTTGGTGGTGGAGGTTCTGTGACTTTATATACCAACCACATTTCTATTAAAACTACTGTAATCAGGGCCGGGCGGTGGCGCTAAAGGTAAGGTGACTGCCTTGCCTGCGCTAGCCTTGGACGGACAGCGGTTCGATCCCCCGGTGTCCCATATGGTCCCCCAAGCCAGGAGCGACTTCTGAGCACATAGCCAGGAGTAACCCCTGAGCGTCAAACGGGTGTGGCCCAAAAACCAAAAAAATAAAATAAAATAAAATAAAAAAAATTTTAAAAACTACTGTAATCAGAGTTGTGTAGAGCCACTGTTGGGAGTGCCATACACCAAGCACTTTCCCTTCCCCAATAATGAAGCT
Organism: Suncus etruscus; assembly: GCF_024139225.1. Lineage (NCBI taxonomy): Eukaryota > Metazoa > Chordata > Mammalia > Eulipotyphla > Soricidae > Suncus > Suncus etruscus. The sequence continues at coordinate 11,303,932 of NC_064848.1, forward strand.
CCTTTTCCACAGGATCAACAATTTGGGGAGAGATCAGAGAAGATTCAAATGTGTGAGCAGTAGGTAAAAGTAGAGTTTCAGGATAGCATTAATAAGACACCCTTTATGCAAAACTCATCTTGTACTAGGGGAAAAGAGTTTTTAAGTTGCAATTATGGAACTGGACCTGGAGGAAAAAAAAACTACATTTGCTAATTAAAATACTGAAGGTATTTTGCTGAGAGACTATTCCAAGAATATTGCTCTAATTCTAACTCTCTGGCCAGTATTTCAATTGTAAGAATCATTAAGTATTTTCAGTCTTGCTAAAAGATGGCATAATAATGTATAATAGTTGGTTGCTTTCTTCATTTTTCCTGTTATTAAATACAGCTTTGCTAAATAAATAAGACATGGATTAATTTCCATATATACTAATTCTAATGAAATTTGTTTACTTGTTAGAAAAATAATTCACAGGGGCCGGAGCGATAGCACAGTGGTAGGGTGTTTGCCTTGCACATGGCCAATCCGGGACAGACCTAGGTTCAATCCCCGGCATATCATGTGGTCCCCGAGCCTGCCAAGAGCGATTTCTGAATGCAGATCCAGGAGTAAAAAAATCAAAAGCAAAAATAAAATAAAATAAAGTTTGTTTAAAAAAAAAAACTAATGCCCACCACTGTCTCCCTCCTCCTCCACCCCCTGCCTGTATTTGAGACAGGCATTCTAGTTCTCTCACTCACTACTGTTATCATGATAGTTGTTGGTGTAGTTTATTTCTCTAACTGTACCCATCAATATTTGTGTTAAGCTTTATATCATGGTGGAAAAGACTTTTTTTTGTGTGTGTGGTTTTTGGGTCACACCCAGCAGTGCTCAGGGGTTTTTCCTGGCTCCGTGCTCAGAAATTGCTCCTGGCAGGCACGGGGGACCATATGGGACGCCGGGATTCGAACCAATGACCTGCATGAAAGATAAACGCCTTACCTCCATGCTATCTCTCCGGCCCCGACTTTTTCTTTTCTTCCCTTTCTTCCTTCTTTCCTTTCTCTCACTTTTCCTTTCTTTTCCCTTTTCCCTTTTTCCTTCCTTCCTTCCTTCCTTCCTTCCTTCCTTCCTTCCTTCCTTCCTTCCTTCCTTCCTTCCTTCCTTTCTTCCTTCCTCTCCCTTCCTCCCTTCCATCCCTCCCTCTCCCTTCCTCCCTTCCATCCCTCCCCTCCCTTCCTCCCTTCCATCCCTCCCCTCCCTTCCTCCCTCCCTCCCTTTAGGAGGGAGACAGGTGGGGCATTTGTGATAGGAAGATTGCACTGATTAAGGGGGGAGTGTTCTTTTTTATGACTGTAATCCAACTACAAACATGTTTATAATCATGATGCTTAAATAAATATATTATTAATAAAAATAATTTACTAAACAAAAAAGTCTTTTCCAGAAAAAAAATTTTTAAAGAAGAGCTATAATTGGCTGTGCTCAGAGAGCCATGCTATATCAGAGATCAAATTTGGGACCTCAAACATAGTAGGTATGTGCCCTATCATTTGTGTATTCTCCACAACCTTGCTTCTTTTATTTTAACCTGTATAATTTGCTTTTATTCTCACAAGAATGCTGTGGGGAAGGGATGTTTGATCAAAGATTCTTACTCACTTTAAGCTTCTCTCTAAATCATATAATCTCATGGGAAAATATCATAAATTCTATTCTGGGATAGACCAATATTTCAGGCTTCAATGTTAGAATAGTGTGTGTTGTTTTCAGATATTAAATTCAAGGAGTAATCATGCAAGGCGAGTGCCCTAATACTGATTGCATCCTTAGTCTAGGAATGTTAGAAATTTCAATTTCTTTTTCAAAGGCAAGATCACAAAGATAGGACTGTTGTGTAGTATTTAGGTCTATGATTAAGAATTCATTTTGAGGGCCCAGAGAGATAGCACAGTGGCGTTTGACTTGCAAGCAGCCGATCCAGGACCAAAAGTGGTTGGTTCAAATCCTGGTGTCCCATATGGTCCCCCGTGCCTTCCAGGAGCTATTTCTGAGCAGACAGGCAGGAGTAACCCCTGAGCACCGCTGGGTGTGACCCAAAGACCAAAAAAAAAATTCATTTTGCTTAAAATATTTTTTGGTGGGGCCGAGAGATAGCATGGAGGTAAGGCATTTGCCTTGCATGCAGAAAGATGGTGGTTCGAAACCCAGCATCCCATATGGTCCCCCGAGCCTGCCAGGAGCGTTTTCTGAGCATAGAGCCAGGAGTAACCCCTGAGCACTGCCAGGTGTGACCCAAAATCAAATATATATTTGGTTTTAGGCATCTGGATTTATTTTGGACCTCATTGTTGGGTTTTTTTTGGTTTAGTTTGTTTTGGGGGTAGGAGCACAATTGGCTTACCCCTGGTTCTGCATTCAGGGATCACTCATGATGGGGTTTGGGGGACCAATAATTAAACCTGGATCAGCCACATACAAGGCAAGTACCCTATCTGCTCTATTTCTCCAGCCTCTGACCTGATATTTTATTTGTTTATTTGTTTGTTTTGGGGTCACACCTGGCAGTATTCAGGGACTACTCCTGGCTCTATGCTCAGAAATTGCCCCCCCAGCAAGCTCAGGGGACCATATAGGATGCTGGGATTCGAACCACCATCCTTCAGCATGCAAGACCTTATCTCTATGCTATCTCACCGGCCCCAGAAATGACCTTTTTAATTTTTGGGGACTGTATATAGTTCCTAGGATTTGAGGAAGGGTCAGGAGAGTTCTAGGCAAATGCCTTAACCTCTGTACTATCTCCCTATCCATACTCTTGCCTCATTTATGTCTTGAAACTTGACAGTGATAAGTATTCAAGCTTGAACAAACTTACAGGAAGAATCTGAAATCCCATTAAGTGAGATGGACTTTAATAAATCTTTTGCCAAGTAAGTCCTCTACCGAAAACCATTTAGACCTTATTTTCAGTGCCTCAGAGATTTCCTGTTTGGCCACAGAAGATATCACCCAGCCTCAACTTGTCTATTCTCCTGCCTGGATGTTGGTGTCTTATTTTCTTTCTTTGACAAATAGCCAGGATATAACCTCCAAGAACCCAAAATTCCTCTCTTTGTCCTTTCTTTGGCCATCCATAAACTTTTGGTTTCAGAAATGTCAAATACAAAAAAAAACATGTCAAATACAGGGGCCAGAGGGATAGCATAGAAGTAAGGCATTTGCCTTGCATGCAGAAGAATGGTGGTTTGAATCCCAGCATCCCATATGATCCCCCGAGCCTGCCAGGAGCGATTTCTGAGTGTAGATCCAGGTGTGACCCAAAAACAAACAAACAAAAAAGTTAGATACACATGGCTGTGATATAGAATTATTTTAATGTGAGTTTTCATGAATGTGAGTCAATTTCTAATAGTAAGACATAGTTAAGTGGCTGGAGAGATAGTACAGTGGGTAGGAGACTTGCCTGGCATGCTGCTGACCTGAGTTCAATCTTCAGCATTTCATACGGCTCTCCTGAGCCCACCAAGAGTAATTTTTGGGTGCAAAACCAGGACTATCCCTTCCTATGTGGCCACAAAACAAAATAAAACTAGAACATAGTTAAAATGTCTTCTTGAGGGGCTAGAGCAATCATATAGTGGGGAGGGCATTTGCCTTGCACATAGCCATCACAGGTTCAATCCCTGGCATCCCATATGTTCCTGTAAGCACTGCAGAATTAATTCCTGAGCATTGAGTCAGGAGTAACTCCGGAGAACCACCGGGTGTGCTCTTCTCAAACTGCTCTCCCAAAGATATTTTTTCTGCAGTGCCCTTTTCACCTTTCTCTGGTATTCTTGTGGATGTTTTCTTATTTGGGGATCTATTACTCCTTTTCAAAAAAAAAAAGGATTAAAAAAAGTAACCTGAGAAGAGGTGATTCAATATCAGGCAGAAGCAGCTTGAGCATAAGGTCTGTTAAGCAGAAGGAATGACTTCAAAGTAGTAATTCCCTAGTCACTCCCAGAGAATTTTAATTCATTTAAGATTTGTGGTAAGGCCCTGACTAGTGTATTACATGGCTATAAGTGTCCTTAGCTTGTCTCTCTTCAGGAACCTGCCAGGGTCTTAGTCATACAAAGTAGTTGGCCAGAATTTGGTGGTTGAAGATTTTGTTCCTGGCTTCATATCATTCTAAATAAAGATCAAGCATCCAAAAATTTCACAGAGAATAAACAAAGCTCTAATAAATAATAAACACTGGGAGAAATCAAATCAACATATGCCATGTGGAACGTATATCTGAAAACGTTCATACATGGTTATAAACTTGGTTTGAAAGTATGTGACAATAACAAAATTACCCCTGTGACTCCCTCCTCCACCCACCACCAAATGGATATTATGGAGGAAAAAAGGAGAATTATAAAAATGTAGCAATAAACATAATTTTATAAGTTTGAAATCACTTCCCTTAAGTATTAGCCAGGTCTTCTTCCTGGATAATCTTGGTGGTGTATATTGAAGCTGCCAAAATACAAGAATATCTTCAGAAATGCCAAAATGGGGTACCCTGCTCCTAACTCCACAGAAATTATGCCAGAAGGTCAATCCATAGATGTTAACCCTCAGACTACAAAGTAAAATGGAAGAGCATTGTGCTCTTCATTTAATATCAACTTCACCATTGTGTTCCCCACGGAGATCATGGCATTCAGTGATTGGGCAGAGAATTTAAGAAACTCAACTAAATGATTAGTACTTATGTGGGTTCTCACTTTTGTCCCCTAGCATGGATCAACATATCCAAGAAACAAGGAAGACTGGGACCTATGAATATTCTCTTGGTGTTAGACCCCAAGTGAACCATTGTTCAGGATAATGGTGTCTTAAAGGCTGATGAAGACATATCTTTTAGGGCCTTTGACTAAGCCATTGTTAAGGATGATAGTGAAGACATCTCTTTCATGGCATTTAATCATGGCTGATAGCACATCTTTGACAGATTTCTGTAAATGTCCTCCCTGTTAGCCACCTCTGGATGAGACTCTGACTAGTTCAGGCCTTCTAGTTCACTGACAAACACATGTGCCCGGCTGGCTGGAAGCCTGGCAGTGATATCATCAATCCTGATGTTTGAACAGCAAAGACTTTCTAAACACAAGTTAGCCCTGGGTCATTTTAGGGCAGTGAGCGGCCTTGAAAATAAAACATCTTGTTACTATTATTGTGCTTCCAACTTGAGACGTTAAACTCCCAGCTGTGATATAAAGTTGGAAGAGTTTTTCTATAGTGATTGGGGAGGGGTAAGTTTTTCTTCCCATGGAGAGAATAGTCTGAGATATACATCGGGAAGACAAATTACTGAGTATGGTAAACATCACCTTTGACCTTTTGTGGCTTCTATTTAATTGAACAGAAAAGAAAAAGAGAGAGCTGACAACCAGAGAGGGGCAATGCAAGAATAGAATCTTATTTATGGTGATACTTCCAGGGTGTAGATGTGATTCAATGGTCAAATGTTTTGTATGTGTTCTGTATGTAGAAGGCCTTGCTTTTAATCCTTGGAACTGAAAAAAAAAAAGCCATAAAATTTGAAGAAGAAAAGTTTTTTTGTATGGGGAAAACTTTTTTTCCCAGCAGCTAGCACATTTGTCAAATGGCTAAATTCATCCCTTGCTCCATATAGTATACTGCTTTGCATTGCAATAGGCAAGCCATCACAATTTTGAATTAAAATGATTCAACTAAATTAAAATATAGTCAGAGTGGTAAGATATGTGGCTTTCATCACCAATACTCCCCACTACCACACCGAATTGTGCCTCTGAATATGCCTGTGATTATTCAGTCTCCTGGAGATGTACTGGTGATCATAAAACCCACCAAGCCTGCATCCTTCTCCTAACCCACTGACCTTCTTCTAAACAAGGAATGATCTTTGGCTCTGAGTACACATGACCAACTTTAAATTCCCTTTATTTCTAGAAGAAAGCAATAATACAATTTCTCTAGCAGTCAGTATGCTTAACCAATGTTTTTAGTCTCTTGGTAGTAATTGATCTATCTTTTAAAAAATAAGCTTGCTTAAAAAATGCATTGGGGCCGGTGCAGTGGCGCTAGAGGTAGGACCGCGCTAGCCAGCGCTAGCCTAGGACGGACCACGGTTCGATCCCCCGGCGTCCCATATGGTCCCCCAAGCCAGGAGCGACTTCTGAGTGCATAACCAGGAGTAACCCCTGAGCATTACCGGGTGTGGCCCAAAAACAAAAAACAAAAAAAAGAAAGAAAAATGCATTAATCTACTTTTAGTCACATTTGCCAATGGCAGGAGGCCAGTTCCAGAATAAATACTTATTTAGAGTCAACTTAAAGGTAATCAGAACTTTACAATGGTCAAAATAGCAATGATTCATCCTATTACTCTGAGTGATTATATGTAACATAAGCATGTTTCAGAAATAATGATTCTTGTTCTATGTGCAAAAGGTTAAACACTTTATATACTTATCAATGGCCTTCAGACAAGGGTAATAATAGTACAGTAGGTAAGGCACTTGCTTTGCATGCAGCCAATCTAGGTTTGATCCCCAGCATCCCATATGGTCTCCTGAGCCTGCCAGCAGTGATTCCAGAGTGCAGAGCCAGGAGTAACCCCTGATTACTCATAGCTGTGGCTCCAAAACAAGCAAACAAAAGGCCTTTGGTTGCAAGAATACTAATTCGTTCAACAATGGGGAATCTATTTTCTTCACAAACCTCTGAACAGTAAGAAGCTGATTATAACTATGGTTGTTGTATCTCAGGGCCCATCAGGCCTCTCGTTCCTACCTCAGAATCTGCTTCTTTCTCCTGCTTCTTTCTTCCACTTTTCCTAAATTATTACCTATTATATACGCATATGAGTAGAATCATAGAGATGTACCCTTTTTTGTCTGTTTTCTTTGACTCAGGATCACATTTATGAGATTCACTCGAATTCTCATGTGCTCTAGTCTAGACTATTCATACTGCTGTATAGAGAGTGTTTTGTGCTTTAATGTTTCATCCTTTCCATTCTTATATTGATGGACAGTTGCATAACTTATCATTTGGGGACCTTTTGAAAGAGTGCTATTCTGAACATTGTAATACATGTCTTTTGGTGGACATATGGGCACTTTTCTGTTGCCTATTGAATTAGAATGAGAAAGCCATGTATTTATTCAGCTCCAGAAGATATGCCAAGCAATTTTTCAAAGCAATTATACTAATTTACACTCACAACAGAAGCATATGAAGGTTCCACTTGCTCCATCTACTTGCCAACACTTTAAGCCATTCTGTTAAGTGTGTAGTGAGTGCTGTTGCATTATGTACTCAATCTACATTTTTCTGGTTAAAGCATTTGGGCATTTTGCGGATGTCTGGGCCACACTGAGGGCTTACTCCTGGCTCTGTGCTCAAAGGTCATTCCTGACTGAGTTCATGGGACCATGTGGGGTGCCAGGGATTTAACCCAGCCAGGTCAACTGCATGTAAGGCAAGCAAGTGATTTATCCACTTTACTATCTTTTCTACCAAGGTGAGCATCCTTTAATGATCTATTTTGTTATTTTTTTTAAAGATTTCATCAAATATGTTCTGATTTGGGGAAAAGGGACCCCCTGGCAGTGCTCAGGACTTAGTTCTCATTCTTTACTCAGGGATTCCCTCCTCCTGGCAATACTCAGTACTCTAGAGACCACATGCAGTGCTGGAAATAGAACCAGGGCCATCCAAACACCTTAATGGGCTATCCAAGAACATTGGTGTTTGTAATCTTTTTCTCTCTCTCTTTCTTTCTTCTTTCTTTCTCTCTTTCTTTCTTTCTTTCTTTCTTTCTTTCTTTCTTTCTTCTTTCTTTCTTTCTTTCTTTCTTTCTTTCTTCTTTCTTCCTTTCTTTCTTTCCTTTCTTTCTTTCTTTCTTTCTTCTTTCTTTCTCTTTCTTCCTTCCTTCCTTCCTTCCTTCCTTCCTTCCTTCCTTCCTTCCTTCCTTCCTTCCTTCCTTCCTTCCTTCCTTCCTCCCTTCCTTTCCCTCCCTCCCTCCCTCTCTTCCTTCCTTCCTCCCTTCCTTTCCCTCCCTCCCTCCCTCTCTTCCTTCCTTCCTTCCTTCCTTCCTTCCTTCCTTCCTTCCTTCCTTCCTTCCTTCCTTCCTTCCTTCCTTCCTTCCTTCCTTCCTTCCTTCCTGGCTCTGCGCTCAGAAATTACTCATGGCAGACTCAGGGATACCATACAGGATGCCAGGGATCAAACCTGGGTTGGCCTTGTGCAAGGCAAATGTCCTACTTGCTTTGCTATTGGTCCAGCCCACTATGTGTAATATTTATCTGGCCCAAGACTTTCTGATTAAAATTCTTTTTAACTTTATTGATTGATTGATTGGTTTCTGGGCCACATCTGGCCAGGCCCCAGGGTTATTCCTGGCTCTGCACTCAGAAATCGCCCCTCGCAGGCTGGGGAACCATATGGAATGCCAAGAATCAAACCAGGTCCTTCCCGGGTCAACCGCATACAAGGCAAATGCCTCACCGCTGTACTATCTCTCCGGTCCCATGATTTAAAAAAATTGTTTTGGCTTTTGGGCCACAGCCAATGGCACTTGGATAACTCCTGGCGCTGTACTCAGGAATTGCTTCTGGAAGGTTTGGGACCATATAGGATGCTGGAGATCGAATGTGGGTCCTTCCCAGACACTTTACCGCTGTGCTATCTCTCCAGCCCCTTTTTAAAATTTATTGATTTGCTAAAAGGCTGTATATAGTCCTTCTATAAGTCCTTTATTAATTTCCATATTTGGGAGGATTTGGGCCACACCCGGCAGCACTCAGGGGTTACTCTGAGTAATTTCAGCGCTCAGAAATTACTTCTGGCAGGCTTGGCGGGATCATCTGCGATCCTGGGAATTGAACTAAGGTCAATCGTGTGCAAACATTCTGTACTATTGCTTTGGCCCAGATGTCCAGTTTCTAGCCATTCTATAGTTTGCCTTATTTTTTATTCTTGTAGTATTTCTAGTGAAAAACATTCTTAATTTTAATAAACACAATTTATAAAAATTCACCTTTATGATAAATGCTTTTTAAATCCTATTAAAGGATCTTGGTCTACTTCAATGATACAAGATATCTTCTCTGAACCAAAACATTCCATGCTGTTCATTAATACTAAACACTACTGATAATTGAAAAACATTTTGTTGTTTTTTTTTTGTTTTTTGTTTTTTTTTTTTGTTTTTTGGGCCACACCCATTTAATGCTCAGGGGTTACTCCTGACTATACGCTCAGAAGTCGCTCCTGGCTTGGGGGGACCATATGGGACGCCGGGGGATCGAACCGCGGTCCATCCTACGCTAGCGCTTGCAAGGCAGACACCTTACCTCTAGCGCCACCTTCCCGGCCCCTGAAAAACATTTTGTAAATATGTTTAAATATTTTAATAAAAATGTACATGTTTATAATAACATGTTTAAAATTTTTAAATATTTTAAAACTTTTCTTTTTTGGTTTTTGGGCCACACCCAGTGATGCTTAGGGGTTACTCCTGCACTCAGAAATCCCTCCTGGCTTGGGAGACCATATGGGATGCTGGGTATCCAACCAAGGTCTGTCTTGGGTCAGCTATGTGCAAGGCAAACGCCCTACCGCTGTGCTATCACTTCAGACCAAAACTTTTCTGTTTTGAAATTTATAATACAGGGCCAGAGAGAGAGTACTGTGGGTAAGACACTTGCCTTGCACTCTTCTGACCTGGAATCAATCCCCAGCATCCCATATGTCTCCTTGAACACCAATAAGAGTGATTCCTGAATGCAGAGCCAGGACTAACTTCTGAGCATTGCTGTATATATCTCCTCACCAAAAAAATGAGAGAAAAATATAATAACTGAAAAAATTTTAATTTAGAACATTTGGCTTTACAAATTGTGCTTATGAGCTCCAGATGCCATTTCTTGCAGTGCCTTTTCTAGCAGTTTAGCGTCAAAGACTAAGCATGCTGGGAAGTTCCAGCCCTGTGTGTGAGGGACCATCTGGACAGCCCAGTTGTACTCATGTATTTACGGGACCACAGTTGTTGTTTTTCTGGGGCTGCTTTTAGTGTTACTCGGGGGGAGGGGGGATGAGGATGAGCATGTGATATTGAGTATCAAACCAGGTGTGCTTGAACCCCATTCTAAAGAATCTCACCCTCTGTGAACATTGAAATGATGTCTAAGTCCAGAGTCCAGAAATGGTGCAGCCCCTAGCTAGTATATTGAGCAAGTGTATGTGTGCCTTTTAATTAGTACAGCCAGAATATGCCCCAACTTCACATAAATATGACCCCAGATAAGCACATATGCAAGCACTAAAGTGGCATGGCAACCAAATGTGTGAACACCACAGCAAGAACATGTACAAATTCTCATTATTGCAATAACCACCTTAGTGGAGGAAATGGACAGGTGTAGTCCTGAAATGTTATACACATACAAATTGGTATCTAGTGATGTCACATCCTTTTCTGCTACTAAGACTTGGCATTGCTCTGGGGTACCTGGCGATGTCTATGTATTTCTAGTGTGATTCATAACAGGACTTCCACAAAGATCCTTAAACTCCATAGTTTTTGTGTGAAATAGAATAGGTTTCCAGTTCCTGGATATTGTGATATACTTTGTCCTGCAGAATTTTTTTTCTAGTGTCAATGATTTTCATCAACTATACTTTAGTCAAATATGTCTTTTGGCAAGCACTTCTCATCCAATTTTTCCCAATCCCTGTGCTAGGGGAGAAGGATGCTGACTCTCTGTCCTTCCCAGAATTTTGTGGAGTCATTTTGGGGCCTGCCTCAGCTTGCACACAGCCTTCCCTAGTTCTCTGGATATAGGCTGATGTGGTGGATTACCATAGCACAAACCATAGGCCATAGATTTTGATTGCTGTTTTCAAAATTACATTCATATGTATTCAATTATTCCCTCAGAGACAAAGTCCATAACCAAATGGATCCAGTTCCACATGGAAGGGTCTAGTGCAAAATCAGAGTGTACTTCCGAGGTCTAAATCATTTTATTCTTCCAGCCCTTGAATTGTCTAGTCCAGTTGTCCAAGAATCACTTTGGGTGGCCCCTAACTCCCTGAGGGCCTACATATACGTACATGGTCTAACACACATGCATTTATACACACCACAGTAAACACACATAATCTCATGATCTCTCCTCAGCAGCTATGTAGCCTATTGTTCAGTGCCTGAAGTGTTCAGTCCACAGACTGTGATCACACCCGGATTTTATGGGCTTGTGAAGTAACCACATGCATGTCTGCTAATTGAGGCTCCCAAACTGCTTTTTGTAGGTTGGTAAGTGACATTATACACAGAGATGACAAATGTTCTGTTATTTGCATCACAGGCCCTAGTAAGTTTGTTAGGTTTAAAGTAGGTCTAGAAGTAGGTCTGAGGTCTGAGATCTGAGGGACTGGAAAAATAGTACAGCAAATAGGACATTTGCCTTGCATGCAGCCTACCCAGTTTCAATCCCTGTCATCCATATGGTCCTCTAAGCCACACCAGGAGTGATTCATGAGTGCGGAGCCAAGAGTGAGTCCTGAGCACCACTGAATGTGGCCACAAAATCAGAAAAAATAAAACAAAACAAACAAATAAAATTCCCAGAATTTATGTTCTTAGCCCAGCTCTCAGTAGAAAGTTCCAGTGTCTCATGAACTCACAGCCATGGTTCTTCCCACATCTTTTCTTATGCTGGTGCCTTCACTTCAATACCCTGATGAAGCTGTCAAAGTGTGCTACATCCCTCTGCTAACTGGGTTGCTGGGAAAACTCAATGTCTTGAGCACAGGGTCCTTCCAACAGAGGCCTCTGATCTATCACTCAAGACACAGCAGAGTTGGATTCAATGTTCAATTAAGGAGAATGGCCTTGGTGCCACAGTCCACAGTTTGTGCTTAGAGTGTCTTCAAATCTCTTTTCAAGCCACTTTATCAACTCTATCTCAAACTGATCTCCCCACCAGGGTTTCAAAATCAACTCAAAGGCAGAGCAGATGGCTCAAAGAGCTAAGCATATGTATGAGAGCTCAGTTCCAATCACTATCAATGGTATGTTCTCAAGTATCACCGGATGTGGCCTCTATGCATCGCATAAGGAACTGTATTTTACTCCAGGACCTAGTGAAATGAGTGACACATAGCCACTGCTAATGAAGCATTTATTTATTTATTTATTCATTCAATAAAGGAATTGAGAGCAGTCAGAGAAGGAAGAGTGGGGGGGGGGCATCACACCTATATTTACATGTTTAAATGTAATGATTTTCTTTAGCTAGGATCAAATTGGAAAATGAACAGAAATGGGATTAGAGCCATCTAGTGCTGGGCCCCTTCTTGTTCTGAACACATATGAGGTTATGGGTAAATAAATTCCGTGACAGTTAGACAGTAAAATGGCTGACCAGGTGAAGGGGAGGGCAGAAGTAACCATGACCTTCCACAATCCTAAGGCTCCCCAAATTAAGGGGGACCAAAATTACAACAGGGTAAGGAGATAGATGATGACAGACAGATGGGAGGAAGAAGGCTTGCCTCAAGGAAGGCCAAGAACAACTGCCCTTGAAAGACCACATACAGGTTTTTAATAAAGGGTGGAGAAAGAGTCACAAATCAAGGCCACCAGGGCTGTTGGACTTAGAAAGAGGGGAGACATGGGGACCCGGGCCATCCTTTGGGCTAGGCAATATTTCCCTCATCCTTGTAGCCTACCCTCCCTACCAAAAAAACACCCAGGTGCCTCGATGTCACCCGAGAGGCGGCAGCATCATGTGGATCAGACACACACCTACTTCCGAATGTTCTGTGGTAGCCTCTGCGGATTCAGCTTCCTCATGGTGCTCATGATGTCCCCGATGAAATGGGTGCAGCTCTTGGTGATCAAGAATGGCCTTGAGCTCTACGCGGGACTCTGGGTCACCTGTAGCCATGAACTTTGCTGGAGACAAACAGCCACACCACCTTGTGAGTGCCGCTAACTAAATATCACAAACCCCCTGACTCCAGAGATTTCTGCTCTATTGGTCCTTCATCTTTCTTTCTCTAAGACCTTTTAGTCCTGATGAAAGTCAATCAAACAGAAGATGAACTGATATTTTCTGTGGTGTCCTCGGTAGTATACGCTTCTTTTTTCCTGTCCCAGATAATTTTCTCTTCCATACTATGTGTTAGTATTCTCTTTATGCTCTGAGAACTCTTTTTGTTATTTAAATATTTATTTGCAGTGGATAAACCAGGCAAAAGGGGTCGATTACAAAATATATAAAACTAGTTGTTGGGGGACCGGGAAGGTGGCGCTAGAGGTAAGGTGTCTGCCTTGCAAGCGCTAGCGTAGGACGGACCGCGGTTTGATCCCCTGGCGTCCCATATGGTCCCCCCAAGCCAGGAGCGATTTCTGAGCGCATAGCCAGGAGTAACCCCTGAGCTTCAAATGGGTGTGGCCTCCCCCCAAAAAAAACTAGTTGTTGGGTGGTGAATACTATATAATATATACAAAAGTAGTTTATAAGACTGTATAACAGAACTATATAATGATCTGAACAAACGTTGCTTCAACTAAATGTTTTCTTCCTCTAGTGTTTTGTTGTTGTTTATTTGGGCCACATTTGACTACACTCAGGCATACTCATGACTCTGCATTCAGGAAATTATATAGGGTATCAGGGATTGAACCCAGATCAGATGAGAGGCAAGTCTCTTACCTGCTGTATTCTCTCTCTCTCTCTCTCTCTCTCTCTCTCTCTCTCTCTCTCTCTCTCTCTCTCTCTCTCTCTCTCTCTCTCTCCCCCTCTCTCCCCCTCCATAGTGCTTGGGTATTTGGGGGACCACACTAAGCTATGGTCAGAGGTACTCCTGACTCTGCACTCAGGACTCACTCCTAGCAGTGCTTGGGTGCTATATGAGATGCCAGGGATTGGGTTAGTCATGTACAAGGTGAGTACCTTCTCCATTTTCTAGTGTCCTCAATAAAATGTTTTAAAATAAAATTGTTGGGGCTGGAGATATAGCATAGTGGTAAGGCATTTGCCTTGCAAGTGGCCAACCCAGGACCGACCCAGCATCCCATATGGTCCCCCGAGCCTGCCAAGAGCAATTTCTGAACACAGAGTCCAAGAGTAACCCCTGAGCACAGCTGGGTGTGGTCCAAAAACAATAAATAAATAAATAAATAAATAAACAAATAAAAATTGTGAGTTAAATTTTCTTTGGTTTTTGGGCCAAACCCAGTGCTACTCAGAAATTACCCCTGACAGGCTCAGGGAACCATATGGGATGCCAGGAATCGAACCTGGGTTGGCCATGTGAAGACTAGTGCCCTACCCATGGTGCTATCATTCCTGCCCTCATAGTTAAAAAATTTTTTTAACTGATGGTCTTTTTTTAACTGATGAGTCTGATGGTACTTTACTTATAATTATGTACAGAAAGTATTTACTTTATAAACAGTGACATGACAGTTCCTTAAATAGTTAATATGTGCTAAGAAACAAACTGTTTATACATTGAGTAAATATTTCAGGGTTCTTTTATTTTTTCAGGATTCTTATTAAAGATTTAAACAATAATCTTAAAGCCTATGATCCTAAACACCACATTACATACATATAATTTATTTAGTTTTAGTCCTATATATTTTCTATATTTCTATCAAAATGGCATTTATGAGAGATAGTATAGTAGGTAAGACACTTAACTTGCATGCAGCCAATCCAGATTCAAACCTTGACATCCAATATGGTCCCCAGATTACCAAGAGTAATTCCTGAGTGCAGAGCAAGGAGTAAACCCTGAGCACCACCGTGTCATCTCCAAAAACAAACAAACAAACAAACAAAACAAAAAAGGCATTTGTAAGAGTAAATTCTGAATACCATAGACATAATACTACAGTTACTGCCACTTGTACGGTCCCCAGGGTTTATAAGAGTAATCAGCATTGGGCCCGGAGAGATAGCACAGCGGCGTTTGCCTTGCAAGCAGGCCGATCCCAGGACCAAAGGGTGGTTGGTTTGAATCCTAGTGTCCCATATGGTCCCCCCCCCGTTACCCCCGCCCCCGTGCCTGCCAGGAGCTATTTCTGAGCAGACAGCCAGGAGTAACCCCTGAGCACAGCCAGGTGTGGCCCAAAAACCAAAATAAAAAAAAAAAAGAGTAATCATCATTACTACAAAATATCTTCTAAAATCCTCTGTTCTGTTTGCCTTGCTCTTCAAGCCTCTTTATTCTTTTTTGTTTATTGGTGGTTTGGTTTTTGGGTCACATCCATTCATTGACTTTTATGTTGTCTGTTTTTTTGCCCACATCAAGCAGTGCTCAAGATTACTCCTGGCTCTGTTCTCAAAGGTCACTACTGCTGGTGTCTGGGGGCCAGAGCCTTACCACCTATTCTAACTCTCCCATATTATCAACTATTTTTAAGTAAGTTACAAGATTTTCAGTATCACTATATACATAGAAAAGGAACATGCTAAAATGGTTGAAAATGAATATTAAAATGGAAACCTCTGAGTAATTAATTTATGGTTGATTTTCTTCATTCTTGGTTACATAAAAAATACAGTGTAACTCCAGGGCCGGAGAGATAGCATGGAGGTAAGGCATTTGTTTTTCATGCAGAAGGTCATTAGTTTGAATCCCGGTGTCCCATATGATCCCCCAAACCTGCCAGGAGTGATTTCTGAGCATAGAGCAAGGAGGAACCCCTGAGCGCTGCCGGGTGTGATCCAAAAACAAACAAACAAAAAATTAACTTTTTCTAAACTTATATTAAACGTGTTTTGCTTTGCATTTAGAATTACAAACTCAAAAACCTTGTGATTCACATATCTCCAATGAGCTAGTTAAACATCGAAGTTCAAGTGTCACTTATGTAGTTGTAGTTGTAAATTATCTTTCATTTAACAACGAAGCTTTAGCTTTCAGAGTAAACAAATTCAGTTCTGAAAAAAGACTCAGAAGGAGAGTGCTTGCCTCATGTCTGAGGCTCTGGCACAGTCTAGGAAAGAAATTTTAATTATCAGTTAAGAGCTGGGAGAAATATCCTTATTTATTTCCTGGATTGTATGTGTCAAGCTGTGATTTATCTTCCTTTGCCTTAACTCACTTCTGGAAGACTTTTTTTTAAGTGGAAATCCCCCTCTGAACTAACCAAGACTTTTTTTTATCTTCTCCTTTACAGATTATCTCGAATATTCCAGGGTTTTCTTCATCTTCTCTATCATCTTTATTGTTGTTGCCCTTGGCTGGCTCGTCGCCTCTTGTCTCCCTAGAAGAGGAGGCACAGTAGACAACTTGGATCTGAAGGTATCCATACTCAGCTTCATGTCAGGTACAGACTTAGAATGGCAGGGTAATTAATAAAGTAATATTATCAATGGGAAAATGTCTCTGTGGAATTTCCTCCTCCTTCATTTGTCCTTTTTCTCTTCTTTAGTATCATAGCAAGTTGTCAGTTACCTGCTCTTTATTATGTATAAAACATACTTTGGCTGACTAAGACCAACAGAGAAGGCCAAGTCCCATTCTCTCTAACATGTTGGCTTATCTCCAAATTGGGATCCTCTCGATCCTTTTCGTACTTACAGTGTCTGTAAACAGAAGAATTGGGGTGGAAATTAAAGCAGATTGTAGACACTGATGGGTTCTGTAATCTTTTCTTCTGATCCTAGCCATCTGCTTGCTCTTCTGCCTCATCATATTTCTGAAACAGGTTCATTGGCATGCTGAAAACATCATGGAGGCTAATTTTCTATGGCCCTATTATCTTAATTGGTGGTGTGACCTATTCTACATCCTTGCCGGTGAGTCATTTTCTTGCCTCATGCTCAAAGAATGGAGGGGAAATTTATTTACTTCTTGAAAGGAAGGAGAGATAAAAACACTGGTCCTCCCCTCAAGATTATTGAGGGGCTTGAGCAATAGTACAGTAAGTAGAATTTTTGCCTTGCAAACGGCCAACCCAAGTTTGATTCATTCAACACATATTGACCCCGAGCTCACTAGGAGTGCTATTCCTGAGCACTGAAACAGGAGTCATCCCTGAACATCGCCAGATGTCCTCCCCTCCCCGAATGAGAGACTACTGATCCCGTGATGACAATTATGCACTTGCTAGGGGTCATGTGCTAACACACATCTGATTGTAGTGCAGTTGAAATCACTTGATATGGGGGAATAAATGTGGATTTTGGAGTCTGAAAGCCTATTTCGGAGGAGCAGAATAGAGAGCCACACTTGATGGTGCTCCGGGCTTATCTATGATTCTGCACTCAGAGATCACATCTGATGGGATTCAGGGGGCCATGTGGGAAGGTTGGGATCAAACTTAGGTCAGCCATATGCAAGTAAAGTGCCCTACCCACTGTTCTATTTCTCCAGCCCTGGACAGCCTAGTATTAGTCCTACCTCTAACTGAAGCAAGGATACATTGAGTAGTTTGCCCAAGACCACACAGAAAGTAGTGGGCCTATGATTTAAATCTGTGTGGTTCAAACTTTTTTCTAACCATGTGAAAAATACTATAATGTAGTCAGTACAGAGGAAGGTAAAATTATTCTTTTGGAAGGAGAGAGAGGGATGGCCTCACTGGGGGAAAAAAAAAGGTGTTTTAAGACAGTGAGAATAGGGGCCGGGCGGTGGCGCAAGAGGTAAGGTGCCGGGGCCGGGCGGTGGCGCTAAAGGTAAGGTGCCTGCCTTGCCTGCGCTAACCTTGGACAACCTCGGTTCGATCCCCCGGTGTCCCATATGGTCCCCCAAGCCAGGAGCAACTTCTGAGCACATAGCCAGGAGTAACCCCTGAGCATTACCGGGTGTGGCCCAAAAATAAAAAAAAAAAAAAAAAGAGGTAAGGTGCCTGCCTTGCCTGCGCTAGCCTTGGACGGACCGCGGTTCGATCCCCCGGTGTCCCATATGGTCCCCCAAGCCAGGAGCAACTTCTGAGCTCATAGCCAGGAGTAACCCCTGAGCGTTACTGGGTGTGGCCAAAAAAAAAAAAAAAGACAGTGAGAATAATTTCAAAAGCCAAAAAATGTGATGTCTACTAAACCTCATGGAAATTCTTTACTTCCCTAGGGATCATCTCCCTCCTCAACCACCTTACATCCAGTTCCCCTGTTGATCAAAATGTCACTGTGAAACCTGTAGAGAAGTCAAGGCTTGGGGTTGGCCCTGTCACTGAGGTCACTGAGGAAGCACCTGTTGAAGCTGAAGAACCAGTATTTCAGAATGAATCTTTACTTGTTGAAGATACAAAAGAACCAGATGCTGAACTGTGATGGCACCAAAAAAAAATCTCTTGCCTATCTTTATAAAACAAACTTAGGACAGGCTGATTGGGTTGGTATTGACTGGTATTGCAGAACCTAGGAAACTTCTAATTTCATGTCCACATTACTGAAAGAAACAGCATTAAAACTAATGAAATATGCTGTGTTGTACATTGGGTTCAAAACATTAAAGCCAGTCATAAAGAAACAGACTTCTCTTAAGAAAAACTCTGGGGCCAGAGAGGTGGCGCTAGAGGTAAGGTGTCTGCCTTGCAAGCACTAGCCAAGGAAGGACCGAGGTTCGATCCCCCGGCGTCCCATATGATCCCCCCCAAGCTAGGGGTAATTTCTGAGCGCTTAACCAGGAGTAACCCCTGAGCATCAAACGGGTGTGGCCCAAAAAAAAAACAAAAAAAATAAAAAATAATAACCTAATCGGGGCCGGAGAGGTGGCGCTAGAGGTAAGGTGTCTGCTTTGCACGTGTTAGCCAAGGAAGAACCACGGTTCAATCCCCCGGCATCCCATATGGTCCCCCCAAGCAAGGGACAATTTCTGAGCGCTTAACCAGGAGTAATCCCTTAAGCATCAAACGGGTGTGCCCCCCCCCAAAAAAAGAAAAAGTAAAACTAAAATGAATCACCCATGTTAAGTGTCATGAAGGAAGGAAAGAAATTGCAATCAAGGCAGTGTGAGAATCAAAGGTCATGCTGGGTGGTAGGGAAACTTCTGGAACAAAATGGGTCGGTGTGGGGCCAAAGTGATAGCACAGCAGTAAGGCGTTTTGCCTTGCACATTGCCGTCCCTGAACGGGCCTGATTCAATCTCAGGCATCCCATATGATCCCCCACGCCTGCCAGGAGCGATTTCTGAGCGCAGAGCCAGGAATAACCTCTGAGCACCATCAGATGTGGCCAAAATATAAACAGAAAAGCAAACAAACAAACAAAAACCAAAATGAGTCTGTAGAGAAAAATGTCATCCATCTATTTGAGATTTTCTTTGTTATGTATGACTTTGGATTTAGTCAGGAACATGAACTAAGCTTTTGAATTTAAACTAGAGATAATTACCAGAAATGGGATGATCAAATTTTTTGATGCCAATGGAGATAGTATCTATCATCCAAAGCAGTGTAACGAGCTTGAGGAAGAGATTTTGAGGAGTCAGTTTCTTTGAGGTTCAGTATTTTGAGGTTTAGTGTTTTGTTGTTTGTTTTGTTTTGTTTTGTGTCACACCCAGCAACACTCTGGGATTACTCCTGGCTCTGTGCTCAGAAATCACTCCTGGCAGGCTCGGGGACCACATGAAATGCCGGGAATTGAACCAGGGTCCTTCCTGTGTTGGCCTCGTGCAAGGCAAACACCTTACTGCTGTGCTATTGCTCCGGTCCCGTGTTTAGTATTTTGAAACCAATTAATTATGTAAACTAACTACTGATATCTACTTGATTTTTTAATCTGAAAAATATCTTAAGCAGGCATTCACCAACTCTAATAAATAATATTTTTGGGGAATCAGAGAAGATAGCACAGTGGGTAGGGCATTTATGTTACATACTGCCAATCTAAGTTCGATCCACAGGACCCCATATATAGTTACCCAATCCCTGCTAGGAATGATCCCTGAGCACAGAGCTAGGAGTAAACTCTGAGCTCTCCCAAGTGTGGCTCAAAATTTTTGTTATTGTTATTTTTTGTTTGATGGCCAAAAAATTGGCTCTTCTCAGGACTTACTCCTGGTTCCATGCTCAGGGATTACTCCTGGTGGGGCTTAGGAGAATTTATAGGTGCTGGGGATTGCATATGGTCACTCGTGTGCATGAAAAAGCACCCTACACATCGTACTATCACTACAGAGCCAACTCTAAAATTTTATGTACAACTGTGTACACATCTTTTAGTGAAGGTGACTATAAATTATATCAAATTCTTGACATACTGAGTCTTTGCTGGTGCGCGTGCGCGCGCGCGTGTGTGTGTGTGTGTGTGTGTGTGTGTGTGTGTGTGTGTGTGTGTGTGTGAAAGAGAGACAGTTGGCAGCACTCAGGGCTTATTCCTGGCTCTGAGCTCATTCAAGGATCATTCCTGGCTGTAATTGGGGACCACATATGATGCTGGAAATTGAACCTGGGTGGACCACATGCAAGGCAAAAGCCCTGCCCCACTGTACTAATTCTCAACCCGCCTCTTTGGTTTTACTTTAATTACTTTATTTTCCATTTTCCACCTCTTTGTAATTGAGTTTTTTGCTGCCATGGTCAGAGTTCTCACGTGCTTTATTGTGGTGCTCACACTGTTGTGATATCAAGAGTGACCTTTCTCCTTTATCTGAGGTGCTTGTACAGGTACTTGCTGTGGTGGTTTTGTGCTCACACATGTACTCTCTGAAGTTCACATGCCTGGCCACTGCGGATGCACATTTTTTCAGTCAGGTGCTTGCTTGCTGGGGCTGCACCTTTTAGTTGCAATATCACACACATCTGGTTGTGATGCAGCCACTGGAAATGACTTGTGAGAGAAGAACTGCAGGATCATGCTCCGTATGATCAGTACTGATGCTCAGTGCATCAGTAGCACCAGAAACTAAACTCATGGCCTCATGTTTGCAATGCAGGTGTTATTATTATTCTTTGGGGGGGGCACATCGGTGGTCGTCAGGGGTTACTTCTGGCTCTGAGCTCAGATATCACCCTTGGCAGGCTCTGGGGCCATATGGGATGCCAGGGATTTAATGTGGGTTGGCCACACGCAAGGCAAATGTCCTACCTGCTGTACTATTGCTCTAGCCTCAACAAGGCAGGTGCTTATCCAGTGAGCTACCTTCTGGTCCTCTTGTTTCTTAGGCATCAATTATATTTTGTTAAGCCAAGACTGCCTTCATTATGTGATGTGCAAAATATGATCAACCTGATGGTGCCAGAGAAAGTACAGTGGGTAGGGTCTTTACCTTGCACATAGCTGACCCAGGTTCAATCCCCAACATTCCATATGGTCCCCCGAGTCTACCAGGAGTGAATTTTGGGGGTATCTCTTTTTTATTTTATTTATTCTTAATTTTTATTTTATTGAAACCATTGATCTACAAAGTTCTTCTTAGTTGAATTTCAGATATATAGTGAATCAGGGCCATTCCTACCACCAGTGTTGACCTCCCTCCTCCAAGTATTCCCAGAGTGCATCCTATACTGCCACCTTCTGCCCCAAAGGCCTGACAATGTAACAGGCCCATTTAAGTATAGATTGTTAAAGGTTTGGTCTCTTGATTCTACTGTTGTTGACTTTAGCTTGAATATTTAGCTCTGTCCCTTTTTCCCCTCCACCAATGCACCTGAGACCACTTGGCCCCTGGTCCCCATCCTTTCTTGTTTATTTTTTCTTAATTTTATAGAAAAATGCAGAAAAATGAGATAAAACGAGATAAAACAGTTGAAAAGCTAAAACAGTTGAAAAGCTGACCCAGGGGCCCGGAGATATAGCACAGTGGCGTTTGCCTTGCAAGCAGCCGATCCAGGACCAAAGGTGGTTGGTTCAAATCCCGGTGTCCCATATGGTCCCCCGTGCCTGCCAGGAGCTATTTCTGAGCAGACAGCCAAGACAGCCAGGAGTAACCCCTGAGCACTGCCGGGTGTGGCCCAAAAACCAAAGAAAAAAAAAGAAAAGAAAAGCTGACCCAGGTGGAACTGGGGGCCGGGAGAGTTAGCACAGCAGTGTTTGCCTTGCAAGCAGCCGATCCAGGACCAAAGGTGGTTGGTTCGAATCCCAGTGTCCCACATGGTCCCCCGTGCCTGCCAGGAGCTATTTCTGAGCAGACAGCCAGGAGTAACCCCTGAGCATCGCCAGGTGTGGCCCAAAAACCAATATATATATATAAAAGCTGGGCCCGGAGAGATAGCACAGCGGCGTTTGCCTTGCAAGCAGCCGATCCAGGACCAAAGGTGGTTGGTTCGAATCCCGGTGTCCATATGGTCCCCTGTGCCTGCCAGGAGCTATTTCTGAGCAGACAGCCAGGAGTAACCCCTGAGCACCGCCGGGTGTGACCCCCCCCCCAAAAAAAATATATATATATATGCTGGCAAGTCAGATGGAAAGGTTTTCAATTTTCTGGGCAAATCATCATTGATAAGGGTAAACTTTACTTAAGAAAGAGTTCCTGGGTTAGATTGTGCATAGAGCATTCTTAAAACAGTCATAATTTTCAAGTCCAGAAAATATAAGCAATATAGTAATGAGCACTGTAAAAAGAGTCTATACCATAAAGTACCATCTAATGGGTCTTGAGCATCCAGGTTCCTTTTCTGAAAGCAAACTGAAATCATGGGCATTATGATATAATAGTAGACTAGAATTTTAAATAAATTGCAATACCATACTCAATGAATGAGCACTGTAGCAAGAATTTATGGCATGCAGTTGCCTATTCCAATATCATCTGTGGACATAAACATTAGATCACATTAGCAGGCATAATCAAATGTAAAATAGATAGATGTCAAGACATTATCTTAATGAGCTCTGTATTTTGAGTTTAATATAATTTAGTGCTGCAATGCAAAACTAAGCCACCAACCTATATCTCCAAGAACCATTGAATGGCCACAGGAGACAGACGATCAGGACTGGCAGAGAAACCTGAAAGGAGGAGTGATTCTTTTTTTTTTTTTTTTTGGTTTTTGGCCACACCCGGCAGTGCTCAGGGGTTACTCCTAGCTGTCTGCTCAGAAATAGCTCCTGGCAGGCACAGGGGACCATATGGGACACCGGGATTCGAACCAACCACCTTGGGTCCTGGATCGGCTGCTTACAAGGCAAACGCTGCTGTGCTATCTCTCTGGGCCCGGGGGAGTGATTCTTTTTTTTTTTTTTTTTTTTTTTTTTTTTGGTTTTTGGGCCACACCCGGCGGTGCTCAGGGGTTCTCCTGGCTGTTCGCTCAGAAATAGATCCTGGCAGGCACGGGGGACCATATGGGACACCGGGATTCGAACCAACCACCTTTGGTCCTGGATCGGCTGCTTGCAAGGTAAACGCCGCTGTGCTATCTCTCCGGGCCCCAGGAGTGATTCTTAAGCACAGATCCAAGAGTAATCACAGCTGGTGTGACCCAAAAAACCAAAAACAAATGAACAAAGAAGTACAACCAAACTGAAAGATTGTCTACACCCTGTTTTCTATACCTTGGGAATAGGGGATAGAAACCCAGGTAGATCTTTAATAATTCAAGATTCCTTTTCTGTGCATTATTTTTACCCAGGGATATTCTAATCTTAATATTATTCCAATTACACCATTATACTAATAAAGAGAGTATAGTAACTTTGAGAGGGAGCAATTTTTAATGTAGCATTCTTATTTTTCTTTACTTGGGGTAGGGGTTGGGTCACATCTCTCAGTGCTCAGGGCTTCTCTTTCTTAGGCTGCACAACTCTAACATTTGTGCTCAAGAATCCTCACTGTGGGGCTCAGGGAGCATAAGAGGTGCAGGGGACTGAACTTATGTCAGTTCCCTGATTTCTGTGCTGTCTCTTCAACCTGTGCTTGGGGCGGGGATCACTTTGGTGCCAAGGTAGAAGTGGTTTTGAGAAAGGTTCCTCCCCAAAGAAAACAATAAGAAATCCAGGCAGTCAGGGTACATGCCTAGCATGCCTGGCCTAGGTTTGATTCCCACATGGGCCCTACTTCCTTTACTGCTGGACCCATTAGCACAGCATCCCCAGGTCCTTATTTTGGATGCCACTAAACTAGTAAAGAAATCCTGATGGAGTTCAAAGTAGAACTTCCTGAGTTCTACTTATGGGTAGGAAAAAACTCAAGAAAGCGAAAAGAACAAATCAAGAAATAAAGTGATAGTAACATTACAAGTGATCAATTTGGGGGGGGGGTTACATCCAGCAGCACTCAGGGGTTACTCCTAGCCCTACGATCAGAAACCGCCCCCAGCAGGCTCGGGGGACCATATGGGATGACGGGATTTGAACCACCGTCCTTCTGCATGCAAGGCCTACCTCCATGCTATCTCTCCGGTCCCAAATGATCCATTTTTATGGTACTTAGGAACATATAAAATAAAACAGCAGTGTTAAAATGTTATAATATCTTCACTAGGGGTAGAGCAATAGCACAGCAGGGAGGATGTTTGCCTTGCATATGGCCAACCTGCATTTGATCCCCACCATCCCATATGGTCCCCTGAGTTTGCCAGGAATAATTTCTGAGCACAGATCCAGGAGCAACTCCTTGAGACCCCTGGGTATGACCTAAAAACCAAAGCATAACAAAATTTTCTAAATTTCTTGCATGAAAAAATTAAAAGCAAAAACTGAAAAAGATCAGCAGAATTAAAGGGGCTTAAAATAAGAATATTAGGGCCCGGAGAGATAGCACAGCGGCGGTTGCCTTGCAAGCAGCCAATCCAGGACCAAAGGTGGTTGGTTCGAATCCCGGTGTCCCATATGGTCCCCCGTGCCAACCAGGAGCTATTTCTGAGCAGACAGCCAGGAGTAGTAACCCCTGAGCAATGCCGGGTGTGGCCCAAAAACCAAAAAAAAAAAAAAAAACAAACCAAAAAAAACAAAAAAACAAAAAAATAAGAATATTAGAGATCTAGGTCTGTAGTAATAGTATAGGATTAAGGTGCTTGCCTTACATGTAATTGACCCTGGTTTGCTTATGGAACCATCCATATATGGTCTCCTGAGCACAGTGAGGAGTACCACAGAAAGTGGCCTCCATATGGAAAAAGGAAAGGTGGGTGGAGCAAATAGTACAGCAGGTAGAGTGTTTGTCTAACACACTGATAACCTGAGATCAGTCACTGGCACCCCATGTAGTTCCCCAAGAACTTCCAGGAGTGATCCCTGAGCACAGTGCCAAGCGTAAAGCTCTGGGCATGCTGGGTGTGGCCTGAAAACATACAAACAAAAAAAAATCAAAAAAAAAAAAGGAAAAGAAAAGAAAATTCAAGGAATAGTAATATGTCTCATGGATCTAATAAGATTTTTAAAAAGCATTTTTAAAAAGCAGCCATTTTAGAAAAGAGCAGACCCAGTAACTTCAAGTTTTTTTTTCCAGAAGCTGATAAATTCAGTTTGTTTTATTCTTGGAAACCTCATGAAAATTCTCCATAGGATCTGGAACTTTATATCATCTGCTCTGCAAGCTACATTTTTCCATCCACAGATTGTTAGGACAGAATTGTAGCCAGGCTCTGTAAATTCACGAGACTGTTTGCAGTTTTCTGGCTTTCTCTTGGTTAATCATTTTGTCATCTTTTTGGAGCGGAAATGGAGCCACTTTCTCTCTCTCTCTCTCTCTCTCTCTCTCTCTCTCTCTCTCTCTCTCTCTCTCTCTCTCTTTAATTATCTAATGAAACTGTTCTATGAACCATCCTCTTCTGTGGGTGAGCACTTCCTGTCCCACTAGTACACACTTGTGCCTGAAATTTGATGATTTGTTTGATTATTTATTTATTTATTTTGAAGGTGGTGGTGGTTCTCTGGCTCTGCACTCAGGGATCAACTTCTTGTAGGCCTCAGGAGATCACATGAACCAGGGATTGAAACGGATCTAACCACATGTAAGGCAAACTCTCTGTTGTACTATTGCTCCAGCCTACTTTTGGGGAGAGGGAGTGTTTAGAGTTCATATCCTATATAATTAGCCCATACAATTAGTTATTTGTCTCTTTTTTTTTTTATTAAAATAGGTCAGATAACATTTGCCACAAAATCTGTGCCTGATCATAGAAACTCATCTGGAGGGCTTTTACACCAAAGAAGACTGATTCAGTCATTCTTGTTACGTTTTTTTGTGGTTTTTGGGTCACACCCGGCAGTGCTCAGGGGTTATTCCTCGCTCCAGACTCAGAAATTGCTCCTGGCAGGCTCAGGGGACCATATGGGATGTCGGGATTCAAACCTTTGACCTCCTGCATGAAAGGCAAACGCCTTACCTCCATGCTATCTCTCCGGCCCCTGATTCTGTCATTCTTATCCACCTGTGCACAGGAATTATTCCTGGCTCTGTGCAAAGGATCACTCCTGGAAGGGTTTGGAAAGTCATCTGTGGTGCTGAGGATTGATCCTAGGTTGGACCTGTAGGGCAAGTGCCCCACCTGCTGTACTAATGCTTCATCCTCTAGTATTATTTGTTGAAAACACTATTTTCATTCGCTTGGTCTCTATCAAAGATCAGCTAGATTTTCTATGGGTATATTTCTAGATTTTGTTTCCCTCCATAAATCTATTAGTGCATTCTTTCTTCAGTATTGGCAATATTGTCTTCCTGTAGTTTTACAATAAACCTTGAAGTCAGGTAACACCATTCCTCAAACTTGTTATTTTCCCTTAACATTGCATTGGTTGCACTGGAAAAACAAAGAATGACTAATGGGAGAACATTGTAAATCATTTTAAAAACTTTTCTTGGCCTAAAGTTCTTTGCATATGTAAAAAATTTATTCTGAGTGTGGTCACAGGAAAAAGTCTTGGGCTCTGGATGTTTCTTTCATATTGTGTGTGTGTGTGTGTGTGTGTGTGTGTGTGTGTGTGTGTGTGTGTGTGTGTGTGTGTTGGTGTTTCATATTCTTATCATGGTCTTTAGTGGTTTCTCTTTTTCTGAGATGGTCCAACCTTTTCTGGGTAATGCTTCAGTTTTTTGCCTCATTTTCTTTTTTTTTTTTTTTTTTTGGTTTTTGGTTTTTGGGCACACCCGTTTGACGCTCAGGGGGTTACTCCTGGCTATGTGCTCAGAAATCGCCCCTGGCTTGGGGGGACCATATGGGACGCCGGGGGATCGAACCTCGGTCCTTCCTTGGCTAGCGCTTGCAAGGCAGACACCTTACCTCCAGCGCCACCTACCCGGCCCCATGCCTCATTTTCTACATCTGCAATGGGCACAGATTTACATCTTCAAAGGCGTTTTTTTCTCATGCCTTTGGTCTATTTCAGGGTTAGACAATTTCGTCTTCATTATATTATTTTCCTAATTCATTACCAACAAACCCACCTCCCATCTGCCTCCAACATTAATCCTAAGAAACTGATCAAGTTTCTAAAGGTAAAATTCAACAAAGTAGCAGGAGAGGGCTTTATTATGACTGGATTCTCAGAACTTGTTATTGTTGTTATTATTTTGGGTCACCTTGGCAGTACTCACAACTGTTTCTTAATTTTGCACTCAGGCATCACTCCTGGCAGGCTCCAGGGACCATATGGTACCAGAGATTGAAGTCCAGGTTGGCCACATGCA
This sequence comes from Suncus etruscus, assembly GCF_024139225.1. NCBI lineage: Eukaryota > Metazoa > Chordata > Mammalia > Eulipotyphla > Soricidae > Suncus > Suncus etruscus. Next base: position 11,331,457 of record NC_064848.1, read on the forward strand.
AAACCTTACCCACTAAATCCTGTATTCCCAGCAATTTTTATTTCTCAGATGTATCCACATGGAATGGTCAGCAGTTTATTTTGATTTAGATTTTCCTACCCTGGTACTGATTTTTTTTTATTTTGGGGGCCACACCCATTTGATGCTCAGGGGTTACTCCTGGCTAAGCGCTCAGAAATTGCCCCTGGCTTGGGGGACCATATGGGACGCCGGGGGATTGAACCTTGGTCCTTTCTTGGCTAGCACTTGCAAGGGAGACACCTTACCTCTAATGCCACCTCACCAGCCCCGGTACTGATTTTGTTTGCTTGTTTGTTTTGTTTTGGGGCCACACCTGGTGATGCTCAGGGGTTACTCCTGGCTATGAGCTCAGAAATCACTCCTGGCTTGGGGGACATATGGGATGCTGGGGGATCGAACCACGGTCTGTCCTAGGCTAGCATGAGCAAGGCAGACACCTTACTGCTTGCGCCACTGCTCTGGCCCCCTGGTATTGATTTCGATAGAAATTCTACTGGGTGGGGGGGGGAGAGATAGCATGGAGGTAAGGCGTTTGCCTTTCATGCAGAAGGTCATCGGTTCGAATCCCGGCGTCCCATATGGTCCCCATGCCTGCCAGGAGCAATTTCTGAGTATGGAGCCAGGAATAACCCTGAGCATTGCCCGGTGTGACTCAAAAACCACAAAAAGAAGAAAAGAAAGAAAGAAGAAAGAAAGAAAGAAAGAAAGAAAGAAAGAAAAAGAAGAAAGAAAGAAAAGAAAAGAAAGAAAGAAAGAAAGAAGAAAGAAAGAAAGAGAAAGAAAGAAAGAAAGAAAGAAAGAGAGAGAGAGAGAGAGAGAGAGAGGAGGGGAAGGAAGGAAGGAAGAGGAAGAAGGAAGGAAGGAAGGAAGGAAGGAAGGAAGGAGGAAGGAAGAAGGAAGGAAGGAAGGAAGGAAGGAAGGAAGGAAGGAAGGAAGGAAGAAGGAAGGAAAAGGAAGAAAGAAAGAAAGAAAGAAAGAAAGAAAGAAAAAAGAAAGAAAGAAAGAAAGAAAGAAAGAAAGAAAAGAAAGAAAGAAAGAAAGAAAGAAAGAAAGAAAGAAAGAAAGAAAAAAAAAGAAAGAAAGAAAGAAAAAAGAAATTCCTAATTCCTACTGGGGGCTCTATTATGGTAAGATGTGAGTTTCTGTATTATCTTTGCTTTGAGGGGAACTATGGCTTACTCAAAGAAGTTAACCTAAGAAGGTTAAAGAATTATTTAAAAAGTCTACTTTGAATTACCATAAAAGGATTTGGAGGAAGAGTCATTACCATTCCTAAGTTTGACCTCTTCTCTCTCTCTCATTACCATTCCTAAATTTGACCTCTTTGTTCTCTCTCTCTCTCTCTCTTTCTCTGTCTCTGTCTCTGTCTCTCTCTGTCTCTCTCTCTCTGTCTCTCTGTCTCTCTCTCTCTCTCTCTGTCTCTCTCTCTCACCTTTTGGGTCATACCTGGAGATGCTCAGGGCTTACTCCTGGCTTTGCTCTCAGAGATACTTAGGTTCTAATCCTACCTCTATATTCAGGGATCACTCATCACTCTTGATGGGGTTCAGGGGGCCATACAGTTTGCTGGAGATCAAACTCGAATTGGCTTCATGCAAGAGAAGTGTATGTGGCTACAATCCTAAATCTGATATCCTAAGGGAATAAGCAGCCTGACAGACAAGGGTAATAGAGATGACTGCATTTCAAGATCTCTACTTTCAGTGAAGGGACATGATAACCCTCAGTAATTGGGTAAGGAAAGAACCAGTGCATCAACATATTGATCACTGGACCTTTAATCTTCTCTCTGTAGCTGCCATTGATCAAATTGAATTAGAAGCTGTATGGCAAGAGGAACCATTTATGTAGTCCTTATCAATCAGCCTCCCTGAGCACAGGAGGAGAAGGAATTTCGAGGATATATGGAAGACAGCCAAGACTTTGTCACTGGGCCCAACAAAGCCTTTGGCAAAGAGGAAACTTTGAATAACACATTAAGTCTTACTATGTTGACCAACTCATGCTTATTTTTTAGGACATATCTCGTGAAATGTGGAGAATCAGAATTTAAAGGAGAGGAGAGACACATTAAGTTTTACATTTCTTTCGGTTTTGCTTTTGGGCCACACCTAGCAGTACTCAGGTGCGGCTCTGTGCTCAGCAGGAGAGATAGTGGGTAGGGTACTTGACTTAAACGCAGCCAACAAAAACTACAAAAAAAAAAAAAAAACTTTTGGAGGCCGGTGAGGTGGCGCTAGAGGTAAGGTGTCTGCCTTGCAAGTGCTAGCCAAGGAACGGACCATGGTTCTATTCCCCGGCGTCCCATATGGTCCCCCAAAGCCAGGGGTGATTTCTGAGCACTTAGCCAGGAGTAACCCCTGAGCATTAAATGGGTGTGGCCAAAAAAAAAATTTTTTTTTTGTTTCTTGTGCGCCAATGTAAAATTAAAATATCCATGAGTGGGGGCCCGGAGAGATAGCACAGCGGTGTTTGCCTTGCAAGCAGCCAATCCAGGACCAAAGGTGGTTGGTTCAAATCCCGGTGTCCCATATGGTCCCCTGTGCCTGCCAGGAGCTATTTCTGAGCAGACAGCCAGGAGTAACCCCTGAGCACAGCCGGGTGTGGCCCAAAAACCAAAAAAAAAAAAAAAATCCATGAGTGGCTGAGACCACGTATTTTTGTTGTTTGTTTGTTTGTTTGTTTTTGGGCTACACCAGGTGGCGCTCAGGAGTTACTCCTGGGTTACCACTGGGCTATCTCTCAGGCCCTGCATGCTATATTTTTTTTTTTTTTTTTTTTTTTTTTGGTTTTTGGGCCACACCCTGTGATGCTCAGGGGTTACTCCTGGCTATGCGCTCAGAAGTTGCTCCTGGCTTCTTGGGGGACCATATGGGACGCCGGGGGATCGAACCGCGGTCCATCCTAGGCTAGCGCAGGCAAGGCAGCATGCTATATTTCTAATCCTTTAGGCAGACAGGTCTGAAGAAGCAGGGTAGCTGAGAAATAATACCAAGCCAGCCAGAAAAGATATTCGTTGGAGGGGCCAAAGCGGTGGTGCAAGTGCCCACGCTAGCCTAGGGCAAACCGCTGTTAGATCCTCTGGCATCCCTTATGGTCCCCTCAAGCCAGGGGCAATTTCTGAGAGCATAGCTGGGAGTAACCTCTGAACATCACTGGGTGTGTCCCCTGCCCCCCCAAAAAAGATATCCCTTGGAGTGTCTGCTTTTTGTCTCTGCCAAGTGCTCTCTCTTTCTCTGCCCCAAGCCAGAAATGCTTTCTTTATTCAAACCAACTCCCAATACCAGGAGGGGGAAAATAGAGTCAGATACAAAAGTAACTATCCAGTGGGCTTTTACATATCAAAGCAAGATGTTACTGGCAAAAGGAAGTAGGGTAACCACCTTTGTTTAAGGTTTTAGCTAGGCTCACCTTACACCCCGTTGAATTAAATATTAATTATAAAGTCCTTGGGCCGGGAGAGATAGCACAGAGGTGTTTGCCTTGCAAGCAGCCGATCCAGGACCAAAGGTGGTTGGTTTGAATCCCGGTGTCCCATATGGTCCCCCATGCCTGCCAGGAGCTATTTCTGAGCAGACAGCCAGGAGTAACCCCTGAGCACCGCTGGGTGTGGCCCAAAAAACAAAAAAAAAAAAATATAAAGTCCTTGATGGTGATGGATGATGGTGAGATGGAGGGATGGAGGGGACTTTCTCTTCCGGCTGGGCAACCCCCTCCAGCCAGCCGGGTCTGCAGGTTTCAGTAACAGCAAGGAAATCATCCCCAGGTAGTCAGGTTTCCTGAGACATCAACTTAATTCAGGCCCTAGCCACCATGTGTGGCTCCTAAGCTTTTAACCTTTTAAGCCTGCTCCATAAGTAGCTCTGCATTGAAACCTGTCTCGGACCCGGAGAGATAGCACAGCGGCGTTTGCCTTGCAAGCAGCCGATCCAGGACCAAAGGTGGTTGGTTCGAATCCCGGTGTCCCATATGGTCCCCCATGCCTGCCAGGAGCTATTTCTGAGCAGACAGCCAGGAGTAACCCCTGAGCACCGCTGGGTGTGGCCCAAAACCCCCCCCCCAAAAAAAAAAGAAACCTGTCTCTACCAGCCACCTCTCTTGCTGAAAACCTCTCTCTCACCTCTTGCTCAATCTTCCCTAATATCTCCTGCTTCTTTTTTTTTTTTTTTTTTTTTTGGTTTTTGGGCCACACCCGGTAACACTCAGGGGTTACTCCTGGCTATGCGCTCAGAAGTTGCTCCTGGCTTGGGGGACCATATGGGACACTGGGGGATCGAACCTCGGTCCGTCCAAGGCTAGCGCAGGCAAGGCAGGCGCACCTTACCTTTAGCGCCACCGCCCGGCCCCTATCTCCTGCTTCTGAGGCAACCCCCCTTTTGCCTCTCAGCAAAATAGGAAGCCAAAGACCCCTCCCAGATATGGGTAGGTCTGCCTCTCAGGTGAGCAAAACATTTTGGGGGAGGAGAGTAAGTAACACACCCCAATGAAATGATTTTCATGTACCCCTGATAAATACTGAATTCCAGCGAAAATGGGATAAATGTTTGATCCCCAATACCATAAACACAAAGAACAGGATATTAAAAATGTTAATGAGGGGCTGGAGAGATAGCATGGAGGTAAGGCGTTTGCCTTTCATGCAGGAGGTCATCGGTTCGAATCCCAGCGCCCCATATGGTCCCCTGTGCCTGCCAGGAGCAATTTCTGAGCCTGGAGCCAGGAATAACCCCTGAGCACTGCCAGGTGTGACCCAAAAACCAAAAAAAAAAAAAATGTTAATGAAATCCCATTAACTAAGCAAGTGCTACTTCTCTGGAATGTTTAATATCCTGCTATTTTATCAAGAAGACATTTTCTGGGGCTGGAGAGATTGCACAGCTGCCTTGCATGCAGCTGGACCCAAGAGGAACCCAGTTTGATTCCTGGCATCCATATAGTCCCCAAACCTTCCAGGGGCTATTTCTGAGTGCAGAACCAGGAGTAACCCCTGAACACTGCTGGGTGTGGCCCAAAAACCAATCAATCAATCAATCACTAAGTTTTCGTTTTTTGTTTTTTTTTTTTTGTTTTTTTTTTTTTTGGTTTTTTTTTGGGCCACACCCGGTGACGCTCAGGGGTTACTCCTGGCTATGCGCTCAGAAGTCGCTCCTGGCTTGGGGGACCATATGGGACGCCGGGGGATCGAACCGCGGTCCGTCTCCTAGGCTAGCGCAGGTAAGGCAGGCACCTTACCTCGAGCGCCACCGCCCGGCCCCCGTTTTTTGTTTTTAAAAGAAGATATTTTCTTTTTTTTTTTTTTTTTCTCTAGGATTTTTTTCTGGATGCAATCACCTAAATTCTCTAAGATTTCTACTTCAAGTCCAAACCTGTTCCTTATAACAAGAGGAGAATAGGAAATGCACCCCCAACAGAAGTAAAAATAAGTAAGACAAACAAACATAGGTGATTCTGCTAAAACTGAAAGACAGTTCACTAAAATGGCACAGCTAAGGAGCCAAACAAAGACAGAGACCCATAAGGGCTAAAGAATCCCAAAGTACTAGAAAGTCAAGACAAATCAGCAACACAGGCTGCATTAAGGACCCACACTGAGCTGATGATAGGGCATGGATTAATTGTCAGAAACAAATTCATAACTCACCCAAGATTAGCAACTGAAGCAAAACCAGTTGACATAGCAGAGTTAATGCTGAAGGTAGGGATCGTATGAAAAGATGAGATGAGTGGTAACTCTGAGCAGTAATGAAAAGAATGTGACTGAAGTTTGGGATTACTATCAGAGAGATTCAGTTCAGAAAAATGATGACAAGACAATTAAATATAAGAGTTACAAAAAAAGGGGAGGGGCTGGAGAGATAGCATGGAGGTAAGGCGTTTGCCTTGCATGCAGAAGGTTGGTGGTTCGAATCCTGGCATCCCATCTGGTCCCCCGAGCATGCCAGGAGCGATTTCTTAGCGTAGAGCCAGGAGTAACCCCTGAGCGCTGCCAGGTGTGACCCAAAAACCAAAAAAAAAAAGCAAAGTTAAATATCCTCAATGGAAGATAGTAAAGAGATATTTAATAAGAATAAAAGCCTATCAGATCAATAACCTTTTTGTGTGTTGAGATTCTGTAGGTCTTCATGAAGAGTGGAGGAGTGTTAGAGGTAACTTGAAGATGACCATATGACCATTTGATAAAATCCTTCTTAAATTACCACTGCATCACTGATCAAGTTGATACAATGGATGCATGAGCATTATTTATTTATTTATTTATTTTTACTTTTTGGGTCACACCCAGTGATGCTCAGGGGTTACTCCTGGCTGTCTGCTCAGAAATAGCTCCTGGCAGGCTCGGGGGACCATATGGGACACCGGGATTCGAACCAACCACCTTTGGTCCTGGATGGGCTGCTTGCAAGGCAAACGCCGCTGTGCCATCTCTCCGGGCCTAGAGCATTATTTTTATAGACTAAAGGCTAAGTAAGAATCCAAATGAAGGTGATAAAATTCTCATTAGAGAACATTTTGTTTTGTTTGTAGGTCACACGCAGTGATACTCAAAGGTTATTCCTGGCTCCCTACATAAGAATTACTCCTGCTGAGGCTTGGGGGATCATATGAAATGCCAGGGATTAAACCCAGGTCAGCTGCATGAAAGGTAAGCACTTCATCCTGTAGTATAGATCTGGCCTCTTATTAAAGAGCATTTTAATGTTGGTGTGTGTTGTGACCAGGGAAGACTGACAATAATTAGGTAGCCATGCCACCAAGTCTCATCAGAACTCCATGACCCTATGGCAGGACATCTCAGCAGAATGGAAAGAGCCTTCTGTTTGGAAATTCAAAGTCTCATATTCAGTCTTCTCTACCTTAATTATTTAGATGGACTTTTGGCAAATGTTGAACTTTCTTGGGCTTAAGATCCTCCATTGACCTGAGAGACATTGAAGTTCCCTCTCATTCTAACTTTTATGCTCATAAATATAAACAATAAAGAAACTATTGCTGTAAACCTAGACATTACCAGGTTGTTTTAGTTGGTAACTTGGTCTAGTCAGTAATGAAATTCAATAATCTACCTTCAAAGTTAACTTTGGGCAATTTACTTCTTACTTTTCATTTAACTATAAATTCATAGTTGATTGCCACCATGTTCAAGTATTTTCAGTAACTATAAAAAGGACAAAAGACCCAGACTGGAGGCCTGATAGATAATACATGTATAGGGCGTTTTCCTTGCACATGGCTAACTCAGGTTATATCCCTGGTACTCTAAATGGTTCACCTGAGTCCCACCAGGAGTGATTCCTGAGTACAGAACCAAGAATAAGCTGAGAACCTCTATGAATGGCCCAAAAACCAAATAAACAAACAAAAAAAAATCTAGATCGTCTGAGACAAAATGTACCATCTATACTTGGAATTTGAGTAAATCTCAAATTTGAATGATTTGAATTTGAGTGATTTCTCAAGTTATTGAGCCCTTGAAACCATAAGCTAATTTTTGGGTTAGAGATGATAGTAGTTCACTGAGAAAATCTAATTTTCTACTACTGCTGCTGTCTTTATCTTCTCTGTTTCTGTCTGTGTCTCTGTCTGTGTCTGTGTCTGTGTCTGTGTCTCTGTCTGTGTCTCTGTCTGTGTCTGTGTCTCTGTCTGTGTCTCTGTCTCTGTCTGTGTCTCTGTCTGTGTCTGTGTCTCTGCTGTGTCTGTGTCTGTGTCTGTGTCTCTGTCTGTCTGTCTGTCTGTCTCTCTCTTTCTCTCTCTCTCTCTCTCTCTCTTGTTTTTGGTCCACATCCAGGGTAGTTCTCAGGATTTACTCCTAGCTCTGCACTCAGAGATCATTCCTGACAATGATCAAGGAACCATATTATGGGACTAGGGATTGAACCTAGGCAGGCCACATGCAAAGCAAATGCTCTACCTGCTATGCTATTGTTCCAGCCTTGCCTGTATTTCTTAATGGTCGAATTATCTAACCTTTAATTGTGTTATTTTTATAAGTAGCTTTTCCAAGTGATGTCATCCCTTTTCCATCTATTTTACTTCCTGAACCATAAGACAAAGAACCAAGAATGAATAGATGACAGACAGGGCAGGAGGTATTACAAGACACTTTTCTCCCTATATGTAATTAGCAGGTGTTTATTTTTGTTTTGTTTTTAGTCCACACCCAGCAGTGCTCAATATTTACTCTTATGTGTAGAGCCAAGAATAAACCCTGAGCATCACAGTGTGGCCCAAAAACAAAAACAACAAAACAAAATAAAAAAGTGATATAATTATTCTTAAACTATCTTCAAGATTGTAGGGTTTTTATTTTTCATAATTCTTTTAGATTCAAATTGTGTGATCATTAGTTTGTTCTCTTTATGAGCAATATTTCTTGGCATTTACATAAACACAGTTTAGCCTTTTTGGGGAGGTGGACATCAGGTGGTGCTGACTCTGAACTTAGAACTCACTCCTGGCAGACTCGGGGGACCATATGGGATACTGGGGACCAAAAAGCAAATGCCCTACCTGCTGTGCTCTGGTCTCACAGTTTAGCTTCTTAACCTCTGAAGTGCACTTAGGTTTTTGAGTTGAGCTATTATAAATAAAACCTCTACAATCATTCATGTATGAATATGGGGTCATATAAACAGTATCCCACACGGTCCTTTGAGCCTTCCAGGAGTGATCCCCATACACAAAGTCAGTTAGCCCTGAGTACAATTGCATGTGACCTAAAAACAAACAAACAAACAAAAAGTAAAACCATAAAACATTGAAAGAAACAAAAGATCTAAATAAAATAAGATATCCCTTATTTGTATATGGAGTAAAATATTTAGAAGGCAATTTCTGCCAAGTAATCTCTAGGTTCAAAATATCAATTTGGTTTTTTTTTGTTTGTTTGTTTTTTATTTTGGTTTTTGGATCACACCCGGCAGCACTCCTGCCTCTATGCTCAGAAATCGCTCCTGGCAGGCTCTGGGGACCATATGGGATGCCAGGATTCGAACCACCGTCCTTCTGCATGCCAGGCAAATGCCTTATCTCCATGCTATCTCTACAGCCCCCCAATTTGGTTTTTTAATAGAATTGTACAAGTTGATTCAAATTTCACATGGTAATTTACTGTATCTAGAAGGGTCACCATGAAGTGAAGGGCAGAGTGATTGGGAGATGGTGAAAAAAGGATGAGTGGGGCCGGGCGGTGGCGCTCGAGGTAAGGTGCCTGCCTTACCTGCGCTAGCCTAGGAGACGGACCGCGGTTCGATCCCCCGGCGTCCCATATGGTCCCCCAAGCCAGGAGCGACTTCTGAGCGCATAGCCAGGAGTAACCCCTGAGCGTCACCGGGTGTGGCCCAAAAACCAAAAAAAAAAAAAAAAAAAAAAAAAAAGAAAAAAGGATGAGCACTTGTCTGGCATTGAAAGGGCCTCAGGTTCAATCCTTGTACCATAGGGTGATGTCCAAGGGTGGAACGGTGGAGTGTTGGGAGGGGGGTGGGGGAAGAAACCCATAAACAAAACCGAAGAATCATTGAGTCTATTATATGCTGACTGCTTTAGACTAATGTAGCATAACTTAACAAACTTGGGGGGGGGCAAGGTGGTGGTTACTGGGTTTGCATTAGTTAAAATAAAGTTGTGTAGGCTTTGAATTAGGTTAGCTTCAAAGAATAATTTAGACTTCATGAGGGAATTAGGGATAATTGAACAAAAACAAGATTACTTGGAAAGGAGAAAAGGGAATCAATTCTGAAATGAAGTTACATTCCCATGCTATTTATAATAGTCAATTGCTTTTATAATAAATCGGTTGCTTTTATACACATCTCCAAAGGGTTTCCTTTTGTTTATAAAGTCTAATTTTTCTTACTTTTACAAATTAACAATAGAGGCCAGGGGCTGGAGCGATAGTACAGCAGGTAGGGCATCTGCCTTGCACACAATTGACCCAGGTTTGATCCCCAGCATCCCATATGGTCCCTTGAGCCAGCCAGGAGTGATTCCTGAGTGCAGAATTAGGAGCCATGCCGGAGCAATAACACAGTGGGTAGAGCATTTGCTTGCATGCAGCCAACCCAGGACTGACCTGGGTTCAATCCCTAGCATCCCATATGGTCCCCCAAGCCTTCGAGGAGTGATTTATTAGTGCAGAGCTAGGAATAACTCCTGAGCACCACCAGGTGTGGCCTCCCGTAAACCCCCCCCCCAATTTAAGGCCAGAGATAGTACAATGGGTAGGGCACTTGCCTTATATATGGCTGACTTGGGTTTAATACCCTGCACTCCATAGTCCCCAAAGGCAACCAAAAATGATCCCTAAACATAGCTGTGTGTAGCCCAAAACCAAAATATAATTAAGATTAAGAACTGAGAGAAGGGGCCGGGCGGTGGCGCTCGAGGTAAGGTGCCTGCCTTACCTGCGCTAGCCTAGGAGACGGACCGCGGTTCGATCCCCCAGCGTCCCATATGGTCCCCCAAGCCAGGAGTGACTTCTGAGCGCATAGCCAGGAGTAACCCCTGAGCGTCACCGGGTGTGGCCCAAAAACCAAAACAAAAACAAAACAAAAAAAAAGAACTGAGAGAAAGCTCCATGAGTTGGAACTAACAAGGCCCAGCTTTGGCCCTTTAAGAATCCTTGGGTATGGGGGGCTCCAGTCCCTGAGCTTCGGGCTTGGGAGGGTTTCTCTTCCTTCCCGGAGCAGGATTTTCAGCCGGCCCGGACGGGCAGCTGGCAGGCCCCCCATGGGCCAGCGGCCTTTTTGTCCGGCCTAGGGTCAGGGGGGCCCGGACTTGGGTCAACCGACCCCCCTCTCCCCCATTCCTCCGGATCTCCAGGTGGGTTTCTGGGAGGAGCTGACGGGGCACCCTGGGTTTTCCCCACTCCCAGGCCGGGCCGGGACACTGGCCTAGGGTGGGGCTTAGGGGGTAGATTTCGATCTGGTGGGTGGCAGATAGCTGCTCAGCTATACTCAGTCTGTCACTGGTAATTTCATACCAGTCTACATTTTGCAAACCGCGCGGGGGCTAGCGCCCCCGCGCGCATATTTGCTCCTTCCAACCATCACTACCCCAGATTTACTCTTCTTAACTTCAGTAACACATAGTTCTAATCTCTGACCTAAGACATACAGTATATCTAACAAATCACAGAACTATTTAGAAGGACACAAATTGAACACATATATATTTTTTGAATTTTTTATGGGTATTTTCTTTAACTGATGTTAAAGAAAAGTGATGTTTTTATTCACTTTTCATCTTGTCTATTCTTTGTAAGCTGTTCAGTAAGGATTGTTGGTGTAACTGTCCCTCAGTTTGATGCCTATGATTGAACTATGTCATGGAAATTGCTGGTCTTGTTCCTATTGCCTCCAGATGCACCAATAACGCCCCATGGCATTGATCCTTGTTTGCATAGACACATTAAAATGGGAAAACACCGTACATACAGATAAGTTCTTATCTAATAAATCTCAGTACAATGTACCTTACACCCTGAACATTGATATAATGACCTGGCACAGGCATCAGAAGAATGGGCATCCTCCATTCACGCCGGAACCAGGCAAGCTATCTACAAAACATCCAAGGTCTTTTACAGCAACAGCTGGAAGCAGTCTTCTACCAGGAAAGACACTATCAAGGGTCTGACATCGACCCCCTAAAAAGAGACTTCCATTTACACTGAGAAGACTTGACAACATCAATGACCTGCTCTATAGGACATGGTTCTCTCTAGTGCCCCTTAAGTGTGAGGTGAAACGAGAGGAAGCTATGCACCATCCTGACTGCAATATGGGATATGCAGACTCCAGGATCTTTAATACAGAAGCATGATACCAACAACAGAGACTATGTGAGGAATGGAGGTGTATTGCCACTACAGACGATGACTCGAATTGGACAAACTAATTCGCCTGGAGCATAGAGTCAGTCCTGTGCCAGGAAACTTCAGGGTTAGGGTCTCCTTGTATTTAGACCATAATTTGTCTTTCCATGTCCCTTATGTTTTGATGGGCCTATGCAAACAAATGCCACTTTAATACCATTTTTTACTATGTTCCCTTGACTCTAATTCTTAAAAAAAACAAGCCACTAAAACTTTCGAGGTTAACTTAAACTAGTTTGTATGTACATGGAACTAGAGAAATGTACTTTGCCCTCAATGTGTAAGGAGCTACATAAGTATAATGTCCTTAGATTATATTGTGTGATGCTAAGAAATAGTATGTACTACAACTGGGGATTTGAGGGACAAGAAATTGTATTGTACATGGGTTCAGTCTTGTTTTTATTAATGCTCTTTGGCTGAAAGTTCAAGGCTGGGATATCATCGATGGGACTACCGAGAATTCTGTTTATGGGTGATTGGGCTTCCACTGTAACTTTACCCTGTCCTCTTCTTTACATCTTTGTTGTCATAATTAAAATAAAAAAAGAAATTAAAAAAAAAAAAAGAAATAAGGAGGCAAGAGCCTGCAAAAAAAAAAAAAAAAAAAAAAAAAAAAAAAAAAAAAGAATCCTTGGGTATGGCCCAGGTAACCTCCTGAACTGCCTAGGTGACTGGGATAGTCCCAAGTACTAACAATGAATAGTCAGGCCTTCACTGCCAGGACAAATATTACTTGGGGGTAATATCTTCTGCCTCCTAAGCACTGTTGTGGAGGTACTCCAACCCTACAGAACAAGAATTAAAATTGGATTAGGAATTGTGAAAATTCCAGAACTTTAAAGGAAATGAAGTGATGATATTCTTTCAATAATAGTATTATATACCGCAGTACCTATAAGGAAAAAAAAAGAAAGGGGGTGGAGGGAGAGAGAGAAGAAAAGTATCTGCCATAGCATCTGGCTGTGGGGGGGGGGCAGAGAGATAGCATGGAGGTAGGACGTTTGCCTTGCATGCTGAAAGATGGTGATTTGAATCCCAGCATCCCCTATGGTCCCCCAAACCTGCGAGGAGCGATTTCTGAGTGTAGAACCAAGAGTAACCTCTGAGCGCTGCCGGGTGTGTCCTAAAAAAAAAAAAAAACAAACAAACAAAAAAAAAAGAATATGGCTGTGGGAAGTCAGAGGGTAACTGGGGAAATGGGTGGAGAGAAATGAACAGTGAAGGAATAGATATTGGAACATAATATGACCCAATAGAGTCTTAATTCTGTATCTCACAGTGATTTAGTTATAAATAAATAATGAATTCTGTTAAATTTCAGGACTAAAATTTCCCTAGTCACTTTATCTAATCTATGTCACGAGATTCAGCAAGGTCACAGCAGAGGGTATAGAGAATAAGAGTAAGATCCTTTCAAAAAAAATAAAAGGCGCACCCTGGGAGAACTAGTACAACAGACATGGTATTTGCACAATGCCAACTCCATTGATTACCAGCACCACATCATTCCCTGAGCCTTACTAGAAGTAATCTGTGAGTACAGACAGGAACAAACCCTGAGAATTGGCCTGCTGTGGTCCCATAACAAAAACAAATAAACAAAAATGGTGTGTCCTAGGCTAAGAAGAATGTAAGTGTACTTTCTTACTTTTGTTGTTGTTGTTGTTTTGTTTATTTGTTTTGTTTTTGGGTCACACCTGGCAGTGCTCAGGGGATGCTCCTGGCTCTAATCTCAGAAATCACTCCGGGCAGGCTTGGGGGATGCCGAGATTCAAACCACCATCCTTCTACATGCAAGGCAAACGCCTTCTTCTATGCTCTCTCTCCAGCCCCATACTTTCTTACTTTTAAAAAATAAAATAGGTAGGGGCCGGGCGGTGGCGCTCGAGGTAAGGTGCCTGCCTTACCTGCGCTAGCCTAGGAGACGGACCGCGGTTCGATCCCCCGGCGTCCCATATGGTCCCCCAAGCCAGGAGCGACTTCTGAGCGCATAGCCAGGAGTAACCCCTGAGCGTCACCGGGTGTGGCCCAAAAACCAAAAAAAAAAAAAATAAAAAAAAAAAATAAAATAGGGCCTGGAGAGATAGCACAGCGGTGTTTGCCTTGCAAACAGCCGATCCAGGACCAAAGGTGGTTGGTTCGAATTCCGGTGTCTCATATGGTCCCCCGTGCCTGCCAGGAGCTATTTCTGAGCAGACAGCCAGGAGTAACCCCTGAGCACCGCCGGGTGTGCCCCAAAAACCAAAAACAAAAACATAATAATAATAAAATAAAATAAGGGATAGTGGTCATACCCAGATATATTCAAGGTTTATTACTGGCTCTGTGATCAGGATTACTGCTGGCAGGGTTTGGCATGTCAGGGATCGAATCCACATTCAAGATAAGTATACTATATCTCTAGTTACTGTAAAATTAGTTCTTTGTAAAAAATAATCTTTGAATTTCCATTATAGTTTGATATTTTGTATACCCCCCCCCAGCTTTTTTTGTTTTTGAGAGGTCAATAGTAAGGGGATAATTTAACTTTAAAATTGACCAGTCATGGGCCGGAGTGACAGCATAGTGATAGGGCTTTTGCCTTGCATGCTGCCGACCCAGGACAGACCCGGATTGGATCCCCAGTATCCCATATGATCCCCCAAGCCTGCCAGGAGTGATTTCTGAGTGCAGAACCAGGAATAACCCCTGTGCACACCAGGTTTGACCCCAAAACAAAACAAAAAGCAAAAAAAAAAAAAACCACCCCAAAATAACCAATTTGCCAGTCATATGCATACCTATTATTGAATTATAGAAAAATATTATGGGTACATTATATAGGTAAAGATGTTATCCAAAGCAGTAAAAGAAAATCACAAACGTGATATGTGATACTTTGCAGTTATCAAAAATCACTGATGAGTACATTTAAAACAAGTGAACCCTATAAACCTTAAGGTTTTTAAAATTCCAGGCCAGAGCAATAGTGTACTGGATAGGGAACTTGCCTTGCATATGGCCAACCAGGGTTCAATCCTTGACACCCTATAAGGCCTCCATTATAGCTCAGTAAGAGTGTTCCCTGAGGGGCCGGGCGGTGGCGCTGGAGGTAAGGTGCCTGCCTTGCCTGCGCTAGCCTAGGACGGACAGCGGTTCGATCCCCCGGCGTCCCATATGGTCCCCCAAGAAGCCAGGAGCAACTTCTGAGCTCATAGCCAGGAGTTCCCTGAGCGTCACAGGGTGTGGCCCAAAAAAAAAAAAACAAAAACAAAAAAAAAAACAAAAAAAACAAAAAAGAGTGTTCCCTGAGCACAGAGCCAGGAGTAAGCCCTGAGCATATTGGGCATGGCTCATGAACAAAATATTTTTAAAAAAATTAAAAACATTTTCTTTAGGGGCTGGAGAGATAGCATGGAGATAGGGCGTTTGCCTTTCATGCAGAAGGACAGTGGTTCGAATCCCAGCATCCCATATGGTCCCCCTGAGTCTGCCAGGAGTAATTTCTTTCTTTCTTTCTTTCTTTTTCAGGAGCAATTTCTGAGCACAGAGCCAGGAGTAACCCCTGAGCACTGCCAGGTGTGACCCAAAACCAAAACAAACAAACAAAAAATTTCTTTAACTTCCACAAACAAGTACACAAAGTCCCACATTCTAATACTGCTTTGTAATTATCTTCCCTGTTTTAATTAGGGGAGAGCGATTATGCCATTCCACCAGTACTCAGGTTCTATTCCTGGCACCCTGGATGTTTAGGGAACCATATATGGTGCTGTTGCAGGTTATTTGGATCAGGTGCGGAGTAAGGAAGATGACCACAAAAAAACTAATCTTTGTTTAACCTGCTTTGGCCATCCTGAAAAGTGCTTTGTGTGTGGGTCAGGACTGTAAAGTGTGCTCTGAGCACCTACACTATGAGACAGCAGAGTATTACCAGTCCTACAGGCAGCCATTAAGCTGTGCCCAATACCCAATTGGTCTGCACAGCATAAAAACTGGTCCCAACCACCTAAATTAGTCTTGGGAAGCCATGGTTCCGACTGAAGTGAGGAATTGTTCTTTGTTTGGTTTTGGGCCACACTTAGCAGTGCTCAGGAATTTCTCCTGGCTTTGTAGCCACTCCTGGTGGTGCTCAGGATTAAATCACTGTTGCTTGCATGCAAAGTAAGTGCATTACCTGTTGTGCTATCTCTCAGGTCCTATTTACAAAGAACAATTGTTATCTTTAGGTCAGAATCTGGGTGGAGCTCAACCTAGTCCCCAGTCCTCTCTTAAGGAAACAAAAAAGGTGTTGACAGAGGTTACAATCTCTATTAATATTTGACTTCCAAATTTGCTCACATGATTGATTATGGGCAGGGTTAGGTCCTTAGAGACTTTTGAACCTATACTTCTAAGGAGTTAGTCTTTTACTTGTAGCTAGCAGGAGATAAACCTCAACTTATTGACTCACACATCAGGAGAATTCCATTTTGTCCTGAGGTTACCCAAGCTTTAATTTTGACGAAATGATTTATAAAGAATGTTAGGGCTGGAGTGGGCAGGGCATTTATTTAGTATGTGGCAGATCTAAGTTTAATCCTAAGCATTATCATGTGTAAACCCTGAGCATAGCCTGGTGTGCTTGGTCCCAAAGAGTTTGTACAACATAAAAATTAGCAGAACACTATGATGAGGACTAAAACATATGTGTGTGCTGTGAACTTGAACTTTCCGGTTGCCATACACTCTGGCCTGTGTAGCAGTTAATAATGTGAGTGAATTACATATTCATAAAGAATTATATATTGCAAAGGACAAATAGTTCTATATAGAATAATAATGAGAAGGAAATTTGAGATAATAATGGGCTGATACTGAAAAATAACTTATAACTTATAAATAATAATTTATGAACTTTATAAATACAAAACTTATAAATATAAACATTTTATAAATATAAATAATTTATAATAATAATGTATAAACTTTTTTCTTGCAACATATTATGATTATGACTTTAAATTATTTTCCATTTTCTTTGTTCTTCCCCATCATTCAAACTAGTTGTGGCAGCCCTGAGCCCAGCCACAAGTATATCTAACTCTGTCTCTACACACACACACACACACACACACACACACACACACACACACACACACACACACACACAAATTCTTGGCTTTTGGGGGGGCCACATTCAACAGTGTTCAGGGGTCACTCCTGGCTCTGTAGTCAGAAATTACTCTTGGGGGCCCGGAGAGATAGCACAGCGGCGTTTGCCTTGCAAGCAGCCGATCCAGGACCAAAGGTGGTTGGTTCGAATCCTGGTGTCCCATATGGTCCCCCGAGCCTGCCAGGAGCTATTTCTGAGCAGACAGCCAGGAGTAACCCCTGAGCATCGCCGGGTGTGGCCCAAAAAAGAAATTACTCTTGGAGGGCTTGGAGGACTATATGAGATTATGAGATGCTGGGTATCAAACTTGAGTTGGCTGTGTGCAAGGCAGACAACCTACCCTGATGTGCTATTGTTCTGGCCCCATAATTATTTTTTAATTTTTATTATAACACCATGACTTACCAAAACTGTTCATAATACAGTCGTTTTAGGCATTAAATGTTCAAACACCAACTCCATCATGATTTTGACCTTTCTTCATCACACTAGACTGCCCCTTTGCAGGCAAAATCAAATGTACTTCATATTGGTGGGGGAAATAAAAAGATTTTACTTCATATTTTTTGTTACAACACAAAACCAAATAGAATGATCAAAATTTAGATTAATAAAGGGAGTTTGAAATGATTGTTATATATCTTCATGGTGTTCCTAAATTCATGAATAAGAATTTACCAGATTTTTTAGTGCTAGTTAAGCCTTCTGTGTTACTGTTTAGGCTCACTGAGCTTGGAAGATTTCTACAAACTTTCTCATTATATTTCCTGTGAAGCTAGTGGGCTGACACTACTATAAAATTTTTGAGGTGATCCAAGGCCACAAGTGGCCACATGATCCAGGATCTATAGAGTAGAAACACATTTAGTAGCATGGCAGTTTGTTAACGTTAAGTTGTGGAGGGGCTGGAGAGATAGCATTCAGGTAAGGTGTTTGCCTTGCATGTTGAAGGACGGTGGTTCGAATCCTGGCATCCCATATGGTCCCCGGAGCCTGCCAGGAGCGATTTCTTAGTGTGGAGCCAGGAGTAACCCCTGAGCGCCGCTGAGTGTGACCCAAAATAAATAAATAAATAAATAAATAAATAAATAAATAAATAAATAAATAAATAAATAAATAAAAACGTTAAGTTGTGGAGTTGATCCATTTCTGTTGGAGGGTGTATAGAGTGCAGCTAGGCTGCTGTGATTCATTCAGAAAGGAGAATCACTGCTCCCAACTCCCCATTTTCCAGAATGTCACAGTGGTATCAGTCCGGATCAGACTATCTGATTATTTTCTTTTGGAATTTGGGAGAGGAGCTGAGGTGTTTCTCTTCAGGGGACACATTTTTTTTTTTTTGGTCTAATGCTGTGTTTTATTTTTGATTTTAAGAGATTTAAAATTTTTTGTTTTGTTTTTGGGTTACACTGGTGACACTCAGGTTACTCCTGGCTCTGTGATCAGAAATCACTCCTGGCAGACTCGGGGGACCATATGGAATGCTGGGAATCAAACCCAGGTCTGTCTGCGTGCAAGGCAAACACCCTACCGCTGTGCTCTCTCTCCGGTCCTCAGATTTATTTATTTATTTATTTATTTATTTATTTATTTATTTATTTACACATCTGGCGGTACTCAGAGGTTACTCCTGGCTGTCTGCTCAGAAATAGCTCCTGGCAGGCACGGGGGACCATATGGGACACCGGGATTTGAACCAACCGCCTTTGGTCCTGGATCGGCTGCTTGCAAGGCAAACGCCGCTGTGCTATCTCTCCGGGCCCCAGATTTATTTTTTAATCATATAATTAAAATGCTATCAATGTAATCTTTGATAGAATTTTATCAGAATTTTAATTTGGGGGCACCCCATGTTTTCCCTAGGCCAGGAATGATCATTGAGTGCAGAACCAGGAGTAAGTCCTGATTCTGCTGGGTGTAAGCCAGAATTTGACTATGTATTTTAGACCTTGGAAATTTTTGTTATTGTTGTTTTTGGGCCACACCTGGTGACGCTCAGGGGTTACTCCTGGCTATGCGCTTAGAAATCGCTCCTGGCTTGGGAGACCGACCATATGGGACGCCAGGGGATTGAACAGAGGTCCGTCCTAGGCTAAAGGGAAGGCAGATGCCTAACTGCTTGTGCTACCGCTCCAGCCTGACTTTGGAAATTATTAAAACTAAGCCTAAGGAATGCATTGCATTTATTTCATTTTGGTTTGGTTTTTGGGCCACACCTAGTGGTGCTCAGTGTTATTCTTGGCTTTACACTCAGGAGTGCTTCACATGATCATATGGAAGGTCAGTTATCAAACCTGGTCTAGGGGCCGGGCAGTGTCGCTAAAGGTAAGGTGCCTGCCTTGCCTGCGCTAGCCTTGGACGGACCGCGGTTCGATCCCCCGGTGTCCCATATGGTCCCCCAAGCCAGGAGCAACTTCTGAGCACATAGCCAGGAGTAACCCCTGGTCTGTCACATGCAAAGCAAATACTTTACCACTGTATTATCACTCCTCAAGAGGGCAAACATTCTTTTTTTTTTTTTTTTTTTTTTTGGTTTTTGGGTCACACCTGGTGGTGCTCAGTGGTTATTCCTGGCTCTATGCTCAGAAATCGCTCCTGGCAGACTTGGGGGAACATATGGGATGCCGGGATTCGAACCACTGTCCTTCTGCATGGAAAACAAACGCCCTACCTCCATGCTATCTCTCTGTCCTGGGCAAACATTCTTTTTTTTTTTTTTTTTTTTTTGTTTTTTTGGGCCACACCCTGTGACGCTCAGGGGTTACTCCTGGCTATGCGCTCAGAAGTTGCTCCTGGCTTCTTGGGGGACCATATGGGACGCTGGGGGATCGAACCGCGGTCCGTCCTAGGCTAGCGCAGGCAAGGCAGGCACCTTACCTCCAGCGCCACCGCCCGGCCCTCTTTTTTTTTTATTTTTTTTTTATTTTTAATTATGAGAACAAAGATGCAAAGAAAGAGGACAAGGTAAAGAAAGTTACAGTGGAAGGACAATCACCCATAACATAATTCTCAGAAAAAGTCCCCTTACTGATATCTTAACTTTGAACTTTCAGTCAAAGAACATTAAGATAAATAAAACAGAATCCATGTACAATTACTTTGTCCCTCAAGTTCCCAGATTGTAACACATTATAATATTTCTTAACAGCACACAGGGCAATCTAAAGTCATAAAACTTACGTAACTCGGGGCCGGGCGGTGGCGCTGGAGGTAAGGTAAGCCTTACCTGCGCTAGCCTAGGAGACCTAAAAACCAAAAAAAAACCAAAAAAACAAACAAACAAAAAAAAAAACTTACGTAACTCCTTAAACATTAGAGGCATAGTATTTTTTACATTTCCATGTACATGCATATTAGCTTAAGTTAACCTCAAATTTTAAGTGGGTTTTTTTTTTTTAAGGATTAGAGTCAAAGGAGCACAGTAAAAACGGTGTTAGTGTGGCAATTGTTGTTTGCATAGGCCCACCAAAATATGAGGGGCATGGAAAGGAATAACCTTGGCTTAAATACAAAGAGACCCTACCCCTGAAGTTTCCTGGCATAAGAGGGCAAACATTCTTTTTTTTTTTTTTGGTTTTGGTTTTTGGGCCACACCCGTTTGACGCTCAGGGGTTACTCCTGGCTATGCGCTCAGAAATCGCTTGGGGGGACCATATGGGACGCCAGGGGATCGAACCGCGGTCCATCCTACGCTAGCGCTTGCAAGGCAGACACCTTACCTCTAGCGCCACCTTCCCGGCCCCACATTCTTAACTTATACAGGATTGTACCTCCAAGACAGCAAAAGCTCTTTTGGAGGCTATGTGAAAAAATGTTTTCTTTTTCGGTTTGATTGTCCTTCCACTGTAACTTTACCTTGTCCTCTTTCTTTGCATCTTTGTTCTCATAATTAAAAATAAAAAAATTAAAAAAAAAGAATGTTTGCCCAGGACAGAGAGATAGCATGGAGGTAGGGCGTTTGTTTTCCATGTAGAAGGACAGTGGTTCGAATCCTGGCATCCCATATGTTCCCCCGAGTCTGCCGCTGACTTATTTCACTCAACATAATAGTTTCCATGTCCATCCATGTCTAGGAAAATTTTATGACTTTATTTTTCCTAATGGCTGCATAGTATTCCATTGTATATAATGTAATAATACACAAAGACAATAGAGATGAGGGCTGGAAGGATGGGCCCACAATATGAAACAGTTAGAGAAATAACTACACTAACAACTATCATGACAATTGTAGTAAGAGAAATAGAATGCCTATCTAGAATACAGGTGGGGTGGGGGAGGATGGAGATGGGGGGTATTGGTGGTGGAAGGTTGAACTAGTGGGGCTGGAGAGTTAGCATGGAGGTAGGGCATTTGCCTTGCATGCAGAAGGACAGTGGTTCGAATCCCGGCATCCCATATGGTCCCCTGAGTTTGCCAGGAGTGATTTCTGAGCATAGGGCCAGGAGTAACCCCTGGATGTGACCCAAAAACCAATAAAAAAAAAGCCAAAAACAAAGTAACTAATAGTTCACAATCGTTTCCCTTACTAGTCTGTGAGTGTCTTGAACACTAAATATAGCTTTATCTAGGATTGGAGAGATAGTACAGCAGGTAGGGTACTTGCCTTGTATGCAATAAGCCTGAGTTCAATCCCTGGCACCTTATATGATCCCGTGGACCTTGCCAGGAGTGCTCTCTAAGGACAGAACTAGGAGTAAGCCCAGCTGGCTGTGGCCCCAAGACAAACAAACAAACAAACAAAAGTAACTTTATTTTCTTAGCTTTATCTTTTTTTTGTTTGTTTTTGTTTTTGTTTTTGGGCCACACCCGTTTGACACTCAGGGGTTACTCCTGGCTATGTGCTCAGAAATCGCCCCTGGCTTGGGGGGACCATATGGGACGCCGGGGGATCGAACCACGGTCCGTTCCTTGGCTAGCGCTTGTAAGGCAGACACCTTACCTCTAGCGCCACCTTCCCGGCCCCCTTAGCTTTATCTTATTGTTGACATGTAATACAGTGCCTGACATACTGTTGGTGCAAAGTTGGCTTCTTAGAAAGACAAGCACAGGGGGCCGGAGCGGTGGCGCAAGCGATAAAGCATCTGCCTTGCCCGTGCTAGCCTAGGTCGATAGTGCGGATCCCATAGGGTCCCCCAAGCCAGGAGCGATTTCTGAGCGCATAGCCAGGAGTAACCCCTGAGCGTCACTGGGTGTGGCCCAAAAACCAAAAAAGAAAGACAGACAAGCACACAAGAAGACAACAGAAATGTTTTCCAATAATTAACAAATGAATAATGTTAAATCATCTCCAAAAGGTCACTGCTATATTGTTTGCCTTGCATGCAAAAGGTTGGTGGTTCGAATCCCGGCATCCCATATGGTCCCCCGAGCCTGCCAGGAGTGATTTCTGAGGTAGAGCCAGGAGAAACACCTGAGCGCCACCGGGTGTGACCTAAAAACCAAAACCAAAACCAAAACCAAAAACCCAAAAAAAAAACAAGGAACTATCTGGGATACTAACAATTGAATCCAGGCCAGCTATGTGCAAGGCTGTACTATCTCTACACCCACCATGCCCACTGCTTTAACAGTGAATTGGCAAATTTGAAAATCTCAAAGACCAAACACTGTGCTCTCTGTACCACATCTAACTTGATTCCTGTAAATTAACTCCATTAAGGAAGATCCTATTATAGCTGCATTTTTTTAAAAGATGGGAAACCAGGGGCTGAAGAGGTTAAATAATTTTATTAAAGTCATATCACTTATAAGTGATAATTCTAAGGGGCCAGAGAGATAGTACAGGAGGTAAGGCACTTGCCTGTCTGAGACCGACTCCAATTCAAATTCTCTATAATGCCAGAAGTAATCTATGATCACAGAGCCTAGAATAAGCTCTGAGCACTGCTAATTGTGATCCAGAAACAAAAAACAAAACACATAGGTGAGACTTCTAAGACGGGAGACCATGGTGCTAACTAACACATTACAGGTATATCTCAGCTGATGACTTCTAGCACGGGAGATCATGGTGCTAACATACATTACAGGTACCTCTTAGCTAGCTAAGAAGGAATATTTACTGCAGAAGCTAAAGTGATACTGTAGCTGGTAGTGTGCTTACCTTGTACACTGCCCACCCAGGGTTAAATTGCTGGCATCCCAGATGGTCCCCTGAGCCTGCCAAGAGTGATTTCTGAGTGCAGAGCCAGGAATAATCCAGAGCCAAGATATTGCTAGGTGTGGCCCCAAAACCAACCAACCATTCAACAAAAAACACAAAAAGGATATTTACTTTAGTACAAAATGTCCATTTGCAAACTCCTCTATGTATTCATCTAAAAAAAAATTCATAGCTCGTGCATGCAGTTTTCTATGACTCACAAAAAATGGGTCTGCCACTTAATTTTCTTTTTATAAAGAATGTGTACCAATTTAAAACTATGTTATAGACCTGGGGTCCCCTCTAGAATCCTCCCCGAACCCACCTTTCTGGTGGCCTGGGCCAGCACCCAAGCATGCCCCTGGAGTCTGGGAGGAAGCTGGGAGATGGCTGAGGACCTCCCTGGCTTCCCAGCACCCCCGAAGCAAGGGAGAGGGCCTTCTGCCTGAGGTCTCCCCACACCCCATGCTGGCTGGCCAGTGCTAGCCTCCAGAACTAACCCCCGCCCCCACCCAGCACATGAGGGGAAAAGATTAGGGAGGGGGTGGGCGGGTTTCTAGCTTCTGGTTCTACATTGAATCCTTTTTTGTTCTGTATATTAATCTATAGGATTTTCTAGGATTAATGTATGTTTTGCAGATGCAGAATGTCCATATTATATTCTGCCCTTGCCTACTGCCACACAAGCTCATGTGTAGTCCTTCACTCCCTCACCCCCAACCACCATTACCCCACATTTAATACTTATTACCTTTAGTTCTTGGCTCCTCAAGAAGCAGATAATTATCCCCACACAAAACCAGCTGCCAAACCATACCCTAAGTTATATGATAGACCTATAGCCTAAGAAGATCCCAATACTCTGATGCTATTGATCTACTCTCAGAGGCCTCCTTCCCTCCTCCTTCCTTTATTGTGGGCCTTTGCTTGCTAAGAGACTCGGTTTCTGAGAAGTCATGGCTCAAGGATTTTTCCTGATATGGGTCCATCGCCAGATGGTTATCAGACAAGCCTAACCACAGACCAAAGTGATGCACCAGATTTAACAACCCCTAACTATTTCAGAGACATAAAAGAGATGCATATTTATCTTTTGAATATCCTGTATTATTCCCTTAACAGCTATAACCCTTACTGAATATTCTCTTATACAGTGACGATTTTCCCCACTGTTTTGTCGGTTCTTCTCTTTGTGATCTGTTCAATAAGGAATTCTGGTAGAAGAGTCCCTAGATTTAGAGCTTATGTTAGAACCAAGTTATGGGGATTGTTGAACTTGTTCTAGCGGTCCCCATATGCACAATTTACACCATGAGGCATTGTTCTGCTTTTACATAGGCACATTAAAATGAGAAAATACTATACATACAGGCAAGTTCTTATCTAATGAAATAGGAACACACAAATCTTGTCATGCAGTGGGCCCTTACACCTTGAACACTGTCTTAATGACCTGGCTCAGGCCTCAGAAGACCTGGCATTGTCCATTCACCCCTGAATCAGGATGCCATCTATGAAACAACCAAGGTTGTCTATAACATCACCTGGGAGCAATCCTCTACCACAGAAGACCTGACCCTGGCATTGACCTACTCCAAAGAGAGGTCCCTTAACACGAAGAAGACATAACAACAACAACAACCTGCTTTCAGGGCAGGGCTATTCGCATTGCTATCTAATTGTAAGGTGAATCTATAGAATGTTCCACATCATCCTGACTTTGATGTAGGATATGCATAGATTCAAGGATCTTTAACTACAGAAACATGACACCAACAATAGCAACTGTGGGGGGGGGGAATTATTGGCACTAAAAACAATGACTTGGGTTGGACAACCTAGTATGCCTGGAGCCTAGAAATGGTCTTATGGGCCTGGAGAGATAGTACAGCAGCGTTTGCCTTGCAAGCAGCCAATCCAGGACCAAAGGTGGTTGGTTCGAATCCCGTTGTCCCATATGGTCCCCCGTGCCTGCCAGGACTATTTCTAAGCAGACAGCCAGGAGTAACCCCTGAGCACTGCCGGGTGTGGCCCAAAAACCAAAAACCAAAAAAAAAAAAAAAAAAAAAAAAAGAAAAAGAAAAAGAAAAAGAAATGGTCTTATGCCAGAAAACTTTAGGGATAAGGTCTCCTTGTATTTAGGCCAAGGCTTTTCCTTTCTATGTCCCCCATATTTTGCTGGGCCTATGCAAACAGTAATTGCCACTCTAACAATGTTTTTGCTGTACTTCTTTAACTCAGCCTTAAAAAAAAAAAGAAGAAAAGTTTATTAAACCTTCTGCTAGGCCTTTACAAAAACAAAAACTATATTATAGAGGTCGGAAAGATAGTATAACAGATAGAGCATTTGCCTTGCACATTTTGTCCCTGGCACTGCATATAGTACCCTAAGTTGGCATGAAGTGATCCCTGAGTGCAGAGCCAGGAATAATCCCTGAACGTTAGCATGTGGCCCCAAAACCAAACCAAACTATGTTATAACCATACTTTAAGTAACATTTAGGTACAACATAATTACTTTAATTGTTTTATTGGCCCTTCAAATTCTTTAAAAAGGGAAGTATATCCATTGTTTCTGTGTTTTAGTGTGTCAAACAATGCATCCTAAAAGGTGAATTATCCATCCTCGCATGAAAACAGCTCAAAGAACCCTGGACAGGAAACCATGTATCACAGGCCCTCATTATTACCTTACTGATGATGTCTGAGCCTATAGTTGGCAGAAGAGAAAAACCGGTTCTGGCGACATTGCAAAATAACTGCTAGGAGTGGCGTCTGGTTCCTGGAGTGGGCAGAGGTGACTATGCCTTTTGAATCATGGCATTGTCTCAAACTAAACAAAAAACAAACCAAGAGAGAAATTAGAAAAAAAGAAAAACAAAAAGAATGTGCAAATATTATGTTTCTAAAAGCTGTATTGAGGTGGATTTGCCTGGCGGTGCTGATTTTAGTTATGTTATGTTCAGCTATGTTATTCTTCAGCTCCTTAAAGCATTATTTTTTTACTTCCTATTTTAGTTCTTTACTCATTCATAACCAGATTGTAGCAGTTGTGTATGATGTGTTGAATTTCAACATTAAAAGATTATCAAGGGGCCGGAGAGATAGCATGGAGGTAGGGCATTTGCCTTGCATGCAGAAGGATGGTGGTTCAAATCCCAGCATCCCATGTGGTCCCCCAAGCCTGCCAGGAGCAATTTCTGAGTGTAGAGCCAGGAGTAACCCCTGAGTGCTGCCTGATATGACCCAAAAACCAAAACCAAAACCAAAAACAACAACAAAAAAGATTAATCCTGACTTGTCCGAAATATAAAATGTTCAGTTACCACTGATGGGGGGCCAGAGAGATAGCAGAGTGGGCAGGATGTTTGCTTTGAATGCTGCCACCCCGGGTTCGATCCTTGGCATCCCATATGGTCCCCTGAGCCTGCCAGGAATGATCTCAGAGCATACAGCCAGGAGTAAGCCCTGAGTGTCGCTGAGTGTGGCCCAAAAACAAAAGATAAAAACAAAAATGATTAATACTGATGGTGGGAGAGGGAAGATGTGCAATTGCCCCCAGAGAAAACCTAAATATGGGTCCTGTGAAGGGCATGATATTAAATTTCCACAGACACTGGAAAGAATAAACAAGATCATCAATGTTCATAGAATATTAGTTATACGTCAATATATGTCGAGCAATGAAGCAAATATCTACTGGTTTACAGTTTTAGATTTGTTCATTCATTACAAGACTATCCAAAGCTTGAAAGTTTGTCAGGAATGGGAGTTACACAGATAATTCATGTGCTTGGCATCCATGACTTAAGCTTCAAATGACTTGGAAAAAATCTTTACACATCTGGATAAATTGGGGGTAAAGAGTAATGAAAGTTCTGACCCCAGATGAATGAATTAATGGCAAGATTCTCCTTTTCCAGAATGCCCAGAAAGGTGTTTTACTTTGAGTAGAAACAACAAATATGATTATCAGATTTAAATTATAGTACAGAGGGTTGGGCATTTACCTTGCATGCGGCCAACCTAGGTTCAATCTCTGGTATTCCCTATAGTCCCTCAAGCACTGACAGAAGTAATTTCTTAATGCAGAGCCAGGAGTGACTCCTGAGCACCGCCAGGTGTGACCCCTCAAAAAAACAAAAAGTATATGTAAAATATTTTAAAATGTATAAAATAGGGGCCGGAATGATATCACAGTGAGCAGTAAGGCATGTGGCCAACACAGACTCTGGTTTGAATTCCAGAATCCCATATGGTCCCTCGAGCCTGCTAGGAATGATTTCTGAGTGCAGAGCCAGGGGTAACCCCTGAGCACCACCCAGTGTGACCCAACCCCACCAAATAAACTGTATAAAATATAAAATTATTGGTGATATCAAAATTATGATCTATGTATTTACTATTTTCACAAAGAGTTTGAGTTTAATATACATATATACCTATATATGTATAAATTAGAAGGGTCAATGAGGGCCGGAGCAATAGTAGACTGGGTAGGGCACTTACTTTGCATGCAGCTGACCTGGTTTAGATACCTAATATCATATAGGGTTCCTTGAGCCCTTCCTTGAGTGGTATTTGAATGCAGAGCCTTTAGTATAAGTGGCTATGATCCAAAAATAAACAAACAAAACCCAAACAAGAATGAAGCATAATTTTGTAAATAAAGGTTAATACTTCTATTTTTTTTAATATTACCTAGGTCCAGAGGGAACAGACATTGCTTAATGTCAATGCTTTTACAGCCAATCTGGACAAGGATATGCTTGATAGCAACTGCTCCATTATAACAAATACCAAGGCATATTTTAGAACAAAAATAGAATTTATTATAATTATATGGTAACAGTGGTGACCTTAAATTAAGAATAGATTTGAATCAAGCTTTGCCACTTGGGGCTGGAGATTTAGTATAGCATGTAAGGTGTTTACCGTGCATGCAGCTGACCCAGATTCTATCACCAGTATCACATATGGTCCCCTGAGCACCGTCTGGATGATTTCTGAGTACACAGTCTTGAGTACTTCCTGAGCATTTCAGGGTGGGGCCCAAATAAATAAACAAAAAAGGTTCCGCATCTATGTGAACTGTGACAAGTTTTTTTTTTTTTAAATCTGGCATTTAAAAAAAAGTCTGGCATTTTTATTCACATCTGTGAAATGAGGTTAAGAATTCCAATTTTGGGCCCAGAGAGATAGCACAGCGGCATTTTCCTTGCAAACAGCCTATCCAGGACCAAAGGTGGTTGGTTCGAATCCCAGTGTCCCATATGGTCCCCCGTGCCTGCCAGGAGCTATTTCTGAGCAGACAGCCAGGAGTAACCCCTGAGCACCACCGGGTGTGACCCAAAAACCAAACCCCCCCCCCCAAAAAAAAAGAATTCCAATTTTAGGGTTGAAATGATTGAATGGTGGGCAAGGCAATTGCCTTGCACGTGGCCATCATAGGTCCCTCTGGTCCCTGGAGCCTGCCAGGAGTGATCCCTGAGTGTAGAGCTAGGAACAAGTCCTATGTATCTCCAGGTTTTTGCCCCCAAACAAAAATTTCAAATTGGAAGGGGAGCAGAGCGATAGCACAGTGGGTAGGGTATTTGCCTTGCACGTGGCTAATCCAGGTTCTATCCCCAGCATCCCATATGGTCCCCCAAGCCTTCCAGGAGTGATTCCTGAGCATAGAGCCAGGAGTAACTCCTAAGCATTGCTAGGCATGGCACAAAACAAACAAAAATTTCCAATTTTACAGAATCATAAGGAGTAAATCTACTAATTCTGATGAGTCGATAATTAGCCAGTTTCCCCCCATTCATCAAATACATGTATAATACAATATAATAGAGATATTGTGAACCATGGGGAAGCTTTTATTTAATTTTCCAATATTATTTTTTTTAAAGAGGTTTTATCATTGGGATAGCTGCATATGCATTTGGAAAAGAGGATGGCTAGACACAATTTTTTTTGGGGGGTGGGTATTGTAAGCATATAACAAGGCCAAGTAAATGAGTCTTGCAATTACATGAAACACTGGCATCATGGATTTGCACAGTTGTCTAGTTGTATGATGAAATGTACTCTAGTTTAATTCCAATACTATCTTACCATATGTTGTAGATAATTACATGGACAAAGACTCAGGTTCAGTAATAAAGCCTGTAAGTCTGGTTTTCTGAAAGAAAGATAAGATGTAAATTATCTTAGCAAAAGGAATCCCAGAATCTATTTTTGGTTATTTCTATTTCACCATATTTCCAATATGGTCTGTAACCAGAGTTTCTGTAAGCCTTGCTATTACTTATTACAATGATAATAAAGAACTCTAATGATAAGATATAACTCTTAAAAATACTGTCATTAAATGGTTGTTTAGAAAATGTTTGAAGTGCTCAGATATAAATAAATGGGAAGTACTTTGTACTTTTGCTAAATTTAAATTTTAAATTAAATTTATTCTGACTTAAAAATTGTTTTACTTTCATGCTTGATAAACACAACCCACACACTCAAGTGAAATATGCTGCTGAAAACAAAGTTTCTAAAGAAAATAATCAAAAGTAATTTCTTTAAAGCTAGTTTTATAGATGAGTATATGATTTATACACATATAAGATTTTTTTACTTTTAGATGTTGTTTTATTTTCAATTTTATTTTATTGAAATAATTGTGATCTACAGAGTCCTTCATACATATAAAAATTTTAATGGGCCTTATCTACCCTTAGAAAAATTCCAGTGTCATTTAATTTTCATTTTTAGTGAAGCAAATGCTTTTTTTCTCCTATCTTTTTCTTTTTGAATTTTGGGCCACTTCAGTCCAAATGAAGCAAATAAACAAAACATTTGAAGAAATATACTTAGGGGCCAGAGTGCAAGAGGTGGTGCAAGCAGTAGGGCATTTGCCTTGTGCACGCTAACCTAGGATGAACCGTGGTTCTGTCCCATATGGTTCCCCAAACCAGGAGCGATTTCTGAGTGCATAGCCAGGAGTAACCCCTGAGTGTCACTGGGTGTGGTCCAAAAACCAAAAAAAAAATTGAAATATACTTAGAGAAATGTGAGAGGAGATAACAAGAGAACAAGAGAAGTTTGGGGTTTTTTTTGGGGGGTCACACCCGGCAGCACTCAGGGTGTGATTTCTGGCACTAAACTCAGACATCACTCCTGGCATTGCTCGAGGGACCATTTAGGATGCTGGGATTTGAATCACTGTCCTTCTGCATGCAAGGCAAGCACCCTACTTACATGCTATCTCTATGGCCCCAAGAGAAGGTTTTCTTTTTTCTTTTTTTTTTTGCCCCCCCCCACCTCTTTTTTTCTTTTTAAGGGGGACTGAAGCGATTATACAGCAGTAAGCCAGCAGTAAACTTGCATGCGGCCAGAACAGGATAGACCCCGGTTCGAATCCTGGCATCCCATATGGTCCCCTGAGCCTGCCAGGAGGATTGCTGTGCACAGAGCCAGGAGTAACTCCTGAGTGCCCCCAGATGTGACTCCCTCCCCTCAATAAAAGAGATAATCCAGGAGCCAAAAAGATGGTGCAGAAGGTGAGGTGCTTATCTTGCAAGCATCTGACCCAAGTTCTATCCCCAGAACCCCATATTGTCCTCTCAGCCATGGCAGGAATGATCCTTGGGAAAAAGTCAATAGTAAGCCCTGAGCACCAGTGGGTTTGCCCACCAAAGCCCATTTAATTTCAATTTACCTAAAAAACTCTTGCATATTCTTTCTATTGGTCCTTCATCCAAAACCGTTTGTTGTACATATAAATAAATATATATGGGGTTTGATTAATGACTGAATTGCATGTGTACAAAAATACATATCTTTTACCTCAGTAGGACATGGAGACAGTGGGAGTACTGGATTACCACCAACAATTTTTGGCACTAATGAAAAAAGTAACTTGTTCATTCCCCTTTGCAATGACCATCTGCTGTTGTTGTTTACAAACTACTACAATCACCATACCCAGTAATCACCATAGCTGAGAAAGCAGTACCACTGGTAACGCCTTTAAGATCAAGTCACTTAAAAACACATTGTATGTGGGTCATCCCTTGGCCAATTTGGGACCAGAGACAAGTTGTTACGCTGGTTTTTTTAAATAGCACAAAACCTAACCTGATTCTAAGAGAGTTTCCAAAATATCAATGGAATGAGAGTTCCTAAGAATTTGGTTATCAAAATTTAAACATGCGGGCCCAGAGAGATAGCACAGCGGCGTTTGCCTTGCAAGCAGCCGATCCAGGACCAAAGGTGGTTGGTTCGAATCCCGGTGTCCCATATGGTCCCCTGTGCCTGCCAGGAGCTATTTCTGAGCAGACAGCCAGGAGTAACCCCTGTGGCCCAAAAAAAAAAAAAAAAAAAAAAAAAAAAAAAAACAAAACCAAAAAAAAAATTAAACATGCATAGGAAGTTTCAAAACATAGAACTATGATACTGACCATGATATTGTCCCCAGAAAGGAGTCAAGTAATTATGGAATATGTTTCTTGGGAAAAAGAACACCAGGCCAGAAAGATAGTATGATGGGTAAAGCACTTATCTTACACATGGCTGATCCGGGTTTGAACCCTTGCATCCCTGAGTACCAACAGGAGTAATTTCTGAATGCAGAGCCAGGAGTAACCCCTGAGCATCACTTGGTATGGCCTCCCAAAAAAGACCAATATTTTCTCCAGAGAGTGTGGATGACATAGGTTATGTATATACATGCACAATTAAAATGCAATCTGTTAAAAAGTAAAAAAATAATATTTTTCTGAAAAAAAAAAGTGACACTTTTTCTTTGGTCACATCTGGCTGTACTCAGAGCTTACTCTTGACTCTTCACTTAGAAGTCACTCTTGGTGGAGTTCAGAAAATCACATGCAGTGCAGGGAACTGAACCCAGTGTTGGCTGCATGGAATCTGATCTTTACTTTTTAACATTTATATTTGTTTGAGAGTTTAACTATGCATCAGATACTGTGTCAAATACTTTAAAGAACTATTATTTTGTTTGATACTCACAAAGCCATTGAGCATGGAATTAAAATTCTCTAAAGAGACTGTTGGGGCTCGGAAGGTGGCGCTAGAGGTAAGGTGTCTGCCTTGCAAGCGCTAGCATAGGACAAACTGCGGTTCGATCCCCCGGTTTCTCATATGGTCCCCCCAAGCCAGGAGCGATTTCTGAGCGCATAGCCAGGAGTAACCCCTGAGCGTCAAACGGGTGTGGCCCAAAAACCAAAAAAAAAAAAAAAAAAAAAAAAAGAGAGAGAGACTG
The DNA here is from genome assembly GCF_024139225.1 of Suncus etruscus. Lineage (NCBI taxonomy): Eukaryota > Metazoa > Chordata > Mammalia > Eulipotyphla > Soricidae > Suncus > Suncus etruscus. Next base: position 11,363,897 of record NC_064848.1, read on the forward strand.
ACTGTTGAACATTATAGAAGCAAATTCATCTGTTGCCCTCAAGAATATAAATCCTCGGGGCCGGGCGATGGCGCTCGAGGTAAGGTGCCTGCCTTACCTGCGCTAGCCTAGGAGACGGACCGCGGTTCGATCCCCCGGCGTCCCATATGGTCCCCCAAGCCAGGAGCGACTTCTGAGCGCATAGCCAGGAGTAACCCCTGAGCGTCACCGGGTAAACTTAATCTTTAGAATCTTCTTCTTCTTCTTCTTCTTCTTCTTCTTCTTCTTCTTCTTCTTTTCTTCTTCTTCTTCTTCTTTTCTTCTTCTTCTTCTTCTTCTTCTTCTTCTTCTTCTTCTTCTTCTTCTCCTTCTCCTTCTCCTTCTCCTCCTCCTTCTCCTTCTCCTTCTTTCTTCTCTTCTTCTTCTTCTTCTTCTTCTTCTTCTTCTTCTTTTCTTCTTCTTCTCTTCTTCTTCTTCTTCTTCTCTTCTCCTCTCCTCCTCCTCCTCCTCCTCCTCCTCCTTCTCCTCCTCCTCCTCCTCCTCCTCCTCTCTCCTCCTCTTCTTCTTCCTCCTCCTTCTTCTCCTCCTTCTTCTCCTCCTTCTTCTCCTCCTCCTTCTCCTCCTCTTCTTCTTCCTCCTCCTCCTTCTTCCTTTCTCCTCCTCCTCTTCTTCCTCCTCCTCCTTCTTCCTTCCTCCTCCTTCTCCTCCTTCCTCCTCCTCCTCCTCCTTCCTCCTCCTCCTCCTCCTCCTTCTTCTTTTGGTTTTTGGATCACACCCGGCAACGCTCAGGGGTTACTCCTGGCTCTAAGCTCAGAAATCGCTCCTGGCAGGCTTGGGGGACCATATGGGATGCCAGGATTTGAGCCACCGTCCTTTTGCATGCAAGGCAAACTTGCCTTGCCGCTGTGCTATCTCTTCGGCCCATTTAATTCTTCTTAATACTTTAGGGATCAAATTTGGTAAAATTCTATTTCCTGTTCTAATTTCTTGTGAACGTCACTCTTGTGACTCATAGAACTGCCTACCCAGGACCTTTACCTCAATATTTTAACATGCACATAAAAATAAAAAAGAGTAGTACAAGCCCCAAATCTAGTAGTCATTCTTGATTTCTCTATCATCAACTGCACAATCAAGTTGTGCACATCAACTGCATGTAAGCAAGTTTGTTGGCTCTGCTTTAAACTGTACTTGATTATGAGTTGGAGAGCTAGCATAGCAGGTAATGTGCTTGCCTTGCATGAGGCCAACTGGGCCTCAATACCTGGCATCACATATGACCCCCTTCACCAACAAGAATGTGTTCAGAACTAGAAGTAACTCCTGAACATCAATGGGTGTCCCCCACACCCATCATCAATTTTTTTTACTTGACTCTGGGTGCTTCCCATTATCTTCACTGTTATAATTCTACCGTCAATATGATAAATTCATCTGGACTATTTTTTGTTTGTTTTTGTTTGGGGCCACCGTTGGTAGTCACAGGTGTTTCTCCAGGCTCTGTGCTCAAAAAAATCACTCCTGGCAGGTTCTGGAGACCATATGGGACACAAGGGATTGTGCATGGCTGTGTGCAAGCCCTACTTGCTGTGCTATTACTCTGGCTTCATCTGGGCTATTGAGAGAACCTCATAATAGGTCTGTACTTTCATAGTCTATTCTTCATATATTTCATTCATCTGTTTTAAGACTATTACACACTGCTATTATTCAAACTTAGAGACAGCAAAAACACTCTACTGTTCCCCTGCCTTGATTTGTCTATTTATATTTGGGGGGAGGGCCACACTTAGCTTCAGTAATTGAGTGTGTGTGTGTGTGTGTGTGTGTGTGTGTGTGTCTAGTGGGGGGGAACCTCTGTCTAATAGTAGACATAGAGGTATGATGAAGAGACAGACAGAAGGTTAGGATAATTGCAAGTGTTACTGATTTTTCCCAGTTGGAACAAACATTGCAGAGAGGGGAGAAGAGGGATAACAATACTTTGTTTGCCCCAGAAATGGTATTCAATCAATTAAATAATCAAGGACCAAAGTAGGACAGTAAAAGTTTTAATTTGCACATTTTGAGGTATTTTGCCTTTTTTTTTTTTTTTTGGTCTTGGGGCCACATCCCAGGTCCTCAGAGGCTATTCCTGGCTCTGTGTTCTGGTGGAGACCTTTTGTGGTGCTGGGGATCCCAAGTGAGGCTTGCCACATGCAAGGCAAATGGGGTCCACACAGGTAGGTGGTGAGGGAGCAAAAGTGGTGGTGGGTCCGCCACATGCAAGGAAAGCACCTTTCCTGATATTTATCTATATCTATATATATCATCTCTCTCAGGACTCTTTTGCATTCAGAAAACACTGTTGTGAATGATGCTGAAGGTGACCTAGCCGTGAAAACTAGGCCAAGTTGTTCCGTGGTATCAGCCTTCGCTACAAAAAGGGCCTTGCGGCTCCATCCAGATGGGAGATCACACAAGACACTCACATGAAGTGCTTCGTTTGGAAAAAAACGTGGACTGGAGACTTTAAATAGACGCTGGCTGAGTTCATTCAGCCCATTCAGCCCTCACACCCCACCCCCGCTCTCCCCATCATATCATATCAGATCACATTCTTCAAGGCTTGATGAAAATACAAGGTATAAACAAGTGCTCCACCAGGGCACAGAAGCCCAAGAAGGGGCCCCAAATGCTGGCCACTGTCACCCCACATTAGCTAGAGGCTCCCCAAAAAGCAAACTTCCCAAACACACACACACACTGGTCACCCCACATTAGAGGCTCCCCAGACACACACACACAGGTCAACCCACATTAGCTAGAGGCTCCCCAGAAAGCAAACTTCCCGAACACAAATACACACACACAAACACACACCGGTCACCCCACATTAGATAGAGGCTCCCCAGACACACACATACAGACACACACTAGTCACCCCACATTAGATAGAGGCTCCCCCAGACACACACCGGTCACCCCACATTAGATAGAGGCTCCCCAGACACACACATACAGACACACACTAGTCACCCCACATTAGATAGAGGCTCCCCCAGACACACACTGGTCACCCCACATTAGATAGAGGCTCCCCAGACACACACATACAGACACACACTAGTCACCCCACATTAGATAGAGGCTCCCCCAGACACACACTGGTCACCCCACATTAGACAGAGGTTACCCCCTAGACACACACACACAGACATGCACCGGTCACCCCACATTTGATAGAGGCTCCCCAGACACACACATACAGACACACACTGATCACCCCACATTATAGAGGTTCCCCCCCAGACACACACTGGTCACCCCACATTAGACAGGGGTTCCCCCCTAGACACACACACAGACACACACCGGTCACCCCACATTAGATAGAGGCTCCCGAGACACACACATACAGACACACACTGGTCACCCCATATTAGATAGAGGTTCCCCCCCAGGCACACACACACACTGGTCACCCCACATTAGAGGCTCCCCCAGACACACACACATATACACACTGGTCACCCCATCCATATTAGAGGTTCCCTAGAAAGCAAACTTCACACAAACACACACACACACACACACACACACACGTCACCCCACATTAGAGGGTCCCCCAGACATACCACACATACATTGGTCGGCTCCCCAGAAAGCAAACTTCCCCAGCACAAACACACAGACACACAGACACACAGACACACAGACACACACACACACACACACACACACACACACACACACACACACACACACGCACACACGCACGCACGCACGCGCGCGCCGGGAAGAGAGCGCGCATGCGCATGCGCGCGCGTGCTCGGCTCGGCTCGGCTCGGTTCAGCTGAGACCAACCTAGCGCGCTTCCCGACCCGTGGGGAGAGGGAGGGGGAGGGGGAGGGGGAGGGGGCGGGGGCGGAGTCCGCCGCTCGCCCTTCCTTCCGTCCTCTTTCGCTCCCTCCCCCGGGGTCTCCCCGCGGCCCGCGCAGGGGCGGCGTCGGGGCGGGGCCCGGCGGCGGCGGCGAGGGCGAGGGCGAGGGCGAGTGACGTCACGACGCAGCGCGACGCAGCGCGACGCGGTGACGCACGCCCCTTTGTTGGCTCAGGAGCGGCAGCAGCGGCCGTGGCGGAGGCGCCGGGGACTGGGGTGGTCTCCGAGGCCCGGGAGGCGAGGAGAGGAGCGGAGACGAGCGGAGCCGCCGCGTCCGACTGAGGCGGGCGGCCAGCGGGCCATCTCGCGCCGTCGCGCCGCGCCTTGCGCCTTCCGCCTTCCGCCTTCCGCCGCCCTCCCCGCCGCCGCCGCCGCCGCCGCCGCCAACCGTCAACCGCCGCGCCCGGGGAGGAGGAGCCGCCGCCGCCGCCGCCGCCGCGCCAGGCCCGCCAGCCAGCAGCGCTCCTCGGGGGCCGGGCCGCGCCTCGGCGTCCCGCACCCGCCTCGCGCGCACCATGGACTCGGACGAGGGCTACAACTACGAGTTCGACGAGGACGAGGAGTGCAGCGAGGAGGACAGCGGCGCCGAGGAGGAGGACGACGACGACGACGAGCCCGACGATGACACCCTGGACCTGGGCGAGGTGGAGCTGGTGCAGCCCGGGCTGGGCGTGGGCGTGGGCGTCGGCGGCGAGCGGACGGACTGCTGTGCGGGGAGACGGGCGGCGGCGTGGGCGGCGTGGGCGGGCGGCGGCGGCAGCGCGCTAGGGCCCGGCGGAGGCGGCGTGGGCGCGGCGGCGTCGGCCCGGCCACGAGCAGGAGGACGACTACCGCTACGAGGTGCTCACGGCCGAGCAGATCCTGCAGCACATGGTGGAATGCATCCGGGAGGTCAACGAGGTCATCCAGGTGAGGGGCCCCAGGTCCTCCAGGCCCAGGCCCCGACGCACATGCAAACCCGAACCCACACCCGGGCCTAGATCTGGGCCCAGGCCCAGGCCCGGGCCTGGTGCGCAGCCCCCGCGGGGTGTCGGACAGGCCGAGCGCTGCTTTCCCGAGGCCTGACATGCCCTGCAGGCCTTGCTGGCCGGATGGGACGGACTCGTCTCGCTCGCACCGGGCGATCCCGGCCCCAAACCCGGGCCTGTCGGAAAGGTGTCGCGACGGGAGCCGGGCAAGGTGCTGGCTCTCTCTCGAGTGGTGCTTTTCCGAGTCCTGCCATGCAGGAGCCGGCTGCACGGGATTGACCCGTCTTGCACCGGGCGATCCCGGCCCAAACCCGGGCCGGGCAAGTTGCTGGCTCTCCCAGTGGTGCCTTTCCAAGTCCTGCCCTGCAGGCCGGCTGCATGGCATTGAGCCCTCTTGCACAAGGCGATCCCGGCCCAAACCCGGGCCTGTGCGTGCGGGGCCTCCTTGCTCCGTGGCCGCCGCCGCCGCTGCTGCTGCTGCCGGGCAGGATTGCAGGGTGTCGGAAAGATGTCGCGACGAGAGCCCGGACAGGGGCTGCTGGCTCTCTTGAGTGCTGCTTTTTCCGAGTCTTGCCTTGCAGGCCTGCTGGCCGGATGGGACGGACTCGTCTCGCACCGGGCGATCCCGGCCCAAACCCGGGCCTGGTGCGCAGCCCAGTGCGCGCTGTCGGAAAGGTATCGCGACGCTGGACCTGGCCGCCTAGCCAGGCCAAAGGGCTCTCGAAGTGTAGTGCTTTTCCGAGTCCTGCCTTGCAGGCCGGCTGGCTGGATATGGGACTGACTCGTCTTGCACAAGGCGATCCCGGCCCAAACCCCGGTCTAGCGTCTGTGTGTCCTTCCTGCGCCCGGGGAACGCCTTGCACGGACCCCCGGGGTTGCGGGCCCTCCTAGGGGCTTGCTCCGCTTCTCTCCAGCCGAGCCTCCCTCCCTACCTCCCTCCCTCCCTCCAACTTGGGAGAAGCGTAGCAGCCCTTTGGGGTAAGGGGTGAGTGAGTCAGGCCTCAGAGCAGCTAGCTTAGCTTGTTGGTCGGTTGGAGTACGGTTGCCCCAAGCGGGCCACACCGGCTACTAAAAGAAATGGATCTCCTTGGCAGGCTTGGGAGGGAGTGCTGTCGGTGGCCCCGGGTGGTGGTGGGGGAAGGGAGCGACTTCTCGGAAGAGGTGTTGATGGGCCGCCTCTGCTGCCCACGGCGAGGCTTCTGCTGGAATCTCTTGACGTCTTTGCTGGTCGCTTGGGACTCAGCTGCTCTGCTACGTCTTCCAGTGGTGCCAGAGGACTTATTTGAAGATGTTGGAATAGTTTGCAAGAGTGCAGTGCCATGTTTTTTGTTGTTGTTGTTGTTGTTTTTAAATGTAGAATGCGAACCCTGTCTGGCAGCTCCAACGACTACAGCAACTCGGACAAGACTCTATTGTGAATAAGAGAGCAGGGACTTTTCTTTTTCTATCCCCCCCCCCCCCCAATTCTTGGGTAATTTGTTTCGTGGTCAGCAAGTTAGGCTTGGTGTCAGTCACTCCAACTCTTTTAACCTAGTGGTTCCGGATTTCATTTCGGAAATCAAAGATTTTCATTTGCATGGGGTGGGGTGGAGTGGAGTGGAGTGGAGTGGGGTGGGAAAGGATGAGAAGTCTGGGGAACTATTGAGCAATATAATTGTAGTCTTGATTTAGTGCAATTTTTTGGAAGATTACACCATTTACCTGAGCGTAGCAAGCTACTATTTTACCTTCCTGTATGTCAGTTCTTTTTCTTCTCTTAAAATCGGTTGGCTAAATACTAATGAATTAATTACCGTTTAGTCATTGCTTATCGTCTTACTGTGTTGTCTAGTAAGCAGCACTGTATATTTAATATTGATCCATTTCTTTACGGTACCTACTTGAAATAATAGTTGAAAAAAATTGATACTGGTGTTTTTAAACTAAACTGGAGAATTCAAACCCTTCATAGGGATAATTCAGTCTGAGGAAATAAAAGTTGTGGACAGTAAACATTACTGCTCTTTCTGAATTTAGACACATGACCGTTTGGGTTCTTTGGTTACTAAACTGAGACATTTTATTTTGAGCAGGCAAAAACTTTTAAAACCTTGAATTGTTTATTTTCACGCGGACACAGGTTTTGAAGCCACACCTGGCTGTGCTCAGAGGTGACTACTACGACTGGCTTCTTGTTCAGGGATCACTTTTGTTGAGGCTCTGGGGATCATATAGAATACTGGGATAGAACCCAGCTAAACTGCGTGCAAAGGAAGCTTCCTTCCTTCCTTCCTTGTTATACTGTTGTTCCAAACCCTAGATTCTGAAGCCATGTATGTTTCTTGTTTATATCTCAAAATATCAGTGAAGATTAGGTTGTATTCCCTTTCTCAGAACAACCCCCCCCCCCCATATTATGTTCTACTGGCTATGTTAAAGGATGTTTATGTTGGTAGATTTTATGTGTTGGGGCCAGAGCAACAGTACAGTGCTAAGGGCATTTGCCTTATACACAGCCAGCTTGAGTTGGATCCCTGTTATCCCATATGGTTCTCTCAGCTTGACAGGATTAATTCCTGAGTGCAATGCAGGTGTGGCCTTTCCCCCGTCCTTACCTACCCCCCCCCCAAATTATACAGGTAGCACTTACATTGTAAGAAAAACAATAGTGCCTGACAACCAGAGAGATGACTCTAAAATTTGAGCTGTAGTTAGCTTTATAGATGTAGGTGCACTATACATACTCTTTACTAACAGAATCATTGTTTTAAGTGGAGAAACACAGGTGACAAAAATAGTGAATTTTTTTTTCCAAATTCTTATTATGTATCTTTAGAGCTGGTTTGAAGTAAGTCTGCTGTTGGTTTTTCCTTTTTTTTTTTTTTTTATAGAAATTAAACATAAGAATACCTTCACAAATAAGTCTTCCAAATGGTATATGTTATTTGCGTGTGTTTTTATTTACTGATTGGGACTTTGTGTTGGACAGGTGGAGCTCAGAGCTTAATGCATGGCCTGCTTCTGTGCTTAGCTAGCAAAGTTCTGGGGACCATATGCTGTGCTTGTGATCCAACCCAGATCATCAGGGATTTAAAACAAGTTGACCGCATGCAAGACAACTATTCCACTTGCTCTACTATCTCTCTAGCTTTTAATATTTCCTTAGAATAAATTGGGCTACTGAATCAAATAATATTTTATTTTCTAAGTATTTGCTAAGATCACCACAGGGCTTTCAGGACAGTAATACTAATGCTTGGCCATTAGTGGTTAGTTGGATAAAAATTTAGAAGATAAAGTTAATTTTCTTTCCATACTAATAAGATCAAAGTTTCAATATGTTTGAGTGCATTGGTATTTCTTTTATAAATTGCTTATTACAACCCACATTGGGACATTTCATGATTACAAGGCCTATGTTCCATATCTTGGGTTCTGGAGATTGAAGACCTCTGAGACACTGGACAAGTGCTTTACCACAAGTCACATTCCCAGTCCTTATATGAACTGTATAAATCTTTATCATTCATCTAGATTTAAAAAAAATTTATTTTTTTGGCCACACCTGGCGTTGCTCAGGGATTACTCCTGGCTGTCTGTCTGCTCAGAAATAGCTCCTGGCAGGCACGGGGGACCATATGGGACACCAGGATTCGAACCAATCACCTTTGGCCCTGGATTGGCTGCTTGCAAGGCAAACGCTGCCGTGCTATCTCTCCGGGCCCTAAACATTTTTTTTAAATTTAAACACCGTGGTTACAAGGTGGTTCATAATATAGTTTTTTTTCTCCACAGATAAAGTTCATGATTGAGTTAGTCTTGCAGTACAATGCACAGCCTTCACCAGTTCGAATTTCCTGGCCACCAATGTCCCGTTTCCACTTTCACCCTCCTTGATGCCCTCTTCCCCCAACAGCTTCTCTCCCCTCTCATTTTTTATTTAAAAAAACACCAAAACGGAAAACAACTAACGCTAGGGCCAGATATAGACAGCAGTAAGGCATTTGGCTTATACCTAATGCAGGTTCAGTCCTCTGCACAGTGGATGGTCCCTTTATTTCTGCCAGAAGTGATTCCCTAAGCACCAGGTATAAGCTTTGAGCACCTGAGTGTGCCCCCCCAAACAAATCAACCCCCAATCCATATAATGTTGGTTTAATGTGACAAGTTTATCAAGTTACAAAACTAGGGGCCTGAGAAATAGCACAGCGGTAGGGTGTTTGCCTTGGGCGCAGCGGATCCAGGACAGATAGTGGTTAGAATCCCGGCATCCCATGTGGCGCCCCGTGCCTGCCAGGAGCAACTTCTGAGTGCAGAGCCAGGAATAACCCCTGATCGACGCCGGATGTGACCCAAATACCAAAATAAAAAAAGCTACAAAACTAATAGTTTACTGTTTATGCTGAAATTAATAATTTCTGTAAACTATCTTTCTGTTTTATTAGTTATTAGTAAGCTTGCAATTTTAGGAGGAAAAGATTGAAATATGGAAAGCTTGCTGGCAGAGTGCTAGTTAGGACATTTGCCTTGCATGTGGCTAACCTGGGTTTGATGCTCTGAGCTGAGTGATTCGTAAGTGTAGAGCCTGGAATAACCCCTAAGCATCGCTGGGTGTGGCCCATTAATAAATAAATAGATTGCTGTTACTTTGAGTTTTTCTTGAAATTTGCATCCTTTTATTGGTGGTGGGGGAGTGTTTTTGGGCATCAACAGATTATCTGCAGGTGGATTAAGTCTGATTTCCTATAATTCTTGATTTGTGATTTAATAATAAATAAAGATATGTGTGTGGGACGGACACACACACACACACACACACACACACACAGAGCCATATCCATGGTCAGGGGACCACAGCTGGTAGTACAAGGGATTTAAATCAGGGACTGCACTGCAACTGCATGCAAGGCAAATAATTGGATCCCCATATTCTCTCCTCACCCCATGATGATGATGATGATGATGATGATTATTAAGATTTGGTTTGGAGCCACACCTGGTGATGTTCAGGAGTTTACTACTGGCTCTTGGTGGTGCTCAGGGGACCATTTGGGATGGTGAGGATCAAACCTGGGTGCATATCCTGGAAGGCAAACGCTCTACCCATGTATGCTCCAGCCCTAGATTGTGAGGGGGGGGGGGTTGGGCCACACCTGAAGTTAATCAAGGGTTACTCCTGGCAGGCTCAGGGGACCAACCATATGGGATGCTGGGGCTCTAACCTGGGTCCATCCTGGGTTGGCCATGTGGAAGGCAAACAGCTGTGCTATCACTCCAGCCCCTGATATTTTAATTTCGGTCTATACCAGTAATAGACAAGTGCTTAAATTGACACAACACAATCCCTGTATTGTGTGCTACACATTTGAGGAATGTATAAGCATGCTAATTTTTGTTCCTGCCATAATGTTTAGCAAATGCTGGTCCTTATGTGGATTTGCCAATTTTGTTAAAAGAGCAGAAGACATGATTCTTGGTTTTATTTCTTTTCCTCGTAGTTTCAAAACCTTTAGTTTTTTTGCTCCTCTTTTTTAAATATAGTAGTTAAAAATCTAGATTTTATGATACTGGTCTTTTTAGGTTAATTAGAATTTATCTAATCCGTTACAACCTCAACTACCTGCTTACTTTTTTTAAGTAATTGAATTTAGGGGCTGGGAGATTGAATAGAGAACTGGAGTTCACATTTTGTATATGGATATAGAGGCCCTGAATTTGATTCTCAGCACTAGGGTCCCCTGAACTCTGTCCCCTGAACACCTGAACTCTGTGTGCTTCTAATGAACGTCTGAGCACTGCTTGGGAAGTCTGTTATCTTCAAAAATTTTTTTAGTTCAAGAGGCCAGAAGGTAAGAAGGTAAGGTACTTCCTTTTGCAGATGGCTGACCTGGTTTATACCCCTGCATACCAATTGGAATCCCAAGTCCTGTCAGAAATAAGCCACGAGTACTACCAGATGTGTCCCCTCACCTCCACCCCCCAAAAAGAAAAACAAGAGATTCATCAGGCTGGATGAATCAACCTTGACGGTTGCCTGCTCAGTTTTCATTCCCGGCATCTTATATAGTTCCATGGCTGCTGGCAGAGTGCAGAGCTAGGAGTAATCCCTGGGCACTGCTAGATATGGCCGCCAGACAAACAAACGTATTAAAAGTATGAATATCAAGGTGAATAGAATTGACTAATGACCTTATCTTTAAGTAGGTGTGGGAGAGATGGAGATAGGTATTGATATTAGCTTGGTATGATTATTTTCTTCTGTTTTTGTTTTTTGAACCACATCTGGTGGCGCTGGCTCCACACTCAGTAAATTACTCCTGGCAGATTTGGGTGGACCATATGGGATGTCTGGGATTGTGCAAGGCAAATGCCCTACCCGCTGTGCTATTGTTCTGGCCCTGTTTAAGCATTTTCGGTAGTTTATTCCTCTTGACATTTTTATCCTTTCTCAGTTGATCTTGAACTGTAAATTTAAAATTTTTGTTAAACTAAGTTTTTAGTTTTCTTGTTGCTTATGTTGCAAAAGGCCTATGGATGATGAATTCTGGGGATGGGACCCAGCAGTTTGAACAAGGTGATGTTGAATCAAGCTAAAGTTTGAGAACCACTGACTTTTTGTTGTTGTTGTATTTTTGGGGTCACACCTGGTGGCGCTCAGGGATTACTCCTGGCTCTGTGCTCAGAATTTGCTCCTGGCAGGCTCCAGGGACCATATGGAATGCCAGATTTGAACCCGGGGTCTGTCCTGTGTTGGCCGAATGCAAAGGCAAACACCTTACCATCGTGCTATCTCTCTGGCCCCTGATCCAATGACTTTTAATAGCAGTGTTTCTACTAAAATACAGATAAACGACTAAGTTTTTGGTTATGTAGCAGATTCTATTGTTACTTTAAGCCATTTGTTTTAGTTTTGTTGGTTTTGGGGCTACTCCTGGTTCTGTGCTCACTTTTTTTCTCGTTTGTTTCTGGGGCACACCAGTGATGCTCAGAGTTTTACTCCTAACTCTGAGTTCAGGAATCACTGCTGGTGGACTTGGAATCTTACAGGATGCCAGGGGTCTAACTCAGGTCACCTGCATGCAAGGCAAGGCATGTGCTTTAACAAAACAGATGTTAAGTTTCCTTTTTTGGAGGTGAGTGGTTTTTGGGTCACACCCGGCAGTGCTCAGAGGTTACTCCTGGCTCTATGCTCAAAAATAGCTCCTGGCAGGTTTGGGGGACCATATGGGATGCCAAGATTCGAACCACCGTCCTTCTGCATGCAAGGCAAACACCCTACCTTCATGCTATCTCTCTGGCCCCAGATGTTAAGTTTCTTGCCTCTGCAAGAAATTGCCTCCTGCAATGTTTTGTTTTGTTTTATTAAGATTTAAATTATCTGCAGTAGCAACTTTCATCCATTATCCCTAGGTTTTTGCATGTATTTTTGCATGTTTTGTTTTTGTTCACACCCAGCATTAAAAGGTAGTAAACCTAAATGAGAAATGTTAAATATTGTAATGGGACATTACCCGTGACATTTTTCTCCTTTCCGTCATGTAAATGTTCAGAGCATTTTCTTCTTTTTTTTTTTTTTTTTGGTTTTTGGGCCACACCCGGCGGTGCTCAGGGGTTACTCCTGGCTGTCTGCTCAGAAATAGCTCCTGACAGGCCCGGGGGACCCTATGGGACACCGGGATTCGAACCAACCACCTTTGGTTCTGGATCGGCTGCTTGCAAGGCAAACGCCGCATCTCGCCGCTGTGCTATCTCTCCGGGCCCGAGCATTTTCTTCTTTATGCTCTGTTGTATTAAAATGAAGTATTACAAGTGGCCTGACATTTGATACATTTTGGCAAAAAGCAAAATAGATAATGATGTATTAGGTAACATTTCCTTATTAGACATTTGTTTAGACAATACTAAGAATAGCTCTGATCCCAGACACTTTTCCTCAAACTGACTTTGCTTTGAAACTGTCACACATTTAATTTAATTTTGTTTTGTTTTTGTTTCTGGACTACACTCAGCTGTGCTCGGGATTTACTGCTGACTCTGGGTTCAGAGATCTCTCCTCTGGCAGCCTTAGGGACCATATGGGGTCCTTGGAATCAAACTAGGGTTGGCTAAATGCATGGCAAGCACTTTACCCTTTTACTATACTTCCTTAATTTAAGTATCAACTGACTCCACTAACTTTTGGGGGGGATTTGGGTCACACCCGGTGACGCCCAGGGGTTTACTCCTGTCTATGCACTCAGAAATCGCTCCTGACTTAGGGATCATATGGGATTCCCCAGGGATCGAACCGCGTGCAGTCTGTCCTAGGTCAACTGCATGCAAGGCGCACACCCTACTGCTGCGCCTATTGCTCCAGCCCCCTCAATCACATTTTTATTTATTTTTTATTTTTTTGGTTTTTGGGTCACACCCGTCAGCACTCGGGTTACTCCTGGCTCTACTCGCAGAAATCACTCCTGGCAGGCTTGAGGGACATATGGGATGCCGGCATTCGAACCACTGTCCTTCTACATGCAAGGCAAATGCCTTACCTCCATGCTATCTCTCTTGTCCCCTCAATGACATGTCTTACAATGTTTTTAATTATTAATCCCCCTTTAATTTTTTTTGTTCTTTAAATTTTATTTTATTGAAACAATTGTGATCTACAGAGTCCTTCATAGTTGAATTTCAGATATACAGTGAATCAGGACCATTCCCACCACCCTTGTCAATTTCCTTCCACCAATGACCCAGAGTGCATCAGTACATCCTATCCTACCATCCTTTGCCCCCTGGCGTCCCAGTAGAATAGGCCCCTTTAAGTTTAGATGGTTAAAATTTAGGTCCCTTGATTCTATTTGTCGTTGACTTTGGCTTGGATATTTTAGTTCTGTCCTTAATTTTTCCTCCTTCAATGTGTCTGAGACCACTTGCCCTTGGCCCCCAGCCTTTCTTTATTCCTTTCTTCTTAGTTTATAGGAAAAGATATGGAAATATGTGGTAAAAACAAAGTAATCCATGTCCCAAGGTTCTATGATAAAAGGCAGGAGCCCCTATTTAAAATATAAGAAAGAAAGAAAAGAAAAAGTGTGTGTCTGTGTGTGGTCGATTTTTTTGTTTTGTTTTGCATATGACCAACTATAGGCTCTGGACATTCTAAGTTGTCTAACTCTAAATTCTTTCTTGTGGTGTTTGTTTTTGAGCTATACTTAGCAGTGCTCGGGACTTGGGCCCTGTCTTCAGGGATCATTCTTGGTGGACTTGGGAAACCATACAGGATGCCAGGGATTGAACCCAGGTCATCCACCTTACCACATTTAAGACAGAATGTTCTACCAATGTAATCTGCTCTGGGGCCCACTTTAAGGACCTGTCTGTCTGTTCTGTTCTGTCCTGTCTGTCTGTCTGTCCGTCCGACCGTCCGTCTATATCATTACTATCTATCTATCTTAGTCTAACTTCTATCTATCTATCTATCTATCTATTCTATCTATCTATCTATCTATATCTAGTCTTCTATATCTATCTCTAGGTTTTTGGGTCCACACAGGCTATCTATCTGTATCTAGGTTTTGGGTCACACCGGCAGTGCTCAGGGGTTACTCCTGGCTCTACACTCAGAAATTGCTCCTGGCAGGCTTGGGGGACCATATGGGATGCTGAGATTCGAACCACGGTCCTTCTGCATGCAAGGCAAACTGCCTAACCTCCATGCTATCTCTCCAGCCCCCCTTTTTTAAGGATTTTAAATACTTTTTTTTTTGGTACACTTGGTGATGCTCAGGGCTTACTTTTTTTTTTTTTTTAAGTTGTTTATTTTCTGGGTTTGGAGAGAGAGGCAACAGGTGGCATAGCATTTGCCTTGGCACACAGCTGATACAGGACAGATGGTGGTTCGAATATCACCAGGAGCGATTTCTGAGCACACAGCTAGGAAGAAATCTCTGGGTGTGACCCAGTTTACTCCTCCCCCAACCCCCCCCAAAATTGTTTTTCATCTTTTTTTTTTTAACCACATTTAATAATCATTTCTAAGCAGGGGCTGCCATCTGGGAATCCACAGCTAGAATGCCTTGCTTCTAGGTTTACTGAAGCCTACATAGTGTTTAATTCATAATTTTCAAAAAATAAATATTGTGTTGTATAAAAACTTATTATTCCCCCATCCCATTTTTAAAAAATTTTTATTGTGCCACAGAATTAACTTTAATTAACCCAAACAGTATTGTTTGCTTTTGTTGTCTTTTGGGGGAGGGGTGTTGTCACACCTGGCGGAGCTCAGGGGTTACTCCTAGCTCTGTGCTCAGAAATCGCTCCTGGCAGGCTCCGAAGATGACCTTATGGGATGCCTGGTCTGTTCTGGTTTGGACCCGTGCAAGGCAAATGCCCTACCACTGTGCAGTATCTCTCTGGCCCCTCAGGGTTACTCTTGACACTGCACTCAGGGATCACTTCCTGACAGTGCTGGGGGAAATTTATGAGGTGTTGGGGATTGAATCTTGGTCACTGCATGCAAAGCAAAACGAACTATTGCTCTGGTTCTTTCCTTCCTTTTTCCCTCTCCCTCCGTCCCTCCTTGTGGTGGTCTGTGGATACTCCCTTCTGACCCTGAACTCAAGATACCACTCCTAGGTGCTCCTGTTGGCTCCAGGAACCCATATGGGAATTACAGGGATTGAAACCTGGGTTGGTCATGTGCAAGACAGATGCCCTACTTTATGTACTATTGCTTCAATCCCTGCGTGCATATTTTTAGTAGGTATTAAATAACAATCCCTGATGTTTTATGATGGGCATTTCTTTTAGACTCCTTAGAAAGGCCCACATTTATTGTCTTTTTCAAAGCTTTCTTTTATTTGAGTTAACTCTTGTAGTTAATTTAAACTCTTAATAGTACCAAGTAAAAAGTAGCATTTTTTTCCTGTTAGAAGGACTTTATTATCCACCTACTTGACCACTCTTATTCTAAGTCTACGCCTGGTTGTGTAACATGGGATTCATGACTTCATTTTGATGCCATTACATTTGTTGTTTTGGTTTGGGGCACACCCAACAATGCTCAGGACATACTCCTGGTTCTCACTCAGGGTTCACTTATGTTGGTGCTGGGGATCTCTGTTGGATGCTGGGGCTCAGACTTGACTTAGCAGCATGCAAGGCAAATGCCCTTCCCATTGTACTAGCTTGTCTTGGCATTTACCATTTTAATGTACTTGACAAGTGTACTGGTGGTGCTAGAAGCATTTTAGCATAAATCAAATCTCTGGCATCGAACTAAATCAGTAACCATTATTTTTTTAATTTTGTTTTGTTTTAATTTTGGGATCGCAGCAGTGCTCAGGACTTAACTCCTGTCTCTGATCAGGCAGCCTGTGGGAGACCAAATGAAATGCTGATTATTGAACCCAGGTTGGCTGCTTGCAAATTGCTATCTGCTGTGCTATTGCTTTGGCCCTAGTCATTGTGTATTGACTGCCTTATCAGCAAAATAAAATACTGATTTCATTATTGTGTTGGATTGAGCAGTAAAATTTACTAGTTTCGTTATAACTTGTATATTTTTGTCTTTTTGTTTCATTTTGTTTTGTTTTTTTTTGGGTCACACCTGGCGGCGCTCAGGAGTTACTCTTGGCTGTGTGCTCAGAAGTCGCTCCTGGCAGGCTCAGGGACCATATAGGATGCTGAGATTCCTACCACCATCAGTCCTGAGTTGGCCACGTGCATGGCTAATGCCTTACCACTGTGCTATTGCTCAGACCACTTACCTTGTATTTAATATTGGCTCAGAGAGGTGTTTGCACAGAGAAAACACCTGTACATAGTGAACCATAATGGTTGTCTTGAAAAAGTTTTATGCAGTTTGATTAGTGAGCTGAATACAACTATTTGTTTGATAAAACATATTCACTTGAGAATAAGGGACTGATAAGTTGTTATGTTTAGACATATGGCAAGTAAAATATTATAACTCATTATTTGTACCCTGTCATTTCAACGTCTGCAGTATTTATTGCTGGTGTAATATTATACTTGTTTTGGGTTAGTTTTTTGGCCACACCTGACTGACTGGTTCACTGGGCTCCAAGTTTTCTGCTTAGGGATCACTCTGGGGACCAAACCCTAGTTGGTTGCATGTATGGCAAGTCCCCTAAGCACAGTAATAGTGCTCGTGCTCTCAAATTATTTTTTTTCAATCTCAAATGTTAAAAATTTATTTTTGAGGGTTTCACACCCGGCAGCTCTTGGGGTTACTCCCTGGCTCTACACATCAAAAATTAGCTTTTGGCAGGCTCAGGGGACTAAGTGTGGATGCCGGGATTTGAGCCACTGTCCTGCATGCAAGCAAACGCCCTACCACCATGCTATCGCTCTGGCCCCAAATGTTTTAAAATTTTTAAGTGAAAATTTGAACTTTAGAAAAGTTTATTTATTTTTATTTTTATTTTTTTTAGTTTTTGGGTCACACCTGGCAGTGCTCAGGGGTTACTCCTTGCTGTCTGCTCAGAAATAGCTCCTGGCAGGCACGGGGGACCATATGGGACACCGGGATTTGAACCAACCACCTTTGGTCTTGGATCAGCTGCTTGCAAGGCAAACGCTGCTGTGCTATCTCTCCGGGCCCTAGAAAAGTTATTTTAAGGGCCAGAGTGATAGCACAGCGGCTGCGGTGTCCCCAACCCCGCTAGGAGTGATTTCTGAGGTCAGAGCCAGTAGTAACCCTTGAGTGTCACTGGGTGTGGCCCAGTCCCCCCCCCCCCCAATCAAATTCCAACACTAAAGGATTCTTTTTAGGATTCTTAATATGAAAACTATTTTTCAAATGGATGGTTTTCTTTTTTTTTGTTTTTGTTTTTGTTTTTTGTTTTTGGGCCACACCCCAGTGGTGCTCAGGGGTTACTCCTGGCTGTCTGCTCAGAAATAGCTCCTGGCAGACACGGGGGGACCATGGGATTCAAACCAACCACCTTTGGTTCCTGGATCGGCTGCTTGCAAGGCAAACGCCGCTGTGCTATCTCTCCGGGCCCTGGGATGGTTTTCTTATGGGCCAACTTGTGATACTTTATTCATTGGTAAATGTTTTCAGTAAAAGATAAGTCAGGTTTAACAAGAGTATGAAAAGTTCTTTGCATTTTTTTCAGATTCTTTATTGCAGGCTTAGTTTTTATAGAAAACTTTTTGAGTTTTGGTATAAAATACCTAAAATTGGATGATAGATAGCATCAGCATGGTCCTTGGAAGCCATGTTTTCTTTATTTTTTTGAACAAAATAGGTATACACAGGAAGACTTAGTGAAGTACATAGTGAGAATCCAGCTGCTTGCAATAATTGACATATGAAAGTCCTTTCAAAGTGGAGAAAAAGGAGGAGGGGAGGGAGAGAGAGAAGTAGGAAGTAAGTAGTAATATTAATGGAGGAGGAGTTAAGGGTGCTTGCCTGGCATTGGATTGCCTACCTTGGATTGCTAGGTGCAACCCTGACGACATCCTCCTACCCCAACCATGAAGCCGCCCGTGGAATCCCAGCACTGTAGGGACCCAAGCAGCTTGGTTCATTGCATTGAACCACTGGTCCACTTCTCAGAAGATTTTGTCTGGAGAGAACTATTGGGGCTTCCTGAGAGTTTCCTTGAGAGATCTCTCCCCAAACAATCAGTGTAGATAGTTCACTATCCTCACTAATTTTTGGGGAGGCAAGGGGGCACACCTTGGCAGATCTCAGGACTTTTTAGGGATCCCTCCAAGAGGTTCCCTAAGGGAGACAGTATGTTGGGTGCCGGGATTGAACGAAGGTCTGCAACTTGTAAAATGACTTATATACTGTACTATCTCAACTCTTACTTAATTCTTGCTGTTTTAGAAAGTTTTATAAAAACATTTTTATATTAACATGAATTTTATTTTATTATTTTAAAATGAATTAATATTTTAAATTTTCTGTTATTTTATTTTGGAGGATTGAACTGGGGTCAGCCATATGCAAGGTAAGCCCCTTAATTCTCTAGTCTCTAAATTCTGTTTTAATTGAACAGGGTATATCTTAGTAGTTAGAAATCATAAAAATCATATGCTTGTGTGCTTGCTGCGTGTGCAGAGATAGTACAGGATACAGGAATTATGCTCTTGTCTTGCATGTGGCTGTGACCCTGCTTTGGTCTCTGGCAGTACCTGGTCTCCTGAGTACCAATGGTAGTGGACCCAAGCATAAAGCCAGGGGGATAGTCTTTACCAACTAGTATCTAGGTATGGGCTGTTGTGTTACTACTGATCCTACCCCTAATCAATTATTGTACCCCACCTTAGGGTGATACCTAATTCTTGTCAATAAAAGCAAGGGTCTGAGGAAGGCTGGGGCTCATTCTTCTTTTTCCACTGAGCTGCACTCCATCTTAGGAGCAGAAAGCTTTTGTGGTTTGAATTCCTTGCTTGAGCACTGGATTTCCTGAACCCATTCTTGTACTTTTTTACTGTGTGAATTATTTTCTGTGGATCTCTACAATTGGAATGTTCCCCTGACCTAATCGGACAGGAGAATGGGAGCTACCTTTCTTGTCTGGGAACTTGGTGGGAATCAAATCTTAACCAATCTCCTAGAGAACATGACACTTCATGGCCTACTTTTCTTATTCCCCTGCCAAAATTTTTTTAGTTTGGAAAGAAAAAAGGTTGTGAGACCCTTTTGAATGCAAATCATGTCTGTGATATTCTAGAATATATTTGCATCGTTCAAACTTGTTAATGTGAGGCCAGAGTTACAGTATAGTGGGTAAGGTGCTTTTCCATGCACATGGCTGGCCTTGGGTTCATTTCCTGGTATCCCATATGGTCTCCCAAACACCACCAAGAATGATACCTGAGCAAGAGCCAGGAGTATTGCCTGAGCATCGCTGGGTGTGGCACCCTAAAAAACAAAATAAAACAAAAATCTGTTAACTGTTAAAATATGCTACAAACTATAATTAGTGATGGGTTTAAACTTACAAATTAAGTATTGCAGGAGTAATTTGTATATAGGGTACTATCAGAAATATTAAAGTTTACTTATATGAGATATATGGGCCAGATTTACAGTTTATTTATAGTTTTATAATATTATAGATTTATAGTACAGAGGGAGAGGTGCCTGCCTTGCACAGGCCGTCCTGACCTTGATTCAGTCTCAGGCACCTCAAACTCTGCCCAGTAATGATCCCTGAGTGCAGAACCAGGGGTTAGCCAGGGGTTATATATTTTATAAATATATATGTATATGCCACATACATGTACATATAAACATATACAGGATGTGAATCATAAAATATGACTGGTTGGTGAAAGATGATTGAAAATGGGAATGTAATGCTCTTTATATTTTTTCCAAGGAGAAACTAGTAGAAATGGCATTTTCCTTATTAATTAGTATGAAAAGTAGAGACTTTGTTTTGTTTATTACTTGTAATAATACTCTTATGTAGTAGGAACTTGATAAACATTTTTCTGATTTTGATTTTAAAAGAATATTTGTACATGTGTACAACAAACCTTAAGTTTGTTCTCAGCAAAGATCTTATCCCCCCCCCATATTTTCCACATTTTCTATTTTCTTGTATTAGCATTCTTGTTACTCAGTTTTAAAATGTTTTGGGGCAACAAGGCTCCTAAGCAGTTTAAGGGACTCCTGGGGCTACTAAAGGAGATTATTGGCCTGACTGCAGCCTTAAGTGTGTGTTGATGCTGGGGTTCACTAGGGCACCCACACCAGGTAATGCTCTGGAAACCCTTCAATTCTAGGCATTGACACTTTGAACTGTTATACCAGATCATGTTCTTTTTTTTTTTTTTTTTTTTTTTTGGTTTTTGGGCCACAC
The DNA here is from genome assembly GCF_024139225.1 of Suncus etruscus. Taxonomy (NCBI): domain Eukaryota; kingdom Metazoa; phylum Chordata; class Mammalia; order Eulipotyphla; family Soricidae; genus Suncus; species Suncus etruscus. The sequence goes on from NC_064848.1 coordinate 11,384,572, forward strand.
CAGGTAACGCTCAGGGATTACTCCTGACTATGCGCTCAGAAGTTGCTCCTGGCTTGGGGGACCATATGGGACACCGGGGGATCGAACCGCGGTCCGTCCAAGGCTAGCGCAGGCAAGGCAGGCACCTTACCTTAGCGCCACCGCCCGGCCCCCCAGATCATGTTCTTAAGGTTTTCTGTTTGATTTTTGTGCCACCCGCTGTGCTTAATTTCTTATTCTGCTCAGGGTTTCATTCCTGGCAGGGGTCCGCGGTACCATTTGGAGTGCTGGTCATTGAACTGGGCCAGCCTCTTGCAAGGCAAGTGCCCTGGTCACTGTATTATCTTTCTGGCTCTTCCTTTCTTAATCTTTTCATATAATCTAACTCTAATTTAGAATTATTTCATATTGTCTTGTCTTTCCTTTAGTGTTTGTTCATGTTCCTGTTATTTGACATATTTTTTTGTTTGCTTTTTGGTTTTGGGCCACACCCAGTAACGCTCAGAGGTTACTTCTCGCTATGCACTCAGAAATCTCTCTTGGCTTGGGGGACCATATAAAACTCCTGGGATCAAACCGAGATCCTTCCAGGATCAGCCCCAAACGCCATACCGCTGCACTATCGCTCTAGCCCTATTTGACATATTTTGATTGCCACTAACTGCATAAAACTTAGATGATAGATTCCTCCTGATTGGATTTTCAATACATTTGGATAGAGTCCTGAATGATTATCTTAAATTCAATCACCAGATTCTTCAGTTTCAGTAGATTTCTAATCTATTGTAGATCTTTAAAGTCTTCTATTATGAAACCTTCTTTCTTTACACTATTCCCTCTTTTGGGAGTCCCAATCTTTAATCCTTGCTTCCCTAGACTGCTTAAAGCATCTTTCTTTTTTAGAGACTTTTCCTTTGCGTGTCAACTTTTGATTATGTGCATTCTGGAATGTAGCAATGTAGCAGGTGTCCCAAAAACTGTGTGTCTGTGTGTTTGTGTTTTGTTTTGGGACCAACACCACAGGTGCTCAAGGATTACTCCTGACTCTACACTCACTTTGGGTGGGCTCAAAGGACTCTATGGGATACTGAGGATCCCACTTACAGAGCAAGTACCCTACCTGAGAATGGCTATATCTTGAGTCATTCCTTCAAGTCGCAGTATTGTTTGCCTTTTTTTGCTGCTACTTAATGACAACACAAAACATTTATCATAAAGCTCTTAATGTCTAAAATGTATTATACTGAGATAATATCATGATAGTAACATGCTGTGTTCCGTCTGGGTTTTTTTGAGTAAATCTCCCTCCTCTGTGCTCTGGGGTCACTCCTGGTTGTGACCATATGTGGGGCCACATCTGGTGGTGCTCAGAGCTTACTCTTAGCTCTGTACTTGTAATCACTCCTGGCCCAGGGGACCATGTAAAGTGATGCAGATTGAACCTGGGTCAGCTGCTTACAGTGCAAGTGCCCTGCCTACTGCATTTTCTTCTTTGGCTCCTGCTTCCTTTATTCCCTCTCCCCCTGGTTCTCTCACACTCTCTCATGCTCCTCCTCCCCATCTCTATTATGCACTCTGAAGCTCACCACATGTTTAGCGGGTAGCCTCCTTTCATTATAATACAATAAATAGATTTATCAGAATCAGCATTTAAAACTTTTGAGGGGCCAGAGTGGTAGCACAGTGGTAAGATGTTTGCCTTGCACGCAGCCAATTCAGGATGGATGGTGGTTTGAATCCCGGCATCCCATATGGTTCCCCCGATCCTGCCAGGAGTGACTTTTGAGCGCAGAGCCAGGAGTAACCCCTGAGCGCTGCCAGATGTGATTCAAAAACCAAACAACCACCCCCCCCCAACTCACCCCCCAATTTTTTTATTTCAGGACTGGGAATGTAGCTTTTTAGCAGTAGAGTACCTTCATATGTGAGCTGCTTATATTTAAGCTTACTTAAGTTTTTTTTTTTTTTTTTTTGGTTTTTGGGCCACACCCGGTAACGCTCAGGGGTTACTCCTGGCTATGTGCTCAGAAGTTGCTCCTGGCTTTGGGGACCATATGGGACACCAGGGGATCGAACCGCGGTCCGTCCAAGGCTAGCGCAGGCAAGGCAGGCACCTTACCTTTAGCGCCACCGCCCTGCCCCAAGTATTTTTTTTTTTTTTATCATGGGACAGGTACTTTATTTAGTTCACATTTCATAGAACTGCATGTACATTATCAAACTAGGGTCTAGTTCCATTCATAATACTGTACCTTAGACCAGTGGTCGACAAACTTTTTGTTCAACGGAGCCAAATCTCACCAAAATCATGATTGAAATTTATTTTGAGAGCCACACAGGGTGCACCCTGACAGAGGCTAGGAGCAGAGTCCTGACTCCTGGAGTGGCTGCCCGGCATACAGAAGAACCAAATTAAAAGTGTAAAGAGCCACGTGTGGCTCGTGAGTCGCAGGTTGCAGACCACTGCCTTATACCTTAAGTATGAACTTGTCCTTGCAGAAGAAAATTTTGGCCTTAATTATTTCCAAAGTTTTTTTCCAGTTGTGAAATTTTAGTGACAAAAGACATTCTTTGATATGTTCTGTTGGACACATCTGGTGGTGCTCGGGGGACTAGATGGACTAGTGGGGATTGAACCTGGGTTTCTGTGTGCAAGACAAGCAACCTATCCATTGTACTGTCACTCCAGCCTTATGCCGTTATTTATATGGAACTTGGTTTTCTTAGATTTTATTATTAAAATTACTACTTTACATTTCATTATCACATTCTAAATTTTCAATGCTTAGATTATGTTTCCCCTTCGTATGTATTGTCAATGGGAGTAAGGAGATGAATGGAGGATATTCCTTTCCTTTTCAAGAATCCTTCAATAGGAAGAATAAATTTACATACAAATAAATACTTGGTTGTGAATGAAGGTCATAATACAGGTTTCATCAGGCCCACATTTATTTATTCAGTTTCAGTTGCTTTTCTGGATTTGCAAAGTTAAGGGTCTTAGTATGTTACTATTACCCCAAAATCTTTGACATTGTCAACCCTGGTGCTTTATTGTTTAGTTAGGAAAAGCCTTATTTTCTTCAAACCGACTAAGTTGGTTTGTAGGAAAGAAGGAAAATTTTGACATCGTGTGGATAAGTAGTCTTATTTGGAAGCAGTTGCAAATTATTAGAAGTTATCTGTTGCAAAATCAGAAAATTTAAAATTATTTGAAAAAGGTGATGGGGATTCTGTAACCTTATGAGTAGTATAGCATGGTTTTTATAGGTTAGTGTGTGTGTATGTTAAATATGCCATTATACAGAGGCCATCCTGTTAAGATTAGGATGGACATTGCCAAAATTGTTAATACTTTGGAGCACTAGTATAGCAGGTAGGGTGCTTGCTGACCCTGGTATGGTCCCTAATACCCCATTTGATTTCCCGGCATTGCCAGGTGTGATCCAAGAACACCATCACCAGCTCCAGAAAAATAAAAGTTCATACTTAGTCTGACATTTTTGGCCTGACAGATATTTTGTTTTTGGCCACACCGATGATACTCAAGGATTATTTCTGGCTGTGTTTAGGGGACTCTGGGATTGGGTTAACTACATGCAAGACAGGTGCCCTACCTCTGTACTCATTCTAGCCTACTATACTATATCTTTAATGTTTATTGTCAGCAGTTGACTAGAATAGGAATTGGGCTTATAAGGTAACTTATTGGTTTTTCTTGGATATTTGGCATTATAAGAAATAGTATCCCTTGTGGTGTTTTTCTTTTGTGCTTTTTGTACAGAAATTTGTATTAATTGCATTTCACTCAACTCTTAAATGGTAAAAATAGGATGCTAAAACCCACAAAAATCTGGTTTCTCTAGGAATGAAAAGATAACATTTAGAGTAGAGTTATAATTGGAAAATTAGAGTGGCTTTTAGCTTGTCTAACCTTTCACGGTAGAATGGACACAATTTTTAATTTACTAAGTGTCCAATTAACAAGGATGAAAGGAACCTGAAAAGTGATATAGCCAACCACTTAGCAAGTACTATTCCCTGTCAAGAGGTTCCTGAGTATATATTCTTAAGAAATGACTCACATTCTCACAGCCACACGACTTCAGGAAGTGAAATACTACATAGAAAATATTTACATTGAAATATTAATTGTAAAAGTCGTGGGGTTCTTAAATGTTGCTAAGTAGTAAACAGGTAATGATTGTGCTCACTTTGAGTTTCTCCATATATCTGTTTTTCCATATACCTAATGAGGTAGGTTCAAGCTTTTAGCCTATCATTTGATAGCATTCATAATTTTGGATTTATTTGTTTTTGTTGGAGGCCTATCTAGTAGTACTCAAGCTTTCCTCGGGGCAGGGTGGGGTGGAACACATGGTGACAATTATTGAACCTGGAGCACCTACTTGTAAACTTGTACTCTTGGAACTTATTCTCTAGCTCTGTTCCATAGTTTATTTAAAAGATTTTAATTAGCACATTGGTGAATTACCAATGTATTAAACTATCAGCGCTAATATTTTATGTTTACAATCCAGAATAAAGTTACTGCTATTTTTTTAGATTGTTGATTATGCACTGGTGTTTAAGATTTGAACCTTGGGCTCAGAGAGATAGCACATCGGCATTTGCCTTGCAAGCAGCCCATCCAGGACCAAAGGTGGTTGGTTCGAATCCCGGTGTCCCATATGGTCCCCCTGCCTGCCAGGAGCTATTTCTGAGCAGACAGCCAGGAGTAACTCCTGAGCACCGCCGGGTGTGGCCCAAAAACCAAAAAAAAAAAAAAAAAAAAAAAAAAAAAAAGATTTGAACCTTGGCTTGTCTGTTCAAACAAAGTTTACATAAGTAGAGGGCACTAACAGCATAGGCATCCTTTTCCTTTGAATGCACTTTTTTGGGGGGGGGGGTTGGGCCACACCCGGTGTTGCTCAAGGGTTACTCCTGGCTGTCTGCTCAGAAATAGCTCCTGGCAGGCACAGGGGATCATATGGGACACCGGGATTCGAACCAACCACCTTTGGTCCTGGATCGGCTGCTTGCAAGGCAAACGCCGCTGTGCTATCTCTCCAGGTCCTGAATGTATTCTTGACAAGGTAGGTAAAGGCAGATCTCTGTTCATAACCTCATCAGACATGGGCAGATTTTGCATACCACTAATGAACTAATTTTGATGTTAATATATTATTGATAGTTTTGGGGTTCCGTTCTGTTTATCTCACTTTTATGAAAGTTTGCGAGATAGTGTTAACTAGTTCTCAGTAAAACGCTACTTTTTCGCACTCTGAGCCAGTTTATGTGAAGAATATTCTGATAAAGCAATGTGAACTTTGTGAATTAGAACTTTTTGTTCTTTTTGGAGCCACACATAGAATAATTGTGTTCAGGGTTACTCCTGGCCTGCTCGGGGGATCATATGGGATGCAGGGGATCTAACCTGGGTTGGCTGCATGCAAGGCAAAACACCCTACTTGTTGTGTTAGTGCTCTGGCCTCCAGGTGAATTAGAATTTTTTAAATTTTATTAAATAAATTTTTTTTGTTCTTGGCGACATCTGGCGATGCTCACGGCTCATTCTGTATTCAGGAGTTACTCCGGAAAGACAAGTGCTTTAATCATTATATTATCTCTCCAACTTCTTGATAAATATTTTTAGATTTCTACCTATGGAGGAAATAGGTATGAAATGGAGCTATAAAAATGAATAATAACCAAGGAGGAAAATAACATGGAGAAGGTTTAGAAGAATAAGTTTGTACATGTGCAGAATCTATTAATGACATGCTGTAAACCAGAGGGAATAGAATGTTAAAATAATTGGGAAGTAGGAGTTGCTTTCCCTTTATAAAATTGGCTTAGTGCTAAATTAGATGGATTTATCCCTCAAAGTTAAGTGAAACAACTTTAATAGTGCATCAAGATCTCTTTACTTTGGTGTCACATAGTAAAGACTAGTAGAAAAACTATTCTGTTAGAAGTATGGGAATAAAATTAGGATGAGATTAGGAAGCAGGGAGAGTAATGAGAAGTCTATTATAATAACATAAATAAGTAAATTAGCAGCCCAGAGAGATTCAAGATAGTAGATGTCTAATCAGTGAGAAGTGGTGCACTACTAGGAGACCAATAAAAAGCTCAGTCTTTGGTAAAATAGACAATTCTAACATAGAAAAATAGATTCAATTCCATCTTTTTCTGTTAATTTGTTGTTGTTGGGGGTTGTGGATTGGGGAGGTCACATCTGGCAGTGTTCTGGTTACTCCTGTGTCTGCACTCAGGGATTACTCCTAGCAGTACCCAAGCAACTGAGGTGCTAGGAATCAAACTGAGATAGTCTCTGTCCAAGATAAATACTATGCCCACTCTACTGTCTCTCTGGCCTCAGCTATTTAATTTTAGAAGGTTTTCTTTCCTCTGATATTATATATAACTTCGAGTAGTATAGTTAAAGCTAAAGCTTCACTTTTTTATTTAACTGAATAACTTCTGGGTAAGGAAGTAAACCCAGGATTCCTGCTATACAGTAGTGCTCCAGCTCTCTGAGTTATCTCCTTGAACCTCCTCCATTCTTACAGTAAAATAGACTTCTCATGCTGTCTGTAGCAATCTCTCAGCTCATTAGACCTCATTGGACAAGTTACAATGTCAAATTTAGCTAGTTACAGTAGATCTCTTGCTGTCTGATACCATTCACATGGAAAAGGGGAAAATGCCTAAGAGGAAAAAGCAAATCAATGGTTATCAGAGGCTGGATGGAGGAAGGAAAGGAGGAGTGACTGCCAGGGAGTATGGGCATTTTTTTGGGTGATCAATTTGGTATAATCAAAATTCTGTATTGCCAATTCTGTATAATCGAACACTAATTCACGGTAAGTGAATTAAATCTAACGTCATAAAGATATCTCCACATTCACTTGTCCAGTAATTCAGTTTCTCTTAATTTGATCATGTCTTATTATCTACTCATACTTTTGATGCGGGGTTACAATAAGTTAGATATAAATGGTTAGATCCCTGAAGATAAATGGTTAGATCCCTGAAGATTTAAACTTTTGATGAAACTTAGTCTGAACCTAAATTTTGAGATATAGGTGTTTTTTGGGGAGAGGAACCTCCTCCAAGGGTGTTCAGGGAGCCTGAAAGTCTTGGCGATTCTTGATGGAACTGGGCCAGTCAGTTTGGTGCTATGTAGGACTTCAGGATGTGGTGATACTCGGGCAGTGGAGTGCCAGGCACCATTAGAACCTCCAATGCCACACCTGCATTGTTCACAAGCCTTTGCTAATACTTGGGGAACCAGGTAGTGAAAGGGATCAAATGGGCATTTCTCCATTACTATAACTCTAACCCAGTTTGGGCCGGGGTCACACCAGTGGTATTTGCGCCCCAGGGTCACCAAGCTATACCCAGCCAGCAGTGCTTTCTGGACCATATGTCCAGGGGATTAAACCTGGTCTATATACTATGTAGACACACTCTCTGCCACTTGAGCTGTCTTCCCAGTCTGTGATAGTCAAATTCATGATGTGCTGCTGGACAAGGTGGTAGCACAGCCTCCTAAGCAGGAGATCTGGAGGACTCATCAGTGACTATTGGGCAGTTGACTGATGGTTCAGTGCAGTGTCCCAGGGATGTGATGGTGCTTGGGGATACCTGGACTTCTTTAGTGCTGCTGGGGGCCTCCAGGACTACACCTAGCAATTTATTGGGGACTATGTTGTTGGAACTGGTTTGAGTTCCCTACTAGTAGTACTATATCCTGGTCCAGTAATATTTTTTTTGTTTTGGGACCACACCTGGCAGTGCTCAGTCAACTGTATATGGCAGTGTTTTTCAACCTTTTTGTGCAAAGACACATTTTTTCATGAAAAAAAAAAAAATCACGAAGCACACCACCATTAGAAAATGTTGGGGGCCGGAGAGATAGCATGGAGGTAAGGCGTTTTTTGCCTTTCATGCCGGAGAGCATCGGTTCGAATCCCGGTGCTCCATATGGTCCCCCGTGCCTGCCAGGAGCAATTTCCGAGCCTGGAGCCAGGAATGACCCCTGAGCACTGCCGGGTGTGACCCAAAAACCACACACACAAAAAAAATGTTAAGAAAATTTAATTCTGTTCCTATATTTATTATATAAAGTAATTCTCTTGAATAGGAATCAAACAAAGAAATTATTTTATAATTACTTTATTATGAAATAAATCATTAGAATCTAATGATCGGTCTATTTGTGAGCCGAAGCCACATGTTACAGATGAAATTGGAATTTTTTCCATGGCACACCAGTCAATATCTCATGGCACAGTGGTTGAAAAACGCTGGTATATGGTGCTAGGATTTGAATCTTCTATGTGCAAGGCTAGCACTTTACTTGCATACTAACTTTGAGAACTGAATAATTGTTTGGATTTAAAATAGGAGAATCGGGCTGGAGTGGTGGTGCTAGAGGTAAGCCTTGCAAGCGTAGCCTAGGATGGATAGCAGTTCGATCACCTGGAGTCCCATATGGTTCCCCCCCAAGCTCGGAGCAATTTGAGTGCACAGCCAGGAGTAACCCCTGAGCGTCAACAGTTGTGGCCCAAAAACAAAAACCGAAAAAAAAATAGAAATAAATAAGAGGAATCAGATTTTTTTTCCTGCAAGATGCTGTCTTATTATATCTTAATAGTCTTTTTTTTTTTTTTTTTTGGTTTTTGGGCCATACCCGGCGGTGCTCAGGGGTTACTCCTGGCTGTCTGCTCAGAAATAGCTCCTGGCAGGCAGGGGGGGGACCATATGGGACACCGGGATTCGAACCAACCACCTTTGGTCCTGGATCGGCTGCTTGCAAGGCAAACGCTGCTGTGCTATCTCCCCGGTCCCCTATATCTTAATAGTCTAAATGGCACTGATTACAATGCATTTTAATAGGGACCTACAATGCTTGGAGACACCAAGGCCACAGTCAGTATTTACATGGTTGATGGCATTTAATACTTGAAGACCAAACTTAGTGCTTTCCACATGTTGTACTTAAAATTGGTTTTGATTTTCAGCTTTTTTTTTCCTCTTTGTTTTGTTTTTGTTTTTAGGCTACAGTTTGGGGTATTCAGGACTTATTCCTGGCTTGCCATGCGTAGATCACTTGGGTCATGTGGAATCATCTAAGGTGGCAGGAATCAAGCATGGGTCTGCCAGGTTTAATGCAGACGACCTACCCACTGTTCTATAGCTCTAGCCCCAGGCTTGCGTATTGGAATCTACTATTTGAACCACATCTTTGGACCTACACGTTCGTTTAAACTCCCAGAGTTATATGCATCTGAAATAACATAAAAATTGTAGAATAAAATGATAGGATAACATTTTAATTCATAGAAAGATAAAATGCTGAACTATGTCTTGTGTGGAGCCAAACTGAGTTTGATCTTGCTGGCAACCATGGACTCTTTTTTTGTTTTTTGTTTTTTATTTTTTGGGTCACACCCAGCAGTGCTCAGGGGCTACTCCTGGCTCTACGCTCAGAAATCGCTCCTGACAGGCTAGGCCGCTAGGGGGACAATATGGCGGAGATTTGAACCACCGACCTTCTGCATCCGCTGTGCTCTCTCTGGCCCCAACCATAGAATCTTAACCCATATGGTTCCCTGAGCTCTACCAGGAGTGATCCTTGAGTGAAGATCCAGGACTAGGCTCAGAGTACAGCTGTTTGTGGCCCCTGGAACTAAAAGATTTTTTTAAATGAGCTAAATATGCTTATTTATATAATAAACTAAGTCATTAATCACATATAATTAGCCAACATCAATGTCTGATCACAAACACATTTACCTAATAAAATGTTCATGTTTTATAATATACATTATATTTCAAATTATGTATTGACCTAGTTAGAAGTAATTTTTAAAAAGATTTTTATTGGGCCGGAGCGGTGACGCAGTGGTAGGTCATTTGCCTTGCCATGCTGCTGACCTAGGACAACCATGGTTCCATCTCCCGGCTTCCCTTTTGGTCCCCCAAGCCAGGAGCGATTGCTGAACGCATAGCCAGGAATAACACCTGAGCGTCACCAGGTATGGCCCAAAAACAAAAACCAAAAAAAAAATTTTTTTTTATTGAAGCCATTGTGAGTTACAAGTCCTTCATAGTTGGATTTCAGGCATACAGCGACAGTGAATTAGGGCCATTCTTATCACTAAACTGTTGACCTCCTTCCACCAAAGCTCCCAGCAGGCATCCTATATACCTCCTCTACCTGTAGCCCCCTAGCCTGCCATAAAACAACAGATTTTAAGGAAAAATGAACATGTTTCTTGTATATACTTTATCAAATCTTTAAAAAAGGGTCATAGATAATACAGTGGGTAAGGCATTTGCCTTGCAGTCAGCTGACCTGGGGTCAATTCCCTAGCACCCCATCTGGTTCCCTTAGTCTGGTCAGTGCCCAGTATGGTCCACCTGTCAGAAAAGAGAGGGGCGTGGGAGATACCAGGGGCTAACTCACTTGGCTTGTGACCTACCCTGGTTCTGATACATCCCTACCTCTGTCACCCCTCTGCCTAGAATACCTTGATCCATCATCACCAGGAGTGATCCCTAAACTCTGAATACTGCTGGGTGTGACACCACTTTTTTGTTTTTTTTTTTTGCCATGTATTTTGTGTGTGTGTGTGTATGTGTATATATGTGTGTGTGTGTGTGTGTGTGTGTGTGTGTGTGTGTGTGTGTGGTTTTTGGGTCACACCCAGCAGTGCTCAGGGAAACTCCTGGCTCCATGCTCAGAAATTGCTCCTGGCAGGCACGGGAGACCATCTGGGATGCCAGGATTTGAGCCAATGACCTTCTGCATGAAAGGCAAACACCTTACCTCCATGCTATCTCTCCGACCCCCCACTTTTTTATTTGGAGAAATTATATGACATAGTTACCATGCCTTTTTATATCCATAAATTAATATAGTATTAAAATACTGGTTATTTTGTCTATTGCATTGACACTATTTCTGCTTGAATAAGAAATCACGAATAGGGGGGCCGGGTAGGTGGCGCTGGAGGTAAGGTGTCTGCCTTGCAAGCGCTAGCCAAGGAAGGACCGTGGTTCGATCCCCCGGCATCCCATATGGTCCCCCCAAGCCAGGGGCGACTTCTGAGCACATAGCCAGGAGTAACCCCTGAGCGTCAAACGGGTGTGGCCCAAAAACCAAAAAAGAAATCACGAATAGTTTATTTTGGGTATGTGGGTGGGAGGGTTACAGATACTGATTACAGGTATTTTAGAGTTTGGGTAGTTAGGTTTTCTTCTGGTTTCCCCTCCCTTTTATATACCTTGATTTTAATTTTTTATCAAGTCTGTCTATCTGGCCTTTGCCGCTGTGGCCCATTGATCTGTCCATCTGTCTGTTACAGTGCATATTGGGTACTTCCAGAAGTATGAATTCAGTGATGCAAAGGACAGGCGGGCTGCAGCAGCAAAGGTAGGACAGAATCTTCCCAAAGACAAGTCATTAAAGGACTACTATAACCACATGTATTTGCACACACATATTGACAGCTTATTATATAGGGCACAATATTTTATTCTATGAGGTTTTTTTTTTTTTTTTTTTTTGAGGTTTTTGGGTCACAACCGGCAGTGCTCAGGGGTTACTCCTAGCTCCATGCTCAGAAATTGCTCCTGGCAGGTACGGGGGACCATATGGGACGCCGGGATTTGAACTAATGACCTTCTGCATGAAAGGCAAACGCCTTACCTCCATGCTGTCTCTCCGGCCCCTCTATAAGTATTTTTTGAGAGCCTATCTTACATGGAAAGTTTAATCTCTTTGTGAAGGACCCAGTCCCCCCCCCCCCCCTTTTTTGGGCCACACCCGGCGGTGCTCAGGGGTTACTCCTGGCTGTCTGCTCAGAAATAGCTCCTGGCAGGCACGGGGGACCATATGGGACACCAGGATTCGAACCAACCACCTTTGGTCCTGAATCGGCTGCTTGCAAGGCAAACGCCGCTGTGCTATCTCCGGGCCCCGAAGGACCCAGTTTTTACTAATTATTAAAGCAGAAGCTTATTTTGAGCATTTAATGTATTTGCCACCATCATTTTTTAAAAGCTAGATAACAGAAGTTAATAAAGGGGGGATTTTTTTTTCTTTTTTTTGGTTTTTGGTTTTGGGTCACACCCAGCAACACTTAGGGGTTACTCCTGGCTCTAAGCTTAGAAATTGCCCCGGGCAGGCACAGGGGACCATATGGGATGCCGGGATTTGAATCACCGTCCTTCTTCATGAGAGGTAAACACTCTACCTCCATGCTGTCTCTCCGGCTCTGGAGGATATTAATACTTGTTCAATTCATAAACTTCGCTGGTACCAGCAGAAGCACAAAAGTTTATTCTCTACATTGTGCATATTTTTATATTAATGGTAGCTCCAGATTTAGAATATGTTGATGGAGAAATCTAAATCTTGCTCTTTAAGACTTTCTATTCAAATATTTATGAATTTTAAAGATATTTGTATCCATTTACTTGCTACATGATAGCAGTTGTAATAGTAATTCCCCTCTTTCCTTTTTAATAAAAATACTTTAATTCCTTTCTTAAAATGAGAGAGCAGTAGCATTTTTCTTGTGTGGCTGACAAAGCAGATGAGGTCGTACTAAAGCCACATAATATGTAAGGGAGGTGCGCAACCACTTGGAGCAAAAATCCCTAACTGAGCTATAAATGATGGCATGTGTAATTTCATTCATCTAAGATAAATGCTAATATCTGAACTGCCAGCAGATGTTAGGATATAGATACAATGTATTTTGAAGAAAAGGAAATGGAAGAAGTTAGACTGATTTTATATATATATATATATATATATATTACTTAGTGTTAGATGTGAAATGAATTACATTAGTGATACAAATATTTTCATTACTTTGCTATTGTATTTTTAAAAGGAAGGTTTTTATAAGTAAATTAATACATTGTTTCTCAAGTCTTCTCAAATGAATAGGCAGACACAGACATTAATTTTTCAGAGATATTGATAGAGTTTCAAAATAATGGTCCAAAAAGCTAAAAAAATTGCTGATATATGGGGTGGACATGCATATATGCCTATACACACACAGAAAGGATATTCTCAGGATTTGTTAAATTGATTTTTCTACGCCCTTGGTTCTGGGTTATACCCAGCAGTGTCTGGGTTACTCCTGGCTCTGGACTCAGAAATCACTCCTGGTAGGCTCTGCGGACCATATGGGATGTGGGATATTGAAGCTGGGATGGCTACATGTAAGGTAAACACCCTCCCTGCTGTGCTATTACTCTGGCTCTTGCTAAATTGATTCTGTGGGAAGGAGGTTGATCCCCTCAGAGGGCTTACTTCTGACTTCATTTTAGGGATCACTCATTGAGGTGTTTGGGAAGACTATATGGTTTGCTGGGGTTTCAGCCATGTAGGTGTGTACAATACCAGTGCCTTACCCACCGTTTTGGGGGAGGTGGCTTGGGCTCAAGAATCTGTCCTGGTAGTGCTTAGGGGGCCCTTATGTGATGATGATCAAACTGATCAGTTGCATGCAAGTCAAGTCCCTAATTTCACCCACTCCAAGTAGAACTTTGTTTATTTTTAAATCTTTTTTTTTTTTTTTTTTTTGTTTTTTAGGGCACACCCGCCTGCGCTCAGGGGTTACTCCTGGCTGTCTGCTCAGAAATAGCTCCTGGCATGCACGGGGGACCATATAGGATGCCAGGATTCGAACCAACCACCTTAGGTCCTGGGTCGGCTGCTTGCAAGGCAAACGCCGCTGTGCTATCTCTCTGGCCCCTTAAATAATTATTTTAACATTTTTAGTTATTTTGTGCTCTTTTTAGGTTTTTGGGCCACACCCAATAGTGCTCAAGTCTTAGATCTGCTTTGTGTTCAGGGAATCGTTCCTGGTATGGCTCAGGAAAACATTTGAGTGCTAGAGATCAAACTCTTGTCAGCCCCATGCAAGGCTGTGGTAAGGACACCTTATCATTATTAATATCCCTCTTGCCTTTTTTTTAACCTTGGTTTCTAAGAGATGTGCAAATGAAAAATTTGAAACTTTGGATAATTAATTTCTAACATGGCTTTGGTAATTTTCTTCCCTTTCCTTTCTCTGGAATCATTGTTGATGTCTTAAAAATAAATGTATTCGGGCTAGAGTACAGTGTGTAGGGTGCTTGCCTTGAATGCAGCCTACCTGAGTTCAATCTCTGGCATTCTGTATAGTTCACTGAGCCTGCCTAGTAGTTTGTAGTTCTATAGGTGAAACGCCAGCCTCACAAGTGTTCAGAGCAGTTTTTGTTTGTTTGCTTGGTTTTTGTTTTTGGGCCTTACCCAGTGTTGCTTAGGAGACAATATGGGATGCTGGGGATAAAACCCGGGCCTTTGGTCAAATGCCCTGCTCACTGTACAATTGCTCAGATTCCAACTTGGAGTGTATAATGTATACAGTAATTTTTCTTTTTCTTTTTTATTTCAGGGACCCCTCTGGATAGAACTGTTAGTACAGTGTATAAGGCAATTACCTTCCATTAGTGCAGGGTTCTCAAACTCGCGGCCCGCGGGTACAACATTTTGTGGCCCGCGGCCGGCCTTCAAATATGGCAGTATTCGCGATTATTTGCTTACTGAATAATCGCAATAAAAATCGCATTAGTAAGAAAAAATCGCATTAAACATTCGCATACCCTGAGCAGTTCTGTTCGGGGTATGCAAATGTTTAATGCGATTTTTTGCGACTTTTTTCTTACTAATGCGATTTTTTTTTATTGCGAATATTCGCTAAGCGAAATCCCTTATGCGGCCCTGCCTCACCCCGACTTTGCCTCCTGCAGCCCCCAGGTAAATTGAGTTTGAGACCCCTGCGTTAGTGCAATCATGTTTGGTCCATGGTATTTCATATAGTCCCACAGACACCACCCAGAGTGATTCCTGAATGCAGATTCAAGAGTAACCCCTGAGCATCACCAGGTGTGTCCCAGAAACTAAAAAGGAAAAAAAAGTACATTTGTCCTTGTTCTACCCAAGACAGTTGAATCAGAAATGCTATTAGCAGCTCTATCCAGATGCCATTTTTATTTTGTATTTCTTTTTTTTTGAAATTAAATTTATTTTAAAGGGGAAAGAAAAGAGAATATGGAGGTTTGGTTTTTGGGTCACACCCAGTGATGCTCAGGAGTTAATCCTGGCTATGCGCTCAGAAATCACTCCTGGCTAGGGTGACAATAATGGGATACTGGGCACCAGACCAGTCTGGGATCAGCTGCGTGCAAAGCAAAAGCCCTACCACTGTTGTGCTATCACTCCCGCCCCAATGTGGGTCCTTGAGAACAGGGTCCCCTGAAATTAAAAGAAAATGAAAAATATACATTATATATACAAATATAATATATACATTATACTTATAAATGTATATTATAAATATAGGAATTAGGGTAGTATATGTAGTGCTGAAATCAAACCCTAGTTAGCTGCAAAGTAAGTGCCCTATTCCCTATACTGTTACTCTGGCCCTAGTACTTATTCCTAAATATATGATCTTGCTCTTTTAACTGATTTTTGTTTCTGTCTTAAAAATAACACCGGTATAAATACCCTGAGAAGTTACTTATTTCAACAGTTTGGACTTTCCACTAAATTTTGAGTTTTTGTTTTGTTTATGGGCCACACCCAGCAGCGCTCAGGGGTTACTCCTGGCTCTGGACTCAGAAATTATTCCTGGAAGGCTCGGGACTATGTGGGAATTGAACCTAGGTCAGCAGCGTGCAAAGCAAACTCCCTAGCTGCTGTGTAATTGTTCCAGTCCCTAATTTTGAGTTTTGGTAATATATATGTGGCTTGCTTATTTATTTATTTTTTGGTTTTTGGGCCAGACCTTGCGATGCTCAGGGGTTATTCATGGCTACGCGCTAAGAAATCACTCCTGGTTTGAGATCATATGGGATGCTGGGGATTGACCCGTCCTGGGTCAGTTGTGTACAAGGCAAACACCCTACCGCCTGCCCTATCACTCTAGCCCCCACTTTTTTTTCTTTAATCAGGACCCAGGCTCTTGAAAACCAGAATCTTGGATGATGATACTCTCAAATATATGCATAAATGCTTACATGCTTTTGAAGCTTTCTGAAATGTGTGTCCTGAGCCATGGCTACTTTTTAATGGTTTGGAGTACATGCTACAGATGCAGAAGGCCCATGTTTACTCTTGCACCACAATGGTCCCTAGAGCACCACAGGAACAATCCCTGAGAAACATCATGCAGCACCTGAAGGTGTGACCTAAACACTCTCCCCACCCCAATATGTCTTAATTATTACAGAACCGTTGAATATTTCCAATCTCTAGAATTGCTTGAGCACCTTTCTAAAAATTAAAACTTAGTTTATTTGGTATGTGGTTTTTTTGTTTTTTTTTTTGTTTTTTTTTGGTATTGTTTTTGGTTTTGGGGCTACACCTGGTGGTGCTCAGGGGCGTACATCCTGGCTCTGCACTCAGGAATCACTCCTGGTGGGCTCTGGGAACAATATGGGAAGCTGAGCATTGAACCAGGGTCAGTTGCATGCAACCCTACCTGCTGTACTATCACTATGGCACCAATCTGTTTACTTTAGCCAATTCAATGTGATTTTATAGGGTTCCTTCCTCCCTCCCTGTAGACTGAACTCATTAGACCTGGTAGTGTTGAGAGCACTACCTGACTTACACATGGCTTGCTCCAGAGAACTTGTGATGTACCAGAAATCAAATTCAGAACATTCATATGCAAGACCTTTGCTCTTCCTCTTTGAGCTGTCTCCTTGGCCTCTAAATTTTTTTTTTTTTATAGAATTCCAACATGAATAAATTTATTTTCTACTTCTAGTTCAGGGATTTTTTTTTTTGGGGGGGGGGAAAGCACTGAATGTTAAATGCCCTTTGTGAATCTTTCATTGATAGGATAGCGTGGTTTTCTTTGATTTGGTATAATTATCTTTCCTAATATATTGCTATAATTTTCTTTTTGATAATTTGGTGAGGATTCTTTCGGACAGGGTAGAGGGGGATACCTGGGTTACTCCTGGCTCTACACTTAGGAATTACTCCTGGTGGTGCTCATGATCTAGGGATCAAATTTGGGTTGTCCACTTGCAAGACAAATGCCCTACCCATAGTACTATTTTTTTTTTTTTTTTTTTGGTTTTTGGGTCACACCCTGTGACGCTCAGGGGTTACTCCTGGCTGTGCGCTCAGAAGTTGCTCCTGGCTTCTTGGGGGACCATATGGGACGCCGGGGGATCGAACCGCAGTCCGTCCTAGGCTAGCACAGGCAAGGCAGGCACCTTACCTCCAGCGCCACTGCCCGGCCCTCCCATAGTACTATTGCTCTGGCCCCTGTTAAAGATTCTTTCATCTTTAGCTTTGTTCTTAAAGTTAGTTCTTATAATGCCTGGCTAGTTTTGATATTGGGCTAATGCTGGTCTTATAATAGGAATTAAGAATGGCAAGATTGTGTAGATTTTTTTTTTTTTTTTTTTTTTTTTTGGTTTTTGGGCCACACCCAGCGGTGCTCAGGGGTTACTCCTGGCTGTCTGCTCAGAACTAGCTCCTGGCAGGCTCGGGGGACCATATGGGACACCGGGATTTGAACCAACCACCTTTGGTCCTGGATCGGCTGCTTGCAAGGCAAACACCACTGTGCTATCTCTCCGGGCCCTAGATTTTTTTTTTTTGTCCAGGGGTCTCAAACTCAATTTATCTGGGGGCCGCAGGAGGCAAGGTCGGGGTGCTCCTTGAGTGCTAAGTCAGTTGTAAGCCTTGAACATTGGGGGGTGTGACCCAAACAACTAAAAACAAAACAAAAAAAGATTCCTCTAGGGCAAGGCCACAAAATGTTGTAAGGAGGGCCGCAAATGGCCCGCAGGCTGTGAGTTTGAGACCCCTGCAAGGGGTAGAATTTTCTAGTGAGGCCATTTGGGTATTGACTTACATAGAAAGTCTTACATAAATAGATAAATAGAACAAACTGTATATAAATGGAACAGTATGATAATACAGTTAATATAGTGTTTTTTTTTTATCAAATATTAAGTGATTTTAAAGAGATTGGTTTTTTTTTTTGTTTGTTTGTTTTGGGTCACAACAGACTGCTTAGGACATTACTTGTGGGTTCATATCGGATGTTGGGGATTAGCAAGGCAAGTACCCTACCTGCTGTACTATTGCTTCAGCACTTAAGATATTGATTATAAAATATGAATTAATGAGCAAGGTTATATTTAGTATTCTATTTTTATAGTTGCATTGATTTTTTTTTTATAGTAGCTTTTGGGGGAATTGGGCCTCACCCAGCAACTCTCAGGGGTTACTCGTGGCTCTGTGCTCAGAAATTGCTCCTGGCAGGCGTGGTGGACCATAATGGGATGCCAGGGATCGAACCTGGGTTAGCCCTTGTAGTAGTTTGTTTTGTGGGGAGGGGCTTGGGTCACACCGGGCATTGCTCAGGATTTACTCCTGGCTCTATGCCCAGAAATAGCTCCTAACAGGCTTGGGAGACCATATGGGATGCTGGGAATTGAACCCAGGTCCCACTTGGGTCTGCCACATGCAAGGCAAATGACCTATCACTGTGTTGTCGCTCCTGCCCCCTGTAGTAGCTTTTGATTTGTTTGCTTTGGGTTTTAGGGGCCATACCCTGCAGCACTCGGGTAACTCTTGACTCTGCTCAGAAATTGTTCCTGGCAGGCTCTGGGGGCCCTATAGGATGCCGGGAATCAAACCCAGGTCCATCCTGGGTTGGCAGCGTGCAAGGCAGATGCCCAACTACTATGCTATCTCTCTGGCCCCAAGTTTATTAATTTTTATTGAGGTTTTCTTGGTGCTCTTTTGGGCTTAGTTTGATTTTTATTCTATACAATAATGTATATTTAGCCTTAGATAATATTTAGTACTATAAAGTTATTCTTAAAAGTTAGCTATAATTGAGGCCAGCTTGATGGCGCTAGAGGTAAGGTGTCTGCTTTGCCAGTGCTAGCCTAAGACGGACCACTGTTTGATCCCCTGGCATCCCATATTGTCCCCCCAAGCCAGGAGTGACTTCTGAGCACATAGCCAGGAGTAACCCCTGAGCATCACTAGGTGTGGCCCAAAAACAAAAAAAAAAAGTTAGCTATAATGGGGGCCGGAGAGATGACACAGCGGGAGGATGTTTTGTCTTGCACACGGCCTACCAGGGAGGGACCTGGTTCAATTCCTGGCATCCCATATGGTCACATAGCCTTCTGAGTGTAGAGCCAGGAGTAACTCCCCTGAGCACCAATGGCTATGGCCCAATCAACTAATAAAGTTATAAAAAGGAAAGTTAGCTAGAATGGGGTCATAGCGATAGCACAGCTTATAGGGCATTTACCTTGCATGTGGCCAAATACTGCTGGGTGTGGCCCAAAAGCACCTCCCTCAAAAAATTTGCTGTAAGACCAGAGCCATAGTACAGCAGTTAGGATGTTCAAGGCTGTTTGCTTTGCTTGTAGTCAACTTGGTTTGATCTCTGACATAACATGTTCCCTCCAACCAGCATCAGGAGTAATTCGACAACACAGAGCTAGGAGTAACTCCTGAGCATAGCTGAGTGTGACCCAAAAAGAAAAGTTGCAGTCTACACATTTTGATGTTAATTTGTTTTCCTTAAATTTAAGGTATTTTCTGTACTGAATTGTATGCTAAGTTTCTAACATTTCACAGGACTGTGAAAGATGGCCCCTCTTTTCGTATGCTTGTGTGTGTGTGCGCGTGCATGTGTAATATACCAGTAATCAAAATCAGTGCTCACCGAGGAGGCATGTGCTCCACTAAACCACACCCTCAGCCCTAACTGCTACTTTTGTATGTTTATTTTGGTTCATACCCAGTAGTGCTTGGGAGCTACTCCTGGCACTGAACTCAGAGGACCCTGCAGATTCTGGGATCAAACTTCTGTGCCTCCTGTATGCAATGCATATGCTCAGGGGCTAGAGAAACAGTACAGCAGGTACTTGCCTTCTGGGCTACCCACCTGGGTTCTATTTCCAGCATCCCATAGGGTCCCCAAGCACTGTTAAAGTGATTTCTGAGTGTAGATCGATATAAGAGTAAGCACTAAGCATTGCCAGATGTGGCCCCCAAAGAAAAACAAAACAAAGTAAACACGTGTGTTCCAGGCCTTTGAGCCCCTCTTTCCCTGGGCTCTCTAGTTTCTTTGGGCACACTGCAGAGCTGTCATTTTATTCCTGTATGCCCTCAGAAGAGGGCTGGGAAAATTGAGAGAAAGAACTTTTGGGCATTTTGCCATTGCCAAATTTTGTTTTAAAGTGGGCAGAGAGGGCTTGGAGCAATAGCACAGCAGGTAGGGTGTCCCTGTGACCCATATGCTCCCCCTAACAGGATTGCTTTTTTTCATTATTTTTCATTTGTTTGTTTTGGGTCCACACTCAGCAGTGCTCTAGGATTACTCCTTGCTCTGAACTCAATCACTCCTTGTGGGGCTCAGGGGGTGCCACATAGAATGCTGCATGCAAGGCCAACTCCCTACTGGCTGTACTATCACCCTGGTCCTATAGGATTATTGTGTTGTGTTGTTTTGTTTTGTTTTGTTTTGTTTTGTTTTGGGGCCATACTTGGTAGTGCTCAGGGGGGTTACTCCTGGCAGTGCTCGGGACCATATGGGAAGCCTGGGATTCAACCCAGGTTGGTTGCGTACAAGGCAAATAAATGCCTTGTCCATTGTTCTATTGCTCTGACCCCCAGGAATACTTTTATCTAAATTAATATACTACTGAATTCTTTTTTTTTTTTTGTTTTTGTTTTTGGGCCACACCCTGTGGCGCTCAGGGGTTACTCTGCACTGTGCTGAGAAATCACTCCTGACAGGCTCCGGGGTTGGGGGTTGTGCGTATGGGATGCCAATTAAACCCAGGTCTGCCCTGGGTCAGCAATGTGCAAGGCAAATGTCCTGCTGTGCTCTCTGGCCCCTATACTACTAAATTTTATGGTCTTACTGATGAAATAAAATAGTAGTTAAAACTTAACTTATGCTGATAAAATTATTACTTACAGATAAGTAAGCCCAGCTTTGAGTTCTATTTCTGACATTCCCACTTCTTTAGTATGTCTTTTTTGTTTGTTTTGGGAGACTCTCAAGTGTTACTACTCCTGGCCATTCTCAGAAATCGCTCCTGGTTTGGGGACCATGGGACGCTGGGGGATCAAACTGTGGTCCATCCTAGGTTAGCACATGCAAGGCAGACATCCTACCAATTGCGCTACCACTCTGCTTCCTCTAGCATGTCTTTTTAATGTTTTATTGAAACCATTGTGATTTACTAAGTTCTTCATAGTTGGATTTCAGACATACAGTGTTTAAGGGCCAATCCCACTGCCAGTGTTCCCTCAACCAGTGTTGAGGGAAAAGCAAGCAAGCTCACTAGCTTTATGGAAATGAAAATATCTGAGAGCATTGAGTGATAGGGCAATAAACTTTGAATCTTATTCATAGCATTAAGCTTTCTCTCTAGAAATAAAGTAGCAATCTGAAATTATACTTTATGAGTTAGTACAATGTACATTTTGTTACTGAAATAAAAATATCTCAAGTATATTCTGAATTGTTTGAACACATATGAACTATTCAATATATAAGATATGAGATATTTTTTTTTTCTGGTTTTTTGGGCCATACCTGTTTGATGCTCAGGGGTTACTCCTGGCTAAGCACTCAGAAATCGCCCCTGGCTTGGGGGGGACCATATATGACACTGGGGGATCGATCTGCGGTCCTTCCTTGGCTAGCGCTTGCAAGGCAGATACCTTACCTCTAGCGCCACCTCGCCGGCCCCAGTGTGAGAGATTTTATTGAAAAAATTAATGTGGCAATCTGTTAAATCTTTTTTTGTTGTAGTTTGTTTGTTCTTTGTTTTTGGGTCACATCCGGTTGCACTCAGCGGTCACTACTGGCTCTGCACTCAGAAGTCGCTCCTGTGTTGGCTGTGTGCAAGGCAAACGCCTTACCACCATGCTATTGCTCTAGTCCCAATCTGTTAAATCTTAATTGAAAATTTTAATTTTACCTACTGCTTGATTTGATACAGTAATTTTTCACTTGATTTACTTTTGAATTGTGTTTTAGAATATTCCTTAGCATCCCAACTTAATAGTTTGGCAAGCCATTGTAGCATTATTGTAGCATTACTCTTAAAATTTTGTGGACTTTTAGGGGGATAAAAGAATCTTATTTGGTTTAGTCATATAGGAATTTAAATGAAGTTTAAAAGTTTATTGCATATCATTATAATGCTATTACCTTAAAAAACCTTTTTTTCCCCTTCTTTAGAATCCAGCAACTATCACAAGAATACTCCTTAGCCACTTCAATTGGGATAAAGAGAAGCTAATGGAAAGGTAAGGAACTATATTGTCAGCCTTGATGTAGAAGTAAAACAGAAAGTCTTTGATGTGAATTTGCAAGAAGGAATTGACTATATATTAATATGGGAACAAACCAATGTGCAGGTAGTATTTGCTTTAATGTTTTCTTTATTCTTCTGTAAATTATGTGATAAACTTAAACTCAGACTTTCTCTTTTTTCTTTTTTTTGGTTTTTGGGCCACACCCGTTTGACCCTCAGGGGTTACTCCTGGCTATGTGCTCAGAAATCGCCCCTGGCTTGGGGGGACCATATGGGACGCCGGGGGATCAAACCGCGGTCCGTTCCTTGGTAGCGCTTACAAGGCAGACACCTTATCTCCAGCGCCACCTTCCCGGCCCCTCTTTTATTTTTTTTTAAGAAGAGCAGTTGAACTGTACTTCATTGTCACTGAGAATGTCAAAATTTACAATATGTTTGATCCATTCTGGACCATATGAATTAGATCCTTTAACGTTTCTAGCTTATGGGAATGGAGCCATAGTAGAGCAAATAGGGAAGCCACTTGCCTTGCAGCAGACAACCTAGGTTCAATCTCTACTCCATATGGTTACTCCATATGGTCCCTTGGACCTACCTGGAGTAAATGTCACACTGTCTAGTGTAGCCAAACAACAACAACAACAACAACAAACATCTCCACCAAAACTCACAAAATTTATGATTTGTAAACTTTTAAATTTGTATGAGGCATATTAATAATATAACTAATAGAAGCAAAAGAAGAAATTCTTTGAGTATCCTAGCTACCAAAACTGATTTGCATTGATTCTCTGGTTTAGTGTGGAATTATTCCATTGATCATTTTGTGGTTTGTTTTTGTTTTCTCTTTCTTCTGGAAACTACTTGAAAGAGAAAAAAATTATTGTAAATAGAGACTGTAATACCATTACTAATTTTTTCTTTCTTAGATTTTTCTTTTTATGGTGTAAGGCAAGGCCAAGTGCCTTATCAATTGTACTATCTCTAAAGCCCCCAAATAAATGAATTTGATTGCAAGAAATTTACATACATAAATTATGTGGGGGTGAGGGAAGAGTTTTTGTTTATTTTAGTTTTTTGTGCCACACCCAGTAGTGCTCAGGGCTAACTCCTGGCTCTGCACTCAGGCATCACTCCTGATGGAGACAGGATGTGGGGAATCGAACCCTGATAGATCATATATAGGTAAATGCCCTCCCCACTGTGCTATAGCTTTGGTCCCCCGCAAGAAAGTTTTTTACTGAAAGTTATTTAGAAATATATGAGCTCACAATTTAAGGGGAAAAATGGATGGTACCAAGACCAGACAGTTGAATGAACATTTAGTGGAAATGATCAGACTTGAACACTAAGTCCATAGTCAATGACAACAGAATGGATACCCAATTTACAACAAGCTGTACTAGTGGGGAACAGTTATACTAGCATTATGGGGGAGATGTAGGATGCATGCTGGGGGCTGGAGAGAGATCATGGAGGTAGGGCATTTGCCTTACATGCAGAGGGGACAGTGGTTCAAATCCTGGCATCCCGTATGGTCCCCTTAGCCTGCCAGGAGTGACTTCTGAGCGCAGAGCCAAAAACCATATATGTATATGTATATGTATATGTATATGTATATGTATATGTATATGTAGTATATATATACATATATATTCAGATATACTTTGAGTGAACTAGACTTAGCCTAGCTTGATCAAACGTACTTGACAAAATACATTTTGAACTTTTTCTCTCTGTTGATGTTTCTCTGAAAGCATTTGAAACTGAGTGTATAACTTTAAATTATGAATATATATTGGGGGGGCGGATTTAGGGCCACACCCAATGGTGCTTAAAGTTACTCCTGGCTCTCTGTTCAGGGGTTACACATAGGCTCAGGGACCACATGGGGTGTCAGAAATTGACCTAAGTCAGCTGTATGCAAGACAAGCTAAATTTTATCCATTGTACTACTACTGCACTAGCTCTTAGTATATGATGTTTTATTTTCTATGTTATATTCTGAAGATAATGTTTTTGATGCCTATACATCTTTTTTTTTTTCTTCCCCTTTTTGCTTATTAAGCACCACACCTGGTGAACACTTGGGTTACTCCTGGCTATGCGCTCAGAAATTGCCTCTGGCTTGGGAACCATATGGGATGCTGTGGGATCGAACTGCGGTCCGTAGTAGGTTAGCGCGTGCAAGACAAAATCCCTACCATTTGTGCCGCCACTCCAGCCCCCATTTTTAATATTTTTAAATCAAAATGAAAACTATTTTTTCCCCCATTGTTTTCTCTTTCTCTTTTTTTTTTTGGGAGGGGGGCCACACCCAGCAGTGCTGAGAGGTTACTCTTGGCTTTGCACTCAGAAATCACTCATGGCAGGCTTGAGGGAGGACCATATGGGATGTTTCTATGTCTTTATAACAGGAATTGAACCCTACATCACATATGCAAGGCAAGCACTCTACTGCTATATATGAGCCCCCATAGTGAATGATTTAGGAGTTGGGGTTGCCAAGTGGTTCTCAGGGAATCCAGAGACTGTCAGTCCAGTGCTTGAGCCCTTGTGGTTATGATGCTGCTTAGCCCTGTTATACTGGTGATCAAAAGAGAGCCAGGTGTTTGAATGTGTTCTAAATTACGTGCTATTTCCCCAGACTCTCTTTATGTGGTTTTATTATTATTGTTGTTGCTGTTGTTGTTGTTGCTGCTGCTGCTGTTTCATTTTGGGGCCTCACTCCTGGTAGGCATCTATATGGATGCCGGGTTGAATCCAGGTCAGCCATGGCAGTGGCATCTGTCTGCCTTGCAAGAACTAGCCTAGGATGGACCATGGTTCGATCCCCCAGCATTCCATATGGTCCTCCTAAGCCAGCAGCGATTTCTGAGCGCATAGCCAGGAGTAACCCCCGAGCACCAATGGGTGTGACCTTCCCAGAAAACAAAAACAAACAAACAAAAATTATATTAGGCTTTTTACCTTACCCTGAAGGTGTCCCTGTTCTCTCTTGGATGCATATTTCTCTTTCTCTTCCCTCAACTCTTTTAAAATATTTTTTGTCTGGTTTTTGTTTTGTTTTGGGGTCACAGCTAAATGTAATGTGTAGTGCTCAGGAATTACACCTAGCTCTGAGTTTAGGAGTCACTCCTGGCTTTAAGTTTAGGAACCACTCACCCGGGTTTGGGTGCAGGGATTGAAACCAGTTACCCATTGTGTGCTATTACTCTGGCTTCAATAATTTTTTTTAAATAAAGAACAGTGATTTACATAATCATTGAGAATTGAATTTTAGGCATCAGTGGAGTGGGTGTTTGTATGGCTAAAACTCAATCATGAATAACTTTTTAATTGTGTAACTTAAAGTTATTAATAAATTTCAAAACATTAAAATTTCAGCACCAATTTCACCATCAATATTAATTTTCTTTTACCAATACACATGTTCCTATACTCTATATCTTCTCTTCTTCAACCCCTCCCCAACACACACGTGCGCACGCATCCACCCTCCTGTGATACATTTCAAAGTTTGGTGGTTTCAGCGCTGTGGAATTATAGTTATACCCATTCTCCCACATCACCAGTATAACTGAATCTCTGACCCCTGTTCCCCTATCACTTCCCTTTCTCTTCTTGCTTCCCGCTTTGAATTCTTTAATTTGTTCTCCCTATTACTACATTTCCTTATCCAGTTATTCTATATACCACAGATAAGTGAGATCATCCTGTGTTTGTCTTTCTTCTGACTTAAGTCTCTAACATATCTTTAAATTTTTTTATTTAAAGAACCATAGTTTACAAAATTGTTGATAGTTGAGTTATAGGCATATATTTCAACATCAATCCCATCATCAGTGTTAACTATCATCATCAGTTCTCCCATACTCTGCCATCCACTCCAACGCCCCAGCTGCTGCCTTGCACACTACAAAGTCTTATGGTTCAAATCAGGTTCCAATCATAGTTCAAATTAGGCTGCTGCAAATTGTATGATTTCCTTGTTTCTTGCTACTGCTTGGTATTCCATTGGACACCTAGAGTCATTTTATATCTTATTCTAAGTGCAGCAGTGAATATCCCCTCATGTTTAAGTAAATTTTGCTCAATGTAGTTGAGGAACCAGGAGAGAGCTCAAGGGCTGATGCACATGCTTTGAATATTAGACATAAGGTTTGATCCCCAGTACTGCCAGGTGTGAACCCTTCCAAATTATATGTAGAAAATGTTAAGCATTCATTTATGCCAGTCAAATCATAGTGGCCCTTGTTATAAATCTGACTGTAAAAAAACCTTTATAATGAACATAGCTATTGAACAATAAATAAAATAGTGACTCAGCATATTCTCTTAATAAGAACAATATTAGGTCATTACTGGGGAAAATTAACATATTCACTCCTCTACAGTAGGCTAATGAAGATAGCAAAAAGGTAATCATAGTAACTTATTTTTGGTTTTGGGCCCCACATAGTGGTGCTCAGGACTCTGCACACAGGGATTACTCCTGGCAGTACTCAGGAGACAATATGGGGTGCTGGGGTTTGAACCTGGGTTGGCTGCACGTAAGACAAGCACCCTACCACTGTACTTTTGCTATGACCCAGTAATAGATTTTTCGTTTTGGTTTTTTTGGGTCACACCCGGCAGCGCCTCAGGGGTTACTCCTGGCTCTACACTCAGAAATTGCTCCTGGCAGGCTTGGGGGACCATATGGGACACCGGGATTCGAACCAACCACCTTTGGTCCTGGATCGGCTGCTTGCAAGGCAAACGCCACTGTGCTATCTCTCCAGGCCCACACAGTGATATTTATGGTACGCGGTGACAATAAAAGAGGGCCTTTCCACCAGCAGTGTTGTCCTCCCTTCATCTCTGTTCCCAAGCATATATCCCTTATCTCCCTCCTTTATCCCCCAGAATGCTAGTGCATCTGAAAGCATATATGTTAACACTAATGTAAACCTTTTTTTTTTTTTTGCAATTCCAGATATTTTTGCTAGTGGTTTCTTAAAGGTTTGGAGTCAAAGGAGCACTGTAAAAAGAATGTTAGTGTGGCAATCATCGTTTGCATGGGCCCACCAAAGTATGGGGGTCATGGAAAGGAAAAACTTTTGGCCTAAATACAAGGAGACCCTTCCCCTGAAGTTTCCTGACATAAGACCTAAGGCTCCAGGCAAACTAGTTTGTCCAATCCTGGTCATTGTCTGTAGTACCCATACAGTTATATTTTTCACAGTCTCTGTTGTTGATCTCACATTTCTGTATTGAAGGTCCTGGAATTTGTATATCCCACATTGAAGTCAGGATGGTGCAGAGCGGTGTCTAATTTCAACTCGCAATTAACGGGCAATGCAGAAAGCTCTGTCCAGTATGCAGGTCGTCGTTGTTGTTTAAATCTTCTCAGTGTGAAGGGAAGACCCTTTTGAGTAAATCGTTGTCAGAGCAGCAGTAGGGTCTTCCCTGGTAGAGGATTGTTTCCAGGTGATATTATAAACAACGTTGGATGTTTCATAGATGGCTTCCCTGGTTCAGGGGTTAATGGAAAATACCCAAGCCTCTGAGGCCTGTGCCAGGTCATCATGTCAATGTTCAGGGTTTGTAAGGTTCCATTGCACCACAAGATTTGTGTGTTCCTACCTCTATTAGATAAGAACTTATTTGTATGTATAGTATTTTCCATTTTAATGTGCTCATGCAAACAAGGAATAATGCCACCTGGCGTTATCAGTGCATTAAGGGCCGCAAGAACAAGTCCAACAATCCCCATGACCTGGTTCAAACATAAGAATTAAACTGAGGGATTCTATCAACAAAATTTCTTATTGAACAGTTCACAGCAAGATTGGTGCCTATGGGGATGCTAGAACAAGTCCAAAAATCCAATTGACTTGGTTCTTATATAAACATTAAATGGAGGGACATTTCTACAAACTTCCTTATTTAACAAATAACAAAGGGAAAGAAAGAGAGGGACTCTTTCACCAAAATACCTTATTGAACAGTTCACAAAGAGGAGAAAAAATAAAAAGTGGGGAAATAAACAATCTAACTTAAGACAGTGGACTCAATTGTCATCGTTCATGGGAACTAGTAGTAAATATTTTTAAATATGCATTTAGAGGCCAAAAAGTTAGCTTAATGGATGAGTGTGTTTTGCAAGCAGGAGGCTCAGGCTTAATCTCTGGCACTGTATAGCTCCCGGAGCATTGCTGGGCATGTACCACCTCAAGCCCATAACTGGGAGTAGCCTCTGTACCACTGAGTGTGGCCTATAACTAAAACAAAAAATATCAATGTGCAATTACCCATAATTTAGAAAAAAAAAGTGTTAGCAGACTAATAATAGTTTCTTAGCTAAGAGTCTAATTTACAGAAAAAGTTACAGAAATTAAAATTATATTAATAAAAATTAAACAAGGTTCCTGCCTGTTTCTACCTTTTATATACTTTGAACTTCCCTTTTTTTGTTGTTTGTTTTTGTTTTTTTTGGCCACACCTGATGACACTCAGGGGTTACTCTTTTTTTTTTTTTTTTTTTTTTTTTTTGGTTTTTGGGCCACACCCGGTAACGCTCAGGGGTTACTCCTGGCTATGTGCTCAGAAGTTGCTCCTGGCTTGGGGGACCATATGGGACACCGGGGGATCGAACCGTGGTCCGTCCAAGGCTAGCGCAGGCAAGGCAGGCACCTTACCTTTAGCGCCACCGCCCGGCCCAGGGGTTACTCTTGACTGTGCTCAGAAATTGCTCCAGGCTTGAGGGACCGTATGGGACACGGGGATTGAACCACAGTCTGTGTTAGGCTAGCTCGAGCAAGGCACATATGCCTTGCAGTCTGCGCCACCGCTTCGGCCCCTATACTTTGAACTCCCTTTTTTTTTTGGTTTTTGGGCCAAACCCAGCGGTGCTCAGGGGTTACTCCTGGCTATCTGCTCAGAAATAGCACCTGGCAGGCACGGGGGACCATATGGGATGCCGGGGTTCAAACCAACCACCTTAGGTCCTGGATCGACTGCTTACAAGGTACATGCCTCCTGCCCCTGAACTTCTAATAAATAATAAAGAAAATTAAATTAGTGCTATAAGGACCAGGAAAAGTTAAGATTTTTTTAAATTTAAGGTGCTTTTTAAAAATTCAGTGAGATTTACCAGAGTGATCATGTCCAACTATTCTTGTCATCTGTCTAACCTGCACTTTCCACACCTTGTAAAGTAAACAATGTAATCATTTATGCAGTACATAAAGAACTTGCCTTGAATGTTGCTGGCCTGGGAACTTGATTCCAAGAATTACATATGATTCTCCTAAATCCCTTCAGGAGTGATTTCCCCAAACACAGAGCAAGTAGTAAAGCCTTAGCACAGCCTGAATTTTAGAACTATGTTTTACCTAGAAAGCTCTAAAGAATCACTGATAAACTATTGAAGGAGTGCATATTTTATTTAAAGTGTCAGTCTTTAAACCACTTTCCATTTCTCATCCTTTGATCTTAGTACCTTATGAAAATGGAAGGAAGGAAACATAGAATGTGCGGTTTTACTTTATATTCCCAGTACAATTTCTATTACCTTGTATATGAAAATTAAAATTGCCTGTATGCTAGCATCTTTTAACTTTAGGGTCCCAGGTATATAAGGTTATGTTTGCATAACATAAGATCTAGCATCAGTGTATTCAAATGTGATAGAATTTGTGATTATTTTGATACTGCCCTATTCAAAACCGATGAAGTATTTAATTTTCTATCTTCTCAGTCCGCTTTCCACACTTGTTTACCAAGGTTTATCAGTATTTACATCCCTGTTTCATTGGTGAGCTTCATGCCTTACTGTGGAGACTAGTTTCTTTTTTTCTTTTTTGGGGGGTGTTATGCTGGTGGTGATGGCAGTGCTCATGGCTTACTCCTGGATTGTAGGGTACCTATCTGAGACCCACCCATTTCTGGGAGGGGTCTTGGGAACCGGATAATAGGTGTGACCTTACCTGCAAAGCCCGGCCCAATTCTGGGAGGGGTCTTGGAATAGGTAGATAAACCCGGAAGCCAAGGGATTAAGGGGCTTTTGCCTTTTGGCCCTGCTGGGCTCTCTGAGGGAGATGGCTGAAAGAGGATAAGACGCAGGGCAAGCCTAGAATGGCTGTATGCTTGAAAGGTTATGAGTAGGCCACACACATGTGGTGGCTAGGGCCTAAATAAAGATGATTCTTCCTGAAGCCTGCCTGTGAGTGAGTGATTTCGCGTTTCACCTGGGCCTGAAACTCGCCGGTTCATGGGGTTGCTGAGCCACGTGGCCTGGGATGGCAAAAAGAAATCCATCGCCATCCACCGCCATCCAGCCTCATCTTTAATTATGTAATGCAAGACTGGATTTGTACTTAGGCTTTTCTCTTGAGGGAGCTCTGCTTGGGGGTCCATATATGGTGTACCTGGGTTAGACATGTATAGGAAAAATGCCATACCTGCTATATTATCTCTCTGACCCAAGTAAATCGAGACACCTTTTGGTGGGTTGTCCAGTAACATAAGCAATTTTTGTTTAAAAATATTTTGTGTCACATCCAGCATTCCTCGGGTTATTCCTGGCAGGCTTAGAGGAATGCAGATCGATCTCAATCATCTGTAGTGCATAGAATAACTGGTCGAGGAAAATGTAGTAGAGAGAGAGAATCCTAGGTCACCCTTGACCCCAGAATTTAGGAAGGAGGTAAAGAAAAGAAATCAAGGTGGGAAGGAAACATGGAATGCTGGAGATCAAACCCAGGTATTCCATGTGGAAGGTATGCCTTATTCACTGTGCTATTGCTCCAGTCCCAATTATTATTGTTTCGTGGCAACGGCTGGCTCGGGGGACTGTATGCAAGACTGAGTTGGCCAGGTACATCACTAGGGAGGCAATGTAGTGCCAGGATTTAATCTAATACTTTGTAGCCTTTGTATTATCTCCTTTATTTAATTTTTAAAATTTCACTTTATTTTGGATTTGGGCTTATACAATAACTAAGAGCTGCTCAGAGTTTACTCCTGGCTCCTGGTATGGGTTAAACTAGAATTAAATTAAGTCGGTTGTATGCAGGGCAAGTGCCCTATTCGTTGCACTGCTGTACTACCTCTCTAGGCCTAGAGTCAGGATGCATAGGATCTTCTTTTGGTACTTTGCTTTTCATAAATTAAAGATTGTCTTGCTTCCATAGCACATAAATCTCTCCCATTATTATTTTTTTTTTTTAATGATAAGACAACCCAACAATTTAGCTCTTAGCCAGGAAATTCATAGATTGGAGGAATAGCACAGACCATGCTTGTACAAGGTCCTAAGTTTGATTCCAGGAGTTGTGTAGGTCCTCCATAGCCAGATAACCAAGTGTAGTACTGGGGTCCCTAACACTACCAGTGAATTCCTTATTAAATACACCCCCTCCTCCAGTTAAAAAGCCAGCTTTTTTCTGCCTCTCTGACATCTTCACTTTCTCACTAAATCTTCATCAGTAATTAGAACTTTAGATTAATTTTTGTGCTGCCTCTACTTTACAGATGCTTTACTTGGTAAAAGGTCAAATAGAGCCTTGAGTCATCACTCAAAAAACATCAACTTTTTTCTAGGTAGGAATATTGCTAAGTGAAGACCATTCTTTTGGAGGTAGGAGCTTGTGGTGGATCACCCAAGCAGTGCTCAGGGCTTATTCCTATTTCTGCTCAAGGAATTACTACTTTGGAAATAGGAGTTTCTGGGAATTGAGCCTAGGTCAATTGTGTTTTAAGGCAAGCACCATATTTCCTGTACTGTGGCTTTGCCCACCTCAAAATTTTATTGAGGATCTTTGCATCTATTATCAAATGATTTAAGTAATAATCTTTTCTATTTTTAGTCATATTTCTGCTTTTGGTATTGGTAATAGACAAATTGTGACTTTCTGAAAGAACCTGAGAACAGGTTCTCTTTGAAGGTTCAGAAACACAAGTGTACCTGTCTGTACCTGGACTTCTGTTATGGGGAAGACTTGTGATTACTGTTTTTTGTTTCACTACTTGTCACCAGCCTGATTCCTCTCCTTCTACCCTCCCCTCCTTTTGTCTTCTTCTTTTCTAATTTTTATTAGTACACCTTGCCTTTATCAAGTTGTTCACAATACAGTCTTTTCAGGCATTAAATCTTCAAACACTGATCCCACCTTTCCTCACCTTTGTTCCCAATCTCCCACCCACCAACATAATATAGCTAGCCTTCCTCCATGCAGGAACAACAAATACATTTTCTTCATATTGCATATTAAAACTCAAAGGCAAATGGAATTATGAAAACTTAGATCAACATGGGTCAGTTTGAAATGATTGTTATATTTCTACATGGTGTTACTGAAGTCATTAAAGATTTTCTGAGCTGTGTTTGAACCTTCTGTTTTACTGTTTAGGCTCACAAAGGTCTACAGTTTACTGTGCATTTTTCCTGTCATACCTGTGGTAGCACTGGGTTGACACTACTATAAAATATTGAGCTGAGACTCACCAGGTCTGGCCCCCAAACCAAAAATAGAGAATTAAGACCATAGAGAATTGGGAAATTTAGAGAAATGGTTGAAGCTTTATAGTCTGCGTTATCACGAATGTATTTGCTGATACAAAATAAGTAAAACTAATTATTCTTGAAACTAATTATTTTTTTTATCTATTGAGTTGTTTGAAAAGTTGACTCTGCATATGATAACTATCACTTTGTTTTTTGAGTCACACTCAGTGGTGCTCAGGATTTACTCCTGTGCTCGAGAACCATGTGGGATACTGGGGCTCAAACTTGTGCAAGGCAAGTTCCTTACCAGTTGTATACTATGCATCTTGGATCTCTTAGATGAAATTTATAGGAAAGCTTATGTTTTATATTCTGATTTACTGAATCGGAATATTTTATGTAAATTTTCCTTTTGTAATGAATTGGGTTTTTTGTTCATTTGTTTTGTTTGTTTTTGGGCCACACCAGTGCCACTCCTGGCTTGGGGGACCATATGGGATGCTGGGGATCTAATCGAGGTCTGTCCTGGGTCAGCTGCATGCAAGGCAAACTCCCTATCGTTGCGCTATTGCTCTGGCCCGGTGTTGGTATTTTGATTGATAATTTGATTATTGAAATGTACTGTGAAAAAAAATACTAAAAAGATATTTAATCTCAGGAAAGTGCTTATTCTTATTGAGTGATATACTTTTTTTTTTTTTTTTTGGTTTTTGGTTTTTGGGCCACACCTGGTAGTGCTCAGGGGTTACTTCTGGCTATGCGCTCAGAAGTCACTCCTGGCTTGGGGGATCGAACTACCGGTCCGTCCTAGGCTAGTGCTGGCAAGGCAAACACCTTACCTCTAGCGCCATCGCGCCGGCCCCGAGTGATTTTTTTTTTTTTTTTTAATATTGCTCAAAAGTGTCTTAACACAGAACCTGAAATAGTTCTTCCATAAAAGTTTTAGAAACCTCAAGTATCTTTTATTTTTATTTTATTTTTTATTGGGAAACACTACCTCTGGCTACTCCTCACTGCATTCAGGAATCACTTCTAGTGGGCTCAACAATGTGGGATACTGGGGATCTAAATCACATTGGCCTCATGCAAGTCAAGCACTCATTGTACTTATCTCTCTGGTCCCTCTTTTTTTCTCTCTCTCTTATTTTTGGGCCACATCTGTTGATGCTCAGGGGTTACTCCTGGCTTTGTGCTCAGAAATTGCTCCTGGCTTGGGGGACCATATGGGACGCTGGGGGATCCAACCACGGTCCGTTCTAGGCTAGCGCATGCAAGGCAAATGCCCTACCATTTGCGCCACCGCTCTGGCTCTCCTTCTTAAATTTTTAACTTACTCTTTTATATAAAGGAGATTGTTGTTATGGAAACCTAGCCTTTACAAAATAATAACATCTAGAGAGATAATATAGTGGGTCAGATAGTGCCACGTGCACAGTCCCTAGCACCAAATATGATCTCTGAGTATAGCCAGTGAGACCCCAAACCAAGAAAAATAAATGGTAATTAGTGGGTGCTGGAGGGATAATACAGCAGGTAAGTCTCTTCCTTTGTGTGCATTTGACATAAGCTTGATCCCTGGCACCTATACAATTCCCTGAGAACCGGAAGTAATCTTCCAAACTACTGTATAAAAGAAGCAATTGGCCAACTTCTGATTAATATTTTACTGTATATTCATAGATTTAAATTTTTATGTCTGTTGCTTTCTCTTAAGATTATTAGATTTCAGGAGGCATGGACTATGAAGGTGTTAGGCTGCGTGATATCTCTTGTCAAGAATTTTGCAGCTTAGGGCCCGGAGAGATAGCACAGCGGCGAGATGCGGCGTTTGCCTTGCAAGCAGCTGATCCAGGACCAAAGGTGGTTGGTTTGAATCCCGGTGTCCCATATGGTCCCCCGTGCCTGCCAGGAGCTATTTCTGAGCAGACAGCCAGGAGTAACCCCTGAGCACCGCCAGGTGTGGCCCAAAAACAAAAACAAAAACAAAAAAAAGAATTTTGCATCTTAAACTTCTTATATATGCTTACTTATACTGTTTTTATCTTCATGTTCAACTGTTTAAATAAGTGGTTAATATAGATATGTATAATATGAAGTTAAATTACTTAATGTATGAACCTTTTCAAGTACTCTCATTACTCTTTTTTACTTTTAAATTTTTGTACATATGCACACACAATACCAACTAGACCACCCAACTCAGGCAGTGCTAGACAATCCATGTGGTGTTCTAGGAAT
Organism: Suncus etruscus; assembly: GCF_024139225.1. NCBI lineage: Eukaryota > Metazoa > Chordata > Mammalia > Eulipotyphla > Soricidae > Suncus > Suncus etruscus. Next base: position 11,419,691 of record NC_064848.1, read on the forward strand.
CAAACCTGCTTAAGGCACATGCAAGGCATGCACCCTGTACTATCTTCCTGTACCTAATTACACTTACTAATAAAAATTTCTTATATAGGTTTTCAAAATACCATTTTGGAAATAATAGTTCAGTGATAGAATACTTGCCTTAATTGTGTCATTTCTTGGGTTCAGTCCCCCATCATACACATAGACAAAAATAAACTCATTGCGGGCCCGGAGAGATAGCATAGCGGTGCTTGCCTTGCAAGCAGCCGATCCAGGAACAAAGGTAGTTGGTTCGAATCCCGGTGTCCCATATGGTCCCCCGTGCCTGCCAGGAGCTATTTCTGAGCAGACAGCCAGGAGTAACCCCTGAGCACTGCCGGGTGTGGCCCAAAAACCAATAAATAAATAAATAAATAAAACTCATTGCTCTTAAGGCAGTTTAGGGATAGCAAAACTTACATCTTTAAGTTGTAGTTTTATGGCTATAGAAATATTAATAATTTGACTTCTCTCTTTTTTAAGCCAGTCAAATTGGGCAGTGGGGGGTGGGTTGTATACCAACTTTTGTGATACTAACGTTAATAAGTTCTGATAAACCACTGCCATCGGACCAGCCAATAATTTGACTTCTAATAAAAAGAAAAAGGCAATCCAAAGTAGCACTAAAACTTGTCAACTTTCTGATAGCTAAACCTCTGATTACTACAATTTGTAGATGTACAACTTCTTTTCTCTGCCCCTGCCCCCCAAAGTTATGGTCTTGGTATACTTTAATTAAATTCATTAATTTACCCTATAGAAAATAAGATTTTGGAGAGCACTAATAGCGTGATATTGCTGGGTTCTCATCCTCTCTTTTTAAATGATGCAGGTACTTTGATGGAAACCTGGAGAAGCTCTTTGCTGAGTGTCATGTAATTAATCCAAGTAAAAAGTCTCGAACACGCCAGATGAATACAAGGTCATCAGCACAGGATATGCCTTGTCAGATCTGCTACTTGAACTACCCTAACTCGGTGAGTATCTGGTAGTTTAAGGCTAGCACTGACTCTGTTTAGAGTGTAATTAAATTTTATTCTTAAACAATGGAAGATCTGGGTGTTTGGGAAAGCAGCCTTATGTCAAAGGATAAGGAAAGGTAGAGAAATATAAATTGGCTGCATGTGAGGCAAGCATCTTAACTCCTGTATTATCTTTTGGTACTTTAAAGGTTACTCATTTATTTTAAATGTTTTTGGATCAGTCCAAGAGCTTCATATCTACTTTTATGTACTTCTTGGTCTATGACATTTAACATTTTATACAGACACTGAGTGATAATACAGTAGGTGAGTCACTTGTTTTTAGTGGCCAACCTAGGTTCTATCCCCATGTTCCATATGGTCTCCTGAGCACTTTGAGGAGTGGAGAGCCAGTAGTAAACAATGAGCATTGCCAGGTATGATCCTAAAACAAACAAAAAGAAATCAATGCAGGATTACTGACTGTGTTTGCCTTTCCTAAAAATTATAAATTCTGTACATTTATTTCTCATTGAGATTTTCTGTCCATTGCATAGCCTGCTTATATTTCACCACCTAAAACTTCATTTTAGGAACCCATCTGTAAGATGACACCCAGCTATTAACCCAAAATAAAGACATTCATCCCCCCAATTTCGTCTTTCCTTTTTACCTAGGCCTTTGATATGTAAAAGTCCACCTGGAACTTAATTCACCCTCCCCAACTCAGTTGAGTTTTGTATGGAGAGTAAAGAAAAGCAGTCTGGCTTTGGCCCTCAGAGACACTATGAGGGAAGAAGCAAATTGACTCCATGACTCATTCCTGACTCATAAATTGGTTTATTCATTCTTTGCAGGTACCCTGCCTTCTTATCCCTCTGCCTGGAGTTAGAAACATGACGTGTGGGGTGATCTCACACCTTTGGGATTTATATGCACTGTGAAAGATGTGAATAAAATAACCTCACTAAGTCTTGTTTTTAGTATTTTTTCCTGGTAATATAATATATTTTTAAGTCTTTATTTTTGTTGCAGTATTTCACTGGCCTTGAATGTGGACATAAGTTTTGTATGCAGTGCTGGAGCGAATATTTAACTACCAAAATTATAGAGGAAGGCATGGGACAGGTAAAGATGCCAATTTGGTTTTAGTTTTTGTTCAATTTGATCATTTCATAAATATAAACAGCTGAGGCTCTCTGTACTATGAGTTGCATGGGAAAGCTTGTTATTAAAGCTTAAGATAATGGAAGCCTTTTTCTATTTGTATTGGGGCATTGTAGTATAAGATCCAATGCAGTAATTCTGAGCAGACATTAACTTTACACATTAAATTTAACAGCTTTGTCAGGTTACTTGCTTTTCCCAGAAACAGTGATTCAAGTCAAGTCTAGTAACCTTATGGTGATAATGCTCACACATACATTTCTTTTAATAAAAATTAAACAGTCAGGAACTTACCAGTTTTGCCTTCTTTCTCTGATGTAATGACGGTAAACATTCAGTATCTGTTGAATGAAAACATAGTTTAAATTTAAATCTCTTTCAGACTATTTCATGTCCTGCTCACGGTTGTGATATCCTAGTGGATGACAACACGGTTATGTAAGTATTTTTTTTAAATAGATTGCATGATGAATATTAGTTGGACTAAATTTCCCTTAGCACTTTACATATCATATTCTCCTCAAAGGAGGTATTTTTTTTTTTTTTTTTTTTTTTTTTTTGGTTTTTGGGCCACACCGGTGACGCTCAGGGGTTACTCCTGGCTATGCGCGCAGAAGTCGCTCCTGGCTTGGGGGGGACCATATGGGATGCCGGGGGATCGAACCGTGGTCTGTCCAAGGCTAGCGCAGGCAAGGCAGGCACCTTACCTCTAGCGCCACCGCCCGGCCCCAAAGGAGGTAAAAATTTTAGTCTGAGGTGATTGCAAATATATATTTGGTTAAAAAATCCATTTGTAACTGGTTTAAATAAATGCCCCAGTCACTATTGTAGTAAACTCGGAAATACATGATAGGTAAATTTCAGTAAACATTGGAATTAAGATATAATCTGTGTTCATGTGTCAGTTGAGGTTCTCGGGAAATCTGCTATATAATATTAATATAAAGTAAGGGGTTGGAGTGATAGCACAGCGGTAAGGCATTTGCCTTGCTTGGGTCCGACCCAGGATGACCTGGGTTTGATCCCCAGTATTCCGTATGGTCTTCCGAGCCTGCAGGGAGCAATTTCTGAGCACAGAGCCAGGAGTAACCTGAGTACTACCGGGTATGGTCGGTAAGTAATGAGATTTTAGATGTATTTTTGAGGTAGACTTAATTAGATATGGGACATAAAAGCATGTTAATCATCAGGCACTGAGAAGATGGTTTAGTTGCCAGGGCCACCTGCGCTGGGGCTAGGTTTAAATTTGGCATTACATGGCTCCCCTTAGCACCAAGCCAGGAGGGAAGAGTCCAGAACACCACAGGACATGATCCTAAACTAAAGCAAATGTTATTTTTTTTTCTTAGACATGTTGGACACTTTAGCATTGTAGAATGTGTTTCTACTTAATAGCCCCATCATGATTTTCATTTATTTTTCTATCAGCCTACCCTCTCTACTCTCTCTCTGGCCCATTGGTTGCTTTGTTTTTTTCTAACATCATTTTCTTAAAATTCAGAAATGTTTACTATGTTTATTTGAGTTTCAAGGTTATTTGTTTTCACTGATGTCTAAATTTTGTTGTGAATTATAGAATTAATATTTGACAAGAGAGGCTAGGTAGGGGCCGGACAGATAACATGGAGGTAGGGCATTTGCCTTGCATGCAGAAGGATGGTGGTTCGAATCCTGGCATCCCATATGGTCCCCTGAGCCTACCAGGAGAGATTTCTGAGCGTAGAGCCAGGAGTAACCCCTGAAGTGCTGCTGGGTTTGACCCACCCCCCAAAAAAAAGAGGCCAGTAAGTAAATTTATTCAAATTTTATAAAACATAAAATTTGAATAAATTTACTTAAATCTGAGGGAAGGCCCTCAGGTTAATATCGAGAATAATCTAGATTTGTTCATTAACATTCGTGAAACACCTCATTTCAAATACTGGGTTTAGAAGATCTGAGGAAAAGTGACTTAGAATTTCTGTCTTTGAGGCAACCTATTAGAATCTGAAGACTTATAAAAGGGTTTTGGCTCTAAATGTGTTAAAGACAGTTTAACAGGGAGATTTGTTTGTTTGTTTGTTTGTTTGTTTTTGGGTCACACCCAGCAGTGCTCTGGCTTTACGCTCAGAAATCACTCCTGGCAGGCTCGGGGACCATATGGGATGCCGGGATTCGAACCACTGTCCTGCACCTAAGGCAAACACCTTACCACTGTGCTATCTCTCTGGTCCCTAACAGGGAGATTTAATTTAACCAGGGAGATATTTGAACCATCTAAACACATACTTTGCATATTTGAGACCGTGGTTCTATCCACATGGTCCCCAGAACACCACTGGTTGTAGCCCCTTAACTCCTTTTTCTATAGAATTTTCATATTAAGGTAGTCTTTATAGCCACAGCATTGACATCTTTTAATTACTTTTTTTTTTCCTTCGGTTTTTGGGTCACACCCGGCAGTGCTCAGTGGTTCCTCCTGGCTCTATGCTCAGAAATCGCTCCTGGCAGGCTCGGGGGACCATACGGGATGCTGGGATTCGAACCACCATCCTTCTGCATGCAAGGCAAATGCCTTACCTCCATGCTATCTCTCCGGTCCTGTCTTTTAATTCCTTTCTTTTTTTGTTTGTTTTTTGTTTTTTTTTGTTTGTTTGTTTTTCAGGCCACACCCGTTTGATACTCAGGGGTTACTCCTGGCTAAGTGCTCAGAAATTGCCCCTGGCTTGGGGGGGACCATACGGAATACCGGGAATCAAACCGGGAATCAAACCGCGGTCCTTCCTTGGCTAGCGCTTGCAAGGCAGACACCTTACCTCTAGCGCCACCTCGCCGCCCCCCCCATCTTTTAATTCCTAACTAAAAATGATTCTTGTTTTTCAGGCGCCTGATCACAGATTCGAAAGTTAAGTTAAAGTATCAACATTTAATAACAAATAGCTTTGTAGAGGTAAGTATAAGTTTAGGATTCCTTCTGTTTACTTTTGTTTACAGTTCCACTCCTTCCTTTATTGTGGATATTGATGCTTTGATAATTGAAGGTTGCCAGCATATGTGTAACTGTGGTCTTTGAACATCTTAATTTTATGTATTTTTAATTAATTAATTTTTTAATTTTATTTTATGGTTTTGGGGCCCACTCCCAGCGGTACTCAGGAGTTACTCATGGACTCTGCGCTTAGAAATCCCTTCTGGGACCATGTGGGATTCCTGGAATCAAACCTGGGTTGGCTGTGTGCAGGGCGTTACTGCTATGCAATCTCTCTGACCCCAATTTTATTTATTTTTAAATTTTACCCTCACCTCGTTTTGCGTCCATACACAGCTGTGCTCCAGCTTTATACTCGGATTATTCCTGACAGTAATAAAATGAGGGTTAGCCTTGTCCATAGCAAGCACCTCAACTCCTATACTAGCTCTGCCTTTACTTGCCCATTTTCACCTTTACTTTTGGGTAAGGTATTTTATCAGTTTTGTGCTCACTGAACTTTTAGCTCTCTGTTCAGGTGCTTGTTAGGATTGCATTCTTAATTGACAGGTATAGTATGATTGCTGGAAGATTTGCTGTAATACTCATTGGGAATTGCACCTTTTGGGCTGCTTACACACATGTGTTTCGAGAGTACTCAGAATTCATTTGCACTGTTGGCAGTCAGACTGTAGAGCTCAAGTAGCATAGTTTTCAGAATTGAATTTGTTGATGGGACACTGGGGATTTGAAAAAAATTATAAAAAATACTCTCACCATAAAGTTGGTTTTTAGATTGTATTTATGAAGAATAACAAAATACCCATGTTCTCAAAGGAATGTGATTAACCAAAAAGTAAATCTCTTGGGTGGAGCAATAGCACAGCAGGTAGAGGTTTTGCCTTGCACACAGCCAACCTGAGTTCAAGCTCTGGCATCTCCAAGCCTGCAAGGAGTGAGTGATTTCTTTCACTTCGCTTTTTTTTTCTTTTTAGTTTTTGGGCCACACCCAGCGGTGCTCTGGGGTTACTCCTGGCTGTCTACTCAGAAATAGCTTCTGGCAGGCACGGGGGACCATCTGGGACACCGGGATTCGAACCAACCACCTTTGGTCCTGGATTGGCTGCTTGCAAGGCAAACGCTGCTGTGCTATCTCTCCGGGCCCTTACTTTGCTTTTTTAGTTTTTGTTTTTGGGCCACATCTGGCAGTGCTCAGGCATTACTCCTGGCTCTGTGCTCAGAAATCACTCCTGACAGGTTCGGGGACCATATGGGATGCCAGGAATCGAACCCAAGGAGTAATTTCTGAGTGTAGAGCAAGGAGTAACTCCTTGGGTGCTCCTGGGTGTGAAAGGGGTAGGCGGGAGTAAGATCTCTTAATAGATCTTAAGTTTTAATTTGTTGTTCTTTTTAATTTTTTTTGTTTTTTGGGGCATACTCGGTGTTGCTCTGTGGTTTCAGAAATTTCTCCTAGAAGGCTTAGGGGACCATATGTGATCATATGGGGATCAAACCCAGGTCAGCCGTGTGCAAGGCAAATGCCCTATTTGCTATCCTATCACTCCAGTTCCAATATATTGTTCTTTTTATTTTTGTCCCTAGTTGATAATTAGCAGATTATTAATGATGTAATATTAATCATGTTTAACAGTCTAGTCCCTTTTTTATTTGGTCACACAATATTGAGCCAGAATAACTCCTGACAGGGCTCTGTGGACCCTAGTGAAAGTATTAGGAACATCAAAATTAAAGGTGGTTTTTTGTTTTTGTTTTTTTTTTTTTTTGGTTTTTGGTGGGGATCCATAGCAGGTGGTGCTCAAGGGTCATTTCTGCTGGTGCTCGAGGGACCATATGAAATACGTAGGATTGAACTCAGATTGACTGCATCAAGGCATTCCCTTACCGTTGTGCTATTGCTCTGGCCCTATGCAAGTTTATTTTATTTATTTATTAGTTAGTTAGTTAGTTAGTTAGTTAGTTAGTTAGTTAGTTAGTTTTTGGGCCACACCCGGTGACGCTCAGGGGTTATTCCTGGCTACGCGCTCAGAAATTGCTACTGACTTAGGGGACCATACGGGACGCCAGAGGGATTGAATTATGGTCCGTCCTAGGTCAGCTGTGTGTAAGACAAACACCTTACTGCTATGCCACTGCTCTGGCCTCCCCCCCCAAAAAATTTTTTTTTGGGTTTTTGGGTCACACCTGTTTGGTGCTCAGGGGTTACTCCTGGGTAAGCGCTCAGAAATTGCCCCCTGGCTTGGGGAGACCATATGGGACGCCGGGGGATCGAACAGTGGTCCTTCCTTGTCTAGCGCTTGCAAGGCAGACACCTTACCTCTAGCACCACCTCGCTGGCCCCCCTAATTTTTTTTAATTGTTAAAAATGTTGGGGCTGGAGAGATCGCGTGGAGGTGTAGTGCATTTGCCTTGTATGCAGAAGGATGGTGGTTCGAATCCCGGCATCCCATATGGTCCACTGAACCTGCCAGGAATGATTTCTGAGCGTAAAGCCAGGAGTAACCCCTGAACACTGCCGGGTGTGAAACACCCCCCCCCCCCCAAAGAAAAAAGTATATTCATTATTTTGAATTGTGAATTCCAAAGGGGCCTGAAAAACGGATTAAAGCACTTACTTTGCACATTCACCTCTATCCCTGTGACTATGATCTGGTCCTCAAGTAGTGCCAGAAGTGATCCCTAATCATGAGCCCTGAGCACCACAAGGTATACCGCAAAAAATAAGTCGTCGCCTCGTACATGGCCAGCAGGTTTGATCCTTGAGCCAGAACCAGGAGGAAACCCTTAGCGTGTGTGTGTCATTATTTTTTTTTGTCTGTATTTCTGTCCTTTCTCCTCCTCCTCCAACAAACAAAACAACAAACAGCTAAGCCCAGGTTTTACTTGTGGATGAACCAGGCTCAGTTCCTGATACTGCATAGTTCCTTTTCAGAAAATCAAATCCTGCCTTGGCTATGATTAGGAATTATTTTTATTTCTTTTTGTTCTCTGGGAATTTTAGGGTAAACTAGAGCCATTTATTTTTATGAAACTGAGCTTAAGTGATCAAATCTTTGAAAAACTGCATACAAAGTCATGGCTATAAGACCAAATACTGGTAGTAGATTTTTATGTGTGTTTGTCACCATGTGCCTTTACAACCCTTGCATTAGAGAAACAGTGAAAATAATTGCTTGTCATGCTAGGAAATCTATTATGGCTTAATTTAATTGTCTAACTTGTATTCTAGTGCAATCGACTGTTAAAGTGGTGTCCTGCCCCAGATTGCCATCATGTTGTTAAAGTCCAATATCCAGATGCTAAACCTGTTCGCTGCAAATGTGGTCGTCAATTTTGGTAAGCCAGCGATTTCTGCTCTCACTAGAAAACAGTAGAATATTTGTTTGCATCAGAGGATGATATTTACTTTTTTTGTGGGGGGGCTTTTTGGCCACACCCAGCAATGCTCAGGAGTTACTCCTGGCTATCTGCTCAGAAATAGCTCCTGGCAGGCATGGGGGACCATATGGGATTCCGGGATTCGAACCAACCACTTTAGATCCTGGGTCGGCTGCTTGCAAGGCAAATGCCGCTGTGCTATCTCTCCGGCCCCCTGAATTTACTTTTAATTATTTTTTTAGGTAATGAGTTTAAATGCAGCATCTTTGTTATTGTTTTTGGGTCACACCTGGCAGCACTCAGGGGACCATATGGGATGCCGAGATTCGAGCCACCGTTCTTCTGCATGCGAGGCAAACACCCTACCTCATGGTCTCTGGCCCCCTAAATACAGCATCTTTTTAAAAAATACACATACAGGGCTGAAGAGATATTACAGAGGGTAGGAGTTTAACTTGCATGATGTTGACTCATAGCCCCCTGAGCCTGCCAGAAGCAATTCTTGAATGCAGAGCCTGGAGTAACCCGAGCACTGTCAGGTGTGGCCCCAAACCAAAAACACATAAAAAGTCAAATCTTAAATGAGTTTTCTTTTGTTCAGTTTCTGTAATTTTCTAATGGAAAAAATATAGCTATAAATAAATTTTTTGTATGTTTTCTAGAACTTGTATGATAGAACTTGCCTCACAGATCTGGGACAAGAATTCAGTTCTTCTCATTCTATCAATTTATGTTTTCCTACTTTATTACTTTTGCCGTTTTCAAGTTACATCCTGGAAGTAAAATATATAGTTAATATTACTTATTTTTTGTGCCACACCCAGTAGTGCTCAGGGGTTACTCCTGGCTCTGCACTCGGGGATCACTCCTCGAATTGCTCTGGAAGCTATACTAGATGCAGGAAATTGAATTCAGGATAGTCATATGCAAAGCAAATGTTCTCCCCACTGTGCTATTGTCGTGGCCTCTATAGTAAAGTTTTTTTTCCAAAAACTTTTTTGCTTTCAAAAGTTGAATCACGTTTCTAAAAAGAATGTAGATAAAATTGAAAAGATAAAATGATTAGATGTACTTTCCTTTTGGGGGTCATGGCCCACACCTGTTGACACTGAGGGGTTACTCCTGGCTATGTGCTCAGAAATCGCTCCTGGCTCGGGGGACCATATGGGACACCGGGGATTGAATCAAAGTCTGTCCTGGGTCAGTGTGTGCAAGGCAAACGCGCTACCGCTACACTAATGTTGTGGCCCCATTTTATTTAATTATTAAATGAGATTTACTAGGGACTGGATGGATAGTACATCAGGCAGGCTACTGGCCTTATATGCAGCCAACCTGGGTTCTATTCCTGGCAATCCTAGATGGTCCCTACAGCCTCATCTGGAATGTAGAGCCAAGAGTAAGCTCAACATGTTGAGAAGGCATTTTTGCTTAGAAGGAGCCCAAGTTCAATCCCTGGTACCACATAGTCCCCCAAGCACTGCCAGAGCAACCCCAAGAACACCAAATTGGGAATATCTTCTGAGCACCACCAAAACCAAAAAAAGAAAAACTAAAGTCAGGAGATGGAGTGCATGCTTTGGTTACACTGGTGCCCTAGGTTCAGTTAACTATACATCGGGTCCAGCACTGCTGGAGCATCTCTGGGAGTGGACCAAAAACAAAGAATGAGGAGCAGTCTCTCCAGGGGCTTTGAAGTAGCAAATAGTCATTTGATTAGCATTTCTTATCATTCTTTTTTTTTTCTCCAAACATCTATAGAATTTATTGTATCTTTAATAGTTAATACTATTTAGAGGGGCCAGGGTGATATTACAGTGGGTAGAATGCTTGTGTTGCATGTAGCTGACCTAGCCACTGCATATTGTTCCTACTGAGTACAGATCCAGGAGTAAGCCCTCAGGCTAACCTAGATTTGATCTCTGGCACTTTTGGCTTCCCAATCCTATCAGGATTAACCTCTGAGTACTTCTAGGTGTGTGGCCTCCTTTATTCCCCCAAATAATTTTTTAAAATGTATTATTTTGAATTTATACTATAATTCTCTATATACTTTCAAATATAATTTTAAATTGGAAGCATTTGAATCATGGACTTTATAGGAAATAACATGTATAAGTACTTAATATAGTAATGTAGTTTAATCAAAATAAGTTTTTTTGGTGGGGAAAGGGAGGTTTGGACCATATCTGATCTTGGTAGGTTTGCTCTTAGGGTGGGCTCAGGGCTCTATTACAGCGTGCAGGGATCAAACCCGAGCTAACCACATACAAGGCAATCATCTAAAATGGCTCTACTTTATCTCTAAGCCTTTGTATCTTACTTGTACCTTATTTGTATGCTTTATCTAATATTTTTGAGATTTTTTTTTTAATTTATGTAGCTATGTGGGGTTTTTTTGCTTTCCACATATTATTTGCTGTGTATTAACACTATATTGAAATAATACTCTTAGTAAAACTTGTAAATGTCATTTCAGAACTTCACAAAAATGAATGTTTACTGATTTGTGTGTAAACTAAACTCAAATTAATAAAAAATTATGCTCAGTTTCAGTTAAAGAATGTTTCAGGGAGAAACTTTTAAAAACTATTAGGTAGGGGCCCAGAGAGATAGCACAGCGGTGCTTGCCTTGCAAGCAGCCGATCCAGGACCTACTAAGGTGGTTGGTTCGAATCCCGGTGTCCCATATGGTCCCCTGTGCCTGCCAGGAGCTATTTCTGAGCAGATAGCCAGGCGTAACCCCTGAGCACCGCCGGGTGTGGCTCAAAAACCAAAACAAACAAACAACCTATTAGGAGGGCCGAAGCAATAGCACAGTGTAGGGCGTTTGCCTTGAATGCAGCCAACCAGGATGGACCCGGGTTTGATCCCCACCATCCCATACGGTCCCCTAAGCCTGCCAGGAGTGTAATCCCTGGGCACTGCTGGGTTTGGCCCAAACACCCCCCCCCCAAACCCAAAAAACCTATCAGGAAAGTATAGTCCCAAATAGTCTATTTTTGTCTTATTCATTTGCTAGCTTTTAAGATGGAATTTTGACACATATGTTTTTATATTTTTCCCACATATTGAGTACTTAAAATGTATCTTTTCCTAGCACTAAATTCTTAATAACTTATTTATATAAAGCAGAGATTTTTTTTTTTTTGCTCAGTTACTAGAAATTAGGGAAATATAAATAATTAACTAGTTTGTTTGCCTACTAGTATTAGTAGGTGATACTTATTTTCAATTTTGTGTTAACAGCTTTAACTGTGGAGAAAATTGGCATGATCCTGTTAAATGTAAGGTGAGTTTGGCAATTTTGTTTTTATTGACTGACTGACTGACTGGTTTTTGGGCCAAAATCAGAAACTACTTAGGGGTAACTCCTGACTGGCATATGGGATGCCGGGGATTGAAACTGGGTCGGCCACTTGTAAGGCGATGCCCTATCTGCTGTGCTATTGCTCCAGCCCTGGCAATAAAATGATCATTGTCTGGGCCTGAATAGCATAACAGATAGTGCATTTACTTTGCTTATAGCCAATCTGAGTTTAATCACTGGCACCATACTTGGTTTCCTGAGCCTAGAAGGAGTGATATTTGAGAACAGAGCCAGGAGTAACCTCTGAGCACCATTGGGTGTGGCCTTCAAATCAAAAATAAATAAATGAAAATAAACCTGCAAATAATCTGGTTCTTTGGATTTTACATTAAAGTTTACTATATTGAGTGTTAGTCTACTGTATTTTTGTTAGCCTAAGTCTTATGTTGTGCTCTAAAAGTTGTTGCTTTCAATAGTGGTTGAAGAAGTGGATTAAAAAGTGTGATGATGACAGCGAAACCTCCAATTGGATTGCTGCCAACACAAAGGTTGGTAATTTTCTTACTTAAATTCTTCACAATGAAACTTAAAATCATGGGTTTTTTTTTATAGCAGAATCAGTAAGATTACATAGTAAAAAGCCTGGATTTAAATTTTTCTCACTCACCCCCCCCTCTAATTAATTTCTTAATTTTCTCTTGTGTGTTTTTTTCTTGAGTTCTATAATATGCTTTTATGTGCAATATTCTACTTTAGATGATTTCTTCAGTTGGAAAATAATTTTCCTAAATACAGAACTGATGACCTTTTAAATTTTTTTTGGCTTTTTTTTTTTTTTTAAATTGACATGTATTGGTCTTAACTTGAATTTTCAAGAAGTCATTTTATAAAACAATCAAAGTTAACTTACTATATAAACTAAGCTGAGCTTAACCAAATTTATTTCATGGCTAGTACATAAAATACTATTTATTAGATTTCTCCTGAGAAATAGAACTTTTGATTTTGTTTTTACTTACTAATTTTCAGTATGCTTACCGACTTTAATCATTGTTTAATGTTTTAGAAATCCACGTATGCTTATTTTGTTCATCAATAGCCAAACATTTATATCCCAACTGCATATGCTCTTATTCTTACTAGAAAATTTTATGATATATATTTAATTGAATTGTTTTTATAGGAAATATCTTGGGTTTGAATGATACTGCTATTCATGTACTGTTCATTTTTATATACTATTATCTTTCACCTGCAAAGATGATGCATTAACAAATACTGAGTTGTTTAATGTTGGCTATAGCTTTATTCATCCTCAGTTATCGGACAATGAAAAAAAGGAGTGCTAAAATGATAAAATTTTATCAACCAGATTTTATATCATCATATACCTGCTCTACTCAAGAGATTAAAAGTGTACATGTTGATCTCCCAGAAAGCATTAGTAGTGAAGTTTTTTCACACAAAACAGATGTCACATCTCTGAGGAATGTATAATTTAAATATCTTCGTGCTCTTTAAAACTGTCATGCAACAGATGTCACCCAAAGAAAGCTTTACAAAATAACATACTTGTAATGTCAGAAAGTAACAATTAGTTTTGCTATTTAAAATTTTTTTTCTGGGGCTAGAGTAATAATACTGTGAGTTGGACATTTTCCTTTATGACTGACCCTGGTTTGATCCCTAGCACCCCAGATGTTCCCATAAGCACTCCAAGAGTTAATCCCTGAGCACAGCCAGTATGGCCCAAGAACAATAACTTTATTTCCTATCAAAATCCAAGTGTTGTAGTGAAAACTACACATGGTCATTAAAGTCCCAGAATCTTAGTATGTGAGAGACTTATATTTTCTCTAAGGAGAGTGATTAGTGTGTGGCATTCACTCAGCATTTACAGAAATACTTTACTTGTAAATACTTTAAATTTCCAGGACATGGAAATAGAAAGTATAGGCCAGAATATAATTGAATTTGTTTAGAAAAGGTCATAGAAGGAACAAAAGGTTAATTTGTAGTTACGAATTTATCAACTTGGTAGTTTTGAGATGAAACTGCAAGTTAATCTCCGAAGAGGGCCTAGAAATTTTATTATTAGTATTTCTAGCAGATTTCCAGTGGCATCCTGACATATTTAGAGATTAATATTATTTAATTATAACAGAAAGTAGAATGAAATGTACACTTAAGCTTTAAATTTGGGAAAACATTACAATTTCTTTCTTTTTTTTTTTTTTTTTTTTTTTTTTGGGCCACACCCGGCGGTGCTCAGGGGTTACTCCTGGCTATCTGCTCAGAATTAGCTCCCGGCAGGCACGGGGGACCATATGGGACACTGGGATTTGAACCAACCACCTTAGGTCCTGGATCGGCTGCTTGCAAGGCAAACGCCGCTGTGCTATCTCTCTGGGCCCAACATTACAATTTCTTACTAGTAATTAAATTTTTTTGACTAAAAATAATATTATTAAATAATTTTTAGGCCCCGTTAGGTAACTCAATTGTTAATAAGGCATAATGTACATGCAGTAGGGACTTGAGTTTGATCCCTGGCATTGCATATAGTGCCTACTTGGCACCAGAGATTGTAGCCTGGTGGCCTCCAATCACTACTGGTGTGGTCCTCTCATCAGAGCCAGGGAGTCTCTGGTTGGCCCCAACACCAATCAGTAAGTACTGCCTGCTGCTAGACTCAGGCAGCATATATTGTATTGAACTCAAAAGCCCCTTTGGCCAGTTATCACAAGAGAACTACTTTGGAGGACTATGCTCAAAAGAAGATGATAATTGCCCTGTTTGATTTATTTAGAATTTAATATTAGTGCAATGTTTAGGTCTGGAGAGAGAGTACAGGGGATAGATAAGATGTTTGCCTTGCACACAACAGACCTCAGTTTGATCCCAGGCATTACAACTGGTCCCCTGAGTGCAAAGCCAGGATTAAGCCCTGAGCAATGTTGGATATATGCCCCAAACAAAAAAGTTAATAAAATTAATGTAGCTTGTAGTAATGTCTTTTTTTTTTCATAAAGACTGAATTATGTAACTAGTATAATGCATAGTGATTTCTGACATCAAATATAGACAGAATGCAGGCTTATATCCTTATAGTTTAATTTAAAATGAGTACATTTTATCTTCTTAATTCTTTTTTTTTTTTTTTTTTTTTTTTGGGCCACACCTGGTGGTGCTCAGGGTTTACTCCTGGCTATCTGCTCAGAAATAGCTCCTGGCAGGCACGGGGGACCATATGGGACACTGGGATTCGAACCAACCACCTTTGGTCCTGGATTGGCTGCTTGCAAGGCAAACACCGCTGTGCTATTTCTCCGGGCCCATTATCTTCTTAATTCTTAACAGGAAATGCAGGGTAGTAGCTTTGATTCCCTAGCAATCAAGAAAATAATAGACTTGGGGCAGAAAATTGTAATTATTATAGAACAGTTATAAACAGACCATAATGAGAAGAATTAAGACATAGGTAAATACCTATAACCTTCCAAAGTATTTATAACCACAAATTTTAGCAAGCACAAAAGAATTTACTGATAATTCCCTTGACCTAACTCTTTAGCCCAAATTACTTGGATTTGCCTCCTGACTCTACTACCATTTGCTACCTGTATTGAATGAATTAGTTTCTCTATTATTTCTCTTTCCCTTAGCTTATTATTCATATGACAAATTGAAATAGGAATAGCACTATAAGTATTATGAGTTAATGCATGTAAAACACTGAGAACAGTGTGTGGGGTACAGGAAGTTATTGATAATTTCCAGTTGAGACTAGAAGGTTTATTTACATTTTAAATGTCTTACCTTGGGGTCAGAGAGATATCAAAGGGCTCGAGAGCATGCTTTGCATGCGGGATTTTTGGATATTTAAACCCTATCATCAAATGGTTCTCCAAGCAGTGCCAGGTATGGCCCCAAAACAAACAAACTAAAAGTTTTGTCTCCCATAAAAAGTTTTTGTACGATATGCATGGTTAAAGTACTTAAAATGTTTCTTTTTCCTGCCAACCCCACTAAAATTCTTATATAATTATTGTACCTTGTAAAAGCCAATAATAATGATACGCTTGTTTTCAATGAAATTTAAGTGTTTAACACTGTTCTAAGTGCTTTGCATGTATTAATCACAGTAAAGTTGCTAATTAAAAATAAACCAAATCTAGACCTGGCTTCTCCTCAGTGGTAGTAATACAACCTAGTGTAGCATTGACACCAACTTTATAGTTTCTCTTCATAGGAATGTCCCAAATGCCATGTCACAATTGAGAAGGATGGCGGTTGTAATCACATGGTCTGTCGTAACCAGAACTGTAAAGCAGAGTTTTGCTGGGTGTGTCTTGGCCCTTGGGAACCACATGGATCTGCCTGGTAGGTTCGGGAAATAAAGGGAAGAATATGTTCGCATAAGTATGATTTGTGCCGCATATTATGATTAAGATTCTACCTCCTGGAAATCATGTAACTTGGATCCTAAATAATTAAATTCATGATGTATTAGTATTAGAAATATATGCAAGATATACAGAAAGAAGATTAATCAGGCATATCTCAAAGGGGATGTAATAGGGTAAATTTTAAAGGAGAACCAAGAGTTGAAGTGATAATATAGTTACGTGATGGAATACATTCTTTTCATTGCTTATCAGGATTTGATGCCTAGCACCTTCCCAAAAAAAAAAAAAAAAGAAAAAGTTTTTTAAGTAGTAGAAAAAACATGTAGCCCAAAAGAAACATCATAAATCAAAGTAGAGAGATATGAAAGACTTGACTTATTGAGAGAAGAGCTGTATTGTCTAATTCGTCTCTTGTCAGTAGTTGAAAACTAATAAACTATTGGCAAAACTCAACATGCATGTATTTTACTTATTGCACGACTTTAAAAAGTAGAAAAATTGCTCAATATAAAATACAGGTTTTTGGGACCTGAGAGATAGCATGGAGGTAGGGCATATGCCTTGCATTCAGAGGGACGGTGGTTAGAATCCGGCATCCCATATGATCCTCTGAGCCTGCCAGGAGCGATTTCTGAGTGTAGAGTAAGGAGTGACCCCGGAGCACTACCGGGTGTGACCCAAAAAACCAATAAATAAAAAAATAAATAAAAAATACAGGCTTTTAGTTTCACTTTGAAACATACTTGTAGATTTGATTTCTAGCTTCAAAAATCATTGAGGGTCCGGTATACAGCTCTGTGGCAGAGCATTTGCTTTGTGCTATGGGCTCATTTGGACCCACCCTCCCTCCCTCCCTCCCTCCCTCCCTCCCTCCCTCCCTCCCTCCCTCCCTCCCTCCCTCCCTCCCTCCCTTCCTCCCCCCTCCCCCCCTCCCCTCCCTTCCCTTCCGTTTTTGGGTCACACCTGGCAGCACTCAGGGGTTACTTCTGGCTCTCTGCTCAGAAATCGCTCCTGGCAGGTTCAGTAGACTATATGGGATGCCGGGATTCAAACCACCGACCTTCTGCATGCAAGGCAAATGCCTTACCTCCATGCTATCTCTCCGGCCCAGACTCACACATTCTTTTTTTTTTTTTTTTTTTTTTGTTTTTTGTTTTTTGTTTTTTGTTTTTTGTTTTTGGGCCACACCCGGTAACGCTCAGGGGTTACTCCTGGCTATGCGCTCAGAAGTCGCTCCTGGCTTGGGGGACCATATGGGACACCGGGGGATCGAACCGCGGTCCGTCCAAGGCTAGCGCAGGCAAGGCAGGCACCTTACCTCTTGCGCCACCGCCCGGCCCCTGACTCACACATTCTTAAGTAAGGTTTAGATCATGACTATCTTGAGTATTGAGAAAAGTGGTAACTTACACATCATGCAACACAATTGAAAATATATGAGTATAATACTTAAATTGCCATTTTACTAACATTTTGTTTGTGTTTCTTGCTTTTCTCCATTTGGCATTTAAGTTTATGACTCAGAAAATTACATGGCATATAGAGAAAGAGAAAGTAGACTAGACCTCCTTTTGCATTATCAGAATGCTTTTGCGTCCAAGTGATATGAATAGAGCTATAGACATACTCATAGTATGTAATTTATATACATTGTTAGTAGCTACTTTATAGATTTGATAGGAAGGACAGAGAAGCTAGACAAGAGAATTTAAACTTAAAGCAAATATTTTTTTTACTTTTATTGGAAATTTTATTAGATTTATTTGTGGAATATTAAAAGGAGGATTATTTGCTGAAATTCTAAACCAGATAAAATGAAGTGTTTAAAAAAAAATAGTGGTCAGAGCAGTGGCACAGAATGGTAAGGTGTCTGCCTTGCCAGTGCTAGACTAGGACGGACCGCAGTTTGATTCCCTAGCATCCCATATGGTCCCCCAAGCCAAGAGCGGTTTCTGAGCACATAGCCAGGAGTAACCCCTGAGCATCACCGAATGTGCCCCCACGAAAAAATTAAAGAAAAGAATACATGTTTTAGGGACCGGAGTAATAGCACAGTGGCGTTTGCCTTGCAGTCAGCCGTCCCAGGACCAAAGGTGGTTGGTTCAAATCCCAGCGTCCCATATGGTCCCCGTGCCTGCCAGGAGATATTCCTGAGCAGATAGCCAGGAGTAACCTCTGAGCACTGCCGGGTGTGGCCCAAAAACCAAAAGAATTCATAATTTAGTCGGTTAGTCAAATAATGGGTTTGAGCTTATAAACTCTATTTTTAAGAAGTAGAAGTTTAATGTGTTCTTAGAAATGAAATTCACCCTGGTAAATTTAAAAGGGGAACAGAGTGGATGAATTATTGACGATATGGACACATGTGTATCTGTGTGTTTGTATAATTCCAACTTGTTTGTTTGTTTATTTATTTATTGGTTTTTGGGTCACACCTGGCATTGCTTAGGGGTTACTCCTGGCTCTGTGCTCAGAAATCGCTCCTGGCAGGCCCCGGGGGACCATATGGGATACCGGGATTTGAACCAATGACCTGCATGAAAGGCAAACGCCTTACCTTCATTCTATCTCTCCGGCCCCGAAAGCAGGGAATGTTGCACTGGTGATGGTATGTGGGTGTTCATTTTTTTTTTTTTTTTTTTTTTTTTTTTGGTTTTTGGTTTTTGGGCCACACCCGGCACCCGGCTGTGCTCAAGGGTTACTCCTGGCTCTCTGCTTAGAAATAGCTCCTGGCAGGCACGAGGGACCATACGGGACACCAGGATTCAAACCAACCACCTTAGGTCCTGGATCGGCTGCTTGCAAGGCAAACACCACTGTGCTATCTTTCCGGCCCCCCCAACTTAAATTTTTTTTTTTTGGTTTTTGGCCCACACCCGGCGGTGCTCAGGGGTTACTCCTGGCTGTCTGCTCAGAAATAGCTCCCGGCAGGCACGGGGGACCATACGGGACACCAGGATTCGAACCAACCACCTTTGGTCCTGAATCGGCTGTTTGCAAGGCAAACGCTGCTGTGCTATCTTTCCGGCCCCCCCAACTTAATTTTTAAATGAATTGTATATTAGAAACTGTAAAAGATAGAATACATATATATGTAGAAGAATGAACTAGGGATTACAAAGTTTCCCGTTACCTTTATTGATACCTGATAATTGTGAATGAAGAAACGACTTTTATTTAAATCTGTAAGTATCTCAGTATCCTCAAAATAGCATTCCAAATTTGAGTTAGAAGTATACATAAATCTTGGTGCCGGAGAGACAGTATGGAGTAAGATAGGGCATTTGTCAGGCATATGACCCAACCCAGGTTCCATTGACATATGACGCCCCCCTAAGCACCACCAGGAGTGATTCCTGACTGCAGAACACTGAGTACTGCCAGACGTGACCTCAAAACCAATATATATATATATATATATATATATATATATATATATATATATATATATATATATATATATATCTTTATTCATACTTAAATCCTATTTGTTTTCTGTGTCTAAAATCTTTGATAATGTTAGAGTAAGCCCTTACAGATGGATGCTTATGAAATACATCAGACGGGAAAAATTTTAGGGATTGTATCAAAAGAAAGATACTGAATAGTTGACCAGTAGGGGCCATTCTTTGAATTAAATTTAATATAGTTAATATTGGTAAGAAAGAATTACCCAAAGGGTGGGGAAATTAAATTTCAGCTCAAGTAAATTGTTTCAACTTGATAAAGAATAGACTGTGAGCTATTGTTTTATTTTTTTCTAAGTAATTTTGGAGATATAGTGATTCTCCAAGAACAAAAAGAGTAAATGAGATCTCAGCTCTCAGAAATTTGTTACTGATGCTTCAAATGATATGAGCTACATAACTTGAGTTTTCAAGTGATAGTTTACATTTTTTTTTTTTTGCATTTCATTAAGGTTGTCAATTTAGACTGAGAAATATAAGGCCTAGTTGAAATGTGTAGAAAATTGATTATTTCTTGAAGTAAAAGAGGTTGGACTTTTCTATTGGAATGCATTAGAGATTGGTTGAAAGGCATTGTCTTTACCTTTATGTAAAGCATATACTTGTAAAGTGTACCTTAACATGCAGGAGACCACAGTTTGTGTGTGTGTTGTGTGTGTGTGGTTGTGTGGTTTGGGAGTGGTGGGGGTAGTATATACTGCTTTCTGATCAATTTTATAATGACTTATTTTAAAGTTATATCAAAGTGGGAGGGTATTGAATATATAGACAAAAACACAAACAACTTGATAAAAGTTTAAAAAGAGTTTAACAAGATTTAAATTAAACCCAAACTTCTTTAATTCTTAAAAGATGACCAAAATTATATATTCACTGGTTAATGGGCACAGATTTAAATTGACAGATAAATTTAATTTTTAGCTCTTGAACTCTACTTATATGGCCTTAATGTTATGTTATTCACTTATCTTCTCTGAATCTAAGTCCTTATCTGCTAAGTGAGAAGAATAATTCATATTTCCTGAGGGCTATTAGATTAAATTTGATAATAAAAATTCTAGGTCCTCAGTAAGTGGATGGTGTGATAATCTCAACAAATGTCAAATGTTTCTTTATTGTACACTAATATTATTGTATACTGACAACAGAAAAGATAAATAATTTATATGGGGGAAAAAAATCTTAACTTATTTCTACTGTGACCTGACTTCATTGGTAGATTTCCTCATTCTTCCTGTTTGCATGATCAATTTTCAGTTGACTTTATGAAGTGTAAACAAGTAAAAACATAACATATTATTTCCTACATATTCTGTCAATGTTTGTCCCTTTGGTTTATAATCAAAGAAGGTGAGTGACATTGGAACAATTGGCAGTATTTAATGGCCAGAGAGATGACTCAGCGGACTGAGCACATGCTTTGCATGCTGCAGGCCTAGGTTGAATTCTCAACGCCATATGGTCCCCCAGCACGGCTGTGAGCAACTTCCAAACACAAAGCTGAGGTATACCCAAACAAAAAAAAGTACACAGTAGTTTGACCTCAGTAACAAGCAGCCTAGTAGATGAACTGTTACCTCTCTTCATAAATTAAGTTACAAGTTTATACTACAATCAATAAATGGAATTTCTAGAATGACAATGTTTTCCTATTATATGTGGACTGACTTGGAATATAATGCCTCAGAAGGAGAGGAATTCTTAAATAGAAAGCTGACAATTTTACTTAGAGGTAGTTAAATAACATTTTGGTTCCTTTCAGTGTGGTAATTCTGGGTATTTAAACACTAACTGTGTAAAGGAGAATATTTGCTCTGGATAATCTCTAAAATTAGGCAAAAATCTCCACGTGTGTGTGTATGTGTGACTTTATGGAATTCTTTTCATTTGCTTTAAGGTACAACTGTAATCGCTATAATGAGGATGATGCAAAGGCAGCAAGAGATGCACAAGAGGTACGTACATTTATTTTCACAAATGTGCCTTGTATATGATCTTTATGGTATGACAGACGGTTTTCAATTCTAAGAGGTTTGTAGAAACCACATCATTATGTGTATTAAGGGATTTGTTGAAAATGCCTTTCAAGGGAGGCTGGGTAGATAGTACATTGTAAAGTACTCCTTGCATGTGACCTGCCCAAGATTGATCCACCAGGCTCTCTAGGAGTAACCCCTGAGCTTGCTAGGTATAGTTGGAAAAAAGTATTTAAAAAAAAAAAAAAAAACGCTTGTCAAGGGAATTACTATTTGTGAGTCTATCCTCTTTAAAATCTAATCATAGAGGGTTTATAGAGATAATAAAATGGACAGTGCATGTGGCACTCCCATGTTGTGTTTGATCCCCAGTAGCCATATGGTCCCTTAAGCCTGCCAGAAGTAAGTTCTGACCATTGTTCGTGACCAAAAACCATAAGTAAAATAAAATCTCATCATGAAATACAATTACAAGTTTTACTAGTCTTGGTCAAGATTTTTACACTCTATTAAAGAGCATTTTTAAAAAAATAAATAAATAGTATTTGTTAGAAAAGCTCTACTATAATTTCTTAATCTATTAACACTAAAAATAAGCATTTTTAGTAATTTAATTATTTGTGTCATTGTTCTTTGGAAAACTAATGAATGTAGTGAGCTGATATAATTTATTTATTTATGATTTGGGAGCTATAATCAGCACTTAGGAATTACTCCCAGAGGTGCTTGGAGGACCAATGGGATGCAAAGCAAGTTCTCTACCCATTGGGCGCTTTTTCTGTCCTCTTGATGAGCTGATTTTAAATGATTTTAAAATTGAAGGTGCTAAGGAATTCACTGTTGCTGGATAAGAAAATAGCTCACTTATCTAGAAGGGCTTCACACTGTAGATATGGATTAAATTCATTAACACTTTTAATTTCTTTGAGCCTCTGCTGCAGTGTTGAGGGGTCACACACTCTTGGTAATGGTACTTATTAGGGATTGCTCTAATTTGAGAGTTTGTACTTTGGTTTTTATAGGAATGGTATACCTCATATAGTACTTAGGTTTGTTGGCAACTGCCAGTGATACTCAGCAAACTGCCCAATAGCCTAATGCCTCACTACTCAGGACCAGCACAGAGACCCTGTGGTCTTATTAGTGATATAGGTGCTTTTTAGACACATGCAAGGCAAAATTCTTGCCTCCTCTACTGTCTCTGGCCTAATTTTTATTATTCTTGAATCAGAAAAAGATTCCACATTGGGCTTTATGATTTCATTTATCCTGGATAAAAAGCAGTGTAGTTTAGGATTAGCCATACTAAATTATTATTATATTTTTACACCCGTTTGATGCTCAGGGGTTACTCTTCGCTAAGCGCTCAGAAATTGCCCCTGTCTTGGGGGGACCATATGGGACGCTGGGGGATCGAACCGTGGTTTTTCCTTGGCTAGCGCTTTCAAGGCAGACACCTTACACGTCTAGCGCCACCTCACCGGCCCCCATATTAAATTATTTTGTTATCCTTGGCCTCATCTGGCTATTGTTTAGTTGCTGATAGTATCACTTTCTGGAAGCTGTAAGGAGGGTGGGTTATTTTGCATAGCTTCTTGGTCTAATGTCTGTTTTGTTTGTTTGTGGGCCACACCTTTTGATGCTCAGGGGTTACTCCTAGCTAAGCGCTCAGAAATCATTCCTGATTTGGGGGGACCATATGGGACTCCGGGGGGATCGAATCACAGTTCGTAGGCTAGTGCTTTCAAGGCAAGCCTTACCTTTAGTGCCACCGCTCTGGCCCCAAGTCTGTCTAATGTCAAGAGTTAAGTTCCTGCAGGGGGCTAGAGCAATAGCACAGCAGTAGGGCATATGCCTTGGAACTGGCTGACCTGGGTGACCCACCTGGGTTCAATCCCCAGCATCTCATTTTGTCCCAAGCTTTCCAGGAGGGATTTCTGAGTGCATAGCTAGGAGTAAACCTTGAGTGCCGCCTGGTATGGCCCATCTCCCACCCTACCCCCCAAAAGACTTGAGATCTTATAATAACATTGTTTTTGTATCTGCTGAAGTAAACTTATGAGACTCTTGGTGCAGGGCAAGGTGTCTTCTTTTTTTTTTAAGTGTGTCACAGAGTTGTACTACTGGTGGCTCACACTTGCTGTGGCTTAACACAAATCGCAGCTCTTACATCAACATGTCAATGGGAACAATTCCTTACAGGGCTCATAATGACATTTCCTTCTTGCTTCTTTTTTCCCTTCATGTCTCACATTTTTTTTTTTTTTTTTTTTTTGGTTTTTGATTTTTGGGCCACACCCGTTTGACGCTCAGGGGTTACTCCTGGCTATGTGCTCAGAAATCGCCCCTGGCTTGGGGGGACCATATGGGACGCCGGGGGATCGAACCGCGGTCCTTCCTTGGCTAGCGCTTGCAAGGCAGACACCTTACCTCCAGTGCCACCTACCCGGCCCCTCATGTCTCACTTTTAAACCTTGCCTTCTGTTTACTGAAGTAGTAATCTCTCTCTGATTTTGGGCCATACCTGTTGACGCTCAGCGCTCAGAAATCGCTCCTGGCTTGGGGGACCATATGGGACTCCTGGGATTGAACCCAGGTTTATCCTGGGTCAGCTCATGCAAGGCAAATAAATGCCCTGCTAGTTGCACTATCGCTCCGACCCCCAAATTTTAACATTTTATTTGAAGTATATCGTTCCATGTATGTATTTCATGTGTGTAATGATCTAACGCCACACTTTAAGAGAGGAATTGTAGGGTCCAGAACCGATAATATAGCGAGTTAGTACAGCGTTAGATCCTGGCATTAAATATGGTCTCCTGAGTACCACTACGAGTGCTGCTTTTTGTTTTGTTTTGTTTTTGGGCCACACCCGCTGGTGCTCAGGGGTCACTCCTGGCTGTCTGCTCAGAAATAGCTCCTGGCAGGCATGGGGGACCATATGGGACACCAGGATTCGAACCAGCCACCTTTGGTCCTGGATCGGCTGCTTGCAAGGCAAACGCCAATGTGCTATCTCTTCAGGCCCAAGTTTTTTTTTTTTTCTTTTCTTATTTAATTAGAAGTTCGTTTTTTGGGGGTTTTTTTTTTTTTGGCCACACCCATTTGATGCTCAGGGGTTACTCCTGGCTAAGCGCTCAGAAATTGCCCTGGCTGGGGCCGGGAAGGTGGCGCTGGAGGTAAGGTGTCTGCCTTGCAAGCGCTAGCGTAGGACGGACCACGTTTCGGTTCGATCCCCCGGCGTCCCATATAGTCCCCCCCAAGCCAGGGGCGATTTCTGAGTGCATAGCCAGGAGTAACCCCTGAGCGTCAAACGGGTGTGGCCCAAAAACCAAAAAAAAAAAAAAAAAAAAAAAAAAAGAAATTGCCCTGGCTTGGAGGGACCATATGGGACGCTGGGGGATCAAACCGCGGTCCGTCCTAGGCTAGCGCTTGCAAGGCAGACACCTTACCTCTAGCGCCACCTCTCTGGCCCCCTGAGTGTTTCTTGATCACAGCTGGGCATGTTGCCTCCCTCCAAAAATGAGGGAATATAATGTTAAAAATGACTAAAAGGGGCCGGAGTGGTGGCGCAGCGGTATGCGACCCCCGATAGGGGACCCCGACCCGTGGGGGTGTGGGAATGGAGGTCGCTAGTAATTTGTGGGTTCCCTCGAGCAGAGCTGATCTGTGAAGTAAACTTGAGAGGTTAGTAAGAACTTAAGACAACTCACGCTGTTCAAAAGGATTTATTGCTGGGGAGACTGGCATTTAAAGGCAAAATACGTCATGGGGGGTGTTACAAGAACGTCACTCAACTTTCCACCAATTACAGCTTGCAAGCGCTTATCAGCATAAGCTGGTGGCAGGAAATAGGGAGGGATAAAGAGGTAGGCTTGAGCACATGTAAAATGCTAATCATTGTCTTGTTTGTACTGAAAGCACGAGTCATGTAAAACATTACCAAACAGGATCTTATAAATTTTACTCAGCAAGCATAAATAAAACATCAGCTGTAAACACATTAATCTTTTGCTAACACAAAGGCAAGTTGTTCTATATGGGTAACTTCTTTCTGGCTGGGTGGATGGCTGCTTTGAATATACTTTAGAGTTTAGCTATTTCCTTTGTCCTCAGGGCATGGGTGCCTCTGGTTGTATGTAGAGTCTGAAGTTTCAGAGGTTCCGGTTATGCTCAGGGTTCAAGCAGCCCCCAACAGCGGTAGATGTTTGTCTTGCATGCCGCTAACCTAGGATGGATCGTGGTTCGATCCCCTGACGTCCCATATGGTACCCCAAGCCGGAAGCATTTTCTGAGCAGAGCCAGGAGTAACCCCTTAGCGACACAGGATGTGCGCCCCCCCCCAAAAAAAAAGAAACAAACAAAAGTGACTACAAGAAGGGCCAGAGCAATAATATTTTGCACATGGCCAACCCAGGATTGATCTCAAGCACAGAACCTGTTTTTTAGGAATAAGCCCTGGCATCCTGTATGCCATAGGATCCCCTGAGCCTGCCAGGAGTGATTTCTGAGCGCAGAGCCAAGAGTAACCCCCGAGTGCTGCTGGATATGGCCCCAAAACAAACAAAAACAAAAAAATGATGATGTTGTTTTTATTTCATGTTGAATTTGAGAATTATTTCAATAAGGCATTTTAGGATTTCTATTTGCATCAAAACAAACCTTTTAGAATCATGGTGATTTAGGCTGTTTTGTTGCGGGCATTTGACAGGTTTGAAAGGGAATTTGACAGCACTTGGTTTTAGGAAGATGAAATGTTCAGCTAATTGTTTACACTATAGTATGGCTTTGTGTTTCCATAGTATATTCATTATAATTTTAATTTTT
The DNA here is from genome assembly GCF_024139225.1 of Suncus etruscus. Taxonomy (NCBI): domain Eukaryota; kingdom Metazoa; phylum Chordata; class Mammalia; order Eulipotyphla; family Soricidae; genus Suncus; species Suncus etruscus. The sequence goes on from NC_064848.1 coordinate 11,446,170, forward strand.
CTTAACGGAACAGCGGTCTAGGGCAGCCCTGCAGAGGTACCTGTTCTACTGTAATCGTTATATGAACCATATGCAGAGTCTACGCTTTGAGCACAAACTATATGCTCAGGTGAAACAGAAAATGGAGGAGATGCAACAGCACAACATGTCCTGGATTGAGGTGCAGTTTCTGAAGAAAGCAGTTGATGTCCTCTGCCAGTGTCGTGCCACACTCATGTACACTTATGTCTTCGCTTTCTACCTCAAAAAGAATAACCAGTCCATTATCTTTGAGGTAGGAAGAGATACTGATGCTCCTTTGTGTCAGGACTTATAGGTATTCTATAGAATGTACAGAATTTAAAAGATTTCTGTTTAGAAATTTAGAATAAAAGTTAAAGTTATTTATTAGGAAGAAGATAGGAAAATTTAGATTCATTTTTCTGGTCAAAACTATATCAAAGTAGGGGGCCAGAGCGATAATACAGCGGCAGGGTGTTTGCCTTACATGTGGCCGACCCAGGCTGGTTCTGCGTTCGATTCCTGGCATCCCATATAATCCCCCAAGCCTGCCAGGAGAGATTTCTGAGCGCAGAGTTAGGAGTAACGTCTGGCCCCAAAACTAAACAAAACAAAAAATAGTGTATTGTCTGGAGGGTATAACTTAGTTGTAGAGTGCATACCATGCATGCATGAGGTCCTGCATATGATCTCCAGTTCAGGAAATTAAAATCGGAATTAGTTCATCAGTATTTCATTTGAGTTTTTCAGTAGATGATGAAATAGACAATCTAGCAGGTGGTGATTTAGATTGAGTTATCCATAAAAATAAAGAGGAAATTTTAATGTTTTTACAGGTTTTCTTTTTTTAATAAGAAGTAGCTGTAGACAAATGTAAACAAGAATTAGTGTTGCTGTTTTTCCCCTCACTTTATTTTCACAATAAGACAATTCCAAAATATTTTATTATTAAGTCTTAAGTTCTCTTAAGTTGTGGATAGGTAAGTTTTTAGGTTTTATAAACATCAAAAAAATTACTATGGAGAACAAGAACAAGTTGTTAGAAGTAAAAGCATAGAAGAGTTTTTATTAGTACAGTTACACAGTTTTTGAACATGTCCAAAATTATAGTTGGCAATCTCTAGGCAAAAACGACGGGTAAGGTGGTTTTTCCTTTAGCTCTCTTTTGAAGCTAAAATTTACTATGTATTACTTTTATTTGCAGAATAACCAAGCAGATCTAGAGAATGCCACAGAGGTGCTTTCGGGCTACCTTGAACGAGATATTTCCCAAGATTCTCTGCAGGATATTAAACAGAAAGTACAAGATAAGTACAGGTGAGTTTTTGGGTTTTGTTTTGCTTTAAATAGTGAACTGTAGGAACCGGGGAGAGCACAGTGGGAGGGTGTTTGCCTAGTATGCAGCTGACCCAGAATGGACGGTGGTTGGAATCCTGGCATCCTATATGGTTCCTGGCCAGGAGCGATTTCTGAGTGCAGAGCGAAGAGTAACCCCTGAGCACAGCATGGTGTAGCCCCAAAACCAAAACCAAACAAAAAATAGTAAACTGTACAAAAGTTTCTGCTGGTAGTGATCTAGTATGCTTTAGCAGTGACTGTAATTAGGTAACAGAGAAACTTGGTTTTAGCATGTTCAGTAAATGAACTTCTACCATGTTTCTCATTGGTTCTTTTTTCCTTTGATTAACAAATTGCAGAGAAGTATCCTAACTAAGCATAGCAGGGAATTCACTTATCTAACTGGAAAGTTCTGCTTTATTGTCTTCCCTTTGAGAAGAAAAGAACCAATTAAGGGCAAATGACCAATATCTTGGGGATCAGGGCTATTACAAGTAATCCTCCAAGACTTTAAAAATGATTTCTTGGGGGGATGGGGCAGAACAATAGCATAGTAGGTGCACATGACCAACCTCAGTTCAACCCCACAATCCCATATAGTCCCAAGTCTGCCAGGAGTAACACCTGAGCGCTGCTGGCAACGGACCAAAAAAGGTGTGTTGTGGTGGGGGGGGGGGGTACTAAGATCTCTTTTTTTTCTTTTCCCCTTGGTTTCAGAGATCAGTCTTAAATTGCATGCACTTTATTTTGGGGGTCATACTTGCCTTGTGCTTAGGGCTTTCTCTTGGCAACACCTAGGAATCACTCCTGATGTGATTCAGGACCATTTTACTGGGGATTGAACCTGGGTAGAGTCGTTTTCAAGGCAAGTTCCTTACCCTTCTGTACTATTATTCCCAAGGCATGCATTTTTGAGGCATATCTCCAAGCCCTCTTTTCCCCTCCCCCTTTTTTATCTTAAGTGGGCCTCACCTAGAGGCTCAGAGCTTATTCCTGTCTCTGTGCTAAATGATCACTCTTGGCAATGCTTGGAGGATTTACATGGTTTCTAAATTAGAGTCGAAGTCATCCAAGTGCAAGGCAAATATGCTAGCTCTCTGGTATGCCTCCCTCTCCTCCCCTTTTTAAGAGATTTACTCTGTCATACATCTTACCTCCTAAAGGCAAAATTACTGCGTTCTAAACTGAAGGCAATTGCTACAAGATTTTTTTTCCTCCAAAGTTGTTTCTTAGCAACTGCTATTATCTTTGTGTTTGGTTTGGTTTTGAGGCTACATCCACTTGTGATGACTTATTCCTGGCCACTCTCAGGGGGACCGTATGGTGATTTTGCCCAGGTCAGACATATGCAAGGCAAACATCCTACCCACCATACCATCTCTCTGGTCCATCTTATTATTATATTTTTATTTGCTGTTATTATTTTTGGAAGAGCCACACACCCAGTGGCACTTAGGTCACTCCTGGCTCTGCTCTCAGAAATCACTCCTGGGGTCGGCATGATAGCGCAGCAATAGGGCTTTTGCCTTGCATGTGGCGGCTGACTCAGGACAGAACTGGGTTCTATCCCCGACGCCCCATATGGTCCCCCAAGCCAGGAGCGATTTCTGAGCGCATAGCCAGGAGTAATCCCTGAGCTGTCACTGGGTGTGTCCCAAAAAGCAAAAAAATTACTCCTGGAAGGCTCGGGGACTATATGTGATATTAGGGATTGAACTTGGGTCTGTCCCAGGTCAGCAGTGTACAAGGCAAACACTACCTGCTGTGCTATCACTCCAGCCCTATTATCTTTTTGATCGTAATTAAAACTTTTGGAAATTGAGAAAACTTAAGATTAAGTCATCGATACTATTTTTACTTTCTTTAAGCAACTGAAACTACTTGAATTGTGCTTTTAATAAGTACTTTCATATTTAATTCCGACTGCATATTAGAATACTGAAATTACCTCTTTCTGAAATTATTGATCTCTATGCAAAAGGTCTAATACTTTGTTGCCTTAAAATTCTCAAACTGGGAAGCGTGGCTTTCAAATGTTTTAACTTTAGAATACTTATGTAGAAATGAAATCGTGCATATGAAAAATAAGCGCGTTGGAGCTGGAGTGATAGTACTGTGGGTAGTACCCTTGTCTTACACATGGCCAGCTCAGATTCAGTATTTTCTGATCCTTTTAATACCACCAGGAGTGATACCTGAGCATTGTCAGATGTAGCCCAAAATTCAAATAAATAAGCAGCAAAAAAATGCTTAGGGGGTGCGGAAGTGTAGTTCAAGTCCTTTTTTTGTGTGTGTCTCTTAAGTCTGGATAGATTTGTAGGAGTGTCTTCAAATATAAATAATGGGCCAGATTCATCGTACATTAATGTGCTTGCCTTTCACCCAACTGGCTCTAGTTCAATCCCCAGCAACACATGTGGTCAATCCCTGGGACTGGTCCCCAAGCCAGGAGCGATTTCTGAGTGCATAGCCAGGAGTAACCCTTGAGCGTCACTGGGTGTGGCCCTCCCCAAAAGAAAGTAATTGGGGAGGTTTGTCAACAGAATGAGTACGCCTCATGATTGATCCCCAAGAATTGTCAAAATGACCCCCTAAAGCAAAAAGCTACGAGCTTGAGTCCTGGCCAGGTATTGCCACCACCAAATGCCACAGTTTTGTTTTTTTTTTTTAAATAAAATTAAGTGAATTCCTCTTTTCTCTCCTCTCTCTCTACCCTCTTTCTCTTTTTTACAGATACTGTGAGAGTCGACGAAGGGTTTTGTTACAGCATGTGCATGAAGGCTATGAAAAAGATCTGTGGGAGTACATTGAGGACTGAGAATGGCCCCTGCATAAAATGAACTCTGAAATCTTTACCATCTAGAGTGCTCATGCAATTAAAGCAAACAAAACAAAACAAACACAGAGGCCCTAAGCCTATTCTGACATCACTGGTCTGTAGTACCAGAATTCTGTTTTGTTAATGGAAAGTTTAAGTAAATTATATTGTAATAAAAAAAGGTAGATAAACCATTGTACAACAGTATTCTAGGCCGCCAACAGAAGTGTAACAGACACACTTAAAACCCTCCAACTTGTAACGTAGCTTCATTCTTAAAGCTGACTTCTTTTCTTTTTCTTTTTACTGAGTGCAGTATAGTTAAAATTTAAAACGGCTCCTTGACACTGCTTTTCATGTCCAAACTAGCCATTTTGTTGTACTTTGGTCAAGAATCTCTTTCCTTTCCTTCCCTGCACATACAAATCCGTCCCCCCACACAGACTGACTCTTTCTCTCATACCCCACGGTCATGAGTGAATGATGATTAGTTCCTTGTAAAGAAAATTCTTGGGGTTGGAAGCGGGGTAGACAGTAAGAGGATTAAACAAACAAAAATTCTTTGTATATGACTTTTAAACAAGAAGACAACACAGTATTTTTCAAAATTGTATATAGTGCATATGCATGGACAAAGCAAGCGTGGCACGTGTTTGCATAATGTTTAATTACAAAAGAAATATTTATTCTTTAAAAATCTTCAAGATTATGTCTATTTGCTGTGCATTTTCTTTCAGTTTGCTTTCTCTTTCCAGGGTTGAGGGTTGGGATAAGAGGTGTGATGCTTTAGCACCTCTGGAAGACTTAAGTAGAGCTCTTTGATTTCCCTTTCCTATGATTTTGCCCTTTTTTGGTTGTGGTATGTCTGTTACTGGCAATGGGTCTCTTGCCTTGAACTCCCAGCTCTTAATCAGGGACAGTGAGGTCAAGCTCTGGCTAAATACCATGGTCTGATAGGATTTCTTTCTGTAACAAGGAACTTCGTTGCTGTTTACAGTTAAGAATGATGTAGTCCCTGGGCTGGAGAAATAGTACTGTGGGTAGGGTGTTTGTTTGCCTTGCATTTGCCCACGCAGGTTTGAGTCTAGGCTTCCCATCGGTCTCCTTAGAATGACCAGGAGTAATTCCTGCATGCAGAGCCAGGAGTAACCCCTGAGCATTACTGGGTGTGATTTAATCTCTGCGTGTAACCCCTCGCCCTTCAAAGACCTTATCCTCAGTCTCACCCTGTTCATGGCCTCGTGAACCTCTTGAAGCTTTGTGCGTGTGTGAGTGTGTGTGTGTGCGTGTGCGTGCGTGCGTGTGCGTGTGCGTGTGTGTGTGTGTGCGCGCGTGTGCATGCGCTCGCTCGCCCATGTCATGTACGGGGATGATCACATCTGGTGGAAACTTTCCTAGTATTTTTCCCTTACTTTAACTGCTGCTTTGAGCCTTTTGAGATTTTAGTTTATGGCTCTTCTCTCACACCTTCTCTATGAGGGTGTCAAATAGAATATTTTTGCTTTAAATATAAATAGCCATTCACTTAGTTCCAGATTGTGCATTTAAAATGGCAGATACAGAAATTGTGTGTATTATTGTGGGTTCAGTTTGGAGGCAAAACACCCCGAGAACATAATATTCCCATCTAGTTTATTTAAAGAAAAATCACTGCGTTTGCTTCTTTTATATTGTCAGCAGATAGGAGAATTAATAATGCATTTTAGCTGTGATGTCCATTTTTATGAAATTTCTATTAAGAGCTATGTTAAAAGTAAAGGATGGTGATGGTTTTATTAATTAAACGCCTGTTTAGGCCATGCTTGCTGTGGTATTTTTCAACAGGTCAGCATCCCTAAATCTGTCAGTTTTATACAGGAGCGCAAAAAAGAACTAGGCAACTAGATTAAGAGTTCTTAATATCCAATACCAGTTCTGACTGAGGACCTCTTTGTCTTCCTTTAAAATGTCTTGTGCCTAGGGAGTGTTTACCAGTGATGAGGCAGCTTCGTCTGCTTTTGCATTGTACATCTTATTACTCCATTGGGAAGTAGGCTCACTTTCCTCTGGCCTTTTGCCTAAGTTAGGCTTTGCTGAATCAACCCTACTTTTCCATTAGAAAAGTTTGCTATGTGAGATGTACTTGCAGCTGTACTTTTCCCATCAGAAATCAGTGAATGTTTGCAAACCGTCTATTGTGCTGCTTCCTTAAACCATTTGTCGCTTTAGGATCAGTTTTATCTGGTCTGTACCTTTTTTCCTCCCTTTTCCCTTCAGGTGCAAACCTGAGCTCTGTCTGCTTCTTCCATTTTTTCTTCTCCTCCCATCCCTTTCATTCTTTTGAATTTATTTTAGTAACTGTATTAAACGTGAAAGACATTTATTGAAACTTGTAAAGCTTAAAATAAGTTCTTTTCCCAGTAATTTTGAAAACAGCCAGAGTTGCTATCTAGATATTATGTGGTTCCCTTAAAATGTTTTGTGTATGTGTGGTGATTAAAAAAACAAAAACAAACAAAAAAAACCTTACCAGTTAACTTTGCAGTATCTAGATTGAGTGTCATAAATCCTATTTACACTGTCTCCTTGCAACAGATATCCAAAAACTATGTCTATTTCATGATATCAGCCCCCACTCATTAAGGAACAGTGCTTCCTATTGCTCTTTAGTTTTAGTGTTGGCATATTACCTGAGGGGACTGTCATTGTGGCTGCATTTTCTAATTTGAACAGATTAAGGTAAACTGGCTTCTTTGTCCATGTTTTTAATAGTTTATCTCCATGTTTGACAGAATTCCTTTAGTTAATCGCTTTTTAGAACCCTCAATGACCCCAGCTTGGGATAGGTAAGCCATACTGTAGCTTCCCTATTTCACCTACCTAAGCCTTTCTATCAGAGGGCTCTCTTCTCCGTAAACATCAGGGTCTACCCTGTCTTCTCCAGGGCAGTTACATTGTCTTTGAAAAGTGCATGCATCATTTGAATAATTCATTGAGCAGCAGAGGGACTTTCACTGATTCACAATAAAATTTTGATCCAAAGCTCAGGATACACACCACAGTGGTAAAATTACAATATCAGATTAAATTCTATGTAATTTGCTGCAATCCAGATTGTATGTGTTTTATGTGTGTTTAAATAAATAAATTAAATGCACATGTGTATACATACACACATATCACAGTTCCAGAATTGACTGATTTCATTTGAATTGGTTGAACCTGCAGTGTCAAATGTAGTTCAGCCTTGATTAGAAACTGGAATTTGATACAAGAGGGGGGCAAAGGACTTGGTGTAACAAATTCTTTTAGGTACAAATCCCACTATAGAGCACTTGGGGGATGGGAGGGGGTGGGTTGGTCAGACAATCAGATTGATTGAATTGATTAAATGCTCCTAACCCTGTAATTTTGTGCATAGAGCACCCTGTGCTGTGGAAATAACTGTTCTTAGATTTTCATTGTAACTGGACTGTTCAGGTTGCCCAGAGGGAAAGAACATTCCTAATTCTAATAAAATAAACTTTTATTTTGTTATTCCATTAGTTACTTACGTTTATTTTCATAGTTAAAAACAAAACAAGGCAAGACAAAACAAAACAAAAAACCCAGTAACAACAATAACATTGTGGCCTAACAGTCACCTATATTTTGTGCCTTATTCATTGTTCCTATTTAATATTATAAGTTTGGTTTCTTTTTCGGTGGTATTTTTGTTTTGGGGGATTTTGTTTGTTAGGGTAGGGAACAGGGAATGAGACCATTTCCAAAGTTAGCTTGCTTAATGATGCCACCAGGGCATATTCAGAATCTCTCTAGAGTTCTTGAATTTAAATTGAGATTGTTATTTTGTCTTTTAAAAATATTACAGGGGGAGGGAAAAATATTACAGGGCCAGAGCAATAGCACAGTGGTAGGGCATTTGCCTTGCACTTGGCCAACCCTGGAACCTGTGTTCAGTTCCCAGCATCCCATATGATCCCCCAGACCTGCCAGGTGCGATTTCTGAGTGCAGAGCCAGGAGTAACCCCAGAGCACTGCTAAGTGTGGCCCAAAAACAACCCCTCCCCGCTAAAAAATATTAGATCTGACTCAGATCACTCTAGATTTTTAAAAGCTATTTCAAAAGTTGCTCTCAACCCCAAACTTCTTTGTATTAGGTTTGTTCCCTTAGACATCTATATTTTCATTTTTATGAAAAGTGTTTTGTCTTAAAGAAGGACCTAAAGTTTGACATTTTTGTTACTGATTTTTATTGCCAAAACTAAAAATTTTAAGATACTTCAGTCAGTTCCCTCTTTTCCTTCTTCCCTCCCTCCCTTTTTACTTCCCTCCTTCCTTTTTTTGTCCTTCCTCCCTCTTTTCCTCACTTCCTCGGTCCTTCTCTTTTACTTTCTCCCTCCTTTCTCCTTTTCCTGCCTTTCTTCCCTCCTTTCCTTCCCTCTTTCCATTGGAAAAAAAAAGCAAAAAAAAAAAAAGATACTTCAGTCTTTGATCTGTAATTATAAGTTCACTATTTTCTGCATTTTAACTTAGATTACCACCTAAAGCAAGTGTCTTAGAAATTGCTCTGTTCTCCAAAAGAGAAGACTCAGCTATATTAATTAACTTGCTCTAGATTCTTTGTTTCTTTTATCTGGAAGTTTTGAAACATATTGCTACCTCTTTGTAATTGCATTAATTATTTCCTTAATTTGGTTTGAGTATCCTAACATTTATACTAGGAGAGGTGGTTCCTAAATACTTTAAAACTTGTATATTAAAAAAAAAAACTTGTATATTGTTTTGTTTTGGGGCCACATACAGCGATGTTTAGGGGTTACTCCTGGCAGTGCTCAGGGGACCATATGAAACTCCTGGATTGAACCCAGGTTGGCAACTGCAAAGTAAGCAATCAAGCCTACTCATATTATCACTCAAGTCCCAAGACCTATATACTTTAAATTACATCAAAGACTATAAATGTGTCTCTCACTGCTACTGTTCAAGAACAATCAAAGTGCAGAATTTTATACCTGTGTCCCATATACCATGAAATCTGTAATCAGATCATGGTACAAGGACAAGGCAAGACACCACCTATACTGGACTGCTGCTAGTATTGTATGACCAGAGAATGATTGTATAAATACACTATGGCATGACTAAAGTACAGGAATCAAGCCACTTGTCTTGCATGTGACCAACTTCAAGTGGTCAGCAAAAATAAAGTACCCTATTTCTACATAGAGTGTTGTTTCTTGAGGGATCATCTGGCATGTTTAAGGCAGTAAGACAAGGTCCACAGGAAAGGGAGCCACTGTAAGAAAAAGGTTTATACTTGAGGCTAAACAGTGGTCCTCTGATGAACATTGCAGTTATGGCATTTGCCTTAACATGCAGCTGACCGAGTTTGATCCCCGGGGTCCTGTATGGTCACCTGAGCCTGCCAGGAGTAACTTTTGAGCTCAGAATCAGAAAATCCAGAGCGCCACTGGGTGTGCACCCCCCCAAAAGCAAAACAAAGTCTATGCAGGAGGGCAGGAGCTATGGTATAGCAGGTAGGATGTTTGCCTTTTTACTGCTAATTCAGGTCCTTGGCATCCCATATAGTGGTCCCCTGAACAAAGCCAGGTGTGCCCCCCTAAGAAAAAGGGCTGGTACAGTAGGTAGGTAGGATGCTTGCCTTGCAGGCCACCGATCTGGCTCACCATCCTTTATGGTCCCCCAAGAACCACCAGGTGTGAGTAACAAAAACATTAATAAAAGTCAGTGTATTTGATCCCTGGCATTGCATGGCCCTTTGAGCACTACCTGAAGTATAGCCCTTGAGCACTGCTGATTTTTAGATCAAATGGTTTCCAACCTTTTTATGCCTTTGTCCATTTGTTTTTTGCAACGACAGTGCTCCTATATTTGTCTAAGGGGGTGGAGGACTGGAAATGAGCTATGGATAGAATAATCATTTGTTGATTGCTACTATTCTCCATTGTGGTATTTGGGAGTAAAAAAAGTTCAGGATCATTTGATAGACCAAGCAACTGGTCTAGTTACTCAAATGGATTCAATTTGGGGCAGTCTACTGGAACAAGTTAGAGAATATGCCATAACTGGTACTAAAACAAGAGCTAAAAACCATTCGTTCTCAGGACTTCAAGAACTTAAATTAACTTTGGGACTTGAAGATAAGTGAGCATTTTGGAGTAATCATGACTTCTCAAAAACAAAAAAGTGAGCTGCTCAATATTTTCGGATTTCTTTTCCATGTTTTTTGGGCTTTTTTTGGTGTGTATGTGTGTGTGTGTGGTGGTGGTGGTGTTTTTTTTTTTGTTTTTTGTTTTGGTTTTGTTTTTAGTTTTTAGTTTTGGGCCACACCCAGCCAGAGGTTAACTCCTGGCTCTGCACTCAAAAATTTCTCTTGGCATGGGGAACCAAACCCGGGTTTTTGTCCTTGGTTGGCCGCATACAAGGCAAATGCTCTACCATTGTGCTATCTCTCCAGCCCCTTTCTGGCTTGGTTTAAATTATGTCTTCAATTGTACAACTACAAATAGCCAAATGAGAAATGCTCAGTTCCAAATAGTACCTGCTGTAGGTTCAAGCAGTATCAACATATATTTTTTCTAATCTACTTTTTTCTAAGTAGCATATAGGGTAGGAAGCATAAGATTCTTTTGAAAAGTTTTGAAATAACTGAAATATTTTAAGGTAGCATGCAATATATAAACCGGTCATAATTGTTAAATCGGTTAGTCAGGTAAATAAAGTTCAGTAACATTGCCCTGGACTGAATGGATTATTGAGAGGAACTTGTGAAATCCACTTTATAGAAATCCTCTCAATTTTAAGATGTTGACAACTGATTCATGATATTTCTAAATAAAATAAAAAATCCTGCACTGGCACACTGTTTTTCAACTTGGGTTCTTCAGTTCCACTGTCCATCTGAGCAATAAACTGGGGCCAAGTTGAGCTGTAGAGCAATAGCCTTCACTCCCTGGCCCTGAAGGAGAAAAAAAACCTGCTCCTACTATATAGAGATTTAGAAATTATTAGGTTTGAGTAGTGCCTTGGGCCTCAAGTCTTGAAATTCTATCCTCATCCCCATCCTTGAAATAGGACACATTAAGTGTTTACAAGTTTCTAACTGTTTCAATCATCTTGTGTATTGACAAGATTTTGTTTTCTGAGTGTGGTATATAGTAGAGCACCAGTAATAGACAGGTTTTCCTTTTTGTCAAATGGGGCTATTAGTAGGACCTGTGATTGATTGCTGCTTAACGGATGCCTTATCTTTACTTTCTAAGCAACCCTAAAAATAGGCATTGTTACTGTTTTTACAAATGAGGCTCTTAGTCTTAAAAGTTATACTGGGTTTGGGGCCAAAGAGATAATATTTGGGTAGGGCTTTTGCTTGCATATGGCCGAGCCATAGCACCCTACATGATCCTCTATGTCCACTAGGAATGATCCCTGAGTGTGCACACCCCCAAATTACTGAGTTTTTAGCGGAGCCATGTATCTCCTTTCTTTTTTGTTTGTTTGTTTGTTTGTTTGTTTTTGGGCCACACCCGACATTGCTCAGGGGTTACTCCTGGCTGTCTGCTCAGAAATAGCTCCTGGCAGGCACGGGGGACCATATGGGACACCGGGATTCGAACCAATCACCTTTGGTCCTGGATCGGCTGTTTGCAAGGCGAACGCTGCTGTGCTATCTCTCTGGGCCCCATGTGTATCCTTTCATGCTCTGTTAACTGTTTCATGATAATAGAGGATCAAAGAAAACTAATGAAAACTAATGAAACAAAGCCTAATTATAAATCATGAACACAATTTTTAAAAATATGGATAAGATTAGGTCTAGAAGCCAGAAAACCTTTTCGACTCACTGACATCCTCCACCATTTGTCCACATCCTTCTAACAGCTGTTTTTTCTGTCTGCTATAGTTCGAGGTGCCTACATATTTTTACTGTTTAGGCAGACAGCCATGGGATAGCATCCTAAGTACAAATGGGAGCACTTGAGGACTTAACCCTGTGGATTAGGAGGTAGAAGTTGAAAAGAACGGTTATCTGGCTTCATAGCACAGGCTGGTATCAAAGAAATTTCTTTTTTTTAAGAAACTATAATCATGTTAACTTATTTAAAGTTCTTTTTTTTTTTTTTTTTTTTTTTTTTTTTTGGTTTTTGGGCCACACCCAGCGGTGCTCAGGGGTTACTCCTGGCTGTCTGCTCAGAAATAGCTCGTGGCAGGCACGGGGGACCATATGGGACACCGGGATTCGAACCAACCACCTTTGGTCCTGGATCGGCTGCTTGCAAGGCAAACGCTGCTGTGCTATCTCTCCGGGCCCATTTAAAGTTCTTATCTTTAAATTCACAACCCTGAGATAGTTTTCTCTATTTTCTAAGTAAAATAGTTGTTCAAAAAAGGTAGGTATTTTCTCTTATGTACCTATTGTTTTTTGTTTGTTTGTTTGTTTGTTTGGTTTTAGGTTCTCACCCAGTAGTACTCAGGGCTCCTGAATCTGTACTCAAGGATTAGGTCAATATGTGGTGTCAAGGATCAAACTCATGTCAGCGCATTCTATCTCTGCCCTTTCTGTCACTATTTTGTTAAGTGGCAGAATGGAGAATCAAATCTAATTGTCTTCTGTCAGTAACCACAAAGTTTGCAACTGTTCTTAACACTGGAGGTGACAGCATTTAACAGTCTTTTAGTTGAAGTTCTGACTTCTGATTCCACATAGATTCAGAGTGGATTGCCCAATGACACTCATCTAATCAGTGACAGAGCTGGAGTCACATTTAACCACTTTTTTTCATTGCACTGGTTTTGGAAACAGCCTGTCTAACTGCACCTCTGAAATTATAATAGTCTAGTTTGAAAACATCTGCCTTAGAGTTGCCTGGAGATTCACTGACATTCATGTTTTTGATTCTTCTCAGGGCCAGAGAGTGACTAGAGCAGGAAAGGCATTTACCTTGCACATGTCTGGCCCAGGTTTGGGCTCTGGCACCCAGTATGTTCTCCCGAGCTTTCTAGAAGTAACCCCAGAATACCAGTGGGTCTGGGCCCAAAACAAAACAAGGGGGCTGAGGGATAGCACAGTAATAAGGCATTTTGCCTTGCACGCGACCAACCCTTGGTTCGATCCCCAGCATCCCATATGGTCCCCAAAGCTAGGAGCTATTTCTGAGCACATAGACGAGTAACCTGAAAGGCGGGGGGGGGGGGCACCCACGTTGATTATTCTCTGTTCAGAACGTCTTCAACTTTAGTTTACTAATAAGGATCCAAAATAAACCTTTATCCTTCACATTTGGGATATATCCTAATATTTAATAAGTTAAGAGGCAGGGGGCCAGAGAGATGCTACAGAGTATCTAGAGATACTACAAGTGCTTGCCTTTTAGTCTACACTGTTTGATTCCCAGCACAGTATGTATTCTTCCAGATAACTTCCAGGGGTTACTCCTGAGCTCACAGCTAGGAATAGCCCCTGAGTACAGTGAGATGTGCCCTCCAGGCTAGGGTTGAAGAGAGAGTATAGAAGCTGAGGCCCTAGTCTTGCAAGCAGCTATTTATGACTGTTTTGACTCCGCAACACCCTGAGCATTGACAGGTGACTTCTGAGCACAGAACCAGGAATAACCCCCAAGAACTGTTGGTCTGAATTCCCCTCCCTCTCCCATGCCCCTACCAGAAGAAAAACAAAACAAAACAAAAAAAAACACAACGTTGGGCCAGAGAGTAAGTACAGGAAGGAAGGCCCTTGCCTTTCATGGAACTGATTCAAATCTCCAACTCTGCATGCTATCCCCTTGCACTGTCTGAGGTTATTCCTGAAGAGCCAGGAAGAGCTACTGAGAAATCTTTGTTGTCCCCCCCCCCCAAAAAAAAAAAGTAGCAAACCCAATGATCTTCAAGGTCCTTGTTATATTAGTAACTCAATCACTAACTTGGCTTGGGAGTAACTCATAACCACTAAATGACTTGGTATCTTATCTTCATGTCCATCCACTGACAATGCCTTTTAAAGTTTGGCATTCACTTTTCAAGCTACCAGCCTTTGCCATGGAGTGTTAAAACTTCAGATTAGGGATTTGAAAGGTGGTTACAGAAACAAAACTGAAAATTCACCAGAAATCTCGCTAGGCTGAAAATTTGTCCCTCTAGATTTTTAATTCAGGGCTAATAACTAAAATTGGTTTCTGTGTGCTTAGTAACAAAGCAGTACCCTCGAAGTTGCTTCACTGAACAGTAAATGATTTTATGCTCTAGAATCATTTGACCAAATTGGAGTTCCAGAGAAGTGAGCAAACAGAATGGCTTTTTAAGTGTTCTTGGAAACATTTCAAAAACATCTACCACATGCTGAATTCCCAAACTTTCCTTCAGACTCCCGCCTCTGCACATCACATTTTGTCAGAGAGAACTTCATAGGATGATAAACAGCATTTTGGGAGCATTTCTTGTGGGCCTACTTGGACATAAGACATTCTAATGGAATGTTTAAAAATTGTAAGTTCTTGCACCTGCTCTCTAGTTATTTATAAACTAATCTCAAGTCTTCCTGGTATGAACAAAAGTGTTTGCTTGTTAATAAATTTCTACCATATGACCCTAACTTGTGCTTTATTTCTATTTAATAAGTCTTTTTGTTTTTGTTTTTTGGGCCACACCCAGTGACACTCTAGTTACTCCTGGCTATGTGCTCAAAAATCGCTCCTGGCTTGGGGGACCATATGTGATGCCGGGGGATCGAACCACGTTCCATCCTAGGCTAGTGCAGGCAAGGCAGATGCACCACCGCCACCCCCCTATAAGTATTTTCTAAAAAAGGTGAAAGCATTACTGGAATGTCTACTGGATAGGAAATTTTTTTTGGGGGTTGGGAGTCAATACCGGTCAGCGTTCAGGGGTTACTCCAGGGTCTGCTCTCAGAAATCCCTCCTGGCTGGCTTGGTGGACCATATGGGGAGCTGGGATTTAAATGACCGTCAGTCCTGGGTCGGCTGCATGCAAGGCCCCTGGATAAAAAAATTATTTGAAGTTATTTTTTCTCTGATAAATTATTTAACATCTTCAGTTCTGCAAGTGCTTTGGAGCATTGTAGAAGACCATGGCAACTAAAACCAGTGACTATGTTTAATGAGTTATAGTATACTAGATGACTTTGAAGAATTTACTACTACATTATGTTGGCTAGTTTACAATAGATTAAGTATTGTACCATTTGTTCATGTAAAAAGCACTGTTAGTAGGGAGATATAGTACTATAGGCAAGGTGATTGCCTTTCATGAGGCCAGCTCAGGTTCAATTCTTAGCATCCCATGTGGTCCCTGAGCTCTACCAGGGGAATTCCTGAGTACAGAGCCAGGAGAAAGCTCTGAACACCACTGTGTCTATGTAGCTTAAAAATAAAACCATTATTAGGAAGAACAAAAATGATAGTACTGGGCACTAACCTTGCATTTGCTGACTCCACAATCCATGGCACTGTGTATGGTCCATTCCCTTGAGTAAGGCCAGATAAATATAGACCCGAATGTAGACCTTTAACATGAGTAGACTTGAACAACACTAGTGTAGCCGCAAAACAAAAATCACATAAGTGGGGCTGGAGAGATATACACTAGTAGGTAAAGTGCTTGCCTTGCACATGGCAGACCCAGATTCAGTCCCCCGAATCCCGTATGGTCCGTCCCCTGAGCACTGCCAGGCAAAATTACTGAATGCAGAGCCAGGAGTAATCTCTAAGCATCGATGGATGTGCCCAAAACAATCACTTTAGTACAAGCCAGTGCCTTCCTCAACAACCAATGGAAATGAACATTTGCGAATCTGCTTTACATTCAAAGGATATCTTGGGAGAACACTGTATTGTGTGTCCTTGAAGATAATGTCATAACCAAGAGTCTACCACACTGAAGAGAATAGATGTATTTATAAAAAGAGTTGGGAGACCAATGCCTCCTGCCTAGGAACCCTCCACCTTAAAATTCAGTTCTAGCATCTGAGGCGATAGTACAGCATGTTTTAAGGTACTTGTTTTACATACAACCGACCTAGGTTCGATATTAATATCCCATAAGGTGGTTTCCCTGAACATCGCTAGTAATTCCTGAGTGCAGAGCCCGAGTATCCCTGATCACAAATGGGTGTGGCCCCCAAACCAAAAACAGCTTCAGAAATCATGTCATTTAATACTGTTCATATTTTAAGGATTAACTTTTTTGTTTTGACAGTTGTATATTTCTGTATGATAATCACCCCAAGGGCATACATTATCATTAACTCAAAAGTTCTTGGTTTTATTTTGGATTTTTGATCTTGAGGCCATATTTGCTTTGTTTACTTCTGGCTCTGTTCAGACATCACTCCTGGGGACCAATTGTGCTGTTGGGGATTGAACTAGGGTCTTAACTGGGATAATTGCATGCAAGTGCCTTACTCTGTGCTTATTTTTCAGCCCATTCATTCAGAAAATTCTTATGAAACTCCAAATCATTCTTGCTACCCTTTCTACTCTAATGATTAATTGCTGGCAAAACTTTTTTTTTTTTTGCCTGCTTTTGAACTTTGTAATGGACTCTGGCATCTGACTTCTTTGCAGTTTGTGGTAATTATAAATAAGGCTGCTATATGTGTCCTTTTTTTGTTTGTTGTTTTTGTTTTGGGGACAATACCTGCCAGTGCTCTGAGATTACTCCTGGCTCAGCACTCAGGAATCACTCCTGTCAATGCTTGGGAGACCATATGGGATGCCAGGATCTGAACCTGGGTTGGCCATATACAAGGCAAAATACCCTACTCTGACCCCAAGAATTTACTTTTGTTTGGTGGATATGTTTTCATTCCCATAAGTAAATACCTAAGATGGGCAAATTCCTGGTTTATTGAGAGAGAGAGAGAGAGAGAGAGAGAGAGAGAGAGAGAGAGAGAGAGAGAGAGAGAGAGAGAGAGAGAGAGAGAGAGAGAGATTAAAAAAAAACAAACCTCTTTGTATTGGCAAGATAGCTCAAAGGGCTGTTGACCAGATTTGATCCCCTGAGCACTGCAGGGTATGCCTCCTTAGCATTGAAAACAAACAAACAAACAAAAAATATATATATAAATAAGGAAAAGGAAAGTCTTCTTGTTCTCCAAAGTGGTCTTACCATCTTATAATTTCCTCAATGAAAAAGTTCTAGTTGCTCTTTATATATGGTCAATGTTTACTGTTTTTACCGTTTATTATATTGGCCATTTTAGTGGCATTGAAATAATTCCATGACATTTGTAATTATTGATAATTAAATCAATTAAAGATATTAAGCACTTTTTGTATGCTTGTCTTACATTTATGTGTCTTTTATGGTGTGTCTTCCAATCTTTTTTCCGTTTTAAAATTGGATTTAAAGTGCTAATAGTACAGCAGGTAGTGCATTTTTTTGGCCTTGCACATGACTGACTTGGGTTCAATCCCCAGCATTGCATATAGTCCCCGAACCTTCCAGTAGTGATTCCTGAGTACAAAGCCTGGAGTGAGCCTTCAGCACCATCAGATGTGGCCTTACAACAAACCAAAAGATGGATTTAAACTTGTGGTTACTCTTTCTTGAGTTCTAGATACAAGTCCTCCAACAGGGGCTAGATAGTATAGCAGATTTGTTCAGGACTGGCCTAGGTTTTATCCCTAGCACTCCATATGGTGTGTGAGTACTGCCAACACTGCCAGGAGTGATCCCTGAGTAATGCCTAGCATGGTACCAAAACCAACAATAACTGATATGTGTTGAACTTTAAGGAGGTGATTGACTGTGACTGATTTATTTACTTAATTTACTAGAATCTTTTCTGGTTTTTGTTCGTTCTGGAGCCATACGTACATGGTTGTGTTCTATACTTAGGGATCACTTCGGGTGGGGTTCTGAAGACTATATAGGGTGCTGGAGATTGAACCTGGTTCAGGCACATGCAAGGAAGCATCTTACCTTTAGTACTCTGCCTGGTCTTGAGGTTCTCCCCCTCCCCACTTTTTTTGGTTATTTTTGTTTTGTGTTCTTTTGTGGGTTTGTTTATTTGTTTGTTTTTTGGGTCACATCTGGTGGCACTCGGGTTACTCCTGCTTCTGCACTCAGAAATCACGCCTGGCAGGCTCAGCGGACCATATAGGATGCCCGGAATAGAACCATAGTCTGTCCTGGGTTAACCGAATGCAAGGCAAACTCCCTACTGCTGTGCTATCTCTGCCCCGCCCCACTTTATTTTTATCTTCATTTAGGCACTATGACTTGCAAAATCTTGTTTTGTTTGTTTTGGGCCATATCCATGGTGCTCCTGGTTCTGCACATAGGAAATATTCTTGGCAGGCTCGGGAGACCATCTGGGTGTTGGCTATCATATCTGGATCGGCAACCTGTTGGCAGGTCACCCTTTGTTTTGTTTCCGGGTCACCCACTGTTACTCAGGTTAATTTTGTCTTTGTACTCAGGGGTTACTCCTTGCGATGCTCTGGGGACCATAGATGCCAGGGATAAAACTCGAATTGGGGGGCCCGGAGAGATAGCACAACGGCATTAGCCTTGCAAGCAGCCGATCCTGGACCAAAGGTGGTTGGTTCGAATCCCAGTGTCCCATATGGTCCCCTGTGCCTGCCAGGAGCTATTTCTGAGCAGACAGCCAGGAGTAACCCCTGAGCAATGCCGGGTGTGGCCCAAAAACCAAAAAACAAAACAAAACAAAACAAAAAACCCTCGAATTGGGACCATGGAAGGCAAGAATCGTAGCCACTATTTTAATTGCATACAAAATAGAATAAAAAGTCTTATTTCCTTCTGTTATCCAGTTCTTTAGTATTTTGAATATCCTTGCTGAGACTTTTTTTTACTGAAAAGCGATTATGTACATAATACTTTTGTATTCACATTTATATGCACTTTCAGGAGGATGTAGATCAATAGTAAAAAGCACTTGTATGTTTGAGGGTCTGAATCTGGATTCCAAAGCAAGTGCACGAGTGAATGTGGGTGGTACACACACAGTTAATATATGTTGGGAATTTTTCTGTGTTAATATGTACATTTAAATCTTTACAAATTATGAGTTTATATAACTTCAGTTACTTGGCATTTGTGTTGATTATATACTTTGGCTATTACATACAATGCTTCTTTTTTTTTTTTCTTTTGGTGGTTTTTGGGTCACACCCGGCAGTGCTCAGGGGTTATTCCTGGCTCCAGGCTCAGAAATTGCTCCTGGCAGGCACAGGAGACCATATGGGACGCTGGGATTCCAACCGATGACCTCCTGCATGAAAGGCAAACGCCTTACCTCCATGCTATCTCTCCGGCCCCACATACAATGCTTCTTGTCACAGACTGCTTGGTCTGGACACAAGGGGTTCTTGGGGTCCCTGCTCAAGAAAGTGTGGGCATGAATTCGGCAGAAATGTTGTCTTTATTCTAATCTTCCTTCTCTTGGCTAAAACAGAATACTTATACCAAATTTCTTGGCAAGGCATCATAATTGCAGGTATAATTGTTTAGTTTTCTCACTGGACCTAGACATGCCCAGGACAAACTACATGTTTATCTTTACCGACTTAGGGCAAGGCACAGCTCCCAGCCTTTGTATTCCTCCAATAAGGTCAGTTCCCAGAGACTGGCTATTGTTTTGACCTTGCTCCAGTTCATTCATTCTGAACTGGGGCCTGAAATATTAACCTTTGATGTGATTTCACATAGGCTAACAGCAAAGCTAGTTTGAGAATGCAATTATTTTTATAAGACTAAATAAATTTGAATCTACACAAATGTTCATTGTAAGGTATGTTTATATAAATCTGAGTAATCTTTAAGAGAGGCTCTAAGAAAAGTGTTTAGGATGTTTAAGTTATGTCTCAATATTAAGTTATGTCTCAATATTTATGCTATATCCCTTTTTTCTATTGTAGAGTATTTTTGTAAATAAAGGAGCTTGGAGGGGAGGCCAAAGGAGATGGTTGGACAGAGGCGGTTGGGAAGAGGGAGTTGGACAGAGAGGGTTGTGGGAAGACAGAGAGGAGAGGGACAGAGAAGGGAGACAGGAGAGAGAAGAGAAGGACAGAAGAAAGAGACAGCAGAGAAAGACAGAGAAACAGACAGGGAGACACAGAATAACCCCTCTCCCCAGTGCAGCATTCCCACCATCAATGCCCCCCTCCCTCCTTGCCAACCCTTGCCTGTATTTGGGACAAGCATTCTATTTCCCTCACTCATTAAGATTGTCACGATATGGGCCTGGAGAGATAGCACAGCGGCGTTTGCCTTGCAAGCAGCCGATCCAGGACCAAAGGTGGTTGGTTTGAATCCTGGTGTCCCCTATGGTCCCCCGTGCCTGCCAGGAGCTATTTCCTTTTTTTTTTCTTTTTTCTTTTTTGGTTTTTGGGCCACACCTGGCGGTGCTCAGGGGTTATCCTGGCTGTCTGCTCAGAAATAGCTCCTGGCAGGCACGGGGGACCATATGGAACACCAGGATTCGAACCATCCACCTTTGGTTCTGCATCAACTGCTTGCAAGGCAAACGCCGCTGTGCTATCTCTCCGGGCCCAGGAGCTATTTCTGATCACACAGCTGGAAGTAACGTCTGAGCACCGCCAGGTGTGGCCCCCCCCCAAAAAAAAAGATTTGTCACGATAGTTGTGTTATTTCCCTAACTACACCACTACTCTTTGTGGTGAATTTCATATTATGAGCCTGTTCTTTGGCCCTCATCTCTATTGTCTCTGGAGATTATTACAATAATGTCCTTAATTTTTCTTAAAATCCACAGATGAATGAAACTATTTTGTGTCTATCTCTCTCCCTCTGACTTACTTCACTCACATAATTGATTGCATATACATCTACATATAGGAAAATTTCATGATTTCATCTCTCCTGATGGCTGCATAATATTCCATTATGTATATGTACCACAGTTTCTTTAGCCATTTATCTGTTGAAGGACATCTTGGTTGTTTTCAGAGTCTGGCTATGGTAAATAGCGCTGCAATGAATATAGGTGTGCAAAAGGCATTTTTGAATTGTATTTTTGTGTTCCTAGGGTATATCCCTAGGAATGGTATAGCTGGATCATATGGGAGCTCAATTTCCAGTTTTTTGAGGAATCTCCATATTGTTTTCCATAAAGGCTGGACTAGACGGCATTCCCACCAGCAGTGAATGAGAGTTCCTTTCTCTCCACATCCTTGGCAGCACTGATTGTTCTTTTTCTTTGTGATGTGTGCCAGTCTCTGTGGTATGAGATGGTACCTCATTGTTGTTTTGATTTGCATCTCCCTGATGATTAAATGTGGAGCATTTTTTTCATGTGCCTTTTGGCCATTTGTATTTCTTCTCCCCATTTTCTGATGGGGTTATATGCTTTTATCTTGTAAAGTTCTCTCAGTACCTTGTATATTTTCGATATTAGCCCCTTGTCTGATGAGTTTTGGGTGAATAGTTTCTCCTATTCTGTGGGTGGCTTTTGTATCCTAGGCACGATTTCCTTTGAGGTGCAGAAGCTTCTAAACTTAATATAGTCCCATCTGTTTATATCAGCTTCCACTTGTTTGGAGAGTGCTGTTTCCTCCTTGAAGATGCCTTTAGTCTCAATGTGATGGTGTGTTTTATCTATGTGTTGTTCTATATACCTTATGGTATATAGAGACAGTACGGAGTTAAGGCTTTTTTAAATCTTGCTTTGGTTTGGTGTTTGGGGTTATACCAGCTTTGCTCAGGGGTTACTTCTGACTCTACGTACGCTCAGAAATAGCTCCTGGCAGGCCTGGGGGACCATGAGATGCTGGAATTCGAACCACCGTGCTTCTGCATGCAAGGCCAATGCCCTACCTTCATGCTATCTCTCTGGCTCCATTATGGCCCCTTTTTGGCCTTGCACGCAGTATAACCACCGCGGTTCAATCCGCGGCATCCCTTACGGTCCCCGCAGAATCCACCCGCATCCACACTGATCGCAGAGCCAGGGGAAAAACCGCTGACCCAGTCTGAGCCATCTCCCCCGCCCCAAAAAAGTGATGGGGATTTGGGAAGGTTGGGATGCCTCGGTCCTCCAGCTTCCTGGACCGAAATCACTGGGAATAAACGCAGATTGGCGGCGGAGCAGCCAGAGGCTAGAACCGTAGTCACGCGAGATTTCCGGCGAGATTTCCGCAGGAGCGTCCAAGGGCGAGGAACCGTCACTCCCAACTATCCTCCTCCGGGACTTCCGGCACGGCTCCCTTCTAGGCTCCTCCTCCTCCGCCCCAACCATCTACTTCCCGCCAGCTCGCCGAAGACTTCCGGTTCGCTGGTTGCCCGGGCAACGGCCACTGACGCCAGCGCCGTGGTGGGCGGGGCCAAGATGGCCGATCAGACCGCTTCGGTGGCGGTAATTGACGCGTTGCATCCGACTGGAGGGTTTGGATGCGGGATTTCTGATGCTTGGACAAACGCCCCCGGGAACGCGGGGTGTCAGAGCGGGGTTGGGGGGCGCTGTAGGGTACTTGGACGGCGCGGCCAGAGCCAAGGTTTCTTCTGTCAAGCTCTTGATTGACTTACTGTTGTGTTGTTGTTTAGGGCCGCACCCGACGGTTTATCATTATTATTACTATTATTATTATTATTATTATTATTATTATTATTAATGCCCTGAGTCGTGTTCCTGAGTTTTAAGAAACATCGAAGACGATATTGCACTATGCGATTTTTTTAAATTATAAAAAAATTAAAATTAAAATTTTAATTTCATTTAATTTAAATTTAAATTTTAAATGTTTGTGGGTTTTTTTTTTCTTTTTTACGGGTGACTTTATATGATTACCGTCTAACGAATGGTCCTGGGAATTTTTCACAGCACATTTTCCACTCCCCGGCCTGGATCCCTTCCTTTGGGAAGTAGGGATTTGTATTTGTAGGTAGTCATGGTTTTCAATTTTTAATTAATTAAATATTTTTTTTGGGGGGTGCCACACCTGACTGTGCTCAGGACTTACTCCTGGTTCTGCTTTTAGGGATAATTCCCCTGGCGGTGCTCAGGGAACTATATAGGATGCTGGGGATTAAACCAAGGCCTTGTCACATGCCAGGGAAGGGCCCCATTGATGTACTATTATTGTTCCAGCCCCAGTTTTTTTGGGTTCTTTTTTTGGGGGGGGGGTTTGAGCCACACCTGGCCCTGCTCAAGGGTTACTCTTAGTTCTGCACTCAGAAATCGCACCTGGCAGGCTCAGTGGTCAAATGGGTTGCCAGGGACCGGATTGGCTGCGTGCAAGGCAAACGCCCTACCGCTGTGCTATCTCTCTAGCCCAGTTATTTGGTTCTTTTCTTTTTTAAGTACACTCAGTCATCTGTACTCAGGGATCATCCCTGATGGACTTGGGGGATCTTATGGGGTGCTGGGGACTGAATCCAAGTTGCCAACACTCAAGACAAGCACTCTACCCACTGTACTATCATCTGGCTTACCTTACTGGCCAAGCATCACCAGAACTGACTCCCAACATCTTCCAGCATTTCTAGGGAAGGCCCTTATTAAATTTTTTGTACCTGTATGCAATTAATTAACTGCATGATTGAAGAACACTCACTGTTGTTATTTGAACATTTTTGTAAGTTAGCAAATGTTATAGGTTGGGTAGGTCACTTCTGAGTACAGGAAACCTGGTTTTGATTCCAACACCATGTTTTCCTGTTTCATTAACATTTATTTATCTTATTTTAGAAAACTCAGTTTGGTACAACTGCTGAATCTCAAAAGTCCAGGCTGAAAAAAGGTCTGTATGCAGTTTTATTGCATGTTTGCAGATTTATAAGAGTTATATATGCATTAGCTATTTTTATTGATTTAGTTTATGTTTCGGGGCTACACCTGGTGGTACTTTGGTATTTAGAAATGCATAGGGTGACCATGTGGTGCTGGGGAATCACGTCTGGAACTCCTCTGTGCAAAGTTAAATACTCAGTTCTATTGAACCATCTCTCCTACCCCTAGAGACTTCAGAAATGTGAATGTTGGAAAAAGTAGTAATTGGTCTGCTATATGTAACTATTTTTATGGAGATATACAGGGAACAATTTTACCTTGCAAGTATGTCTAAATGTGATTTCATTACTTAATTTGTTATTTAATTTTAAATAAATGTGTACTAATTTCTCAGACTTGTGGAAAAACTTCCAAGTTCTTGCTTAGTCTTTGCTTAGTCCTGGCTCTGCTCAGCGATAACTCCTAGCAGGACCTGTGGGAGTTTGAGATTGGTTGCATATACTAAGTCTCCAGCCCTTCTGTTAAGAGTTTTAAAAGTGATTTTGCCAATAAATTGTTATTTAGTTTACTTTATTGAAATAAATAAGTCATAATACTTAATTGCTGAATGCTTAATACATAAGTCATAATATGTAATTGCTGTCTGATTGCAGTTATAAAGCACATTATTGTCAATTATGGTTGTCTTTTAGGAAATTTTTTGTTTTGGGGCCACACCCGGTGACTCCCCACCACAAGGAACAAGGTGGTTCCTGGGTCTTCTTCAGTCCTGCAACTTGAACAGCTGTTGGAGTGGAGAAAACAACATAGAGCCCTAGAATCCAGTTGCCTAGAGAGATGGTTGTCTCTGTGAGGGTAGTTGCCCTCCCTGCACTGTATCTTAAAGAAATGCCTCTTTTCAGGATTCTTTTCAGGATAGGCCATAATCATTGCTAGGTTTTTGTTAGTTCCTGTGGCTCCTCTTGCCCCTACTCTCCTGGAAGCTTTTCTGCTGACTTTCACATTTTCCCTAGAGATTTCACCACCTTAGGAGTCATTGAGGGGAGTATGGGCAAAGACCTATCTTCTGTAACAATTGAAAAAACATTGCATTGGGGCTGGAGAGATAGCACAGTGGTAAGGCATTTGCCTTAGATGCAGAAGGACGGTGGTTCGAATCCCAGCATCTCATATGGTCCCCCGAGCCTGCCAGGAGTGATTTTTGAGCATAGAGCCAGGAGTAACCCCTGAGCACTGCCAGGTGTGACCCCCACCCCCCAAAAAAAACACCAGAGAAAACATTGCATCAATAATTTAGATTTTTCATGAAGATTAGATATAATTCTGCTAATATTGAATGGAGTTGCTATTAATTTTTATGCCATTCCTTACACATTTTATTGTGTTGCCATTTCTTTTAATAATTAGAGTGTTTGGGGCCGGAGAGATAGCACAGTGGTAGGGTGTTTGCCTTGCAAGCAGCAGATCTAGGATGGACGGTAGTTTGAATCCTGGCATCCCATATGGTTCCCTGTGCCTGTCAGGAGCAATTTCTGAATACAGAGCCAGAAGTAACCCCTGAGCGCCGCTGGGTGTGACCAAAGGAAAAAAAAAAGAGTGTCTGGCTAGTTAAGTGGGACTGTTAGTGATGAAATTTTAAATGTTTGTTCCACTCTTCCTCTAGAAGCAGTTCCATTGACTCCTAGTCTAGATCTGTAATTAGTCACATCAGTCAAGAATTTGGGGCCAGAGTGGTGGCACAGCGGTAGGGCATTTGCCTTGTTCGCGGCTGACCTAGGACTACTGTGATTTGATCTCCCAGTGTCCCATATGGTCCCCCAAGCCAGGAGCGGTTTATGAGTGCATAGCCAGGAGTAACCCCTGAGCATCACTGGGTTTGCCCCCCCCCCCAAATAAAACAAAGAAAAGAATTGTTTTATACCCAGTCCAGGCTACTGAGGAACAAAGTTTATGGCTAAATGGAAAAGGGACATATTTGACATATTATGCTATGTAAGTTAATAGTACCTAGGTGCTTTAGAATGAATTCTTTCTTTTCCACTGCAGAGCAACCACTTTCTATTCTTCTTTTTTTTTTATTTGAATCACCATAAGATACAAAGTTCTTCATGATTGCGTCTACAGTGTTCGAGTATTCATTTTTTTCACCAGTTTCTACTTTCCTCCACCAGTGTCCCCGGTTTCTCTCCATTCCCCCAGCCAGTGCTTCTATGGCACTTTTCTTTTTTCCTTTTAAGCACTGGTTTGCAACCCTTACTGAAAGGGTATCAAGCATATCACTTACCTACTTTCAGCACCTGCTTTCTGTCCTTTTTAGTTGCATTATTGTTTGTTTGTTTTTGTGGTTATTTGTTTTTGGACTACAACCTATTGTGCTCAGAGTTTACTCCTGACTCTGTTCATGAATCTCTTCTGGCAGGTTCAGAGGATCACATGGAATGGTGGGGGCCGAATATGGGTTGCCTACCTGCCAGGCAAGCACCTACCTGCTGTCCTATTTCTACAGGTCCCCACATTCTAGTCTTAAAAACAAAGTGTATCATTTCCTGTTCTTGATATAGGAGTACTTTCTAGTGATAGGTATTTGTTTTTTGGGTTTTTTTTTTGTTTTATTTATTTATTTATTTTTTGGGGGGGCCACACCCATTTGATGCTCAGGGGTTACTCCTGGTTAAGCACTCAGAAATTGCCCCTAGCTTGGGGGGACCATATGGGACGCCGGGGGATTGAACCACGGTACTTCCTTGGCTAGCGCTTGCAAGGCAGACACCTTACCTCTAGCGTCACCTACCGGCCCCTGTTTTGTTTTTTTTTTTTTTTTTTGGTGTTTGGGCCACACCTGACAGCACTCGGGTAATTCCTGACTTTGTACTCAGAAATTGCTTCTGATAGGTTCGGGACCATATGGGATCTGGGGATCAAACGCAGGTCTGTCCTGGGTCAGCCGTGTGCAAGGCAAATGCCCTACCGCTGTGCTATCACTCCAGCCTAGGCATTTGCAATACAGTGATAAGTAGAGCATGGCTTTGTTTTAAAGAATTCACAGTCTTGAGGACACATAGAATATAAGCAAATAAGTAAAGGGTACTATATGTTCCCTTACTGTTTCTTCTGCAGATTTAATTTTCAGTTTGGGGCTAGAGATAGTATAGAAGTTAAGGTGTGGGCCCAGAGAGATAGCACAGCGGTGTTTGCCTTGCAAGCAGCCGATCCAGGACCAAAGGTGGTTGGTTCGAACCCCGGTGTCCCATATGGTCCCCCGTGCCTGCCAGGAGCTATTTCTGAGCAGACAGCCAGGAGTAACCCCTGAGCACCGCTGGGTGTGACCCAAAAACCAAAAAAAAAAAAAAAAAAAAAAAAGAAGTTAAGGTGCTGCTTGCTTGCTTGCATGCTACCAACCCAGGTTTGACCCCTACTACTGCATATGATCCTACCTCTAAGCACTGCCAGGGGTTTTTCCTGAGTATAGAACCAGGAATAGGACTGTCTTGAGTACTATCAAGGGTGGCCTGAACACCCCCTCTCCAAAAAAAAAAAAAGACCAAAAAAATTGTCCAATTTATTTTTTTTCCTTAATTTACTTTAGGGCTATACCTGGATGTGCACAGGGCTTAATTCTGGCTTTACACATAGGAATCATTTGTAAGGATCTTGGGACCAGACATCGAATCTGGGTTTGCATGTGCAAGGCAAATGCCCTACCCACTGTGCTATTACTTTGACCCCCTCTAATTTTTTTATTTTTAAATTTAAATTTTAGTTTTTGGGTCACACCTTTTTGCACTCAGGTTACTCCTGGCTTTGTGTTCAGAAATTACTCCTGGCAGTCTCTGGGGACCTTATGGGATGCCAGGGAATAGAACCTGGGTCGGCTGCATGCAAGGCAAACACCTCACCTGCTGTGCTCTGTATTTGGTCTCATATAGTTTTATTTTTTGTTTTGGTATTTGGGCCACATCTGGTAGTACTCACAGGTTACTCCAGGCTCTGTGCTCAGAGCTCAAATTACTTGTGGCAGGCTCCGGGGACCATATGGATGTGGGGAATTGAACTCAAGTCAATGATGTGTAAGGCAAACATCCTACTCACTGTGCTATCTCTTGGTCCCCAGTGTGCATATACTTTTGATGAACAATAACCACATCTTACCACCAAAGTATCCAATACCCTCCATAAGTTTGCTTATGTTTCTAGTCTGCCTCTTCATTCTTCCCCATCCCCACCTGCTTGATATTCTTAGTTTCAATTTGTAATGCTTCATTAGTTCTTTTATTTATTTGCATTTGTTCTCTTGAGCGCCACTGGGAATGATTCCTGAACAAAAGCAGGAGTAGTCCTGAGCACACGCAGTTGGGACCCAAATCTCCACTCCTTACCCCCAAAAGGTTATCAGTACTGTCCAGAGTTTATAGCTCAAATGATAAAGCATGTAGTTTGTATGTTTAATCCCTGGCTCCATATGAGCCCTTTCTAGCCCATTTGTGGGTTTTACAAGTGCAAAAATTACCAGTTTACAAAAAACGGGGGGCCAGAGAGATAGCATGGAGGTAAGGCATTTGCCTTTCATGCAGAAGGTCATTGGTTCGAATCCCGGCATCCCATATGGTCCCCTGAGCTTGCCAGGAGCGATTTCTGAGTGTAAACTAGGAGTAACCCCTGAGCCGTATGCCGGGTGTGACCCCCCCCCCAAAACAAAACAAAACAAAACAAAAATTACCAGTTTGCAGCCATCATAGTAATAATATTCACATTTATAATAGCACTAATATACTGACATTTAGATATATACTGGCATAACACTGGCATTTATAAATGTGTAGTAATCTCCCTGTTAAGTTTGCTCTATAATATCTTGCCTCTATACTATTTCTCTGGCCCTTATTTTAGTGTGTTATTCAATAGCATTAATTATCTTCTCAGTGTTGTAACTGTCACTACCATTTCCAGAACTCTTTCATCAATCCAAATAGAAACACTATAACTATACATTGAGCAATAATAATTCTGCATCTGGGCCCCACTTTCCCTCAGTACACACAGTTCCTTATATATTACTTTCTGCTTGGCTTGTGCTAAGCATAATGCTTTTAGGATTCATGTGTATTGTATGTGTCAGTCATTTTTAAGGTAATACATGTTCTGTTGTTGCATATATGTACCACATTTTGTTGATATACTCATCTATTAGTAGATATTTGGGTTATTTTTTATTTGGACTATTGTGAATAATGGAAAAGTGAACATTTGTATACAAGTTTCTGTTGTATTCTCTGCTTTTAAGTATTATTTAGAATGGTAATTCTATGGCACACTTTTTGAGAAAATGCTAAACTGTTTTCTACATTTCCTCTATTATTTTAAGTTCTCATCTTAAAAGTATAGTGGCTCCAGTTTCTAAATATCCTTGCTATACATTTTATTCTTTTTTGTTACTGCTGAAGAAAAATAGCTAGTCTGTTTGAAGTGACTATCTCATTGTGGTTGTGATTTGCATTTCTGTGTTAACTAAAGATATTGAGCATCTTTTCATGTTTTCTTAGTCATTTGTATATCAACTTTAGAGAAATTTCTGCTTAAGTTCTTTACTCATTTTTCGTTTAGTTTTTGATTATTGGGCCATACCTGGCAGTGCTCAGGACTTACTCCTGGTTCTATGTTCAGGGACTTCTTGTGGTGAACTTGGTATAATACGAGGTGATGGAGATTAAGCCTGGGTTCGATGTGTGTAAGGCAAACCTGCCGTAATGTTGCTTTGGGTTATAGTCCTCTACGCATTTGACCTTTTCTCCTTTTAAATTGATCATTATTTACATATTATAAAAATTATTTTTATAATTCCTGAATCCTTATAATCGGGTTTTAGAATATAAGGATTCAGGTTTATTTATTTAGTTTTTTGCTTTTTGGGCCACTCCTGGTGACGCTGCTGGGTGTGACCCAAATACCAAAAAAAAAAAAAAAAAAAAAAATAGCACAGTGGGTAGGTATTTGCCTTGCATGTGGCATGTGATTTACCTGACTCAATTTCCCAGCACCACATATGGTCCCCCGTACCTGCCCGGGGAGATTTCTGAGCATATAGCCAGGAGTAACCCGAGCACTGCCGGTGTGAACAAAAACCAAAAACCAAAAACAACAACAAAAAAAAAGGTTTTTGTACAGACAGCTGACTTTAATTTGTTTTCACTGCTGGTGATTATATGTGAAATTGTATGCAAAAACAAGGACTTTTTATAACTAAGTTACCTGTCTTCATCTCATTAGGTGGCCACTAATTATTACTACTGCAGAGTATGTTCCAAAAATGTGGCATCAGAGATGAATGTTGCTTTGCTATAAAGTGGAGGTGTCTCCAAATTTGCATTTACATACCTTATCACTTTTAGAAGATCTTTCAAATAATGTAATTTTTTAGTTGTAAAGGACACTAAGAATCTATATTCTGGGGCCGGAGAGATAGCACCACGGTGTTTACCTTGCAAGCAGCCAGCCCGGGACCTGAGGTGGTTGGTTCAAATCCTGACGTCCCACATGGTCCCCCGTGCCTGTCATGAGCTATTTCTGAGCAGATAGCCAGGAGTAACCCCTGAGCACCGCCAGGTGTGGCCCAAAAACCAAAAAAAAAAAAAAAAAAAAAAAAAAGAATCTATATTCTTATTTATAGAGGGGATTGTGAAGTGAGCAATGATTTGGAGTGCAAGAAATTCAACTTTCACAGGTAAAATTCTCTTTTATAGGGGGCCACACCTGGCAGTGTTCAGGGGTTACTCCTGGCTCTGCACTCAGAAATCGCTCTTGGCAGGCTCAGGAGATCATATGGGATACTGGGAATAGAACCCAGTTCTGTACCAGGTCGGCTGTATGCAAGGCAAATGCCTTACTGCAGTGCTATCACTTCAGTCCCCTCATAGGTAAAATTCTAATAAGTCAGGAATCATAGATTGTAGGGATTTATAAGAGATTCGGAGTTCTTTCACCTTTTTATTTGTCAAGTGTGGAGGGGCTGTGACAGCTGGAGCACATCTGGCAGTCTTCAGGTGTTACTCCTGCCTCTGCCCTCTGCACTCAGTACCAACTCCTTGCGCTCAACTCCTGTCTTGAGGGATCTTATGGGATGCTAGGGATCAAATCCAGGTTGGCTGTATGAAAGGCAGAAGCCTTACTCACTGCTATTTCTTCAGCCCCTGGGATTATTTTTTTGAATGCTATATTTACAGATTAAGGAAACTAGATTTCTCTTATCATACAGATAAGATATGGGGACACTAAAATGATTTTGTTATTGTTGTTGTTGTTCAGGCTATATATGGAGATGCTCAGGACTTATTCCTGGCTCTATACTCAGGAATCACTCTTGGCAGTGCTTGGGGAACCATATAGGGTGCTGAGGATTGAACTTCGTCAGCTGGGTGCAAGGCAAACATCCTACCTGCTATGCTATTTCTTCAGTTCCAACACTAAAATGATTTTTAAAGTCATTGATGAAACTGAAGTTCTTTTAGTTTTTAGACAAACTAAATCTCCAAGTGTGTGAAGTGATTGTTATTTATTTTTTTTTTTGGTTTTTGGTTTTTGGTTCACGGTTCACACCCAGCGCGGTTCAGGGGTTACTTCTGGCTCTGCGCTCAGAAATTGCTCCTGATAGGCACGGGGGACCATATGGGATGCCAGGATTCTAACCACCGTCCTTCCTTGAGCGACTGCATGCAAGGCAAACTCCCTACCATTGTGCTATCTCTCCAGCCCTTGAAGTGATATTTAAGCACTTTAATTTGGGTGGTTTCTTTTATTCTTCTGATACTTAGAGCTTCATCTCACAAATGTCTGATTCCTCAAATTATGTCACAAATTGGAGACTTGTTTCTTTTCCCTTCCATTTTTTACCACACCTGACAGGAGTCAGGCTATTCTTGGCTCTACAGTAAGGAAACCTTATGTGGTGCTAGAGATTCAAACCAGGGTAAACAGGAAGCAAACACCTTAACTATTATTTCTCTGGCCCCATGGGCCGGAGAGATAGCATGGAGGTAAGGCATTTGCCTTTCATGCAAAAGGAGGGTGGTTCGAATCCCGGCATCCCATATGGTCCTCTGTGCCTGCTAGGGGCGATTTCTGAGCATAGAGCCAGGAGTAACCCCTGAGCGCTGCCGGGTGTGACCAACCCCCCCCCCCAAAGAAAAAAGATTCTATTGTATATTTCTCTGGCCCCTATTTTGAGTTTTTTTTTTTTTTGGACCACACCTGGTGATGCTCATGGGTTATTCCTGGCTATGTGCTCAGAAATCGCTCCTGACTTGAGGAACCATATGGGATTCCAGGGATCGAACCCATGCTAATCCTGGGTAGCTACATGCAAGGCAAATGCCCTACTGCTGTGCTAATACTCTGGCCCCTTTATTATTATTCCCCCACCCCTATTATGAGATTTTAATACATATATATTAAGCCATACTTGCATCTCTGGGGATGAATCTTTCTTGGTCATTGTGTGTGTGTGTGTGTGTTTAATGAGTTGTTGGATTCAATTTGTTAGGTTTTTTTTTTTTTTGGATGATCTTTGCTTGTAATTCTCCTTTTTCACTTTTGGTATTATGGTGATGTTTGCTTCATAAAGATTTGAAATTGTTTCTTCAATTTCCTTTAAGAACCTGAAAAAGATAAAAACAACCTTAGCAGTTTCCCCAATTGTTATATACTCATTTGAAAATTTTAATATTTGTAAAGTTCTAGGAGCTGCCAAAAAATAAAATAAAATAAAGTAGAAAAAAAATCCTGTATTTTAGCCTTTTAAAATAGAAATATATTTTGCATTAAAAAAACCTGAAAAGAATTGGCAGTAGTTTTTTTGTAAAGATTTGGAAGAATCAGCAGTGAATCCTGGGCCTTTGTTTTTGGGTGAACTTTGATTAACACTTCAATTTCCTCAGTAGTAATAGACTTGTTCAGGTAATTCAAATTCCTCTTGGTTCAGTTTGGTAGGTTATCAGAGACCAATAGTTAATTCATTGTTTCTATGTAGTACCTTGGTACTACCTTCTAGTAGTACCTTGGCATAAATATTTTTAATTTTTTTGTTTGTTTTTTGTATTTGTTTTTGTTTTTGGGTCACATCGGGCAGCGCTCAGGGATTACTCCTGGCTCTACACTCAGAAATCACTCCTGGCAGGCTTGGGGGACCATATGGGATGCCGGGATTTGAACCACCGTCCTTCTGCATGCAAGGCAAACACCCTATCACCATGCTATCTCTCCGGCCCCTGGCATAAAAATTTTAAAAATAACATTTTATAATCTTTTGAATTTATGTAGTATTTATTGTGACATCCCTCCTTTCATTTATGATCCTCTCTGGAAATTAATCTGGTTTATAGATCCTGTTAATCTATTTTTTCATAGAATCAGCTCTTAGTTTCATTAATCTTTTTCAGTTGTGTTTTTGGATTCCAATTCAATAATTTCTGCTTTTATTTCTTTATTTTTACATTTATTTGTTTATTTTAGTTTTGGGCCACATCTGGCAGTACTTAGGGGTTATTCCTAGCTTTGCACTCAGGAATCACTCCTGGCAGGCTTTGGGGACCCTATGGGCATGGAGATTGAACCTGGGTCAGCTGCATACAAGGCAAATGTCCTCCCTGTTGTGCTATTGCTCTGGCCCCATAATTTTTGTTCACAAATTCGATAAGTTTATTGCTCCAGCCTGCTTTAGGCTCCTTTTATTGGTCTTTTTCTAGTTTATTTGTTTTTGTTTTTGTTTTTGTTTTGTTTTGTTTTGTTTTGAGCCATACCTGGTGATGCTCAGGAGTTATTCCTGGTTTGTGTTCAGAATTTACTCCTGGTTGGGACCTGAGTGATAGTACAGTGGTCAGGATGTATGCATTACATGCAACTGACCCAGATTTTATTTCAGTATCCTATATGGTTCTCAAGTCTGCCAGGAGAAATCCCTGAGTGCTGCCAGGTGTGGCCCCAAACAAAAACAAAAATAAAGATAAAAAAGAAATTACTCCTGGCAGGCTCTGGGGACCATAGGTCATGCCTGGGATCAAATCACGTTGGTGTGTGCAAGGCAAACCCCCTACCTGTCATTCTATTGGCTCTGGCTCCTTTTTTAGGCTGTGCTCTTAGGCTATTTTTTTTTTTGTTTTTTTTTTTTTGTTTTGTTTTTTGGGTCACACCCGGTAACGCTCAGGGGTTACTCCTGGCTATGAGCTCAGAAGTTGCTCCTGGCTTGGGGGACCATATGGGACGCCGGGGGATCGAACTGCGGTCCGTCCAAGGCTAGCGCAGGCAAGGCAGGCACCTTACCTCTTGCGCCACCGCCCGGCCCCTCTTAGGCTATTTTTGTGGACCATTTCTTTCTTTTCCTAATGAATGATTGCATAGCTATAAACTTTCTTAACACACTTTTGCTGTGTCCTTTAAGTTCTGGTAGATTGTTATTTTGTTCTAGGACTTGCTTGATTTCCATTCTGACTCACTGCTTTTCCATATAAGCTGTTTAATTTCCAGTTATAGAATTATTTCTTTGTCTCTATTAACTTTGGTTTTTTAGTGCATAATGGCGGGGAAGATATTTAATACAATTTCTATTTATTTGGCTTTATAGAGTCACTCAGGATGTGGTCTAATAAAGAATGCACACAGACATGGAGAGTGTCCTGTATGCACCACATTGGAGAAAAATGTGTATTCTTATTTTCGGGTATTAATAGCCATCTATCTATATATAAATAGATATCTAAGTCCCCGTCTTCATTTCTTCCTTCATACGGGATGCTTGGGATCAAACTCAAATTGGCTATGTGAAAGGCAAGCATCCTTATATGCTGTACTCTCTGTGACCCCTTTTTTATTTTTTTATTTTTAATTATTTAGTTTTTGGGGCCACATGGTTCTCAAGGCTTACTCCTGGCTCTATATCAGGGACCACTCCTGACAGTGGTCAGGGGCTCATATGGGATGCTTAGGTCAGCTGTATGCAAGACAAGCACCATACCCACTCTGCCTTTTAAGCCCTGTATCTCTGTTTTAAACAAGGCTGCGGAGTCCATAGATAACAGGGCTGTGGAAGTCAGTATATAAATGCTCCGGCTCTGACTCCTCAGGTTTTTTGTACTTCTGACTCCGCAGCCCTGGTTTTAATAGTCTATTTTGTGCTTCGAGAAAAGTTTTTTGTTTTTTGTTTTTTGTTCTTTTTTTTTTGTTTTGTTTTTTGTTTTTTGTTTTTTTGTTTTTTGGGCCACACCCGGCGGTGCTCAGGGGTTACTCCTGGCTGTCTGCTCAGAAATAGCTCCTGGAAGGCACGGGGGACCATATGGGACACCGGGATTCGAACCAACCACCTTTGGTCCTGGATCGGCTGCTTGCAAGACAAACGCCGCTGTGCTATCTCTCCGGGCCCTGTTTTTTGTTTTTTAAATAGGCATTTTGAGGAGGATGTTTGGGCCACACTTTCAGTTCTCAGGGCTTAATTCCTGGCTCTGTACTCAGGGTTCCCTCCTGGAAGTGCTCGGGAACAACCTTAACTCCTGCATTATATTCTCGACCTTTAATAATTTATATTTCAGGGGCCAGATAAGGTGTCTGCCTTGAGCGTGCTAGCCTAGGATGGACCGTGGTTAGATCCCCTGGCGTCCTATTTGGTCCCCCAAGCCAGGAGCAATTTTTTTTTTTTTTTACGGGGGACCATATGGGACACTGGGATTCGAACCAGCCACCTTTTGTCCTGGATTGGCTGCTTGTAAGGCAAACACCGCTGTGCTATCTCTCTGGGCCCCAGGAGCAATTTCTGAGCACATAGCCAGGAGTAACCCCTGAGCGTCAGTGGGTGTGGCCCAAAAAAACAAAAAAAAATCCATATTTCAATGCAATATACATACATACATACATAC
Source organism: Suncus etruscus (assembly GCF_024139225.1). NCBI lineage: Eukaryota > Metazoa > Chordata > Mammalia > Eulipotyphla > Soricidae > Suncus > Suncus etruscus. Next base: position 11,481,952 of record NC_064848.1, read on the forward strand.
ATACATACATACATACATACATACATATATATATATATATATACACACACACACACACACACCTTTTTTTTGGCAGCACTCAAGGTTTACTCCTGGTTCTGTACTCAGAAATTACTCCTGATCAGCTCCAGAGACTATGGAATGTTGGGGATCAAACCCAGGTTGGCCATATGCCAGGCAAATGTCCTACCTGCTTTGCTATCCCTCTCACCCCCTAACATACATATTTTTTTTTGCCTTTGGGCCACAACGAGCAGTGCTCAGGAGTAACTCCTGGCTCTACAGTCAGGTATTACTCCTAGTAGGGTTTGGAAACTATAGGGGATGCCAGGGCCGTAGTCTGCTATGTCTGCTATGAACAAGGCAAGTGCCCTACTCACTTAATCATCTCTCTAGCCTCAAATGTGCTTTATTCTCATGGTCAGCGGTAAGGAGAATTTAGTGTGATATATTACAATATATTTGTGGTTACATAGACATGCAGACAATACTGAAGAACTAACCGTGACTCTTTTATTTTGTCAAAATATATTACTCAGCTCCAGAGTTTCCTATTTTGGAGAAGCAGAACTGGTTGATCCATCTTCATTATATCCGAAAAGATTATGAAGCATGCAAGGTGAGAGGCTGTGATGCTAGAGAAAATGAGGACGTGCTTTAGTTTGGCAACTTGTTTATAACAGGTCCTATCCTATTATGATGTGTAAGCCATCTTTTCTCCACACTTTTGTATCTTGGTTAGCTTTGTTATGATGATGCAAGAAGCAAACTCAAAATGTCATTTGTTTCCAGGGACATTTATTCAAATCAGCTGTGAGCTACCTTTGAATTAACTTGAGGCTAGGTAGCACTAAGGCCGGGCTGCTCCTAGTTTCTGCTTGTTGGCTTCATGACAAAACGCAGATATATAACACAGCAAGGTTTTAAACTTTTAATTTCTAGATAGGTGAGAATAGTTTCCCAGGAAGTTTATTTTACAATTCTCAGTATGCTATGGGAATCTGAGGTGTGGGGGATTATACCTGGGTCATCCGTGTGCATAGGGCAGGGGTCTCAAACTCGATTTACCTGGGGGCCGCAGGAGGCAAAGTCGGGGTGAGGCAGGGCCGCATAAGGGATTTCACTTACTGAATATTCGCAATAAAAAAGCGCATTAGTGGGGCTGGGCGGTGGCGCTAGAGGTAAGGTGCCTGCCTTGCCTGCGCTAGCCTTGGATGGACCGCGGTTCTATCCCCTGGTGTCCCATATGGTCCGACTCGCCAGGAGCGACTTCTGAGCACATAGCCAGGAGTAACCCCTGAGCGTCACCGGGTGTGGCCCAAAAAAAAACCAAAAAAAAAAAAAAAAAAAGCGCATTAGTAAGAAAAAAAATCGCAAGAAATCACATTAAACATTTGCATACCCCGAATGGAACTGCTCGGGGTATGCGAATGTTTAATGCGATATTTTTCTTACTAATGTGATTTTTATTGCGATTATTCAGAAAGCGAATAATCGCGAATACTGCGATATTTGAAGGCCATCCGCTGGCCACAAAATGTTGTGTAGAGGGGGCCCGGAGAGATAGTACAGTGGTGTTTTCCTTGCAAGCAGCCGATCCAGGACCAAAGGTGGTTGGTTCGAATCCCGGTGTCCCATATGGTTCCCCGTGCCTGCCAGGAGCTATTTCTGAGCAGATAGCCAGGAGTAACCCCTGAGCACTGCTGGGTTGTGGCCCCCCCCCAAAAAAATGTTGTATAGAGGGCCGCAAACGGCCCGCAGGCCGCGACTTTGAGACCCCTGGCATAGGCTATCTACACCTATGCCATCTATCTTGGCATTTATGCCTTTATAATGTTTCTGTGATTTTATTGTATTTAATATATATAATTGGAATCTATACTCATGTCAATGCACTGTGTAAATTTTGAAACGTTTCTTTCTAGATTATTCTTGTTTCCATTTTCCTTTTTGGAACTACTTTCTGTTTCCTTCCGTTTACTTCCTCCCCCCTTCCCTGGCTTTTCACTTGTGTATTCCTTGATAATTGACTGTTCTTGACAATACTTTTCTGTACTAGTTGGTCCTGCAGTGACTTTTCTTTCTTTGTTTTTTCTTTCTTTTTATCTTTTTAGTTTCTGGGTCACACCCATGGTACTCAGGGCTTACTCCTGGTTCTTCATTCAGGGATCATTCTTTTTATTTTTTATTTTTTTTTTTAGTTTTTGGGTCACACCCAGTGTTGCTCAGGGGTGACTCCTGGTTGTCTGCTCAGAAATAGCTCCTGGCAGGCACGGGGGACCATATGGGACACCGGGATTCGAACCAACCACCTTTGGTCCTGGGTCGGCTGTTTGCAAGGCAAACACCACTGTGCTATCTCTCCAGGCCCAGGGATCATTCTTGGGGGCACTCAGGGAATCATGTGGGTACTGATTTAATGTCATTTGTTACTATAATCTTACATAGTTTAAGAAAACATCCTGACTGGAGAGGTAGTAAAGAGGAAAGGACATTTGCCTTACAAGCAGCTAATCTGGGTTTGATCCCTGATACCCCATACCCAAATCTGCCAGGAGTGTGATCCCCAAGCACAGTCAGGAGTAAGCCCTGCCTTCTGCTGTGTATGGCCTAGAAACCAAAGAAGAAAGAATAGAGAGGGAGGGAGGGAGACACAGAGACAGACAGACAGACATTGATGAAGGGATAGATGTTAGAGCATTGTATAACTGAAACTCAACCATCAACACATTTTTAACTCTGTATCTCATGGTTATTCAGAAAAAATCTATACATACTGTTGGACTAAGTAAAGGTTGAAAGTTTGCAAGAGTCAGACCCTAAAATTTAAGAACAGCTATCTATACTGATTGTAAATCTCTGACAGACATTGGGGTTTGCAATAGTTTTTTAATAAGGGATGGGGAACAGTGTTCCTGACACTTCTCTGTTTAAAGAATTTACTTCCATGTGATATGTGACTGTAAGCCATGTCTTGATTTAGCATAAGAAAAATTGTGATTAATATTGCAAAATTTAATTAAATTTTATTAATTTAATAAATTAAACTCAGTACTACTCAAGGCTTATTCCTGGCTCTATGTTCAGGGATCACTCCTGGTAGGTGTAGGGGACTGAAACCTGGGTCAGTTTTCTTCAAGACAAGAGCTCTATCTACTGTAGTATCACTCTGGAGACCCCCCTTGAAAGATTTTAGTTTGTGCTTTGGAATGTAGTTTTAGAGGATAAAAGCAAGCTTAGTTTTTATTTATTTATTTGGGTGTTTGGGCCATACCTGGTGGTGCTCAGGGGTTGGTTACTCCTGGATCCAAGCTCAGAAATTGCTCCTGGCAGACTTGGGGAACTATATGAGAAACGCCCTACTGCTGTGCTATCACTCCAGCCCCAAAAGTAAGCTTAGTTTGTTTTTTTTTTTTTTTTTTTTTTTTGGTTTTTGGGCCACACCCGTTTGACACTCAGGGGTTACTCCTGGCTATGTGCTCAGAAATCGCCCCTGGCTTGGGGGGACCATATGGGACGCCGGGGGATCGAACCACTGTCCGTCCTATGCTAGCGCTTGCAAGGCAACCTTACCTCTAGCACCACCTTCCTGGCCCCGTAAGCTTAGTTTTTAAAGCAATGTGGAATGGGTTGTGGTTCCCTTAATCAATCATGACATAATAAACTTGTGTCTTACTCCCATTCTTGATTTTAGCTATCTCATTAAATTATACGAAACTCAAACATAACCTGGAGTGTTGGTGATCAGAACTACATCTGGCACATACAAAGCAAATGCCTGTATTCATTATTCTATTGCTGGCCCCTTGTAGTGTTTTTTTTTTTTTTTGATGACTTTTGATGTCCAGGCTGTGATGTAAGTCCCAATTTGGTACCTTGTTCATGTGAAACTTTGCACAGATTTTCCATAAATGCAGTGGAGGAAAAATAGTAATAGTGATAGTAGTGGGTAAGCCTCTTGTCTTTAATGCATTCAACCCCGGTTTGATTTGTGGCACCATATATAGTTCATAATCCCTGGCAGGAATGATTCCTGAGCATAGCCAGGAGTAAGCCCTGAGGACTGCTGGGTATGTCCCAGAAACCAAAAACAAAAAGTAGGAGTCATAAACTAAAAATAGAGTCATCAGTTTTTTTCTTTTTTTTTTTTTTTTTTTTTCAGTTTTTTTCTTGTCATAACATTGTTCATGTTTTGGAGGCCTGAGTTAATCCCTTCATTTTAATTTAAATTAGTACATTTAATTTAAATCTAATTAAATTTGTGCACTTGCATTCAAGTGACTTGAAGTAGATTTGCCTCAGTCTACTTCTCAGCAATACTCAAAAAAAAAAAAAAAATTTGTAGGGCTGGAGTGATAGCACTGTAGGTAAGGCATTTGCCTTGCATGTGGCCAACCCAGGTTTAATCCCCCATCCAGTCTGGTCCAGTGAGTATCATCAGGAGTTATTTCTGAGTGCAGAGCCAGGGTGTGATCCAAAGACCAAAAACAAAACAACAACAACAACAACAATTGCAGTAATGTAAATAGAATGTAATTGCTTCCTGTTTAAATTTATCAAGATGGTGGGCTGGAGAGATAGCACAGCAGTGTTTGCCTTGCAAGCAGCCGATCCAGGACCAAAGGTGGTTGGTTCGAATCCCGGTGTCCCATATGGTCCCCCGTGCCTGCCAGGAGCTATTTCTTTTTTTTTTTTTTTTTTTTTGTGGTTTTTGGGTCACACCCGGCAGTGCTCAGGGGTTACTCCTGGCTCCATGCTCAGAAATTGCTCCTGGCAGGCACAGGGGACCATATGGGACGCCGGGATTCGAACCGATGACCTTCTGCATGAAAGGCAAACACCTTACCTCCATGCTATCTCTCCGGCCCCGCCAGGAGCTATTTCTGAGCAGACAGCCAGGAGTAACCCCTGAGCACCGCCGGGTGTGGCCCAAAAACCAAAAAAACAAACAAACAAAAACAAACAAACAAAAAAACCCCAAAAAACTTATCAAGATGGGCCAGAGTGATAGCACAGCAGTAGGGCATTTGCTTTACACGCAGCTGACCTGGGATGGACCCAGGTTCAACGCCCGGCATCCTAAATGGTCCCCCGAGCCTGCCAGGACCAATTTCTGAGCGCATAGCCTGGAGTAACCCCTGAGCATCACCAGTTGTGGTCCAAACCCCATCCCAAATAAAACTTACCAAGATGATTTTGATTGCTCTTAACCTTTCCAGTGGCGTTAGAAACATCCTCTAACTATTTTTCTTGGTCACCTGAACTGCTTCTCTACCACTGCCAAAGCAGTATTTGGAATCGTTTACTCTGAAAAGCCTTGCCTGTGTCCCCAAGATAGAATTAGGTACTTGCTCACTGAGCTTCCGTAGCACTTGATATTCCTGAGAGAGCCCTTCATGGCTCTCACAAATCATTTTGTATTCGTTTTATCTTGCCTACATAGATTCTATATCAGAGTTTACAAGCTGTTTCTGTAGGGCCATTTGGTAAATATTTTAGGCTTTGCACGTCACATAGTCACTGTCTCTTTTTCCTTTACTTTCTCTTCAGTACCATAAAACATTGTTAGATCTTTCTGGATCATATGGGTCAGATTTGGTTTGTTTGCCAACCAGTGTTTTAGAATAAGAAACGAGAGAGTTAAAAAAATTCCAAATTAACTATTTTGTTTAGTATCCTAGATTTTTTACTTTGTCCTTGTCTGCGGTTTCCTTTTTTAAAGACAATTCTAGACATTTAACTACTAAGAAGTTCTTTTCTTCCTCTTTTAGGCTGTTATCAAAGAACAACTTCAAGAGACACAGGGGTTGTGTGAATATGCTATTTATGTACAAGGTAAGATATATATGTATGCATATATATTTTTTATCTTAAAGAAACACACTTTGAGTTATAGAAAACAAAAAACTTGGGCCCGGAGAGATAGCACAGCGGCGTTTGCCTTGCAAGCAGCCGATCCAGAACCAAAGGTGGTTGGTTCGAATCCCGGTGTCCCATATGGTCCCCCGTGCCTGCCAGGAGCTATTTCTGAGCAGACAGCCAGGAGGAACCCCTGAGCACCGCCGGGTGTGGCCCAAAAACCAAAAAAAACAAAACAAAACAAAAACAAAAACCAAAAAAAAGAAAACAAAAAACTTAAAAATATTTAAATTAAAAAAATATTTCAGAGGTCTTTGGTTTTTTTGTTTGTTTTTGGGCCATACCCAGCTGTGCACAGGGTTGACTCCTGTCTATATGTTTAGGGATCACTCATAGTGGGCTCAGGGGACAATGTAGGGTGTCAGGGATCAAATCCAGGTCTGCCACATGCAAGGCAAGCACCCTACTTGCTATACTACCTTTCTGGTCCTCCAGAGGTCTTAATCACATTTACTGTGTCCTTAAATTGGAACATAGTCCTTGAGCTTGAGCTGACCGCAGAAATTCTCTTATAATTCTAATTGAAAAATTTTCTACCCAGACTGGAGAAAGAGTACTAAGGATAGAATAGTTGCTTTGCACATGACTTACCACATGACTGAGTTCAATCCCTGACACTCCAAAAGGCCCCAAACCCTGCCCAATGTGATCCCTGAGCTCAGAGTGCTATAAGAGTAAGGTAGGTGCTAGGAGTAATCATGAGCACCACTGTAGTGAAAACACTTATAAAAAGAAAATTCTTTTTTTTTTCTTTTTTTTTTCTTTTTTTTTTTTTTTTGGTTTTTGGGCCACACCCTGTGACGCTCAGGGGTTACTCCTGGCTATGCGCTCAGAAGTTGCTCCTGGCTTCTTGGGGGACCATATGGGACGCCGGGGGATCGAACCGCGGTCCGTGCGCAGGCAAGGCAGGCACCTTAGCTCCAGCGCCACCGCCCGGCCCCAAAAAGAAAATTCTTTCTCCTTGCTACCATCCATTCTTTTAGAACTGATATTAAGGGTATCAATTTTGGCCCAGAAGTAGCTTTTGGAAGTATTCCTATAGTCAAGCTAAGAAATAATGGGGGAAGATCTAAGTATTTTTGTAAGGAGAGTTAGAATAAATGGAAGAACCCTTTATTCTGATCTACAGGATACAGTATAAAATCAAGGAAATATATCAGAAACCAAATGTAGAAATATAGATAGAATTTTTTTCTGTTTTTGTTTGTTTGTTTGTTTTGGGGGCCATACCATGCAGTTTTCAGCAGTTCTTCTTTGCTTTGCACTCAGGGATCACTGCTTTTGGTATTCAGGGCATGCCTAATTTCTGTACTATTGCTTTGTCCCTGAAGTTTATATTTTTACTTTATTTTATTTTATTTTTTGGCTTTGGGCCACACCCGGTGATGCTCGGATTACTCCTGGCTATGCGCTCAGAAATTGCTCCTGGCTTGGAGACCATATGGGATGCCAGGGATTGAACCAAGGTCTGTCCTGGCAAGGCAAATGCCCTACTGCCGTGCAATTGCTCCAGCCTCATATTTTTATTTTATTTAAAGAAAATGCAAGGGGCCGGGCGGTGGTGCTAGAGGTAAGGTGCCTGCCTTGCCTGCGCTAGCCTAGGACGGACCGCGGTTCGATCCCCCGGTGTCCCATATGGTCCCCCAAGCCAGGAGCGACTTCTGAGCGCATAGCCAGGAGTAACCCCTGAGCGTCACCGGGTGTGGTCCAAAAACCAAAAAAAAAAAAAAAATGCAGGATCGGAGAGATAGCATGGAGGTAAAGCGTTTGCCTTGCATGCGGATGGTTGGTAGTTCGAATCCTGGCATTCATCTGGTCCCCTGAGCCTACCAGGAGTGACTTCTGAGCATGGGGCCAAGAGTAACCCCCGAGTGTGACCCAAAAACCAAAAACCAAAAAAAAAAAAAAAGCATCACATAGTTGATCATAATACATTTGTTTCCAAATAAGTGTAGAGCCAGGAGTAACTCCTGAGCACTGCCGGGTGTGACCCAAAAATCAAAAAAAAAAAAATTATAGAGAGCCAGGAAGAGGGGCTGGAGGACAGTGGTTCAAAAAAGCTTCAAAAAAGCCCTGGTGGGGGCCAGAGAGATAGCATGTAGTTAGGGTGTTTGCCTTGCATGCAGAAGGATGGTGGTTTGAATCCCGTCATCCCATATGGTCCCCCCAGCCTGCCAGGAGCAATTTCTGAGCGTAGAGCTAGGAGTCACCCCTGAGTGCTGCCGGGTATGACCCAAAAAACAACAACAAAAAAAAGCCCTGTTGATATCAGCCCACATACCAGCATACCTAAAGTTTGGTCAGATTGATGTCTCCAAAGAGAATTTTAGGAGTGGTCAAGCAGGTCCTTAGGCAAAGTGGAGATTGTGACAGATGGAACAAAGCAGGCATGGCTTTTAGCAGGGCTGAGGTTTTGCCCTCTTTCTTTCAAGATTGCCAGCATTCTGTTATGTAGCTGGTATATCCATGATTTTTCATGGCTTGATTGACTTCTCTTTCTAGAAAAGAGTGATTCTGTGGAGCTGGTCTTACGTGAACATTGGTAACTGTGTTTGTGGGCTTGGTTACCTGAAATTTTATTTATTTTTTGTGCAAGAGGAACATGGGAAGGAGCGTTTTAGCCATACCTGGCTTTGGCCAGGGCTTATCATGAGTGACTCCTGGTTGTGTTGGGTTTACCCTATGTCTGCGATGGCGAACCTATGGCACGTGTGCCAGTGGTGGCATGTGAAGTCCTTGCAGCTGACACGTGGGAAGGTTCGCAGTTAATAAATTTATAAAATTTATAGAGTTTTTAGATACTAAAATCTTGTTATTAAGGTTTAATTGACATGCTGGCACTTTGAGGAAATTCATTGGTTTTGTGCGGCAGTTTGGGCACTCGGGAGCAAAAGGTTAGCCATCACTGCCCTATGTGGTTCTAAGATTAAACCAGGGTCTGCTGATTGCAAGAAAGAGTCTTACCACTGTATTATTTCTTCATCCCGGCATACTTATTTTTTCCAGAACTTTTTGATTCTTTGATATAAACAAGTGGTTTTGTTCACAAATCTTTTCTTAGTCTTCATATTAATAGTTTATTTTCTAACATAATCAGTAAGTTCTTAACATATCTAGGACTTCATGACAAACAAACAAAAGCTTTCTTTCCAGTAGTAAAAGTTTAAGACTTTCAGTACCTCATAATTCTTGAGCATGTGAATATCTTATGAGACCTAGATTTACCGAAATTTAAGAAAAGTGGTTGTGACTTATTGCTGTATGGAAAACAAAAACATTGTTCATTACTCCATTCTTTGCCAGAATCACCTGGCTGGGTTTGGGTATTTATTTCACTTGTCCTATTTGAGTGTACACTTTGAAATAGAATCAGGGGGAATCTAACTATCTTTATAAAGAGAGTATCTAGTGGGAACTCCCAAGAATGTTCTCATTTTGAAGAATTGTGTTCACAGGGCATGCAGTACTCAGTGTGGTGGATGTTGGCAATGAAAGGAGTAGTGTGAAATTCCTAAGATTCTAGCTTGCCAATAATTGCCACTGTTTTAGTCCTTCTAAACAAAAAAACTTTTTTGTTTATTTTTAGACCACACCCAGTTAGTTATTCTTGGCTCTACATTCAGGGATTACTTTTATTTTTTAGTTTTTGAACTACACCTATTGGTGCTCAGGAATTACTCCTGGCTCTGTGTTCAGAAATCACTCCTGGCAGGCTTGGGGGGACCATATGGGTTGCCGGAGATCTAACTTGGGTTCTTCTTGGGTTGGCAGCTACCTACCTCTGTGCTGTCACTCTGACCCCGAGTCCTTCTACAGTGATATCTATTTCTTTTGGGAATGGATAGGGGCACACCTGGTGTTGCCCAGAGGTTACTCCTGGCTCTGTACTCAAGAATAACACCTGGAGGTGCTTGGCTTGTGATCGAATGAACCCTTGTCGACCGCATACAAGGCAAATGCCCTACTTGCTGTACTATTACCCGAGCCTGCCAGGAGCGATTTCTGAGAGCCAGGAGTAACCCCTGAGCACTACTGGGTGTGACCCCCCAAAAAATATCTCCAAAGGAATTCTTCAATGTGACTCCCTATTTTTTTTTTTTTTTGGTTTTTGGGCCACACCCAGTGACGCTCAGGGGTTACTCCTGGCTATGTGCTCAGAAATTGCTCCTGTCGGGGCCGGGTGGTGGCGCAAAGAGGTAAGGTGCCTGCCTTGCCTGCGCTAGCCTTGGACGGACCTTGGTTCGATCCCCCGGCGTCCCATATGGTCCCCCAAGCCAGGAGCGACTTCTGAGCGCATAGCCAGGAGTAACCCCTGAGCGTTACCGGGTGTGGCCCAAAAACCAAAAAAAAAAAAAAAAAAAAAAGAAATTGCTCCTGTCTTGGGGGACCATATGAGATGCCAGGGGATCAAATCACGGTTCGTTCTAAGTCAGCTGCGTGCAAGGCAAGCACCCTACTGTGGCGCCAGTGTTCTGGCCCCTATCCTCATTTTTTTTTCCCTCTCTAATTTTTATGATACTGTGGTCTAGTCTTTCAGAATAAAGGCATGATTTTATTTCTGTGTTTTCTGTTTTCTTGATAGCACTGATACTCCGCCTGGAAGGAAATATCCAAGAATCCCTAGAACTCTTTCAGACATGTGCTGTTCTGAGTCCTCTGTGTGCTGATAACCTCAAGCAAGTGGCCAGATCTTTGTGAGTTTGGAAGCCTGCCAGGCCTCCAGGGTACTCAGAACAATGTCAGGTGCTCAAGTAGAGGCTGCTTCTTCAGTCAGGACAGGCTGTTACTGTTACTGGGAGAATTGCTAATTGCTAATAGGTATACTAACATCTACTTTAAAAATGGGCAATGGTTTTGAAATTTGAGAAAACAATGTAGCTAGTATATAGAAACTAAATATATAAATTAAGTATATATAGTATATAGAAACTTAAGTATTTTACATATTACATATTTGAATATGATGAGAAAATGCTAATGTTGTTTTATATGAATAAAGACATCCTCGGGGTGAGGGGCCAGAGCAATAGCACAGTGGGTATGACATTTGCCTTGCATGTGGCTGATCTGGGAGGTCGATACTCAGCATCCCATATGGTCCCTGAGCCTGCCGGAAATGATTTCTGATGCAGAATCAGGGGTAACCCCTGAGCACTGCTGGGTGTTGCTTCCTCAAAAACAAAAGACATTCTGGTCTTCTAACCTTACTCATTGGTAACCCATGAAATTTTTCCCATTTAGTGTTCCAAACAATACTTAGTATAATATTAACATTTGTGTGTGTGAGAGAGAGAGAAGAGAGAGGAGAGGAGAGAAGAGGAGGAGAAAGAGGAGGGAGAAAGAGAGAGAGAAGAGAGGAGGAGAGGGAGAGGAGAGGAGAGGAGAGGAGAGGAGGGGAGGGGAGGGGAGGGAGAGGGAGAGGGAGAGGAGAGGGAGAAGGAGAGGAGAGGAGAGGAGAAGGAGAAGGAGAAGGAGAAGGAGGAGTAGGAGAAGAGAGGAGAGGAGAGGAGAGGAGAGGAGAGGAGAGGAGAGGAGAGGAGAGGAGAGGAGAGGAGAGGAGAGGAGAGGAGAGGAGAGGAGAAGGAGAAGAGGAGAGGAGAGGAGAGGAAGAGGGAGAGGGAGAGGGAGAGGGGAGAAAGAGAGTGAAAGTGAGAGTGTGACAGTGTGAGTGAGAATGTTTAAGAGCCATACTTGGCAGTTTACAGGGCTTTCTCTTGGCTCTAGTCTCTCTAGCTCAGTACTTTTTTAAATGTTTACCATATAGTTTCCTGACCTTGCCAGGTGTGATTTCTGGGTGCAGTGCCAGGAGTAAACGTCTGAGCAATGCCAGGTATGCCCAAAAGCCAAAAATAAACAGAAGTTCATCAAGTGAATGTCTTGAAGATTCCTAGAGATAAACAATCTGCAAAGACATTGAAACCTGTTAGATATAGCCTTTCCAGCAGCAAAGTATTCCATGGAATTCTCATTTACACGTTCTTAACCTAAACTGTCATAACATGCACTGTCTTTGCCCAGAGCCAGTTTTTTTTTTTTTTTTCTATCTCTTCAGAAGCATGATAATTTGTAATAAAAAGAGACTTAAGCTTGGAAGGAAAGGTTATATCCTTAAATAGATTGATAAACGGTGACAGCTCTTGTTTAATATAGTTTTATGTGGTTTGGTTTTTGGTCTTTAATTTTGTAGTACATCATGAAACATAAATTACAGAAGACGTCTGCTAAAATTAGTATAGACTAAGACCAAAGTACTGAACAGATGTCAGTGACAGCTATCTCTTTACACAGAGAGATCCAAATGTTGAATTACAGCAGCCTCAATAAAACCAGCATAATCAGCTCATAGGAAAAAGTCTCCCAGAATTCTTTAAAAATAATCTAATGTGGTATAAGTGAGCTAGTCTGTGTGGCCCAAAAACCAAACCAAACCAAACAAAATAAAACAAAACAAAAAACATTGAAATAGGGGCCGGAGAGATAGCATGGAGGTAAGGCATATGCTTTTCATGCAGAAGGTTGGTGGTTCGAATCTTGGCATCCCATACGGTCCCCTGAGCCTGCCAGGAGCTTTTTCTGAGCCTAGAGCCAGGAGTAACATCTGAGCGATGCTAGGTGTGACCCAAAAACCAAAAACCAAACCAAACCAAACAAAAACAAAAACAAAAACAAAACAAAATATAAAACCTTTGAAATAATAATTTGGAAAATGCATTTATTTCTTCCACAGATTTCTTTTGGGAAAACATAAAGCTGCCACTGAAGTATATAATGAAGCTGCTAAACTTAACCAGAAAGACTGGGTGAGTAGGAGGCTAAGTTTTTTTCTTGCTGATAAACATGGTATTGATTCCATTGAACATGAATTTTGTTGTTACTATTGAATTCTTTTTTTTTTGTTTTGTTTTGTTTTTGGGCCACACCCAGTAACGCTCAGGGGTTACTCCTGGCTATGCGCTCAGAAGTTGCACCTGGCTTGGGGGACCATATGGGACACCGGGGGATCGAACCGCGGTCCGTCCAAGGCTAGCGCAGGCAAGGCAGGCACCTTACCTTTAGCGCCACCGCCCGGCCCCTACTATTGAATTCTTTCATGCCAAGATATCTGTCTTATATGTACCCTTATTGATGTACACCCTGGTTAGATGTAGATTCAAGAAATCTCATGTGCCCATAACTTAGCAGATGTTGTCTATTCTGATTCTGACAGTGTGTGTAGCTAAATGCAGTCTGTAACCAGTTAGATGCTTGTTGAGAACCTCATTTTCCTTTTGAAGCTTTGAATATTTTCCTTTTATCACTGAAATTCTGAAAAGTTATTACTAATTGTATAGAGTAGCTTCATTTTCCCCCCCTACCCTCATTGGTGAGCATTTTTTCTTGCACTTGTCTATCTTCGGGTCAGGACATTTTTTTCTGACAATTCTTTATTTCTCCCTCTATTGTTTCTGTCAATCTGACAAGATTGTCTAAACAAAATTTTTGTCTGAATGTTGGTTGTATCCCATTTGAGGTTAATTTTTTCCCCTATGAAACAAGAAGTCCAGATAAAAAACCTGTTTCCCAGAAAATAAGACAGTGTCTTATATTATTCTTTGTTCCCAGAGATGCTCTAAGTTTTATTTTCAGGGGATGTCTTATTTTTCCATAAAGAAGAATATGGTACACATGTATTGTTAAATGAAAATAAAGGAAATTTATTACCTGTATACAGTAGGTAGTAAAGGTAGTTGTTAACACAAATCAGACAAACTGTGAATCATACAGTAGTCAGTCGGAGTGGCCCTAGCAACCAGTTTACAGTAAATTAATTTTCATTTCAAGACAGAGCCCAGGGGCCGTATTTTCAGGGGATGCCTTATATTTCACCAAGAAGGAAGCCTATAAGTAGGTCTATTTTCGGAGGACGTCTTATTTTCAGGGAAACAGGGTAGTTGCTGACCATAATTTGGTGTTCCAGGAATGTCAAAGCTGAGGACTTTTCTTCATAGTTCCAAGATGGCTGCTTTAGGCCCAAGTAACTTCATTATTCTAGCTAAGAATAAAGTAGGAGCAACAAAGAGAAAAATACAGAGTAATAGCATAGTAAGTGTTTGCCTTACACTCTGCCGGTCCCAGCATCCCATATGGTCCCTCAAGCCTGCTAATAGTGATTTCTGAGTGCAGAGCCAGTTATAACCCTGGAGCACCACTGGGTATGGCCCCAAACTAAAAAAGAAATAAGAAAAAAAATAGGACCTAAATCTGTAAGGTTCAGCCTATCCAAACATTCCGGTTAGACTTCTGCTTATATCATTACCTACCCCTTCTGTAAGCTGTTTGTTGTTATTTGTTTGAGAACTATACTCAGCTATGCTTATGGTTCTATTATCAGGGATCACTACTGGGGGACATTACTCCTTTTGTAACACCAAGAAACATTTGATACATGGCCACTGGTGAATAAAATCAGGCTGCTATTAGGAAAACGAAAAAAGTGTTTATTATTTTCATGACCAGCCCTATCCTCCATGCTGGTTTACTATTCAATATATTTTCATCTGTTCTTCATTTTTTTTTTTTTTTTTGGTTTTTGGGTCACACCCAGCAGCACTCAGGGGTTACTCCTGGCTCCATACTCAGAAATTGCTCCTGGCAGACTTGGGGGATCATATGAGATGCCGGGATTTGAGCCAAGGACATTCTGCATGAAAGGCAAACACCTTACCTCCATGCTATCTCTCCGGCTCCTCTTCATTTTTCTTAACTAAGACTCTTTTCTAGATTTCCAGAAACTAGGTTTCTAGAAACTAGTTTTTGAGTTGTCTTTTTGCTTATACATTAAGGAATAATTCTGCTATTTTATTTTCCAGATTGCTTATATTTCTAGCTTTTCATATCTTTTTTAACCTAACCATTTATTTTTTATTTTTATTTATTTATTTTGGTTTTGAGGTCACACCCAGCGGTGCTCAGGGGTTCCTCCTGGCTCTACGCTCAGAAATCACTCCTGGCAGGCTCAGGGGACCATATGGGATGCCGGGATTCGAACCACCGTCCTTCTGCATGCAAGCCAAATGTTTTACCTCCATGCTATCTCTCTGGCCCAGGCAATTATTTTTAAGGGCAGTTATTAGTGAACATTTTAAGTTTTCGGAGCTTCATACGTGTCATTTGCAACTAATGTAGGAATCAAGTGAAAGAGCTACTAACAGTATAAACAAAATCCTCTATGTTGAAAGAAAATCTCATTTACAAAAAGAGGCAGGGGGTGAGATGTAGCCTAGAAAACCATAGTTTGCTCTCCTGTTTTGAAGACTTCTATAAATTACAAAGTTTCCTTTTTTGTGGCCTCCAGTTGACCTTCTCAGTCCCAAGTCTATTTGGTGCTTGCAACTATTAGCTAGGTTTGTTCTAATATCAGATTCCTGGGAAAAAGAATCATACTGTTCTTAATGGAAAAGGCTAGCATCTTTAGGGGCTATGGGTGGTCTTTTCTCAAAGGGTTACAGGGTATGTATATACTCAAAGGACCAGAACCAGGATGTGTACTTAATTATCTTGCTTTTCTTTCTTTTGATCTGTAACTTTATATTTGTATCAAGATATCCATTTTATAGACTGTAATATATTTGAGTATGAAATCTAGTTAAAAATTAGTTGAGGCCGGCACGATAGTGCAGCGGTAGAGCGTTTGCCTTGTACACAGCTGACTCAGGATGGACCTGAGTTCAATCCCCAGCGTCCCAAGCCAGGAGTGATTTCTGAGCACATAACCAGGAGTAACCCCTGAGCGTCATTGAGTGTGACCCCCCTAAAAAATTAGTTGTAGTGCATGTCTTAAATTTTAAGCTTGACTGAGCAACAACATCTTGATGCATGTGTGTTATTTCACTGTAGTGCTGTGGAATTATACCTATCTTTCTTTTATATGCAGGAGATCTCCCATAACCTAGGAGTTTGCTACATTTACCTGAAACAGTTCAGCAAGGTAATTTAGATAAAGATTGACTAGGATTGGGTTGGGAATTTCTGTGAGGTATGCTTGTTACAAAGATGATGCCATTGTTTCTTTTATTTCCAGTTCTTTTTTTTTTTTTTTGGTTTTTGGTTTTTGGTTTTTGGGCCACCCCCGGCGGTGCTCAGGGGTTACTCCTGGATGTCTGCTCAGAAATAGCTCCTGGCAGGCACGGGGGACCATATGGGACACCGGGATTCGAACCAACCACCTTTGGTCCTGGATCGGCTGCTTGCAAGGCAAACACCGCTGTGCTAACTCTCCGGGCCCTTATTTCCAGTTCTTGCAGAGATTTTTGGTTGTAAAAATTCAAAGTGCCATATACATAGGTACATATTGCTATTCTCATTTTTCATTTCCCTCTGCTTTTAATAAGAAAATGAAATATTTTAGAAATAATTTTAATGTCAATCCTAATTATTTTCTTCACTCCAATTTATTTTCCAGCATAGTAACATATCTAGCCTATAAAACCATAGTTTGCTCTCCTATTTTGAAGACTTCTATAAAGTAGCTCCAATTACAAAGTTTCCTTCTTTGTGGCCAATAAAACTTCGGTTCAGTAAAACTTAGATATCAAAAAGTGGGCCTAAGGACCTGAACCCTTGGAGGTAGCCCTACAGTGGGTAGGGCATTTGCCTTATACACAGCCGACCCAGGTTCAATCCCTAGCATCCCATACGGTCCCCCCCCAAACTTTCAGGAATGACTTCTGAACACAGAGTCAGGAGTGACCCCTGAGCACTGCCAGGTGTGGCCAAAAAACAAGCAAAAGAAAACGTGGGCCTTACTTCAGTGCTGGGAATCAAATCCAGAGCCTCATTTCTTTTTTTTTTTTTTTTTTTTTTTTTTTTTTGTTTTGTTTTTTTTTTTTGTTTTTTTTTTTTGTTTTTTTTTGTTTTTTTTTTTAATTTTTTTTTATTTAAATACCTTGATTACATACATGATTGTGTTTGGGTTTCAGTCATAAAAGGAACACCACCCATCACCAGTGCAACATTCCCATCACCCAAGTCCCAAATCACCCTCCTCCCCACCCAACCCCCGCCTGTACCCTAAACAGGCTCTACATTTCCCTCATACATTCTCAATATTAGGACAGTTCAAAATGTAGTTATTTCTCTAACTAAACTCATCACTCTTTGTGGTGAGCTTCCTGAGGTGAGCTGGAACTTCCAGCTCTTTTCTCTTTTGTGTCTGAAAATTATTATTACAAGGGTGTCTTTCATTTTTCTTAAAACCCATAGATGAGTGAGACCATTCTGCGTTTTTCTCTCTCTCTCTGACTTATTTCACTCAGCATAATAGATTCCATGTACATCCATGTATAGGAAAATTTCATGACTTCATCTCTCCTGACAGCTGCATAATATTCCATTGTGTATATGTACCACAGTTTCTTTAGCCATTCATCTGTTGAAGGGCATCTTGGTTGTTTCCAGAGTCTTGCTATGGTAAATAGAGCTGCAATGAATATAGGTGTAAGGAAGGGGTTTTTGTATTGTATTTTTGTGTTCCTAGGGTATATTCCTAGGAGTGGTATAGCTGGATCGTATGGGAGCTCGATTTCCAGTTTTTGGAGGAATCTCCATATCGCTTTCCATAAAGGTTGAACTAGACAGCATTCCCACCAGCAGTGGATAAGAGTTCCTTTCTCTCCACATCCCCGCCAACACTGTTTATTCTCATTCTTTGTGATGTGTGCCATTCTCTGGGGTGTGAGGTGGTATCTCATCGTTGTTTTGATTTGCATCTCCCTGATGATTAGTGATGTGGAACATTTTTTCATGTGTCTTTTGGCCATGCGTATTTCTTCTTTGTCAAAGTGTCTGTTCATTTCTTCTCCCCATTTTTTGATGGGGTTAGATGTTTTTTTCTTGTAAAGTTCTGTCAGTGCCTTGTATATTTTGGAGATTAGCCCCTTATCTGATGGGTATTGGGTGAATAGTTTCTCCCACTCAGTGGGTGGCTCTTGTATCCTGGGCACTATTTCCTTTGAGGTGCAGAAGCTTCTCAGCTTAATATATTCCCATCTGTTAATCTCTGCTTTCACTTGCTTGGAGAGTGCAGTTTCCTCCTTGAAGATGCCTGTAATGTCCTGGAGTGTTTTGCCTATGTGCTGTTCTATATATCTTATGGTTTTGGGGCTGATATCGAGGTCTTTAATCCATTTGGATTTTACCTTTGTACATGATGTTAGCTGGGGGTCTAAGTTTAATTTTTTGCAAGTGGCTATCCAATTGTGCCAACACCACTTGTTGAAGAGGCTTTCCCTGCTCCATTTAGGATTTCCTGCTCCTTTATCAAAAATTAGATGGTTGTATCTCTGGGGAACATTTTCTGAGTATTCAAGCCTATTCCACTGATCTGAGGACCTATCCTTATTCCAATACCATGCTGTTTTGATAACTGTTGCTTTGTAGTACAGTTTAAAGTTGGGAAAAGTAATTCCTCCCATATTCTTTTTCCCAATGATTGCTTTAGCTATTCGAGGGTGTTTATTGTTCCAAATGAATTTCAAAAGTGTCTGATCCACTTCTTTGAAGAATGTCATGGGTATCTTTAGAGGGATGGCATTAAATCTGTATAATGCCTTGGGGAGTATTGACATTTTGATGATGTTAATCCTGCCAATCCATGAGCAGGGTATGTGTTTCCATTTCCGTGTGTCCTCTCTTATTTCTTGGAGCAGAGTTTTATAGTTTTCTTTGTATAGGTCCTTCACATATTTAGTCAAGTTGATTCCAAGATATTTGAGTTTGTGTGGTACTATTGTGAATGGGGTTGTTTTCTTAATGTCCATTTCTTCTTTATTACTGTTGGTGTATAGAAAGGCCATTGATTTTTGTGTGTTAATTTTGTAGCCTGCCACCTTGCTATATGAGTCTATTGTTTCTAGAAGCTTTTTGATAGAGTCTTTAGGGTTTTCTAAGTAGAGTATCATGTCATCTGCAAACAGTGAGAGCTTGACTTCTTCCTTTCCTATCTGGATTCCCTTGATATCCTTTTCTTGCCTAATCGCTATAGCAAGTACTTCCAGTGCTATGTTGAATAGGAGTGGTGAGAGAGGACAGCCTTGTCTTGTGCCAGAATTTAGAGGGAAGGCTTTCAGTTTTTCTCCATTGAGGATAATATTTGCCACTGGCTTGTGGTAGATGGCCTTCACTATATTGAGAAAGGTTCCCTCCATTCCCATCTTGCTGAGAGTTTTGATCAAGAATGGGTGTTGGACCTTATCAAATGCTTTCTCTGCATCTATTGATATGATCATGTGGTTTTTATTTTTCTTGTTATTGATGTTGTGTATTATGTTGATAGATTTACGGATGTTAAACCAGCCTTGCATTCCTGGGATGAAACCTACTTGATCGTAGTGGATGATCTTCTTAATGAGGCATTGAATCCTATTTGCCAGGATTTTGTTGAGGATCTTTGCATCTGCATTCATCAGTGATATTGGTCTGTAATTTTCTTTTTTGGTAGCGTCTCTGTCTGGTTTAGGTATCAAGGTGATGTTGGCTTCATAAAAGCTATTTGGAAGTGTTTCTGTTTGTTCAATTTCATGAAAGAGTCTTGCCAAGATTGGCAGTAGTTCCTCTTGGAAAGTTTGATAGAATTCATTAGTGAATCCATCTGGACCTGGGCTTTTGTTTTTCGGCAGACATTTGATTACTGTTTTAATTTCATCAATGGTGATGGGGGTGTTTAGATATGCTACATCCTCTTCCTTCAACCGTGGAAGATTATAAGAGTCCAAGAATTTATCCATTTCTTCCAGGTTCTCATTTTTAGTGGCGTAGAGTTTTTCAAAGTAGTTTCTGATTACCCTTTGAATCTCTGTCATATCAGTAGTGATCTCTCCTTTTTCATTCCTGATACGAGTTATCAAGTTTCTCTCTCTCTCTTTCTTTGTTAGGTTTGCCAGTGGTCTATCAATCTTGTTTATTTTTTCAAAGAACCAACTTCTGCTTTCGTTGATCTTTCGGATTGTTTTTTGAGTTTCCACTTCGTTGATTTCTGCTCTCAGCTTTGTTATTTCCTTCTGTCTTCCTGTTCTTGGGTCCTTTTGTTGAGCATTTTCTAGTTCTATTAGCTGTGTCATTAAGCTACTCAGGTAAGCTCCTTCTTCCTTCCTGATGTGTGCTTGCAAAGCTATAAATTTTCCTCTCAGTACAGCTTTTGCTGTGTCCCATAAGTTCTGAGAGTTTGTGTCTTTATTGTCATTTGTTTCCAGGAACCTTTTTATTTCCTCCTTGATTTCATCTCAGACCCACTGGTTATTGAGCATGAGGCTGTTTAACTTCCAGGTGTTAAAGTGTTTCTTCTGAGTCCCTTTGGAGTTCACAAATAATTTCAGAGCCTTGTGGTCAGCGAAGGTAGTCTGCAAAATTTCTATCCTCTTGATCTTATGGAGGTATGTTTTATGTGCCAGCATGTAGTCTATCCTGGAGAATGTCCCATGTACATTGGAGAAGAATGTGTATCCAGGTTTCTGGGGATGGAGTGTCCTATATATATCCACTAGGCCTCTTTCTTCCATTTCTCTCCTCAGGTCTAGTATATTCTTGTTGGGTTTCAGTCTGGTTGACCTGTCCAGTGTTGACAAAGCCGTGTTTAGGTCCCCCACAATTATTGTGTTGTTGTTGATATTATTTTTCAGATTTGTCAGCAGTTGTATTAAATATTTTGCTGGCCCCTCATTCGGTGCATATATGTTTAGGAGAGTGAATTCTTCCTGCTCTACGTACCCCTTGATTAATATAAAATGTCCGTCTTTGTCCCTTACAACCTTCCTGAGTATAAAGTTTGCATTATCTGATATTAGTATGGCCACTCCAGCTTTTTTATGGGTGTTGTTTGCTTGGATAACTTTTCTCCAGCCTTTTATTTTGAGTCTATGTTTGTTCTGACTATTCAGGTGCGTTTCTTGTAGGCAGCAGAAGGTTGGATTGAGTTTTTTGATCCATTTAGCCACTCTGTGTCTCTTAACTGGTGCATTTAGTCCATTGACGTTGAGAGAAAGAATTGTCCTGGGATTTAACGCCATCTTTATTTCAAAATTTGGTGTGTCTTTTGGGTAGTCTTGTCTTAGATTAGGTCTTTCAGTTTTTCTCTTAAGACTGGTTTTGTGTCTGTGAAGTTTCTGAGCTGTTTTTTGTCTGTGAAACCATGTATTCTTCCATCAAACCGGAAAGTGAGTTTTGCTGGGTATAGTATTCTGGGTGAAGCATTCATTTCATTCAGTCTTGTCACAATATCCCACCACTGCTTTCTGGCATTGAGCGTTTCTGGTGACAGGTCTGCTGTAAATCTCAGGGAAGCTTGCTTGAACATGATTTCCCCTTTTGATCTTGCTGTTTTCAGAATTCTGTCTCTATCTGTGGGATTTGTCATTGTGACTAGGATGTGTCTTGGGGTGGTTTTTCTGGGGTCTCTTTTGGTTGGTACTCTTCGGGCATGCAGGATTTGATCACATATATTCTTTAGCTCTGGAAGTTTCTCTTTAATGATGTTCTTGACCATTGATTCTTCCTGGAAATTTTCTTCCTGGGTCTCTGGGACTCCAATGATTCTTAAGTTGTTTCTGTTGATCTTATCATAGACTTCTATTTTCGTCTGTTCCCATTCTTTGACTAATTTTTCCATTGTCTGCTCATTTGCTTTAAGTTTTTTGTCCAATCTCTCCTGCTGTATGGAATTGTTATGTATCTCATCTTCCACAGCACCAAGTCTATTCTCAGCTTCTGATACCCTGTCCCAGAGCTTATCCATTTTGTCATTCACTTCGTTTACTGAGTTTTTCAGGCCTGTTAGTTGACATGTTATTTCAGTTTGGAGTTTTGTCATTTCTGCCTTCATATTTTCTTGGTTCTTATTAGTGTTCTGTTCAACTCGATCCATGGTTTCTTGGAGTCTGTTGAGCACCTTCCATATTGCTAGTCTAAAGTCCTTATCTGAGAGGTTGATTAGTTGTTCAGTCATTATCTGGTCCTCAGAATTGTCATCTTCATTCTCTATGTCTGATGCTGGCCTGCGCTGTTTCCCCATTGTCACATTTGTATTGTGGGTTTTTCTACGTGTTGTAGTGGTATTCATTGTCTATATGATGTAGGCAGCACACTCCTCTGGCTCCTCCCTTTCTGGATGGGCTGACTTGCCTCTAAGGGAGGGGAGTCCTCCGTGGATGAAGCCTCACACTGGGTCAAATCTTAGGCCCGAGCATGTAACAGAGAAGACAGTCCAGAGAGAAATGTTTGCTTCTGTGATATAGCGCCGTTCTTAGTGTGATTTTTCCTTCTTGTTGCAATGGAGTTCTTTCCTTAGAAAGAGTTCGCTACGCGGCCGTGCTCCTCTGAGCCTCTTTTTGCCCCACTCGCAAGAGTTTCACGCAAGAGGACAGTAGACAGACATAGACAGGTCACACTCACAGTCTTTCACAGCTGAGCCCCACTGGGCCGGTGTACTTTCGCGGATTTTCCCCGCCTGGTGTCACACACAGGGAACCAGCTTTTGCAAAGGATAGCCGGTTTTTATGCTCTGAAGTCCCTCCCTGAAAATGGCGTCTGGGCGAGCGAGGTTTCTGGAGGCTCTTTTTGCCCCACTCGCAAGAGTTTCACGCAAGAGGACAGTAGACAGACATAGACAGGTCACACTCACAGTCTTTCACAGCTGAGCCCCACTGGGCCGGTGTACTTTCGCGGATTTTCCCCGCCTGGTGTCACACACAGGGAGCCAGCTTTTGCAAAGGATAGCCGGTTTTTATGCTCTGAAGTCCCTCCCTGAAAATGGCGTCTGGGCGAGCGAGGTTTCTGGAGGCTCTTTTTGCCCCACTCGCAAGAGTTTCACGCAAGAGGACAGTAGACAGACATAGACAGGTCACACTCACAGTCTTTCACAGCTGAGCCCCACTGGGCCGGTGTACTTTCGCGGATTTTCCCCGCCTGGTGTCACACACAGGGAGCCAGCTTTTGCAAAGGATAGCCGGTTTTTATGCTCTCCAGAGCCTCATTTCTATAAATGAATCAAGTACTTTACACTGAGATGGATTCTTTATCTAGACTTTTTTTTTTCTGTTTTTGGGGCCACACCTGGTGATGCTCAGGGATTACTCTTGGATATGCACTCAGAAATTGCTCCTGACTTGGGGGACTGTAAGGGATGCTGGGGATTAAACCGAGGTTTATTCTGGATCAGCCAAATGCAAGGCAAATGCCCTACTGCTACACTATTGCTCTGACCCCCTTAAATTTTTTTTTAATCTTTCATTGAATCACTGTGAGGTATTCAGTTACAAAATTGTTCATGATTGAGTTCAGTCATACATTGTGCAACACCCTTCACCAGTGCTCATTTTCTGCCACCAATGTCCTTAATTTCCCTCCTGCCCTCCCCTCACCCTTCTCTGTGGCAGACATTTCATTCTCTTCCTCTCCCTCTTCTCTTCCCACTTTCAGACATTATCATCTGCAGTATTGTTACTAAAGGGTAACCACTTTATAAAGCAAGTCCCCTACTACACTATCTCTCCAGCCCAAGTAGATCTTATATCTGAGTTTTACTTTTTTGGTGGGGTGTGAGGCCAGACCCTGGCAGTTTTGGGAGGACCTTGTGTTTTGAGGGATAGATGTTGTAGCGGGGGAAGGATTTGGGCCATTCCCAGAGGTGCTGGATATGTGGAAGGGTAATGTCACTCACTTCTAGTTTTGTACTTACAGAGATCCTTTTGGTGTTGGGGATTGAACTCTACCCTCTTACATACAAAGCATGAACTTAGCTTATTGAGCTGTAACTCCATCCTTGAGTTACTTTTTTTTTTTTTTGGTTTCTGGGTCACACCCGGCTGCACTCAGGGGTTACTCCCTGAGTAATCACTCCTGGCAGGCTCGGGGACCATATGAGATGCTGGGATTCGAATAACCATCCTTCTGCATGTAAGGCAAATGCCCAACCCCCATGCTATCTCTCACGCCCCGATTTTTTAAAGTTTATGTTTTGTTTTGTTTTGTTTTTTTGGCCACACCCATTTGATGCTCAGGGGTTACTCCTGGCTAAGCACTCAGAAATCGCTCCTGGCTTGGGGGGACCATATGGGACGCCAGGGGATCTAACTGCTTGGCTAGCGCTTGCAAGGCAGACACTTTACCTCTAGCGCCACCTCGCAGGTCCCTAAAGTTTATGTTTAATGAAGAGAATTTATATCTCAGTGATTAGGTTCTAAGTCTATATCAGAGAGTATATTTGAATCATCTTGGTACTCAAAGAGAAAAATTTAAATGTCTTAAGTGGAGCAGGGACAGGAGTACAGCATAAGGTATTTGTATGCCTTACATGACAGACCTTGAGCATCACTTATGATTCCCTTGGTACTGCCAGGAGTGGTTCCTGAGAGCAAAGCAAGTAGTAAGTCTCAATCACCACTGAGTTTGGCCCTAAACAAAAGAAACAAAAGTTAATTAGAATATTGGATAGAATTTCCTCTAGAAAGCTCCTAAGTGATTGTGAAATTGTAATTTCCTTTTATCTGCTGCTGAGAGAACTGAGAATCTTAATGGGTTTATACACATTTGGAACATTGACTGTCAGTTTACAAGCTGATACGATCTATTCTTCCCCTCAGGCCTTGTGAAAAAAGTCTGCACATTTGTACTTAAGGTGTAAGAGTCATTTTTTCCCCCTGTGAAATATGCATCAATTTTAAACCTCTAACAGTTGCTCAGTCGGTCAGCCCTTCTATTCATCTATAGAGAGAAGATGCTTTAGTTTTTTTGAGGTTATATGTGCAGTATTATGAAATCCGACAGGTTAAGCAAATATAATACTTGGCATTTGTTGAAATACTTCTTTTTTTATAATATCTTTATTTAAGCATCTTGATTACAAATATGATTGTGATTAGGTTTCAGTCATGTAAAAAACACCCCCTCCACCAGTGCAACATTCCCACCACCAATGTCCCAAATCTCCCTCCATCCCACCCCACCCCCACCTGTACTCTAGACAGGCTTTACAGTTCCCTCATTTATTCACATGGTTATGGTAGTTCTCGGTGTACTTATTTCTATAATTGCACTCTCCACTCTTTGTGGTGAGCTTCATGAAGTGAGCTGGAAGTTCTAGCCCTCCTATCATTGTCTCAGGATTGTTGCAAAAATGACTTTTATTTTTATTAAAACCCATAGATGAGTGAGATTATTCTGTGTCTCTCTCTCTCTCTCTCTCCCTCTGACTTATTTTACTCAGTATGATAGATACCATGTACATCCATGTATAGGAAAATTTCATGACTTCATCTCCATTGTGTATATGTATCACAGTTTCTTTAGCCATTCATCTGTTGAAGGGCATCTTGGTTGTTTCCAGAGCCTGGCTATTGTGAATAGTGCTGCAATAAATATAAGTGTGAGGAAGGGGTTTTTGTATTATATTCTTGTGTTCCTAGGGTATATCCCTAGGAGTGGAATAGGTGGGTCGAATGGGAGCTCAATTTCCAGCTTTTGGAGGAATCTCCATATCACTTTCCATAGAGGTTGGACTAGACAACATTCCCTCCAGCAGTGGATAAGAGTTCCTTTCTCTCCACATCCCCGCCAGCACTGATTGTTCTTATTCTTTGTGATGTGTGCCAATCTCTGTGGTGTGAGATGGTATCTCATTGTTGTTTTGATTTGCATCTCCCTGATGATTAGTGATGAGGAGCATTTTTTTATGTGCCTTTTGGCCATTTGTATTTCTTTTTTATCAAAGTGTCTGTTCATTTCTTCTCCTCATTTTTGATGGGATTAGTTGTTTTTTTTCTTGTAAAGTTCTGTCAGTGCCCTGTAAATTTTGGAGATTAGCCCCTTATGTGATGGGTATTGGGTGAATAGTTTATCCCACTCAGTGGGTGGCTCTTGTATCCTGGGCACTATTTCTTTTGAGGTGCAGAAGCTTCTCAGTTTAATGTATTCCCATCTGTTTATCTCTGCTTCCATTTGTTTGGAAAGTGCAGTTTCTTCCCTGAAGATGCCTTTAGTCTCAATGTCATGGAGTGTTTTACCTATGTGTTGTTCTATATACCTTATGGTATCAGGTCTGATGTCAAGGTCTTTAATCCATTTGGATTTTACCTTCGTACATGATGTTAACTGGGGGTCTATGTTCACTTTTTTTGCAAGTGGCTAACCAGTTCTGCCAGCATCACTTGTTGAAGAGGTTTTCCCTGCTTCACTTGGGATTTCTTGCTCCTTTGTCAAAAATTAGGTGCTTGTATGTCTGGGGAACATTCTCTGAGAACTCAAGCCTATTCCACTGATCTGAGGGTTTGTCTTTATTCCAATACCATGCTGTCTTGATAACTATTGCTTTGTAGTACAGTTTAAAGTTGGGGAAAGTAATGCCTCCCATTTTCCTTTTCCCTAGGCGTGCTTTAGCTATTCGAGGGTGTTTATTGTTCCAGATGAACTTCATAAGTGTTTGACCCACTTCTTTGAAGAATGTCATGGGTATCTTTAGAGGGATTGCATTAAATTTGTATAATCCTTTGGGGAGTATTGCCATTTAATGATGCCAATCCATGAGCAGGGTATGTGTTTCCATTTCCGTGTGTCCTCTCTTATTTCTTGGAGCAGGGCTTTATAGTTTTCTTTGTATAGGTCCTTCACGTCTTTGGTCAAGTTGACTCCAAGATATTTGAGTTTGTGTGGCACTAATGTGAATGGGATTACCTTCTTAATGTCCATCTCTTCCCTATCATTATTGGTGTTTAAATGGCCATTGATTTCTGTGTGTTAATTTTGTAGACATTGCTATATGAATCTATTTCTAGAAGCTTTTGGTAGAGTCTTTAGGGTTTTCTAAGTAGAGTATCATTGCGACCCCCGGGACCCCGGCCCACAGGGTGGATGAGGGTCATTCGTGAGTGAATGACTGACAGAACTTTACAAGAAAAAAACATCTAATCCCATCAAAAATGAGGCACTACCGTCAGTGCTCAGGGGGTGACCCCTGCCTGTGTACTCAGGAATCACTCCTGGTGGTGTTGGCGGACCCAAGGGATACCAGGGATTGAACCTCCAGATCAGTTGTGTACAAGTAAAGTATGCTACCCACTATGCAATCTCTCTATCTCCTGATTTTGTTTTCTTTATCCCCTCAATTTTCTTAGGCAAAAGACCATTTGCACAATGCCCTCCTTCTTAACAAGCATGACCTGACTTACATAATGCTGGGGAAGATTCACTTGCTGGAGGGAGACTTGGACAAGGCTATTGAAATCTACAAGAAAGCTGTGGAGTAAGTGTTGCTTTTAGAGCAGTGAAAAACTGGACAGGAAAAATAAAAGGGAGTTGACATTTGAAGGCCCAAACCTCAGGAGAATATGTGATTATTACTCATCTTATCAGCTACAAGTAAACATTAGCTCCCAGTAACTACTTGAAATTTTTTTTTCTGATCTAATAGTAGGTCTGGTCTATCCCAGTGTGTCTTTTCTGTTTATGAAGATTAACAAGAGATCCAGATTCCTTCCGTTTTCATTAACTTTCCTTTGTTTGTTTGTTTGTTTGGTTTTTTTTCCACCAGCATGGTTAAAGTTGACTTAACTATAGTGCATTCCATGGTACAGGCTGTGGTGGGAGGAGATGGTAGAGGAAGCTAACTACTGGATAAAGTTTATTGTAAGTTGTAAATGACTCTGAAGTTGTATACATTATTATGCATTGTTAGTGTTTGGAGGCTACATTTAGCTTGATAGGAAGACAGATAGATCCAGGTGCTTTGGAACAAGGAGAAAACAGATTTCAGTCTTCTCTGGTTGTCTGCCATTTTGTCTTAGTTGTTGTTGAAGTTTTTTTTAACTTTATTTAACACAAAGAGTTTGCAGTTGTTTCAGGCATTCAATGTTCCATCATCAGTGCTGTGTGACATTCCCTCTACCATTGTCTTTAGTTCTCTCCCTACTCTTCTCTCAAGCATGTCCCCTTCAGTAGAAGAAAATCTGTGAAAATGTTATATCTCACAGTGGGGTTATTAAAGTTGAGTGTTTAGGGGCTGGCATGGTGGTGCTAGAGGTAAGGTGCCTGCCTTGCCTGTGCTAGCCTAGGATGGACCTAGTTTCGATCCCCTGGCGTCCCATATGGTCCCCCAAGCCAGGTGCGATTTCTGAGCTCATAGCCAGGAGTAATTCCTGAGCAACATCGGGTGTGGCCCAAAAATCAAAAACAAAAAAAAAGTTGAATGTTTACTGACCTCTTTGTTGCTCGTTGAGCCTTCTGTGATAATGTTTTTGGTTTATTGAGCTTAGTTGGTTTCTATGCTACTTTCTCATCTAATTTGCTGTGCTTCTACTGGGCTGTCAGTTTTGTGGAATTTGAAAGTATAGATGGTTGTGAACATGCTCCAGGATTTATAGAACTGGGATAGTTCTGGTCTTCCCTCCTGAGGGTGTCCAGAGTTTTCAGCCCCAAGACTGTGAGTTGTCTGTTTCTGACTTGGCATCTCCTCTGAGATTAGTTGTGAATCTGGGCTCTTGTATACATGGTTGTGGGTGTGCCTACCGGGGCTATGGGGATAGTATGGGGATAGTGAGAAGAACTATCCACCCCCACTCAGAAGATCGCAGAATTTTTGTTTGTTTGTTTGTTTTTTGGGCCACACCCGGCGGTGCTCAGGGGTTCCTCCTGGCTGTCTGCTCAGAAATAGCTCCTGGCAGGCACGGGGGACCCTATGGGACACCGGGATTCGAACCAACCACCTTTGGTCCTGGATCGGCCGCTTGCAAGGCAAACGCCACTGTGCTATCTCTCCGGGCCCAAGATCCCAGAATTTTTAGCCTGAAAACTGGTATACCTGGGATTTTTGTCAGCATGTGAAGAAGTGAAGCTGGTCATTTTGGGTGGCAGCTGTGGGGTGTGGCTGCTGCTCTTAGGCCTTTGATAGGGCCAGGACTTGACTCACCCCCCCCCCAAGGATGCCCAGAATTTTCAGCCTGAATACCAAAGTACCCTTGAGTTATATCAGTTTGGTTTGACATCTCTTTTGAAATTAGTTAAGAAACTGAAACCCTTTCCTGTCCATTCTTGGTGCTTCTGTGAGATAACCAAGATTGCATGTGTGGTTGTGTTGTACAGGTACACCTGTCTATGTACCTGCACTTGCACACTAGTTTGATCTTGGGAGTCTCAGACAATGCTGCTGGGACCTCACTTTTTTTTTTTTTTTGGTTTTTGGGCCACACCCGTTTGACGCTCAGGGGTTACTCCTGGCTATGTGCTCAGAAATCGCCCCTGGCTTGGGGGGACCATATGGGACGCCGGGGGATCGAACCGAGGTCCTTCCTTGGCTAGTGCTTGCAAGGCAGACACCTTACCTCCAGCGCCACCTACCCGGCCCCGGGACCTCACTTTTTGATGTTGGTAGTATCTGGGATTGGATGTATAACTTCAGAATTACAAAGCAGGAGTCACAGAGTCATTTCTCAAGCTTTTACCATGTATTTTTACACTTTATATCAGATGTTGTGTTTCAGAAGATATTAGGAACAGAAATCTCCCGATTGAGTAATAAACATCAGACCTGATTTTTTTGAGACCACTATCTTGATTTTCAAAATTGTCAGGATATTGACAAGATCCTTTTGCATGCAGAAAAACCCAGGTTTGATCCCTGAGCTCAGAGCCAAGAATAACTTCACACCAATATATATAATGGAATTGACTGACTTTCCCAGGACATTGTTCATGTGGACTCTCCAGGCACCCATACTAGCTTGTTTTTTCTGCACTAAGTCTTGTCTAAAGTCACATCTATGTTTGCTTTATGAACAATGTCTCCTGTGTTTGATCTCTAATGGAATGCCCAGTCTGTGGTTGGAGAACACTGTAACTATTATTTCTGACAGACTTTGATTTAAAGCTAGATGTTTCCATGGAGGGAGGAATACTGTAAGAATCATGATAGTTACTAGCTTGGGGAAGGGAAGTAATGAAAATGAATTTTAAATGTTACATAGTGCTAGAGGAAACAACTCAGTTGAACTGAGTGTGTCTGGCCAGCCCAGGCCTCCCATGTATAAAGTTTTGGGACTCTGATTCTTCATCATGGTACCAGCACCTCTCCTCGTCTCCTAGAAACAAGACACCGGTCTTTGTCTTGACATTTTCTTTTTATTTATTTATTTATTTTTTTTTGGTTTTTGGGTCATACCCGGCAGCGCTCAGGGGTTACTCCTGGTTTCATGTTCAGAAATCGCTCCTGGCAGGCTTGGGGGACCATATGGGACGCCGGGATTCAAACCCATGACCTTCTGCATGAAAGGCAAACGCCTTACCCTCCATGCTATCTCTCCGGCCCCTGTCTTGACATTTTCACTACTGAAATTCTTTGATAATCTTGTAGTCATCTCAGCATTGCTTTGGTTCAGTGACAAAGATAAATATCCGAGGGGTTGATAAAGAATATAATCTTTTACTTAACCCAATTTGTACTCCTTAAAGCCTGAGAAAAACTTCAGAGCCTTTTGGCTTGAATGGTTGGTCCCAATGGGAGATGCTTTACTGTGATCCATCTTCCCAGAAAAATGACCCACATTTAGAAGAAATTTCCAAATTACTCTCAGGATTTTTTTGGGAAGCAGGGGTTTCAGGTTGCAGTAGGGTACACTACTGTATGCATGTATCATCCACATCTTGTTCTCTGTTGAACTTCCATTATTTTGTATGTTGCAGGTTCTCACCTGAGAATACAGAACTTCTCACAACTTTAGGGTTACTCTACTTAGAGGTAATGAGAAATCTTTACCCATTCCTTTATTAATGTTAAAAATGCTTTTGAATATGTGTATTTCCTGATTTCTTTTGCATCTGATTTTACTTTATCATATGATAAAAGTCTTTTACTAAAAGTCATATGAAGTACTTTTTATGCTGTCTGCACCAGATAGTCTTTGCTAAAATAATTTTATACATTCCACTCAGAAGCAAATACATTTGAGTTTAGTGCAGTCATATTTCTTTTTTTTTTTTTTTTTTTTTTTTTTTTTGTGGTTTTTGGGTCACACCCGGCAGTGCTCAGGGGTTATTCCTGGCTCCATGCTCAGAAATTGCTCCTGGCAGGCACGGGAGACCATATGGGACGCCGGGATTCGAACCGATGACCTTCTGCATGAAAGGCAAATGCCTTACTTCCATGCTATCTCTCCGGCCCCTCAGTCATATTTCTTATCTGACCGAGCAAAGAGGACATATGAAAAATAACTCGGCGCCGGCGAGGTGGCGCTAGAGGTAAGATGTCTGCCTTGCAAACGCTAGCCAAGGAAAGGACCATGGTTCGATCCCCCGGCATTCCACATGGTCCCCCCAAGCCAGGGGCAATTTCTGAGCACATAGCCAAGAGTAACCCCTGAGCATCAAATGGGTGTGGCCCGAAAAACCAAAACAACAACAACAACAACAAAAAAAAAACAACTCATTGGGAGGTGGGTGAACACTTTATTTTGGGGAAAAACCGATACAAGTTAGCACTGTTAGGGTTTTGGGTTAATTGCTGTTGTTTTGTTTTTGGGCCATACCTGGCAGCACTCAGGGGTTACTCCTGGCTCTGCACCCAGAAATCATTCCTGGCTCGGGACTATATCGAACCTGGGTCAGTCCCTGGTAGGCCACGTTCAAGTCAAATGTCCTATTACCGTATTATTGCTCCAGCCCTTATATAATTTTTTATATTCCACAAATGACTATGATCATTCTGTCTAATCCTCTCTCTAATTCATTTCACTGAACATGATACTCTCATGTCATCTATATATAATTTACTTATAAGTAAATTTTATGACTTCATTTTTCCTGATGACTTTGTAGTATCATTGTATAGAGGTACCATCATTTCTTTATCCTATCATATGTTCTCAGGCACTTGGGTTGTTTCTAGTTTCTAGCTCTTGTGACTGGTGCTACAATGAGCATGGCATTGTAGATAACCTTTTCACAGTATTCTTGTGAGGATCTAGGGTATATTTTCAGGAGTGGTATTGCTGGGTCATATGGAAACTCTGTTTTTGGTTAAAGACTATTTTTATTGCTTTTCCCATAGGAAAGAGAAGGTAAGCATTGCCATATGGTGCCCCTCTTCTCACTGTGTACCTGAGCGTATGGAATTTCTTTAGCTCCATCACTTTTTTTTGGCGGGGGGGCATACCTGGCTTACTCCTGGTTTTGTGCTCAGGGATCGCTTCTGGCAGATCTCAGGGTGCCAAAAATTGAACCTGGGCCAACTCTGTGCAAGGCAAGTGCCCTATCTTGCTATACCTGTTGCTCTGGCCCCTCCATCATTACTGTATCAGCCTGAACACCAGGCCCTGAGGAGTTTCTCCCTACCCTTCCTAAATTCCTAAATTCCCATCCTTTACTAAATTCCCATTCCTTCAGTTGATCATGTCTCCAGCTCTGCCTGTGTGACCCTTTCTGGGCCTGTTTTTTCTTTAGAATGAATGAGTATTTTAACCTTTGGCCTTCCTGGGCTTTGACTTGAAAGGCTGTCCTAGTTGGAGATGAGGCTAAATTGCCTATATCCTGCCCAGAGCAGCAGAGATGATAGCTAGATAGAGAATGAGAAATTTGATCATGTTAGGGAACGATTTTGTTGGTCTTATAAGGGGAAGAAAACAAAAATGTGAAAATTATAGTTCTCATTTATCAGATGTCGGTTCCTGTCGGTTTCTCTTCAGAGGATGGATAACCAGACTCCTTAACTTCATTATGTCAATTCTTTGGTTTGCTTTTTCTTCAAGCTCGGCAGTTACCAGAAGGCCTTTGAGCATCTTGGAAATGCACTGACTTACGACCCTACCAACTATAAGGTACCGAAGCCTTTCAAAGGCAGTAGCCTCAGGAAACATTTTGAATACCTGAGAAATGGCCTTTTTCTTAGGTAAATTATCACTAAAAACAGTTACTTCTACTTGCGAAAGAAAAAAAAAATATATATATATATATATATATTGGTTTTTGGGTTACACCGTGCAGCACTCAGAGGTTACTTCTGGCTCTGCACTCAGAAATCGCCCTTGCCAGGCTTGGGGGGACCATATGGGATGCTGGGATTTGAACTACCATCTGTCTGCATGCAAGGCAAACGCCCTAGTGCTGTGCTCTCTCTCCAGCCCCTTGAAAATATTATAAAATAGTGATGTTTTGCTGAGTTTCTAAAAGGACAATGTATTGTAAGAGGCCTATATCACTATGTAGAAAGTGAAATTGTGTTGCCAGTAAAGTTTTTGTGTTACTTAGGAAATTAGCAATGCTTTGAGAGACTATCAGAAGTAATTCTGATGCGTGATTTCTGGATTCTAATGAGGTTAAGGTGACAACTTTTGATACAACTACATATTGAGAGGATCCTCGAGTAAATGAGGGAGAAGCAGCAAAACAAAAGCTGTTGGTTGAAGGAACCAATCCAGTTGGAAATCATCCACCTGAGTACAATTTAGCTTCCTCCTTACCTTTACTCCTTTAGAGAATTGAAAAGGCTGGACTGTCTAAGAAACTGACTCCTCTTTGGCTATGGCACAAGAATCTGCACCATTAGTAACTAAATCAAATGTAGTTGGACTTGTCTTAAGGCAGAGATTTTTTCAGTCTTTTTTACTTTCAGAGCCCACCAGTTGGAAACCACTGTTGGGGAACCCAACAGGTGAAGTTTTTATCTAAAGGGATCTGATATCCTGTGCTATCCCAACAGCTATGTTTGGCTTTCAAGAGACATTCCCATCTACATTTGTCCCAAGTGCTTAAATGTGTTTCTTTTTTAAAAAATTATCTTTATTTAAACACTGTGATTACAAATATGATTGTAGTTGTATGAGTACAGTCATGTAAAGAACACCCCCCTTCACCAGTGCTAGATTCCCACCACCAATTTCCCAGATCTGCCTCCTCCCCACCCTATCCACACCTGTACTTGAGACAGGCTTTTTTTTTTTTTTTTTTTTTTTGGTTTTTGGGCCACACCCGTTTGATGCTCAGGGGTTACTCCTGGCTATGTGCTCAGAAATCGCCCCTGGCTTGGGGGGACCATATGGGACGCCGGGGGATCGAACCGCGGTCCTTCCTTGGCTAGCGCTTGCAAGGCAGACACCTTACCTCCAGCGCCACCTACCCGGCCCATTTTTTTTTTTTTTTTGAGACAGGCTTTCTATTTCCCTCATTCATTCACATTTTTGTGATATTTTTCAATGTAGTTATTTCTCTAACTGCACTCATCACTCTATGTGGTGAGCTTCATGTCAGAAGCTACAACTACATGGGTAGATGGGGGGAAATAAGGGTTCGGACTGAGGCAGTAAAAGATTAGAAATGAGCTTTGCAGGGCAGTATCAAGGTCACAATACAAGATGGATATTATGCATATATAAACTATATGCATACAATACTATCAATAGGAGACCAAGGAGAAAAAATTCCCAGTGACTGTCCCAACATAAACCAGTGCTAGAACAGCCCGTCCTCCTCCCAAAGCACATTCCCATTAGTGTAGGGAGAGGTAGGGGGAAAGCCTGATGACCCCTATAGAGTCCACCTGGACAGGCGACCAGGGAAGGCCTGGAGTCCAAGGGAGAAAGAGGGGGATGGCTGGGGGCCTGCCAAGCATCCCAGCATTCCCCAGGCTAGAGAGAAGGCCTCCATCATGGGGACTCCCCAAAACCCATACCTGGCAAGAGCTGACCTCAAGAATCAAAGAGGAAACTGGTAGCCAGATATCTGCCTGCCCTCCTCCCTATGCACCTCCCCCCTGGAGTACGGAGGGAGGGGGGAAGCCTGAGGACCCCTAAGAGTCCACCTGAACCCACTTCTGGCCATCTGAGTTGGCACCCAGGGAAGGCCTGGAGTCAGGGGAGAAAGAGGGGGACGGCTGGGGGCCTGCCAAGCCTCCCAGCACTCCCCAGGCTAGGGAGAAGGCCTCCGGCATGGAGCCTCCCCAAACCTCATACCTGGCAAGAGCTGGCCTCTAGAATCAAAGGGGAAACCGGAAGCCAGATGTCTGCCTGCCCTCCTCCCCATGCACCTCCCCCCTGGAGTACGGAAGAAGTGGGGAAGCCTGATGACCCCTAAGTGTGCACATGAACCCACTTCTGGCCATCTGAGCCAGCACCCAGGGAGGACCTGGAGTCCAGGGGAGAAAAAGGGGGAAGGCTGTGGGGCCTGCCAAGCCTCCCAGCACTCCCCAGGCTAGGGAGAAAGCCTCTGGCATGGGGTCTCCCCAAACCCCATGTCTGGCAATAGTTGGATAAGCTCAGTTTTTCAGACCTGTTATTTCAGTGTGAAAATTTCTAATTTCAATCGTCAAATCCTCTTTTTTTTTTTTTTTTTTTTTTTTTTTGGTTTTTGGGTCACACCTGGCAGTGCTCAGGGGTTATTCCTGGCTCCAGGCTCAGAAATTGCTCCTGGCAGGCACAGGGGACCATATGGGGCGACGGGATTCGAACCGATGACCTCCTGCATGAAAGGCAAACGCCTTACCTCCATGCTATCTCTCCGGCCCCTCGTCAAATCCTCTTGATGCTTAATTGTGCTCCAGTCAAGTCTATCGATGCTTTTTTGAGCTCCCTGAACATCTTCCATAATTCTACTCTAAACCTCTTATTTGAGAGTATACCTAGCTGTTTCCTACTTTTTAGATTATCAGGGCAGCCATCTTGATTTCTTTAAACATGGGGGTGTACTGCAAAATTTCTCCATTGGTAAGGCTGTGGATTGCTTCTTACAATGTGGAGAAATGGAATTCAGGGGTTGAAAGATAAGCATAGCCGGGCTGCAGAGCGAAGCGGAGCACGCATCTTGTGCGTGGGTCCTGGAGAGATTATGGTCTTTGGTGTCTCTAGGCTGGCTCAGCAGAAAAAAGGCAGAGCATGCCGCCGTCCTTTTTAAGTCTCTGGGTGCCCAATCACATGGCAGGAATCGGCCCCACATTTGTTGGGTGGGGACATCTTACTGGGTGTGGGTCCTGGAGAGAGATGGTCCTTGGTGTCTCTAGGCTGGCTCAGCAGAAAAAAGGCCTAAATGTGTTTGTTGATGACCTTTCCAGTCTATTTTGTGGCCCCCAAGAAGGTTACTTCACTGCTGCCATCTTTTTGGATTGACAATCATCGTTCCCTGTATTTCAGGCCATCTTGGCAGCAGGCAGCATGATGCAGACCCACAGAGACTTCGATGTCGCCCTCACCAAATACAGAGTTGTGGCATGTGCTGTTCCGGAAAGTCCTCCCCTCTGGAATAACATCGGAATG
This sequence comes from Suncus etruscus, assembly GCF_024139225.1. Classification (NCBI taxonomy): domain Eukaryota; kingdom Metazoa; phylum Chordata; class Mammalia; order Eulipotyphla; family Soricidae; genus Suncus; species Suncus etruscus. Next base: position 11,518,122 of record NC_064848.1, read on the forward strand.
TGTTTCTTTGGCAAGAAGAAATATGTGGCTGTGGGTCTCCCTATCATCTTCCTTGTGTATGTGCATACGTTGTCACTAGGCTCTGTGAACTTGCCCATCATCTCAGTGACTGCCCCTTTTTCCTGCAGGCTATCAGCTGTCTGAAACGAGCTAACTACCTGGCACCCTTTGACTGGAAGATTCTGTTTAATCTGGGCCTGGTCCATCTGACCATGGAGCAGTATGCATCGGCTTTCCATTTTCTTAGTGCAGCTATCAACTTCCAGCCAAAGAATGGGGAACTTTACATGCTGTTGGCTGGTAAGAGACAGCTTGGCTGTTAAAGTTAAATTACTACTACTGTCTCCTAGGGTTGGTGATCTTATAGAAATAAAGAAAAAATAAAAACTGCCATCATTTTATATGTATAATAATTATACTCAATAATATAATTATTCCATTATAAACGTTGTTTTATATTTGTTTTCGTTTTTTTTTTTTTTTTTTTTTGGTCACACCCGGTAGCGCTCAGGGGCTACTCCTGGCTCTACGTTCAAAAATCAGCCCCGGCAGGCTCGGGGGACCATATGTGATGCATATGGTCCTTCTGCATGCAAGGCAAATGCCCTACCTCCATGCTATCTTTCCAGCCCTATAAACTTTGTTTTTTAATTTTTTATATATATTATATATTAGTTTATATATTATATATATGTTAGTTTATAGACAACATCTGCAATGCCCAGAGTTTACCCCTTGACTCTACGTCCTGGTTGTGCTTGGGGACCACATGAAATGCCAGGGATTGAACCTGAGTCAACTGTGTAAAGGGCAAACACCCTACCCACTGTACTGTTGCTCTAGGCCCTGAACAGTCTTCTTTTTTGTTTGTTTTGCTTTTTGGTCACACTCGGTTTTGCTTGGGTTACCCTGGCTCTGTGCTCAGAATTTATTCCTGGCAGGCGCAGGATACCATATGGGATTCCAGGGATCAAACCCTAGTCACCCATATGCAGGACATATGCCCTCCCACTGTGCTATCGCTCTGACCTCTCTGAATATTATTTTTACTATAAATAACCTACCAACAAAGAGCTCTTTCTGGGCATGCTATTTCTACATATACTAAACATTAATTGTAAGCTTAAAAGTAATTTTTAATTCTCACAATAGCTCTTTTGTTAAAAATGTTTTTATTTGACTCACCATGAATTACAAGTTATAAAATTATTCATAGTTTAATTTCAGGTATATAGTGTTCCAACACCAACCCCTTCACCAATGTCCACTTCCTTCCACCAATGTCTCATAGTTGTCTTCAAGTATTTTTATTTATTTTTTTGTTTATTTGTTTTTTGGGGGGTCACACCTGGCAGTGCTCAGGGGTTACTCCTGGCTCTACACTCAGAAATCACTCCTGGCAAGCTTGGGGGTCCATATGGGATGCCAGGACTTGAATCACTCTCCTGCTGCATGCAAGGCAAACACCCTACCTCCATGCTATCTCTCCGGCCCCTCAAGTATTTCTAATGTGGAGATTTTATTTATGAGAAAGATTGTAAAACAAAATGAATAGAGAGCCATACTGGAACGCATAAGAAGCTATACTAACTTCACAAAGTGCTATGTTCTTCACACTGTTTGAAAAGTAAAGGTAGAATTATGTATTGTGGAATAGTCAGGTACGCTTGAACAGTGGCATGAGGCCATAAAACTGATATTTCTTGGGCCAGAATGATGGCACAAGCGGTAAGGTGTCTGCCTCACCTGTGCTAGCCTAGGACGGACCGCAATTAGATCCCCCGGCGTCCCATATGGTCCCCTCAAGCCAGGAGTGATTTTTGAGTGCATAGCCAGGAGTAACCCTGGAGTGTCACTGGGTGTGCTCCCCCCAAAAAATCCTGATATTTCTTGAAGTTTGCAGGCAATAGTATTATAGAATGTAGTGGGAGAAAGTCAGGAAAGATAGTGTGGGATCATATGGAAGCTGTGCTGTTACAGACTCTTAGCTATGATTGTGGAGGCCATGTTTTTCAAATTCCATTCTTAGATCACAAGTGTCTGACAGAACTCAGTAGGCAGGGTTTCCAGAGCAGAGCAGACTTCCAGAAGATACAAATTTTTGGGGTGGGGGGGAGTGTCCTATTACCAAATATAAAGAGCATTTGTTATGGGTGATGGAGAAGCAGAGAGCATTCTTTTTTTGGTTTTTGGTTTTTGGTTTTGGGTCACAGCCGGCAACGCTCAGGGGTTACTCCTGGCTCTATGCTCAGAAATCACCCCTGGCAGACTAGGGGATGCCAGTATTCGAACCCCTGTCCTTCTGCATGAAAGGCAAATTCTTTACCTCCATGCTATCTCTCTGGCCTCGAAGATTCTTAAATCCGGTGATCAGCACTATCGTAAATATGAGTGGACATTTGTTTTTTGGAAAACTGGAAAGTCTGATATGACTAAGTCAAGTGCCAAGAGCTGAGAGGGTGAAGTAGTTGTGGAGGCAAAAGAGATTTAAGGAGTAAATGAGTTAGAATATTGACCTACTACTTTCACTTTCTAGCTGCTTTGTTCTCTTTGTTGCAGTGGCTCTGACCAACTTGGAAGATACCGAGAATGCTAAGAAAGCTTACGCAAAAGCAGTGCACCTGGACAAGTAAGCAGTTACTGGGAATGGTCTCTCCAAAGCCACCAGGGGGCGCCCGCACTGCTGAGTCAGCCTTGGGGCTCCCCTGGCCCTGTTTGTAGATTCTGAGAGTATTTCCAGTCTGAAAGTTAATAGGCCACAGAAAAACTGACAGTGGACTTGGGCTGCTGAAATAAGAGCTGGGAGTCTGTGTCAAAACAAGCTTGACGCTCAGGCTTTAGTCCACTGGCCTCTGCTGGGCTTTGTCTTGGTCCTAATACCTGTTCATTGGGCAGTTAATTCTTGGATTCTTCTCAGAGGTTCACACAAGTTTGTACCTATAGTCCCACTGGTTGCAGAGCCTGAATCTATAGAAGCCATTTGTTTGCCACAGGTGTAACCCTTTAGTAAACCTGAATTATGCAGTGTTGCTGTACAACCATGGTGAGAAGAGGGAAGCACTGGTCCAGTACCAGGAGATGGAGAAGAAAGTCAACCTGCTTAAGGACAGTATGTCTCTAGAATTTGACCCTGAGGTATGTCTTTTATTAGCTCCTTGGAGTCCTAAGCAGGTTGTCGAAACTTGATCAAGCCCAAGTAGTCCACATAGAGGATGGTAGAGGCTAATGTTTGTTTTGGTGTTCATGGTAACTTGAATTAGTAAAAGTCCAAGGGGAAAAAACCTTCCTAGAAAACAGTACAGGGTTAAAGAAGCCTGCCTTTTATGTGGTTGACCCTGGCACTACATATCATCCCCTGAACACTGTTAGGACTGCCCCCTGCCCACAGGGAATATAAGTAGAAATTCAGGGCTACAGAATATCTGTTACCAATAATAGAACTGGAATCAAGATCGATCTTGGGGGCCGGAGATATAGCATGGAGGTAGGGTGTTTGTCTTCCATGCAGAAGGACGGTGGTTCGAATCCTGGCATCCCATATGGTCCCCCGAGCCTGCCAGGAGCGATTTCTGAGCATAGAGCCAGGAGGAACCCCTGAGTGGTGCTAGGTGTGACCCCCCCAAAAACAAACAAACAAACAAAAACAAACAAAAAAAAAAGGATCAATCTTGGAGGCTTCCTCTTATGCTTATAGGAAAGGCAGTAGTGTAACCCCCTCATGCACAAATTGGGTTTTCATATCTGGTGTGAATTCCTGCTCCCTCTATCCATGTTCTCTCCTTGAGATTAGTTTTATTGCTACTATTTCTTCTCTTGAATGTTAGAACCGGTAGCTACTGTTTCTGCTACTCCCATTGGTAGGTAGAAGGTTTTTATCTGCCAGTCATACTGACTTCTCATATGGGATTAGATGGTGGAGATGGCCCAGAAGTTGAGAGCTGCTCTACTTGTTGGGGAGGCACTGGTCTGGACTAAACCAGTCAAAGATCCCAAATCAAAGCAGCGGACGACTTCAGCCAGCAAATCTGCCAGTTCCCAGCAGCCTCTGGGATCTAATCAAGCTCTAGGACGGGCAATGTCTTCAGCGGCTGCATACAGTAAGCTCCCTTCAGGTAGGAGTTCCCATCAAGGCCCAGAGTGACTACTTCCTAAGATAATTTGTGTGCCTGTGCGAAGATAACAGCTACCGATAGGCTTTGTTGGGTAGTCAATACACTGGGTCTTTTCAGTTTAGAAATCTGTAGTTTTGCTTGCATAAAGGATTTGTAGTTGTATTTGTCTGTACATCATTGAAGGCAAACTTGACTCCTTAAGTTATGGAGGCCATCTATAACTACAAAGATGGACGTACAATAGTCCTAAAATTAAAAAAATTTTTTTTCTTGAATAATGAAGTTATTTGCTTTGTTTCTAGGTGCTGGAGGAACACTCCAGCTCACAAAAGAACCATCTCTTCCATTAGAGCCTGATGTGGAAGCTCATTCAACTGACACAGCAGCACAAATCAGTGAAAAATAGGGCAGGTGATCTCACCCTCTAGAGCAGGGGTCTCAAACTCAATTTATCAGTGGGCTGCAGGAGGCAAAGTCGGGGTGATCCTTGAGTACAAAGTCAGTAGTAAGCCTTGAACATTGGGGGGTATGACCCAAACAACTAAAACAAAACAAAAAAAGATTCCTCTAGGGCAGGGCCACAAAATGTTGTACGGAGGGCCGCAAACGGCCCACGGGCCACGAGTTTGAGACCCCTGCTCTAGAGGTAGGGGGTACTTTTTGGTGAGGATGTATGTAGCAGTGGAACCCTCACACACTACCCAGGTGTATCAAGATGATGAAGAAGTTCCCCACCAACCAGAAACTAGAGAGAAAACAGTGTGATTGTTCCCTTGAAGTACTACAAAGAGCCAGCAGGGGTCATGAGCTGTTTAAGTAGTAGAGAAGTTTGATACAGACCTTTGCCCCATCGTGGCCCAAGGAAATGTTGGCTTAATTGCAGTAACTCTCAATTCCACTGCCACTTTAATAATTTTTACAATAAATAAATAAATAAATTTTTATAATAAAGACAGTTTTAAAAGAACTTGTGATTATAGTCTTATTTCTCAGTTTAGTTTGAATCTGAAGGCTTCTTCATGCCAAATTCTTTTGGCCAGCATGGGTTTCATTTGGTGTGAACAAGGGTGCTTCCCCAGTTGACAACCAGGAAGGAACAAGGCCTAGGCTGAAAATCCAAGAGAGTTTTAATTCTTCTGACCATGCTTATATAGCACCCAAAGAGGGAGATATCGGGATAACAGCCTGGGGGTGGGGTGGGGTGCAGGTGAGGAGCTAGAGAATTCATCATGAAAAATGGAGGAGTGTAGATAGGTTTTATGTCCTTTACTAGAGCTCTCTGTGAGGGAGGGACAGGCCAAGCTCAAGCCCAGTTTGGAATCATGGGGAAATAACCCTTCTTTGTGCTGTCCATCCCCATCTCTGGTCAGGTGGTTCAGGAACAATGTCACGGAGGTCATCCAACATGCATGATGACAGAACCTGTTTTGACATTGAAGAAACAGTTTATGGGACAGAACTCTTTAGTTTTCATAGGTCAGAGATCAGCCTCAGAATATCAGAAGGGATTGTCCAGGTATATAGCAGAACTTGAATCGAATCCCCAACAAATAAGAAAGCTCATTTCTGTACTGCATCTCCAGTCGCCCTGGCCCCTACTCTGAGTGTTCAGGTGAGGTGGTGAAACCCCTCCCATAGGCCCTCTGTAACCCAATCTCACGGACCCTATCTTGGCGGGGTGGGGCACAGGGACCCCAAAAACAAGTTATAAACCCTGAGCATGAGTAAATGGGCCCTTCCCCCAAACTTCCTCCACTGTGCCTTCAGCCGCTGCCAGCCGGAAGCTTCTACTCCTGCTCAGTGAGGTCAGTGGGAACTGCATATATACACTCTGCCCATTGTCCTGCTGCCACATAAACTTCACGGAAACTCAGTTTTATTCCAGACGGTTCTAGGCAGATAGGGCCCAACATTTCTGTGCATTAGAAAATATACAGCCAAAAAAAAAAAAAAAGAAAATATACAGCCCCAAACCAGAAGAACCACCTAACAAACTAGTTTGCAACATTTCTACCAGACTTGGATAACCTCGTTTCCCTAGATAACACCTAAAAGAGCTATACTTCTAACCACCTCTTCCACAATTAAACAGACCACTTTTTAAAAACACCCTGAAACTCCAGCATGCCAACCAACCCAATGCAAAGAACAATGGGGAAACTAAGGAAGATACCAGCAGCTGTGGATATAGGAAAAAAAACCTAGCAAATTTCCAAGTCCTCCAAAGTGCACAAACCTTATAGATAAGGACCTAGAATTAGCATTTAATGTCTTAGCAGTGGAATTCAAGGAATCACTAGTCAAAGAAATTAAGAAATTCATAGACGAATAATTCAAACAATTCAAAGAACTCTTATCAGAAGATGAGATAATCCATACAAATGGAACTAAGGGAATTAAAAAACATGCTAGCAAGCTATAGTAGCAGAAATACAGAAATAGAGAATTGCATGGATAAACTTGAAGACAAAATGCAAGGTAGCAAAAACCAAGAAGTCGGGGCCGCGTGGTGGTGCTAGAGGTAAGGTGCCTGCCTTGTCTGTGCTAGCCTAGGACAAACCTAGGTTTGATCCCCCCGTGTCCCATATGGTCCCCCAAGCCAGGTGCGATTTCTGAGCTCATAGCCAGGAGTGACCCCTGAGCGTCACTGGATGTGGCCAAAAAAACAAAAAAAAAACAAAAACAAAAACAAAAAACAAGAAGTCAATTAAAAAAACGAGACAAAACATTGGAAGAAAGGAGCTGGAGTGATAGCTCAGCAGTGATTGCTCAGTAGGGCGTTTGCCTTGCAGTGGACCACCCAGGATGGACCTGGGTTCAATCTCTGGCATCCCAGAAGGTCCCCAAGCCTGCCAGGAGCAATTTCTGAGTGCAGAGCCAGGAGTAACCCCCTGAGCACCGCTGGGTGTGGCCCCAAAACAAAAAAAAGGGGGGGGGGAGAAAATGTAAGGTACTTAATAAACACAAAAGAAATTATCTGACTTATAGGAATAACAGAAGGGGAAGAAAAAGGAAAGGGGAAGAACAAGTAGTGAGGGAAATAATAGCCCCTGCTATTATTTTCCCACTCTCTGGAAAGATGATGCTGTTCAAAACCAAGATGCTAAAAGTACCAAACAAAATAGATCCTTACACGGGGCTGGAAAGATAACACAGCGATAGGGCGTTTGCTTTGCATACAGCAGACTCAGGACAAATGGTGGTTTGAATCCCAGCATCTCATATGGTTCCTCGAGCCTGCCAGGAGCAATTTTTGAGAGCAGAGCCAGGAGTAACCCCTGAGGGCCACCAGGTGTGACCAAAGGAGGGGGGGAGAAAAACTAGACCCTTACAAATCAATACCAAGACATATAGTAATTTAAATGGAAAAAACCCCAGATGAATTCTTCAAAGCAATAAGGGAGAAAAAAAAGCCCTCCTTCAAGTACAAAGGAATGAACATAAGAATCAAACCAGATCTTCCACTTGAAACAATTCACGCAAGAGACAGTGGAATGACAATATCTAAACTACTGAATAAAAACGACTTCTAGAGTTCACTACCCAGCAAAACTCATTTACACAGGAGGGAGAGTTAAAAACATTCTCACACACAAAAAAAAAATAACTCGCAATATTTGCACTTACCAAACCAACTCTAAATGAACTACTCAGAGATCAGGGGTCCTGAGGACCCAAGGGTCCTCAAACTTTTTAAACAGGGGGCCAGTTCACTGTCCCTCAGACCGTTGGAGGGCCAGACTATAGTTAAAACAAAAATTATAACAAATTCCTATGCACAGTGCATATATCTTATTTTGAAGTGAAGAAACAAAATGGTAACAAATACAATATGTGGCCCTTGAGCTGTATTTTGAGGACCACTGAGTTACACAAACCAAACATCCAATTGGAACAACAATCCTACATAATGTAACAGCACAACAACCTCAATAATAATTTCCTTAAATGTCAATGCATTAAATTGTCCCATTAAAAGGCACAGAGTAGGGCCCGGAGAGATAGCACAGCAGTGTTTGCCTTGCAAGCAGCCGATCCAGGACCAAAGATGGTTGGTTCGAATCCCGGTGTCCCATATGGTCCCCCGTGCCTGCCAGGAGCTATTTCTGAGCAGCCAGCCAGGAATAACCCCTGAGCACTGCCAGGTGTGGGCCCCCCCCCAAAAAAAAAAAAGGCACAGAGTAGAGGGTTGGATCAGGAAACAAAACCCAGATATCTGCTACCTACAGGAAACACATAATAGTTCAGGATAGACACAGGCTTAGAGAAAAAGGATCGAAATCAATTATACATGCCACTAGAAAACAAACAAAAACGCTGGGACAGCCATACTTATATCAGACTAAATTGCATTCAACATCAAAAAAGTACTCAAGATGGGGCCGGGCGGTGGCGCTGGAGGTAAGGTGCCTGCGCTAGCCTAGGACGGACCGCGGTTCGATCCCCCGGTGTCCCATATGGTCCCCCAAGAAGCCAGGAGCAACTTCTGAGCGCATAGCCAGGAGTAACCCCTGAGCGTCACAGTGTGTGGCCCAAAAACAAAAAAACAAAACAAACAAAAAAAAAAGTACTCAAGAGACAAAGATGGATACTACTTACTGATCAGGGGAACATGAGACCCAGAAGTACTAACTCTGGTCAACATTTATGCACCAATAGTAGAGCCAGCAAAACATGTAAGATTTTTTGCTTGTAAACCTAGAGAAACATATGGATGGAAATGTGATAGTAGTGGGATATTTCAACAGACCAACTGTTATCACCACTAGACAGATCCACTAGGCAGAACACTAGCAAAGACATAGGAGTCCTAAATGAGAAACTAGAAGAACTAGGACTAATGGACTTATACAGGGCCCTCCATCCTCAGAATACAGAGTACACATTCTTCTCAAGTGCACATGGATAGACTATGCCTTAGCACATAAATCTAACAACATACAGTCACAAATATAAGAATTATTCCAAGCACCCTATCAGGCCACAACACAACAGAGGTCAAGATTGACTGTAAAAAAATGTGAAGAAAATCTAACTGGAGACTAAACAACATGCTGCTCACCAATAGCTGCATCAAAGAGGAAATCAAGAAAAAAAATAAGGGGCCAGAGTTTTGATGCAGTGGTAGGGCGTTTGCCTTGCGGCTGACCTAGGACAGACCCTGGTTCGATCCCCCGGCAACCCATATGGTCCCCAGGCCAGGAGCAATTTCTGAATGCAGAGCCAGGAATAATCCCTGAGCATCACAGGGTGTGGCCCAAAAAGAAAAAAAGAAAAAAAAAAAGACCTACCACATCGTTGGGAGCAAAAATTAATAAAATATTTTGGGGGAAAACAGGGTAGCATGAGGAAAAGCCAAAACCCAAGCAAATAATATCACCTTGAACATAGTTGTAAACTTAAAAAGCTAGAATAGTGAAATCCACCTGAGAAGCAAGGAAATGAACATCTCACCAGTCAGTGGCAGGGTCCCTGTTTGATTCCCAGTTACAGTTTCAAGTCCGAGTTCTGGCTCCATCTTTGAGTGGAGCCCCAGGCTCCAAAATGAGGATCTAGTAAGATTCAGGTCTGGAAGCAAATGTTGACACAAGAAATAATCCACACAGTGAAAGGCACAAGAATGGGTTCAGGAAATCCAGGTTTGAGACAAGGAATCCCACTGCACAAGTCTTCTGCTCCTAAGGAAAGCAGCTTTGTAGAGGAAGACTGAAGAAATGAGCACCTGCCTTCCTCACATCCCTGTTTTCATTCACAAGAACCAGGCCAAACCCTAGGGTAGAAGAAGAATATCAAGTAGGGAATAATTTAATAATTCCATCACCTGATCACACCCTAGGGTGAAGTATGAATTAGGGTGAGACCAGTAATCCAACATCTATGGTGTATTATGCTTTCCCTTCTTTTATTTAGATTTGCTAGGAGAAATCCTTAGAAGATAGTATCCACAAAGTCTTTGTATTTTTTTTGGGGGGGGGGGGCACACCCGTTTGATGCTCAAGGGTTACTCCTGGCTAAGTGCTCAGAAATTGCCCCTGGCTTGGGGGGACCATATGGGATGCCGGGGGATCGAACCGCGGTCCTTCCTTGGCTAGTGCTTGCAAGGCAGACACCTTACCTCTAGTGCCACCTCACCAGCCCCAAAGTCTTTGTGTTTTTAATAGACTCAGGAAGGGACTATTTGGTATATTATCTTCCCTATAGGCCCCAACAGTATCGTATGGCACATTCCTTTTGCATAGGTGTATTAAACTAGGAAAATATTAGAAACTAAGATGAGGGGCCGGAGAGATAGCATGGAGGTAGAGTTTGCCTTGCATGTAGAAGGTCGGTGGTTCGAATCCCAGCATCCCATATGGTCCCCCGAGCCTGCCAGGAGCAATTTCTGAGCATAGAGCCAGGAGTAACCCCTGAGTGCTGCCGGGTGTGACCCAAAACTCCAAAAAACAAAAACAACAACAAAAAAAACCCAAAAACAAAAAAACAAAACTAAGATGAGTTATTACCCATTACAGATGAAAACTCAGTAATTTCTTGCTATAGGGGACTTTCCACCCTAGACATTTGCCTTAGTGAACCTTGTGTCCAGCATGGTTCTCTGCACCTACACCAGGAATCGACCTTCTATCATCAGTATAGACCCTGAATATGCACCAACGGGCCACGGTGTGGTCTCTTCTTCAACATCTAGAAAATTTCTGGAGATTGGAGTCTCTCCCAACCCCGAAGAGGAATGGGAAAGACCCCCTGCTACCAGGACACTAATACAGAGGATGAGAGGTCCAAGGCCACCTTCTGGCTCATCATTTTCACTTGACCTTCACATCTTTACATTGGCCAAGCCTAGGTAACCCTGGCATTACAGGGAGACCATAAAGGCAGGTTGGCCTAGGAAAATTGGAGATAGTCTAGAAATGAATGGAAACTGTCTTGGCACTTATTTGCCCCAGGATGGGCTACCATGCTAACCTGACAATGAAAATTGTGTTTGAGGAGAACCTTTCCTGGGACCTTGAAGAAAGACTATGGGGTTAGAGACAAATTAGTGTGCTGGAACCTGTAGCTGGTCTTAAGGCAGGATGCTTCGTGGGTAGGGATACCCTGTTTTTAGGCCAAAAGTTTTTTTTATATTTCCCCAACTTTTGCTGCGCCTATGCAAAATATTGCCAACCATTATCTTTATCTTTAGAGGCATCCACCCTTTTCTTAGAATCTTGGATGGTGAATTATTTTGTTTTTCTATAAAGTCAATTAGGGGAAAATGATGGATTACTGATCTTAGCCTGATCAATATTCGTATTCCATCCTAGGGTGTGATCTGGTTATGAGATTATAGGATTATTCCCTACTTGGTATTCCTTCTCCACCATAGGATGTGGCCTGGTTCTTGTGAATAAAGGCATAGGTTTGAAGAAGGAAGGCACTCCTTTTTTTGGTCTTCCTCCACTAAACTGCTTTTCTTCTTAGGAGCAGAAAATTGGTGTGACTTGTGTGGTGGGATTCCTTGATTGAGTGCTGGATTTCCTGAATCCATTATTTTACCATTTCACTGTGTGAATCATTTCTTGTGTCAATATTTGCTTCCAGATCCTTGTTTTGGAGCCTGGAGCTCAGGTTATAGAAGTGGTAGAGTACTATGTAACTTTCTCATCAGACTTCTTGTGATATTACTTGGATGACACTATAAATTAGGGTAGTCTCTAACTGCAAGGTTCTGAGTATATAGATCTAAAACAAATTAGGTGGCTTGGATGCTTGACAAGACCAAGTTGAGGGCTGGGCCTATTCTGTTGAAGAGTGTCTGGAATGGCATTGGGCACTGCTTGCAGTTCATGCAGAAAGGGGTATCTACCCCACTACTCCTTTCTGGGATATTCACAGTAGTATCGGCCAAGACCAGACAACCTGGAAAGTTTCAATAGACATTACTCTCTTCTGGAATATGGTGACTGAGTTGGGACATTTTTTTTTTTCTGCCAGAAAGATGGTGGTAGTGGGTGGTGACTGCCAGAGCTTCCATTAATGAGTAGGGTGTAGGAGGTCTTGACTCCACCCGTTTTAGAAGGAAATGCCCAGAACATCCAGCCTCATAATCTGATTATATCTGAATATTAAAATAATTTTTTGTTTTGTTTTGGGCTAAACCTGGTGGTGCTCAAGGTTACTTCTACTTCTGTGCTCAGGCATCATTCCTTGCAGTGCTTGGGGGAACGTACAGAATACTCGGAATCAAACCCCAAGCAGACTACAATATCCAGCACTGTGACTTGGGGCAATGATCCTGGCAGGCTTGGGGAACCATATGGGATACTAGAGAACCATGCCAGCTGCATGCAAGGCTACCCACTGAACTATCACTCCAGCTCCTTTAATCCAATTTCATTTGGGTTTTTTACATGGTGTTTTACATGAGTTTTGAAAGAGGTCTGAGGGTTGATTTTTAGAATATAGAAAATACTCACAAAAGTTAACTCTACAAAACTAAAAAAAAAAAAAAAAACATCAAAAAATGGGGAGAGATGGGGCCGAGAGATAGCATGGAGGTAAGGCGTTTGCCTTGCATGCAGGTTGGTGGTTCAAATCCTGGCATCCCATATGGTCCCCGAGCCTGCCAGGAGTGATTTCTGAGCATAGAACCAGGAGTAACACCTGAGTAGCGCTGGGTGTGAACCACTCCAAAAAAATAAAATGGGGAGAAAAGATAAACAGGCACTTCTCTGAGGACCAACCGATGGCTACAGATACAAGAAAAAACTGTTCATTATCACTTATCCTAAGGGAAATTCAAATCAAGAAAACAATGAGATCTCATCTTACACCAATGAGTGTGGTGCATATCAATACTGGGAACATTCTCTGTTGGTGAGGCTGTGATGAGAAAGGAACTTTCCTACATTGCTGGTGGGAATGCTGCCTGATTCACCCCTATGGAAAACAGTATGGAGGGTTCTCTCTAAACTCAAAATGAGCTGTCATATGACCCAGAAACCCCCCCCCTTTTTTGTTATCTATCCCCAGAACAGAAAAACATTCATCCAAAAGAATTTAGGCACACTGCTATTCATTGTGGAATCAGTACAATAGTTAAGACTTGGAATCAACCTAGATGCCCAACAAACAGATGACTGGATCATTAAGATATGGTACATATATATTATGGAATTCTGCATAGCTGTAAAAAAGGATGCCACCATGCAATTTGCAACAACATGGATGGGACTTGAAGATGTTATAATAAATGAAATAAGCCAGAAAAAAAAAAGAATGAAATCATTTTTATCTGGTATTTAGAATAACTACAGGAAGTAACACAAGGTCTGATTGGTAATTGTTCAGAACACCATTAGCCCCAAAATACGGTCAGGAAAAGAGAAGTAATGGAGTGGAAGAGAAAAACAAAAACAAAAACAAAAAAAAACCGTATCCTCTTCTATACTTCAGAGTCATGCAACGGAAGTAGCTGTTTAGATTGAGCAGTTGTCCAATCATATTCCTTTTAGATAATGTTCTAATGCTTTTATTCACAGAAACTGGTGCAGAATGCGTTTGGAAGATATGGACTCCCACTACAGTATTGTCTTACTTTCACTATGTCTATAATACCATATTTTCTGGCGTATAAGACGACTTTTGAAACAAACAAAAAAAGTCAACCGAAAATTGGGGGTCGTCTTATACGCCGAGTATATCCCGAAAAATGTTTCAATATGCTGCTAAACAAAAATTGTCTGAATATTGCCACAAAACGAATTTTCCAACTCGATCCTGCACCAATCACTGCCAGGCTGCTCGGACCGCCTCTCTAACTCAGCCAATCCAAGCAGGCTTTTGATGCATGCAAATTAGACAATGTTCTGGACCCAAATCTACACTGTAAAAAGCCTACTCAGATTGGCCAGAGTCAGAGAGGAAGTCTATTACAGTAGAACCTTTGAACCTTTGCTTGTTATGATTGGCTCACTGTGGTACATACAGTTGCAGCACAGGAATGTTCTGTCTGATACAGCGAATATAGGCCTAAATCTATATTTTAACAGCAAAATTAGGGGTCGTCTTATATGCCGGCAAATAAGGTAACTCCTTGATCTTTTTTTTTTTTTTGGTTTCTGGGTCACACCCAGCAGCACTCAGGGATTACTCCTGGCTCGACACTCAGAAATCGCTCCTGGCAGGCTCGGGAGACCATATGGGATGCCGGGATTTGAACCACCATCTTGCATGCAAGGCAAACGCCCTTGCCTCCATGCTATCTCTCCAGCCCCAATAACTTGTTGATCTTTCTGTCCACAGTAGTAGTTGGAGATACAGGTTGGTCGCCCTAGTTCCACAATGCAATGCTATATTAGAGTCAGAAAACAGTGCTCATTAAGATAATGTCATGGGGCTGGAGAGATAGCATGGAGGTAAGGCGTTTTCCTTTCATGCAGAAGGTCATCAGTTCGAATCCGGCTCCCATATGGTCCCCCATGCCTGCCAGGAGCAATTTCTGAGCATGGAGCCAGGAGTTTCCCCTGAGCACTGCGGGGTGTGACCCAAAACACACACACACACACACACACACACACACACACACACACACACACACACACACGATAATGTCACAACAAAAATTCTAATTTATTCATTTTCTACTTGATTTTATGCCCGGTAATATAATTTATGTCCACATATAGCAATGGAATATGCAACTACATGTCATAAATTCCTGTTACAGAGCTCATTCATTGAATGTTATTGGAATCTGTTTTTAATTGTAGGTAGTTTACCATTATACCATAATGCTCATTTTACTTTGCTTTTAGGAAAAAAACCTGGATGCTCAAGACCCTCCTAGATAATTGTTTGTGGTGTAAACTCTTCTTACAGTGTTCATTATCTTACCACTTAAATTTTACCTCACTAACGATGATTGGTCTAGACAATGGAAAACCTATTTGACTTGCCAACTTTACATTTATAAATAAGGACAACTAAATATGCAAACCAAAGTCAAGATAACTGAATCAAGGGACCTAAACTTAAAGGGACCTATACTGGCAGGTTGGGGGCAAAGAGTGGTGGTATAGGATCCATTCTGGGGCCATTGGGGAAGGGAGGTTGACAGTGGTGGTGGGAAGGGCCCTGACTCATTGAATATCTCAAATTTCAACTACGAATGATTCTGCTGATCATAATTGTTTCAATAAAATAAAACTGTATAGGATACAGAACTGATTTCTCTACTGATATAGTTTGGGGGGGCTGCAGTCTCCCTCTCCAGGTATTCAAAGTAATTTCAAATGAATGTGTTAGGACTCATTTTCTGAAATTTTGGCTAAATTCTCCTTTATTCCTTGAACTATTTACTGGCATCACTAATAAAAACAGAATTTGGGGGGCCGGGCGGTGGCGCAAGAGGTAAGGTGCCTGCCTTGCCTGCGCTAGCCTTGGACGGACCGCGGTTCGATCCCCCGGCGTCCCATATGGTCCCCCAAGCCAGGAGCGACTTCTGAGCACATAGCCAGGAGTAACCCCTGAGCGTTACCGGGTGTGGCCCAAAAACCAAAAAAAAAAAAAAAAAAAAAAAGTTAAAAAAAAACAAAACAAAACAGAATTTGGGGCCTGAAATATCAGACAGCAGTTAAGTGAAATTGAATCTGGGTTCAATCCCATGGTCTCCTAAGCATTGGCAGGAGTAAACCCTGAGAATACCCCTTGCAAAGAATACCAACCAAAGACAAATGAGAAGCTACTAAGAATTCACCCGGAAAGGAACAATTTACCAGTTCATTGATCAAGTTCACATGGAACTGCTACCTGATGCTTCTTAGGGTTAAAACATCAGTGAGTCAGGAAATTAGAGATCTCTTTTCATTTTAATCTTAATGGTGTTTTTTTAATTGGCCTTGGAGGCAGAGACTCATGAAGTAGCACTCAGATTTATAAGCTTCTTTGAATTCCAAGTTCCAAGAATGGGCCAGAGATGACCACATTTGACCTAGCACACCCTGTTCAGAAAAAAAAAAATCACTCAGTGCTACCTTTTTGAAATTTATCAAGTGACTGAAGTAGCCCCAACTGTACCCAAAGTTACTATGGATTCCTGCATCATTCTAGCACCTGGGAGGGGAATGAATTCACATGGACACATTCTCTGAATAAGATGGTAGTGTCTGCCCCACTCTTGGAAGGGAGGGGGATGCCTCAAATGATGAGCAAAAGGTAACGTTTGAGATTTTAGAAATGGTTGTGAGCCTGGTATGAAAAGATCCCCCTGATTTAAGTAGTGTGCAGCTGCCATATCCACACTGTTCCTAGAACAAACTGAGAAGGCTAATTGGCATTTTCAGGCTGTCGGTTCATGCTGGATGACTACTGGATGCTGTTCCTTTCTGTTTGGGCAGTCAACTTGTCTCAGCTTGAGGGACTTCTTGACCCATACTAGGAAAGACGATCACACCCTTCCAGGCCTAACAACATCATTCCTGTCAGGCATCACATTAAGGAAGGGGCTTATCTGCTCAAGTACCATGGGGAACACGAAATCAATTATAAATATACTTATGCTTCTTAAAATGTAGATTTTTTAATATATTTAAAACCACACTGAAGTCACTTTATTTTTTTTGTCACTTTAATTTATTAAAAAAATACAGAACACGGTGAATTTATTCATGATCCTGGGGCTCTTATGAGGTCAAACTCTTTAATGGATGTGAGGTGTCAATGGGAACACACATGATCTGTTTGTTGTACATAGAGAAGCATATTCCAGTTGCAAAATCAAATTCTTCCAAGGGCCAGAATGAACAAAAATCAATCTCCTAAAGCAGGGTAAGAGCTGGACATGGAGGCTGGACTCTGCTCCACGGAGCAGCCAGCCTATAATCTCCTGCTGGTACAGCCTTTCAAGCTCACAGTGACCCCTCAGGCAGGTTGTGGTCTGACAACTGCACTGCCTAGGACCTGCTCTGGTCCTGGGGTTCCCAGCCTCTGGGAACTGTGATGCATACATAGGGGGGATGATGGTCAGTCCTTGCTTATGGTTCAGTCTGAAATGTGACAGGAGACAGAGATGTGTTCCTTAGATACTGTTGCTATAACACTGAATGGAAACCCTGATCCAAGTGCCAAGATGAGAGCCTTACCCCAGGCTCTAGCAGACACCCAAAGTGTGGGGGATGGCCCACTTCTAGTCTGAAGTGCTGTTTCCAGTTAACATGCTTGCGAAGAATTGTGACTCAAACACTTGACACTGCCTAAATTTGGGTTCAAGTTATTTCCCTGTAATATATAACGTAAAAAAAAAAAAAAATCCAGTCACATTAGTTGATACCTACATTTAGATTAAAACTGGAAATATTTTTGTGAGATCATCAACAGGCTGGAATGTTTCTGGTATACTTCAATCAGCTGTTAGTTCTTTGGCTATCTTTCAATGAGATCTATAAACTGTCCCTCCATCCTAAATTCCAAATTCCTTCATTCCTGGAACTCCAAGCCGGTCAGTTCTCTTTCCTGAGAAAAGCTGCCCACCACCAACTTCCTAGGAGTGTGGGTGAACTTGGGAATAGAAAAGTCCCTCAGCTGAGATGGCATCTCCAAGGCCCACAGTCCGCACAGGGTCTTCACACACCAACACTGGTGTGAAGTGGAAGGTTATTCCCTCCCTGTGCCATTCCACGACTGGCTCATTTGGGTTGAAG
The DNA here is from genome assembly GCF_024139225.1 of Suncus etruscus. NCBI lineage: Eukaryota > Metazoa > Chordata > Mammalia > Eulipotyphla > Soricidae > Suncus > Suncus etruscus. The sequence continues at coordinate 11,535,916 of NC_064848.1, forward strand.
GTAACCTTTGAGCCGGCCTCTGAATGGAAAGTCACGAACTCACGGGGCGCCCTCAGAGACACTCGGCTGGTGTCTATGGTCTCTGTGGCGCAGGCCTGTGTTCCCGCCACACGAGCACCGGCAGCCACAGCTGCCCGCTGGTTGGCCCAGTGCCCATCCACGGTTGCCAGGATGTGATAGGCCAGTGTGTGGAAATGAATCCTGGTGAGATCCGAGGCTCTGCTCTTACTCCAGCCATATTCCTTCAGAATCCAAAATAGAATGTCACTGACCATGCCCACATCAGGAAGACCATGCCAGGCAGAGAGAGAAGAGTGAGGTCCAGATGCTGACTGGCTGAGGAACAGCAGCTCTTGCTCATTCAGCCCAACAGAAGTCACAGCAGGAAAGACCTGCTAACAAAAAACAAAGTAACAGGTCTTTTTCTGAGGGACACCTTGGGCCTCAGCCAATGAAAAGGGGGGAGGGAGAGTTCCTTCTTCACAAGACAGACCCCTGAAGTCTTAGTGGGGAAGTGATGGCTTGAGGCGACTGTCTTGGTGATGGCATCTACAACTGTCCCCACTTGCAATAACACTTCTTGTTATTTTGTTTACAGTGGTACTTAGGAATTACTCTAGGCTCTGGACTCAAAAATTATTCTGGTGGTGCATGGGGAACTCTTTGGGAAGTTGGGTACTGAACATGGTTTGGCCACATGCAAGGCAAGTACCCTACCATCTATACTATCTCTCTGGTCCCTTACAATAACACTGGATAAATTTGAAGTTACAACAAAGCCTGTTTTATGCCATTTTAAGATGAAGGGGGAAGGTGTATTTAGGTGGTTTATTTCCCTGGGATCTCACTTTCCCTTTGCACACACATATCTCTTATGTGAAAGGACAGGGCTCTCATTTTGGCTGCCAGCAGCAGTAAACAGGACAAGACCTGGGGTCACGACACAGGACAGCGATTAGGACACTTGCTTAACACCAACCTTGCCTTGGTTTGGTTCCTGACAGCATATAATCCCCTAGCAATGCCAGGATGGCTTAGGTATCCTTAATAGCACAGGGCAGGAGCAACATTATATACTTGGGCCTTTGCATTGAGCTGCCAACTTGGAAAGCTGAGAATCACTGGTGGGACCCCCTAGTGGAGAAAACTCTGGCAACACAGTCAGGATGCCAATGGTTCCAAGCACACAGCACCAAATAGCAAGACCAGTTTCATGTTCAAGCCAGGCTCAGGGAGGTGTGAGTTAGGACTGCCCTGAGAAACCCCATGTGGAAAAGGAGTCACTGGATCAATCTTTAATCCATTTATGGAGAGGACCATACCTTATGGTGCTCAGGGCTGATTTCTGGCTCTGTATTTAGGGGTCACTCCCTGAGGGGTCGAGGGTTCAAGAGACGAGACACTCTATGAGTGGCAGAGATCTATGGAGTTAGCCTTGTGAAAGGCAAGAGTCTTCCCTGCTGTACTTCTTGTGGCTTCCACTGTGCTATCTCTGACTAGCAGGAGAGCTTTTTCCAGTCTAGCCCCAAGTCTACTCTCGATGGATGAGATTGAGAGAAAAAGAGCTGTTCTGCTCTCAACAAAGTCTGAGTAAATGCAAGTGGGCTTCATGCTGCTGGAGCAATTACCTGGTGCACAATGCTGTTCATGAGTTCCCGATTGGTCATGCTTGCCAGCTCTAAATGAATCGGAATACCAGTGGGGATGTCAGAAATGGAGGCAACAACCTGTAGAGATCAGAACACACTTCCATGACACACAACACAGGAAGAAGGATACTGTCCTGAGAGGCCCGAGCCCCTGCTACTGCTTCTCTGTGTCTCAAGACTGTTACCCTCTGAGGGCCACCACGGACTCATGGACAAGGACTAGTTTACCCAGGGGCCCCCAAGCTCTCCAGAGAGACCAGAAGAACATGAAGAGCTGCTCCGTGTGCAGCTGCCCACTTCACACAAGACACCCCCACTGTTGGCTTCAGGGATGAGACTGCCATGGCCACAATGCCACAGATGTGAGATCTGAGATCTTACTAAAGACACAAAAAACTAGATACAACAATCTGCAGCATCAATTTAACACAGAATGCAGATACTTAGAACATATTCTGATTGTTCTATTCAAACAGTTCCCAGGCCCCAGAGAATACTGGGAGTGCCTCATCGGGGAAGAAATTGGGGGAGAAAGATGGCTGAGCAATGCGGTGATAGTGTCATTAAGTGTCGTTACCTGCAGGAGTCTCTTCTTCTGGAACTCCTTGCTTTGTCCTTCCATCATGTGCAATCCAGAGAGGACCACCAGGTCTGGCCGGAACTCCTCCAGGCTGGACACAAACACCTCCAGCATATTCATGGCCCCGTTGGAGAGGTCGTGGGAGAAGATGAATCTGTTGGCATGGGGAGCCTTTAACTGGCCCCACTCCTCCCCTAAAAAAGCCCAGACAACACACAGGAAGAAAAAGGGAAAGGCTTTAAGTCTCCTAGCTGGGGCTGGGCTCACAGGGACATCATTGTTGCACCTTTAAGTCACAGCTGCCCCAGGAGAATGAGGATGGTGGGCAGTAATAAAAACCAGTCCCACTTAAACCTCCTTCCTGGAAACAGACCTCTAGGGGGATTTCATGCTTGGGCAGGGAATGTAATGGCTTACTTTAGAAACCCAGGAAGCCCTACTGCTCCAGGCTCACAAATCCTGGCCTTCCTTGCCTTTCCAAGTGAGGACATAGGCATGAGGCTGGTACCAGGCAGCAGAGAGGCCTCAAGCAAGCCCCGTACACAAAACATGCTACTCTTCCAGCCACATCTCTGCAGTAGGGCCCAAAGTGCTCTGCAAGAAAGTGGATGTATGTGTGTCAAAGCACAAAGCGCACCACACCTCCACCACCTATTTGTTTTTGGACACTTGATCTAAGAGCATCTGTACCAAGTGCAGCATTGCAGGGGTATGTATAGTATTTCAGTCTCTTTTGATACCAAGAAGTGTTACTGCTGGGTCATATGGTTATTCTTTTCCTTTTGTGTGTGTGTGTGTGCCACAACTTTTAATGCACAAGGCTTACTCCTGGTTCTGTACTCAAGGATCATTCCTGGTGGGTCTTGGGGGACTCTGTGTAGTAGTGGGGATCAAACTTGAGTCAGTTTTGCGCAATGCAGTACCCCACCCACTCACAGTACTACCCAGTGGTTCACCAAGCTGAGCATCCCACCTGGGTGTCATCTGTGAAAACCTGCTCCGCCAGACTAGGGCAGCCTCTCCGGGGGTGCCAGTCCACCCCACTTTGACCCAAGCAGATTCGGTTACTTCCTGGCTTTCCCAGCAACTGGACTCGCCTGGAATTTCACAGCAGTTCATTTATTAGCCCATCCTCTGCGGACACCTACAAGTGGAGGGTAGTGCCCCATCTCTCCACACCCTCACACTGCACCTGGCACCTCAACACAAAAAGAAATCAGCAAAAGACAAGCAAAAAGAATAGGACTAATATCTTTTTTTTTTTTTTTTTTTGGGCCACAGCCGGCGGTGCTCAGGGGCTACTCCTGGCTGTCTGCTCAGAAATAGCTCCTGGCAGGCACGGGGGACCATATGGGACACCAGGATTCGAACCAACCACCTTAGGTCCTGGATCGGCTGCTTGCAAGGCAAACACCGCTGTGCTATCTCTCCAGGCCCGAACAATATCTTAAGTGCTCACGATGACAAGAAATATGGCTGTGAACTCCAAATTCAACAATTCTCCAATATTTGCTTATTTGTTTGTTTGTGCGTTTTTGTTTTGGGGTCACTCCTGGTTCTGTGCTCAGAAGTCGTTCCTGGCAGGTTTGGGGGACCATACAGGATGGTGGGATTTGAACCAGGGTCTCTCCTGTGTTGGCCGCATGCAAGGCAAATAAATGCCTTACCGCTGTACTATTGCTCCGGCCCCCATTTCTCCAACCCCTTTATTATTATTATTATTATTATTATTATTATTATTATTATTATTATTATTTTGGTTTTTGGGTCACCCCCAGCAGTGCTCAGGGGCTACTCCTGGCTCTACCTCAGAAATCACCCCCAGCAGGCTCAGGGGACCACATGGGATATCGGGATTCAAACCACCGTCCTTCTGTGTGCAAGGCAAACGTCCCACCACTGTGCTACCTGTTTGGCTCCATTTCTCCAACTCTTAAGAGGAAAAGGGGACACACATGGGACTGAGCTTCTCCACGGGCAAGAGCTGTGCCTGACTGTAGGTTGATGCCGAACAGCACTGCTTATCAAACCTACCCACATGCAAGGCCAATGTTCCTCCACGAGGAGAAAGTAACAGAGGCTTTTTCTAAGGACACAGGGTTGAAGAAGCAGCTGGAGAAGCAAAATAACAAAACATAGACAGGAGGAGTATGTAATGTCAGCTAGTGCTCCTTTCTTCCAAGGTTTGAATTTACTTCTGCAAATGATTCCTTCTCTGAATGTGAAACCGTGCCATTCTGCCTAAAACTTAGCAGAACAGATATGGTGACTTCCTGGTACCTGCAAACAAGGTACCAGGAAGAACCAGCAAGGATGGCACAGTCCGTCTGGGGATTTATGCATCAGACAAAGGACAGGGATAGGACTGACATCTGTCAAGAGAGCTGGCAGACGATCACAGGAAATCTGGTGAGAAAGTTACATAGTAATCTACCAACCTCAATGAGCCTAAACAGTAACAAAGAATGCTTAGTTAGCACCAACAACAACCCAGTAAATCTTTAGAAACACTGACTTTAGTAACACCATGGAGAGATAGAGCAATCATTTCAAATGAACCCTTTTTGTTTTTCTGTTTGTGTGTTTTGGTTTTTTTGGGAATACACCCAGTAGCGCTCAGGGCTTACTCCTGGCTCTACACTCAGAAATTGCTCTTGGCAGGCTCAGGGGACCGTATGAGATGCCGGGATTCAAACCACCGTTTGTCCTGGGTCGGCAGCTTGCTAGGCAAGCGCCCTACCGCTGTGCTATCTCTCCAGCCCCAAATGGAGCCTTTTTGATCTAAGTTTTGATTATTCCATTTGCCTTTGTATAGTAACAAACAATGTGAAGTAACATTGTTTGTGGTTGCATGGAGGCAGGCGGTACTGATAGGTGGGGGATAGGGGACACTAGAGAAGGGAAGTCACACTGGTGGTAGGATTGGTGTTTGAACATTTAATGCCTGAAACAACTACAATGAACAACTTGGTAAATCACGGTGCTAAAATGAAATAAAAATGAGATGATCCAAAGGGCTGTGTCACCACCTACTGGGTCTTCTCCAGGGGCTGATGAGAAGCTGAAAAGGAAAACTGAGGTGCAGAGCTTACAATAATCAGGACAAATAGAGCCCCTTTTCAAGATACACTTTGCTATTCTCAACTCTGCACAAGGCACAGTTGTTTGATTTAACAGGAAAGTCTGACCGAAGAAATTAGTTTTTCAGTGAATCACGGAGGAAAAACAAAACCAAGAGCTAGAAAGTTCCACCCCTGAAGCAAATGCCCATAATCCAGCAGCTCACAGATCTGCCTTTCAGCTCTCCCAGGCCCTGTATACCTGAATCCCACTCTTGTCTCCCAGCTAGGCTCTTAAAGCACACAGGGCCCTTTTTAGTTCTACCACCATCTTCAAGTGAGCATCACTGATTTTCCATTTGTGAAAATGTTAACTCAAAACTTGAGTATTCATGTGAAATGCCAAGTTCAACATCCTATCCAGTTCTCAGACATCCCAATTCCTGACTTCTAAGTCTTACGTAAGAAGCCCAAAAGAGCCAGGGATATGGCACAATGGTAAAGTACATCCTAATATATGTTTTATCCCCAGTATCACTCTGCCAAGAAACACCCAAATCCCAAGAATAAGCAAACAATTCATTTTTTGTTACTTGGAGAGAGCACTGTATTTCTTAGCTTAAAGTTAATTACTCTAGGGATTGAGTTTCTCCAAATGCCCTAACATGAAAGCAGCTACTGAAGCATATTAAGTACTGCTCGAAGGTACTAATTATGTCTGTTTAGGTACTTGAGCCTTTAACTTGAAATAATAATGCGCTGAAATCAGAAAACCAACAGTCTGAATTCAGAGCAAAGGAAAGATACAATAGCAAATAAACAGAAAGTTAACATTCAGGTTATTTCAGGTTCAATCTGACATTCGATCACTAGTCTCGTGATGTCTAAAAGCTTCTCTGGGGATGGAGTGGGGTGCCTAAGGAGGGTAGTTTAGTTTTATAAATATTAGACATTGTCTAGTGGGGAGTATTTGCTACCAAAGAAGAAACATTTCTATACTTGAGGGGAAATAAAATGCTTTAAAGGGAGCTTGCCCAAGAACTGGAATCAATCCTAAGTAGCTTGGATGTGTTGACAGAAAGGCCTAGGGAAGAACTCAGTAGAGCTGAGCAGATGTTACCTGATCTTATAGCTTCACAATGGGAAACTTTATATAAATGTGTGTGCTTAATGCACTCTTGTGATTTACAATGTTTGATCACTCTCCTACAGTCTGATCTTGCCTGTGTTCAGAGCCTTTCTATCTGCAGACCTTAGAATTCACTGTAATGCTCTGATACTGTCATTCTCCATGGAGATAATGACCAAAACCATAGCTCAGTGGAACCAAGGGGTGCAGGAATCTTTGGCATGATGAGAATACAGACACCCACCCAAACAACAGAGTTCCAAACCATTTGGATACTACTACCTCATCCATTTCTTACCTGCCTGATACTCTAAAATGAGGTGGAACTCATCCATTTCCTGCAGTGACTCTGGAGGAACAAACACATTGTCATCAAGAAGCTCATGCAGCTTTGGACCAACTGGACCACAAAGAAGAACCTGGAGACAAGAAATATAAAGTGCATCAGGAGGCCTGTCCCTTCCCATGAGACCTCTTTGATGTCTAACAAGACCTGCAGCCAAGCAAGGTCTACACGACAAAGCATCTAATTCTGTCAGCTCATTACCCAGGTGAAGCCACTGGTGAGTATGGCCACAAGGTACTCAGATAGGAGGGGCTGACTAAAGACCAAGTCACACATGTCACACAAGGACCAATACAAAGTCCTGTTGGATCTGGATGCTTAACACCCCCCCCCCCCCCAACTTGCATGCTGAAACTTAATTGCCAACGTATTGGTTTCTTCTTTTTCTTCTTCCTTTTTTTTAAGTGAAGTAGGTGTTTTTTTTTTTTTTTTTTTTTTTTTTTTTTTAATGAAACTTATTTAAGAAGTGTGTGCTCAAGAGGAAATAGAGATTTCTCCAGAGTGGAAAAAAGCAAACAAAGAAACAGAGACAAGCAAGCAATGTTTAAGGGAGCACAAAGGCTTGAAGAGCAAGTCTGTAGTGGTAGATATTGAATCAGGGCCTCTGGGAAAGAAGATCATGTGAGGTCACATGGATAGGATCCTAATCCAACAGGATCAGTGGCTTTATAATAACAGGAGAGGCCAGAGAGCTAGTACAGCAAGTAGAGCCTTACATGAGGAAGCCAACCTGGGTTTAATCCCCAGAACACCATAGGGTTCTTCTAGCACTACCTAGAGTGACCCTTGAGTGCAGAGCCAGACGTAAGCACTAAGCACTGTCAGTTGAGGCTTAAAAACACCCAAACTCCAAAAACAAAGCCCCCCCCCCAAAAAAAAAGAACAGAAAGACACAACAAAACAAAACACCACCTGCAAGCCAATCAGAGTACCCTTTCCCAAGAAGAACCTAGTGGGAACCCCAATCATAGAGTGTCCAGTCTCTAGTATTGTGGGAGATAACATTTCTGAACTTGAAACTACCCATATTACTCTTAGGGAACAGACACCATAACCTGCCTTTTCTTTTCTCACCCTCAATGTAAGTAAATAGTATGGGATGCCATCACCTCCAAGTTACCAAAGGAAGAAAAAAAAAAAAAGAATAAAAAAATTTTATTGTAGAAGAGAGCCTCAGAACTGCTATACCAAATGATTTTTTATCAAGATTATTTTTCTTACTCCTTCAAGAAAGCAATTTGTAAGTGAAGACAGAACTTCTTGCAATAAAGAGAAGTTCTAAAGAATTAAGCAAGTTAAAAAAAAAGTATTTCTCAGACTGAAGCAATAGAACACCAGGCAGGATGTTTGCTTTGAACATATTAGATCCCTGGCATCCCATATGGTCCCTTGAGCATTGCCAGGAATAAATCTTAAGTGCAGAGCCAGGGATAACCCCTGAACACTACTGGGTGTCACCCAAAAACAAAACACCAAAATTTTCCTAGTAGGCATACTTCTTTTTTTCCTCCTAGGCATGGCATTTATTTTTAAAGTCAAAATCTATGTGCACAGGTTGGAAAAAAAAACCTGTCAACAAAGTATTTAATATGGAAAGGCTAGAGTTTCATGCTGACAATATGCTCAGCAACCAGAGGACCTAACCTGTGGGACTCAGGTTCATGTTCCAAACATCAGAAGTAAGGAGTTTAGAAAGTGTGCAGGAAATGTGCTCTGTAACTTTTCAAAAATTCTTCTCTTGAGCTCAAGCCTAGGCTTCTCTGTGGCTATTTTTTTCTTGAAAACACTTTCTGTCATTTCTTGGTTCCAAAAGGTCATACTAGCTCTGGGCCCCACTCATGTCCAGGCTAAGAGACTCAAATGACCAAACAACATGGGTGTGTACAGGGATGGGAAAGTCAGTTCCCAGGGAAGATCAGTAGCATTCAACATTTAATAAGCGTCACCTGAAATCTTCAAAAGACATGGAGGCTTACTCATTAACTGCTTGTTTGGACAGAAGAACTTTCATGTCACAAACTGAGAAATCTCAGCTTGTAAGGTGAGAATTTACTTCTCTCGCCCTGCATCTTTTCTTCCTTTGACACATGTCCATTATTTGCTAGTTCTGAAAAACCTTACTTCTAGCACTTAATTCTGTTTTTAATTCTTGGCTGAAACTTCAGTTTTCAAAATGAGATAACCAGGGCCAGATTTATCCTTCTGTTTCAAAAACAATAACAGAGCTGGAGAGATAACACAGCAGTAGGGTGTTGCCTTGCATGCGGCCAACCCAGAGTGGACTGGGTTTAGATTCCTGGCATCCCATATGGTCCCCGAGACAGGAGTGATTTCTGAGCACAGAGCCAGGAGTAAATTCTGAGAGCTTCTGGGTGTGGCCCCCAAACAAAACAAAACGGAACAAAACAACAAGAAAATGGAAAAAAATGAAACTTTTTCAAGTTATTTGGACACTAGGCAAGAAGAACAGTGATTCCTAAGAAACTAAAATTCATGAAGGAAGTCCTACAAATGCTTTAGGAGATTATTTTAAAGAAAAAAGGAGTATATAAAATTTGAAAGAATCAGCAGCAGCAGACCCGCATGCAAGAATGTAAAAGAATTTTCTTTAGGCAGAAGGAAAATAATTCCAGATATAAATATATAACAATATATGTAAACAATATATATAACATAATCATATATAACAATATATAAGCATATAACAATATAAACATATGGGGGACCATATGCCAGGTTTCTAACCAAAATCAACCCCAGGTCAGCTGCATGCAAGGCAAGGGACCATATGGGATGCCGGGATTTGAACCACTGTCTGTCCTGGATTGGCTGCATGCAAGGAAAACGCCCTACTGCTGTGCTATCTCTCTAGCCCCTGAAATAATTTTCTTTATCTCAAGTATTGCTAGGTATCTTCCCTGGAAACACCCTCCAACCCCGAGTGTGCCCCACTAAAGCATATGAACTGTAGAACCAGGCTACTTGGGTTCAAATCCCAGGACCTTGGGAAGTTTTAACCACTCTATGCCTTATTTTTTCTGTCTACAGGATGGGAAAATTCTCTTACAGTACATTATAAAAATTAAATAAACTAATATGTGAGACCCTTAAAATAATGTCTGACATACTGGCATAGGAAAATGTTAGTTGTTATTATGATTACCTTTGAAAATACATAGTTCTTTCTTTCTTTCTTTTTATTTTATTTTTTATTTTTTGGTTTTTGGGCCACACCTGGTGATGCTCAGGGGTTACTCCTGGCTATGCGCTCAGAATTCGCTCCTGGCTTGGGGGACCATATGGGACACCGGGGGATCGAACCGCAGTCCATCCAAGGCTAGCGCAGGCAAGGCAGGCACCTTACCTCTAGCGCCACCACCCGGCCCCCTTTCTTTTTATTTTTCAGGAGACATGAAGCTTTATTATTAATACACCCTAGCCACCTAGGCTAACCTTTTAAGCAGCTTCTCTTCAGCCACCCTGCATCTCAAACCTCTCTCTATCATACCCCCCAGTTCTTTTTTTATAAAACCTATATTATTGTTGTAGGGGCTCACAATTAGCATGATGCTAGGGAGGAGGCAGGGCAACACCTGGTGTTAGTACAGGGGCAGTGCCAGGACCAGCAAGGGAGGAGCTGGTAGTGAAGTATCTTGTGCTTGGGACTGAACCCACGGCCTCAAAATTCAAGGCCCATGCTCTTGTCATCTGAGTTAATCCCTGGCCTAAAAATACCTAGTTCTTAATCTCAGGCAGTTCTCAGCAGTCTACTCTATGAGGAAGTACTTCACTAAGAGCAATCCAGGGTGATGAAGAGCTGGACATAGGCATCCCAGCCCTATCACTCACTGGTTGATACTGTAGGCACTTTACTTAACCTCTCTGGATCTCTTTCTCAACTACAATCAGATGATAAGGTCTAATTTCTCAGACAGATGTCAAGAACTGATTAACACATTATCTGTTTTTCTTTCTCAATTCCTTACAAAGGTCAAGCATGCTTTACTAGAATGTTTTCCAATTACAAGGAGTTCAAGAACACATGCTGATGTCAGGGGAGGTCAATGTTGTCTACAAGATTGCAGGATGCTTTCCATGTCCAGAACTAGTTTTTAGCATGAATAAGCCAGTTTTTATTGGAGGGAGGGAGGCACACATCCAGCAGTGGCACTCAGGGTTTTACTCCTGGCTCTATGCTCAGAAATTGCTCCTGGCAGGCTCGGGGAGGCAGATGGGGTGCCAGGAATTAAAATGGGGTTGGCCCCAGGTCAGCTGGGTGCAAGGAAAATACCCTACCTGCTGTCCTAAGGTTGGACTGGTAAACGTGTGTGTGTGTGTGTGTGTGTGTGTGTGTTGTGTGTATGTGTGTGTGTTGGCTGGGTGCAAGGCAAATGTGTGTGTATGTGTGTGTGTGTGTATTGCCCACTTGGACTGGTAAATGTGTGTGTGTGTGTGTGTGTGTGTGTGTGTGTGTGTCGGCCGAGTGCAAGGCAAATGTGTGTGTGTGTATTGCCCACTTTCCACATTTAAGAACATTCATTCTTGGTTAGTATCTCCATATGAATCTCACCCCACATATCTGAATATGCCATGGGCTATCCTGGAGCTTCAGAATATACAATCCTGAAATGTATTTCTCTCTGTGGTTGATCTCCTAGAATAGAGGATTATTTAGAAGCCACAGCTTTGTGCACTTTTCAAATTTACTCTAGAACCATCTCTCCTAAATCTTTGAGTTCTATATTATACAGTCTAACATCGTATGATTCCATTTCAAATGTTTCTCTTCATCTGGTTGCTCTAATTCAGGGCACAGTCATTTTTACAGCAGTATTAACCTCCTTGTGATTTCCTGTTCAAACCTATTTCATTCACAGCAAAAGAAATTTCTTGCTCAAGTTATTCTGTTTTTGTGTTTGACCCACACCTGGTTATGCTCAGGGCTAACTCCTGACTCTGCACTCAGGGGTCACTCCTGCCAGGGCTCAGAGGATCATATGGGGTGCTTGAGATCAAACCCATATAAGCTGTGTGCAAGGCAAGCATCCTACTGATCTGTTCTATTGCTCCAGTCACTCATGTTATTTTGAACAAAGAACTTTTTTGTTTTGGTTTATATTTTGGGGGCCCATATTCAACTATGCTCAGGTACTATTGCTCTGGCCCCCAAACATAGAAATTCTAGAATTAAACCAAAATGATTTAAGACTAAGAAGTCTCTATTGGCCCCCATTTAGTAGTCTACATTGGGAGGTAGGGGTGCATAGCAATTATTCCAGGAGGCTGGAACCACTTCTGGTTGTATTTGGCTAGCTGAGTCAGGCAGTTCAGTACTTGGATCCAGTAGTGTTGAGGATCTATAAAGGAGGTCTGGGAGTATAAGGGACTTTGAAACCTTGTACATGCAAAACATGTGCTCCTGCTATTTCCCTGGCCCTTACTGGCCTTCGCCAATTTTCATCACTCTAGATCCTGATTCACCAATACAGCCAATTCTAGTCCATGCTTTTCTCATCACTATAAGCTCCAGTCTCAGGCATGGATTTCCATACTCATGTGCAATAAGTTACACAATAAAGCATTTGAAAACTTTGTATGTTACAATAGCAAGGACCAACTAGAAAGAAGGCAGGCGCTCTACTGCTGAATCACATCCTTGGCTTCAAACACAGACCTCACGGTCCTAGGTTAGAACAGATCCATTTTTTTAAAGGTTCCATTTCTTATTAGTGTGGACCTTTCAGTGGTTCAAGTCTCAGATGCAAAGACAAATAATAGCACAACAGCATAGTAATCTTTCATCAACCAGCCTGTGGTAGTTGCACAGATGAAGAAAACTATGTAAAGCACTAAATAAATATAATGTCAGGCAGATGTAAGTAATGTCAGGACAGCATTAATATTTCTTTGCCTCTTAACAAGAAGCCCAGGGTCCGGCACTCCAGACATTTAATCAAGGAATGAGATATTTATTTTTGCTCCTAAAATGATTGTAACACTAGTTCTAATCTGGGACAAGGCTTACCTTTAAATCTGAGTTGGCTGCAAATTTCTGTCCAATTAAAGCTGCATTCCCTCCTACGTAGTGCTGTAAGATAGTTTAAGATTAGAGAGTATTTTAGCACAACTGTATTACCCAAATTTAATAAAGTTTTTATTTTATGAATCGTTTATTTTTTTGGAGGGGTCACACATGGCTGCTCAGGGTTTATTCCTGGCAGGGTTCAGGGGACCATATGTAGTGCCAGGGATAGAATCTGGGTTGGGCATGCATGCGAGAAGTAAGTGCTCTACCCACTTGTACTCCTGCTTCAGACAGCATTTAAACTTAACTAAATTATTTAATAGTCCACCCCCCATTTTGGGGACCAAACTTGGTGGTGCTCAGGGCTTACTTTTGATAGAGCTTGGGATGGTCAAACCCAGGTTAGCTTCATTAAGAGGCAAGCTTATCACTCTGGCCCCTATAGTCCGTTTTTTAAAAAAAGAAATGTGAGTTTGTAACACAGAAGTGAAGTGAATGAAACATTAACCCAGAGATTAATGGCAATAACTGGTAAGGTTAAGAAAATCAAACATGGGGGCCGGAGAGGTGGCACTAGAGGTAAGGTGTTAACCTTGCAAGCGCTAGCCAAGGAAGGACTGCGGTTCGATCCCCCGGCATCCCATATGGTCCCCCCAAGCCAGGGGCAATTTCTGAGCGCTTAGCCAGGAGTAACCCCTGAGCATCAAACGGGTGTGGCCCAAAAAACCAAAAAATAAATAAATAAATAAAATCAAACATGGGCCAGAGTGATAGCACAGTGGTAGAGTGTTTGCCTTACACGTGGCTAATCCAGGGACAGACCTGGGTTCTATCCCTGGCATCCCATATGGCATATGGTTCCCCGAGTCTGCCAGGAGTGATTTCTGAGTGAGCCAGGAGTAACCCCTGTGCACCACTGGGTGTAACCCAAAAATCAAAAAAGGGGGGGAAAAAAAGGAAAAATAGGCAAATCATGAGGTACACAATGAGTGGTACCATTGCCTGATCCATAGATCAAATCTGACCCTAGATCAAAACCAGTGCCAGCTGCATCATGCATCTGGTTGTTTCATTTTGGCCATGTGTTTTCAGGAAACTTGATGGAACAAAGGAAATATGAAGAGTGGGTGGGTTATTATCCCCCTGAAGGATCCCTTCTAAAATGAGGGCACACAGATGATTATTCTTTTCCAGAAAAGACGTATTTTTAATGAGGTAAACAGGCCTTTATTGCCCTAGTCTTTTCTTCCAACCCTGTTCCCTGGCCTTCTCTTCTGCAACAGGCCTGGTGCTCTCCCTGTCAGCCTTCTGCTATGTCTCTAGGCCCTCGCTCTTCCCATGTTTGGAACAGAACTTTTTGCCCCCTTGGACTTCGGCAAATCCCTGAGCACATCTCAATAGGTGGTTGCAGAGTCATTTCTTCTGTAAGGCCTCCTAGCAACCTCCTCCACTGACTCCCATCCAGACAGGATGACAGGCTCCCTGGTAACTCTATACTCTAAACACAACTCTAAAAAGGCCCCTGTCTACTTGAGCTATTATCATCTGAGCTCCTAACAAGCCCCCTTTCAAGGCTAGGACTGTCGAATTACAGTAAGTGAACCATAATGTTGGTCGTGACAGTTTTGGAAAGGAACAGAGGAAATACAGTAGCTTCCTGGGAGTAAATTCTAAAGGTAATAATAGGCCTTAAGAGAGGATGACGCTTTCTCCTAGTGAAACAGGGCCTCAGCTAGTCAGATGTGGCACTGGAGTGCAGACACCATGAAAGGTATCCATAAGGATGGATTTGCGTGCTCTGGAAATCTGACAGGCAGATAGAGGTGGTGTTTTATTTGAATGTTGAGAAGTCCAATCAACAGTCTTGCTTACATGAAAGCTACCATTTTGACTTTGAACTGCTCAGCCTTACCCAGAAGCACAGACTAAAAATTTTTTTTTCTTTTAGACTAAAAAATTTAATTCAAAATACTTTTCATCATTTCTGTCTTGCATTGACCAATCCCTGGCTTCCAGTGTTAATAATAACAGCTTTCTACAGATAAATGAAAATGTCCTGCATTAGGCTGGAATTTTGTCTCTTAATATGTTAGTCTTGCCAGAGCCATTGTACAGCAGATAGAGTACTTGCCTTACTGGTGGCTGACCCAGCAAACATGGCATCATATATGGTCCCTCAAGCACCACCAGGAGTAATTCCTGAGTGTAGAGACAGGAGTAAATCCTGAGCATCACCAGGTTCCCCCTCTACCCCCAAAATGTTACAAATGTCAGTCTTTTTTTTTTTTTTTTTTTTTTTTTTTGGTTTTTGGGCCACACCTGGTGACGCTCAGGGGTTATTCCTGGCTATGTGCTCAGAAGTCGCTCCTGGCTTGGGGGACCATATGGGATGCCGGGGGATCGAACCGCGGTCCGTCCAAGGCTAGCACAGGTAAGGCAGGCACCTTACCTCTAGCGCCACCGCCCGGCCCCACAAATGTCAGTCTTAATTTTATTTATTTAAAAAAATTTTTTTGGATTTTTGAACCCCACCCTGTGACGTACTCCTGGCTATGAGCTCAGAAATTGTTCCTGGCTTGGGGACCATATGGGATGCCAGGGGATCAAAGCGCAGTCCATCCTGGGTCAACTGTGTGCAAGGCAAATGCTGCGTCATTGCTCCAGCTCCATTAATTTTATTAATATCTAAAAAAATGTACCAAAAAAACTTGGAAAAAACCATTAAGAATTCTATCAAGGGGCTGGCGAGGTGGCACTAGAGGTAAGGTGCCTGTCTTGCAAGCACTAGCCAAGGAAAGATCGCGACAGCGGTTCGATCCCCCGGCGTCCCATATGGTCCCCCCCCAAGCCAGGGACAATTTTTGAGCGCTTAGCCAGGAGTAACCCCTGAGCATCAAACGGGTGTGGCCTGAAAAAAAAAAAAAAAAAGGATTCTATCAACTGGGCTTTACATAGTTTAAACACCACCACACAGAGTTATAAACTGCTACTTAACAGTTTAAGAGTTTGAAAAGGCATCAAATCAAGTAAAAGGCTTAAAATTAAGAAGGCACAGACTTAAATAAGTCTGATTTTTTAACATATAGAAGTAACTTAGGGCAATGGCGAGCAAGCACAATAGTACAGCAGTAGGGTGTTGCTTTGCATGTGGCCTATCTGGGATGGACCTGGGTTCAATTCCCAGCACTCCATATGGTCATCCAAGCAGCCAGGAGCAATTTCTGAGCGGAGTCTGGAGTAACTCCTGAGCACAGCTGGGTGTGGCCAAAAAATAGAAAGAAAAGGAAAAAAAGGAAAAACTTAGGGCAATGAGATATTAAAGGGGTTGGGGCTGGAGAGATAGCATGGAGGTAAGGCGTTTGCCTTCCATGCAGAAGGACAGTGGTTCAAATCCTGGCATCCCATATGGTCCCTTGAGCCTGCCAGGAGTGATTTCTGAGCATGGAGCCAGGAGTAACCCCTGAGCACTGCCTGAGTGCTGTCGGGTGTAACCCAAAAACCAAAAAAAAAAAAAAAAAAAAAAAAAAAAAAGAGAGCGATATTAAAGGGTTTAAGGTGTCTGTCTTACATGTAGCTGACCCAATTTGATCCCCAAGCACCACATATGGCTCCCAAATCCCGCCAGTATGATTCCTGAGCACAGAGCCAGATCTGAACAATACAGAAATGGGGAAAGATTTCAAGGCAAAAGAAACAGACTCATATATGTGGTTTAAATACCATGATCATAAGATATTTAAGCAACAAACTCATCTTTATATAAGTAAGAAGTCTGAGATCTCACAAGGGATCACACTACCTCACTACTGGGCTTGGCTAAATAATGGCATCTGAAAATATATTTTGTTATTTATTTATTTAGGTTTTTTTTGGGGGGGGCCACATTTGTTGACACTCAGGGGTTACTCCTGGCTATGTGCTCAGAAATTGCTCCTGGCTCAGGGGACCATATAGGATGCTGGGGATCAAACACAGGTCTGTCCTGGTCAGCCGTGTGCAAGGCAAATGCCCTACCACTGTTATTGCTCTGGTACCGGCACCTGAAATTTTAACTTGCTGCCTCCTTTGGAAATTCAGCTGGTAAAGTTCTATGATCACTATTCTAATATTCAAACAGGTAGCTTCAAAGGGGGGGAAAATCAACCTTTAAAATCTTAATAGTAAAATAAAATTGGTCATAAAGAGTGGCCTGTGAAAGGTACCCATTAAAATGTCATTAAGAGGTTCCCTAGTGAAACCACACCTAAACTGAGGGAAATAACCAAAAGGCCTTAGTTAAGAATGGCGCTGGGGGGAGGGAAGTAGAAGAGATGCTTCAATGAACAAGAGCTGTAAGGTCCAAAGACTCATGAAGCAGCAGCGCTCAGAGCCCCATGCTATTCCTAGTGAATCTCACTGTCCTATGCAGAGTCGAGATGTGAGTTTGTGACCAAGGCAGGCCTGGGAACCTTCAGCTTCTCTCCTCCTGACACTCTGCCCTGCAGATCTCTGGTTCTCAAAACAAGATCCTTTGACCAACATCAATACAGGCAGGAAATTTGGCATAAAGGTCCAGTTCCATAGCAATAGAAGCAGGAACTCTGGGATAGGGCCCAGGGATCTGTTTCAATAACCTCTCCAAGTGATTCCAATGTGTGCCCAGGTCCGAGAAGCATCAAGCCCATACTAGTGGTCCTTAACCAGGGCTGACTTTGTATCTCTTCTCAACCTAGAACAATGCTTTATTTATTTTTTAATTTTAATTGCTTTATTTAAGCACTGTGGTTAGAAATTTGTTCATTGGGGCCGGAAATATAGCATGAAAGTAAGGCATTTGCCTTGCATGCAGAAGGACGGTGGTTCGAATCCTGGCATCCCATATGGTCCCCCGAGCCTGCCAGGAGCAATTTCTGAGCATAGAGCCAGGAGTAACCCCTGAGCGATGCCGGGTGTGACCCAAAAACCAAAAACCAAAAAAAAGTTCATTGTTGGGTTTAAGTCATACAATGTACTCCATCCTTCACCACTGTACCCTTCTCATCATCATCCCTGATGTCTCGTACTTTCCTCCCACCCCTATCCCCCTACCCCTGACTTGCTCTGGGAAGGCAAATTGCTTCCTTCTTCCCCGCTTTCTGACACCGGTTTGCACTATTGTCCATGCTGTGGTACCCTGCTCTTAGTTTCTCCATTTTCAGTGCAGATTTCTTGTCCAGAGTGATCAAGTCCTATCTCTCATTGTCCTAGTAGACCCTTCTTCACTCTAGTTACACTCACTGCTCTTTGTGGCGAGCATTCTACCCTGGGCTGGATCTCTTGACCTTTGTCTCTACTGTCTCTGGGTATTATTACTACACTATCTCGTTTTTCTTATATCCCACAAATGAGTGAGATTATTCTATGTCTATTCCTCTTCCTCTGACTCATTTCATGTAGCATAATAATCTCCATGTCCCTCCATGTACAAGCAAATTGCATGATTTCATTTCTCCTAAAGACTGCATAGTATTTCATTGTGTACCACAGTGTCTTTAGCCACTCGTCTGTTGTTGGTTGTTTCCAGATTCTGGCATTGTAAATAGTGCTGCAAGGAGCATAGGAGTGCAGAGGGCATTTTTTGTATTATGCTTTTGTGTTCCTGATGTATCTCTCTAGGAGTGGTATTGTTGGGTCATATAGAAGCTCAACTTCTAGGTTTTTTTTTTTTTTTTTGGTTTTTAGGCCACACCCGGAGGTGCTCAGGGGTTAATCCTGGCTGTCTGCTCAGAAATAGCTCCTGGCAGGCATGGGGAACCATATGGGACACCGGGATTCGAACCAACCACCTTTGGTCCTGGATCGGCTGCTTGCAAGGCAAACACCGCTGTGCTATCTCTCCGGGCCCAACTTCTAGCTTTTTGAGGAATGTCCATATAGAAACACTGATCTTGCTTGGTTGGTAAAGCTGGGTAGGGAGGAGAGGCAAAGTGCAATTCTCCTCTGGCTTATATAAACCAGAGATTTGCTAAAACATCTTTCAATGTGCAAGATTGGGCTTTCCCAACAGAGATGTATTTAGTTCAAACTGTCAACAGTGATGACACCAAGATATCTGGAGAGCAAGCAGAGCAAAGGTATGGGCCCAGGAGAGGGCCAGAAACAGCTTTGGTTTTAGCCTCACCCTCCTGCTCAAAGGACTCAGTTATAGTAATGTAATGCAAATTAACAACCACAGCATTGACCAAATGGTTAGGAATACATCATCTTTCCTTATTTGTCTCATCAATATATACTTGAATGAAATGGAGAGAGAGCTAATGGATAAACCAGAACCAAAATTTAGTCACTAAACTGAAGCAGCAGAATAAACTGTAGGTCAGACATAGGCTTATATAAAGGTAAAACAGTGGACTATTAGAGTCCCAACAATCTCTTTCATGGGTCAACTTGAAAATTTGAGGGAAAACTTGTTAGGTTGCTTCTCGGAACCACATAAAGTGACCCAGGGTCAGAATGATAGTAGGAGCAGGTAAGCACATGCCTTGCTGATGGCCAACTGTGTTTCAATCGCTGCCAACCCATACAATCTCTCAAGTAGCAATGCCTGGAGTGACTCCTGAGCACAGAGCCAGGAATAAACTCTAAGCACAGCTGGATGTGCACCCAAAACCTAAAAAATGAGTATGACCTTTCCCAACCCATCTTCAATCACTAGAGAAATACCAACAGACCTGGGCTCCAGGGAAGTCAGATGCTGCCTGGGCAATGTTGTGGAAGACCTCCTTGTCACTGAAGAAACGCTCTGCAGCTGCTCCCTTCCCCATGAAGTTAAGGAAGGCTTCCTCTAGATGGGTAAGTGAATGCAGGACAGTATGATCTTTCCCTTTTCCAGGACTCAGGCCCAGAGCCTGCAAGAGCTTCACCCCGGAGAGCACTACATCCACACAGGCATTGACCCTAGAGAGAGGAAGGGAGAAAGGGTGAGGGTAAGTGGCAAAAAGACCTGGGCAGCTACTTCTCATGTTACGTAAGGGAAGAGTTCCTGAGAACTTTCTTCAAGCAGAAAAACCGATGAAGGATATATCCAAGACCTCAATCAGTAAGCAATAGCACTTAACAAGAGATGATCTTATACAGATATAGTAAGTTCTTGAAATAGCAACATGGGACTCCGTTCAACAGTTTGGCGAATGTTTACATGAGTTACAAAGAGTCAAACATTTCAGAACAGTACTATCTTAATAATATAAATACACCACTTCCAAGGAAATGCAGCATGCTGTCTGGACCCATGCCCCTTTAATTTCTGAAACCCAGTTACATCTATTCATGTAAACATTTAACACATAAAGTTGAATTGACTAAACAGATGTTTTGATAAAGGTCTTGTAATAGATGGTGGTGAATCCACTTCTACTCTCTGATGACCTCTGCTTGTCCACTGCTGCTGTCCCGGTAAGGACCCAGGGGGTTAGCCCTAGGAAGTTAAGAAAATACTTCCATGAGGGTCTGGCAGAGGCCTCTCCCATATGTGCATGAAGAAGTTCGGCCTGACAGTGTCTCTTGGCTAAATGTGAGCTCTTCAAAGAGAAGGGACACGTGATAAGGGTGACAAATGAGGCCTTTCTGCTCGCCTTTCCACAGGTCAACCTTTACTACCTCGGCCTGTCAGGGACTCTCACTGCTAAGGTGGCCCAGCTGGCCACATGGCAGCTCCCAACAGAACAGATATTGTGCCCAGCAAGAAACAAAGCTGGGCTTCAGGGTCAATTCACTTAGTTCTGAACCTAGAGGGTAAGCCTGCCCAAACAGCAGGTCTAAAGAACAGGTGGGTGGTTTCTTTTTCTTTTTGGTTTCCAGTGCCATACCTGGTGGTGCACAGGGGTCACTCCTGGCTCTGTGCTCAGAAATTGCTCCTAGCAGGCTTGGGGGACCATATGGGATGCTGGGGATTGACCAACGGTGGTTCAAATCCTGAAATCTCATATGGTCCCCCGTGCCTGCCAGGAGCCATAGCCCTTGCACGTGGTTGACCCAGGACCGAAGTCCGTTCGATCCCTGGCATCTTGTTCCAAATGGTCCCCCAAGCCAGGAGCGATTTCTGAGCGCATAGCCCAGAGTAATCCCTGAGCGTCATTAGATGTGGCCCAAAAACAAAACAAAAAATTACTTTAGGGCCAGGATGATAGCACAGCTAGTACAGCGTTTGCCTTTCATTTGGCGACCTGGGTTTGATTCCCAGCATCCTATAGGGTCCCTGGGGCCTGTCAGGAGTAATTTCTAAGTGCAAATCCAGGAGTGACTCCTGAATGCCGTCAGGTGCAGCCCCAAAACAAAAACAACAAATAAAGATCTAGTGGGTTGTTCATTCATCTTCTTGAAACTCCTCCTTTTCCTTTATTTCTCTGGCTCCTTTCTCCAAGTTCCTGAAATGCTGGTATCTCCCAAAATTTCCACTCATGCCAGTTCCCTTCCCCGCTCCATTTCTTCTCTGACATCTCCTAAGCTTGCAACCCTGCTCCACATAGTACATTCCTAAACTTCAGCCCAGTGTTTTCCCAAAGTGGAAGAACCTCCCCAGTGGAGGATTGGAGGTGGTGGTACTGAATCAACGAGGTGGGCAGCAGTAGTCTTGGGTGTAACTGGGAGTTACTTTGTTCACTTCAAAAATAAAGATTTCGGGGAATGGTAGATGAAAGCTGAGCAATCATTTAAAAGAAAAGTAGACCAAATCATTCTGAGAATCTCCACTAACTTCTGTTTAGCAGTATTTGAAATCCCACAAGAATGTTTATCTCCCCTCTTCTGCTATCAAATGGGTTCTCTTTCGAAGCAAACTAGGTCCATTTCCAGTTTCTCCTAATGACAACAATGTGGTATGAACAAGGATAGATTTAATCTGCATCTCCTGCAAGTGAGAGGTGTGTGATCTTGGACAAATCAATGTTTCAAGTTAAGTTTACTTATCTGTAAAACTGAATGACATTATCTACATTAGATTACTGTAACATGCCCAGTACTAAACACCTGTCAATTTCTGGCAATTTCTGGCAGGAAAATGGCACAGAGTATATGCTTTGCAAGTAGGAGGCCCAGGTTTATTCCCCAGCACAACATGGTCCCTAGAATAAAGTTGGGAATAGCCCTGAGTATCACTGCTTGTGGGTGTGGGCAGCACACACCCACAACAAAAACCCTGTCATGTTTGTATTGGCCCTCTTTGCTCTCTCTCCCACCTCCAACTTATCAAATCTCACTTCTTTAGTGCTAATAGCAATGTGGTTCTGGATCTTTACTCCCTTGAGCCAGGCCCAACACTGACCATTTAACTAATGTCAAGACTTTCTTCCTTTTTGTCTTTGTACCATACCCAACAGTGCTCAGGGCTTATTCCTGGTAGGCTCAGAGGACTATATAGGACGTCAGGGATCAAAGCTGAACAGATCCCATGCAAGGCAAGTGCCCTACCACAATACTATCACATAGGCCAAGACTTTCTTCCTTGAGTCACTTTATGTTCCGAATGAGTATTCTCCAGGGAAGTCCAAGTCCCACCGCATCATAGAGATTCTAGTATGAGTACTGTGTCTTCTCTCATCTCTTCTTTGCACACTCGTCTGTAAGTGTCCCAAATAGATGGATGCCTGTTACCACAAAAGTGATGTGAAGTAGGGCCACAGAGATAGCACAGCAGGTAGTGTTTGCCGTGCATGAAGCCAACTTGGTTTCGATCCCTGGCATCTAGATGGTTCCTTGAGCCTGACAAAAAGTAATTTCTGTGTGCAGAGCCCTGAACACCTGAACACCACAGGTTGTGACTCGCCAAAAAAATGACATGAAGCAGTTTAGGGGGCTAAAACAACTGCTCAAACTCCATTTTTTTTTTCAAACTCCATTCTTTGTACTCCTATCCTTTTGCATTAAGCTCCCAAATGTACAAGGGGACTCAGGGGCAAATCCTGGGTCATTTAGTCAACTGAGCCAGAAGTTAAAAGCCTGGCGATGTAGTGCTGCTCTGGCCCAGAGCCATACCTGGTGGTATTTAGCAGCCACATGGTACTGGGAATTGAACTTGGGGTACTATACATGTAAAACAATCACCCCTACCCAATCTATCTCCCCACAGCTGCCTATAAACTTCCCCATTACCTCCTCTGACATAAAAGGCCCTTCTCAGCATCATCTCTTGACATCTCTCCATCATAAGATTTGTGACCTAAACACAGGGTCAACTAGCCAACTTGCTTTTTCTAAATAACCCATATACTCATTCCAATTCCATCCTCTCAGCCTTGGTGAGAGGTTAACATTCTCCCATGTTAACATAGATAAGTTGCAACCTCCCTGCAATCAGAGATCGTGTTCCAAATTAGTAGACAACAAAATGCTTCAACCAACTTTTTATCTTTTTTAAACAAGTCTGCAGATCACTCCTAGGGATACTCAGCCTTGTGGTTT
The DNA here is from genome assembly GCF_024139225.1 of Suncus etruscus. Classification (NCBI taxonomy): domain Eukaryota; kingdom Metazoa; phylum Chordata; class Mammalia; order Eulipotyphla; family Soricidae; genus Suncus; species Suncus etruscus. Next base: position 11,559,120 of record NC_064848.1, read on the forward strand.
AGTGCTTGGGCCCAGTGCTGCAGACGTGGCAGTGCTAGGAAGTGAACTCTCAGCTTCATGCATGCAAGGCATGCATTTCACCTCACTGTGCTCTCCTTTGCCCCCAATACTTACAAGGCATTAAAGTTTGTCCTCTCCTCTTGATTCTATAACATTACTGATTTAATTTAGATATCCTGTGGTGAGCAACCTAGTTATCTGAGGTTGTTGCAGAAAAGACCATCAACCTTTAAGAGGTCTCCAGCCCCAACTACCACTTCACTGAAATTGTGAGAAATTCCTAACTGAGTCAATTTGAACCCGAGAATCACATTAAAATGATTATTATTTCACACTACTAAATTGCTTACACATAGCAATAGTAAATAGAACATTGGGCCAGAGTGATAGATAGCACAGTGGTAGAGGCTTGCCTTGCACAAGGCAGATGACCTGGGATAGACCCGGGTTTGATCCCAGGCATCCCGTATAGTCCCCTGAGCCTGCCAGGAGCGATTTCTGAGTGCTGCCACCTGGTGTGCAACCCCCCCCACAAAAGAAAAAAAAATACAACATTGCTTTCTCAGATGAACCTTTTTCCCCTCAAAATCTCCACTTGAGATCATTAGCAATCTTCTTTGGGTCACAAGATAACCCTGGTGTTTTATTTTTAACCAGTACTTCCACAAAGCACTTTTCATAAAATGTCACAAACAACACTGTGCCCCTCCCAAATTCATGTCCAAAGTGCCAACGCCAAATGTGACTGTTTGGAAACAGGGACCACTATAGGGAGTGGTGCTGATCAAGGTGATCTACAGGGCTGAACATCCTTACAAAAGGAAGAGACGGGGAGGGAAGGCTGTAATCTGGAAGATTCACTAGAAACCTGCCCTGCCAGCATCTTGGTATTGAGCAACCAGTCTCTGGGACTGGGAGAAAAGTCATTCCGTTGTTTAAATCACTCAGACTACAGTATTCTATCATAGAAACCCAAACTGAGTAAAATAAAGAATATGTTTCCAACAAATTTACCCAGCTGTGTCCTTAGAACCTATCTGAGTGACTGCAGGAGGATAAGAGGTTTGAGCAACACCCAGTGGTGCTCAAGATACCATATGGTGGTGGGACTCCAAAAAGGGTGGGCTGTGTGCAAGGGCAATGACCTACAAGCTGTACTATCCTTCCCTCCTGAAAAGGGCCAACACTAGAAAGAATTGAGGAGATGGCTCAATGTACTAGGATACAGTTCCTAGGTTCTACAGGCAGGAGTCCCAGGCAATATCTCCAGCACCATATGGTCCTTCCACCCCAGCACCTCTACGAGTGACCTACGAACACGATGGGAGCAGCCTCTAATACTTCTAGGGGATCAAACACAAAAACAAAATAGAAACCAGAAAGAAAAGATGAAAAAAAAAAAGTGATAATACAGTGGGCCGGGCATTTGTTTTGCAAACATACAACCCAGGTTCGAGTCTCTGGCATCCTATGTGAACCCCAGAGCCTACCAGGAGTGATCCCTGAGTATTGTCAGGTGTGCCCTGCTCTAAGGAGATACACATCAGATAAAAACTGTAAGTTATGGGGCCGGAGTGGTAGAACAGCGGGTAGGACGTTTGCTTTTGCACAAAGCCAACCTGGGATTTGATTTTCGGCATCCCATGTGATCTCCTGAACTTGTCAGAGTAATTTCCGAGTGCAAGGCAGGAGTAACCCCTGAGCACTTCCAGGTGTGGCCCCAAAACAAAAACAGGGGTCAGATAGCACAGCGGTTTGCTCAGAAATAGCTCCTGGCTCAGGGGTAAGGTCTCCTTGTACTTAGGCCGAAAGTTTTTCCTTTCCATGACCCCCATACTTTGGTGGGCCCATGCAAACGATAATTGCCACTCTAACATTATTTATACAGTGCTCCTTTGACTCTGTCTAAACCTTTAAGAAACCACTATGGGGCCGGGCGGTGGCGCTAGAGGTAAGGTGCCTGTCTTGCCTGCACTAGCCTAGGACGGACCGCGGTTGGATCCCTCGGCATCCCATATGATCCCCCAAGCCAGGAGTGACTTCTGAGCGCATAGCCAGGAGTAACCCCTGAGCGTCACCAGGTGTGGCCCAAAAACCAAAAAAAAAAAAAAAAAAAAAAAAAAGAAACCACTAGTAAAAATATCTGGAACTGCAAAAAAAAAAAAAGGGTTTACATTAGTGTTAACATATATGCTTTTAGTTAAACTAGCATTCTGGGGAGAAAGGGATATATGCTTGGGAACAGGGATGAAGGGAGGACAACACTGGGGGTGATGGATATTCCCCTGATTCAATGTTAATATGTACCTAAAATACTACTGTGAAAGATATGTAAGTCATTATGATAAAAAAATTGTGCTTTATTTAGAAATGTTCTTTGACTTACATGTATTATATTAATTATATGTTATGTTATGTTACTATATTCTCAATATGTTAATCAATTTTGTCTCTTGAATAAATTCTTACAATGAAAAAAAAAAAAAGAAATAGCTCCTGGCAGGCACGGGGGACCATATGGGACACTGGGATTTGAACCAACCACCTTAGGTCCTGGGTCGACTGCTAGCAAAGCAAACACCGCTGTGCTATCTCTCCGGCCCGAAAATACACTACACTACCGTTTGAGTACTCTTTGAAGAAGATAATACGCTAAATGGATGATTTATTTTTCTCTTCAGGTGACTTAACTTGATCTACCTTCATCATAACATAGGGACTTGAAGAAATGGTACTTTACTATGGTGCCTCTGGGGGGTGATGACAAGATACCCAGAGTGATTGGGCTTCCACTGTAACTTTACCCTGTCCTCTTTCTTTGCATCTTTGTTGTCATAATTAAAATAATAAAAAAAATAATTAATAAAAAAAAAAAAAAAAAAGATACCCAGAGTGAGTCAAGAGCTAGCTTGGGCTCTCTCATGCTCTCTCTCTCTCTGTCATAAGGACTTAAATGGCACTTACTATGGTGCCTCTCAGGGGTGATGGCAAGATACCCAGAGTGAGTCAAGAGCTCTCTATCTCTTGGTCAGAACATAGGGACTTGAAGAAATGGCACTTCCTATGGTGCCTCTAAGGGGTGATGGCAAGATACCCAGAGTGTGGGTCAAGAACTCACTCTCCTCTCTCTCTCTCTCTCTCTCTCTCTCTCTCTCTCTCTCTCTCTCTCTCTCTCTCTCTCTCTCTCTCTCTCTATCTATCTATCTGCCATAACACAGGGACTTGAAGAAGTGGCACTTCCGATGGTGCCTCTGGGGGGGTGATGGCAAGATACTCAGAGTGAGTCAAGAACTAGCTCTCTCTCTCTCTCTTTCAAATGCACTGTCACTGTGTCGGGGTGGTGGTGGGGGGGGGGGAAGAAAAGCCTTTAAAAAGGAGGCGTCGTTTAATGCGGAGAAGGCTGCAGAACTAAATGCTGACCAATAATAATAATAAATTATATATATATATATATACACACACATAAAAAAGCCAACCGATCTGAAATCAACAGGTCCCACAGAGCCCTGACACTAAAGGAGAAGGAAGATGCGACGCCATACAAGACCAGCCCAGATGCCTGCACCGTCCTGCCTGCCCTGCACCTGGGCATCAGGGGCCGTGACCGCCTGCAGAAAGGTGGGTGGGTGGGTGGAGGGCTGAGCTGCAAGCGAGGTGCTGGCGAAGAGAGAGATCGATGGAGGCGCAAGGAAGGAAGGCAGGCAGGCACCGGGGCCGAGCCCAGAGGGGGACACCAGCCTGGCAGGCACTTCCCCTCGGAGTGCAGAAGCAAAGCATCGCAGAATTGCACCCCTGGAGCGGAGGAGCTTGGTGCCCGGCGTCCGGGCTGCCCGGGGACCCGCGGCACCCCATCCGCAGAGGCAGGCGGGACCCCGACTCACCCCACGGCCACGCGGCGCCAGCGCCGGGCCGGCCGCACAATGAGCGCGTCCCAGGCGGCGGCCAGGCGGCTCTCCGGGGACGGGGAGCCGGGTCCCGGCGGGGCGGGCGCCGGCAGCAGCTGCAGCGAGCCCCACAGCGAGCGCAGCGCCGAGCCGGGCAGCTGCGGCTCCAGCAGGAACACGCAGCCCAAGGCCAGCGCCAGGAAGCCCGCGAAAGCCGAGCCGCGCCACAGCGCCATCGGGGACTCGGGCGCGCGGACCCGCCTGCCCGCTCGCCCGCCCGCCGCCGCGGCTTCTAACTAGCCCGACTCCGCGCCGCGCTGCTTCCGGGATCGGCGCGTCGACGTCATCGCGCACGCTTACGTCGCGGCACGTCGGCGCGCCACGGACCGCCCCCCGCCAGGGGAGGGGCTACGGAACCCCGGGGGCGGAGCTTCTGGCGGAGTGATTTCTCGTTTCTGGCACTAGGGGTCGCGTTTCCGTCGGAACGACAAGAGCTGGGACAAAGGGGCGTTGTCCTGGGGCGGGAGAGACAGCACGGAAGTAAGGCGTTTGTCTTGCACGCAGAGGATGGTGGTTCGAATCCTGACATCCCGTATGGTCCCCCACCACCCCGAGCCTGCCGGGGGAGATTTCTGAATGTAAAGCCAGGAGTGACCCTTGAGCCCTGCCGGGTGTGACCCAAACACCAAAGGGAAAAAAAAAATCCCTGCTACAATGACTTGGGTTGGACAACCTAGTATGCCTGGAACCTAGAAATGGTCTTATGCCAGAAAACTTCAGGGGTAAGGTCTCCTTGTATTTAGGCCAAGGCTTTTCCTTTTAATGACCCCCATATTTTGCTGGGCCTATGCAAACAACAATTGCCACTCTAACAGTGTTTTTGCTGTACTTCTTTAGCTCTTATTCTTAAAAAAAAAAAAAAAAAAAGAAGAAGAGGCCATAGAGGTGGCACTAGAGGTAAGGTGTCTGCCTTGCAAGCGCTAGCCAAGGAAGGACCTCGGTTTGATCCCCCTGGCGTCCCATATGGTCCCCCCAAGCCAGGGGCGATTTCTGAGTGCTTAGCCAGGAGTAACCCCTGAGCATCAAATGCGTGTGGCCAAAAAAAAAAAAAGAAAAGAAAAGCTTATTAAACCTTCTGCTAGGCCTTTAATGAGTTAATTGGTGATTCAATGATTTTCAAAAATATACTTGCTACTGAACCTTTTCTTTCTCTTCCATCTGGTTAGTTTTTTTTTTTATTTTTTAAATAATTTTGCCTTTGTTCTTCCTGAAACAAATGTATTATGATCAATTGTGTCAACTATGTGATATATTTCCTTTAAATAAATTAAAAAAACAAAACAAAACAAAACATAAAACCCTGCTAAACCTTCTGGAAAAAACTCCAACCCAACCCCAAAATGGAAGAACTGAAATTTTTTTTTGTTCTATTAAATGAAATGGATGGATTTTGAAGAAGCAGGAAAATTTCATTATCTTATTGGTGTCCTTTGGGTGAACCCTTCCTAAGTCAGTCCCCCTGCCCCCCTCAGTCTGTCAAGCTAACATCCTTGACCAGCCTGATTCTTTTTTTCAGACTTGGCACTTCTGGAGAGAATTGGTTTAGGGTGGCCATAGAGGATGGAGCACCACGTGGCAGGGAAATTTAGCCCATTTGGATGGTGACTAAGAGAGAGACCCTTCAGGATTTATGTCTAGACCGGGACTGCAGTGATCGTCCTTGTGGGATTGGTAGGAGTCAAGCCATAAAAAAAAACCTTTTGAGGTTCACTGTTCTCTTTTAACCAGCTCAGAAAAAGGCACAGATGCACACGAGAATATTGACGTTATAGCAAGTTTAAGGACCTGGTTCTGAAAGCCTTGGTTTTTGCAGTTTTTCCCTGGAGACCAGGCACAATCCCAGGAGGGCCCTGTCTTTGCTGCAACCCCTCTAGCGTGAGCTGCATTGAAAGCTAGTGAGACAGGCTTGCTGCCAGCCCTAGATCTTGGCTGGTCTTGTTCCTGGGACAGTTTCTATTTTTCCAGTCCTGGCTCCTGACCTTAGCTTTGTGTCAGATTTTCCATTTTGCCTCTGACCATTAGAGTTGGCAGTGAAACTTATTTCCCTTGCTTTGATCTTGGGCATGAGGCTTCATTCTCCTCCAAAGCTCCAGAGTAACAGTACAGACATTCCCATCCTGGCAATCTCCTTGTTCTTAATTTGGCCCACCCACCCCAGTTTACCATGCTATCTCCTTTAAAGAGTTACTGGGAAGAGATTTGGGCTACCATGAAAAATGAATTGAGCGGCCCGTGAAATCTGTGCAGAGCAGGAAGTTGTTGCTAGAGTCGCCTGTCCCTTCTCCTTTCTCAGAGAGGCATGTCCCATCCTAGAGAAAACTGTTCTGATGGCCCCAGTCGGCTGATCTCTCAGCCACCTCTTGAAACAGCATATAAATCAAAAGCAACAAAATCTTTGACTAAAAGAGACCAATTTTTTTTGCCACACCCGGTGGCGCTGAGGGGGTTACTCCTGTTCTGCACTCAGAAAATCCACTCCTGACAGACTTAGGGAACCATATGGGATGCTGAGATCAAACCTGGGTCCATCACTGGTTGACCGGAGTGCAAGGCTAACACTCTACCGCTGTGCTATTGCTCCACCCCACCAGAGACCATTTCATATGGAGAATTCAAAGAGCCCAGATTTATTAACTATTGGTTTTTAATTGTGAAACTGCAAGATCATATGAGTTGGAAGCATGATAGGTAGGATCAGATAAATATATTTTCAAAGTGATATTGGGGGGAGAGGCAGAGGAAGCTAAACTGTGGGAAAGCTTTAGACAAACCAAGCCCTGGTGGAAATATGCTACACCAAAGCAACCTGCAGAGAAAGTTCTCTGGATCCTTCTAGAACTCATGAAAGCTGCCAGCACTTTTGTTTGTTTTCTTGGGTCACACCTGGTGACACTAAGGAGTTACTCCTGGCTATACACTCAGAAATCACTCCTGGCTTGAGGGACGTCAGGGATCAAACAGTGGTTCGTCCTAGATTAGTGCGTTCAAGTCAGACATCCTACCGCTTGCACCACCACTCTAGCCCCAGCCAGTACTTTTGGTATCTATTCTGCTCTCCATGCTTGCCATAACTCCATACCAGCATAAATTTTATGGAGAAACAATCGATAAATAGCACTGCAAGTTTAAGTTGTAGACATAATGTCTTTCTTTTTTTTTGGGGGGGGGGCACACCCGTTTGATGCTCAGGGGTTACTCCTGGCTATGCGCTCAGAAATTGCCCCTGGCTTGGGGGGACCATATGGGACACCGGGGGATCGAACCGCGGTCCGTCCTATGCTAGCTCTTGCAAGGCAGACACTTTACCTCTAGCGCCACCTTCCCGGCCCCCGACATAATGTCTTAATACAATGTATATACTTATGCAATGATTGCTAAAAGTTTAATTAGCATCTAGGGACCAGAGAGACAGTACAAGGGCAAGATGCTTTCCTCACATCAAGCCAACCTGTATTCATCCCTGCCATCCAACAGTAGTAATCTAAGAGTTCCGAGCCAGGAGTAGCTATGTATGCCCCCTCCACAAAATAATTAGCACCATTAACTCATATAATTACAGTATTTTTCTTGTGATGAGAACTTAATTTTTGTTGTTGTTGTTTTTGGGTCACACCCAGTGGTGTTCAGGAGTTACTCCTGGCTCTGTGCTCAGAAGTTGCTCCTGGCAGGCTCAGGATGCCGGGATTCAAACCGGGGTCTGTCCTGTGTTGGCCATGTGCAAGGCAAATGCCTTACTGTTGTGTTATCGCTCCAGCCCTAAATGTTTTAATTTAATTTTGAAATTTAAACACAGATTTACAAAGTTCTTTGTGATACAGTTGTTTCAGGCGTTCAATATTTCAACACCAATCTCACCACCAAAGTGACCTTCTTCCACTAATGTCCCCCACTTTCTCACCCACTTTCCAAGCCTGCTTGATAATTTAAAAACATTTTAATACTTTTTAAATATTAACATTTTAATATTTATTACATTTTATGTTAAATATTAAAAACTAATATTTTAATACTAAACAAATATTTTATTTATTTTTAGCACACATCTGGCACTGCTAAGGGCTTACTCCTGGCTCCATGCTCAGGGATCACTCCTGACAGTGCTTAAAGGACTTCTGAGGTTCTAGAGATTAAATCCAGATAATTTTTCTTTTTTGGGGGCGTTTTTGGGCCACACCTGGTGATGCTCATGGGTTACTCCTGGCTTTGCACTCAGAAATCACTCATGGCTTGGGGGACCATATGGTATTCTGGGGTACCGAACTGTAGTCCATCCTAGGTTAGCTGCATGCAAGGCAAATGCCCTAACCCTGTGCCACCACTCTGGCCAGCCCACAAACCCCAGATAATTTGCATGCAAGGCAAGGCCTTATTCTCTATCTCCAGCCTTTCTGATAATAATTTTTTGTTTTGTTTTGACTTTGGGCCATACCTAGCAGTGCTCAGGGATTAACTCCTGTCTTTGTACTAAGATATTTCTCTGGTGGCTCAGGGAACATATGAGATGCCAGGGAATTGAAACCTCAGTCATACCGCATTGAAGGCAAATGTCCTACCCCTTTTGCTACTACTCTAGCCCCCAGTGATGAGAACTTTAAGATCTGCCTTCTCAAGTTAAATAAAGTCACTAATCTCCCCCACTTCCCCAAACAAAGAAGCTATCTAGGAAGCTTGTGGATAGCTCAAGGTCCTAGGGTCAATGTCCAGGGTCCCAAATTCCAGGGTCCAAGGTCCAGGGGTGCATGTCTTTTGTTGTTGTTCACATAAAGTGGTATTTAGGAGTTATTCTCCTGGTTTGGGGCTCAGGAATCACTTCTGGCAGGAGCTGATCAAACTTTAGTTGGCTGCATGCAAGGCAAGAAAGTACATTATCCACTGTACTATGTCTCCAGTCTAGGGTTGTATGTCTTGCATATGTACAGTCCTGAGCAATGTGCCTGGAATTACCTGTCCCTCACCCTTCCTCAACACTGCCAGTTGAGTCCTGGAAGCTCCTAAGCATCATCAGTGTGTCCCTGATGGTCTTCAGTACTGCATTATTGATCCCTAATATTGAACCATTCATCCTGGTTGACCTATTGTCACTGGGATTGACCTCCAGCACTCCAGGCACTACTTGGAAAGACCCCTCCAAAAAGGCCTACTCTAGGGACCAGAGCGATAGCACCACAGTAGGACATTTGCTTTACACTCGGCTGACCCAGGACAGACCTTGGTTCGATCTCCAGCATCTCGTATGGTCCCCCGAGCCAGGAGCAATTTCTGAGTGCATAGCCAGGAGTGACCCTTGAGCATCACCAGGTGTGGCCCCCCCAAAAAAACAAACAAAAAGGTCTACTCTAGCACCTTTTTCACACATTGTGTTAAATTAATTTAGTCACATCACTGACAAACAGTTAAAGTAACCTAATGTAGGGGGACCGGAGTGATAGCACAGGATCTAGAGAGTTTGCCTTGCATGCTGCCAACCCAGGATGGACCCGGTTTGATCCTTGGCATCCCATGTGGTCTCCCAAGCCAGCCAGGAGCTACTTTTGAGCACAGAGCCAGGAGTAGCCCCCTGAGCAACATTGCACCATGTGGCCCCCCAAAACCAAAATACATACATATAATAAAATACATTAAAAAAAAAAGTAACCTAAAGTAAATAGAATTTTTATTTTTCTTGGAAACATCCAAGAAAAATAGGTGCTGCTACTTTGCTGGCTGCACAGCAGGCAAAACCCCATTAAGTCTTGTAGAGGGTGTTTTGAATACTTGCAAGCTGGTTACTCAATGTGAGTTTGCACTGTGGGAGATGTCAAGGCTGGATAAGATGCCCAGAACTGACCTCAGTTCCAGTTGAGAATTAAGTAGGCAGGAACTGCAGATAGTGAGGAGTATCCGTGGCAGTTGCCATCCTGGAAGAACCTCATTTGGCTTCTGATCAGATACAGACAATCACAATGGCCTGAACTTTGCACTTCTCACCAGGGGACATGGGGAGACATTCAGCTCTCTTTACTCTGGCCCCTCTTTAAATCTTTCCTGAAAGAAAAAGTCATTGCAGATTGTGACCTTCTTCTACCTGCCATTTGCTTTTCTACGAGTTAGATTTCTGGGAGGGTGTAAAGGGTGGGAAACATTTATGGCAGCCTCAAGTGAGTGGGGGCCCATTTTCTAGGCTGAACAAAGAATAGAGCTGTACAGGTCTCATACTCTCCCTATAACACCACTCTCCTCCATGCCCCACTCAAATTGTTTACAAGAGTTGCCTTTGCTCTATTGGTTCTTTTTTCTTTTTCTTTGATTTGGGGCCACACCTGGAAGTGCATGGGGGTTACTCTGCCTCTGCGATCAGAAATCACTCTGCTGGGGCTGGGAAGGTGGCGCTAAGAGGTAAGGTGTCTGCTTGCAAGCGCTAGCATAGGACTGCGGTTCGATCCCCCGGCCGTACCCATATGGTCCCCCCAAGCCAGGGGCGATTTCTGAGCGCTTAGCCAGGAGTAACCCCTGAGCGTCAAACAGATGTGGCCCAAAAAGCAAAAAACAAAAAAACGAAACAAAACAAAACAAAAAAAAAAAAAAGAAAGAAATCACTTCTGCTAGGCTCCAGGGACCCTATGGGATGCTGGGATTGAACCTAGGCTGGCCGTGTGCAAGGCAAACACCCTACCTGCTGTGCTAAGGCCCCTATTGGTTCTTTATCCCTAGGACAGTGGTGGGCAACTTTGTGAGCCAAATCTCGCCAAAACCACGATTGAAATTTATTTTGAGAGCCACATTTTTAAAACCGAAAATACATAGGATGGTACACTGTTTTTAGTTTCAGAAAGTTTTTATTGAGAATATTCTGCGTGCAAGTATCCACATAGGTCGGGAGAAATACAAATAACACAACTAATAAAACAAAAACTTTAGAACGATATTATTTATCGATACTTTAAATTCCGTAAAATTAAAATTTGCCTTACAATGTAGAGAAATTACATCCTGACAATGAACTGACAAAGTCACAAACAATAATGTGAACATTGGCCTTGGTTTTTGATCAGAGCTGTGTGCAGCCGGCCGCTGGGCCTGCACACAGGGCGCGCACTGACAGAGGCTAGGAGCAGAGTCCTCGGCACACAGAAGAGCCACATTAGAAGCTCGCGAGCCGGGGCTTGCCAATCACTGCCCTAGGATCTTGAAATGGAGAAGAAAAAGTAACTTGGCTTCAGATAGTTCAGAGGCAAATGTCCCACCCAGCTGTCCAATCTAGGTGTCCATTCCAAGCTTTCCAATTCAAGGAGTACCTCTCAGATACAGGGAATTAGAGTTCAGTTCCTCATCAATTTAAGATTTTTTTTTTGGGTGGGGGTAGGGTCACACCCAGAAGTGCTCAGGGGTTCCTCCTGGCTCTACGCTTAGAAATCGTGCCTGGCAGGTTCGGGGGATCATATGGGATGCCAGGATTCGAACCACAGACCTTCTGCATGCAAGGCAAACGCCTTAACTCCATAATATCTCTCCGGCCCCCAATGTTTTTGATGCTAGTCTGTACCACCTATGTGATATGAAGGGTTTGAAGGAGCAGAGATGTGCCTACATTGGAAGAGAAGCTGGAGGAGGATGCTGAACCACAAAGAGAATCATGAGCACATGTCAAAGGTGCTGCCTGAGTCTGAAATTCCATGCAGTGAGTGGTCTTCAGTATTTTCAGCTGGGGCAATTTATGTAGATCCTACAAACTTTTACTGGATCGGTACTGTAAGCACCAGCATGAGCACTGTGGCAGCAGTGTCATCATCTTCCCTGGGAAAAGAAATGGTCATATATAAGAAGGAAAGACTAAATAGAATATGGACAGACATTACATATAATATGGACGAGCATTAAACATAGAGGTGGCCACCACACACTCTCACAAACACACAATAGGTTAGCCAAAAATCCAATAATGAATCCAAAATGAAATAAAAGAAAAATCAGCTGACATGGTCAAAAGCTCTTCAAAACATACTAGTCGGCAACCTAGGCAACTCACAAAATTGTTTTCCAAATGCTGAGTAGAGAGATCTGAAAGAGAATTACGTGCATAAATACTTGTATAAAACAAGCATGGAGAATTCTATTACAAATAATGAACAGTAACTCTATAACTCTATAATATATCGAGATAAAGGAGCACTTGAAAGAGAGTCCACATCAAAAAGTATCATTTTGCCAAAATTATGCATTCGAATTCCATCCTGAGACTAAACTGGAAAATAAGCAGTAGTATTAGAATATAAAACTAAAAAAACTCGTTTAGAGAAATATACCCTTTAACAAATTGATATGGAAAAACATCAATAAAATGTGGAACCGTCTTGTTTTGGAAAATTCCTGTATAAAAGGAATGAATATGATTATATAAAAATTCATAAGTAGCTACAATCTTGGAGAGTAATAAAGGCAAGACAAGGTTCACCATAAGGATCAGCATTTACAAACCCTTTTCTACAATTATCTGTGGAGAAAACCACAAACCACAAGTTTCCTTCCTTCCTTCCTTCCTTCCTTCCTTCCTTCCTTCCTTCCTTCCTTCCTTCCTTCCTTCCTTCCTTCCTTCCTTCCTTCCTTCCTTCCTTCCTTCCTTCCTTCCTTCCTTCCTTCCTTCCTTCCTTCCTTCCTTCCTTCCTCCTTCCTTCCTTTCCTCATTCCTTCCTTCTTCCTTCCTTCCTTTCCTTTCCTTCCCTCCCTTTTCTCCCTCCCCCTCCCTCTCTCTCCCTCCCTCCCTCTCTCTCTCTCCCTCCCTCTCTCTCTCCCTCCCCCCCTCTCTCTTTCTTTCTCTCTTTCTTTCTTTCTCTCTCTCTCTCTTTCTTTCTTTCTTTCTTTCTTTCTTTCTTTCTTTCTTTCTTTCTTTCTTTCTTTCTTTCTTCTTTCTTTCTTTCTTTCTTCTTTCTTTCTTTCTTCTTTCTTTCTTTCTTTCTTTCTTTCTTTCTTTCTTCTTTCTTTCTTTCTTTCTTTCTTTCTTTCTTTCTTTCTTTTCCCCCTTTTTTGGGGGTGCTTTTTTTTGTTTCTGGGTCACACCCAGCAGCGCTCAGGGGTTCCTCCTGGCTTTATGCTCAGAAATCTCTCCTGGCAGGCTTGGGGGACCATATGGGATGCTGGGGTTTGACCACCGTCCTTTTGCATGCAAGGCAAACACCTTACCTCCATGGTACTTCTCTGGCCTCGGGGGGTGCATTTTGGATCACACCCAGTGGTGTTCAAGGGGTTACTCCTGGCTCTGCACTCAGAAATTGCTCCTGGCAGGCTCAGGGGACCATATGAGATGCTGGGGATTGAACCTGGTTCTATCTCTGTGGCAATTCCTCTTCCCTCTTCCTCTCACTATGGCCTTCTGCTGACATGTGTCTAGTTTTAGCGAGACCCTGAATCCTACCAGAGTGCCTGTCACTGATTCCTGGATAGTGGGGTGCCTTGGTGGTTTACACATGAAGGGCAGGAGTCCACAGGGCTTTGGACATTAGGTCCTTGCTGCAGAGTTTGTGCAGGCGTGAGGTCCTGTGGAGGCAGATGGAATGGGCCAAAGAGGCCAGGGGCTTGTGCAGAAGGTCTCAGTACCTTGATGGTCTGGGATCTGGGGCTTGGTTAAGGTGGGGATCCAGGCAGGCAGGAGCTGTGAGCAAAGAGACAGGGAGATGAGCGCAGAATACAGGCAGAAGAGGGAAGCCCAACCCACACCTTGCTTCTAGAAATCTCTGGATGCAAGTGGGGCTTGTGTCTGCTATATTCTGTGCTGTTTCTCTGTGGCATATTGCTATGCAATTGCTCCAGACCCTTTACTTTCTCCCCCCACCTCTCCTCTCCTCCTTTATTTTCCTCTCCTCTCCTCCCTCCTTCCCCTCTCCTCCCCTTTTCTTCACTCCATTCAGCTTCCCTCCTCTATATCCCCTCCCCTCCCCTTCCTTTCCCTCCTCTCCCTTCCTCTCCTCTCCTTTCCTTTTTGGCCCACTCCAGCAATGCTCATACTTTACTCCTGGTTCTGTGATTGTTTGGGAGACCAGTTCCAGGGATCAAACTAAGATTGGTTATTTGTACTAGTATTATCTCTCATGCCCATGATACCTGGTTTAAAATACTGACTTCTATCATGTGCTAGATAATTCCTATTCTGATGAATGGTTTTGGTAGGTAAAGGTATCTGAAAAAGCCATGCACTGGGTATGTTACATGTTGACACAAAATTCTGTCATTGCTATGGTTCCTGAGAACTATAACTTTCTTTCTGGCCTTGGTCGATTTCTCTCACTCTACAGGAAGGAATGGCATCTCTGTCTACATCACGGTGCTGTGTATTTTTTTGGGGGGGTATGGGATGGGGTGGGGTGAGACACATCTAGCCATGTTCAGGGTTTATTTCTGGCTTTGCACTCAGGGATCACTATGGTTGATGCTAAGGGGACCATATTGGGTGCTGAAGATTGAATACAGGTCGACTACATACAAGGCAGGCATCATACCCACTGTTCTATCAATCCAGCCCCTGCAGTGGTCTATTCTATCTTGGCACAGGCAGCTTAGCATCTAGGTAATATTCACTGAATAAAGTGCTAAAATTTATTTATCCATGTTACTAAAAATTAAAGCATTTGCAATTTCCCCATGTTTTATTATTAGGGATGAGTTTTTCTGTTCACTCTGCTTATATGCCTGCTCAGAAGTTTCTTTAATATATAACGAAGTGAAACTTTTGGGTCAAATACACCTGTCTTGATTCTTCCTAGATATCAAAATTCACTTACATCTCTCCAAAGTGGCATGCCAGATCCTCCCTTCAATATCCAACTAACAAAATTTGTGTCACTGAAGTTTTGCAGGTCCTAGAACAGGCTTATAAAAATGCTGTCATTCTTGTAGGTTGCATGATGGTATCTCACTGTAATTTGTTATTAGATGCAGATATTTTTTCCCTCTCCTGCACTTATCTTTTATTATTTTTTATAATATCTTCAGTGAGTTAAGTTTGTAATTGTGTGGGGTAAGGTGTCAGGTTTCATACCCAGGGCCTCATGTGCAAGGCATGTATGTGGTCTACTGCTGAGCTACAATTCCAACACATTAAAATTTTAATTGAATGCAGTTGATAGGTTTTTATTTATTTTGTTTTTGTGCCAGAGTTTACTCCTGGCTCTGTACTCAGGGATCACTGCTGGCAGGCTCAGGGACCATATAGGGTACTAGGAACTGAATCTAGGTTGACTGTGTGCAAGGTAAACAACTTACCTGTTATACTATCACTCTGACTTTCGTAATGAATAGTTTGTACCTGTTTACTGTTGCCTTTTCTTTTCTCATTCATACTTTCATTATTGGGAGAAAAACATTTCCCCCTATACTATTGTCTCAGAAGTAATGTGGCTTTGCACTTCATATTTAGATATTTCATTCATCTTGGAATGAGTTTGTGTATGTTGTCAAAGGAATCCTTATAAATAATCAGTAGTCACAATGTGTTTTATTGATAATTTCACAAAGATTCTGTGTCCTAACATTTGTCTAATTAAAATGTTTATTCACATGTAAATTTGTTTCTGGCTTTTTTTGTTTGTTTTTGGGCCACACCTGGTGGTTCTCAGGGGTTACTCCTGGCTGTCTGCTCAGAAATAGCTCCTGGCAGGCACGGGGGACCATATAGGACACCGGAATTCGAACCAACCACCTTAGGTCCTGGATTGGCTGATTGTGAGGCAAACGCTGCTGTGCTATCTTTCCGGGCCCTGTTTCTGGCTTTTTAATGCTGTACTATTGGTCTATTTATTTTCATGTCAGCAGTTCCACTGTTAGATATCTGAGATCATTTTCTTTTTTACCATAAAAGATATTGAACCCAAGTCACATACGTAAAGTAAGTGCTCTATCACTGAGCTATATCCTTAGCTAATATAAATTATTATTATTGTTATTATTTTAGGTTTTGGGGTCACATCTGGTGGCACTTAGGGGTTACTTTTTGCTCTGTGCTCAGAAATCACTCATGGCAGGCATGGGGGACCATATGGGATGCCAGGATTCGAAACACAGTCCATCCTGGATAGACCACATGCAAGGCAAATACCCTACTACTGTGCTATCACTCTGGCCCCAATATAAATTATTTTACCTTACTTTTAATAACATCTTGTTTATTGTTGAGTCCTTATACATTTCCAAATTGAATTTTCAAAATCTGAAAAAAAAAAACCAAACAAATAGGAGTTTGATCCGTTTGGGGAGGAATGAAAATTTTATAATATTGAGTTGTCTGCTCTAGGACTATGATACAACCTTCCTTTAGTTAAATGTCTTGCAATAAGGACTGGAGCGGTGGCGAAAACGGTTGGGCAGTTGTCTTGCATGCGCTAACCTAGGATGGACCTTGTTTGATCCTCCAGCATCCCATATGGTCTCCCAAGCCAGGAGCGATTTCTGAGCACATAGCCAGGCATAACCCCTAAGTGTCATCAGGTGTGGCCCAAAACGCAAAGAAAAAAAAAAAGTCTTGCAGTAACAACTTTCCTGTGTAGAGAATTTATGTACTTTAAGAAGGATTTAATATTTTATTGAATATTGATTTCTAGGCTACTCCCTGCTGTTCTTAGGGCTTATTTCTGGCTTTGTACTCAGAGATCAGGAGACCATATATGGTGCCATCTATTGAACCTGTTTGCTACTTGCAAAGTAAGCACTCTACCTGCTATACTATCATGACAGTTCCATATATTTAGCATCTTTAATGAGGTAAAACTGATATACAATAAATTGCACACTAATTAAAATGTGTACAGTTTGAGTTGGATAAGTTTAACACATTTAATAATCCCATTTAACAATTTTAATAACAAGTATAGCATATTTATACACTGCAATCAAGATAATAAATACACCTATTACCCTCAGAAGATCAATCACATTCTTTTGTAATCCTTCCCTGGCTCTCAAACACCCTGCCCAAATACCTCATTTCCTGATCTTTTCTGTGGGAATACGTGATCTGCTTTTTTGTCACTATAGATCAGCTTGTACTTCCTGTAATTTTATGTAAGTAAAATCATCCAAAAGTATTTTGATCTGGTTTCTTTCACCTAGTATAATTATTTTGAATTTTGTTTACTTTGTAGTGTGTCATATACAGTGACTCACTTTTAAAATACTTGTAATTTTTGAGTTGGAAAGATGGTACAATAATTAGGACGCTTGGTTCAATCCTGGCATGCCAGGATTAATTCCTTAGTGCAGAGCCAGGTGCAAGCCCTCAGCATCTACAGGTGTGACTCCCAAACCCAAAAATCCAAAAGACAAAAAACAAAATCCTTGGGCTAGATGCAGTGGCCCTCAAACTATGGCCCGCGGGCCAATATTGTATTTGTATCTGTTTTGTTTATTCATTGCAAAATAAGATATATGCAGTGTGCATAAGAATTCGTTCATAAGTTTTGATTTTACTATAGTCAGACCCTCCAGTGGTCTGAGGGACAGTGAACTGGCCACCTGTTTAAAAAGTTTGAGGACCCCTGCGAGCAGTAAGGCATTTGCTTTGCATGTGACCGAGCCGGGAGTGGCCTGGTTAGATTCCCAGACCCATATGGTCCCCCAGCCTGCCAGGGATGATTTCTGAGTGCAGAGCCAGAGGTAACCCCTGCGCAACTCTTGATCCAACAACCAATTAATCAATAAATAAAATAAAGTTAAAAAATCCACTCCCCCAAAACCAAAATCCTTGTAATTTTGAAACTGTCATACATTTCTAGGAAATGGCAAAAATAGTACAGGATGTCCTGTGCATGTTTCACCCAGTTTCTCTTCTAGATCTTTGTTTGGCTGCTATCTGCCATTCATATCTGTGCTAAAGTGTGACTTGCTTCCTGACTAGCCAATCTTGTATGATCACTGTGTAACTCTCTACCAAATGTACCTCCTTTATTTCTACTAAAAATGTGTTAACATCTTGTCCCCACCCCCTCTGTTACTTTCTTTGGTTTTTGGACTAAATCCAGTGGTGCTTAGGGCTTACTCCTGGATCAGCATTCAGAAATTACTCCTGGCATTGCCTATCACTATGGTCTCTTGTTTCCTAATTTTTTTAATTAAATAATTTGTTTATTGTGATCTCATCCTATGTGACTATGAAGTTCATGGAAACAAGGGCTTGTTTATTCTTTTTCTTCTTTTTTTTTTCCTCCAGTTAGTCAAATTTGTGCGTGAGCAGGAGACAATGTTAAACAGATTAACAATAAGGGGCTTGTTTATTCTACTTGGTTCCTGGCACTCCATAAATATGAGTTAAATATTAAATAGTGAATCTTTCAGAAACTGTATAACATGAATAGTGTTCTATCCACTTGGCAGGTGAGAAGCCAAGCTAGAAAGGAATAAGTGATTTGCCCCAAACCACAATTTATTTTTTTTCAAATTAAATGTATTTAAAGAAAATGCATCACATAACTGATCATAATACATTTGTTTCAGGAAGACAAAAAGCAAAGTTATTTAAAAAATAAAAAATAGAAAAACTAAAGAGGTGAAAGAGAAAGGAAAGAGGAAAAAGTTCAGTAGCAAGTATATTTTTGAAAATGATTAAATTGGGGTTGGAGAGGTGGTGCTAGATCTCCCCAGCATCCCATATGGCCCCCCTAAGCCAGGAGCGATTTCTGAGCACAAAACCAGAAATAACCCCTGAGCACCGCCGAATGTGGCCCTATCCCTCCAAAAAAATAACCAGGTAGTAGGGGTGTTAAAGGCACTTGCCTTGCATACTGCTGACCCCAACTCAATCCCCAATACCACATATGATCCCTTGAGCACAGCCAGCAGTGATCTCTGCGTACAATGCCAGAAGTAATGCCCTGAACACCTCCAGGCAAGGCCCAAAATAGAAAAATATAAATAAGTAAATGAAAAGAAAAGTGTGGCATATCTTTATAACACAGAAACTCAATCCCAGCTCCCACTATCTCCACCACCACTATCAAAAATTGTGGTTTGGCCACAGTTGTCTATAACATCACCAGGATGTAAACCTTTACCAGGGAAGATCTTATTGCTGCCCTGGCATTGACTTACTCCAAAGAGGGTTCTCTGAGCAATGCCAGGGATCACTCTTGAGCATGATGCTGGGAATAGGCCCTGAGCTGTGACCCTCCCAAACAAAATTGGGGTGGTGGTGTAGTGATAGTATGAAAGGGTAGGGCGTTTGCCTTGCACACAGTTAACCAAGGTTTGATCCCCAGCATCCCATATGGTCTTCCCAAGAACTGCCAGGAGTAATTCCTGACTAATGAGTCAGGAGGAATTCCTGAACACCATACACCCAAATTAAATAAATAAAATTCTGAAGCAGGAAACAGATCAGAGTAAAATAGATTGGATCTATCTTTTTCTATGCCATTTGCTAATTTTGGTATCAGACTCAGGTCAAGGTAACTAACACAGGAATAGTTGGCCCTTTAAGTTATCATCTTTCAAGGTTTCTGGCCCTTGACAAAAGTAGCAGACCTCCTCCTACTTTCCAGCATATCGGGCAATTCATTTCCCCTCACCCCTCTTTCACTGACCACCTTTGTGGAAGTGAAATTTATAAAATAGCAATTAATTTATAAATCTTCCTTTAAAAGGGGCACGATAATTCATTACAGCTTATTGCAAACAGATTATTTTATGGAAGTCATCCATAAGTTAAAATGTTAATTCTTTTGCCCCCTCTTATTTCTGGACATTCTTTATTGCTTAACAGGGGTCCTCAAACTTTTTAAACAGGGGGCCAGTTCACTGTCCTTCAGACTGTTGGAGGGCCAGATTATAGTAAAATCAAAAATTATGAACAAATTTCTATTCACACTGCATATATCTTATTTAGAAGTGAAGAAACAAAATGGGAATAAATACAATATGTGGCCTGCGGGCCGTAGTTTGAGGACCATTGGAGAACAATAGAAAATAACTTTTTTTTTTTTTTTTTTTTAGAAAATAACTTTTAAGAGAAAAAGTGGATACTACTCCACTGGGAATATATTCTAACAAGCCAATTTTATCTATCACCCAATATGCTGATATAACCATAGACAAGGTTATATTAAAAAGTTAACCGCCCTCCCCAAAGACACATGCATAGAAAGTCACATGGAAAGCAAGCAGGGTTTTCTCGAGAAAGGAAATTAAAAACAGACTGCACTACTTATTTTTCAGCAAATTATGCTTTGCCCCATTTTGAAGGGCAGAAACTGAACACGTTTAGTGTTGATTCCCTGCCATAGAGAATTCAGAGGATTCCTTCTTCTGTGAAAGACTACTTTGCCCCCACTACTTTCAGTCACACCACGATGACTTCACACAGTGGGGGTTCACAGCCTGGCTGGTGAACATAAATCTTCTGCCTCTTGAATGAAGCTGTGGATTTCAGAGGTTGATATTTGTGTTCTGGTCAATTTGAATGGAGTTAGTACAAGAAAAGAACTGCATCGATTACTATGTGTTTGTCAACTTTCTAGAACAAACATTTGGCCCGTGGGTCAGTGACTGTCCATTATAGCTTGAGTAGGTAGCAAGTAGCAATTGTTCTTTTAGGGCTCATGCTGTGTGGCCAAATATATGCTCAACCCATGGGGTCATGAGGCAAACTGTGCTGTAATACGTGCTTTGGAAAATTTATCACTACTGTCCTGTTCTTTAGAAGGAGAAGTCTTGGTTACTATACTTCCTGTGGCTGTCCTGGGGTTGGAAAAAGGAAGTGTCTTCATAATCTCTAACTCTACTTCTGTTTTGGGGGAATACCCATCTGTGCTCAGTGCTTACTCCTGGCTCTGTGCTCAGTAATTACTCCTGGTGGGGTTCTAAGGACTATTAAACTCATATTAGCCATATACAAGGTACCTGCATGGAATACTTGCTGTACTTTCACCTCGGTCCCATATCCCTACTTGACTTAACTCTTTAGATGCTTCTGTCTTTACTGGAGTGCTTCAGTGAACACTTTCCTGCTTAGAACTATAATCATGGGGCCAGAGAGCTAGTACAGGGGGTTAGATGCTAACCCTCAGCAGCCTAGCCAGGCTTGATCCTGGCACTGCATATGATTCTCTGAGTGAGCCAGGAGTAAACTCTAAGTACTAGGTATGGCCCCTAAAGAAGGCAGATCCTAGGCATAGAAACAAAACACAGATAAGTGGATAAGTATCCCAAAGTTCTCTGAAAAAGAGAGCCCTTATTTAAAAGATAAGAAATTAAAAAAATAAGGTGTGTGTGGCAGTTCTTTTTTTATTTTTTTTATTTTTATATATAGGCATAGCAAAAGACAGGGAAAATAGAAAGGAAAAAAACGTTTGGCCTAAAAACAGGAAGACTCTACCTACGAAGCATTCTTCCATAAGGCCAACTACAGGCTCCATGCACACTAAGTTGTCTAACCCCAAAGTCTTTCTTTGTGGTCCCAGTAAAAGTTTTTCTCAGTCACGGTTATCACTGTTAGGTTTCTTCTGTAGTTAGAGATCCTGGGAAAACACATTTTATTTTTACTTTTTATAACATCTTTATTTAAGCACCATGATTATAAACATGTTTGTAGTTGGGTTTCAGTTATGAAAAAGGGCATTACTCTTCACTAGAGCAGCATTTCCACCACCAATGCCCTCCATCTCCCTCCTCCCCCACCCCTTGCCTGTTTTTGAGACAGGCATTCTATTTCACTCATTACCATTGTGATGATAGTTGTCATTGTAGTTATTTCTCTAAGTGAACTCATCACTCTCTGTGGTAAGCTTTATATCGTGGGCTGGTTCTTCCAACCCTCATCTCTATTGTCTTTGGGTATTATTACAATAATGTCTTTTATTTTTCTTTAAAACCCATAGATGAGTGAGACTATTCTGTGTGCCTCTCTCCCCCCTTTGGCTAATTTATTTAGTATAATAGTTTCCATGTCCATCCATGTATAGGAAATTTTTATGAATTCATTTTTCCTGACAGCTGCATGGTATTTCGTTGTAAATACGTACTACAGTTTCTTTAGCCATTCATCAGCTGTCGGGCATCTGGGTTGTTTCCAGAATCTGGCTACTGTAAATAGCCAGAATCTGGCTATTGTAAATTCTGGCTATTATTGCATTGCAATAAATATATGTGTGCAGAGGCATTTTTATATTGTGTGAAAAACCCACTTTAAAGTTGTTCCTGGTCTGACTTACTGCATGCAGCCAGCTCGCTCTGGCAAAAGATGTTCTAAGCGCCCTGGCTTGGAGAAACCAGATGAAGAAAGGGGTTGCCCTGGAGTGCACAGTAACCCACCGACTCGGTGGCTACTTGAAGATCTCCAGGGAAAAAAGAAAGGGGTACTTAGGCCTAGACAGAAGAACATGGACTAAAATCTCTGAGTACTTGGAATCCCTCTATATGCTCACCATCAGGTTTTTGTCTTTGAGTCTCTGTTTCCCTGTCTGCACAGCGGGGCTGGGCAGCGACATGACAGAGACGAGTGACAGCTACATTTTGGGGGTGCACAGAGCCAAACCCGCTCCTGGAGGGGACCCTCGGTGCTTCCCCAGGGTAGACGCCGCAGCTGGAAAGGCAGTTCGGGGCCCGCAGAGGGCGCTGCGAGGTCATAGCCAGAGCTTCGGCTGTAGTCGAGCCTTGGAACTTCATCCGTTAGGATTTCGTTTCCTGTGCAAGGAAAACAAACAAAAACCAAAACCCCCCCCAAACCCGGATTTGCTCTCGGAGGCCTCTTTTGCACCTTCCCCGAGAACCTGGGCTCCAGATCTTTGCATTAAAGGTGTCAAATCTCAAGATAGTGGCTTCCACCTCCAGGGAGCTCGGCTGGATTCGCTCAACACGTGTAGCCTCCTGCACTCGCTGGTTGTTGAGCAAGCGAATCTCGGCTGAGGATGCAAAAGAATCCTGCCCGTACCGCACCTCTGGCCCCAAGGTCCTAAGAGAAATGCCACCTGCTCTCCCTGCGAGGCTCAGGCGAGAGCTCCTCGCCTGGCTCAGTCCCCAGCCTTTCAGTTGCTAGCAGCTGGATGGGCTGCCCAGGTCCCAGCTGGATTGACTCTGCAGTACCTGCAGGAAAATGCTTTCGAAATGAAAGAAGGGCATGCATGTATCATACACCTAAGTTAAAGTAGAAGGGATTTGTATCTTTATTGTTTCTTTTGGGGCCACACCCAGAGGTGCTCAGGGCTTACCCCTGGCCTCTGCGCTCAGGAATTACTGCTGGTGGTGCTTAAATGGCAACCAAACTTGGGTGGGCCAAGAAACTACCTAAATCAGTATGTGAGTATATATAACATTACATATGTAATATTATATATAATGATATATAATATACAGAGATCAGGATTTCCTCCTGGCTCTGCACTCAAGAGTCACTCTTGGTGAGCTTGGGAGTCATATGGGGGTGGCGTTGGGATCAAACCCAGGTCAGCCAAGTACAAGGTACATACCTCTCTACTCACTGTGGTATCACTCCAACCTCATGCATTTACCATTTTGATATCTATTGCTAAGTTACCTTCCCTAAAGATAGTAGTTCTTTGCTTTTGTTTTATCTATTTGGGGGGTGTGTGTGTTAGGTCATACCATGTGGCGCTCAGGGATCACTCCTGGCCCCACACTTAGAAATAGCTTCTGGCAGGCTCGGGGGGGGGGGGGGACACCATATGGGATGCTGGGAATCGAACTGGGGCCTATCCTGTGTTGGCCTCGTGCAAGGCGAACACCCTACTGCTGTGCTATTGCTCCAGCCCCTGTTTTATCTATTTTTTTTTTTTTTTTTGGTTTTTGGTTTTTGGGCCACACCCGGCAATGCTCAGGGGTTACTCCTGGCTGTCTGCTCAGAAATAGCTCCTGGCAGGCATCGGGATTCGAACCAACCACCTTTGGTCCTGGATCGGCTGCTTGCAAGGCAAACGCCGCTGTGCTATCTCTCCGGGCCCTGTTTTATCTATTTTTATTGATTGAGGTCCCACTATTATTTACATTAAGGAAAGTATTGTATGTATATAATAGGGGACACTTTCAGCAGTGCTGGTTATCCAGAGCCATTCCTCGGAGTGACACATGGTCTGTCCTGCTTGGGGGAACGTCAGGGTTACACCTAGTCATGATATGGTTGTCATGTGTTGTCAGGGATTAAACTCAGAGTCTTGCATAGGCCCACCTATGCTCCACCACTCGAGGTCTCTCCCAGCCTCAGTAACCATTTACTCTTTCTGCCAAATGGCAGTTTTACATCCCTACCAACACTTTGGGTATTATCAAACTCTTTGCTCTTTGCCCATCTGATTAGAGGGAAATGGCACCTCATAATTTCAGTGCACTTTTCTACAATTATACCTAATAGTTAAAATCTTCTCTTTGGTGGGAGATTGCTTCATGGTTTGTGTGACTTTCTTCTGTAGATTTACTCACACGCTTTAATGTAGAGTCCTTGAGCTAGATGAACTCACTGCACTTCTTATGTTCTGAAAGGCTGGTTATCTGAAGGTAGCATTTGGCTCTGTCCTGAGTCAGCATGGAGACTGCACATCACTTAAGTATGCACATGTCAATGGTGTCTGAGAACCTGTATGCTCATATTGGTGAGAATTTATGCCGCCTATGCTATGAGGACAGGGACTCAACCACTCAAAACAGTGCAGGGCTAATAGAGGCAAGTCTGTTTCTGTCTCCACTGTTCCACAACACTGCTTCCTGGAGCTCTATAGTCATATAAACTTGCCTTAGAGCCTGAAACTGTATGACTGACGTGCGTGCCCTTCCTCAGAAAAGACCATTTCTACCTGGAATAGTAACTTGGCTTATCAAGAAATTAATCATTCAGTGCAGCTGGGGCAGAGCAAACAACCACCACCAGCGTGTTAGTTGAGGCAGAAATAATGCTTGCAACTCTCTGTTTCACTTCATGCTCTATTATTTCAGAGGTGGCTGGAAGTTGACTTCTCTGTCCCTGGCTACATGAGCAGAATGTCTGGAAGGAAGAGCAAGAACCCAAGAGGGTGACAAAGTTACGTTTTTACCTCATATCTTACTTGCTGTGGGAGCAAGGACAAACCACTAGGTTTTTCAGAGCCTCCGGCTCTCTGTAGATAGAGTCTCAGAGTGCCCTACTCCAGGAGGGCAGGGCATCTCAGTGGCAAAATCCTCCTCCTTGCAAATGTGAGGCCCTGAGTTTCATGGTCTAGGCTGCACTCACATGCACTGAGCTGGGTTTCCATGTTTATTCTGTGTATGCCCAGGGTCCGGTGCCACTCCTGTATGTATCGCCACTGAACAATTAAGTATGTGCAACCCCCAGTCAACCTAACAACTACAAAGGGAATGGATGAAGCAAAAGTCAGTGCCCTGTCCTGAAGTCATGGTGAGGCCGAAGTGAAATCATAGATGTAATAGATCTTAATTAGTGCTTGTCAGTGCTTCCTGAGAACGATGTCTTGATAAGTACAGTTTTCAAAATGTGGGTTGCAAAGTTCTCCAGACATTGGGGGTACTGGGTGTTTCTTCTTTTGTATCATTCAACAACAATTCTGTTATTCTATCCTTTTGCAAGAATGACAGAATATAGCCCTGCCCCTCTCTGGTGTCATTTGCTGTGGCACTCTTCTACCTTTTGCTGGATTAATCTGGTCCCTCTTGCTTTTTGTCTAAAATAAAGCCAAATGCCTTCTGCTTTACCATATACAAAACTAAACTCCCACATGGATTAAAGTTTTAAAATGAAAGAGATTTTTTTAATTTTTATTGAGACTGAAGTGCATTACACAGAATTATTTACAGTACATAGTGACAATGAATGAAAGGCATTCCCACCACCAATGTTGTCCTCCCTCTACTCCTGTTCCCAGCATGTCTCCCATATCTCTCTCCTTTACCCCTCCCAGAATACTAGTGTAACTGGTCTCCACTTTACATTCTGTTGTCATTGACTTGGGTTTGGTGTTCCAGTCTGATCATTTTTTACTTTTACTATATGTTCATATAACAGGTCCTGGAAAATGAGAGACTTTTAAAAGAGAGAAAATACTTCATTAACAATAGAAGAAATCTGGCAAGACAGAAAACAAGGCTACAGTATCATACACTCACCAGAATGACAATAAGGAAAAAAGTTAGATAATGCCAGAATTGGTCTGACTGCTTTGGAAAACTGGTAAAAACTATAAAAGTACAGACATACCCTGTGGCCTCAGACTTAGACCCTGGGTAAATATCTAACAGAATTCAGGCACATATTTACCAGAAAATGTGCCCAAATATTTATTGCAGTTATAATGATCTAAATAGTCATTAAGAATAAACCAGATCTGGTGCAGTTTGTGTATATAAAGGACTGTGGCACAGCCATGAGAATGAATGAATCACATGAATACATTTCTCAAACAACATGATGCTGAGTGGCAGAAGTCAGACATAAAGGAGTACCTAGAGATGATCCATTGAAACAAAATTTAACTCATAACCTCCAACTTAGAAGTCAGACAAGAAAGCAGAGATGGTAGTAAGGAGACGCAGGGTAGTTGGTAGTGTCACCGTTGTATCTGGGTGGAGATATCAACCAAATTGGAAAGGATTTAGGAAAGTAGAACTTTCTATCTCCACAGACATGCTCATATATACATACATAAAACTTTTTTGGGGGGTCCACACATGGCTGTGCACAGGGGTAACTCCTGGCTCTGTGCTCAGTAAGCATTTCTGGGAGGTGCAGGGAACCATAAGGGATGCAGGGTACTGAACCCAGATTGGCTGCATGCAAGGTGAAAGTCCTACCTCCATATTATCACTCCAGCTATGCAGAATGTATTTTAATGAGCAACAATATTGCAACCAGTGTCATAAAACAAATATTTAGATGTGAAAACATGTTTGTAATGCAAATGGTAGACAAGGGCTAAAAATGGCAACATGCAAAGAGCTTTTATCAATTGATAAAACAATAATCCTATAGAGAATTAGGCAACATAATATGAATAGGCAATTCGGAGAAAAAAATATCCACTGTACAGAAAGATGCTCAGATTCATTAGAACTCTAAGGAATGTAAACTAGTAAGAAATGCCATAATAAGATACTAGATGGCACACTCAGAGTGGCAAAATGAAAAAGGACAGTATATAATTCACACAGGGTGGAAATATGCTCTTAATCATTGCTGGGGTAGATGTAAATTACTGCAGCCATTTTGAAACTCAATCTGGAGAAATCCATTAAAATTAAAAACACATATGCCCTTTGACCCAGCAACCTTTCTCCTGAGAATTCATGTCAGAGAAATAAAAGCATCCAGCTAAGGGTCCCTGGCAAAGGGTACTTATTGTGACATTGATTGTGGAGGTGCATGGTAGTTGCCTGTGTGTGAGATATGTCCCCGCCCCTCCTAACATATAGACCATGGAAACGATGCAAATGCATCTAAGTAGAGAATCTGACATCAATGATGGTACTTTTCATTATCTAAGGATCCCAGTTCACCAGAGAACAGGGAAACAGCAGAACAGCATCTGATGTGGGACATTGGACAGGTGCATAGTTCTGCGTGGTTGAAAGCATCTTCCAGATGTTAATTCTGAAGTAGTACTGACTGTGAGATCATCTAGTATTGTTCCCACCACCTGTCTCTGCAGGGCTAGGATTCTGGCCCTCCATGATCGAAGAAGGCTTATAACAAAGGGGGGGGGGTGTCACAGAAGAGATTGCAGCTATTCCCCACTATGACTTTTTTTTTGAGTCAAAGCCAGGGGGAAAAAAATCTCTACTAATTGAAGACCAAATGAGACATGGGATCAATTATAAATAATTATTTCTTTTTTAAAAAAAATCTCTCATGTCAGCAGTCAAGTCACGTCTCCAGCACCTGAAACACTCTCTTTTAAGTGAATTAAAATGTAGAGTGAACTCACTCACTTATGGTGCTGTGGGGGCAAGGAGGGGCTTCAATGCACTCAGCTCTCAGCAGGAATCTGTGCTGTGGTGATAGAGCTCCAAGACCCCAGTATACATTGAAATTTCAGAGTGCTGAACCTTAGATTTACTGCCTTTCTGCTATCAGTACAACCTTATGAAAAATGTAATGCAAATTAGGTACAGTAATAAACTAGTATCAATGAATAAAATAGAATTATTATGACAATATACTAGAGTAAAAGCTATGTGAATATGACCTCCCTCAAAAACTTTTTTGTATTTGGGCTATGCCAATGGTGCTTTCCGCAGGCTTTACACTCAGGGGTCTCTCATGATAGGCTTGGGGAACATTTGGGTGCTTACATATCTCAGGCATATATATATATCTCATATATATATATATATATATGATATCCTAGATATATCAGGATAGAACCTGAGTTCGCTGCATGCAAAGCAAGTACCTGGTCTGCTATACTATCACTCTGCCCATCAAAACAGCTGTTTGTAAGTAATACTTTTGAATTGTAGTTGTTATGTGTCTAAGCATGCATGTCTATTTGTGTCCTTATGTGTCTGACTATAAATAAAACAAAGAAATGCTTTCACTTTTTTTTGGGGGGGGAGATACATTGTTCTATTGAGGCCCACAGAGCATACATACATACATACATATATGTTTAAATATATAACCCTGAATCAATAGTTATTATTTAAAAAAATTCATCAGGACCACACACAGTGATGTTCAGGAGGCCATGCATTAGCTTAGGGTTATGCCAGTCTTGCAAGGGTGAGGTCTTGAATTTGATCTCCAGCGCTACCCAGAGTGGCTAAGTCTCAGCTTTCTGCTATCTGTGACCTGTAGTGATCCAATAGATTGTATATCTCTAGGGATTGTCAAATAAAAGTATGTGACCCCTAGAGAGCACAAGTGTGAGCACCAGAGTGACCCCTGATGAATACTAATACCAGAATGTGCAGGACCATTCTTTTTTTTGGGGGGGGGCACACCCGTTTGATGCTCAGGGGTTACTCCTGGCTAAGCGCTCAGAAATCGCCCCTGGCTTGGGGGGACCATATGGGACGCCGGGGGATCGAACCGTGGTCCTTCCTTGGCTAGCGCTTGCAAGGCAGACACCTTACCTCTAGCGCCACCTCACCGGCCCCATCAGGACCATTCTTGACCACAACCAGGTGAGTGCAACTCTCAGTGAGTATGTGTGTAAACAGTGGAGTCAAGTGTGTGGGCACTAAGACCCAGCACAGAGGACCCCACCATCAAAATAAAAATGTGAAACTCTAATACCATCAAAATAATTGCAAGGAAAAAGGGAAGGGAAGAGGAAATATTTATGTTGCCTAAACCTGAAAAAATAGTCTCTAAAAATCTTCCCAATTAAAAAAATTGGACTCTATGGTTTACAAAACTGTTACAGATAGAATTGCATGCATGCAACATTCAGCACCACCCAACTATAGATAAGATAAAAATATTTATTTTGTTTTTGGGCTATTGCTCCGGCCCAAGATAAGAAAAATTTTAAGTGTAAGATATTTGTCTTTGTGAGAATAAAAATCAGCAAAGCAGTGGGATATGCAGTTGATTGGCTGTGATGTTTAGGTAAGTATAAAAATAAAGATGTACATAATTAATAAATTAGTATAGAAATACTCACTAACTTAATTTTCCTTTCTTCTCAATGCAAAACTACTTATGTTTTATGATCAAGATTTTTGCACAATTTATGCTCTATTGAGGATGATAAGTTAGATTAGTTTTTTCTGGGTCACTATATATCAAAATAATTTTAAAAATTAATTTCAATTTGGACAGAGGTTCAGTAGTAAGTGGAGCTTACAAATAATCTTAAAACTATGTATAAAATTGACCTAGAAATTCCACTTTAGGGTATCTACCCCCAGGATTTAAGATGTATACATACCTTTATTCATTACTGCAGTTAGTACAATAGCTAAGATATGGAATCAATCTATTATTATTTAAATTTTTTTTTCAGGATCACACATAGAAATACTCAGTAAGCCATGCATGAGTTTGGGGATGTGCCAATAACATTCAACAACAGAAAATGGATTATGAAGATGTGATACATATACACAATAGAATACTATGAAGCTGCAAGGAATGATGAAATCATACAATTTCTGATAGCTTGGGAGATATTGTGTATATTCTTTTTTTTTTTTGTTTTTTGTTTTTTGTTTTTTGGGCCACACCCGGCAGTGCTCAGGGGTCACTCCTGGCTGTCTGCTTAGAAATAGCTCCTGGCAGGCACCGGGGACCATATGGGACACCGGGATTCGAACCAACCACCTTTGGTCCTGGATCAGCGGTTTGCAAGGCAAACACCGCTGTGCTATCTCTCCGGGCCCGATATTGTGTATATTCTATATAGCATTTATCTGTGGTATAAAGAATAATTGAATGAGGAAATATAATATAGTAAAGGGAAGATACCTATATCACCCTTGACCCCAGAGAAGGACAGAGAAGGAAAAAAATCAAGAGGATAAGAAAGAAGATAAAAAAGTGAAGAAGTAATGGGGGAACAGGGCTTAAAGGGGGAATGGGCTTAAGTTATATTGGTGATGTGGGAGAGTGGTATGACTGTATATCCAAAGCACAGACTTAACAAGACTGAAAACATGAAATCTAAGTTGCAATTTAGATCTGAACTTTGTCAAGGTGACAGATGGGTCGTGGAGGACGGCAAAGTTTGGTGGAGGGCTGATACTGGTGGTCGGGTTGGTTGTTGCAAGATAATATGACTAAAACTTAACTATCAATAAATAACTTTTAAATCACTATTCTTTAAATAGAAATTTTTGTAAAGATGTATAAATTTGGACATAATCATGAATTCTACTCTATTCAAATACTTGTAAGTTACATAAATCACCATTATTGCCCCAATTTTATTTTATTTTACTATTTTTTGTTTTTTGGGCCACACCCAGTGGTGTTCAGGGGTTACTTCTGGCTCTGTGCTCAAAAATCGCTCCTGGCAAGCTCAGGGGACCATATGGGATGCCTGTTGGGTATCGAAACTGGGTCCTTCCTGGCTGGGCCACATGCAAGGCAAATGCTTTACTGCTGTGCTATCACTCTGACCCTAAGTTAAAAAAATTCACAGTGTAAATTTGTACCTTTTATAAGTTGTGCCATCCTCTTAAAAATATCTGGAGTCACACAGTGATGTAGCTATAAGTACATGTAGAGATTTAAAGCTAAAATGTTAATATGGCAAAACATTCTCCTCAGACACCATGTGCACCTGTCAACACAGTTTTAATTTGTGAGTATCCCTGAACCATAGCTAGAGCTTACCGAGAAGCATGAAAATGGACATGTGGCTCTACTGGGAAATGGTACCTCACTCTGTGAGACACTATTGCATTCACGCTCTCAGAGAAAAAGGATTTGACAAGTTAATTAATTTGTCTTTTTTCTTTCCTAAGTGCTTCTGTCACTCAATTCTTCCTCTTCCTATGAAGCACTGTCTCTCTCTGACATGTGTAGAAGCAACCCAGAAACCTTCTTGACCTTCTGACAGAGTTGGTTTTTTTGTATAAAGGGGCACAGGGCAGAAGAGGAGGGGCTCTAGCTACGTCCTTGGCCTGGATGGAGTGGCCCCAGAACTGATATTAGGGTTGAAGACTCTTGCCCTTTAACTAGGTCCTTTAACTCCTTCATCAAATACTGTGTGTGTGTGTGTGTGTGTGTGTGTGTGTGTGTTTGTAACACATGAGGCCTTTGAAGGCTGGCCTTCTCTAACCTGGGATATAAGATGAGCTTTTCATTTTCCCATTCAATCCAGAATGCTTCTTTTTGTTCACATCCAATATCAATCACTCACTAGGGAAAAGAAAAAAATCTATACAAAATAGACAAGGCTAAAATTTGCACAGAATTAGCAGATATAAAACTGCTCTTGATGAACCCTGAGCCACTTGCTGTGGCCCAAAAGCCAAAAGAAAATTATTCTTTGTTTCTGTGTACAATCATGAAGAACTAGCAAGGGAACACTTGTGGCCTGGTGTCTGTGGTCTATCCACCAGGCTGAATCTTGTCTGCTGCCTTTTTCTTTTAGTCTCTGTTGAAGCACTTTCTCCTGCATGTGGCTTTCACCCCTGGCCAAGTCTTCTATTTTCTTTATTCTTTTTTTTGTTTTTGTTTTTGTTTTTGTTTTTGGGTCACACCCGGCGGTGCTCAGGGGTTACTCTTGGCTGTCTACTCAGAAATAGCTCCTGGCAGGCAAGGGGGGGTCCATCTGGGATACCGGGATTTGAACCAATCACCTTTGGTCCTGGATCAGCTGCTTGCAAGGCAAATGCCGCTGTCGGGCCTGTCTTCTATTTTCTTCACTCACTCACACACACACACACACACACACACACACACACACACACACACACACACACGTACACACACACACACCACAGTCCTGCAATATCATAATTTTTTTCTTTTTTTTAACATCATAAATTTTTACAGCTCCATATTTCCCCTGAATCACTCCACAGTTGAGTATGACCAGGCTCTCTAAGTGTTAAGAGTTGAGCAGAGCCCTTAGGGCAGCCTGGCAAGGATGTGCAGTTGCTTCCTCAAAACCAGAACCTCTCCATGGCAGGCAGCTACAGAGACTATTAAGAAAGGGGTTGGGCTCAGCAAGGTCCCCAGACTCCGGATTAGTAGTAGTTCCTTCTCTGGCAGGGCTATCCTGAATGGGGCAATGACTTTTTGGAGTTAAATCTTGGCTTTCGGGGCCAGAGAGATAGCATGGAGGTAAGGCGTTTTCCTTTCATACAGAAGGTCATTGGTTCAAATCCCAGCATCCCATATGGTCCCCCGTGCTTGCCAGGAGTGATTTCTGAGCCTGGAGCCAGGAGTAACCCCTGAGCACTGCCAGGTGTGACCCAAAAACAAAAATCTTGGGTTTCCCACTCAGAGGATTTGATGCGAAAGAGTAGAACTGACTTGTCTCACTGCTGTCTCCATCAGAGAAAGCACAGCCAAGAGTTACATGTTCTGAGGGGAGCAGGCTTGAGGTGTTTATGAAGATTAGCCTAGAAAGTTAACAGGCAGAGCTGGTCAGACATAACACATTCTGTAGTGGAGAGAAAATGGGAGGAAAGAAAGGTTCCCAGAATGCATTATTTACATAATTAGCAGAGGTAGGAACTCCCATTTGGTCCCAGTCATCTCTCCACATGCTTCCAGGAAATCCCATATGGGACAGATCCTTGCTTCAAACGTTATCTACATATTTATATGTGTGTTTGTGTGGTGTTGTGTGCCAAGGATCAAATCCAGAGCCCCATGCATATGAGGCATATGCCCTACAACCACTGTCTTTTAAAAAATGATCCAATTTAAACTTTCTGTCCTTATCATTTCTTCTTAGGTGTTTTTGTTTTTAGGCCTCACATTCAGCTGTGCTCATTCTTTATATCTAGCTCTGTGCTCAGGGATCACTCCTGGTGGTATTCAGGGAACCATATATGGGGCTGGGAATTGAACAGGAGGCAGAAGTACACAAGGCAAGTGTCTTAATTCTGTACTATCTCTCTGCCGACCCTCACCTCTCATCCCAGATGAGTTTACAGTGGACTTAAATTTAGTCTTTACTGATGACTGACTAATTGAGATTCCTCCTTTAATGTTTTGAAATTACAGAAGGAATTCAGAAGTATCAGTGGAAATCTACTATCATCATATCCACACATCTCTGCTCCTATTTAAACTCCTAAGAGTTAAAGTTTGACCAGCTATAAATAGTGTACTCTTCTCAGTTCTAATGCATTTACAACCATCTTTCCCTCTTATCACTGGCGAGAGGTGGAAAACAAGGATAATGAACAACTGACACTTGAGAGAGGCCCAAGTGGAGAGGAATTGGTCAGCAGCCATGTGAGCAAGCTTCAGTAGCAGCATGATCTTCACTACTAGCCAAATTTCAGCTGAGAACACAGTCCTGCATTTTAGTCTTCACTACAAGGCCTCATTGCACCCCCAATGGGATTTTAAATCAGGACCCCCGAATTCTGTGACCCCCCAATTACTGATCATAAACTGTGACATTATACATGTTTGTTGTTTTAAGCTGCCAACAGTTGGCATGATGAGCTTTTATGGCAAAAAAGTTATAATTGACCTTTAAACTGCACAGATCCACTTACCTGTAATTTTTGTCATATCCTTGGCTTCTGCATCCATGGGTTCAGCCAACCTGAATTTGGTGATTAACTCCTTAGGCCTGGTATAGACATATGACCAACTATAAATTGTACTCTTATCTTTGCCTATATATCGACTCCACCCCTCTCCAACTAAGCTCCATTGGCATTTAAGATCTCATAAGTACAATTTAAGTACTGCAACTTACTTTTTTTTTTTTAGTTATTGCCATCTGTTTGCTGTTCTTTCTATAGAAAGTTCTTCAGAAGGATTGTCTAGACTCACTATCTTCCTTCCTTCTTTACCCTATCCTATCTATTCTAACATGTTAGCTAAAGTCTACTACCAGCATCAATAGAATATTATAGGGCAATGCGATATTCTGAGTAGTACAAACACTTCTTGGTTTACCGTCCAAGTTAAGTTACCTGTTGTAGATGCTGGAATGAGAGTTTGTGTGTAAGTGATTTATTATGGAAGAGTCTTCAAGAGAAATTGGAAAGGATTGAGAGAATCTGGACACGAAAGAGGATAAAGGGAAACCAAATAAAATTTCAGGCCAGATAACATTTCAGGCAGAATGCAAATCTCAGTCAGAACCTAAATGGCTCTGGAGAAAAATTAAGCAAAAATTAAGCATTAAAGCTTGTTCCACCTTGAGGCAAGAGAGTTGGTGGGTCATTGTGCAAGCTATTCCCAGGAACATAAACTCCCAGCTCCCACTGCTAACTGCCTACATGTACAGGCAGAGCAGCTCCAGTCACTCAAGGCAATCATACAAGATCACAGGTGCAAGCTCTTAGGATCAAAGCACCTGGACAGGGCTGGGGGAGGAGTCCACAAAATCATGGAAAGGATCTAAGGGAATCTGGGCAGAGAAGTGTCAGTATTTGTTATAGCCAAGACTCTTGGGCTTTCATGTGCATTCAGTTCATCAATAGCTCTTGTTAGAATGCAAACTCTAGCATAGTAAATTTGGAATGGGATTAAAATTCTGAATCTCTGATAAGCTTCTAAGTGATACTAAGCTTTCTTTAGTGATGCTTAGCAAGGAAGGACCCATATTCATTGCGGAAACTAATCCATCAGTGAAAGAACTTATATATGGAAATTTACGGCTGTAGCTAATCACCTTAAGAATGCGCCCTGGTTTTAACACCCAGAGCACACACCCTGCTTTTCCTAATCCCCTTACCCTAGACACAGAAGCACACACCCCATTGTAATCCTCTCTCACATCCTATCCAATTGGCTGATATAGTCTACACCTTACTCTCCCCTAATATAAATATTTCTTTCCCACCTACAACAAATGGAGTTACTGTCCTGAAGTGACTAATGGATGCTTCTTTGTGAATGCTCTACTCACTTGAGATCTGACCTCACCAGTGACTTCTACATCTTGGGATCTGACCTTACCCGCTTCATTTACACACTGCTATGGATTCAACCACCACCACCACAATGCAGTGATTTAAAATGTGATTTGTTATTCTGGTGGGTTGCTAGGGCTCTGTTTAGTTGCCTCTTGCAGGGATCCTCTCATGCAATTGGAGTCAGAAATTGACTGGAGGGGCCAGAGTGATAATACAGTGATAATACAGTTGCCTTGCAAGCAACTGACCTGAACTGATTTCTGGCACCCGTATGTTCCCCTGCCAGGAGAGATCCCTGATTTCAAGCCAGGAGTAAGCTTTGAACACAGCTGAGTGCGGCACCCCACCCCAAAGAACATTGTCTGGAACTATAACTGTGGTCTCCCGTGCAGAATGTCCAGTATGTTCACTCATATGGTTGATAGCTGATGGGGCTGTGGTCAGAGAGGCCAGGCAAGCCTCCTGGGACCACTCTGTGTGGCTTAGACTTCTCATGCAACAGTGGCTCTTGTATAATGCACCTAGAATGTGTCTTAATAAGATTTGGAAGGACATGCAGACATGGAAACAATTGTCATAGAGGATAAAATTAACACTCACAGAGACCCAAAGGCAGAAGGTACAGCACAGGATACAAAGAAAACACAGACAGACAAGGGGGCACCAAAGTTGGTTGGGAAGCAGAAGGAAATAGACAGGACCAGGGTTCAAAGCTTTTTTTTTTTTAAATAAAATCTTTATTTAAGCACCATAATTACAAGCATGATTATAGTTGAGTTTCAGTCATAAATAGAACACTCCCCTCGACGAGTGCAACCTTCCCACCACCAATGTTCCCCTCTTCACTCCTCCACCCCCTGTCTGTATTTGAGACAGCATTCTATTTCACTATTCACAAAAGTGCAATACAAAAATCCCTTCCTCCCACCTATATTCATCACAGCACTATTTACAATAGCCAGACTCTGGAAACAACCAAGATGCCTTTCAACAGATGAATGGCTAAAGAAACTGTGGTACATACACATAATGGAATATTATGCAGCCATCAGGAGAGATGAAGTCATGAAATTTTCCTATACATGGATGTGCATGGAATCTATTATGCTGAGTGAAATAAGTGAGAGGGAGAAAGATAAAAGCAGAATAGTCTTACTCATTTATGGATTTAAAAAAAAATAAAGGCATTATTGTAATAAGGCCAGAGACAATAGAGTTAAGGGCGGGAAGGACTGGCTCACAATATGAAGCTCACCACAAAGAGTGGTGAATACTGTTAGGGAAGTAACTACACTAACAACTAGCATGACAATGTTAATGAGTGAGAGAAGTAGAATGCCTGTCTCGAATACAGAACACTAAGCAAACGGCTGCAGAGATAGTACAGGGGTAAGAGCTTACTTGCATGCTGACTTACTCAGATTCAGTCCCTGACACTGTTTATGATCCCAAAACACTGCCAGAAGTTGTACCTGAGAGCAGAGCTAGGAGTAAGTCCTAAACACCACTGGCTATGGCTTCAAAACAACAACAACAACAACAACAAAACCCAATAATGAGTAAGTTTAAGTTTAGATTGAATAATATCACTGATCTCTGGAGTAATATCACTATCACTGATCTCTGGAGTAATCTCACCACAGAGCCAGGAGTAAGCCCTGAACACTGTAATTGTAGCTCATTAGCCTGTCCCCAAGGGGAAAAAAAGAGAAATAAGTTATATTTTATAGAACCTTGGAGACATAACCAGGTCAAGAAGATGAAGCCTTTGTAGCTGGTATTAAAACCCTTCTAAGAAAGAGAATAAGGGAGCTTGCTCCCATCTTTACTCTTCATTCTGTAAAGACTATGTTACTAGGAAGACAATCTTAAGTTTATTTGTTACCATGAACTTAACCATATTGATACCCTGATCTTTGCTTTCCAGACTAAAAAAATAAGTGTATTTCAGCCAACCAGTCTGTGGTTATTTGTTCTAGCAGACTGTACTAACAAAGACTCCTTCTTTTTTTTTTTTAATTTTTATTTTGATCATAGTGGCTTACATATTGTTGACAATAATATTTTAGGTACATATTTACATAAAATCAGGGGGGATTCCCATCACCAAATTGTCCTCCCTACACCTCCATTTCTGTCCTACCTCCCATTTCCTTTTCCCTCACCCCAGGGCGGCTAGAATATGTGGTCCCCTCTGTATCCAACCCACTACTTAGTAGTCTTACACCTGTTTGGTCTTGATGCCTCCCCTATTTCCCCCTCTAACTGGAGGCAGGACTAGCTAGTTCAAGTTGCGTGGTTTTGTTTGAAAAAGAGAAAAGTGATAAACTGGGGTAAGAGTCTAATACCCAGAAAATGGGCGGAGTCCTCCTAAAGGCTCTTATCATCAATTTGGGAGATGGAGAAAAAGAAGGTGAAACACTCCACTAGTACCAAAAGAAGTATCAAATATCCAGTGAGGGCTCCAGCTATATCGATAAGCACCTCAAAGAACAGACAAAA
Organism: Suncus etruscus; assembly: GCF_024139225.1. Taxonomy (NCBI): domain Eukaryota; kingdom Metazoa; phylum Chordata; class Mammalia; order Eulipotyphla; family Soricidae; genus Suncus; species Suncus etruscus. The sequence goes on from NC_064848.1 coordinate 11,597,021, forward strand.
CAAACAAACCAACAAAGACTCCTTCTTAGTTTAGGGTACTATCTTTGTTCACTTGTTAGATTATTGATTTAATCTCCTAGCAGTTTCCCTTGTATTTGAGTCATCCCATGATGAATTCAATCATTAGAATGAAGCAGAGTGATTCTCTATCAGACAGAGCTTTTAATTCCTCATAGCTTCCTGCCTTTTGGAAAGTTTGTTGGAGAAACTATTCCTTTGAGAACTCAGTAACTGATTGACTGTATTTTCTTGTTTTGTTGTTTTTAATGCTGTGGCCTTAATACTGAAGCAATAAGCCTTTATGGAGCCAGAAAATTCCTGAAGATTCTTTTCCAATTATTTCTTTGATATGTAGACAATCTATTGCAGAGCCTATACTTTCAGCCTTTGGCAAATTCTCACATACTAACTCTATCCTAAATCACCTCACTGGTCTCTATAGAGCCTAACTCTGCTGATTAGGGCTTGACCATATAAATTGTGAAGGGATGCAAACATTGGCCATACTATAAGCTAAAAAAGGAATGACTATAAGAGACACTTGAGAGGTATAGGATTGGATTAGACTTGGGGTAGATATAGAGATAAAGAAGAGAGAATATTCTGGAACTTGGGTTTCTGCTAGTACAACCTCTGAGACAATAGAGCCCTTCCTGGAGACAAATACTAGAAAGTAGGCTTAGGATAGAGAAGGGTAAAGAGATGAAGGTTGGAGGTTGGAATGATGTGTTCAATTTGGGACATGATCAATTTGAGGCACCCATAAAACATTCAATTCATCCTATTAAATGGGTGTAGCATTCAGAAGAGAGATCCATGGATATGGGCATAAAAATAGGGCCAGAGGGGCTAGAGAGATGATTCAAAGAGCTGGAGTGTATGTTTTGGAAACTGAAGGCCTGGGATTTATTCCTGACTAGCATGATCATAAGCATATGCTAGGAGTAAAGCCCTAAAGTAAAGCACAGAACTGACCTTGGTTTGATCCCTGGCATGGCATGTTATTGCTAGGAATGATTCTTAGGCACAGAACTGGGAGTAGTCCTGAGTAATTCTGGGTATGTCCCAAATAAAACTGTAATAAAGAATAAAATCATGTAGGTGACTGCAACTTGGTTGAAGCTGGAGGACATCATGTTAAGGGAAATAAGTCAGAAGGATAAAGACAAAATTCCTGATGATGTTACTCATCTGAGTTATGGAGACAAACTAAGAACTAGGAAGTATAGAACAATGACAAACTATTGGTCTTGGATTACAAAACCAATTATCAACCAGTGAAGGGGAAACTTGTTGAGGAGGGGTTGGGGAGTGAAGATTGGACCTGAGGTGACACATAGGAACAGTGATGGTGGGTAACAGGCATTTTGGTAGTTGTAGCACTTTGTACATCAAAACTATTTCGGGCCAGAATGACAGCACAGTGGTAGGGCATTTACCTTGCACACTAAACCGAGATGGACCTAGGTTGGATTCCTGGTATCCCAAATGATCCTCCAAGCCTACTAGGAGTGCAGAGCAAGGAGTAACCCTTGAGCACTGCTGTGGCCCAAAAACTAAAGCAAAAGACTTTGTAGTTTATACAAAGTGCTTATAGTTTATGCAAAGTGTTGTAACCATGTGTTATTTTGTTTTATTTTGTTTTACGGCCACATCCAGAATTTCTCAAGGATTACTCTTGGCTCTGTGCTCTGGATTACTCTTGGCAGATTTGGGGAGACTATCTGGGGTACAGAGAATAGAATCCAGAATGGTTGCATTCAAGCAAATGCCCTACCTGGTGTACTATCGCTTTAACTCCAAATTGTAATGTTATATAAACTATAACTTAAAGAGGTTTTATTTTGGGGGGGGAGGTCACACTTGGCTCTGTGCTTAGAAATAGCTTCTGGCAGGTACAGGGGATCATATGGGATGCCGGAATTGAACCGGGCTCTGTCCTATATTGGTCCTATGTTGGTCGAGTGAAAGGCAAATACCCTACCACTGTGCTATCGCTCCCACCCCAACTTAAAATAAAGAATAAACTTAAAATAAAGAAACAAAGAGCAAGAGAACTTCTCAGGGAAATGACAGTGAAGGTTTCAGGGGTCTCAAATTCAATTTACCTGCGGGCCGCAGGAGGCAAAGTCGGGGTGATCCTTGAGTGCAAACTCAGTAGTAAGCCTTGAACATTGGGGAGTGTGACCCAAACAACTAAAACAAAACAAGATTCCTCTAGGGCAGGGCCACAAAATGTTGCATGGAGACCCCTGGTTAGAAGAAGCCAAGTGAATAGGATGGGAAAGGGGAGAGAGTTTCAGAAGGAAGGCGCAGAACATACAAGAGCACTGATGCCCCTGCAGGCTTTGTGTCCTGACAGTCTGGCCATCATTGTAGAAATAAAAAAAATGGAACTCCTGAAATTACAGCATTTTCCTTCCCGTGTCTCTGATGTGAGCTCCTAAGGTGTGTGTGTGTGTGTGTGTGTGTGTGTGTGTGTGAGAGAGAGAGAGAGAGAGAGAGAGAGAGAGAGAGAGAGAGAGAGAGAGAGAGAGAGAGAGAGAGAGAGAGAGAGAGAGAGAGGTCATGTGGCCAATACAAAAGGGGTTTTATAAATTACCCCACATGCTGTATTTCCAAGTCCAGGCGAATGAGTATAAAGCAGGGTTGCACATGAAATAATCCAGACCAGGTCGAGGATGAAACAGTTATAGTCTGGGCAGTCTTTTACCTTGTATCTCCACCAAGTTGTCTGCCTGAATTGTTTTTATAGAGTACAGGGACCACCCCCAGGTGGGGCAGCTATCCTGAGCCTGTCCTGCCCAGATTTACATATAAGACTATCTTTGTTTTGGGTGAAACCAAGTTGTAAACAAACAGATATAACAAAGAAACCAGGGATAATCTTTGTTTTGGGTAAAATAAGGTGTAACCTAACAGGGTCCATCATAGAACTGACAAAAACTGGAGGTGTTTTTTGTCCCTCCTTTAAGCAATGAGGCAATGGACATAAAGAATGTTTCAAGCTCTTTCAAGAATAAATTTCTTTTAAAACATCACAAAGGAAAACCAGCATCTTCCTGAATCTAGGGAGAGCTCCTGAAGGCATGAGGCACTTTCTCTAAAACTACTCCCAAATTAGCAAAACCATAATTAGGATTACTAAATGAATAGCTCAGAACTCCATGGAGAAAATATTTACTCAGGCAAGACCTCCTCAATTCAATAGCTCTTTCAATTAATTTTTTTCTCAAGTTTTGGATTTCCAAGGACTAATCTGCTGGTATTTAGAAGGATTTGCAAACCACTTGCCAAGTAGTTAAAAACGTATAAAATGCCTCTGCCAGGAAGCTCTCTGGGGATCTCTCTAAGAAGCTACAAATAGGAGTGAGGTGTCCAGAGTGCATTGTTACAGCCAGCAGGCATGCTTGCCCCCATGATTGTCAATCTCCCACTAGGGGGAAAAATACCTCCAAACAAACTGGCAATCTCAGAGACCTACACCTTAGTCTATTTCTAGAGGGGCGATTGGTTCCCACAGAAGAAAGAGTAAAAATGAGATCATTTATATGGAAGAATGTGATCCTTGGCAAGGAAGTTGCTGGGTGGTTGGAACTCAAAGAGACTGTGAATGGTGATGGCCAGTGTTGTTTTAGATATGTTATGAATCAGAATATGATTTCATAAAGTCCGGCCGCTGTGGAGCATGGAGCCTTTTATGAGATCCTCAGTTGTGAACTAGGAGATCAGGGTGAAATTTTGACATGGAAAGGAAACAAGGACCTGCACAGGGCCCTCACCTCTGGACAAGGTGCTTCTAATGCTTCTCTGACCCTCACCCACCTCTTAAGGACCTCATCCATGGTCCCCACTCATGTGCTTTGTTTCCTGTCCTCAGCCTCACTGGTGCTTTTAATGAAGGTGATGGTCAGACTGGAAATCACATCATGGAGGCACCCACACTGGGAGAGTCGTGAATGCAGGCCTCCCAGGAATGTGTCTGGTGCCTTCTCCTCAATCCAGGGAGATTATGCCTTCCTTTGGGTTCCTCTACAGAAAATGTATTGTGCCACACATTCTTGTCAACAGTGTGGTGTACCCCAAGACCCATCCATATCTGGGAGGAGTTTTGGGAACCGGATAATAGGTGTAACTACCTGCAAGACCTCCCATTTCTGGGAGGGGTCTGGAAAAGGATAGATAAACCTCTGAGCCAGGGGATTCGGCCCTTTTGCCGTTTCTCTCTTGGCCCGGCTTGGCTTCCTGGCTTTTGGATCTTTGGGCCGCATGGAGCCCAAAGGGAAGATGGCTAACAGGAGATAAGATGCAGGGCTAGCAAAATATAGCTGTGCTTAAAAGGTTGACATAGGCCACACACCTGTGGTGGCAAGGGCATGAATAAAGATGATTCTTCCTGATGGCTGCGTGTGAGTGAGTAATTTCACCTGGGCCTGGAACTCGCAGGCTGCATGGAGGTTGCAGAGCCACGTGGGCTGGATGGCATCCTTCACCATCCAGCCCCATCGTTATCTTTAATTAACACAACATCTGGCGCTCCGAACTTTGACCTGAATCCTGAACCCAAGAAACCAGCAACAATGGTAACATTTCTGCTTTTCAGTTTAATTTTGGCTCTTGTCGGGTGCACTGAGCCCAAAACCCTGGGCCACGTGCAACCATTTTTAAAAATGGCCGACACCCCATCTGGGGGTTCAAAGGCCATTAAAACAAGAGAGGTGGAAGCTTTCATCACCTCCAGCCCAGGCCCAGGCCCAGAACTGAAACTTTGTTACAAGAAACAAAAACCTGGGCCTCTTCAAAGACTTATTAAAAGTCTAAATTGGAAACGGAGGAGAAAAAAGACTGTATTTAAAGTGGACTGATTTTCTGAAAATGACCTTTGGCTTGAATTTGGATTTCGACTTTGGAAATTTCGAACTGAACTTTTAGTTTAAATCACTTGGAACTCTGAACATCCAAAGTGCTCCCAGAGGGAAAAAAAGGCAGCGGTGAAGCCCCTGCGGCAAAAAGCTCCAAGCGGCTGGGCTCGGCTCGGCTGGAATCTCGGCTGGGATCGGCTTGGCTGGGCTCAGCTTTGCCCGGAAAAGCGAAAAACCTGGAATCCTCGCTCCAGATCACAAACCGGCAGCGGAGCCTGGAACTACGGAAGAAAGCCACGTGGTAAGATCAGCGTGGGACAAACCAACATCTGAACTTTAAAAGTTTACAAAAGCCACGTGGTGAGATCAGCGTGGGACAAATTAATCTAAACTATGGTTTTAGGTGTAGAAAATTAGTGGGTAGTAATATTTTACTCATAGTTGGTGATGGAATAAGTTTTAATTAGTTAGTGGTTAAAAAATAAAAATATAAGGGAGGTAATACAGATTAGCCCATTTTAACATCTAATTTCTAACCACCTGCATCTTTGTCTTAGTCATTTTCTTTATGATTTAAATGTGTTTTGTTGTCTTTCAAAGTTAATATTTTCAATTGCAAAATGTTTTACTGTGTATTTTAATGTACTTAGCCTGTTTTTAAAATGTATGTTATGCATGTATGCTGCAGTACTTGTGTATAGAAAAGTTATAGGAACAATAAAGTTCCCCCAATATAGTTTAAAAGTATAGGAACATGAAAGTTCCAAAATAGTGCTTGGTAAAAAAGCATTAATAGAATTTTAGGTTACAGGTGTAAAGTATATTTTGCAAATAATATGTTTTTGAAAAGGGCTGGTATATTAATTTTCACTTTATTACGTTGGCGCATGAAAATATTTAAAAAAGGGGGAAATGTGGTGTACCCCAAGACCCACCCATATCTGGGAGGAGTTTTGGGAACCGGATAATAGGTGTAACTACCTGCAAGACCTCCCATTTCTGGGAGGGGTCTGGAAAAGGATAGATAAACCTCTGAGCCAGGGGATTCGGCCCTTTTGCCGTTTCTCTCTTGGCCCGGCTTGGCTTCCTGGCTTTTGGATCTTTGGGCCGCGTGGAGCCCAAAGGGAAGATGGCTAACAGGAGATAAGATGCAGGGCTAGCAAAATATAGCTGTGCTTAAAAGGTTGACATAGGCCACACACCTGTGGTGGCAAGGGCATGAATAAAGATGATTCTTCCTGATGGCTGCGTGTGAGTGAGTAATTTCACCTGGGCCTGGAACTCGCCGGCTGCATGGAGGTTGCAGAGCCACGTGGGCTGGATGGCATCCTTCACCATCCAGCCCCATCGTTATTTATTTAACACAACAAACAGTAGAGGTCCTCCTGGAGTTTCAAAAGGACTTTGGTCAACTCAACAAAAATCCCCATTAGACTCTCCTTTTCCTGCAGTTTTTCCTCTTTCGGGATGGACTTCTTTTGGGATGATCCTTTTGTTATTACACCCACTCCCACAGAGATTTCTCTTTCTTTCTGAGGAGCAACTGAACTCATCTCTGCCTTGCCTTCAACTTCACCTTCTCCTTCCTATGACCCTCCCCTTGACAGAACCCAGAGATCACCAAGTCAGAACTAACCTTTAGGTTGTATTCATAGAAACTTCCCTGAGGCAATCGAAGATGGATTATTCCCTTGTATTAGTCTGGGCCTTTGTTTCTTGGGGTCTGGTGAGGCCTGTGCTTGTTTAGGGTCTGGAAGAACTGCCTCTGCTAGGCTCTTCAGAAGAATGGCAAGCTCAGGTCTGTCTCAAATTACCCACACAGGCTCTTCAGAAGAATGGCAAGCTCAGGTCTGTCTCAAATTACCCACACATCTTCATAATATATAATGGAAGTGCAAAGACAATAACCATGAAGAAGACTTTACAGGGGTCAGAAGAAGAAGCTAAGGTAAAGAAGACCATGAAAATCTGTATCAAGTGTTGCAGGTTTTACTGAGGACTTGGTAAGGAATGGTGCAGTCACCTCCTATCCTCTCAGAAATATTACCCATACCCCCTTGTCACCTTGCTTCTACCATGTCCCCTCCCTGCCATCTCTCCATCCCTATTTGCTGGCTCCTAATATTTGGTATCCAGCTCATCCTTTTTTGACTTCTAGAAAATTTAAGGTAGACCTCAAGTGACAATATTGCTTTATAGGTTGCTCCTTTCCACCCCACATTTAGTTTTATGGTTTTGAACCCAGAGTGGTCACATGCCAGACAAATACTACCTGTTGTACTGTTGCTCCAGCCTTGGAATATTCTTTTCATTTTTCTCTCTTACTTGCTATGTGATGCCAGGGAATCAATCCCAGGGCCTCACACATGCAGGCAGGTGATCTACAAATCCTAGAATATTGCCCTCCTCACCTTCCCTTACCTTCACTATTGGTGATGGTGCTATGACGTGGTGCTGTATATGAGATGTTGTTTTTGGGTTTTACACTTAGTGTGGTATCTCAAAGACCCAGAATGTTCTTACTTGATATCACTTTGTAGACTGATTTTGGGGGCTGAGAACACTATACTCATTCATTTATAGAAAAAAAAATTGTTTTTTGGGGGGGTCACACCCGGCAGCGCTCAGGGGTTACTCTTGGCTCTATACTCAGAAATCGCTCCTGGTAGCATCGGGGGACCATATGGGATGCCAGGATTCGAACCACTGACCTTCTGCATGAAAGGCAAATGCCTCACCTCCATGCTATCTCTCCGGCCCCAGAAAAACATTTTTGAGTAATCCCACACTCTTCTCTTTAGTAAGGGTTCTTACTAAATCTTATTAAACACAAAAGCTTTACTTTCAAATAATGGGGGAGACCTGTTCAAGAAGACGTCTCAGACCTGAGGTGTGGGATAGCTGAGACCTATAATTTAGACACCTCAGTCTTCCAGCCCTCCAGGGAACCCTTTTTCTTAGCTCCTAAACCAACACTGCCCCTAGAAGTCTATGCCTGGAGGGAGCAATGACAGAAGGAGTATCCTTGCTGGACCCCGTTTCTGCCTTTGGCAAAACAAAACAAAACAAAACAAAAAACCTATTGTTAGTGTCGGGGATTCCTTTCCTAACTGTTTCCAGAAATCCTCCAAAAATTCCCCCAAGATTATTATTTCATGCAATTTAGCCTTCTCTCTTCTCAGCCTTCTGCACTCCAGAGTATCCCTGGAGACTCTCTCTGCATAATTAAAAGATTCATTAAGGTGTTTCCCCAAACAAAGGAACAGTTCTGTTCCTCAGAGGAATTCCATCATCCCCGCAGTCAGCATCAACTCTGGCTGCAGCCAGATTTTAAAGTAATGATCATTGCTCCTCCACCCCCTACACACACACACACCACACACACACACACACACACACACACACACACACACACACACACACACACACACACACACACACACACAAGCAGGCAGAGAGCACCTACTGTCTAGGAGCAAAATGTTGGGGATCTCCACCTGGATTAGGGGTGGTTCCTTTCAGGACTGCGACTGCTCCTTCCTGTATTCCTATCCCCATTTTCAATACCCACACACCCTTGGCCATGATTCTTTCTCATGTCAAGCAAGCCTTTCTGTGGCTCTACTATCCTCTTCCTCCAGACTCCTCCTTCCTTCCTTCCTTCCTTCCTTCCTTCCTTCCTTCCTTCCTTCCTTCCTTCCTTCCTTCCTTCCTTCCTTCCTTCCTTCCTTCCTTCCTTCCTTCCTTCCTTCCTTCCTTCCTTCCTTCCTTCCTTCCTTCCTTCCTTCCTTCCTTCCTTCCTTCCTTCCTTCCTTCCTTCCTTTCTTTCTTCCTTTCCCTCTATTTTCCCCTTTTCTTTCTATCTCTATCAATATCTATCTATCTTTCTTTCTATCTATCTATCTATCTATCTATCTATCTATCTATCTATCTATCTATCTATCTATCTATCTATCATCTATCATCTTCGGACCACACTAAAAGATCTCAGGGGTCACTCCTGGCAATGGGGTATCATATGTGGTGTTGGGAATTGAAGTACTTGGAAACATGCAAGGCAAGTGTCTGAATCCCTAAACTATCTTTTTTACTCTTTTTATTTATTTATTTATTTATTTATTTATTTATTTATTTATTTATTTATTTATTTATTTATTTATTTTGTGTTTTGGGCCACTCTGGGAGGTAGTCAGGACATATATTAGCTTCTGTGCTCAGGGATCACTCCTGGTGGAATTTGGGAGAACATATAGGGTGATGGGGATCAAACCTGTGTTGGCTGCATGAAATGCAAGCATCCTACCTATTGTTCAGTCCCTATGTTTTCTTAAGGACCTTTCTTAGTTCTTCCTTGGGGTCAAACCCCAGCAGGGAAGAACTTTGACAAATTATGGATCGAGACCCTGTCTGGGTCATTGCTCATACTTGGGGTAAACTCTCCATTCCATGCAGAGTTTATCTTAGGACCCAGTTGAGCTGCTGTTGATACCTCGTTGAATTATGCAAGTGTTGTGGCCTGACTACTGTGTGACAGCAAGAGATATCAGATGTGATCCCTAAACTTCAAGGAATCAGAGAAATTGAGGAAGGTGAGAATCCTGAGCTGCAGAAAAGTTAGGGGCGGTTTGTATTAGACCAAATGACCATTAGACTTAATACTGTGAGCTGATGTGGGAGGAAAGATAGTTCCCCTCTGAGGTGCTGATCTAAAGCTGAGCTGGGGACACCACCAGCATGCAGTCATCTTTATCCCTGTGTGTGACACTAACTACCACATCAACAATTAGGAAAGGAAGTAAAGGAACAAAAGAAATATAATTATGGTCCAGGATGCAGCTGGAGTCACAACAATGGCTTGAAAACTGGCAGTGATATGATTCCCTGAGCACAGAGCCAGATGTGGGACCTGTACACTGTCCAGTGCTCCCACCCTCAATAAATGAAGACTAGAATTAAAATGACAAAAGGCAAGTTAAGGAGAGGAAAGCAGATATACTTTTTAAGATTATCAGGTGATCAGGAGAATCTTCAGAAGAAAAGTGAACACCCCATGAAGCAACTACCTTTTACACAAAGACATGGTGGGATATGTAGAGAGTCGAGGGCCACATTTGGGGTGATGCACAGGGGATAAACCCATGGACCGCTAGAAACAAATAGAAAATGATCTGTGAGAAGTTTTGCTTTTCCAGAGTCTTTTGGATGTGGTGCTCCGGGCTCTGGGGATACAAACTGTCTTTTCTTGGTCCCATTGTTCTCAGAGAACATGAGAACTGTTGGGTCATAAAGAGGAAGGTGGAGCATATTTCTGCTTTACTCAGGCCCTTTCATATCAACAGACCCAAGATGCATGTTAGGAGTGACATGTTCTGAACTCTGTATTCCCTTTGAAATCACAAAAAAAGAAGTTACTTTTTGTTTGCTTGTTTTTGGGCCACACCCCAAGGTGCTCAGGGGTTACTTCAGGCTCTTCACTCAGAAATCACTCCTGGCAGGCTCAGGGGACCATATGGGATGCCGGGGATTGAACCTGGGTCTGTCCACGTATGCTGCATGCAAGGCAAACACCCTACTGCTATACTATCACTTTGGCCCTACAAGGAAGAATTTAAAACCTCATCATATTCGTTAATCTTCAGGCCTGGTCTTCCTGCTGACTAGAAGAGCATCCTCTCATTCTCTTGCTTGGGCTACAGCCAGCCAGGTTGTTGTTCTAGAAGGCTCTTCTCTCGAAGGTTTGAGCTGGAGAAAGGCTCAGGTGGGGCTGTTGTAGAGGAGAGTGATGATATTTGGGTTCTGTCAAGAGGCTGTAATCTCTCTTCTCTCTTTCTCTCACTAACTCTCACTCTCTCTCTCTCCCTCTCCCTGGATCTGCACAAATCAAAGTACCCTGATTTTTCAGCACAGGTTGAGCAGGACAAATGGAGGGGCCACTAGGTGGGTTGAAATGAGCTCCAGGGAACCCTTTGCCTGAACTTTGGAGGACTTCAGTCTTATGACCTGTCTCAGAGCAGCTGGGTGGGGTTTGGGAAGTTGATGCCTGAGTCTCAGGAGCCAGAGCCGAATGTGGAAAGAGGTGTGGATACTAGTAGAGAGATGATGCTGTGTCCTGCACCAGTAGTACCCTCCACTCTCTGTAGAGAAGCAGCCAGTGGGCTGTGGAAGTGGAGAGACTGACTGTAGACCTTGGCTTAGTTTTTTCAGAGGCAGATGTGGGCTCAGCCCACTGAAAGCCCAAGGTCTGAAAACAGGATTCTGTCATTTCAGGCATGGCTGGTGGTAATCGTGCCCAGCTAGCCCGGCTAGTCCTCGCTCCCTCGCAGAACCTGCCTTTGTGTATAACCCACAAAGGTTATACCTCACCTAGAAACACTCAGGTCAAGTGGGGTTAGGTTGAAGGGTAACCAGGTTGGAGATGGAGGGTTGAGTATCCTGTTACCTGGGGTGGCCTGTTAACCTGGTTTTCAATATCCATCTGCAGGATCTGGGTGAGACTGGATATAGTCTCATGTACCTGACAGGTTTCAATCAATGACATCCTGGGGCAGTGCCAGTAGCTTCAGTGTACAGCACTGGAGTTTTGTATGGTGCATTCACTCAGCTGTACCAGACTGTAGGAACTAAGTTCCTGACGCTAAACCAGTGCTTCTCAATTATTTTCTGTCATGCCCCCCCCCCCCCGAAGAAGAAAACATTTTCTGCACTCCCCTGTGTGACTGTAAATAGTATCTTTTTATTTATTTATTTTTTTGTTTTTTGGGCCACACCCATTTGATGCTCAAAGGTTACTCCTGGCTAAGCGCTCAGAAATCACCCCTGGCTTGGGGGGACCATATGGGATGCCGGGGGATCGAACCGCGGTCCTTCCTTGGCTAGCACTTGCAAGGCAGACACCTTACTTCTAGGGCCACCTCTCCAGCCCCTGTAAATAGTATCTTTGTTAAAAAAATTTAACTTGCAAAAACAAAAATATATAAAATAATTTGAGCTGATTTTTTAAATCAGAGGTGATGTCTGAATGAATGGCTACAACGAGCACGTTTTGCAACGCATAGCTTTTCGAAGTTGGTTTGAAGCAGGACACAGTGACTCTCAGCTCCAGAGACATACAGAGACATAAACACGGGGCTTAGCTTGTTATTACAGTGTTTGCCGAGGTCAAACGCACCCCCCTTTATGGAGCCTCACTATTTGAGAAGCATTGCACTAAACCATGGTATGCCTGGATAAACCATTTTGTGATCTTTAAAGACAAATATGCAGGGGCTGGAGAGATAGCACAGCAGTAGGACGTTTTTGCCTTGCATGTGGCCCACTCAGGATGGACCTGAGTTCAGTTCTTAACATCCCATATGGTCCCCAGAACCTGTCAGGAGCAATTCCTGAGCACAGAGCCAGGAGTAACCCCTGAATACTGCCAGGTGAAACCCCAAAACCAAAACCAAAACTAAAACCAAAATCCCCAAATATACAAAGTGCACAAGCAAATAAATAAATTTTTTTTCTGCCTTGGCACTCCTCAAAGGATCTCTTGTACTACAGCGGGCTGCAGGTATAAAGAAAAAAGGCTGAAAACCTCTAGTCTTTACCATATGGCCTGAGTGTTTCATAGATTAGAGGACTGAGGTGTGTTTTATGACACTCAGTGATATTCATAGTAACACAATCACTATTGATACACTTCTCCCATTGTGTTCATATTGCTAAGCTATGCCTCTGTTACTCTAAGCTGGGGGAGTACACAGGGGAAAGACAGCCTCCACTGTGTGTGACTGGGGTCCTCACTGCAGGATGTGGCTGGCCTGTCAGTTTACCCAGTGGAGTGAGTGGTTAAGGGGCAAAGTCATTCTGGGTTCAGCCTTGTCTTTAGCTCCCATGTATTTGTCTAGAAGCTAAGCATGAGAGAGTATGACAGGTGGGGATAAGGCCTCAGGGGCCGAAACAGTAGTATAACAGGTAGAGCACTTGGCTTGCATGTGGATGACCCCGGTTTGTTCCCCAATATCCCATATGGTCCCCTCAGCTTGCCAGGAGTGATCACTGAGCTCAGAGTCAGGAGTAAGTCTTGAGCATTATCAGTATGACCTCAAAATAACATGAGATGGATAACATAGCTCTACATTTCTTTACTGGGGTCCTAAGCAGTGTTGCCCTGGATACAGTGTTTTGGAGGGGAGAGGTTTGCCCTCATTCTGCCCATCATTGGCAACTTTGCCTCTAGAAGGTGGACTAAGGTTGGAGGGAGTGAGGAGTAATGACAGGTAGGACCTAACTTCCTGCACAGAGGATATCCCCTTTCCCTCTGTAGGGTGGACTCAGACCTTTAGGAACAATGGCCTTACAGCTGTCCTGCAGCAGTTGACAGTGTCCCTGTGAGCATGTTTGGCACCTTTAGCCCTCCAAAAGCACTGTGGGACTCAGCAGGGAATGGGGCCTGTGTGAGGCAGGAAACTCCAGAGCCTACTAGTCTTTCCTTCCTTCCTTCCTTCTTTCCTTCCTTCCTTCCTTCTTTCCTTCCTTCTTTCTTTCCTTCCTTCCTTCCTTCCTTCCTTCCTTCCTTCCTTCCTTCCTTCCTTCCTTCCTTCCTTCCTTCCTTCCTTCCTTCCTTCCTTCCTTCCTTCCTTCCTTCCTTCCTTCCTTCCTTCCTTCCTTCCTTCCTTCCTTCCTTATTTCTATTTTTGGTGGTCAGGGGACCATATGGGGTGTCAGGGATCAAACCTGAGTTGTCTATGTTGCAAGGCAAGTGCCCTATATACTGTCCTCTCTCTATTTTTGCCCCCTTTCTAGAACTTGCTGCCACCTTTGCATCTTGTGAGAAGAAAATAAACCTAGTTTTCTGTTAAGGAATAAATTCCTATTTCTGCCTGTAGAGATAACTCCTTCCACATAGCTGCTCTTCAAATGGCTGGGCCTATAACTGCCCCTACACTGGATCATGGTCTGGGGAGAGAATTTTGTTTCACAGGGCTGTGGAGGCTGGGTGCTATCTGACCTGAAAGAATATTGCACATACAGCCTGTTCCAGCCTAAGGCAGCTTCCCTCGGTCCTACTGCCAGAGAGGCCAATTCCTCAAGGTGGAGTCACCTCTGGTGGGTCACGGGGTCATGTCTGAGTGGTTCTCTGTTAGCAGAATCATTTATTTCTGGTGTCAGGGAGGCCCGGGGCTGCCCTCCCCATCAGCCATAAATGCTCTGAGCATCATTGATTCTGGAAATCTGCTGAGACAGCAAGTTATACTCTGAGATTCCTCTGGGGTGGCAGGAGGCCCAGTTGGGGGGGGGGGTAAAGCTTTGTATCTCCATCTCTTAGCAGAGATGAATGTTAGGGTGCTCATCCCCCTGGGAGCATACTCAAGACTTGGACCCTCTGGTGTCATTTCCTGGCCTGTGACAGATTACGTCCTTTCTGGTGACTAGTGCCACTGACTTGCTGTTTCTGGTAAACTCAGGTTAAGGGTCCATTCAAATATATCTCCTCCATCTCTATTTAACCTCAACCTGTCATAGGCCACAGTCCACCCTGAACCCTAGAGGGTATGAAGAGGCCCTGCCCCAGGGGAAGAGCCAAAGCAGATGCAGTCTCACAGTACTTGCTCACATGCAGGTGTGTGTGCCCATGGGATGTGGCATGTGGTGCCATGTTTGTGGTGCTCTGGTGTAAGGATGCTCAGGTGTGTGTATTCCCTGGCTCAAGCCACTATGTGTCTGAGCACCACTGGTGTTCCCTGTCTATGTGGGCATGTGGGCTGGCATGGTGTCCTATTCCCATAAATAGGGTTAATCCATGAGCTCTTTCTCTGCCTGAGTTTGTATGTTCCTTCTGCCCATCTGAAGGAAATCGCACTCCCACCTTACCTCAGCATCATCTAAACCCAGTCTTGCCTGAGCTGCCAGTGGAGACAGTTCTTTCCCTCAGCATTCACTTGTCAGTCACTCCCTTCTCAGGTGGCAGGCCACCTCCCTCAGCCTGCCTATCCAACCCCCCTCTTCCTCAGTCCTCTGTGACCCCTGCTCTGTGCCCGTGGGATACAGATAGGGACAAATTCTTGAATATGAACTGGCTTAAAAACTGTCTTTTTTTGGGGCCAGAGAGATAGCATAGAGATAAGGCATTTGTCTTGCCTGCAGAAGGTCGTTGTTTCAAACCCCAGCATCCCATATGGTCCCTTGAGCCTGCCAGGAGCGATTTCTGAGCATAGAGTCAGAAGTAACCCCTGAGCACTGCTGGGTGTGACCCCAAAACCAAAAAACCAAAACAAAAAAACCAAAACTGTCTTTTTCTTTTCCTTTCCTTTTTTTTTTTTTTTACAGGGACACATCCAGTGGTGCTTGTGGGTCACCCAGCAGTGCTTTAAGGGGGCTTTGCAGTGCCAGGGATTAAACTCAGAGCCTCATATAAGTGTTTAACTGGTTGCACTAATCTCTCTAGTCTTAATAAATTTTGCGGGGGGCACATCTGGCAGTGCTCAGGGGTTATTCCTGGCTCTGCATTCAGAGCAGGCTCAGAGAATATGGCAGGCTTGGAGGACCATATGGGATGCCAGAGATAGAACCTGGGACAGCTGTGTGCAAGGCCCAATAAGTTTCTTTTCCACAGAATGTGATAAAGTAATGCTGTTTGAGTTTTGGAGTTAGGCTTTTAGGAACTCTATAGCTTCTAATACCTCTGTTTTTAAGATGCTGCTCTGGGACACAATGTAAAACACCAAGTCTAGCCTATTGAAAGACTGCATAGTGTCCAGCTGACTTTAGCTTTGATAGTGAATGAGGCTACTTTTGGCGTCCCAGTCTAGCTGATTCTCTGGCTGCATACAACCAAAATGAGCCAGCCTTGGAGAATCAAAGAGGAATTTCCCAGCCAATTAATAGAATCATGAGAGGTAATAAATCATTGTTGCTGCAAGATGTTAAATTATGGAGTCATTTGTTACGCAGCAATAGGTAACAGTTACATCTAGAGTTCCTGGGTCTAAAAAACAGCTACAGTCGTACATTATTTATAGATGCATTACTCCGGCTAACCTCTTATTAGAGGGACAATTTGGAAACTGGGTAGATGTAAATCTTAGGCACTGAAGTGTGTAAGAAATATATCCATTCATTTCCTTTAAAACAACCCAATAATGATGCTGTGTCTTCACCCCTCAAGGGTAATGGAAAATTACATTTCAGTAATTATTCAGACTCTTCTCCCCCTCAGGACCCCACCCGCCTATGGAGGTGGATGTGGTGCCTGGAAAATTGCCTCTAATTGCTAATCTGTTATGATTGCTGCAGATACTTAAGTCCACAGCTTCTGCCTCCATGGTTCCCGGATGCTCCTTTTTTCTCCCCTGTGCTGTGTGGAAGATAAGAATGAGGGTCAACCTCAGACAGAGAAGAGACCAACACTCTGTTGCTATTGATTTACTCTCAATGGCCTCTTTTCCTCCACCTCCCTTCACTGTGGACCTTTGCTTGCTACCAGACTCGGTTCCTGAGAAGTTTCCGGCTTGAGGGCATTTCCTGATATGGGACAGATGGGAACTGTTTATCAGACTCTACAAAGCCAAAACACAGATCAAAGTGGGACTCCGGATTTTACACCACCCCCACTATTTCTAAAGACTTAAAAGGGACATGTATATCTCCTTGGAATATGTTAGATGTATTCCCTTAACAGGTATAACCCTTATTGAATATCCTCTTATATAGCGACAATTTCACTCATTGTTTATTTTTTTTTATGATCTGTTCAATAAGGAATTCTGGTAGAAAAGTCTTGCTGTTTAGAGTTCATGTTAGAACCAAGTTATGGGGATTGTTAGACTTGTTCCCTCGGTCCCCATATGCACCAATAATACCTTGTGTCACTGTTCCTTTTTTTGCATAGGCACATTAAAATGGAAAAATATTACATAGTCAAATAAGTTCTTATCTAATAGAGATAGGGACACACAAATTTTGTAATGCAGTGGGGCCTTACACCCTGAACATTGTCATAATGATATGGCTTAGGCTTTAGAAGAATGGGCATTGTCCATTCACCCCTGAACCTTGGGTACCATTTATGAAAATAGCCTTGGTTGTCAATAACATCACCAGCAAGCAAACCTCTACCAGGGAAGACCCTACCGCTGCCCTGGCATCGACTTCCTCCAAAGAGGGTCCCTTTAACACCCAGACGACTTAGCAACAGCAACAACCTGCTTTCAGGGCAGGGCTCTCCACATTGCCCTCTAATGGTGAGGTGAAACTATAGGATGCTCCACATCATCCCAACTTCGATGTAGGATATGCACAGAAAACAGGATCTCTAGCTACAGAAATCTGACACCAACAACATGATTGCACCAAAAAAAAAAAATTCTACTGGGATCACAGAGAATGACTTGGATAGTATGCCTGGAGCTCAGAGTTGGTCTTATGTGAGAATACTTTAGGGGTAAGGTCTCCTTGTATTTAGGCCAAGGCTTTTTCTTTCTATTTCCCCATATTTTGCTGGGCCTATGCAAACAGCAATAATTGCACTCTCATTCATTTTTTTTTTACTGCATTTCTTTAATTCTTATCCTTGAAAAAAGAAGAGCTTACTAAACCTTCCACAATTGCTTTAATGAATTCATTGGTGATACAATAATTTTTTTTTTTTTTTTTTGGTTTTTGGGCCACACCCGTTTGACGCTCAGGGGTTACTCCTGGCTATGTGCTCAGAAATCGCCCCTGGCTTGGGGGGACCATATGGGACGCCGGGGGATCGAACCGCGGTCCGTTCCTTGGTAGCGCTTACAAGGCAGACACCTTATCTCTAGCGCCACCTTCCCGGCCCCGATACAATAATTTTTACAAATATACTTGCTACTGAACATTTTCTTTTCTTTTCTTTTCTTTTTTTTTTTTTTTGTTTTTTTGCTTTTGGGCCACACCTGGTGATGCTCAGGGGTTACTCCTGGCAATGCGCTCAGAAGTCGCTCCTGGCTTGGGAGACCATATGGGACGCTGGGGGATCGAACCGCAGTCCGTCCTAGGCTAGCGCAGGCAAGGCACCTTACCTCTAGCGCCACCGCCCTGCCCCACTGCTGAACATTTTCTTCTTTCCTTTCTCTTCCATGTTTTTAGTTTTTCTTTCTATTTCCTATTTTTTTTGTTTGTTTGTTTTGGGGTTACACCCGGCAGTGCTCAGGGGTTACTCCTGGCTCCACACTCAGAATTCGCTCCTGGCAGGCACGGGGGACCATGTGGGATGCCAGGATTTGAACCAATGACCTTTTGCATGAAAGGCAAATGCCCTACCTCCATGCTATCTCTCTGGCCCCATCCTATTTTTTTTTAAATAATAGCTTTGCTTTTGGTCATTTTGCAACAAATGTTATTATGATCAGTTATGTCAACTATGTGATGCATTTTCTTTTTTTTTTGTGATGCATTTTCTTTAAATTAATTTATTAAAAAAAAAAGAGTGGAGGGTCAAGCCTGATGTCCTGGCTCTCACTGTTTTGTTTTTGTTTTGGGCCACACCCATCAGTGCTTCGAACTTGCTCCTTGCTCTGTGCTCAGAAGTCACTCTAGGTGGTGTTTGGGAGACCATATAGGATGCTGGGATCAAACTTGGTTTAGATGTGCAAGGAAAGTGCCCTACCTTCTGTATTATCTCTCTGGCCCCATAGTTGTCTCTTTCTTTAGGGAAACCGAGGCATTCACTGACCTCTGATCTGGCTTCAATGACCCTTTTCTCTTTGATTGATGGATAAGAGAAATAGCTCTAGTGACTAGATTCTGGCTTGCAGAATCCCAGTAGCCAGCAGATGGCCTTCCTTTTGGCCCATTACTGGTGTTTTAGTCCAAACAGCTAATGTTGCACCTTCTATTTATTAAAAGAATTTCTTTCAACTAAATATGCAAGTTTATTTATTCTAAGTCCTACCTTACATCCAGATTCATAGCTCAGTCCATCCCTGTTCTCTGCTGTTCATAACAACACCTTTCCTCCCATTTTCATTATCATGCCTTCATTTCCAGTTGAGCTCTCACCAATATTGTCTTTAACATTCACATTTCTAGCAATTTTATGCCCATAATGCTGTGTTTTTTCTAAAAGGATAACTTCCTCTGCCCAACTTTTCTCCTTCAAGTTTATGCCTAGATTCCCATGTGAGTCCATTTTTCTAACAATCTCTCCAAAACATTTGAATCTTTTTCTATCTTTCCCTCGATATTTGTCCTTTATCTTCCCTCCATCCAGGACCAAAATTCTTCCATATTGTAGGCGTTTATTATAGCAGTAGCAATTACTAGTAGCAGAAAATGGATGGATATTCTAGGACTATCAAAACAAATTACCATAAAATGATGATCTAAAACTACATACAGAAAATTATTCTCCTAAAGTTCAGAGAACCAGAGTTTTTCAAAATAAAGGTGTTGGCCATATTGGTGCTTTCTTGAGATTCTCAGGAAACTTGTTCTTCATACTTCTTTTTCTTTTTTTTTTCTTTCTTTTTTTTTGGTTTTTGGGCCACACCCGGCAGTGCTCAGGGGTTACTCCTGGCTGTCTGCTCAGAAATAGCTCCTGGCAGGCACGGGGGTGGGGTGGGGGGGTGGGGGCATATGGGACACCGGGATTCGAACCAACAACTTTTGGTCCTGGATCGGCTGCTTGCAAGGCAAACGCCACTGTGCTATCTCTCCGGGCCCTTCATACTTCTTTTTCACTTCCGATTTATTTGTTGTTTCGGAGCTATGCCTAGTGGTACTCAGGGACCCAATCTGTGGTGCCAGGGACTTAACTTGGAGCTCTTACATGCATACAAAGCATGAGCTCCAGCTCCCAATACCATCTCTTCAGCCCCACTTTCTTACTTCTGGATGTTGCAATTACCCTAGGATTGTAGCACCATCACTCTAGCCTTTACCTACATCTTTCCCTTGCATGTCCACTACTTTGCCTGAGTTTTTTTTTTTTTTCGGGCCACACTTGTTTGATGCTCAGGGGTTACTCCTGGCTAAGCGCTCAGAAATCGCCCCTGACTTGAGGGGACCATATGGGACGGCGGGGGATTGAACCGCGATCCTTCCTTGGCTAGAGCTTGCAAGACAGACACCTTACCTCTAGCGCTACCTCACCAGCCCGTGAAGTTTTAAACACTGACATTAGTCATTGAACCTAATCCAGTATGACCTCATTTTTAGCTAATTATATCTGAAAAAAAAAAAAACCCTTTGTCTCATGAAAAGACTTTTGACGTACGTTCCAGGTAGACTTAAAGGTGGGGGCAACATTACTGAACTCAGTACAGCTAGTCCTAGACTAGAGACTGGCCACATTCATAAATGAGTTAGTAGAGGGAGAGATGTGAAGTTGCTTCGAAAGACACCTTAGAAGTTAGCTGATCAGAGGTCAGCAAGGTGGCGCTAGAGGTAAGGTGTCTGCTTTGCAAGCGCTAGCCAAGGAAGAACCAAGGTTCAATCCCCCGGCATCCCATATGGTCCCCCCAAGCCAGGGGTGATTTCTGAGCGCTTAGCCAGGAGTGACCCCTGAGCATCAAACGGGTGTGGCCAAAAAACCAAAAAGAAAAAAGAAAAGAAAAAGAAAAAGAAAAAAGATGAAAAAGGGGGAAAAAAAGAAAAAAAGAAAAAAAAAAAAGAAAGAAAAAAAGAAAAAAAAAAGAAAAAAAGAAAAAAAAAAAAAAAAAAAAAAAAAAAAAAAAAAAAAAGGAAAAAAAAGTAAGAAAAAAGAAGTTAGCTGATTAGGGGCTGGAGTAATAGTACAGAAGGGAGGGTGTTTGCCTTGCATGTCGTGTCTGACTCCGGATTCGATTCTTAGCATCCCGTATGATCCCCTGAACCTGACAAGAGTGATTTCTTTTCTTTTTTTTTTCAGTCTTGTAGAATTTTATTTCTTTTCCTTTTTTTTGAATAATTTTTTAAATTTTATTTTATGAAGACAAAGATGCAAAGAGAGAGGACAAGGTGAAGTTACAGAGGGAAGATAATCACCCATAAACAGAATTCTCATTTTCAGCCAAAAAACATTAAGAAAAATAAAACAAAACACATGCACAATTACTTTGTCCCTCAAGTCCCCAGATTGTAGTACATTATAACATTTCTTAGCAGTACACAAAGCAATCTAAAGCCACAAAATTTATGTAACTTTTTTAACATTAAAGGGTATAGTATTGTTGACACAGTTATCATAATACATTATTTCATTAAGGATGCGTCAAAG
This sequence comes from Suncus etruscus, assembly GCF_024139225.1. NCBI lineage: Eukaryota > Metazoa > Chordata > Mammalia > Eulipotyphla > Soricidae > Suncus > Suncus etruscus. The sequence goes on from NC_064848.1 coordinate 11,618,090, forward strand.
GAGCACAGCAAAGACGGTGTTAGAGTGGCAATTGTTTGCATAGGCCCAGCAAAATATGGGGACACGGAAAGGAAAAGCCTTGGCCTAAACACAAGGAGACCTTACCCCTGAAGTTTTCTGGCATAAGACCAACTCTAGACTCCAAGCATACAAGGTTGTCCAACCCAAGTCACTGTAGTGCCAATACACTTTTATTTTTCACACAGTCACTGTTGTTGGTGTCAGGTTTCTGTAGCTAAGGATCCTGGAATATGTCCATATTCTACATTAAAGCAGGATGATATGGAGAGTCCTTTAGTTTCACCTCACAATTAGAAGGTGATGCAATCTGCTACAACGTAGATGGAACTAGAGGCTATCATACTGAGTTAAGTCAGCCTAGAGTCCAGGGGGAAATAGGGGAATGGCTGGAGCCCTGCCAAGCCTCCCAGCACCCCCAAGCTAGGGAAAATGCCTGCTGTCTGGGGTGTCCCTTAATCCCATACCTGGGAAGAGCTGGCCTCCAGGATCAAAGCACGGGAAGCCAGCTATCTGCCCGGCCCCTCCCTCTGTCCCTCCTCCCTAGAGTAGGGAGGAGGGGAAGCCTGGAGACCCCTAATAGAGTCCACCTGGAACCCACAGCAGGCTACCCGAGGTGGCACTCGTCCTTCTGCATGCAAGGCAAATGCCTTACCTCTATGCTATCTCTCTGGCCCCCCTTTAATTTAATTTTTAAGAATATTTTTTAGGTATTGTAACTTAATTATAATTTGGTTAATGATGGCTTCATATGTCGTAATTCCAATATCACATCCATCACTAGTGTACCCACATCCTTCCCACATGTGCCTGAGGCCCCTCCCTTTTTAGTTCCTCATCCACCACAAATTCTGTGCCTCAGTTTCCCATTATGTTGTCTTTGGCTCTTTGTTGCTACCTTGCTGTATATCTTTAAGTCTCACACATGTATCCCTTTCGTCTGACTGACTTAACTCAGTATGATAGCCTCTAGTTCCATCTACGTTGTAGCAGATTGCATGAGTTTGTACTTTCTTGAAGATTTATAGTGTACCAAATTTCTTTTTATTTTATTTATTTATTTATTTATTTATTTATTTTGGTTTTTTGGGTCACACCCGGCAGCACTCAGGGGTAACTTCTGACTCTACACTCAGAAATTGCTCCTAGCGGCCTCGGGGGACCATATGGGATGTCAGGATTTGAACTACTGTCCTTCTTCATGCAAGGCAAATGCTCAACCTCCATGCTATCTCTCCGGCCCCTCTTTTTATTTTTTAACAACACCTTCACCCAGTTTTATTTAGTTTTATTATATTTGTTTATAAATTAATTCTTTGAATCACCATGAGACACATAGTTACAAAGTTGTTTATAATTGAGTTTCAGTCATAATACGTACAATACCCTTCACCAGTGTACATTTCCCAGAATTAGTCCTGGCAGTGCTTGGAGGACCATATGTGATGCTGAGGATCAAACCCAGATCATCCCATGAAATATGGTATATTATGCATAATCAATGCTCAATAATTTTTTTTTTAAAAAAATAACAGAATGTGAGGCCGGAGAGATAGCACAGAGGTAAGGTGCTTGCCTTGCAAGCAGCTGATTCGAGACAGATGGTAATTCGAATCCCGGTATCCCATAGGGTCCCCTGTGCCTGCTACGAGAGATTTCTGAGTGTAGAGCCAGGAGTAACCCCTGAGTACTACCAGGTGTGACCCCAAAACCAAATCAAACCAAAACAAAACCAGAATGTATGACCAAGTACCTTCAAAGGGACTTTCAGACAAAATTCCTGGACAGAGGACATCTGGTTGCCAAATGAATGTGACATAGGACCCATGGCCCTGCAATGCACCTTTTTTTCTTTAAAATAACTTAATGAATCTTTATAAGAGGTAGTATCACCTCTCCACAGTTTTCATGTAGAGGTTTCTGGGTCTACCGGATAATTTTACACTTTTGGGAGATAATTGGAATGGCTGATTGGCTAGGAGTGAGGATAGAGGAACAGCTGAGATAATACAGGACTCCAGGAAACCTGTCAGCCACTGGGTCATCTTGAGAACCTTATCCAGTGTCTCATTGGCTACCTAGTCCCTGACCTCAGCCTCCTTGCCTCGTAGTCAGGAATGCAGTTGCTTTCTCTCCTGGCCCCTATTTTCTCTGTCTGAGATATGAGAATTAAAGGCAGATCATTTCAAAATCCCTTTGAATTTCGATGAGGAGGGTACACGCCAAGCTGAGAACATTATTAGTAAGGAGACAATTCCTTTGAAAATGGAAATTGCCATATCTCCCATTTCCCAACCATGGGGAGGAATTAATGAGGAATTTGCTCAAGACTCCTAGCTTCAAAATAATTGTCCAGGTGGCCAAAGGAAAGTCATATTTACACTTCAATCAGAAATTCCTTTGTAGCATGTGAGAGGGGGAGGGTTTAATTTTCCAAGATCACAAATAGCCATCCCCTTCCAGAGAGGAAGCAGGCCTGCGATAAAGACCGCCGTGGTTATCTGTGAACTCCCTAGCTAATTAGAAAAGTGAATCTAATTTCACGGATTTCAGTTCCTATTAATTTATTATTAGCTGGTTGGTAATGAAGCTGTGTGTTTGTGTCTTAAGAAGAAAACACCAGAGGGGGTGGCAGAGAGGAAGAGGCGTGAACCTATGCTGTTTATTCCCCAGTCTATTAATTGAGGAAATATCACATCATTTCATGTCTATTGCAATGTCACCAAGTACAGTACTTGCTTTAGCTGCAAAAAAATAAAGCCCTGTGTGGTTGTGGTTAGCTTCTCCTAGGAATCTATTTTTAACATGACTGAAATAAGAACTTTCTGCATTTCTAAAGGTATGGAGTAGTTCCATTAGTGTTCATTCATGTGGAGCAATTGTTTTCAGATACACTGCCCAGTCATGGTCACCCAGACTTTTTGTCCTCTCTTCCCTTTCCCTAGAGTGAATGGCAGGTTTCTCTCGGGAACTGAAGTTTCAACTATGACTGATATTGAGGAAATAAAATATTTCTATATTCCAAAGCAAGCAATGAATCGAGATCATGGGTCCTCAGTTTTATTCACTTTAGAGCTGGTCTCCACTGTTCACTCTGGCTATGTCAGGTTAAGCCCTTCTCATTTTGGGGGATAGAACCTTCATTTTGATATAAACAGTACCAAGTTTTCAACATAAGCTTGTACCAGAACTTTACGTTTATTCAAATGCTTACCTCCCTTTTTTTTTTTTTATATTTACTGTGAACTATAAGCAGTTAATATTCTGGGTAATTTCTCTACCTCTACATGAACTTTGTCTGGTAATGACTGCAGAGAATTTATGAGTGGAAGCTCAGACCAGTATGAGGCTGACATTTCCTATTAAGCTGACTAAAAGATATTTATGCGAGAAGAGAAATCGAAAACGTACCACTTCTTTTTATTTTTGCCTTTTTTTTAGGGGGTGGTGCATCTGGTGGTGCTCAGAATTTACTCCTGGCTCTATGCTCAGGGATCATTCTGGGCTGTCTTAGGGGGACCACATGGAGTGTGGGAATGGAAACTGGATTGGTTGCATGCAAGGCAAATTCCCTACTCACTACACTATCTCTTCTGCCCCAGTAAATACAATGCTTCTTTTTAAATTTAATTAAATCTTTTGGTTTTTGGGTCACACCTGGTGGTTTTCAGGGATTACTCCTGGTTCTGCACTCAGAAGTCACTTCTGGCAGGTACGGGGGACCATATGGGATGGCGGGATTCAAACCACTATCTGTTCGAATCAGCTGCTTGCAAGACAAATGCCCTACACTTGTTCTATCTCTTCAGCCCCAATGCTTCTTTATAAAACACACACACACACACACATTTGGTCGGAGGACCATATGGGATGCCGGAATTCGAACCACTGACCTTCTGCATGCAAGGTAAATGCCTTACCTTCATGCTATCTCTCTGGCCCCCCAAATTTAAGTTTTTTGTTTTTTGTTGTTGTTTTTTTAGGAATATACCAGTGTCCGAACTGATCAGTCATACACTTCAAATAGATGAAATTTATTGTAAGTTAAGTAATACTCAATGCAATTTTAAAACGTATTTGTTAGTGGACCTGAGAGATAGCCTAGGCCTAAGAGGTAGGGTGCTTGCCTTGCATGCCACCAATCTTTGTTCAAATTCCAGCACTACATTTAGTTCTCTGAGCATCTTTAGGCATTGTAGCTTAGCACAGAATTCCTGAGCACTTCTAGGTTTAGCCCAACCCCTCCTAAATGTTATTTGTTGGCCATGTTTTCAAATAAATAGCTCTTACTGAAAACTTTGCATTTCTGGTTTCTCTAAAATCAATCAAACAAACAAAAACCAACCAACAAGACAAACAAAAAGAAACTAAAACAAAGGATGAAAATTATAAGCGAACCCAGAAATATCTGGCAATGTTGTGCCATTGTCATGTGGTGTGTGGGCTGCCTCCTTTGAAATTTTGTGTGTGTGTTGAAGGAAGTAGAATTCAAGTCTCATGCTTCCAACACCTGCTCTTTACCACTGAGCCATATTCTAGTTTTTGGTTTGATCTCCTTTTTATGGGTACATAGCTCCAGTTTGTCACAGTCCCCAAGTGTACCTCTTCCTCAGTGAATTCTGACTAGTTTTCCCATCCCCACACCCAACATACATCTGGAATTTGAGTGTGACCTATATGACCTTTGTGAGTACCTTGAATTTGGAGAATAGTCTGAAGACCAGCCAAATCCTGGAAGCTTCTTGGAAATGTAGAATCTCAGGCCTACCCATTCTAGACCTCTGGACTCTGTCTGCATTTTCACTGCAAGGATGGTGAGATGGTGGTGTGTCTTCAGGAATTCCTTGACTATTCAAATTATCAAATGTGCAAATGAACTTGTTCTTTCCCTGTGAAAAGAACTTTCTGCAAAGATGCTCAGAAACATACTTAGCTCCAAGTCCACATTCACCACAACTTCTGTAGCTTTTACTTTTTGCTTTATTTTCTTTTGGGTTACACTTGATGATGTTCAGGCCTCACTCCTAGGTCTGTGCTCAAGCATTACTCTTGACAGGACTCCTGAAACCAAATGTGATGCTGTTGATAGCATTGGCCATGTGCAAGGCAAGAGCCTTAACCCCTGTACTATTTTATTTTATTTATTTTATTTTTGGGGTCACACCCAGCATCACCGAGAACCCCTGTACTATTTCTTTGGCCCCAATTTATTTTAATTTATTATAGAGACCTCAGCAGTGCTCAAGGTCTACTCGTACACCTAGTTGTGATCAGCGATATGTAGTGCTAGGAATCACACTCTGAAACTTATATATATATATAGCATCTTCCTAGTCTTGTCATATATTTTAATTCTGCCAGAAATTCATTGCACATAAATGTTCAGTCTTATGCTGTGCTTTACCCCATGATCCCACAGTCAACGGGTAGCTGAGCTGAGACCAAAACACAGATCTGCTGAACTAGGATTTATGCTGGTCCCTGTCTCCCTCCTGCTCCCCAAAAAGAGAAAGACTCACACATATAGAGGAGGAAGCTTAGCTAGAAGGGCGATTAGTGGTATGTTCCAATGTTACCTAAAGCTCCACTCCCCTTTTTCCATGCATACCCCAGAGCCTGGTAAAAGATACAATGAACTGAGAAGAAAGAAATGGAGCAGCAGAGAAGGAAGAGGAAGAAACATCAAACAGGCCCACTCTTAGCTACCTGCCCTTCCAGGTTCCAGTGAAGGGAAAGGGGATGGAGTAGGAGGTATGTTTGTTAAGATAAAATGAGACAGAATTAAACCTCTACAGGTTCATTGATCCCCTCACTGTTCACTCAACTAGAGAACTAGGTGGTGGTGGTGGTGACTTCGTGGCTTCAGGTTGACCAATTGCAGCCTCTGCTTCTCTTGGCTTTCTCTTCACTGTTTAAAACTGAAGTTGACCTCAGTCATCATGAACTTGGCAGGAAGAAAGTAAACCAGGGTCCAGCATAAAGTTCTAAGTCAGTAGACCTGAGTTGGCTGTGAGATCATGGGTAAAGTATTAGGATTAGATTGAACATTTCTGTGCAATGCTCATAGGAAGGAGGGAGGGCTCTGAAACACACCCAGGCATTCTCAGCCACTACTAGTTTGAGTCCTGGTTGTTCTTAAAGCTTTCACAATTTTTGGAGGATGAGATCAGTCTCTCTCTTTTTGTCCCTGTGCCAGTCGTTCCCAAAGGATGAGCCTTCCTTAGTCAGTGTGCAGGGCTTCAGGACCCTGGCATAAACCACTGTCTGAGACAACTGAACTAGGGCTCCCCTTCCAAACTCTGCACCTGTTAGAAACTAAATTTAGAACAGTTCATCCTGGGACAAATGAGAGACCACAAGGGAGAAAAAGAAAAAAAATAAGATGCGACCCCCTCAATCCTGCACCATCCAACAAGCTGTCCTGGGTACGAAGTCATAATGGTGAATCACTAGTCTCAAGATTGGTCCTTAAAAGAAAGTGATTGGGCTAGAGAGATGCAGGGGTCTTCAAACTACGGCCCTTGGGCCACATGTTGTATTTATTCCCATTTTGCTTGTTCACTTCTAAATAAGATATATGCAGTGTGCATAGAAATTTGCTCATAATTTTTATTTTTACTATAATCTGGCCCTCCAACAGTCTGAAGGACAGTGAACTGGCCCCCTGTTTAAAAAGTTTGAGGGCCCCTTTAAACTTTAAAAAGTTTGAGGGATTAAGGTGCTTGCCTTGCCTACAACTCACATGGGTTCTTCTTCAGCACTACAAATATTTTCTGAAGCATTACCAGGAATGATCACTGAGCACATAAACAGGAGTAATCTCTGAGTACCATTGGATATGGGTTTCCCAACCCCCAAGAGTGAGAACTCTGAAAAGTGCAGGTCATATGTTTAGGGGAGTTATAAACTCTGCCTGTGCTGACACAAACATCGTTTGTCCTAAGAGACCCTAAAAAATATCTTCTATAGGGCCAGAGTGATGGCTCAAGGGGCTGGAAGACACACCTGGCAGTTGCAACTCAGCATCAAATATTTCCTTGAGCATCTGAGCCAGTTGAAATCCTAATGGTCTCCAGTGTCAATGGATTGTGTACAGAACTGTTAAACTTATACTTGCTTAAGTATCAATAGGACTTGCCTCTAGCTCTTGAGCACTGTTGGGAAGATTTCCTCCCTACCCTCAACCAAACAATCAACTCTTTTACAATGTGAGCTGCTGAATTTTTGAACGGCAGCACCCCGAGATATTCTCAGGAAAGGAAAGAAATCAAATAAATTGGATTCATCAGGATACCAGCAATACAAATGTTTCACTTCTTAGTTGCTTTAATAGCATACAAACCTACTGAAACATTTTTTTGCTGTTAAAAAACTGTTTCCCAAAAGCTTAAAAATGACTCAATGATTTCCTGTTACTTATTCAAGTAGCTTAAAGTCATGAGCAGCCCATAATTCACTTTACATTCCTCCACAGACAAGAGGGATGGGAGGGTTTTAAATCTGTGCAGCAAACTTATGTGATCCTAAAAGCCTTTTATAGGAAAATTATAGGTTAAAAATTACTGATGCAAATCAGAATCACTGAAGACTGTGAAATTAACCTAATAACCTACAAAAGGCTAAGTGGAGGATGTCAATGTTAAACTGAAAAGGGGGGTTTTAATAATAGAAATAGCAAGGCTGTTAGTAATGGAAAAAAGCCCACATCCTGCTCTGGGCAGCACAGATGAAGTATTAAGTGTATCTTTCCTGAAAATTATGACATTCCTACCATATTCAGGAGATTGGCTAGCCTGATATTGTGTATCAGTCAGATTTCCTAGCAAGGCACATTAATCAAGATTCTGGGTCACTGGCATTCAGGAATAATACATTTTAATAAATATGACTTGACTTAGCTTACTAATCAGAAAAAACCAACATGGTCGAAAAAAAACCCAACACACACATACCCTGAGAATTTATAGAAGTGAGAGCAACTTGATCCCAAGAAGAGAACTTTCTTGCATTTTTAGACCCCTATACCCTATTAGAGGTATACCCTCTGTAGCGTATATGGGAACTTTAGCTCTTCAGCTCCTCCTTATCTTCCTCCTCCTCCTCCTCCTCCTCCTCCTCCTCTTCTTCTTCTTCTTCTTCTTCTTCCTCCTCCTCCTCCTCCTCCTCTTCTTCTTCTTCTTCTTCTTCTTCTTCTTCTTCTTCTTCTTCTTCTTCTTCTTCTTCTTCTTCTTCTTCTTCTTCTTCTTCTTCCTTCTTTCTTTTTTCTTCTTTCTTCTTTCTTGTCCTCATCTCTCTCTTCCCCACAGAACCCCACACATGCCAGGCAACTGCTTTCCCACTAATTTACATATCTAGTCTTTGAGAGGTCTTTTGACAAGCTTGACATTGACTTTCATAGTACTTGTCCCTATTATGCTTCCTAGCAACTGATGATTCTACTGTTGTAGTACCCTTGTAACTTGTTTGGTTTATATGCCTGTGGTTTTTTCAGGACCCAGGTATTAAATTGTTAAGTCTTGAATTCCAGGAGCTCTCCAAGTCCTGGACATATACAGCTGGCAGGTACATTAGTGTTCATGCTGCTGAATTTACCCACTGATGAATTTTTGACCCTCTTCTGATTTGACATCACTGTTTTAAAAACAGATCAACTGAGAAACGATTGACAATAAATTTTGCATATTTAAAACACTCAAACTGTAAGTTTTGACGTAGGCACACACCTGAGGTATTTTCATAGCAAGAATTTCATTTTTTTGGTTTTGTTTTGGGGCCATGCCCAGCAGTGCTCAAGGCTGACTCCTGGCTCAGGAATTACTCCTGGCAGGGCTTCAGGGACCATATTGAGTGCCAGGAATGAAACTCAGCTGCATGCTAGAGTAGTGCTCTGTCTGTTGATTTAATTTACTACCTCTACTGTTTCCTGAGTGTTCATCCTAATGGTGAACCTTTGTAAGTTCCTTCATATTCATATGCAATTTCTCTCTCCTTCCTCTTACATTTGTCCCAACCCCAACTTACAATATGTTATTTATCTATTGCTATGTTACAAACAAGCATCCACTGAAAACAACAACCATTTCTCATCTCATGTTCTATCTTTTTTTTTTTTTTTTTTTTGGTTTTTGGGGCCACACTCAGTGACACTCAGGGATTACTCCTGGCTTTGTGCTCAGAAATTGCTCCTGGCTTGGGGGACTATAAGGGATGCTGGGGGATTGAACTGTGGTCCGTCCTAGGTTACTGCATGCAAGGCAGATGTCCTACCTTGTGCCACCTCTCCTGCCCCCTCATCTCATGTTCTGTAGTTTAGGAATCTGGGCATAACTGAACTGACTGCCTCTGCTTCAAGACCTCTTTCTTCCCAGATTGTAACCAAGGTGTTACTTAGGCCTGTGATCTCATCTTACATCTTGACAGGAATGATATACTTCTAAACAACCTCACATAGTTGTTGTTTATTTCTTCATAGTTATTGAACTCAGAACTTACTTTATCATTAGCTGTTTCTTTTGTTTGTTTGTTTTTGTTTTTACTTTTTGGGTCACATCCAGCTGCATTCAGGGATTACTCCTGGCTCTGAGCTCAGAAGTCGCTCCTGGCAGGCACAGGGGACCATATGGGATGCCTGGATTCAAACCACCATCCATCCTGGATCGGCTGCATGCAAGGCAAATGCCCTGCTGCTATGCTATCATCTCTCTGGCCCGATTATTAGCTTTCTTGGAGGCATCACTTATTTGCCATATAGACCTCTTTTTAAGGAAGCTCATCATTTGGTAGTGGTTTTATTTAGGAGAGAGAATGGAAGAGAGACAGATAGAGATAGATATCCTAGAGAGACAAAATAGAGACAGAGACAAAGAGGTGTTACTATCTCTTTAAAATTTAATCTTGGGCTAAAATTTCATTATTTTGTCATTTTATATTAATTAGAAGTGAGTTGTTAAGCCCAACTCACTACCAACAATGTCAGTTCCAGGACACAGCATTCCTAAAGATCCATTATACCGGACAAACAATCATCTGAATTCTGATACTATAGTTGTCATTTTCCAAAATTTCATATTGATGAAATCATATAGTATGTATCCTTCTTTGTTTGTCTTCTTTCACTTAGCATGATTCTTAGAGATTCATTTATTTTGTCTCCCTACAGCTTATTCTTTTTACTGCTGAGTAGCATTTTGTGGCTGACAACGTGATTTGTTTATCCATTGACTATGCGCTTTGTAGAAATTTATAGTATGAAGTTATTCTGAATGAATCCCTTGTGAACATCCCTCTATAAATCCTTGCATAGATAAATGACTTAATTCTCCTGGACTTAGGCAAATATTTAGGAGTGAAAAGCCTGGAACATATGGTCTACCTATATTTCTCTTTTCAGAAACTGACAAACTTATGCAAAGTGCGTAGTTCTATTTTACAAGACTTTCAGTTTCTACATCTTTCCCAACACTTGGTATGGTCAGTCTTTCTTATTTTAGCTAATTTGAATAGTTATATAATAATATTTAATTGTGGTTTTAATTGGAATTTACATAGTGATTAATGATGTTGAACACCCATTTTGTTACATTTTATTTATTTTTTAATTAATTACTTTAGTTAAGAACAGGGGTTATAAAATTGTTCATTGCTGGTTTCAGTCATACAGTGTACATCAGGGGTCTGTTTGTGGCCCTCCATACAACATTTTGTGGCCCGAGGCCGGCCTTCAAATATCTCAGAATTTGCGATTATTCGCTTACTTTTTTTTGGTGAAATCCCTTATGCGGCCCTGTTTCACCCCGACTTTGCCTCTTGCGGCCCCCAGGTAAACTGAGTTTGAGACCCCTGGTGTACATCATCCTTCACCAGTGCACCCTTCTTGCCACCAGTGTCTCCTGTTTCCCTCCCAGCCTCCACCCGCCCCTATTTCCCCAGGGCAGGCAATTTGTTTTGCTCTCTTCCTCTCCCTCCCTCCCTCTCTCTTTCTTTTTTGACACAGTGGATTGCATTATTGTTAATGGAGGGGTGCTTTGCATGTCACTTTCTCCCCTTTCAGCACCCAGTTATTATTGTCCAGAGTGATCAGTTCATTCCAACTATCACTTTCATAGTAGACCCTTCTCTAACTGCACTCATTGCTCTTTGTGACAAGCTCCCTACCCTGGGCTGGACCTCTCAATCCTATCTTTATTGTCTATAGATATTATTACCATACTATCTCTTCTTTTTCTTATAACCCACAAATAAATGAGATTATTATGTGTCTATCCCTTTCATTCTGAGTCATTTCACTCAATATTCATCTCCATCCAGGTATAAACACATTTGATAACTTAATTTTTCCTAATGGCTGCATAGTGTTCCATTGTGTAAATATACTGGTTTCTTTAGTCACTTTCTGTTCTAGGGCACTTGGGTTGTTCCCAGATTCTGGTATTATAAATAGTGCTGCAATGAAATAGGAGCAGAGAGGGGATTTTTGTATTGTGACTTTGTGTTCCTGGGGTTTATTCCTAGGAGTGGTATTGCTGGATCATATGGAAGCTCAATTCCTAGCTTTTTGAGGAATGTCCAAATAGTTTTCCAGAAAAGCTGGACTAGATGGCACTTCCACAAGCAGTGAATGGGAATGCCTTTCTCCCTGCATCCACACCAGAATTTGTTGTTTACCCCCACCCACCCACTTTGGTGATGTGTGCTAGTTTCTGTGATGTGAGATGATATCTCTTTTCGATTTGAATCTCCCTGATTGCAGAGGCCCAAGGCTGCCAGGGGCTGGTGATGCAAAGATCACAGGGGCCTGTGGGGCCCAGCTGCCTGCTGGGGCCAAGAGCCCACCCAGGGACTTCAACATGTAGCAACCACCCACCCTCCTGCCTGGGATAGAGAAGAGAGGAAAGAGAAACCAAGTATACTTTTTATTCCTCCTGGAGTCTGAGGCTTGCCATTACCACTGGTGAAGGGATGGGAAGGTGGGGAGGGGTATGGAGGAGTAGGGAGTGGGGAGGGGTGAGTGGGGGTAGGGGGAATTCACTGGCCAGAGGTGGCTAGGGAGGGCCTGGGTTCAAAGGGAAAAAAAGGATAGATACAAAGCAGGTAGCATCTCTCTGATGCTTTATCTCTGGCTCCCCTGAAGCAGCAGTCACTGCTCTGGTCACTAACTGGCCCCCACCAAGGTTTTCATTTTATACACGCATGACAGGAGGTGTGTTTAGGAGGCATGTCCAGGGGCATGCACCGGGGCATTCATTGAGTGGGGTTATCCAAGGAGGGTGTCCAAGTCCAACTGCCATATATCAACAAATTCCCCTTTTTATGTTTTTTTAATTTTTATTTTATTGAAACAATTGTGATCTACAGAGTCCATCATAATTGAATTTCAGAAATACAATGAGTCAGGGCCCTTCCCACCACCAGTGTCAACCTCCCTTCCTCAATGGACCCAGAGTACATCCTATGCCACCACCCTTTGCCCTCTGGCCTGCTAGTGTAAACAGCCCCTTTGATTTTAGATTGTTGAAGTTTAGATCCCTTGATTCTGTTATCATTAACTTTAGCTTAGATATTTAGTTGTCTTTATTTATTTTCATGCCAATGCATCCAAGACCACTTGGCCCCTGGCCCCCAATCCTTTCTTTATTCATTTCTTCTTAGTTTTATAAAAAAATGTGGGAATATATGGTAAAACAAAGTAATCTGTGTCCCGAGGTCCTATGAAAAAGGCGAGACCCATAGTTTAAAAGTTAAAAGATAAAAAAAATACAATAGGGGCTGGAGAGATAGCATGGAGGTGAGGCATTTGCCTTTCATGCAGAAGGTCCCCCGTGCCTGCCAGGAGCAATTTCTGAGCATGGAGCCAGGAGTAACTCCTGAGCACTGCCGGGTGTGACCCAAAAACACACACACACAAAAATACAATAAAAAATGTGTGACAAAAAGGTGTGTGGCAGTTTTATATTATTATTATTATTATTATTATTATTATTATTATTATTATTATTTTGCATAGGTACAGCAAAATTTGGGGAAAATAGAAAGATAAAAACCTTTGGTCTAAAAACAGGGAGACTCTAATCGTGAAGCATCCTGGCATAAAACCAACTACAGGCTCTGGGCATACTAAGATGTCTAACAACAAAATCTTTCTTTGTGGTCCCAATAAAAGTTTTTCACAATCATGGTTGTTGTGGTCAGGTTTTGAAGTTAGAGTTCCTGGTTTTTGTACAGGGTGATATGGAGTATTTTCTGATTTCATTTCACCATTAGGTGGCAATGCAGGAAGCCCTGCCCTGAAAGCAGGTTGTTGCTATTACCAAGTTGTCAGGGTGTCAATTAAACCCACTCTGGAGCAAGTCAATACCAGGGTAGTAAAAGGGCCTTGCCCAGTGAAGTTTGATTTCTGGTGCTTGTGTTGAAAACTGTGCTGGTTTTATAGATGGGATCCATGATTCAGAGGCAAATGGCCAATGTCTGATCTTCTGAAGCCTAAACCAAGTCACTATGACAAGTGTTTGGGTGTAAGGCCCCACTGCAATATAAAATGTAATGTATTCTTATCTTTATTAGATAATAACTTGTTTCCACATGTAATATTTCCCCATTTTAATGTGCCTATGCAAAAAGGAACAATGCCACATGGTACTACTGGTGCATATGGGGGTAAAAACAACAAGCTAAACAATCCTGATAACCTGGTTCTAACATAAACTAGGAACACAAGGGAAACTTCTCTACTAGAATTTCCTACTAAATAGATCCAAAAGAAAGGAGTAGGAAAAACTGTTGTTACATAAGAAGACAGACAATAAGAATTATTCTTATTAAAAAAATACATCTCAAGAAATATTTGAAGAAGATATACATGTCCCCTTTAAGTCTTTTAAACTAGTCTGGGGTGGGTGGGTGATAAAATCTGGAGCACAACGTTAGCTTATGACATGGTTTTGTGGAGTCTGAAAAATGTCTCCCAGCAGTCACATATCAGGAAATGTCCTCAGACTGGGGGCTTCTCAGAAACTGAATCTGGTAGTGATCAATGGTCCACAGTGAAGGGAGGTGGGTGGAAAAGGAGCACTGAGAGCAAATCAGCAGCCGTGGTGGTAGCTTCTTCTTGCCTAGCTGCGGCAAGAGAATCTGGGAATCTGCCTTTTCTCTTTGGGATCTGGTTGGCAGCTGGCTGGGGTGGGAGGCCCTTCTTATGTTTATAATTTAAAAAATTATATATAGATTTATCCTCAGCTGTTGGTGAAGTTCATTCAGGTGATGGTCTGCAAAAGCCATGGTGGTTGTCAGCAGCATTTCTTTTCTTGACAGTTCATTGAGAAGCTCCAAAACAGAGATAGATGTAGGGAAGAAACAAAATAGTATTAACTTTTGATCTAACCTATGCCTAATATTTTAACTTTTGATCTAACCTATGCCTTGCCTGCCTTTGCCTAGTTTAAGTGAAAAACTCCAATCCTTTAGGGCAAGGGTTGGCAACTTGCAGCTCCAGAGCCGCATGGGGCACTTTTGAGGCTTTGCAGTGGCTCTGACATCAGGGCCCATAACAGGGGAGTGGGGAACATTATCACTTAAATATTTTAATTGGCTATTAATTTGCACAAATATATTTTACATTGTTAAGTGAAAAGTTCTTTTTTTCTTCAGATTGACAGCTAACAATTCTGTATATGGCTTGAAGATAAGAAACAGTGCATGCAGTGCTATATTTGTTTTAAATATCAAGATGATTTTGTGGCTCCCAGGTGTTTTTTTTTTCCTTTGAAAATGAGTCCAAGTAGCTCTTTATGTCTTAAAGGTTGCAGACCCCTGTTTTAGGATAAAGGGATGATGAAGTCCTTCTAGCACCTTCCTGCTGGTAGGGGAAAGTTGTGGGATTATCAGAGCTTTTCACTTTCTATTTCTATCTAAGAGACAAATATTCTTTATTTAAAAGTGTTCTTTGTCTGTTTCTCTATGTCTAAATCTCCTTATTTCCCCCTATATAATAAATATTATTTGCTCATTTTCTCTTTTTCAGTTCCTCTGTGTCTAAATCTTTTTTTTTTTTTTAGGTCACACTCAGCAGCGCTCAGGGGTTACTCTTGGCTCTACGCTCAGAAATCGCTCCTGGCAGGCTCGGGGGACCATATGGGATGCCAGGATTCGAACCACCGTCCTTCTGCATGCAAGGCAAAACACATTACCTCCATGCTATCTCTTCGACCCCTAAATCTTTTTTATCTATATTATAAATCTATTTTTCCTCTTTTTTTTAATCATCTTTTCCCTTACATTCATTTCTCTCTTCTTAACTCATTCAATTTTTCTCTCTTACCAACAGTTCATTTTTTTTTTTACCTACATTTTGTTTATTTTTCTTTTTTCTGAAATTCTTGTAGAAACCTGGGTTCACTTGAACTGTTAAGGGAACCATTTGCAAAAACCACTATTATCCAGCAGGTTACTGTAGTAAGCTGCAAGTCTGCCTGCTGTTTGGGCTATTCGGACGCCATTTGCAAAGGTCCAAAGCTACAGGGCAACAGGCTCTGGTGATTAGTAATACGGGGAAAATAAGTGCCATTTTGTTACATTTTAAATGGAATTATTATTGTTTAGTTCACATATATATGACAAATATCCCAGACCTGACATCAATATGGGAAATCTTCATGTGGTTATTTTCTATCCATTGGTAAATTTCTTTATTTTTGGTTAAATGTCCTTAAATTTTTTGCTTGTTTTCAATCAGGCCATTTGTTTTCTTATTATTTTGTTGGTTTTATTTTATGTGACCTTTGTAGTGTAGTGTAGTGCTTCTTTTTATGTGTTGAGGTGGAGCTTTTGACTAGAAGAAATGTGTGGCTGCAGAACAAAGAGAAGTGGCAGCTCTCTGATCTGGATTCATTCATCTCAGTTCAGTTCAAAATGGCATGCTTTTAGTCCAGGTTCTGCCCACAGCCCATAGCTGTGGCACATTTCTTCCACTGCTGGTCAACAGTCCTTTATTTCTCTCAGATAGTGAGAAGTCTAATTTGGGCTTAAGTCCTCAGCTCCTGAAAACTGTTGGTACACTTCCATGACTGACATTCCCTCGGATTCCAGGTTTATCTGGCAGGAATTGAATTTCATTCACCAGACCTAGTGCAATTGCCCTTTGAATGGAGGGCTCTTATTATTTAGTTTTCAGAATTCATTTTATATTCCAGAATCCTGTGATTAGCAGATAGTGACTTATAGCTTCTGTATTTCAGCCCATGATTTATCTTTTGTTCTTTTAAGAGTATTTTCTGAAAAGTAGAAACTTTACTTTTAATTATATAGTTTTAAGTCCCATCTTTATAATAGTGTTAACATTTATGGTTTTGAAGTACACAGTTATCACCCCCACCCCCACCACCAAAGTCAATGTCTGTATATTAATTCCAGTCCATCTCATCTTTCCCTTTTTTCTTTCCCTTACTTGGTATCTCACTTCTGTACTTCATGTCCAAGGTCTTATTTATTGGACACTGTCCAGTCTCTTGTTCTGTTTCTCTCTATCTCACAGAGGAGTGAGATCATCTAGTTTTGTCCTCATTTTGGCTTATTTCATGTCACATGACATCCTCCTGTTTCATTTAACTTAGAGAACGTGGCAAGATTTCACCTTTTAGCTACTTAGTATTCCATTGTGCATATAAATTCTAAGTTGACTATCTGTTCTTAGACATTTGGATTTTGATGGAATGCTATTAATTAGTTTTTCATTTATAGATAATACTTTTGGTGTCTTATCTAGGAAATTTTGGTCTAACCTAAAGTCACAAAGATTTTCTCTGTGAACTTCATAGTTTTTCTATTTACATTTAGATATAGGGTTCATTTTGAAGACATTTTTGTCATTTAAGTATTTTAGTTGCTTTTTTAAAAATAATTTTGATTGAGACCCATGTGAAATACAAGTCTTTCACAGTTATATTTAAGGTACATAGTGACAGTGAATTGGGACAATTTCCCACCACCAGTGTTGACCTCCCTTTGCCCCTGTTACCAGCATGCATCCCATACTTTCCTCCTTTTCCCCCTGGACTGCTAGTGTAACTAGACACCTTTGAATATAATTTGTTGTAGATCTTGATTCTGTTGTCATTGACTTTGGGTTTGGTATTTAGGCCTGATCATTATTTATTTCCACTTGATGTTCATGTGACTGTTTGCTCTGGTACCATCCACTTTCTTTTTTTTTTTTTTTTTATCCCTTAATTTATGAGACAGAAAAAAGATGATTCAAGTTCTGTGGTTCTGTTGGGGAAATAAAGGAAAAAAATGCTGGGAGGATTCCTTCTAGAAGCTATCAATATACATTTAAAAGAAGAAAAAGGGGGGTAAAATGAGAAAGAAATGAAGAAGGAGCGGAGCAATGACAAAATACAGACACAATAAACAGCTTCTAAACAACAACACAAAAAAGAAAAGAAAGGAAGAAGGACTGGTGTGGCGAGGTTTTGTGCTTTTTTTGTATAGGCACAGTAAGCATTGGGGAAATTTGAAAGGGAATTCCTTGGCCCAAGAGATACAGTTTTTCCACCCTTTAAACATATTGTTATGGGAACAACTACAGACTCCATATATGCCCATTATAGAATTCCAAAGTCAACAGTCAGCTCAGTTATGGCTAACAAAGTCAGTCTACTGTAGTTAGAAATCTTTTTTTTTTTTTTTTTGGTTTTTGGGCCACACCCGGTAACGCTCAGGGGTTATTCCTGGCTATATGCTCAGAAGTTGCTCCTGGCTTGGGGGACCATATGGGACGCCAGGGGATTGAACCACATTCTGTCCAAGGCTAGCACAGGCAAGGTAGGCACTTACCTCTATCGCCACCGCCCGGCCCCAGTTAGAAATCTTGGCATTTGCACAGATCATAGGACGAAGTCTAGGATGGAGTCTTTCTTTATGGTTCTAGACGTTCTGTTCCATCATGGTTGTTGTAGTCAGTTTTCTGTAATCAGTGATCTTGGTTTTTGCACGGATTTTAGGATATAGCCTTTCCTTATGGATCCAGAAGTTCTGCTCAGTCGTGGTTGTCAAAGTCAGATCTCTGGAATTAGAGATCTTGGTTTTTGTTCAAATCCTAGGCCAGGATCTTTCTTATTGGACCCAGGAAAAGTACTGCCCAGTTGCGATTGTCAAAGTTAGTCTTCTGTGATTAGTGATCTTGATTTTTGTGCATATCAAGGACTTAGTATTTTTAGATCTTATAGAGAAATATAAAAACAGAATTTAAATACTCATTTATATATATAAAGATGTAAAAGCAACAGTAATATTAAGTTTAATATTTTTGAGTGTTAGTTAAAAATGAAACCCAGGGTTTCATGAGACTGGAGAGATAGTAAAGTGGATAGGGTGCTTACACTGCATAAGTCCATCCTGGATTCTATCTCTGACATCCAAGTATCACAAAAAAATGAACCATGAGTGCAGAGCCAAGAGTAAGGTCTAAGCATCACTGGGTTTGACCCCAAAATGGATAAACCAACCAACCAACCAACCAACCAACCAAAACATGACATCCTTCTGTTCCATCAAACTTGCAGAAAACTGCAAGATTTCATCTTATAACTGCTTAGTATTCCTTTCAATTATTATAGTTTATATCTATATCTATATATCTATATATGAAACCAACCTTACACCCAGGATCTCACCCATGCTGGTCATGTGTTCTACTATGAATCATATCTCTCTTTTCTCTTAAATTTTAATATTTCTATTAAGACATTGTGATAGACAAAGTTACTCATAGTTGAGTTTTATGCTTACTATGTTCTATCACTAATTCGGCTACTAGTGTCAACTTACCAAGTATTTTCTTTATAATATTAATAGTATTTGGGGCCGGAGAGATAGCATGGAGGTAATGTATTTGCCTTGCATGCAGAAAGTCAGTGGTTAATATCCCGGCATACCATATTGTCCCCCGAGCCTGCTAGGAGCAATCTCTGAGCATAGAGCCAGGAGTAACCCCTGGGCGTTGCTAGGTGTGTCCCCCCCAAAAAAAACAAAAACAAAAGATTAATAGTATTTATTTTTATGTAGGCTCCCTGATTTACAAAGCTTTTAATAATAGAATTGAGGCTTTCAGTCTTCAACTCCAAATCTACTACCAATGTCACTTTGATTGATTTTGTATAAATTCTCCATGATTTAAAATCAAAGCTGTTTATTTTTTCTTTTTTTTGTATATGGGAAGAGTAAATTGTTTCCATATTATTTGTTAGAATGAATATTTTTTCTATTGACTTGCCTTTGTCCTGTTGTTGACAATCAATTGTTCATATATGAATGAGTTTATTTCTAGATTCTATTTTCTGATTCACTGACTTATTTGTATGTCTTTATAACAAGATTTATCCTGAGAATTGTAACTCTTATAGTAAATCTTTAAAATCTGGAAGTATTAATTCTTTCACTTTTTAAATTCTTTTACAACTCGATTTTTGTTCCTCTAGGGTGTATTTCAATATGAATTTAAGTTTCTTATAATTTATGCCAAAAAGGTTGGGTATTTTAAAGTTTCAGATTTTTAAAATCTTTTATTTATTTTTTATTTTTGGGGGGGATCACACCTGGCAATGCTCAGGGGTTACTCCTGTATCTATGCTCAGAAATCACTCCTGGCAGGCTCAGGGGACCATATGGGATGCCAGGATTCAAACCACCTGTCCTTCTGCATGCAAGGCAAACACTCTACCTCCATGGTATATTTCCAGCTCCTTTTTTTTTAATTTTTAAACTTTATTTATTAATTGGTTTTGGGGCCACACCCAGCAGTACATGGGTTACTCCTGGCTCTGCACTTAGAAATCACCGCTGGCAGGCTGGGGGCCACATGGGATGCCAGGAATCGAACCAGGTCCCTCCCGGGTCTGCCTCATGCAAGGCAAAAGCCCTACCACTGTGCTCTCTCCAGCTCCAAGTTTCAGCTTTTGATTGTTCATTGCCAATGTCTAGAAACAATCATCCTTTTCTACTGATCCTGTATATTTCTATTAGGCAAACTTATTTATTAATTTAATTGTTTATAGTTAAATTTCACTACGATTTTAGGTTTAGTTTTGGGCCACACTTTGCTGTGCTTAAGAATTACTCCTGGATCTGTGCTCAGGGGTCACTTCTGGTAAGGCTCAAGGGACCAACCATATGGGGTGCTGGAGATCAAACCCAGTTCAACCACATGCAAGGCAAACTTGCTGTTCTTTGCTCAGGCCCCTAAAACTAGAAATTGAAAGTTTATTTTAATTTTTTTGTTCCCTCATTATACTATTAGACCCATTGGTGCACAGTTGAAAAGAGGTGGTAATAATTTTAACCTTGCCTCAGCCTGTTCTTAGAAGAAAGCATTGATTCATCATTCAGTGACTTCAACAGTAGGTTTTTCATGTCTTTCTCATGATAAAGTACTTCATTATTTTTTTCTGAGAGATTTGCTTTTGTAAATAACAAATGTATGTTGGATTTTGTCAAATGGTTTGCTCTATTGTTATGATCATATGCCTTTATTTCGGACTCATTTCTGAGTCGAAATGACTATGACTCATATATCCTTAAAAAGGTGTGGACCACCACCATTCAGGTGCAGAAACTACGGCACTACCCAGAGAAGGTTGGACCTTCTCAGCAAAGGAGATACTCCAAGAGACACAAAAAGGCATGATAAGAATTTGAAAAAGGGGCCCGGAGAGATAGCACAGCGGCGTTTGCCTTGCAAGCAGCCGATCCAGGACCAAAGGTGGTTGGTTTGAATCCCGGTATCCCATATGGTCCCCCCGTGCCTGCCAGGAGCTATTTCTGAGCAGACATCCAGGAGTAACCTCTGAGCACCCCGGGTGTGGTCCAAAAACCAAAAAAAAAAAAAAAAAAAAAAAAAAAAGAATTTGAAAAAGATCCTCAAGAATCCAAGGCTCTTTCCTTTGCCAATACCTTAGCAATAGACTTTCATCCAGGTGGGGGAAATTTGAAAAAAAGTTTCACTACACAGAGTAACTTTGTAAAGACAAGTGCATGCATTCTTCATCTTGGTGGTTACCTGCAAGAACCAGAACTCCAGAGGCCTTGTCTGGCAGGTGCTGGAGAGAAGCAAAATATGCAGTGACAGCCAGAGATGCTGAAAAAGCAGAGAAAAGGGGAAAAAAAGCAGGATTTCCCCATTCTCACTTAATGTTCTGCCAGTGTCAGAGATTCTGGAGGCAATGGTGTGGTGTGAGGGCATGCCAGATGTATCTAGGGCAGGAGGAAATAACTCTTCCTCTGAGATGGGGGCCATTAGAATTCATGGTCTCTGCAGCAATAGAAGTGAATTGCCCTGTTTAAATATTATTTTTGGTGAATATTTTTTTCTATTTTTTAAAATAATATCTTTATTTAAGCACCATGATTAAAAACATGTTTGTAGTTGGGTTTTAGTTATAAAAAAGAGCACTCTCCTTCACCATTGCAACATTCTCACCACTAATGCCCCCATCTCCCTCCTTCCCCACCCCCTGCCTATATTCAAGACAGGCATTTTATTTCTCTCACTCACTACCTTTGTCATGATAGTTGTTAGTGTAGTTATTTCTCTAACTGCACTCACCACTTTTGGTGGTAAGCTTCATATCATGGGCCAGTCCTTCCAGCCTTCATCTCTATTGTCTATTTATTTTTTAATTTTTATTATTTTATTTTTTAATTGTTTTATTAAGAACTGTGGTTACAAAATTGTTCATTGTTGGTTGGGTTTAAGTCATACAATATATACCATCTTTCATCAGTGCACCTTTCTCATCACAGTCACCAAAGTCTTCCGTTTCCCTCCCACCTCCTGCCTTGTTCTAGGGCAGGCAAATTCTCTCTCTCTCTCTCTCTCTCTCTCTCTCTCTCTCTCTCTCTCTCCCTTTCTCTCTCTCTCCCTCTCTCTCCCTTTCTCTCTCTCTCTCTCCCTCTCTCCCTCTCTCTCTCTCTCTCTCTCTCTCTCTCTCTCTCTCTCTCTCTCTCTCTCTCTCTCTCCACCCCCGTTCCTCTCCCTCCCTCCCTCCCTCTCCCTCTCTCCCTCCCTCCCTTCTTCCTTCCCTCTCCCCCTCTCTCTTTCTCATTTTTAACACTGTGGTTTGCCCTACTGTTAATGGGGGTGGGGTGCCTTGCCTGTTAGTTTCTCCACTTTCAGTGCCAAGTTCTTGTCCAGAGCTATGAATTATTATGTGAAGACCTTGTTCCTGAGAAAGTTAAAGGTTTTTGGGTGCCTCCCAAGTGGTGCTTGGAGGCCTGGCAAGGATTAGGAGGCCACGTGGTGCTAGAGATACAGTCTAGAGCAGGTGCATGCAAAATAATCACCTTAACCTTTTGTACTAACCCCCCAGGCCAGAAACTCACAGTTTCTCAAGGAGATGAGGTGTTGTATTGTCAGGAAGACTTAGTTTCAAAGTTCAGAAAGCTACTCAGAAATTTAAATTAAAGTCAGTGTAAAATAATAGCAAAATACATATTCATTGGTTTCTGATTCCAGGCACACAGGATCTCCTAAAATTTTTGTAATTTCCTAAGCAAATCCACTGAGAGGCGGAATGGGGGAATCATAGAAGAGTTCTTTGTTTAATATTATGAGGAATTGCCAAAAGTGCTTTCCAAAGTTCCTGTACCATTCATATTCCTTTCAGCCCTTTCTCAGGAGTCTAATTTCTCCAGATCCTCAGCAACGGTGGTTATTGTCTGTCTTTTTGACAACTACGAGTCTTCCTAGGGGGTATAGGCTGGTATCTTGCTGTGGTTTTGATTTGCATTTTTCTAACAATTAATGAAGCTGAGCATATTTACATGTGCTCCTTGGCACATGATCATCTCTTCACAATGCATGTGTGGGAGTGTTAACTCCCAAAGTGAGACTATTTGGAGAGGCAGCATTTTGAAGATTAAATCAGGAGTGTGGGGTCCATTGGTGGGATTCATGCCCTTTTAGGAGCTTGTTCTGATTTTGACTCCACCATAGGAAGTCCAGCAAAAAAAATCAATGAAAAAAAAATCAATGAAATCAACCTTACAGGAAGTGGGCTCTTGCTCAAATCCTTCAGCATCTTTTTTGGGGGGAGGAATAATACTTTCTGGGGGGGGGGCTGTAGTCAAAGGCTGAGGGTAGCTGGTGCTTAGTAGCATCGCTCTTGGTGTTCTGGGGACCATGAAGTGTCAGAGATCAAACCCAGAGCAAAACATGCCCTCTAGCCCTTTGAGCATTTTCATGACCCTCTAGCATCTTACTTCCCTGCTTTCCAGCTTCCAGGATGGTAAGAAATAAAAGGCTGTTGTTTAAGCTCCCAGTCTATCAGAATATTTGTTTGCAGTAGCTAGAGCAGAAAATTATACTCAGAAACCATTGTGTAAACCCAGGGTCAATAAAATGTACTGTTTGGGACCGGGCGGTGGCGCTGGAGGTAAGGTGCCTGCCTTGCCTGCGCTAGCCTAGGACGGACCGCGGTTCGATCCCCCGTCGTCCCATATGGTCCCCCAAGAAGCCAGGAGCAACTTCTGAGCGCATAGCCAGGAGTAACCCCTGAGCGTCACAGGGTGTGGCCCAAAAACCAAAAAAAAAAAAAAAAAGTACTGTTAACTGTATCTTTAACGGGAGATGATGTCACCTATAAAATGTCACCCTGTAACTGGTAACTGGCAATGGACTGGGAATAGATTTATTCAGAGAGGCTTTAAGGAGAAATAAGGAAGGTATAGAGGAAGCAGAATCAGAAGGGTCAGGAGCCAATAAAAGACAAAATTGGACTTGTGTGACCTCTGTCCAAGCTCTTGAGAAGATGGGAAATATATATTACATCTGAGAGTTTGCAACTACTCTAAGAGAAGTTTCAAGAGATGGGCTCCTAAAGTCAGTCACTTCTGCAAGAGAAGATGGACCTAGCAAGGAACTTTCTAGATCTCTCTGGACTTGTGCTCTGGATGAGGATTTGTGTGGAGCAGTTCCAGGAGCCTAAGAATGAGGTGTTTAAGAAAGTACAACTGAGGACCAGAACCATAGTACAGTGGACAGGGTGCTTACCTTGCATGAGGCTGACCTACGTTTGATTCCTGGCACCTTATATGGACCCCCAAGCACTGCCAGATGTGATTCTAAGCACAGACCCAGTAGCAAGCCCTGAGTACCCCTGGCTGTAGTGCAAAAACAAAAACAAGAAAACAGACAGTGCAGCTACAAACAATTATTAGCTATATAACCAGGAGTTGAAGTGAACCCATGGAATTGGAAAGGAAGTTGAGAGGTGGCTAGAGCATCCTAAGCATGTCTACCAAAAAGTGTGGGGGAAAGTGATAGCTTTTCTCAGGATACACCCATGATGGGGCCTGATGCAGACATCTACCTGTCAAAGGGGCACAGCAAAGTCCTGGCAGCTCTTTTTATTCTTTCTGTGTCTTTTTTATTTTCAGTTTGAAACTTTATTTAAGCACCATGATTTACAAAGTAGTTCATAATATAATCTGGGGATATTCAATATTCAACACCAATCCCAACACCAATGTGACCTCTCTACAGTGTCCCAAGTTACCCACTCACCCTCCCAGCCTGCCCCCTTAACAGGCATAAAATAATCCTCTTTGTATTTTTTGTTACAACATAAATCTTATATGGTGTTATTGAAGATATTGTCTGAGGATTTGCTAAAATTCTAGGTGAGTCTTCTTTCTATTGTTTTCACTAACTGAGTTTAGTGGGCTTCTACACAACTTTCCAATTTAATTTTCTGTATTCCTACTGGAATTTGAATTTGCAGATGTCTTTCAGCTGTGTTTGTGGACATGCACTCCCACAGCTATATCACTAGGATGATTAAGCACCAGGGTGCCTTGGACCTACCAGGTTCAATGAGGCAGTGGCTGTGACTTCACTCCAAAATTAGTTGTGGGACCATATAAATTCAAGAAGAGTGTGTGTAGGGGCCAGAGAGATAGCATGGAGGTAAGGCATTTGCCTTTCATGCAGAAGGTCATTGGTTCGAATCCTGGTGTCCCATATGGTCCCCCTAGCCTGCCAGGAGCAATTTCTGAGCATAGAGCCAGGAGTAACCCCTGAGCACTACCGGATGTAACCCAAAAACAAAAACAAAAACAAACAAACAAAAAAGAGTGTGTGGTTGAAGGAATGCTAGTCCCTCCAACAGGTCAGTGACTGGGTCTGATTACTGGAGCAGGCTTCAGTAATCAGGACTTGGAGATTAGGCCCACCAGGTTTGGTGAGGCAGCAGTTTCTTGCTAGTACTGCTGGAGAGTTTTCCTTCTCTGCTTGGTTCTGTTGTGTGGTGAGAAATTAATTTTGACTATCAAATGTAAAATCTTTCAGATGGTATTCCACAAAAGTAAATGAAAAGTATCTCTTGAGGAAGTACAGGTTCCTGTACTGTGGGCTCCCAAGTCCTACTGAATTCTTACCTGGTGGTGTTGCATGTCTTTATCATCTCACAGTCCTGCAACCCACACCAGACAGGACAAATCTGCCCATGTGGGACTTCTGGTTACAGCCCTGGTCTGTGTCTCTGCCCAGTTCCTCACCTCCTTTTATTTTGCCTGTAGTGCCACCCCCATCCCAAAGAACAGGAATCTATTCTATTGCTTTAAGAAGTTCACATCAACATTAAATCCTGGTGTGTTCTGAGTAGATGCAATGACACAATTAATGAGTCTGTAATGTGGACAATTATAACCTACAAGGCAGCTTGGCTTAGTTCTCTCCCACACACGTGCACAGACTGATTCAGAAACACACACCCACTCACAAACCCACGTCTGTCTCTGGGAAACTGCCATCCCCAGGCCTCACAGACAGTGGCTAGGAGCTGTGCTCATATACACACACAGACACAGGTCTACAGATGCCTATAGACCACCTCATCTCCTAGAAACAGTTAACAAGCACATGTGTTTGCACATGTAATGGTGGTGGGGACTGGTCTGGTTCAATCAGGAGTCGACTCAACATGGGAGGGAAACTGACTTACTTATCTGTGACAGTAAGGTAATCCTGTGTTCTGATCTATCTTTCCCTTTGACCCGAGTCGCATGGTGGGCTTATATTTGTAGCCAATGACTCCTCAGGACCAAGTTTTCAGAAATACTCAGCTACACCTCTTGCTTTACGCATACACATGCACACATGTGCACACATCTGCACATTAGCTCACAAATACACACTTGCCTCTGGGGCATGGTGGAAGAGGTTTCTTTGGGTAACAATCTTGTTGCAGCTCAGTATGACTTGGAAACCAAGGTGGGGACCTTTATAAATGAGCTAGTTTGTGTTTGATGAAACATCATATTCAGTTTAAATCATTGCAGAAGGTGGTTTTGATAAGTTCACTTGCTAGAAATATGTCCCTTCTCCCACCCTAGTCTGCTGAGCCGAAGCCTCATGAAAGGTTTCATTCCTCTGTTTCTTTCATTTTCTTTTTATTTTTTTTTGGTCTTAGAACATGATGAAGGGCCGGAGTGGTAGCACAGTAGTAGGGCATTTGCCTTACAAGCAGCTGACCCACAACGGCCGCAGGTTCGATTCCCGACATTCTATATGGTCCCCTGAGCCAGGCGCGACTTCTGAGTGCAGAGCCAGGAGTAACTCCTGAACGTAGCTCGGTGTGGCCCCCTCAAAATGAAACAAAACAAAAAAGAACATGATAAAATGCTTTTCTCTCTGGCTATAAAACTGTGGTTGCAGCCACTTCACCAGTTTCAAAATTGATTAGAAAATATACAATTGTAAAGAAGATGATTAAGACATGATGCTCTGAATCACAGGATATACTGAGAGGTTGACAGCAGATTCTGGGTGGATAGTCCAACAGAGTATTATGGGGAACAAAAGGTGAGGTGGTGGTGTAAATGAAAAGAATATTATTGGGGGAGTGCTCTCTTTCTCTCCATGGGTACCATACCTCCAGACCCTTTCCATGTTTCCAAGCCCAGGTCACGCCTCCCAGTCCTAAACACGCCTCCTTAGCAGGGCCACTCCTCTTGTGTGCCAGTTGCTGCAAAGTGAGTCATCTACTGGCCCTGCATCTTGGAAAATCTTCCAAAGCAAAAGGTGGATGTCACTCGACAATTTCATAATACTACAAACCTCCATCTTCCCTATAAATTAAAACCCTTTTTTTATGCTAGGAATTTCTAGAGTCCAGAATACTCTTCAAGCCAAGATGTGTTTTGAAGAGGCATTCAGAATCCATCCTTAGCTGCTCATGGGCCAGCTGGCTGAGTGCCTCCCTGGATAGCCTTCCTTCCATCCGAAAAGACAAGAGACTTGGCATTGAATGTAGGTCAGGTTTGTGTCCAAGATTCTCTCTCTCATATTTTAAGACAAAGTCTGTGAAGAAGCTGAGCTGGGAGTGGACCCCATAATTTGTGGAGGGGTGTGTCAGAGGCAGAAGTGGTTGGATGAACATCATCCACTTTGTTCCTCACCTGTCTTGTAAACTCGGAGGGCTAACCCCATTCTTACAGGGACGGAAACCACAGAGTTCCTGGTCACATGCTAAGGTCAGAGAATTATTATAGTACAGAGACAGGAATTTAAGCTTTCTGGTTTCAGAATCCGCCACTCCCTACGTTCCTCTGCTCCCTCTCTAGTGGAAACAAAAGGCGGTGGCTTCCCCTCAGTTCAGCTTGTTCCTCCATTTTCTGTGGACTTTAAATAGTGATATGGCCAGAAAGAATCTAGTTCTCTTCAGCTTCTGCCAATGAGTGTACCCAGGGCATTCTTCTGACCCACTGTGTTCTCTCCTCTGTTTTCATCCTCTCCTTTTGCCAAGCAAAAACATTCCAATCTAAGGTTAAAATGAACCGTGACAACATCTCCAGCCACCTTTCCATCTTTATGGACTGGTGGACTCCCTTTTTAGCTGAGCTACTGGAACAAATTATCTAGCCACTACACTCCACTGCTCATCATCTTCTCTGTTCTCTCGTGTTTCCACTCCAATCTGGCCTCTTCTCTTAACACTCCACTGAAGTTGCTCCTCCAAGACCTCTAATTACATCTTTGTGGCTACATTCATTGCATTATTTTTCTTCTTGTCTCGGTATTCTTTCAGACATCTTAGTTATCTCTGTCACCTTTCCAGACTCTCTCTCCTTCACCTCTAGTCTTTAGAAGTCAAGTTTTTCAGAGCCTGCACTCAGCCTCTTTGCTTTTCCCACTTTGCTCATTTGCCAATCTCTCTGGTATCTAGTAACTTAAATCCTCCATATGCTAATGGGGCCTGCATTTCTATTTTTAGGCTAGATAATCTTTCTGACTTCCAGGTTCATGGACCCAGTTGAATTTCTTCAGCAACAGGCCAGAAAACAAATGTTTTAGGCTTTGTGGGTTAAATAGTGTCCATTATAGCTGCTCAGATCTGCCACTGTAGTGCCAACTGAGCCACAGACATGATGAGAACAAGTGAGCATGGCAGTGTTTCAATAAAACTTGTTTATGGACACCAAAAGAAAAGTTTTCATGTGTCAGAAAATAGACTCCTTTTGTTTTCCCAACCATTTAAAAAAATGAGAAAATGACAAACCAGGTGTGGCCCATGGGCTGCAGTTGGTGCCCTTGATCTATGTGTTGCCTTAACTGAATGCTATTTTCAAATGAGATTGGTTGGTTTCAACTTTTTGCGCCTTCCAGCAGTTGAAAACTCCTGTCATGGACATCCCACATTGGCATGCCATAGGACTTCCATTAAACCTTGAGATTACTGACAGAAGGGGCCCTTTCCCCTTTCTCTAATATCTTAATCCTATTGATTGCTCCCCCTAATTGCATCGACCAAGAATATGTTGTAAAATACCCATAGGGTTCGTATTCTGGGAATATTCAATGCATTCACTCTTTCATATAGAATTTTCTCTATAAGGTCTAACTTGATGCCCTTTCGCCATTTTTGTACTTTGGCCTTGTTCTCCCTACCCCTCCTGAACTGATAAAATTTGCTCTGCGTTATAGTTCTTGTTTTTTGCTTTTTATTCTTGGTTTGAACATCAGTTCTCCAATGGCAAGAATTTTGGTGTTTTGGGGTCATTGCTATTTTTTCACATTGGTACAAAGCAGGGGTTCAGCTAACATGTTGAGTCAACAAGTGATACTGAGGCTTAGATTTCTTCACAGGGAGGCAAGATTATCTGAGACAAGAGGTCATCTCCATTCCTTAGTAAGAATCTAGGCCCACACTACACTCATCTGGAAGCTCTGGGCATCCTGCTGCTCTGGCTAAGCTCCATATCAGTTAAATAAACAGTTATTGGGATGGGAACTTTTTAGGTCCTTACAAAATGTAGCTAAGGGGCTGAAGCTTGCCTTGCCTGCACCATACCTGGGTTTGATCCTCAGTATACAATAAGGCTTCCTGAATGCACCAGAATGATCTCTGAGTAATTCCTGAGCATCACAGGGTATGACTCCAAAATAAAATACGAAGTTAAGAACTATTTCTTGAAAGTGATGGAAATGACAATGGCCACAAATTTCTTTTTGTTTGTAAAAATTCAGGTTTTATTTGTGGAGAAAAAAAAGATCACTTGCGGGCTCTGAAGTTCCTGTACTCAGAGGACTAAGTGTTTAAGCAGAGAAGAGAGGAAAGAATGACATGGAGAGATCCAAAACTTCAGCCAAGTGGCAAGAGGCAAAGACCAGGAAGAGTATGGTAGGGTTGTTCCCTTAGGCCCACATAATAGCCCAGGCCCCTAGATAGTTTTGGAGATACAAAGGTGGGTGGTCCTTTTGTCTCATTATTCTATATTCTTTTATATTTTGTCTCATTTCTTCTATAATCTGTACATACATGTCAGCAAGGAGCACCCAATTTACTTTTCATTCTACCTCACCCAGATACTCATGTTTTCTAAGGTTTGGGAAGGATCAGAAAATGTCCATTGGTTCTGGAACAGGGTCAAGAAAATGAGTGACACTGGGGAATCATCTGATTATAAGGGGACTTTTGTGTCATGGGGCACCAGAGTGGGGAGAGGGAAAAGCAACAGGAAGGACATCCCCAGGCTAACACAGGGCAGTCATAGAGTCAACCTTAGTGAATTAACTGGGACAAGGACAGGTGGTGAGTCAGAGTGGGAAACAAACATGCTTCTTTTGAGGGGAAAACTGACCTTGTCACATCAACAATGGACACTATTCAGGAAAGTAGTGGAGGTAGAAGATGTTGATTGATGCCTAGATAGAATTGTCAGCTATAGAACTCAGCAAGAACCAGAGATTGGGAGAGCCCCTTAGCCAGCTTCATCTTCTCAGCCATATCAACTCTTCCTTGTGCTTTTTTTTCATATCCTCTTCACTACTGTCATCACACAATGACATGGGGAATTGTGGGAGGATTATATTTACTTTTTCAACTGGCAGGTCTATGAATAGAGGAAACATTTCTGTGTTCCATTGCCTAACATGTGCTGGGTATACAGAGGTTTGTTAAACAAATAAAGACATGATGGATGAATGAATGAATGAATGGGTCTTGGGTCTTGGGTTTAAATGCTGCTGGGATTCCAGATATGGTGTCATTTTCCTGCCTCCGGCTGCTGAATTGGCTTCTTGCAAGGCAAAACACCCTACCTGAAGTGCTATTGCTCCAGCCTCAACCATGTTACAGATTTGTCCAGGTGACAGGACAATGTGTGGATTTTGTCAGCCTCAGCCTCTGATGTGATGGACTGGACCATGTACTCTGCCTTGGCCTCTTTCTGGTTCCCTTTTACTCTTTACTCCCTAGTGACTACAGGGCTTCCCACCTTCCTCCAACAGGGACCTCTGCCTTCCTGTCTCTGAACTCATAAAAAGTCACTTTGGCTTCAATCAATAGGCAGACTCTTTAACAAGGGAGCTGCTGGTTTGCAGAATGGAGTCTTCCAGACTGGGGTGGGGTGAGCCAGCAGCTCCCAGACAGCTTTGCCTTCCTGGATGATGCATTAGGTTGCATCAGCAAGTTTTTGCTTTTTATGAGGCCAGATATGACTCCCTAAAGAAAACTTTCCAGGAGGGTATGTGGATAGTGGGAGAGCAAGGAGAAGAATTCAGGAACATAATTCTGGAAGTTCATGGAGCTCTTCTGTATGTATTTTGTTCTTTCCACCTTTCTTGGAGTCTTGAACTGCAATGGCCTTTCTGTCTACCTGTCCACAATGTTAAGCACACTAGCCCAGCCAATGTGGACACACTAAGCATGCACATATAAGCTTTGGGCTTACATTATAGATTATGTGTAGGTGATGAAGCTCCTTTGACTGTGGGGTGGGGGGAAAGTTCTTGCCTTCCCTCACCTCACCCAACTGACATCTGTTAACAATTTGTTCAATCATCCCTCTGTCAGAGGGAACCCTATGTTGTCCTCAATAACATATTCTTTCTCCACACACCTTTTTTCTTTCTTTTTGGTTTTCGGCCATTCTGAGGTGCTCAGAGTTTACTCCTGGGTCTGTGGTAAGTGAATCATGCCAAGTGAGGCTTGGGAGACTTTAAGAGGTATTGGGGATTAAACCCACGTTGAATACATGCAAGGAAATTGCCTTACCTACTATACTATCTCCTTGACCCCCTGAGCCTCTTCTCTTATACTGGGATTTTCTGATGTGAAAAGTGATATCTCTTGGTGATTTTTCTTTTTTAGAGGGGGTGGCAAGGGCACACCTTGCAGTGCTCAGGGCTTACTTCTGGCTCTGCACTCAGGAATTCCTCCTGGCAGGCTCAGGATCAGGGGGGACCATATGGATTGCCAAGGATAGAACTTGGGTCAGCTGAGTGCAAGGCAAGTTCCTTACCTGCTGTGCTATTACCCTTGGTATGTTCTTGAAGATATGTTCAAGCCACCACACTTATTTTTTATTATGGTTATTGTCTTCTCTTAGTAGAATATCTATTTTCTAATATATCTGCTATATTATATAATAATATATTATAATAATATATAATATATATTATTCTAATATATCTAATATATCTCTTAGAAGATATAGTTAGTCTGCTGACTGGCCCATAGCAGACCCTCAAGGAGTCATTGATGAATGGATAGATGTAGTAGGCAGCATCAGAAAGAGCCTATTCCCAACCCAACTTTCTGTCCTTTGTCATTCTCCTCTCCTGTTTGGAGATTGAGTAGCTTCCATCTGATGAACAGGAGTTAAGCACTTTTCCTTGCATGACCCAAATTTGCTCCATAGCATCACATATGATTCCCAGAACACCACCAGGAGAGAACCCTGAAAGCAGAGCCAGGAGTAAGATTTTAGCATCACTGAGTATGGCCCTGACAAAAAAAACCCAAATTAAAATGTGAATCAGTTAAAACTGGTTTCCCTGGGAAGGATGACTAAAGAACATATGCAGGTGTTTGCTTTTAGCTTTTTCAGACAGCTCCCTCTCTCTCCTGTGTATTTTCTCTGGGAAAAATCTGACGATAACTGAAGCTCTTTCCTCGGGCCTCCTGAGAAGCACTTTAGGAAACACAGCAGCACAGGCAGATTGAAGAACTGTTTGCACAAACCTTAGAGGCCTGCAGGGTGCTTGCTTTCTTAGACAGTAGGCGAAGCCATCTGGCATCCCTACGACTCTGCTTTGTTTAAGCAGGGTCCAGGCAGCAGTCTTGGTGATTGCCCTTGTCTTTCATCAGTTTCTTTCTTTCTTTTTTCTTTTTTTTTCTTTTTGGTTTTTGGGCCACGCCCAGTGACGCTCAGGGGCTACTCCTGGTTATGCGCTCAGAAATTGCACCTGCTTGGAGGACCATATGGGATGCCGGGGGATTGAACCGTGGTCTGTCCTGGGTCAGCCACGTGCAAGGCAAAAGCCCTACCACTGCGCCACCTCTCTGGCCCCAATTTTTCATCAGTTTCTGTGCCCAGCAGGGCTGATGGGTTTCCAGTCTGGGAGTGACAGTCGAAGGCACCGATGAAGAGAGGAGTCCCAAAGTGCGGGGATCTTGGTTGAAAAGCAAATCTGAGATAGTTTTAGGATTATCAGTGGTGAATCTTTGCACTGACCATGGTCCTTGTGCCTTCAGAAGTCTGTACACTTATTCTTCAAAAGGAAGAATAGGAAAGATTACACAGGGACATAGACACTGAGGGGAGAGGATCACGGTAAAGAGAGGAAGACGGATTGGAGTGATATGCCCACAAATTATGAACTCCTGAGTTGCCCCAGGGCAATCCTCAGTGGACTAAGCACATGCTCTCCATGCAGGAGTCTCCAATTTGGGCTCTAGTATTGCATAGTCTCTTGAGCTTTACCAGAGTCAAACCTCATTCACTGTGTAAGAAGTAGCCCCTGAAGATTGCTAGGCATTACCTGCAACCCAAACCAAAAAGACAACAATCTTCTGAAGTCATTGGATGCTGGAAGCATGCCCTTACAGGGGACTGAGTGGTCAAACAGTCCTCTCTATATACCTTAATCTTAGTCCTCCATCCTCTAGAATGTGAAAGAATCTATTTTTGAAGTTTTGAATCACCCAGTTTGTGAAAACTCCCACACGAAGTTCTTCAAGGCTTCCAGAAAAAAAGACAGTTAGTTGCTTGGGCACATGGAATGTCTTCTAGACAAAACCTTAAGGAGAACTCTGGGGAATCACTCCTTTGGGTGGGAGGCTTAGAGAGAGAAAAAATAAATCTCTTGTGTTAGGCCCAGAGCAGTAGGAGAGTCTGCAAAAGGCAGCTGGAGCAGGCAGTCTGTTTGTTAAGCAGTTTCTCCAGTAATTCAGCAATTATCATCCAACAGGAGCACTCCAGCAGAGGGCAGTGGTGGCAGAGTCTCCTAGCTGCCCCCTAACCCCCGACCCCCCCCCCCCCACTTGAGCCTAGGGCTTCATATTTAAACCTCTCAACTGCCATCCTGAGGCAATTACAAGGGGCAGACTTCTGGTAACTGATGTCTTCACCCTTAAAGGGACAGTAGCTCACTTATGGCTGGCCAGAGGCCTTAAGAGTCTCCGTGTCGAAGGAAACTCGATTTGTTTTGGCTTCTTTTTTTTTTTTTTTCCTGTTGATTTGTTTTTGCAAGCATGGCCAGGGATTTATGCATAATAGTTTACTACCTTTCAGCATCATCTTTTCTGCTCCATTGAATGCTTCTCTCCAACATAGGTTTTCACCCCCTCTCTTTGCTAGTCCCCAGTTTCCAGGAAATTGGCACGTTTTCTACTAAACACCAGTTTTCATGCTCTTTGTTTCCATGGACTTTGTATATACTGCTGTTTGAGGACCAGATTCTCTAAGGTCCAAGATCCCTAAGTTCATGCTCTAAATCACAGAATAATGATGGTGAACTTAGTTGGAAAAGAGATCTACTAAACAAGTAGAGTTGTGTTTATGCTAGATTATATGGGTGAGCTTTAAATCCAATGACAAGCGTCTATCTTGGAAGAGAGAAAATTGGCCATAACTCATTGTATTCAGGGCTTACTCTTGGCTCTGCTCAGGAATCAATTCAAGCACCTTAACCACTGTACTATCTCTGCCACATCCCTTTTATGTATTATTCTTTATTTTTACCAATACATCATTGTTTTATTTCTATCATAATCAAAACTTTTTTTAAAAAACTTGATTATTTTTACTAATTTTTTATTTTTAATTATGAGAACAAAGATGCAAAGAAAGAGGACAAGGTAAAGTTACAGTGGAAGGACAATCAGCCATAAACAGAATTCTAATTAGTACCATTGCTAATATCTTAACTTTGAACTTTCAGCCAAAGAACATTAAGAAAAATAAAAACAGAACCCATGTATAATTACTTTGCCCCTCAAATCCCTAGATTGAGTACATAATATTTCTTAGCAGCACACAAAGCAATCTAAAGCCATAAACCTTATGTAACTCCTTAAACATTGAAGGCAAAGTACTGTTTTACATTTCCATGCACATGCATATTAGTTTAAGTTAACCTCAAAAGTTTAAGTGGGTTGTTTTTCTTAAGAATTAGAGTCAAAGGAGCACAGTAAAAATGGTGTTAGAGTGGCAATTATTGTTTGCATAGGCCCACCAAAATATGAGGGACATGGAAAGGAAAAGCTTTGGCCTAAATACAAAGAGACCTGACCCCTGAAGTTTCCTGGAATAAGACCAACTCTAGGTTCCAGGCAAACTAGGTTGTCCAATCCAGGTCATTGTCTGTAGTGCTAATACACTTTTATTTTTCACACAGTCTCTGTTATTGGTATCATGTTTCTGTATTAAAGATCCTGGAATCTGCATATCCTACATTGCAGTCAGGATGGTGCAGAGCATCCTCTCGTTTCACCTCACAATTAAAGGGCAAAGCAGAGAACCCTGTTCTGTAAGCAGGTCTTTGTTGTTGTCAAGTCTTCTTAGTGTTAAGGTAAGTCTCTTTTGAGCAGGTCGATGTCAGAGCAGTGGTAGGGTCTTCCCTGGTGAGTTTTTTTTTTTTTTAATTTTTATTTTGATCATAGTGGCTTACATATCTTTCACATTAGTATTTTAGGTACATATTAACATTGAATCAGGGGAATACTCACCACCAAATTTGTCCTCTCCCCTTCCCCATTCCCTTTCTGCAACCCATATCCCCCACCATCACCCCCTGGGCTAATAGAGTAGGTGGTCCCCTCTTTGTCTAGCTTACTATCAGTGATCATACATCTGTTTGGTCCTGGTGCCCTCCCTTGTTTCTCCCTCTATTTGAGAGGCTAAGCTAGATAGATCGAGTTATGTGGTTTTGTTTGAGGGAAAGAAAGGCAATAGAATGGGGTAAAGATTAAGCAAAAAAAATAAATAAATAAATTTAAAAAATATGCTGAAAATGGGTGTAGTCCTTCTAGTGGCTATCTGCCTCAGTTTGAGAGAGGACATGAAAAAGGTAATTGAAACACCATAACAATACAAAAATAAATGTCAAATTAAATATCCAGTGAGCCCTACATCAATAAAGAGAAGCACCACACAATAGTCTCGGTTCTGAATTCAAATCATGCCGGAGTGGAAAAAGAAGGAGAAAGATAAGATAAAATAATATAAAAATATAAAAGGAGACATCAACTTCAATATCTATACCAAAATAAGGATGTCAAAAAAACAATTGATCAATCAGTAAATATATGTGGAACAATGATTATTTTGTGATTTTTTTCCTCCCCCCCCCCCGCATAGGCACAGTAATTATTGGGGATATTATAGAGAGAATTCTCTTGGCTTAGGAGATACAGGGTTTCTCCATCCCTGAAGTATACTGTCATGGGATTAACTATAGACTCCTTGCATGATCATTTACTCTCCTCTCGGTGCTTTTGTGATGTATGGAAGACTTCTGCTTCGTCATGGATGGTAAAATCAGTCTTCTGCATCTAGAGATCTTGGTGGCTGTGCAGCTCAAGGAATGGAGCTTATGATGAAGGCTTTCTTTGTGGTTCTAGCAGTTCTGCTTCTTCAGTGTCGTTTTAATTCATCTTCTGTAGTTGGTGTTCTTGGTCATTATGTTGTTCCTAGGATGGAGCCTGGGACAGAGTCTTTTGTTACGTTTCTGGAAGACCTGTTCACTTGCGGTTGTCTCAATCAGACCTCTGGAATTGGAAATCTTGTTTGTTGAACAGATTGTAGACCAAAAGCTAAGTTAGAGCTTTTTGTTGCTATTGTTGTTGGTCCCAGGATACATACTGTCTAGTCCTGGTTGTAACAACCAGTCATCTGTATACAGCAATCTTGGTTTTTGCACAGATCAAAGGGTGACATGTCTTCTGATTTTGTCTTATTGTTGGCTGGTGAGGAAGGATAACTTGCTCTTAGATCTAGTTGTTCCCATTTCCTCGTTGTCAGGTTATCAATTTAGAACTGGCATATGTTGGCGTCAGAGCAGTATTATGAATGCCCTGGAGGGGACTCGGTTCCTGGAGCTGTTGTGGAGAACTCTGTCGTTTCTATGTCTGGGATCCAGGAGTCAAGGCTGGACAGTCGGTGCCTATTTCCCTGGAGTCTAGGTTAGTTCCCCATGACATATATTCAGGGTGGGAGATGTCCCTGTGTTGTAAAAAAGTATAAGTTCTTATCCCTAGTAGATAAGAGCTTGATTTTACAGGTAAAATTTCCCCTATTTTTAATATGCCTTTGCAGGAAGAAGTGGTGCTACATTATATTGCTGGTGGATTTGGGGGTGAAGAGAGAAGAAAACAGACCTATGACAAAACTAAAAATATATATGCTCAGATATATCTAAAGAAAAAAGAATTTATTATTTTTTTCTTTTTTGTTTGGTTTTTGGGCCACACCCGGTAACGCTCAGGGATTACTCCTGGCTATGTACTCAGAAGTTGCTCCTGGCTTGGGGGACCATATGGGACACCGGGGAATCAAACCGCGGTCCGTCCAAGGCTAGCGCAGGCAAGGCAGGCACCTTACCTTTAGCGCCACCGCCCGGCCCCGAAAAAAGAATTTCTTAAAAGAAAAAAAAAGGATTAAATAAAAGACATAATTAAAGGAATAAAGTGGGGCCGGGAGGGATAGCATGGAGGCAAGGCATCTGTCCTTCCTGTAGAAGGGCGGTGGCTCACATCCTGGCATCCCAAATGGTTCCCCATGTCCACCAGGGGCAACTTCCGAGCACAGAGCCAGGAGCACCCTCCGAGCTCTGCCAGCTATGACCCCCAAAAAAGCACAAAACAAATCAAATAAAAAAAAAACAAAAAGTAGAACAAGACAAAACAAAACAAAAACAAGAACAAAAACAAAACAAAACAAAACAAAACAAACAAGGGGGAAAACAAATAGAAAAAAAGAAAAAGGGAGAAAGTGATATAGGAGATTACTTTACATTTAGGGAGAAACAGTATAAGAGGTAGTGTTATATAGGTCTATACTTATGATGATAGTATAGGCTTCCCCATTGTCTTTTGAGATTTCCTCGTGAGGTGTGGGCTCCACGCTGGGAGGTCCTGGGTAGAGTTCTTGCAGTGGGAGTCCTTTTGGAGCTAGATCTGGTATCAAGCCACAGTCCACATTAGGGAGAGGTGATTAGGAGGGCCACACTGCATCAGTCAGTCAGGGTGTTGGTTGTATTTTCTTGCCAGGAACGAGGTGTGAGCTTGAGTGGGTGTCTCTTCACTTGGGAACTGGGTACTGCTTCGTTGGTGTAGAAGGTTGGTCTTGATGCCTAGTGGGTTAAGAACTGAGGGTGAAGAGTTATAACATGGTGGGAATATTGGGGGTTTGATTAAGGGGTGAAGGGATAGTCAGGCTTCTGAGTGGGGAGAGGAGATAGTACATGGGAGGGGTTATATAGGGTATAGGTATGAATTTTTTGTGGTTTAGGTTTGTCTCTTAAGGAGGATTCCTATCTCTGTGTGCTCCTACCCCCATATAAACATATAGAAGTTAGCTTTGCTATATATTAATGTAGAGAGGTATATATTAATGGAGATGGCAAGAGATACTCTGAGTACAGAAAGATAGGTAGGTATAGTACTTGTAAGGAAAGGAAACTAATAGATCAACTTTTGGATATGTATAGGTTTCGTGTCTTGAGTACTAACCATTGTGTTAGTGAGGTCTATCTATATAGGTGTTTACCCTTTGCAGTACTGTCCGCAGCACCCTATATATCAGCTTTCTTTCCTTTCCTATAGAGGAGGTAACCGTGTGGTTTTTATTTGACCTGGATTGAATTGATGGTAATGAGGAGAAGGTGGAAGAAGAGGGAGACAAGAAGAGAGAAAAGGGAAAACAAAACAGAACAGATCAAACCAACAATTAAACAACAATAACAACAAAAATATGAAGTAATGAGAAGAGAGGGTAAAAGAGCAAGGGCATATTAGTTTGCTTGAATGTGTTCGATGCTTAGGCCCTGTAGTAAAAAATCTGTAGGTCACGGTTGTTGCTTCAGTGGTCTGGCTGGTCATGCCTTCAGGTCCTAAAAGAAGGCATATTCTAGAGATAAAGGATATATTAAAGTGTTATATCTGGACATTTTCATGATGCAAGCTGAGTATGGTGCCTTGTGTGACTCAGCACCAAGGTACCACCATAGGAAGTTCACCCTTTGTATCCAGGAACCCCTATGGGCAGAAAAACTGAGAGGATATTTTAAATGTGGTAAGGTTAAGGCATTCAACCATAATGTTTTGAAATGTTTCCATTGGCATCAATAATTTCCCATTATAATCCTTACCTGTATTCCTGTATAAGATCCCTAGTAAATTATTATGGGCCTTTGTAGTAAAATGATAATTACATACCTGTTCTCTCTATGCTGCTGTTTCTGCTGTTGCTGGTTTCTTTATGATATAATGTGTCGTCGGACTTCGTGTTGTTTCTCTTCCCTTTTGTTTTGGGCTCTACTTCCCAGTATATGGTGATTCTTACAGTGTTTGAGGTTTCTGTCCTGTTACACCCTGTTATTTAATCGTGGGGTTTTGTTGTTTCTCTTCCCTTTGTTTTGGGCTCTACTTCCCAGTATATGGTGCTTCTTACAGTGTTTGAGGGTTTCTGTCCTGTTACATCCTGCTATTTTTTTTTTTTTTTTAAAACACAGTTTATATGCCCTGGACTTGTTTTATTTTTTTTTTTTTTTTGGTTTTTGGGCCACACCCGGTAACGCTCAGGGGTTACTCCTGGCTATGCGCTCAGAAGTCGCTCCTGGCTTGGGGGACCATATGGGACGCCGGGGGATCGAACCGCGAACCGCGGTCCGTCTCCTTAGGCTAGCGCAGGTAAGGCAGGCACCTTACCTCCAGCGCCACCGCCCGGCCCCCACATCCTGCTATTTAATCATGGGGTTTGGTGCCTATTCTAGATACTTCAGAATAGTGCTATCATTCTGTGTTTATCTTTCGTCTTCTGGCTTGCTTTGTTTAACATAATATGTTCTAGGTCCATCCACGTTGCTGCAAAGTCTGTGATCATATCATTTCTGACTGCCATGTAGTATTCCATTGTGTATAGATACCACATCTTAATGATCCACTTATCTGTTGTTGGACATTGAGGTTGGTTCTAAGACTTGGCTATTATACTGAGTGCTGCAATAAATAGTGGAGTACACACATACTTTGGGGTGAATGTTCTTCCGACTTGGGGGTAGATACCTAGGAGAGCAATTGCTAGGTCAAATGGCAGCTCAATTCTTAGTTCCTTTAACACTCTCCAGACTGTTCTCCATAGGTGTTGGACTAGAGGGCATTCCCACCAGCAGTGGATGAGAGTGCCTTTCATACCACAACCCCGCCAACAGAGATTGTTTCCATTATTTTTGATGTGAGCCATCCTCACTGGTGTAAGGTGGTACCGCATTGTTGTCTTGATTTGGGTTTCCCTAAAGATGAGTGAAGGTGAGCATGTTTTCATGTGTTTGTTGGCCATCCTTCGGTCTTCCTCAGAGAAGTGTCTATTCATTTCGTCTTCCCATTTTTTATGGCTTTATTTGGTTTTGCGGGGCTCAGCTTTCTGAGTGTTTTGTATATTCTGGATATCAGCCCTTTATCTGATATGTTGAGTGAATTTTTTTCCCAGTCAGTTAACTGTCTTCTTGTGTTAAGGAGGGTTTCTTTTGCCATGCAGAAGAAGCTTTTTAGTTTGATGTAGTCCCATTTGTTTATGTTTGATGCTAAAGTTCTTGCCATTGGTGCTCCATCCTCGAAGACCTTTTTGATATATAGGTCTTCGAGTGTAAAAACTTGATATTCTTATTGACTTCTCTACAATTTCAGGGATTATATTTACATCTCTATGTGTGCAATTGTCACCACTTTCATAAAAATTACTGTGCCATCTTATCCCCTTCAAAGATTTTGCTCTTTCTCTTATTCATCTTTCTCTTTCCTTTAAGTAGCCAGCATAGTTTTCATTGTTAGGACTTAGCTTTATTGCTTCTTGGCAGCTCATTTGCCTTAGCTATTTTTGTTCCACATGTTACCTCTCCCCCAACTTCCGCCTAGCTCACCTGGATAAGAGGGGTCTGTGGATGCTAATAAAAGGGGTTGCCTCAGGAGTAAGAGGGGATTCAGGAGGATTGAGAGGATTCAGCAAGAAGCCTCAGCTGAAGTAGGCAGCATGGAGTGAGCTGAGTCAGGATTAAATTCAGGGCAGTTTATGGAGCCTGCTTAATAGGTTAGCTTAGAAAACATACATGGTAGCTAGGGCCTTTAATAAAGTTTTATGTCTCCTGAAATCTTATTACTGTGGGTCATTTCCTTGCTGCTACACTGAACCCTAAGACCTGCCAGCTGAAAGGGGATGCAGACACCTGGCAGGCCAAGAAAGGCCTCACCATTCCATCCACCATCATCCAGCCCCATCAGGGATTCTTATTAATTTAGTTGATACTTTATCACATATGAGTGGACTAATGTTTTGTATCTTTATGAGATGACATACAGAGGAGAACCAACACAGGAGAAGATCATTGGAGAGATTGGAGTTATACAGCCATAAACTAAAGAACACCAAGAATTTCTGACAACCATCAGCTGCTAAAAACAAAATGGAATAAATTCTTCTCCAGAACTTCTAGAAAAAAGCCAACCTTGATGCTGAACTTTTGGCCTCCAGAACTGTGGAAAAGCAAACACTTGTTTGAAATCAACCAACAGGTGACAAACCATCATGGTAGCCACACCCACAGGCACATAACCTGGATACAGTAGGGTTCTCCTTATCCAGAGTTGAAATCCAGGAAGCAGCTTGAATGATACTTTGGGGAGGGGTTAGGCCACACCTGACAGTGTTCAGGGGTTACTCTTGACTTTG
This sequence comes from Suncus etruscus, assembly GCF_024139225.1. NCBI lineage: Eukaryota > Metazoa > Chordata > Mammalia > Eulipotyphla > Soricidae > Suncus > Suncus etruscus. The sequence goes on from NC_064848.1 coordinate 11,659,823, forward strand.
CAATCAAAAATTACTCCTGGCAGACTCAGGAGATCATATGCAATGCCAGAGATCACACCCAGATTAGTTCTGGGTTGACCATGCAAGGTAAATGCCCTATTGCTGTACTATTACTTCAGCCCTGACTGAGGCTTTGATACTACATCAAGTTTTCAGTTACTGGAGAGGAAACCACAGCTATATTGGTGAGCATTTATAAATAATAAACCAATTGTTACTGCTTAAAGGAGACAACCTTTTCAGGATTAAGAAAGGGCAGTCTGTCTTTTGAGGACTCAGAGGACCTCAAGGGAAACCTTTGCTCTACCTGTCTGACTTTCATGAATACCTGAAGCTCTCCTCAGAGGCCTAGGGAGTGCACCCCCCAAAAATGTATTCTGAAGTTGCTCAGCGACTGAGTGAGTAAAGTCTGGCTGGGGGCTGCTAGGCAAAAGCTGAGCCCTCTGGTCTGTGGAGGCTCCGCCCTGCTGTGACTTTGAGGACTCTGAGGACCTCAAGGGAAACCTTTGCTCCTCCTGTCTGTCTTTCATGAATAACCGAAGCTCTCATCAGAGGCCTAGGGAGTGCACCCCTAAAAAACTGCATTCTGAAGCTGCCCAGCGACTGACTGAGTAAAGTCTGGCTGGGGGCTGCCAGGCAAAAGCTGAGCCCTCTGGCCTGTGGAGGCTCCCACCCTGCTGTGCCTTTGAGGACTCTGAGGACCTCAAGGGAAACCTTTGCTCCCCCTGTCTGTCTTTCATGAATACTTGAAGCTCTCCTCAGAGGCCTAGGGAGTGCACCCCAAAAAAACTGTCTCATAGAGACCACAGAAGAGCGTGGCCACAAATGAACCCCACCACAACACACAGAAAAACTCAAACTACAAGAATGACAATGAGGAAACCTCGCAGGCAAACACCATGCACAGAGAATGAAGATGATAGCTCAGATGACCTAAAAAATTCCAACTATCTGATTAACCTCATGAATAAGGAATTTAGAATAGAAATATGGAAGATGTTTGTAGAACTCAAAGAAAGCATAGATCGATCTGAACAGAACACAAAGACAGAAATCAGAAAACTCCAAACTGAAATAATAGATCTGAAAAACATGGTAGCTGAACTGAAAACCTCAGTGGATGGCCTCGCCAGCAGGGTAACAGCAGCTGAGGACAGAATCAGCATGCTGGAAGATCAGATGCAAAAAAATCAACACAGCAGAAGAAATTGGAAAAGAAACTTAAGACAAACGATCAGGTAAGGGAAAAAGTACTCAAGGAATGCGAACAGATGAAAATAGAAATCTTCTATAAACTCAACAGAAACAACATAAGACTCATTGGAGTTCCAGAGGCCCAGGTAGAAGATACCCAGGAAGAATCAAATGTCAAAGACATCATCAAAGAGATACTCCCAGAGTTAAAGACTACATGCAATCAAATCCTGCATGCCCGAAAAATACCAGCTAAGAGACCCGAAGAAAAACACCCCAAAACACATCCTCGTTACAATGACAAATCCCACAGATAGAGATAGATTACTGAAAGCAGCAAAATCAAAAAGGGAAATTACATTCAAAGGAGCATCCCTAAGACTTACAGCAGACATGTCACAAGAAACTCCCAAGGCCAGAAGACAGTGGTGGGATATTGTGACAAGACTGAATGAAATGAATGCCTCACGGAGAATACTGCACCCAGCCCGACTCGCGTTCAGGTTTGAAGGAAGAATACATAACTTCACGGATAAACAACAGCTCAGAAACTTCACAGATGAAAAACAAACCTTAAAGGAAAAACTGACAGGTCTACTCTAAGACAAGAGAGACCAACAAACATAGCAAACTTATCTACAAAGATGACATTAAATCCTATGACAATCATCTCCCTCAATGTCAATGGACTAAATTCACCAATTAAAAGACACAGAGTGGCAAAATGGGTCAAAAAGATGAATCCAACCTTCTGCTGCCTACAAGAAACACACCTGAATAGCCAGAACAAACATAGACTCAAAATCAAAGGCTGGAGGAAAATTATTCAAGCAAAGAACGCCCTCAAAAAAGCTGGAGTGGCCATATTAATATCTGATGACACCAACTTTATACTCAGAAAAGTTGTAAGGGACAAAGATGGACACTATCTACTAATCACGGTTATATGTGCAACAGGAAGAAATCAGACTATTAAAGATATATGCTCCCAATGAGAGACCAGCAAATTATCTAATACAAGTACTGACAAATCTGAAAGAAAACATCAATAATAACACAGTAATTGTGGGAGACCTCAATACGGCCCTGTCAACACTTGATAGGTCAACCAGACTGAAACCCAACAAAAACATACTAGCCCTGAAAAGAGTAGTGGAAGAAAGAGGACTAGTAGATATATATAGGACATTCCACCCCAAAAAACCTGGATACACGTTCTTCTCCAATGTACATGGGTCATTCTCCAGGATAGACTACATGCTGACACATAAAACATACCTTCATAAAATCAAGAGGTTAGAAATCTTGTAGGCTACCTTTGCTGACCACAAAGCTCTGAAATTAGATGTGAATTACAAAGGCACACAGAAGAAAAACTTTAACAATTGAAAATTAAACACCCTGCTACTGAAATGAAATCAAAGAAGAAATCAAAACTTTCCTAGAGACAAATGATAATGAAGACACAAACTGTCAGAATCTATGGGATACAGCAAAAGCGGTCCTAAGAGGAAAATTTATAGCTTTACAAGCACACATCAGGGAGGAAGAAGGGGCATACCTGAATAACTTAATGACACAGCTCATAAAATTAGAAAATTACCAACAAAATGAACCAAAAATAGGGAGACAAAAGTAAATAACAAAGCTGATAGCAGAAATCAATGAAGTGGAAAACAAAACAAAAAAAATCCAAAAGATCAACGAAAGCATAAGTTGGTTCTTTGAAAAAATAAACAAGATTGATAGACCATTGGCAAAACTCACAAAGAAAGAGAAAAAAAGAGAAACCTGATAACCCGTATTAGAAATGAAAAGGGGGAGATCACGACAGATATCACAGAGATCCAAAGGATAATCAGAGATTACTTTGAGAAACTTTATGCTACTAAATATGAGAACCTAGAAGAAATGGAAAAATTCTTGGACACATAATCTTCCACAGTTAAGTAGGGAGGATGTAGCATATCTAAACACCCCCATCACTACTGAGGAAATTGAAACTGTAATCAAACATCTGCCCAAAAAGAAAAGTCCAGGCACAGATGGATTTACTAATGAATTCTTTCAAACCTTTCAAGAGGAGCTACTACCAATCCTAACCAGACTCTTCCATGAAATTGAGAAAATGGGAACACTCCCAAACAGCTTTTATGAAGCCAACATCACCTTGATACCAAAACAGAAAGAGATGCTGCCAAAAAAGAAAGTTACAAACCAATATCCCTGATGAATGCAGATGCAAAGATCTTCAATAAAATCCTGACAAATAGAATCCAATGCATCATCAAGAAGATCATACACTACGACCAAGTAGGTTTCATCCCAGGAATGCAAGGATGGTTTAACATCCATAAATCTATCAACATCATACACAACATCAACGAGAAGAAAAATAAAAATCACATGATCATATCAATAGATGCAGAGAAAGCATTTGATAAGGTCCAACACCCATTCTTGATCAAAACTCTCAGCAAGATGGAAATGGAAGGAACCTTTCTCAATCTAGTTGAAGTCATCTACCACAAGCCAATGGCAAATATTATCCTCAATCGAGAAAAACTAAAGGCCTTTCCTCTAAATTCTGGTACAAGACAAGGCTGTTCGCTCTCACCACTCCTCTTCAACATAGTACTGGAAGTGCTTGCTCTAGCGATCAGGCAAGAAAAAGATATCAAGGGAATCCAGATAGGAAAGGAAGAAGTCAAGCTCTCATTGTTTGCAGATGACATGATACTCTACTTAGAAAACCTTAAAGACTCTACCAAAAGCTTCTAGAAACAATAGACTCATATAGCAAGGTGGCAGGCTACAAAATTATCACACAGAAATCAATGGCCTTTTTATACACCAATAATGATAGGGAAGAGAATGATGTCAAGAAGACAATCCCATTCACATTAATGCCACACAAACTCAAATATCTTGGAGTCAACTTGACCAAAGACTTGAAGGACCTATACAAAGCACTCCTTTCCTTTTTCCTAAAGGAATATGGGAGGCATTACTTTCCCCAACTTTAAACTGTACTACAAAGCAATAGTTATCAAAACATCATGGTATTGGAATAAAGACAGACCCTCAGATCAGTGGAATAGGCTTGAGTTCTCAGACAATGTTCCCCAGACATACAATTACCTAATTTTTGACAAAGGAGCAAGAAATCCTAAGTGGAGCAGGGAAAACCTCTTCAACAAGTGGTGCTGGCAGAATAGGTTAGCCACTTGCAAAAAAGCAAAGAGCCCCAGTTAACATCATGTACGAAGGTAAAATCCAGATGGATTAAAGACCTTGATATCATACCTGATACCATAAGGTATATAGAACAACACGTCAGTAAAACACTCCATGACATTGAGACTAAAATCATCTTCAAGGAGGAAACTGTACTTTCCAAACAAGTGGAAGCAGAGATCAATAGATGGAACTATATTAATCTGAGAAGCTTCTGTACCTCAAAAGAAATAGTGCCCAGGATACAAGAGCCACCCACCAAGTGGGAGAAACTATTCACCCAACACCTATCAGATAAGGGGCTAATATCCAAAATATACAGGGCACTGACAGAACTTTACAAGAAAAAGACATCTAATTCCATCAAAAAATGGGGAGAAGAAATGAACAGACACTTTGATAAAAATGAAATACAAATGGCCAAAAGGCACATAAAAAAATGCTCCTCATCACTAATCATCAGGGAGATGCAAATCAAAACAACGATGAGATACCATCTCATGCCACAGAGATTGGCACACATCACAAAGAATGAGAACAATCAGTGCTGGTGGGGATGTGGAGAGAAAGGAACTCTTATCCACTGCTGGTTGGAATGCTGTCTAGTCCAACCTCTATGGAAAACGATATGAAGATTCCTCTAAAATCTGGAAATTGAGCTTCCATTCAACCCAGCTATTCCACTCCTAGGGATATATTCTAAGAACACAAGAATACAATACAAAAAATCCTTCCTCACACCTATATTTATTGCAGTACTATTCACAAAGCCAGGCTCTGGAAACAACCAAGATGCCCTTCAACAGATGAATGGCTAAAGAAACTGTGGTACATATACACAATGGAATATTATGCAGCCATCAGGAGATATGAAGTCATGAAATTTTCCTATACATAGATGTATATGGAATCTATCATGCTGAGTGAAATAATCAGAGGTATAGAGAGAGACACAGAATAGTCTCACTCATCTATGGGTTTTAAGAAAAATAGCAGTCATTTTTTGCAACAATCCTCAGAGACAATGAGAGGAGGGCTGGAACTTCCAGCTCACTTCATGAAGCTCACCACAAAGAGTGGTGAGTGCAGTTATAGAAATAACTACACTGAGAACTACCATAATCATGTGAATGAATGAAGGACCTAAAAAGCCTGTCTAGAGTACAGGTAGGTGTGAGGTTGTATGGAGGGAGATTTGGGACATTGGTGGTGAGAATGTTGCACGGTGAAGGGGGGGTATTCTTTACATAACTGAAACCTAATCACTATCATATTTTCAATCAAGATGTTTAAATAAAGAAAAAATATTAAAAAAAAAGAAACGGCTGTCTCTCTGACAGAGAAGACTTATCTAAAATCTCTTTGTTAGCATGGCATTGGAATAAATACAGACTCTCAGATCAATAATATAGACTTTTATATTTGAATTGTATGACCCACAGTCATAAAATCAATTAATAATTAATAAAGGGGGAAGAAACACAAAGTGGATGAGGGAAAGTCTCTTAAAGAAGTGGTGTTCAAGAAATCAGCTACATGCAAAAAAATTAACACAGACATCTCTTTAACCCTATTCACAAAGGCCAAATCAAATATATTAAAAACTTTGATATCAGATCTGAAACTATAAGGTATATAGAAGAAAATGTAGGCAAAACAATCCATGACATTGAGACTAAAGGCATTTCAAGGAGGAAACATCCCTTTCCAAGCAAGTTGAAGCAAAGATAAAAAAGTGGGACTAAATTAATCTGAGAAGTTTCTACACTTTGAAGGAAATAGTGACTAGGATACAAAGGCTACCATGAAATAGGAGAAATTATTTAGCCAACACACATCAGATAAGAGGTCAATATCTAAGATATACAAGGCACTAATAGAACTTAACAAGAAGAATAAAACATCTGATCCCATACAAAAATAGGAAAATAAACAGATATTTCCTCAAAGAAGAAAGGCAGATGGCTAAAAGGCACAGAAAAAATTCTCCACATCACTAATCATCAGGGAGAAGCAAAATCATAGCAACAATGATGTATCATTAGACACCATAGAGAATGACACAGATTACAAAGAACAAGAACAACCAGTGCTGGCATAGATGCAGGAAGAAAAGAACTCTCATTCACTGCTAGTGGGAATGCCATCTAGTCAAGCCTTTATTGGCTTTATTGGAAATTCCTCAAAAAACTAGAACTTGAGCTCCCATATGATCCAGCAATACCACCCTACTGGATATATCCCAGGAACACAAAAACACAATACAAAAATGTCCTCTGCACACCTATGTTTATTGCAGTGCTATTTACAATAACCAGAATCTGGAAACAACCCAGGTGCCTGACAACAGATGAATGGCTAAAGAAACTGGTATATCTACACAACGGAATACTATGAAGCTATTAAAAAAAATGAAGTCATGAAATTTGCCTGTACATGAATGGACATAGAGGTTATTATGCTGAGTGAAATGAGTCAGAGGGAGAGGAATAGAAATAGAATAGTCTCATTCATCTGTGGAATATAAGAAAAATTAAAGTATGGTAACAATATCCAGAGACAATAGAGATGAAGTCTTGAAGGAACAACCCATAATATGAAACTTGCCACAAAAAGCAGTGAATGCAGTTGGGACACTAAGTATACTGACTGACAAAAAACATGACAATGATAGTTGGAACTGATCACTTTGGTCAAGAACTGGGTGCTGAAAGGGGATTGACAATAGTGCAAACCACACAGTCAGAAAGGAATGAGAAAGAGAGAGAAGCAGAATGCCTATCCCAGAGAGAGCCAGGGGATGGGGAGTGAGAGGGAAATAGTGGACATTGGTTGTGGGAAAGTTGCACTGGTAAAGGGTGGTATACATTCTATGACTGAAACTCAACTATGAACATTTTTGTAACCACAGTACTTAAATAAATTATTATTATTATTATTATTAAAAATCTCCTTGTATGTTGCTCCTTGTTGTGACTGGGTAAAATTCTGGAATTTTTGGCACAATTCTTATACATTTGGAGGCCTATAAGTTTGTTTATAAAGATAAATATTTACCTAAGTGACTTCAAATTTTTTCTAGGAAGTAGTGAGTAATAGTCATGGGTATATAGTAATAGTCATGGAATATTCTATTCCAAGAATTAAAATGGCATTTCTCCCACTCATCAAGTTTCTTGACTGAAGCAAATTTGGGCAAGCCCCCACATTGCATTTTAATATTATTTTCTGGAAAGACCAGAGAGTGCCATTAGAGTAGATAGGATCTACATGAAAGGGATATGTATAGCATATTCGTTAACAGAAGTACAAACCATAATGTCAAAAACAGGAGAGAGAGGGCCCGTAGAGATTGCACAGCGGCGTTTGCCTTGCAAGCAGCTGATCCAGGACCAAAGGTGGTTGGTTCGAATCCCGGTGTCCCATATGGTCCCCCGTGCCTGAGAGGAGCTATTTCTGAGCAGATAGCCAGGAGTAACCCCTAAGCACCGCTGGGTGTGGCCCAAAAAACAAAAAAAAAACAAACAAAGAAAAAAACAGGAGAGAGCACCACTGGGTGTGGCCCAAAAACAAACAAAAAAAAAAAAAGAAAAAAACAGGAGAGAGAGAGAGAGAGAGAGAGAGAGAGAGAGAGAGAGAGAGAGAGAGAGAGAGAGAAAGAGAGAGAGAAGTGAATAAGAGGCAGGCAAGGGTGGGGAATAGGAGAGAAGAGGGCTTCAGGGTGGGTGAAACTGGGGACATTGGTGGTAGGAAATTGCATTGGGAAAGGTTGTTGTACTGTATCTCAATCATGAACATCTTTATCTGTGGAAAAAATTGTAGTATGAATAACCTTCTAACCATACTGTTTAAATTAAAAATACTTGAAAAGAATTGGGGGGGATCAGAGTGATAGCACGGTGGGTAGGTCGCTTGCCGTCCACTGGGCTGATCAGGGTTAAATTCCCAGCATCCCATTTGGAATCCCATATGGTGTCCTGAGCCTGCCAGTATTAATTTTTGAGCACAGGATCAGGCTTTTTCACCTCCAGGTGTGGCCCCCAAACAAAAAACAAAACAAAATTGGAGTGAACCATATCTGGTGATACTCAGGGGTCATGCCTAGTAGTTTTTGGGGCCATGCTGTGTTAGGGATCAAATTTGAAGCTCCCAGAACTTTGGGCTATCTTCATGCCCCCTCTCAATGAATCACCTCCCCATGATGAGATTTCAAAAATAATTCTTGAAAATATAAGATTTTTTTTCATCTGTATACATATCCAGACTTCCTTTTTGCTATTGGAAAGGTCTGGTTGGTAGAAAAGTGACTTCCCAAATATGTCCTTGAGAATTAAGACTGCAAATAGATTAATATTGGTAATCAGCTGATTTTAACCCAAGGAGATTGTATTGGATTATCCAGGTTTGTTCAAAATGGTCACAGAGGGATTTATAAGACAAAGAGGGAGGTAGAGGATAAAATTATAGTGATGCTATGTGAGAAAGATATTTCAAGTGGCAAAACACAGCTTTGCAGACAGAAGTGAACAGAAATCAAGGAATGTGGGTGGCCTCTAGATGTTGGAAAAGGCAGGAAAATATATTCACATGCCCCTGCCCCACCCAAGAGCTTGCAGACAGGAAACCAGCGCTGGCAATCTTGATGATAGCCCCGTAAGACTCATTTTAGCCTCTGGCTGACTTTGGACTTGTCAATAATAATGAATGTGTGCGGTTGAAAGTTACGAAGTTTGTGGTCATTTACTACAGCAATCTTAGGAAATGAATATGGCGAGGTAGGGGAAAATTGGCAAGAGGCAGATTGGTTAAAATTTCCTCTCGTTTTTTCAGTTTGGTTATATGATGAGGATTATTATATGAAGTAAAGGCCTGAACTACCATTAGCAGCAGAAAGCAAGACAATAGCACTCTTACCTATGAGTCTACTCATAGCAGAGGCATTTTCTATGGTTTCCCCAAATGTGACTGATTTTTTTTTTTTTTTTTTTGGGTTGCAGCAAAGTCTATGAGGGCTCTAAGGCAAGGAATGACCACATCCTGACTCATGGCTGCCAACTGCAAGGACCCATGGAATGTTTTGAAAATGGAGAAGATAGTTTTAGAGAAGGAAATGTCTCTGAAATCTCTGCTCATTGTGGTATCTTGTTCCTCTGACATAGGACTCTGGGTTTTACTTGTCTCTGCTTTCTTCTGGTTCTTCCAATGCCCTCTTAGGCCTAATGAGACACCCTGGAGCACTTGTCATGCTGGCTCATATCTCCTCTGTGTCCTCCAGTCCCTACACAACCAGCAAAGTAGCTTAAAGCTACAGTTATTCCAGGCATGCTCTCATGCATCATTGTTCCCGACAACTTTAGTTTTTCTCTTCTCAAATGTCTCTGAGCTCTGGTTCTCAGTCTCCCTGGCATGTAATTCAGGAGATCAGTGCTATGGGAGTTGAAACTAACTGCAATGACTTTGCCTGCCTGGCCACAAAACATCAAGTACAGGACAGAAGGGAATGGACTTGTGGAGATTGGACTGTCCTGAGCCTGTATGGCTTGGCAGAGTCAAAAGGTTAGAAACCACTGTGATTGGATTGAACCAGAACCTCCACAGTACTGGAAGAAATACAAAGCTCCCTATGGTCTGTTCTGGAAGCATTTTAGTGATATGATTAAACATGTGGATATTGGATCTAAATTTCTCTTCTACCACTCACTAGCTCACTGACCTTTAGTCAGTTATTTGATTTCTCTGAGATTCAGTTTTCTTATGTGCAGAATGATAAAATGTAAGCATACAATAAGCATTCATAATTATTAGGCCTAGAGTATTATTAATTACAATAATAAGTAATAACAATACTAATTATTCCTATTATTATTAATGGGATTCTTCATCATCAAGAGTCATGGATGAGTTACTCTCCAGTGACATTCCCCAAATATATCAGATGCTCTTTATCTCTAGTTACACGGTGTCTGTCTTTCTCTTAACAGTTTTGTAGAAGTATAAATGACTATATAGTAAAGTATAAAGTTTGGTACACTTTAACATATGTATACAATCAGGAAACCATCTCTATCAAAAAATAATGAAAAGATTCACTGTCTCCAAAAGTATATTTTCCAATTTCTCTTTTCCATCCACCCTTGCCCCTGCTCCATACATCCATTGCTCTCATGGAAAACCATGAATTTATTTCCTATGACAAGGATTAGCTTGTATCTTGTAGAATTATATATAACTAGAATAGTATGGAATAGACTCCTTCTTGGTCTGATTTATTTTTCTTAGCATAATTATTTTGATACTCATCTATGTTATAGTAGAAAACAGTGACTCAATTTTTTATATTGCTGAGCATGTTTGAGACTATTACATGAGTATATATCACAGTATGTCTTTTACCCAGTCACTTGTGGATGAACATTTAGACTGTTTCTAGCTTTTAGCTAGTTCAAATAAAGTTGTTGTGAACAACATATATGGAAGTCTTTGCATGAATATTTGCTTTTATTTAAGTTAACAACTAGCAGTAGAATGGGTAAATCATATAGTAGATACCAGTTAGAATTTTTTTATTTTGTTTTGGCCTACCCTGTTACCCCTCCAATACGCAAGGAACTATGATTACTGAGCATTGAACCCAGGTGACCTGCATGCAAAATATGTACTCCAGCTCATTGAGCCATTTCCCCAAATCACAAGTTAAAAATTTTAAGATATTGTCAGACTATTTTCAAAGTGGATGCCTGACTTCCTTATTTAATATTTTAGCAGTTTATGAGGTTTTGAATTGCTTTACTTTGTCAGTAATATTGAGCACATTTATTCTTTTTAAATTAAAGTTTTGAGTGTATTTTAATACAAATTTAATTTTAAATTTTCTGATGATTAATGATGTTGAAAACATCTTGTAAATCTGTGGGAGTACATATTAGTATATTTTCTTTGGTGAAGGGTGTCTTCAAACACTTGTTACAATGGAAGGACAATCGCCCATAAACAGAATTCTCAGAAGAAATCCCCTTGCTGATATCTTAACTTTGAACATTCAGCCAAAGAACATTAAAACAGAACCCATGTACAATTACTTTGTCCCTCAAGTCCCCAGATTGTAATACATTATAATATTTCTTAGCAGCACAGAAAGCAATCTAAAGCTATAAAACTTATGTAACTCCTTAAACATTGAAGGCATATTATTTTTCTATATTTCCATGCACATGCATATTAGTTTAAGTTAACCTCAAAAGTTTAAGTGGGTTTTTTTTCTTAAGGATTAGAGTCAAAGGAGCACAGTAAAAACGGTGTTAGAGTGGGAACAATTGTTTGCATAGGCCCACCAAAATATGAGGGACATGGAAAGGAAAAGCCTTGGCCTAAATACAAGGAAACCCTACCCCTGCAGTTTCCTGGAATAAGAACAACTATAAGCTCCAGGCAAACTAGTTTGCCCAATCCAAGTCATTGTCTGTAGTGCCAATACACTTTTATTTTTCACACAGTCTCTGTTGTTGGTATCATGTTTCTGTATTAAACATCCTGGAATCTGAACAGTTAATTCTTTGAAGAAAACAAATGGATGGCCATCAGGCACATGAAAAGGTGCTCATCATCACTTAGGAAGTTCACTGTAGCACTTAGCTCTTATAATAGCTTGATGTGAAAACAATTCAGATGTCCAACAACACAAGAGTGGATAATGAAATAGCAAGTGGCCACAAGAGATGATAAAATCTTGCAATTTGATGAACCTTGGGTGGAACTGGAGGATTTCTTTTGTTTTGTTTTTGGGCCACACTTGGTGGTGCTCAGGGCTTACCCTGACTCTGCATTTAGGGATCATTCCTGGCATACATAAGTGTTAGTGTTACCAGAGTGTGAATTAGGTAGAAAATATGCAAGGAAAACACCCAACACACTGTACTATATCTCTGGTCAGGAGAATCTCATGTTATATGATGTAACTTAGAGGAATAAGGACAGATGTTCTCACTCTTCTGTGGTATATAGACTATTATATATATTATGTTATGATATATATTATGTGGTGTATAGAATAGCAGAACAAGGAAATGCAGGGCATTAAAGGTAAGCAAACATCTATGCCTAGATTACAGGGAAGGAGAGAAACGGAGGGAAAATGTTAGAAGAACTATGGAGGTAACACAGGGACAGAGGTCAGGGGCCTTGAATTTTTCTGTAGTGTAAAGATGTGTTACATACATATATATACATATATATGTATATATACATATATATATATAAACCACCAGAATCATCACTACTTTAAGCATGAGACCAAATATCCAATAATTTTAAAAATAATTTTATTTTTTAATATGGTCACCATAAATTACAAAGTTAATTATGACTAGGTTTTAGGCATGTAATGTTTCAACACCAATTTCTTCACCAGTGTCTAGTTCCCTCCATCAGTGCCCCTTCCCACATTTGCTTTCCACCAGTCTGCACATTTTGTTTTTTGTTTTTTGGATCACACCCAGCAGCGCTCAGGGGTTACTCCTGGCTCTATGCTCGGGGGACCAAATGGGATGCCAGGATTCGAACCACCGTCCTTCTGCATGTAAGGCAAACGTCTTACCTCCACGCTATCTCTCCAGCCCCAAGTTTGCACTTTTTTTTTGCCACACCTGTAGGCGCTGAGGGTTTTACTCCTGGCTATCTGCTCAGAAATAGCTCCTGGCCTGTGCCTGTTTGTGTTTCTTGAATACCTGAAGGTCTCCTCAGAGGACGAGGGAGAGCACCCCCAAAAAACTGCATTTTGAAGCTGCCCAGTGAGTAAAGGCTGGCTGTGGGGGTCGCCAACCAATAAGATGAGCTCTCTGGCCTGCAGAGGCTCAGCCCTGCTGTGCCTTTGATCACTCTGAGGACTTCAAGGGAAATTTCTCCTTTGCCTGTCTGTGTTTCTTGAATATCTGAAGGTCTCCTAAGAGGCCTAGGGAGCACACCCCAAAAAACTGTCAACTAGAGGCAGCAGAAGAGCGTTCGCTTCGCTTTCTAACCAATGAACCCCACCACAACACGCAGGAAAAACCACACTACAAGTGCGACAATGGGGGAACCTCGCAGGCAAACACATGCACAGAGAATGAAGACTATAGGTCGGATGACCTAAAAAATTCCAACCATCTGATTAACCTCTCAGATAAGGAACTTAAAATAGCAATATAGAAGATGTTTGTAGGACTCAAAGAAAGCATAGATGGATCTGAACAGAACACAAAGACAGAAATCAGAAAACTCCAAACTGAAATAACAGATCTGAAAAACACGGTAGCTCAATTGAAAACCTCAATGGATGGCCTCTCCAGCAGGGTAACAGCAGCTGAGGAGAGAATCAGAGTACTGGAAGAGATGCAAAAAAACTCAACACAGCAGAAGAAATTGGAAAAGAACCTTAAGACAAATGAACAGGCAATGGAAAAAGTACTCAAGGAATGCAAACAGTTGAAAATAGAAGTCTTTGATAAACTCAACAGAAACAACATAAGAATCATTGGAGTCCCAGAGACCCAGGTAGGAGATCTCCAGAAGAATCAACTGTCAAAGACATCATCAAAGAGATACCCCCAGAGTTAAAGACTACATGCAATCAAATCTTGCATGCCCGAAGAGTACCTGCTAAAAGAGACCCAAAGAAAAACACCCCAAGACACAACCTTGTTACAATGACAAATCCCACAGATAGAGATAGATTACTGAAAGCAGCAAAATCAAAAAGGGAAATTACATTCAAAGGAGCATCCCTAAGACTTACAGCAGACATGTCACAAGAAACTCTCAAGGCCAGAAGACAGTGGTGGGATATTGTGACAAGACTGAATGAAATGAATGCCTCACCAAGAATACTGCACCCAGCCCGACTTGCGTTCAGGTTTGAAGGAAGAATACATAACTTCATGGATAAACAACAGCTCAGAAACTTCACAGGTGAAAATCCAGCCTTAAAGGAAAAACTGACAGGTCTACTCTAAGACAAGAGAGACCAACAAACACAGCAAACTTATCTACAAAGATGACATTAAATCCTATGACAATCATCTCCCTCAATGTCAATGGACTAAATTCACCAATTAAAAGACACAGAGTGGCAAAATGGGTCAAAAAGATGAATCCAACCTTCTGCTGCCTACAAGAAACACACCTGAATAGCCAGAACAAACATAGACTCAAAATCAAAGGCTGGAGGAAAATCATCCAAGCAAACAGCACCTTCAAAAAAGCTGGGGTGGCCATATTAATATCTGATGACATCAACTTTATACTCAGAAAAGTTGTAAGGGACAAAGATGGACACTATCTACTAATCAAGGAATATGTGCAACAGGAAGAAATCAGACTATTAAAGATATATGCTCCCAATGAGCGACCAGCAAATTATCTAACACAAGTACTGACAAATCTGAAAGAAAACATCAATAATAACACAATAATTGTGGGAGACCTCAACACAGCCCTATCAATACTTTATAGGTCAACCAGACTGAAACCCGACAAAAACATACTAGCCCTGAAAAGAGTAATGAAAGAAAGAGGACTAGTAGATATATATATAGGACACTCCATCCCAAAAAACCTGGATACATATTCTTCTCCAATGTACATGGGTCATTCTCCAGGATAGACTACATGCTGACACATAAAACATACCTTCATAAAATCAAGAGGTTAGAAATCTTGCAGGCAACCTTTGCTGACCACAAGGCTCTAAAGTTAGAAGTGAACTACAAAGGCACACAGAAGAAAAACTTTAACAATTGGAAATTAAACACCCTGCTACTGAACAACCATGGGTCCGAGATGAAATCAAAAAGGAAATAAAAACTTCCCTGGAAACAAATGATAATGAAGACACAAACTGCCAGAATCTATGGGATACAGCAAAAGCGGTCCCGAGAGGAAAATTAATAGCTCTACAAGCACAAATTAGGAAGAAAGAAGAGGCATACCTGAATAACTTAATGACACAGCTCAAAAATTAGAAAATGACCAACAAAAGGAACCAAAAATGGGGAGACAAAAGGAAATAACAAAGCTGAAAGCAGAAATCAATGAAGTGAAAAACCAAAAAACAATCCGAAAGATCAATGAAAGCAGAAGTTGGTTCTTTGAAAAAATAAACAAGATTGATAGACCATTGGCAAAACTCAAAAAGAGAGAGAGAAATCTGATCTGTCTTTAGTCCAGTACCTTGCTGTTTTAATGATTATTGCTTTGTAGTACAATTTAAAGATGTGGAAAGTTGGGGCCGGAGAGATAGCATGGAGGTAAGCCATTTGCCTTGCATGCAGAAGGACCGTGGTTTGAATCCCAGTATCCCATATGGTCCCCTGAGCTTTCCAAGAGCGATTTCTGAGTGTGATTTCTGAGCCAGGAGTAACCCCTGAGCACTACCGGGTGTGACCCCCCCATAAAAAATGTGGAAAGTTATGCTTCCATCTTCTTTTTTTCTCAGGGTTGCTTTAGCTACTTTTGGTCATTTATTGTTACAGATGAATTTCAGGAGTGTTTGATCCACTTATTTGAAGAATGCCCTGGGTATCATTAGAGGAATTGCATTAAATTTATACAATGTTTTGGGGAGTATTGCCATTTTAATGATGTTAATCCTTCCAATTCATGAGCAGGGTATATGTCTCCATTTCCTTGTGTCCTTTTTTATTTATTTTTTCTTTAACTTTTATTTATATATTTTTAATATAAAAATTTTATTTAAGCACCATGATTACAAGCATGATTGTAGTTGGATTTCAGTCATAAACAGAACACCCTGCTTCACCAGTGCAACATTCCTATCACCAATGCCCCCCATCTCCCTTCTCCCCCACCTCCTGCTTGTATTCAAGACAGACATTCTACTTCTCTCACTCATTACCATCATTATGACAGTTTTTAGTGTAGTTATTTCTCTAACTGCACTCACCACTCTTTGTGGTAAGCTTCATATCATGAGCCGGTCCTTCTGGCCCTCATATCTATTGTGGAAGAGGTTTTCCTTGCTCCATTTTGCATTTCTTGCCCCCTTATCAAAGATTGATTGATTGTATGTTTGGGGAACATTCTCTGAATACTCAAGTCTAATCCATTGATCTGAGGTTCTGTCTTTATTCCAGTATCATGCTGTTTAATGACTATTGCTTTCTAGTACAATTTCAAGTTGGGGAAAGTGATGCCTCCTATCATTTTTCTAAGTGTTGCTTTATCTATTTGTGAGTGTTTATTGTTCCAAAAGAATTTCAGGAGTGTTTTTATCTACTTTGAAGAATGTCATGGGTATCCTTAGAGGAATTGATTAAATCTGTCCAGTGCTTTGGGAGTATTGCCATTTTCATGATGTTAATTCTCCCAATCCACAAACAGGGTATGGTTCTCCATTTCCTTGTGTCTTCTTTTACAAAAGAGGGTTTTATAGTTTTTTTTAATAGGTCCATCACCTCTTTAGTTATGTTGATTCTGAAGTATTTAAATTTCTGTGGCACTATTGTGAATGGGATTGTTTTTCAAAATGTCTATTTCTTCTCCATCATTATTTGTGTATAAGAAGGCCATTGATTTGTGTGTGTGTGTGTGTGTGTGTGTGTGTGTGTGTGTGTGTGTATGTATGTGTAATTCTTAGCCTGCCACTTTGCTATATTTGTTTCTAGAAACTTTTTGGTAGAGTCTTTAGGATTTTCTAAATATTGTAGCATGTCACCTGCAAACAGTGATAGCGTGACTTCTTCTTTTCCTATCTGGATGCCCTTGATATCTTTTTTTTTTTTTTTGGCCTAATTGTTATGGCAAGAACTTCTAGGACTATCTTGAATAGGAGTGGGGAGAGGAGGCAGCCTTGTATAGTACCAGATTTTAAAGGAAAGACTTTTAGTTTATCTCTATTGAGAATAATATTTGCTATTGGCTTGTGGTAGTTGGCCTTGACAATCTTGAGAAAAGTTCCTTACATTTCCATCTTGTTGAGAGTTTTTATCAAGAATGGGTGTTGGACCTTATCAAATGCTTTCTCTGCATCTATTGATACTCTCATATGGTTATTTTTCCTTTTATTGATATGGTGTATTGTGTTGATTTATTTACATATGTTAAATCATCCTTGCAGTCCTGAAATGAAACCTACTTGGTAATGGTGTATGACCTTGATGAGGTGTTTGATCTTGTTTGCCAGGATTTTGTTGAGGATCTTTGCATTTATGTTAACCAGAAATATTGGTCTGTAGTTTTCTTTTTGCAGCATCTCTGTCTGGTTTTGGTATAAGGTGATGTTATCTTTATAAAAACTATTTGGGAGTGTTTCTGTTTCTTCAATTTCCTGAAAGAGCCTGAAAAAAATTGATAGCAGTTCCTCTCAAAAGGTTTGAAAGAATTTGTTAGTGAATCCATTTGGGCTTGGGCTTTTGTTTTTGGGAAGACTTTTGATGACCATTTTTAATTTCCTCAGTAGTGATGGGTCTTTTTAGATATGCTAGATCATCTTGGTTCAACCATGGAAGATTATAATTACAGGTTCTCATGTTTTGTGTCACAGCGTTTCTCAAAGTAGTCTCTGATTACCATTTGAATCTCTACTATCTGTAGTGATCTCCTTTTCCTTTCTAATCCAGTTTATTAAGTTTCACTCTCTTCCTGTCTTTGTGAGCTTTGCTAGTGGTTCATCAATCTTACATATTTCAAAGAACCAACTTTTGCTTTTATTGATCTTTTGGATTATTTTTTAGATTTCACTTCATTGATATCTGCTCTAAGCTTTATTATTTCCTTCTGCTTACCTATTTCTGGTTCCTTTTGTTGTTCATTTTCTAATTTTATAAGGTGTGTCATTAAGTTATTTATGTAGACCCCTTCTTCATTTCTGATGTTCTCTTGCAAAGCTATAAATTTTCCTCTTAGTACCACTTTTGCTGTGTCCCACAAATTCTGATAAATAGTGTCTTTATTTGTTTTTGTTTCCATCAAACTTTTGATTTCTTTGTTGATTTCATCTCTGGCCCCCTAGTTGATCAGTAGTGAGCTGTTTAAATTCCAGGTGTTACAGTTTTTCTTCTGTTTTCCTTTGTAGTTCACTTCTAATTTCAGTACATCGTGATCTGAGAAGGTAGACTGTACGATTTTTATCCTCTTGATTCTATGGAGGTATGTTTTATGGGCCAGCATGTGCTCTATCTTGGAGAATGACCCATATGCAGTAGAGAAGAATGTGTATCTAGTTTTCTGGGGATGGAGTGCTCTCTATGTATCTACTAGTCCATTTTTTTCCATTTCTTCTTTCAGAGTTAGTATATTCTTATTGGGTTTCAGCCTGGACTATCTATCAAGGGGTCACAGGGTGGTATTGAAGTCTCTCATTATTATTGTGTTGTATATTTTAATTTCTAATTTTTATTGCTGTTATAAAGAAATACATTGTTTCTTAATTGATTTTAGTCCTGCAACACTGCTAATTTTGTTCACTTGTCTGAATCACTTGTGTATGTTGCATTGGATTTTGTATATAAGTAATTATATTGTTTGATAATGAGTTTTTTCTCTTTCTCTTCAAAATGTCATTTATTTATTTCTATTCCTTCAGTTTCCAGTACAAAGTTGAATAGAAGTGATGGGAGTGGACATGTCAATTTTTTTTTCTGTGACTAGAAACTGTGATAGAAGAACATTCAGTCTCTCACTGGTAAGTATAATATTGACTGGAGGTTTTTATTAATCACTTTATTGGGTTGTGAAATTTCCACTCCAAGTTCTCTGAAAAGTCTTTATCAGGAATGGATGGGGAATTTTGCCAAGTATTTTTTGTTTTTGTTTTTGGGCCTTAACCTGGCAGTTCTAAGGGAACCTTATGAGGTGCTGAGGATAGAACACATGTTGGCAACACGCAAGGCAAGTACTATTTCAAGTCCTTCAATATGTTTTATGAATTGATAGATATGTCCATATTTTACTTAATTTTAAATGTTTGACCAACATTATTATAGCAAATACTCTTATCTTTTAGTTTATTTTTTATATTTTATCTTCTATAGTTTTACTTTACATCAGTGTTTAGTAGGGGTATAGGCTAGTAGTTATTCTTTCTTCTGTTTTGGTTTGAAGTTTGTGTGTGTGTGTGTGTGTGTGTGTGTGTGTGTAGGCATACTCAGTGGTGCTCAGAGGTTACTCCTGACTCAGGAATCACACTGGTGAGCTCAAGGGACCATCTGGAATTCAGGAATCAAACCTGGGTTATCTGCATGCAAACAACCACCCTACCCACTGCACATTTGCATCTGCCCATTTGAAGATTTTTTAATAAACAAACAAGCTTCTTTAATAGTTATTGGGTTACTCATAGTAATGTTCTTTTATTTAAAATACATAACTTTAAGGGCGGGGGCAATGGTGTCATGGGTTGGTCATTTGCCTTGCATGTAACTGACCTGGGTTTGATCTCACAGCCCAAAAGGTCCCCACGTACTGACTGGAGTAATTATTGAGTGCAGAGCCAGGAGAAACCCCTAGGTACTACCAGTGTGGCCCCAAAAACATCCCCCTCCAAAAAAAAAACCTCAAAACAACAAAACAGCTTTAATATCTGTAGTAATATGTCTTATTCCTTATATTGGAGATATGTATTTGTTTCCCATTTAGTCTGAGATTTTGATTTTGCTGATTTTTCATTTTTGTCTTTTCAGTTGCCAATTTTATTGAGTTCTGCTATCTGTGGGTTTATATTTCTCTTATTAAAATTTTAGCAGCTAAAATAACTATCAGGGGGTTAGTTATCGGATTCCATTTCTTTTATAATATAGACATTCATAGATATTCAATATTTTAATTTCCCCTCTATTGCACTATAAGCATTTAATATTATGAATTTCACTTTAAATTTTGATTTAGTTGCATTCCACAAAGTTGGATACATTGTGCTTTTATTTTCATAATGTTCAAAACATTTCCTAATTCTCTTCTCCTTTTGCTTTGGTTTATGGATTATTTAGAAATATGTTACATAGTTTTCAAATATTTGGAGATTTTCCCAGTATTGTATTCTGTTTACTTCTAACTTAATTCCACTGGTACCAGAGAGTAAACTTTTTATTAATTAATACCTGAAGTACTGAACTTTACTTCCTGACCCAGCATATGGCGTATCTTGTAAATATTTTATGTGTACATGGGAAGAACATACATGTGCTATTGTGGAAAAATTCTATTAATATCAAGTTATTTAAGCTTTATGGTTGAGCTTTTCTGGTCTTCAATGTTCTAAAAGGGTATGCAAAAATAAATTTACATATCTATCATTGTAGTTTCATTATTTCTTTTCTCTTCTCTTCTTTTCTTTTCTCTCTTTTTTTTTTTTTTTTTTTTTGGTTTTTGGGTCACACACGGCAGCCCTCAGGGGTTACTCCTGGGTCTATGCTCAGAAATCGCCCCCGGCAGGCACAGGGGACCATATAGGATGCCGGGATTTGAACCACGTCCTTCTGCATGAAAGGCAAACGCCTTAACTCCATGCTATCTCTCCAGCCCCAGTTTCATTATTTCTTTTTTTTTTTTTTTTTTTTTTTTTTTTTTTTTTTTTGGTTTTTGGGCCACACCCGTTTGACGCTCAGGGGTTACTCCTGGCTATGTGCTCAGAAATCGCCCCTGGCATGGGGGGACCATATGGGACGCCGGGGGATCGAACCGCGGTCCTTCCTTGGCTAGCGCTTGCAAGGCAGACACCTTACCTCCAGCGCCACCTACCCGGCCCCAGTTTCATTATTTCTTAATTCATACATTCTGAGGTTCTTTCTGTTAGGTGACATAAATATTTATAATGATTATATCTCAATTAAAATAATTATGGGTTAATATGAAATTATAATTAATTATTATTTACTATTAATAGTATTAATTATCATATATTATCACTATATGTTATATTCTATTATATATAATTATACAGCATATTAAATATAAAATATTTAATATTAGAATAAGGCATTAAATGAAAACATCAATAACATATTTAAATATATTATATAGTTATTATATTATATATTATACAATTATAATAATTAATAACATAAATAATATGAATAACTAGTGTTAATATTGACAAAATAGGATTAATATGAAAATATAAAATATTAATTATTTTGTGTAAGAATATATTAATTGTTCAAAGGCATACTTTATGTCATTGATATGGTGACCCATTTTCTTTCTATGTTAATAGAAATTAGCAAGTATGGTGGGGTTGAAACATGTCCCCCCAAATTCTTGTCTACCTGGAACCTTAGAATGTAGCCTTGTTTGAACATAGGATTAATTCTTCCCATAAATTTTATAATGCAAGGGGCCTTCCACCCTGAATATTTGTCATGGGGACTTGACTTAGCCGTCAATTGATTGGATATCAACCATCCAATCCTGAATCCTGGATCCCTGCATCAGCACCAGGAATCAAACTTTCCCCTGGGGAGGCCCTCACACTGCTCTAGCAACAACTTGTTCCAGGGTAGGTTTATATGACACCCTAATAGTGAAGAAACAACAACCTGATCTAAGGTCAGGTTGCCCTGACTCACCACCTAACTGTGAGATGAAATCAGAAAATTCTAAGTCCTAGGACCTGTGATAAAACCAAGATCTCTATTTACAGAAGACTGACTATGACAACCATGACTGAACAGAAGTTTCCCTGGGATCATAAAGAAAGACCTTGGGGTTTGACAACTAACATGCCTGGAGCCTATAGTCAGTCTTACGACAGTATGCTTTAAGGGTGGAGATATCCTGTATCTCTTAGGCCAAGGGAATTTCCTTTCTAATTTCCCCAATATTTACTGTGTCTATGCAAACAAACCAAAACAAAGAAACCCAAACACCAACAAAAAAAAAATCCTTGCCACATCTGCCCCCTCTTTTTTCTTCTTTCAGTTTTATTTATAGCTTCTAGATAGGGGCTCCACTTTTTTTTTTAACAGAACCATAAAACATGAATCATCTTGTTCTACCTCATATTTCTATATCCTCCTACAAATTGAGAAAAGAACAAAAAGGTAGATGGGACCAGGGGCCAAGCAGTCTCAGGAGCATTGAGTGGAAATCAAAAATGGTCAAACCTATATACCCGAATCAAAGTCAACGACAAGAGAATCAAGAGATCCAAACTATAGCAAGCTATACACAAAAAATGGATCTGTTACACTAGCAGTTCAGTGTGCTAAGGGTGGTAGTATGGGATTCATGCTGGGAACCATGGTGGAGAAAGGTCAACAATTAGGAAATGACCCTAATTCACTGTCACTATGTGCCTGAAATACAACTGTGAAAGACTTGCGATTCACATTGGTCTCAATAAAAATTTTTTAAAAAAGAAAATAGGGTTCTTGCAGAGGCAGTTAAGCTAGAAATGAAGATGTGGACATACTGGATCAGGATCCTATGTGAGTATTCCTAAGTCCTGTGTAAGTATCCTGGTAAGGACTCACAGAGATCTGGGGAGAAGACTTCACATGGAGAAAGAGGTAGGGGTGGGAGTGATGCTATTGTGGACCAAAGAGTACCTGGAAGCACCAGAAGTGGATAAAGCAAGAAGTATTCTTCACTGACACTTTCAGAGAAGAACACAGCTCTGCTAGTGCATTTTAGTCTAGACTTCTGGTCCTCAAATTGTGAGCGAATAAATTTATGTTGTTTTCTGTCACAAAGTTTATGATAATTTGTTCTAGCAGCTCTAGAAAACTAATGCAGCATGAGGATATCTTTTTATCATACTTTTTCCTTTAATCTATTTCTGCCTTTATATTTAACGTGGGGTTCTTGTTGGCAGTCTGTACTTGGAGGTGGTTTTGTTTAACTACTTTATAATCTCTACCTTTTCACCTAAATTCTGGGGGAGTTTAGATCACAAAGTATATTTAATGTGACCTTAAAACATGTGGTTGGGTTTGAAGCTAACATTTTGCTATTTTTAGCTCTGTATTTTTCTACTTGCTCTCTTTTAATTACTTGTGTTTTTATATAATTTCATTTTATGTTCTTTGTAGTTATTCACTCTACCCTGTTAAATAATTGATTATGTTTTGGTATATTCTTTTTTTTTGGTGAAGCAAGGAAGTTTTTATTAAAACTTACACAGAAAGATATAAAGAAAGAGAAAGAAGGGAGTACATGTTTAAGAAAGAACATGAGCTTCTACAGAATGTTAGCCTACTTTCTTCTTCTCTTGACCTTAAAGTTCATTAAACATTTTGGATACATAATCTTGTACTTTTCATCAGATTTGGAAATTTTTCAGTCATTCTTTCTTTGGCATTTTTTGGCACTTCTTCCTTTGGGCACTTGGTTACTTAAAACCCTGCAGTTCACTGTTGTTTTATGTTTCAATTTTCATCTCGACGGTTTCTGTTGCAGCATCTTTAAATTCACTGCTGTTTTCTTTTTTATTTCAAATCTTATAAATTACTTTTAAAAGCCTCAGACATTTTAGTTTTAACCTCTAAGTACATTGTTTAGCTCTATTTAATATCTCCCATGTTTCTACTAAGCATGCTCAATATTTCCTTTAGGTCTTCAACAATTGAAATGAAACTATAATAAATAGCTTTAATATTTGCCTGTTGCTTTAATATCTTATCTATTAATTTTGTCATTTGTGTCATTCTGGGTCAGTTTCTATTTATTGATTTTCCTCTTTATTTATCTTATTTGTCTATTACTTTCCATTTTTATTTTTTTGCTAGATGTTAGACATTGTAAATTTTACCTACCGGGTAGTGTATATGTATTTTCAACCCTGTACAGTTTCTTAGTTTTAATCTGGGATACATTTAAGTTCCCTGGAAACAGTTTTATTTTTTTATTTTAGTTTTGTGTCACACTTAGTGGTACTCAGATGCTCTTACTGATCAGTGCTATAGGGCTAGCTCAGGGGTCTACATGGTGCTGGGAATTGAACTGGGGGCTACTGCTAGCATAGAATGCCCTATAGTCAGTCCATTGAATTTTTTTTTCAAGCCATTAGGCCATACTTTTAAGCTTTCTTATACTGAGACAGTCTGCAATCATTCTAGGGCTAATATTGCATCAAAATTATGCAAATCCTTCCTGGTGCTTTACCTAAACCCCTGTGATTTCTGAGGATTTTCTGACCTAATTGTCGAAAATAAGTAACATTTCTAGCCTATGTGAACTCCAGAAATTTCCCCCCTCTAATCTTTTCTTTCCTCCAGCTGGTATTGTTTTTTCATGTGATCAGAGCTTGGCTGAAGACTCAGGAGGATGTTCTGTAGTCTTCAAAGCTCTCTCAAAGCGAAGCCTCTTTCCATGTCTCTGGTCAGTGAATTCTAGTCACCTTGGCATCTCCTCAGCACAAGGGGCTTGCAGGACTCTATCTGGGTTCCCCTGCCTGCAAGGGACCTGGCATTTCTAGGAAGAAAATGGGTCAATCATAGGACCCATCTCATTTGTTTCCCAACTTATAACTAAGCATTACTGTCTTCTTTCTGAACTTCATTGTCTTGAAAATGATTTTTTATTTATTAAGTTGCTTTGGATCATATGGTAGCTAGTATCAGAAGTCATATCCTTGTCTCACTATCTGTTCTTCCACTCTCTACTATGCTCACTTAACCCTGAAATTGCCAAGAACTGTCATCTATGTGGACCATTCTTTTAGAGTGGCAGGAGACAATATGGGCAGTGATTAAGTATACGTTGTTCAAATAGACTGGTTCTAGAGCTTGTCTCCGTTAGTTCTTTGTGTAATGTTAGCCCAGGGTTTACCCACTTGAACCTCCATTTCCTTATTTGAAAAGAGTAAAAATTATATTTAGCTATGGAATTGTTAAGAGGATTAAATAAGATTTACAACCTAGGAAGTGGCTAGTACCACATAGTGGACTCGAAGTTATAATTAAATGACTGCATGACCAAGTGAATTCAAGCAAAATTCTTTGTTGTTGTTGTTGTTCTTTAATCACCTAACCCTTTTTATTGTTCCAGTTCAGTTACGGAGACAACCCGACCAATGCTCTTGAACTCCTAGAAAGGGAGTTCTGACCAGCTCTAGGAATTCCTTATGCCAACAGAGGAAGCAGTCATGTGGAGAACTTCCAATAGCACATACTAGAAACATCACGGACATTTGGCTGCATGAGGCATTATAATGATCTTTTCTCTGCAGCAGATTGACTTTGCTAATTAGGTTGGGTTTGAGCCAATGTTAAATACAGTTTGCATGTGTAGAACACAAACCCATTGATAGAAATGGGGCGGGGGCAACGAGAAACATTTTATGTTACAGGACATGCCATTTATTATTAAAGCTTTGATTCAGATCACCATTTTCTTTTCCTTTGGCCTCCATTTTTATGAGATTATAAACTGTTAAGTATTAACCCTTTATCATAGTTGCTGCAATATATTATTCCCACTTATTATTCAATTATTTTTATAATATACTTTGTTATGGAGAATCCCAAGTAGCAATCATGGGACCTGCTGGGTGGTACTTTCTGCAATACTTGGCCTGGTTGTGTGAGTGAAACTATTCAATGCTCAAATTCAGTGGTGCAGAGGGCCAACACATAGTAGTACTTAGGGGGCATGTGTGGTGGGGATTAAACTCATCTATTTTAAGCAATTTTGTGCAGCCTATGGATTTTTTTCTTTTGTAATTTTTTCCTTTTGTTGTTGGGTCTAGAAAATTCAGCGATTAAATAAAATTAGGTCATTGAATAAACATTCATCTTTTTCTACCTTTTAACGTTTTCTTTCTTAGTCTAACTAGAATTTATTCTGGTTTTAATAGGTGGTACAAAGCAAGGCATGTAGTATTTGAGAGAATTAAGGCTGTTACAATGGTCAGATACGACAGTTATAACCTCAATGCCTTCACACTTGAGGGCATTAATCCTCACAGGAGGCGAACACAGAGGTGGTCATATGGCACTGATTCTTGCAGAGGCTCCAGAACCCATTACTTCTGCCTGCAATTACACTGTCTCAATGTTTTGTGCTTCCAGCTAAGGGATCTAGCAGTAACTGTTTCTGCTTCAAGACCTAATTAGATATTTCGAATGGTCAACAATTTACACGACCTGGCGCCATTCACTAATCTCATGGTATACACGGACTGTGTTCTGGATATTTATTTTTGTTCTCTAAGGCACTGTACCAGGTAACTTTATAAATGTCTTTAACATTTGAAAGTTCATTTTACCCCCTCTTACTCCCCTTGTTGTTTCTGCCATGATCAGGAAAGCCTGCACTTAACTGCTGTGCTCATTCACACCTTGGGTCATAAAGGGCCATGTGCCTGGTTCAGGTGCTTTCACACCTACAATTATCCATGATCTATAAATTCCAGTGATGTCTCTGTTATTTCTCAGAGACTGCATCCACCACATACAGGTTCAACTGACAGATGAGATTGAAGATGTCTGTTATGATTGAATGTGTTTCCCCTAAATTCATTATGCTGAAGCCCTAGTGTGATGCTTATTTGAAGCACATGATAAAACTAATATTTTTATAGAAAAATGCTCTCTCTCTCTTTCCTTGTTGATCAGAGAGAATACAACTGTTTAGAAACCACAATGTGTTTGTGGTTTGCCAATGCCTTGGGCTTGAACATCCCAGCTTCTAGAACCATAAAAATTAAATTTGGGGGGGGGCACAGAGCAATAGGACAATGGGTAGGGCGTTTGCTAAAAACAACTCCCCCCCAAAAAATAAGTAAATATTTGTTGTATCAGCCTTTGAATCTATGTGATAGTAGCCTACTCTACAAGACTTTGGCTAAACTTCATCTTTTCTCCATTTGGGGAGGGGGTGTCACACATGGCTGTGCTCAGGGGCTACTCCTGGTGGGCTCAGGGGATCATATGGGATGCTGGGGAATCAAACACGGGTTGGCAAGTGCCCTACCTACTCACTATGCTATTGCTCTGGCCCCATTTCCCAAACTCCAGCCTCCCTTTTTCTGGTGTCTAATATATAGCTCAAAATACCTTGAAGCTTAGTGTTATATCTCTAGAAGGATCTGGTTTTTGCTGTTTTTGTTTGTTTTTCTGTGCTAGGATAGTGTCCAGGGATTTATATGTTCAAGATACGCATACTGGTACTGAATCACATCCTTGGATTAATTGTTGGTTGTTGGTTTTTTTTTTTTTTAGTCAAAGTTGGAAAGATTCAAATAATTGGTACTTTAAAATATTCCCTATCTCCACTCAAATTTGAAGAAATAACTAATAAGGAGTGATTATTTCAGTGTCTCTCTACCTGGAAGGCTTCTTGCATTATAGTATCAATAACTGAGTACTTCCTCTGGGCTATACATTACATGAATTCATTAGCCTTTCACAACCACAGGGTCAAGCTTAACCAATGTTACCTTCTATGCACAGAAGAGAAAGTTCAGATTCAGAGATGTTGAGTCATTTACCCAAGTTTACAAAGCTTATGGGAACAGAGACAGGCAGGATTAAAATCTCCATCAGCTGATTCCAAAGACTGTTTTATCTTCTCTGAAGGTTGCATCTGCCTTGTTTCAATATTTTGTACAGAAACCCAGGTTTCTATTGTACAGAAATCCAGTGTTTCTATTGTACAGAAATCCAGATGTTCAAAAAACTTGTCAATAGCATTTGAAATTGTCTTGAAATTTGCAATTATTGTGTTAAGGGGTAAAGGTCCATCTTAATGGTGTAGTAGAGGTGGAATTTAATTTCTCTTGCTGAAGAAGATAATGTGTGTGATGAATTGGGAACCAATAGACCTGATAACCAAAATAAGTTTCGAGGCATTAGACTATGACTTCTATGTGGTCTTCAGTTTAAAAGATCAAATAGTAAGAAAGGAGCTATGTTTTATAATATACAACACAAACAAATTAGTTAACAATTTTTTTTTGGATTGCTTGTTTAGGTGTCATACCCAACTTTACACAGAAAATTATTCCTGCTCACTGCATGAGTATCTCTCCTGGCAGTGCTTGGAGGAGTTTGGAATGCATTGAATGTATTGAATTTAGACTTCTTTCATGCAAAGCATGAGCTCAACCATAGCTTCTTGGACTAGGAAAAGCTGAAATGCAACTGACCTGCTATATGTCTAAAAGCACAATAAGCTGCAAAATTATTTTATATGTATCAAAGGAAATCCGATATGCTACTTCCTTGGTATCAACCTTCAGCGTATTATGATTTGAAATTCAAAAAAGTAGTTATCTGGTTAAGGTGAAGGAGTGTGTGTGTGTGTGTGTGTGTGTGTGTGTGTGTGTGTGTGTGTGTGTGCTGCCAAGAATTAAAATAAAGGCATCATCCATGTGAAACATGTGGTCTCTGTTGAGCCACATTCTTGCTGCTGGATGGTCATACTCTTTCAACCAAATAACTCCCTGGTTCAATGATGATTATGATCAATTTGAACAGGGAAGCAGAAAGAATCCTTTTTTTTTTTTTTAATAAAACTTATTGTAAGAGTAATGTTTAGGAGGTAGAGTGGAATGGGGTTAAGTCTGGCTCTGCTCCCTCTGGTGCCCTTTGCTAGAGACCTAAATCACCCACAACATAAGAGGAAAAACTCCTGTTTGGGACTTTCTGAATCCACGACTATTTCTGCAGGGCACAAGAAACAATCATGTTTTTTTTTTTTTTTTTGCCTAGTATGCCTATTCCCTTAATGATTGCATCCATGTGCCTTTTAGAACTTCAGTCTTCTGTTTCTTATTAATTTACACTTTATACTTCAAAAGATTGTTTTGTAAGAACTACTCAATGCATGAGAACTCTCATGAGTTTTTCTTCTAAATGAGCCAGCAACTTTCCAAGAATCAGGAAGCTGTAAGTTGCCAAGAATAAATAAATGAACTCCAGAAGGTTCAAGTTTGGTTTAAAACTCTGTAAAGGTTTTAAGTAGGTTCTATATCTGGCTTAATTCCATGTCCTCATCTAAAACATACGCCACAGGAGAGCATACTATTCCTGGCATGCAACTTTTTTTTCAAGCGTGGAATTTAATGATCATTTTCAATAATAATTAATTAGGACAACTGAGCCAACTGGCCATAATGTAACGATGAAAGGAAGAAAGAGAATGACGGACTAGCTCTTGCCTGAAAGTTAAAAGTCCTCATGCTTATTCTGCTACAAAATTTTCTCCATAAAGTCAGTCTTATTTATTTTTGCATTCTAAGTAGATACCTCTGACATGAAATAAACAACAGTACATGGTCTCTAATTTCTTCAGTGAGAATTTAAGATGATCCCTTGTTTAATATGTGAAGGTAGAGTAGGGTTTCAGTATTTTTAATCAAGATTGAAATTAGTTGATTGTATTGGTGACCAACTATGAAGTTTTTTTGTTTGGTTTTTAAATAAAAATAGACCAGTTACAGGCATGTCAAAGAAAATATGTGTGGCAGAGAAGAAGGGATGTCTTAATTAGGGCTGGTTAGTAGGACACCCTCACACAGGGTGGTTAAAACAGCACAAAAAAAAACACAAACATTTATTTCTCATATTTTTAAGTATATTATTCTAATTTTGTTTTTTTATTTTTGTGTGTGTTATATATTTTATGTATGTGTTGGGATTATTCTCAGTTCCATGCTCAGGGGTCACTCTTGGTGGTGTTCTAAGGATTATACGGTACTGCAGATCAATAAAGGGTTCTCAAGCATGTGAAACTTGCCCCTAGCCCTTTGATTTTTTAATTTTTTTTTTGTTTGTTTGGTTGGGCCACACCTGGTGACACTTAGAGTGTTACTCCTGGCTATGTGCTCAGAAATTGCTTCTCGCTTGGGGGAACAAATGGGACGTGTGGGGTTAGAACAGAGGTTTGTCCTAGGCTAGCACCGGCAAGGAAGACACCTTACTTCTCTGCATCACTGCTCTGGCCCCACCCCTAGCCCTTTGAACACTCTCTCTCTCTCTCTGACTCCAATATTTCTAGAAGTTGCAAGTCTGAGATCCATGTGCCAGCCTGGTGGCACATGGTGAAGGCCATGTACTGAGTGCAGACAGTTCTTCCTGGAGTATCCTCCTAGGTCTTAGAGAATATCTTTTCTCTTTATAAGGGTTCCCAAAAAGCTCCTTGTTCATCACCTCCTCCAAATCCAATTATCTTTTCAAGATTTCCTCTCCAAAACTATTACACTGAGGATTAGGACATTAACATATGAATAAGAGGGAAGAAGCCCAGTCAGTAACCAGGAAACAACATTTCAGATGTTAATACTGATGCCTTATAATTACATTTCTTTTTTTTTTTTATATTCTTTTTTTTTTTTTTTTTATTTAAACACCTTGATTACATACATGATTGTGTTTGGGTTTCAGTCATAAAAGGAACACCACCCATCACCAGTGCAACATTCCCATCACCCAAGTCCCAAATCTCCCTCCTCCCCACCCAACCCCCGCCTGTACCCTAAACAGGCTCTACATTTTCCTCATACCTTCTCAATATTAGGACAGTTCAAAATGTAGTTATTTCTCTAACTAAACTCATCACTCTTTGTGGTGAGCTTCCTGAGGTGAGCTGGAACTTCCAGCTCTTTTCTCTTTTGTGTCTGAAAATTATTATTACAAGGGTGTCTTTCATTTTTCTTAAAACCCATAGATGAGTGAGACCATTCTGCGTTTTTCTCTCTCTCTCTGACTTATTTCACTCAGCATAATAGATTCCATGTACATCCATGTATAGGAAAATTTCATGACTTCATCTCTCCTGACAGCTGCATAATATTCCATTGTGTATATGTACCACAGTTTCTTTAGCCATTCGTCTGTTGAAGGGCATCTTGGTTGTTTCCAGAGTCTTGCTATGGTAAATAGAGCTGCAATGAATATAGGTGTAAGGAAGGGGTTTTTGTATTGTATTTTTGTGTTCCTAGGGTATATTCCTAGGAGTGGTATAGCTGGATCGTATGGGAGCTCGATTTCCAGTTTTTGGAGGAATCTCCATATCGCTTTCCATAAAGGTTGAACTAGACAGCATTCCCACCAGCAGTGGATAAGAGTTCCTTTCTCTCCACATCCCCGCCAACACTGTTTATTCTCATTCTTTGTGATGTGTGCCATTCTCTGGGGTGTGAGGTGGTATCTCATCGTTGTTTTGATTTGCATCTCCCTGATGATTAGTGATGTGGAACATTTTTTCATGTGTCTTTTGGCCATGCGTATTTCTTCTTTGTCAAAGTGTCTGTTCATTTCTTCTCCCCATTTTTTGATGGGGTTAGATGTTTTTTTCTTGTAAAGTTCTGTCAGTGCCTTGTATATTTTGGAGATTAGCCCCTTATCTGATGGGTATTGGGTGAATAGTTTCTCCCACTCAGTGGGTGGCTCTTGTATCCTGGGCACTATTTCCTTTGAGGTGCAGAAGCTTCTCAGCTTAATATATTCCCATCTGTTAATCTCTGCTTTCACTTGCTTGGAGAGTGCAGTTTCCTCCTTGAAGATGCCTGTAATGTCCTGTAGTGTTTTGCCTATGTGCTGTTCTATATATCTTATGGTTTTGGGGCTGATATCGAGGTCTTTAATCCATTTGGATTTTACCTTTGTACATGATGTTAGCTGGGGGTCTAAGTTTAATTTTTTGCAAGTGGCTATCCAATTGTGCCAACACCACTTGTTGAAGAGGCTTTCCCTGCTCCATTTAGGATTTCCTGCTCCTTTATCAAAAATTAGATGGTTGTATCTCTTGGGAACATTTTCTGAGTATTCAAGCCTATTCCACTGATCTGAGGACCTATCCTTATTCCAATACCATGCTGTTTTGATAACTGTTGCTTTGTAGTACAGTTTAAAGTTGGGAAAAGTAATTCCTCCCATATTCTTTTTCCAATGATTGCTTTAGCTATTCGAGGGTGTTTATTGTTCCAAATGAATTTCAAAAGTGTCTGATCCACTTCTTTGAAGAATGTCATGGGTATCTTTAGAGGGATGGCATTAAATCTGTATAATGCCTTGGGGAGTAGCTGCTGTGGGCATTGGGACTAATAGTTCATACCTGTACTGGCTCCTAGAGGCTCTTGGCGGATGAAGCAAGGACACTGGACCATTACAAGTTTCTTTTTTTTTTTTTTTTTTTTTTTGGTTTTTGGGTCACACCCGGCGATGCTCAGGGGTTACTCCTGGCTGTCTGCTCAGAAATAGCTCCTGGCAGGCACGGGGGACCATATGGGACACCGGGATTCGAACCAACCACCTTTGGTCCTGGATTGGCTGCTTGCAAGGCAAACACCGCTGTGCTATCTCTCCGGGCCCCATTACAAGTTTCTTCCTCACAGGAAGTGTCTTGTCTAATGGCTGATCAGTGGGTAATTCCAACAGCTCAGTCCCTAGTATCTCTGTCCTTTGTGCCCCACAACTCTCCAGGATCTGGCTATGCCTACATTAGTTCTCCATTCCTCACCTTGCCAAACTTCTTCCCCTCTCCTGCTTTTCTTTTGGCCTCTATGTAGGATTCTCCTAAGAGCTCTCCCTCAATATCTATCTCACTTGTCCAAGAATCATTGCCCTAAGCTCTGCTTCTTCGAACCTGGCCTTAAACAAAGGAAGAAAATAAACTGAGTAACTAGAACCTGGGCCTGACAAGGGACCAGATCATGATGGGGAGACCAGAAGTGCAGGTCTGGCAAATAGAGCTTTGTGGTCTGGGGAAGAGTTTTGTGCAGCTAGGCAGCCAGCAGCCATTTCCAGAGACTTATTACTGTCTGGGAGGGTGCAGGGCCTGTGAGCAGCTTGGCTAGGGTCAATTCAGTTCATGCTGTAACTTGACCAAGCTGGGCCCTTGGTACTATGAGGCCTCTGCTGTTGCCTGGTTAGGAAGGGGGTTGGGCATGGGTTCCAGCCTGCAGCATCTGTGCTGGAGATTCTGAATACCCAGGGATTTGAGAAGGAAGAAGGATCGTATTCATCTCAAAGAT
This sequence comes from Suncus etruscus, assembly GCF_024139225.1. NCBI lineage: Eukaryota > Metazoa > Chordata > Mammalia > Eulipotyphla > Soricidae > Suncus > Suncus etruscus. The sequence goes on from NC_064848.1 coordinate 11,693,160, forward strand.
CAGAGACTTCCGGCAGGAGAGATGGCTTTCATTCTGATCCTTGGTGGATGTGTCTGATTTTTACAAATGTGGAGATGCATGAGGGGAATTTTCTAGGTAGAGAGGAATCTGAGCTAAGTGAACATGCTTTTTGAATGTGTTTACCACCCCTACTCCCCATTAACCTGGACCAAAGTCAAATTCCAACCTTGCATGCAACTCACAAGTGGGAGACTTTATATGACTAACAGAAAAAGAGGTTTCTCCATCCCTGGAACTTTGAAACACAGGATCTGTTTTGCCTTCTGATGGATGCTTTATGTCCTTCGGGAGTACTCTCAGGACTTTCTAGGAAGCAGGTCCTTTTCTGGAGTCCTCTGTGACAGTAAATATAACAGTGGGAGACCCATTTGCAATGAGTGATGGACCTCCATTGAAAGTGTAAGAAGAATATAGGATGTAAGGTGAATCTATGTAAAAGTTCCAAAGGTTTTTCCCAACTTCCTTTCTCATAACCTCTTCTTTTGGTATATATAAGCTCACTGGATAGTTACTTTTTGACTTGACTTTCCCCCTCCTGGTATTGGGAGTTGTTTTGAATAAAGAAAGGAATTCTGGCTTTGGCCTCTGGAGAGAGAGCACATGGCAGAGAAAGGCCATGAGGAAAAAAACAGACTAACTCCAAAGAATCTTTTAACTGGCTTGGTATTATTTCTCCACTGCTACCCTGCTTTTTCAAACCCAGCTACAAGGGGTTAGAAACATGATGCCTGGGGAAGTCTCACTACTCATAGATTTTTATTGTTATTTTACACTCAAGGAGGAACCAGGGTAAAGCTAAGTGAAGGGAAAGAGATTGTGAGTGCTTCCCAAAGATAAGGACCCAAACTGCACTGGGGCCCAGCATCCTCAGGGGAGCCTGGAAAGCTAAGACTAGATGGCAGCTGCTGGAAGACATTGGCAGATGGTCTGCCTCATGCTGCCTGAGATGCAATGGCAATCCAAGACAAAGACTCAATTCTGGAATGGGAACCCAGCCCCTCTGGCCCTGCAGCAGGAGTCCTTGGCGAAGCTGGGAGGAGAAGCCCCTTGCCTTATGCCAAGCAGGGAGATAAAAGAAGGCAGTGGTGCATTCTCTTGCTTCAGTGTCTGGGAGACTCAAGAAGCCTATTGTCACTGGAGAGATTTGGGAATTGTGATTGTTCGATGGCACGGTCAAGAAAGGTGTCTGATATAGGAGAACCCCTAAAGTTGTCCTGCAGTAAAGATAGCATCAGGCATGAGTTACCAAAAATCAGCCTGTGACCCTGTGGAGAGGGGTGTGGAGGGAGATTATATCCAATTCAAATAGACTGTAAGGTGAAGGAGGTGTCTATTAGCATTTCTTTCTAAGCCTGTGCTTACATCCCTTTGAGACTTGAAATGCTCTTCTGTCTTCATGATCTTACAGGGTTTCTATGTAGCAATTTTTTTCTTTGCAGTTTCTCTTAGTAGCCCTAAATTAAAAAAAAAAAGTCATTTCCTGGAAAAATTTTCATTTCTTGTAATATTGTTTTCTTTTCACCACTGGGAATGTTTTTGTTTGTTTTTTTTTTTTTTTTTGAGCTATACCCAGCAGTGTTCCGGAATTATTTCTGTATCTGTGTTCAAGGATCATTCCTAGTAGTGCTCAGGGAACCATATGTAGTGCTGGGATTCAAATTGGACCAGATGCATGCAAGGCAAGTACCCTATCTACTGTCCTATAGTCCCAACCCACTGTCAGAAGAATTGACTTCTTAAGATTTCTGGAATTAATTTTGGTACTTAGATAATGTGAAGACCTAGTTTTAAAATTAATCTAAAACTCGTTGACAAGCAAAGAAACTTTTTATTTTACCACTATAGCAGTGATTAGGAAAATAAAAATGTGTTAAAAAAAAGAAAAAGTGTCACTACCTAGAAAGTTCTCACTACCTAGAAATAACCATTTTAAAAATATATTCCTTTTAGGGGCCAGGAAGGTGACGCTAGAGGTAAGGTGTCTGCCTTGCAAGCGTTAGCCAAGGAAGGACTGTGGTTCGATCCCCTGGCGTCCCATATGGTCCTCCCAAGCCAGGGGCAATTTCTGAGTGCATAGCCAGGAGTAACCCTTGAGCATCAAATGGGTGTGGCCCAAAAACAAAAAAAAAATATATATATATGTATATAAATGTATTCCTTTTCATTCTTTTATTGTCTATATTTTTACTGATTTTAATTACATGTTGCAAGTAAAATTATACAGGCTGATTTTTAAAATTTGTAAGTGCAATATATGCTCATTAGAGTATGTTGGAGAAGTCCATGCATTTATAACGTTGAATATGAAATTCTGTTTTGTTTATTTCTTTATGGTATGATATAATTTTTGAAACTATGCTTTTATGTTTTAAATTTTATTTAATTAATTAATTTATTTATTGGTTTTTGGGCCATACTTGGCAGTATTAAGAGGTTACTCCTGGCTCTGCACTCAGAAATTACTTCTGGCAGGGTTGGTGGACCATATGGGATTCCAGGGATTCAACCCAGGCAAACGACTTACTCATTGTGCTATTGTTCCTGTTCTCTTTTATGTATTTTTTTAGTTTACAAAGACCATATATTAGGAACAGGCAATGTTGAAATAATATAAAGAATATAATAGTAAAAATAAAGAATATAATAGTAGACTATTATTTATTAACTACTATTAATTTATACTATTAAATAATAGTATAGAGCAATACTTGGAAACATATTGATATTTCTGTATCTTATATGTCATATTTATATCTTTGGAACTGGTTGGTGTACTAGTCTTTCCTAAATAACATTCAATACTCTAGTTCCAATATTTCTTTTTGGTCTGCATTAGTATTGTCTTTTGGGGGGTAATAAGTAATTATTTTTTGCATTTTGGCAGGTGGGGTCTCCTATTCAGTGCTCAGGAGGTCCAGAGGCCACTCCTGGTGATTCTTGGCCAATTGGGCCAGTGGTTCAATGCAAGAAGTTTGCAGGACTGCACCCAGAAATACTGGGAAACCAGTGATTGAAACAAGGTAGCTCCATGCAAGTTCCTTTACCTTAACTCCTGTTCTATCTTTCCAGTCCAGTTTTAAAAAAACAATCTAGGGGAACATCAAATACATTTCACTGCTTTTTCACTTTTTTATGTGACTAGAATTTAGAATTTATAAACATACATAGGAGCAACCACGCACATTGGTTTAATCATTGTTCACTCCTTTTTTTGTTATTGTAGTTTTGATGGCACCTCAGGGCTTACACACACTTGGTTGTGATGTCAGGGATCCATCCTACTAACAGAGTGGTTAAAATAGCACTTGACTTGTCTGGTGGTGCCAGGAATCAAATTTATGGCCTCATACCTATAATACAGGAGCTCTACTGCTAGATTATATATAACCATTTAGTGTTCACATTTGAATATGTGTGCTTTTTCATTTCTTTCCTCTTCTCTTTCTCCTCAACCATTTTATATATCTATATCTATATATATCACAAATATATATATATAGATCATATATATCTCATAGTTATCTACTTTAATAGACTTTGGTATTCCCTAATAATATTCTCTCACATAACTATTACTCAGTTATCTAAGATAATTTAGTTATCAACTTCATACATTTACAACTTATATACAATTATATATTTACAACTTATATATAAAACAAATTAATCAAATCTATTATTCATATCCTAGTTTTGTCAATCTAACAATAAATTGTCTAATCTAACAATAGACTTGATGGGCTTTTTTCCCACCTGTATGGAATTCAAACTAGGGTAATAGATGCTTGGAAACTATGACTTTAAATGAAACTACCTAGAGCAATATTTTTGTTTGTTTTTATTTTGATGCTCGGGGTTTACTCCTGGTTGTTGCATTAAATAATTAACGATGGGGCTGGATGGCGATGGATGGAGGCCTTTGTGCTTAGGCCCCAGCCATGTGGCTTCATCCCCCATCCAGCTGGCGGGTTCCAGGCCCAGGTGATCCGCGTAATCAAGACTCACTCACAGGCAGGCTTCAGGAAGCATTAACTTTATTTATACCCTATTCACCACATGTGTGTGGCCTATCTCATAACCTTTTAAGCACTAGTTATTCTTGGCCCTGCATCTAAACTCCTTTCAGCCATCTTCCTCAGAGCGCCCAGCAGCGCAGAAAGGGCCAAGAGCCAAAGGGGCCGAATCCCCTTGGTTCCGCCTTATCTAACATTTCCCAGACCCCTCCCAGGAATGGGAGGGTCTAGCAGGTAAGGTTACACCTACTATCCGGTTCCCAAGACCCCTCCCAGAAGTGGGTGGGTCTAGGGTCTTAAATAGGTACACCCACATTTCCTCCTTTTCTTAATATTTTTATGCACCAACGTAATAGAGTGAAAATTAATATACCAGCCCTATTTAAAAACATATTTTTGCAAAATATACTTTACACTTGTAACCTAAAACTCTATTAATGCTTTTTTACCAAGCATTATTTTGGAACTTTCATGTTCCTATACTTTTAAACTATATTGGGGGAACTTTATTGTTCCTATACCTTTTCTATACACAAGTACTTTAGCATACATGCATAACATACATTTTAAAAACAGGCTAAGTACATTAAAATACACAGTAAAACATTTTGCAATAGAAAATATTAACTATGAAAGACAACAAAACACATTTAAATCATAAAGAAAATGACTAAGACAAAGATGCAGGTGGTTAGAAATTAGATGTTTAAATGAGCTAAACAGAACTACTTCCCTTTTATTTTTATTTTTTAACCACTAACTAACTAAAACTTATTGCATCACCAACTATGAGTAAACTATAAAATTACCTGCTAAGTACCTACACCTAAAATCATAGTTTAAATGATTGATTTGTTTGACGCTGATTTCACCACGTGGCTTTTGTAAATTTTTAGAGTTTAGATGCTGGTTTGTCCCACGCTGATCTCACCACGTGGCTTCCTTTCAGTTTCAGGCCCCGCAGACGGTTCTGTAGACCATGAGGTCGCGGGTTCCGCTGCCCGCTGCCGGTTTGCTGGAGGGTGGATTCCAAGTTTTTTGCTTTTCCGGGCCAAGCTGAGCCCAGCCCAGCCCAGCCCAGCCCAGCCCAGCCGAGCCGAGCCGCTTGGAGCTTTTCGCTGCTTTTTTCCTCCGGGCGCACTTTGGATGTTCAGAGTTCCAAGTGATTTAAACTAAAAGTTCAGTTCGAAATTTCCAAAGTCGAAATCCAAATTCAAGCCGCAGGTTATTTTCAGAAAATCAGTCCATTTTTAATAGTCTTTTTTTCCTCCTTTTCCAATTTAGACTTTTAATAAGTATTTGAAGAGGCCCAGGTTTTTGTTTCTTGTAACAAAGTTTCAGTTCTGGGCCTGGGCCTGGGCTGGAGGTGATGCAAGCTTTCACCTCTCTTGTTTCAATGGCCTTTGAACCCCCAGATGGGGTGTTGGCCATTTTTGAACATTGTTGCACGTGGCCCAGGGTTTTGGGTTCAGTGCACCCGAAAAGAGCCAAAATGAAACAGAAGAGCAGAAATCTCACCATTTTCGCTGTTTTGTTGGGTTCAGGATTCAGGTAAAAGTTCGGAGCGCCAGATGTTGCATTAAATAATTAACGATGGGGCTGGATGGCGATGGATGGAGGCCTTTGTGCTTAGGCCCCAGCCATGTGGCTTCATCCCCCATCCAGCTGGCGGGTTCCAGGCCCAGGTGATCCGCGTAATCAAGACTCACTCACAGGCAGGCTTCAGGAAGCATTAACTTTATTTATACCCTATTCACCACATGTGTGTGGCCTATCTCATAACCTTTTAAGCACTAGTTATTCTTGGCCCTGCATCTAAACTCCTTTCAGCCATCTTCCTCAGAGCGCCCAGCAGCACAGAAAGGGCCAAGAGCCAAAGGGGCCGAATCCCCTTGGTTCCGCCTTATCTAACATTTCCCAGACCCCTCCCAGGAATGGGAGGGTCTAGCAGGTAAGGTTACACCTACTATCCGGTTCCCAAGACCCCTCCCAGAAGTGGGTGGGTCTAGGGTCTTAAATAGGTACACCCACACTGGTTTTACACTCAGAGATCACTCCTGAACTCCTCTACCTCCTCTTCCTCCTCCACTTCCTCTTCTACCTCCTCCTCTTCCACTTCCTTCTTTACCTCCTCCTCTTCTTCTTCCTCCTCCTCCTTTCACCTCCTCCACCTCTTCCTTCACTCTTCCTACTCCTCCACCACCCCTCCTCCTCCACTCTATCTCCTCCTACTTCTCCTCCTCCTGTTCCACCTCCTGCTCTTCCTGCTCTTCCTCTACCTCCTCCTTCTCTTCCTCCTCCTCCTCTTTCTTCTTTATCTCTCTCCCCCGCCTCCTCCTCCTGCTCCACCTCCTGCTCCTCCTCTTCCTCTACTTCCTCCACCCCTCCTGCTTCTCCTCCTCCTCCTCCTCCTTCTCCTCCCCCCCCCCCCCCCGCTCTTTCTCTCCTCCTCCTCTCACCCTTCTTTTCTTTTTTCGACTCTTCTTGCTTTGTGTTTGTGGTAATACCTGATGTGCGCAGGGCTTCCTTCCAGCTCTGTGTTCTGGAATCACTTCTGGTGGTGCTCAGAGAACCTTATGCAGAACTGGGGACTATATGCTAGGATTGGCAGCATAAAAGGCAGATGTATACTTAATTAGGGTACTTGTTCACCAGGTACTGTTCACACACTTTGGGGTTGAAGTGTGCCAGAGTTCTCATACATTCTTTTAATAGTTTTTATTGAGGCCAATGTGAATTACAAGTCTTTCACAGTTATGTTTAAGGTACATAGTGCCAGTGAATTGGGGCAATTCCCACTATCCACTGCCCCACTGTACCTCCACCCTTAGCCCCCTGGACTGCTGGTGTAACAGGTCCCTTTTGTGTATAGCTTGTTGTGGTTTGGGTCTCTTGATTCCATTGTTGTTGACTTTGGGTTTGGTATTTCGATCTGGTCATTTTTAATTTCCACTCAATGTTCATGAGGCTGCTTGCCCCAGTACCATCCACTTTTTTCTCTCTCAATTTATGTGGCAGAACAAGATGATTCAAGTTCTATGGTTCTGTTGGAGATATAGGGTTTCTCCATAGTGTTATGAGATCTTGTACAGGCTCTGGCTATGTTCATTGTTGAACCTCCAGGTCTTTTTATGGTGCCAGGAAATGTTCTGCTCAGTTGTGGTTGTCAAAGTCACTCTTCCATAATTTGAGATCTTGGTTTTTGCACAGGTCCCTAGGACAAAGTCTAGGATAGAGTCTTTATGGTTTCAGAAGTTCTGTTCAGTCATAGTTGTTGCTATCAGTCTTCTGTATTTAGTGATCTTGATTTTTGCATAGATCAAAGGATGGAGTGTCTTCTGATTTCTTCTCACCATTATGTGATGAGGAGAAGCAACCTGCATTTAGGTCAAGTTGTTGCTGTTTCCTTGTCATCAGGATGTCATATGCACCTAGCCGGTGCAAGTTGGTGCCAGAGCTATATTAGGGACTTTCCTAGGTGGAGTTTAATTCCTGATTCTATTGCAGGAAACTGTGTTAGTTTTAACGTTGGGATCTGGGACTTAGAGTTGGATAGTCGATGTCAATCATGTGAGGTCTAGGTCGAGTTCCCATGACAGATGTTTAGAGTGGGAGGGGCCCTGTATTATAAACATTATGGGTTCTTATCCCTAGTAGAGAAGAGCTTGTTTCTATACGTAAGGTTTCCACATTTTAGTGTGTCTATGCAAAAAGGAATGATGCTGTATTATATTGTTGGTGCATTAGGGGGTAAAAATGTCAGGCTGTACAATTCCTGTGCCCTGGTCTTAACCTGAGCTTTTATTCCACATAAGAATTTTCTTTTAGAATTCATATTAAGCAGAACCAGAACAGGCAAATAAAAATAAATGAATAAAATATTTGAATAAAAATTTAAATTTAAGAAAGTTTAAGAAGGGGGCCAGTGAGGTGGTGCTAGAGGTAAGGTGTCTGCCTTGCAAGCGCTAGCCAAGGAAGGACCATGGTTCGATTCCCCGGTGTTCCATATGGTCCCCCCAAGCCAGGGGCAATTTCTGAGCACTTAGCCAGGAGTAACCCCTGAGCATCAAATGGGTGTGGCCTCAAAAACCAAAAAATAAAAATTTAAGAAGATTTAAAAAAGGGGGATGGAGGAGTCTATCTTTACGTTTGGAAGTAGACACACTAAGAGGTATAACTATTAAGGGGTTAAACATACATAGAAAATATAGATATCCCCAGTAAGTCCTTTGAGGTAATCTTGGGGAGGGATGAGATCCCTCATCAAAAACGCAATTCTTGTCCCACCCATGGTCTTATTGAGACTGATAAATGGTTTGTAGCAGTAAGGGGTTGGGTAGTATCCTCAAGCTGGGGGTTTTCTGGAGCTGAATCTGGTTTCTACCAGATTCTACCAGTGCATGTTGGGGTTGCTCACACATTAAAAGATTTTTTTATTTAAAGAAAATTCAAAACATAGTTTACCTAACTGAGCATAATATATTTGTTACAAGATAAGGAAAAGCAAAGTTATTGAAAAAATAGAAATAAAATATAAAGAAAAATTAAAAAATAAAATGAGAGTGCAGGAAAAAGAAAGAAGAAAAAGTTTAGTAGTAAATATATTTGTGAGGGGGCTGGAGAGATAGCATGGAGGTAAGGCATTTGCCTTTCATGCAGAAGGTCATTGGTTTGAACCTCAGCATCGCATATGGTCCCCCGAGCCTGCCAGGAGCAATTTCTGAGCATGGAACCAGGAGTAACCCCTGAATGCTGCCGGGTGTGATCCAAAACCAATATATATATATATATATATTTGTGAAAATTACTGTATCTCCAATAAAGTCATTAATATATTAGCAGAAGATTTAGTAAGGTCTTTTTTTAAAGAGATAAAAAATACAATATAAAAGGGATGTGTGTATGTTCGTTGTTGTTGTTGTTGTTTGCATAGACACAGCAAAATATGGGAAAAATAGAAAAGAAAAACCTTTGGTCTAAAATACAGGGAAACCTTACCCATGAAGTGTCCAGGCATAAGACCAATGATATAGGCTCCAGGCATACTAAGTTTTCTAACCCCAAAATCTTTCTCTGTGGTCCCAGTAAAAGCTCTTCACAATCACGGTTGCTGCTGTCAGGTTTTTATAGTTAAAGATCCTGGTTTCTGTACAGAATCTATGTAGAAGTCAGGGTGACACAGAGCGTCTTTTGGTTTCATCTGACCATTAGGTGGCAATGCAGAGAACCCTGCCCTGCAAGCAGGTTGTTACTGTTACCAAGTCATCAGGATGTCATATGAACACATTCTGGAGAAAGACAATGCCAGAGTAGTAGTAGGACCTTCCCTGGTAGAAGTCTGATTCCTGGTGCTAGTGTAGAAAACAGTGCTGTTTCTATAGATGGGATTCTATAGATGGGAATGTAACCATGTCTGATTTTCTGAAGCCTACTCACACATTTTTGTGCTGGGCAGTCTCAAACAGCAGTGCCACTGGAACTCTCCTTGACATGTAGAGAAATCAAACTCAAAACTTCTTACCTACAAAGTAGATGCTCTGCCACTGAGCTATTCCTGGATTCTGAAAGACATTATTTTTTATCTTAATTTAATCTAATTAATTCATTTATTTTTGGATCTGCTAAGTGGTGTTCAGAAGGCCTAGCAATTCCTCCAGGTGATTTTTGCTAACCAAGCCCGTAAGAGAGCCTGAGAATATGGTGCTGGGATTAGGTGCTAGGCCACCTAAATAATGCTTGTGGGCCTCATGCCATGCCTGATGAAACTTGGAGGACCAGGTGATTACAGAGGTGTAATTAAGGTCAGCCCCTATGTGAAGCATGTGCCTTAACCCCTTGAGACTATCTTTTTGGTCACGAAAATACTTTGAAAGAAGGTATTTAAAGATAGTATGTGGAAGGTAGATTTACTAAGAACATATTTTTATTTTTTTCCCCAGAGCTCTGAGGTCTGGTGTGATGCCAGGATTCAAACAGGTCACATGGGAGGTTGGAGCGATACAACCAGGAACAACCAGATGTGGCCAAAAACAAACAAACAAACAAACAAATAAACAAACAAACAAAAGCAAGAACAAAAAAAACCAAAAACCTCAACCAAAACCAAACAGGCCACATGGAAGACAAACGCCTTTTTTTGTTTGTTTTGTTTTGTTTTTTGGGTCACACCCGGCCGCGCTCAGGGGTTACTCCTGGTTCTATGCTGAGAAATCGCTCCTGGCAAGCTCGGGGGACCAGGTTTCAAACCACCATCCTTCTGCATGAAAGGCAAACACCTTACCTCCATGCTATCTCTCCGGCCCGACAAACGCCTTTCTTCTGTACTTTCTGGCCCCTCTAAAAGTATCTTCCTACTTCTTTATACAGAAGCCTCATCTTGAGTCAGGAAGTTTTTCCTTTAAACATTTGCAAATATTGTTTCTGCCGTATCTTGAGTGTTCTTGAGTGAAATCTGAACCCAACCTGGTTTGTTCTTCGAGATAACTGATTTTGTCTGCCCATGTACCCTTACAGGATACTTCTCTGTTAGTTTTGTAATTCTAGGGTGTTTTCAGGATATCGAGATGTTGATTTTGGAGGATTGCTTTTGAATAGAGAAAACTTTTTAATATGTTGATCAGGATTTTGTACCACTTGAGGCATATTTTTTAAAAAATTAAAAAGTTGAGACCTATTGGTTTGTAACGTTAATTATAAGTATGTAGCTTTATGTTTAAATATTTGTACATTACAATCATCACCAAAAATCTAGTTTCTCTGTACCACTATACAAAGTAACCCTCTTCATCTGGTTCACCAGACTCCCAGGAAAAACTTAATGCCTTTTTCAGCTGTACTGATTGCTTCTCAGATGTAACTAAATGATTCTCAGCAGATTTCTATTTTAAGCTCTCTGTGTATCTTTATATTTATTATTTTCCTGCCTTTCTTTCTGACTTTATGAAAAGTTCTCTTATTTGTTCTTAACATCACCATTAGATTTCTTATGTCAGTATGAATTTTAACAGGTTATTGCATTTTAAAAATTAGTGCTTTCTTTGCTTAAGGATTTTTAATTTAACTTTATAGAAATAATGTCTGTGTGTGTGTGTGTGTGTGTGTGTGTGTGTGTGTGTGTGTGTGTGTGTGTGTGTTAGGGTGGGGGGATTACCTGGAATTACCTGGGCAGTCCTCACAATGCTGTAGTCTTTAGGGTTACACCCAGCAGTTTTGTTTTGTTTAGTTTTTGTTTTGTTTTTGGGTCACACCTGGCAGTGCTCAGGGGTAACTCCTGGCTCTATGCTCAGAAATTGCTCCTGGCAGGCTCGGGGGACCATATGGGATGCCGGGATTTGAACGCATGTAAAGCAAACGCCCTACCTTCATGCTATCTCTTTGGCCCCAACACCCAACTGTTTAGGGGGGGGTGTGTGTGGTACCAGTGATTAGACTAGGATCAACTATACGCTAAGTTTGTTCCCTCATCCCTGTACTATTTCTCTGACCCTTCCTTTTAAAATCATCTCCTTGTCTCCCTTCTAAGATTTTGTTTGTTTGTTTTTTTGGGCCACACCTGGTGACGCTCAGGGATTACTCCTGACTACGTGCTCAGAAATTGCTCCTAGCTTGGGGGACCACATGGGATGTCAGGGGATCAAACCGAGTGGTCTGTCCTAGGCTAGCACATGCAAGGCAGACACCCTATGGCTTGTGCCACTGCTCTGGCCCCTCCCTTCTATGTACATACCTGTCTGTGGTACCTGACACAAGGTACTCACCAAGAGTGTTGTGCAGTACTTCTTAGTACAGTGCTTGCACAGTGCTCCTGGGGGCTCTACTTGTAAGTTGTGGTGCCTGACCACATCCTGTTTGTGGTGCTCATGGTAAATAGAGTGAAATAGTACTCCTGTGTGTACTAGCTATGCATTGTACTTTCTGGTTGCAGTCTGTAGTGCTCACATATCTTTAGCTATGGTGATGGTTTGGGGGGATTCATACCCTTTAATGGGCAGCCAGAAATTGCTTGTAGTGCTAGAAATCCCAGAGTAGAGCTGCTATAATTGTGCATGGAGCAGCACCAAGGATCGAATGGTCACTTCGATGCATGCAAGACAGCTTTCTAAGTCTTCAAGCTATTCCCAGGGCCCCTAGAACACATCTTTATAGACATGACAACTTATTTTCTGTTTTTTTTTCTTATTTCAATAGCAAATAATAATTGATGCCTCTTATATTTTATAAGACCTAGGTTTGATCTAAGTGAATGGCAGGTGGAGAGCTCACCTTTGGCTTCAGTCTCATGACATGTGGGTCTTCTATCATGAAGTGTGAAGAAAGCTCTGCTTAATATTCATTGTTGATAGGTCTCCTCTTGTCACCAATAGCCTGTAGTTTTCAGGGTGTTACATCTCAAATTATGAAAATTATCAATCCTAGCAACCATCCTTTCTTTCCTCTTATGCTGGCATTCTGGAGATTGAAACATCACTAGGAATGGAAAACCCCAATGGGTAACTATTATGCCCACTAACCACATTTTCTCTTTGACAGGTTTACTGGATTGAAATTCAAGAGTATACTCTTAAAATGCTTCTCATGACGCACTATGTTTATTTACTTACTGGTAAAAGTTACCAAGCACCATCTATGTTTTATAACCTATTGTAACCAAGGGGCACTGTCTTCAGAGAGGTTATTTACAATTCTGGGTGGTGTGGGGGATGACTGACTGTATTATTGACCATTATAATGACAATTATGATTAGAGATTCAGATGAAAATCCAGCTCAGGGGCCATGGGACAATGATAGGTCCTAGACGGCCTTCCTCGAGAAATGACATTGGGTGGAAGTCAAAAAGGACAGAATCAGTAAGAAAAATCACATGGTGGTTGCAGGCCTAAATAAAGTATATATCAAGTATTTGTGGCAGTAAGGAGAATAGAAGTTTGGAAGGCTCTAGAAAATTCATGTGGCTGGTGTATGGAAGGGGGAAACAACATAGGGGAAGTTATGTACATTCTTGCCCCGGTGGTCTATGAATTCTAAAAATGTTTTTTTTAATTTAATGAATTAAAGAAACATTTGGCAGTATTTTGTAAGAAAATGATTGACAAGAGATAAGTCTGCTTTACATTTTTATCTTTTTTTGATTTTTGGGTAGTTCTCAGGAATCACTCCTATATGCTCTGGGGTATTCTTGGCAATGCTAAAGATTGAACTGGGGGAATGACTATATGCAAGGCAATCATCTTATCCACTGTACTATCTCTCTGGCCTACCACTCCTTTCTATTATTTTTTTTTTTTTTTTGGTGTGGGGACACACATAGTGATGCTCAAGAGTTATTCCTGGCTCTGCACTCAGAAATTACTCCTGATGGTGCTCAAGGGACCATATGGGATACTGGAAATTGGAACTGAGATGGCCATGTGCAAGATAAGTGCCCTACCCATTGTATGTGCTATTGCTCTGACCCCTTGCACTCTTTTTTATCCTCATGTTTTTACAAGAGACAGAAGAAAAAGTCTGGACTCAGTGATCTGGAAGATAAGGAAACGGTGGTAGTCAGAGAAGTGTCTAGCAAGCAGCAGATGTCGAGAGGCAACTGATGGGAAGAGGCCTGAAGAGATCTCCTTAGGGAGAGAATTAAAAGCCAGTCTCAGGGTATGTGAATGTTGTGGGATAGAGTGGAGTGGAAGGAGGGCACAAAGGCAGCTCAGCAAATAGTTGGGGAGGAAATCTGAGAAAAGAGAATAAGGTGAAAAGAAGTGTCAAGAAAAGTTGGGATGTGGTGCCTCAGGGTACAGGACTAAGTGTGTGTCATGGGAGGAAGTACTGGGGGTATGAGACAGGGCCAGATAGATAAATCTCCCCTTCCTCGGTGTCTATTAGGATGAAACCCTAAGCCAGCAGCCTCTGTCCAAGCTGCAGTGGGGGGGAACCATCTGCTTTATGGCTTTGGTTTCTGAAAGGTAAAGAAACATGATCACACCTGGGAAAGCTCCACTTCTTCAGACCGAGATCTCACCTGCCACTGCTTCAGGGGAACTGGAGAATTTGCCCCAGCTCCTTATTCAGTTCTCAGCAGCTGGGAGAACTCAGTCTGTTTTCCGAGGTGCTAAAAACAGTCCTCAAGGACCAGAATAAGGGAATGGAGATAGCAAATGAGCTGTTTGATTTTTGAAAAGCACACAGAGGCAAAATATTTACGGGATCTTTATTTACTCTGTGCCTTCTCTGTGCTGGACATATCAGGACTTCAGCTCTCTCTTGGGTCCCCAGAATACCCTCAAAAGCACACTTTGGGAGAAAAGATATCCCAGAAGTCATCTTGGAGGATGTGACTTGTCACAACACCCGAAGTCTTTGTTATTCCCTCTTAGAGTGAGAGGACACAGGAAGGAGGAGGTGAGGCTTCCCCCGAGACCAAGCAGCCATGAGACGGTGGCTCTCCTAGGAATAGGCAAAATTGCACTCATACAAATGAATTTGTAGTGTAAATTGATCAGTTTGACTTGGCTTGCAGAGAAAAATCAAGATCAGCAAACACTGGCTCAGTTTTGGACCCAGGCAGAGTGATTAATTCATTACTCACTTCACAACTCCAATGGGAAAGCCTGTGCATGCACCCCAGAGCTCTTATGGACGAACACAGTCATAAATCACACCATTTACAGGCCCAGCAATGAGAGAGGCAGCTGACTAGAGGGGGACGGTCAGTAGGCGGCCACCTTGGCCAGAGAAACAGCTTGTCAAGGCAGCTTAGTCTGCTCTCTGGAGACCAACCAGTTGGCCAGTCTTCCATCCTTCCTACCATGAGGCCAGCCTCTTGACCACCCGGTTTGATACTTCCGGGCCAGACCACAAGAAAACCAACTCCAGTCCTTGCATGAGGCCTCTCCTGTGACCTGAGATGGCCTCTCCTCCAAGCGGCCAAGACACTAGGACTATCCTCAGGAGCTTCACAAAGGCCTCTCTCTATGGTCCACTTGAGGAAAAGTTGCTCTCCAAACCCCTGCCCTGATTGTTCTGGATCCTTCTGGCATACTGCTTGCCCTGGCGTGTGTACATTCAGCATCTTCCCATCTTCAGGCAGGCCTGAAAGCCTTCAGCTGCCCTGAGGGGCAAAGCACAGAAGGCCAGACCTTCATATAGAATTGGAAGGTTTCGGGGCCGGAGCAGTGTTGCAAGCGGTAAGGCATCTGCCTTGCACATGCTAGCCTAGGACGACCGTGGTTCCATCCCCCGGCGTCCCATATGGTCCCCCAAGGCAGGAGCAATTTCTGAGTGCATAGACAGGAATAACCCCTGAGCATCACGGGGTGTGAACGGAACCCCCCACCCCCCAAAAAAAGAATGGAAAGGTACCACCCCATGCAAGATAACCCAGTCAGTTGGCATCTAAATTCCTATTGGGAGACAAGTAACTTCAAATATTTGGAAGTTTTTTCTTTTTGAGATAACAGTCCCTCCATATCACCAGCTGCTCTTCATATTCTGAGACGACCAGTCCCCTCCACACTCTAGTGTTTTGTGGTGGACACTTTCCCACTTTTCTATTTCTGTTTCATAGAATGCAGCATCTCCTGTGTGGTTTTTGTCACAAAAGTGACCTGTCTCTGTGCCAGGAGCTTTGCCCATAATATCTTATCTGACTTTTAATGGTCTGGTGAGGTCCTTATTAATTCTAATTTTATAGATGTGGGAACGGAAAATGAAAGAGAAGTGGTACTCCAGGAATCAAGTCTTGAATGGTCCGACGCCAGCATTTCTGCTCCTAGCCTTTTGAGTGTTTCCCTCACCCCAAACTCAGCAGGTTTCTAAGCTGAAATGCTAGAGACATCTGTTTCAGGGCCTGCCAAACTTGGGGGCTTTCTTCCTTGGAGCCAAGCTGAGCTTTACAAGACTTGCCAAAGTCTTTTAATCTCTACCAAATGCAGCATCAAAATCATCATAATAGTAGCAACAATAATAACCAACACCACAATAATAAAAGCATTATCCTCACAGTTTCTACCTTCTCCCTGAGCTAGTAAATTTTGCAGAAAAGGTAGAAGGAATCTGATTTTCTCATTCTTCTTTCCAGGAAAGATATTACGACCCACAATGCAATCTGCTTACAACTTCTTTTTGCTTTATTTGGGACACAAAAGCATACAATTCTCTTTAATCTGTTTATGATGCAGCAAGCAAGCAAACAGGCTTCTATAACAAAGGGGTGTCTAACAAAGAGATTATTGGCTGATGCTCTTTCTCCTCAAGGATCCCAGATGAATATCTTACAAAAAGAAAACAATGAATCAGCCTACCTTACATGAGAACAATGAGCCATCATCTATTATTACCTTCCCCTTTCCTAAGAAAGAAGATGAAAGACCCTGTGTGGGAGCCGGAACACGATGGGTAGGGCCCTTGCCTTGCACGTGGCCATTATAAATTGTATTCCTGGCATCCCATATTGAACCCTGAGCTCACCAGGGAAAATCCCTGGGCACAGAGAAAAGAGTAAGCCCTGGTTCAAAAACAAAAACTAAAAAAAGAAAGTTCACAAGATCAAAACTGATGTCCGGGACTGAGTGTGGCATTTTATCAAGATATTCCCATAGTAGAGGCCAGAGCAATAGCACAGCAGTAGGGTGTTTGCCTTGCAAGTGGCCGATATAGGACGGACCTTGGTTTGATCCCTTGGCGTCTCATATGGTTCCCCAAACCAGGAGCAATTTCTGTGCATATAGACAGGAGTAACCACTGAGCATCACAGAATGTGACTCAAAAACCAAAAAGAAAAAAGAAAAAAAAAGGAAAAAATGATTTTTCCATAGTAACATTATTAACAAAGTCACAAGTGAATATTTACAGAGAAATATTCTAATATTACTTAGAGTCTGTATTTGACCATTAGCATTAAGGAGACAGAAGCTGTGGCTTGGGTTACTGTGTATATAGGTTCTCTCTTTTTGGTACAAGTGTATGACCAGGAAATTAAAACATGCTTCTTACCACACAGACTTACACTAATGAGTCAAGCAATATGACAGAATTGTAGACAACTTAGACTCATTCTCTACATTGCTCTGGCAATCCCAAAGAAAATTTGCTTCTTCAGAGCCTGCCCAGTGGATTGAGTTGTTCCAGTGAACAGCAGCATGGAAGCAGGACACCTCTTGGTGTCAACTAACCAGCCATTCAGTTCTGCATGGGATTGTGGATGGGTGAAAGCTGTTTATTTTTAAAAATCTGGAGAAAATTGCAGCTCAAGTCCAGATGCAAATATTCATAATTATCTGAACTCAGGAATGGTGTATTAATGTGTGTGTACATGTATGTGTGTTTCATATTCATCACTCAGCATGAATCTACCAATTAGATGTTATGAAAATTAAATTGCAATGGAGCTGAATATGTTTTAAGAGACTAAACAGGTTTCTATTATTCAAATGCAGTGAGCTCACTAAATAGGTATTAACCTGAATACGTGTTGATTTTCCTTCCAAATTCAAACTGCATCCAAAAGAACTGTATAAACATTCAACTAACCTATAAGTTAAAGGTAAAATTATTCAAATGCCATATGTCTTTGAATGGAAACTTTTCTATGTGAATATAGAAATTTAATTAGAAATAATTGAGGTGTTAACATATACATATAAAACACACACAAATCTTTTATTTAAAAATTAATATATTTATTTAAGCACCATGATGACAAATATGTTTGTAGTTGGGTTTTAGTCATAAAAAGTACACCCCACCGTCATCAGTGCAACCTTCCTACCACCAATGTCCCCCCCCCCCCTTCTCCTTCCTTCCTCAACCTCTGCATGTCTTTGAAACAGGCATTCTATTTCTATCACTCATTACCATTGTCATGATAGTTGTTGATATAGTCATTTCTCTAACTGCACTTACCACTCTGTGTGGTAAGCTTCATATCATGAGCTGGTCCTTTCAAACCTCATCTCTGTTGCCTCTGGTTTTTATTAACATACTATATTTTATTTTTCTTAAATCCCACAGATGAGTGAGTATATTCTGTGTCTATCTCTTTCCCTCTGACTCATTTCACTCAGTGTAATAGTTTCCATGTCCATCCATGTATATAAAAATTTCATGACTTTATTTTCCTAACAGCTGCATGGTATTTCATTGTGTTTATGTACTACTGTTTCTTTTCTTTTTTTTTTTTTCTTTTCTTTGTACCACTGTTTCTTTAGCCACTCATCTATTGTTGGGCATCTAGGTTGTTTCCAGATTCTGACTATAGAAAACAGAGCTGCAATGAACACAGGAGTGCAGAAGGCATTTTTATATTGTGTTTTTGTGTTCCTAGGCTATATCCCTAGGAGTGGTATAGCTGGATCATATGGAAGCTCAATTTCCAGTTTTTGAGCAATCTGCATATTGCTTCCCATGAAAGCTGGACTAGATGGCATTCCCACCAGC
The DNA here is from genome assembly GCF_024139225.1 of Suncus etruscus. Lineage (NCBI taxonomy): Eukaryota > Metazoa > Chordata > Mammalia > Eulipotyphla > Soricidae > Suncus > Suncus etruscus. The sequence goes on from NC_064848.1 coordinate 11,711,617, forward strand.
AGTAAATGAGAGTTTCTCTCTCCCCATATTCCCACCAGCAGTGATTGTTTTTGTCCTCTGTGATGTGTGCCAGTCTCTGTGGTGTGAGATGGTACCTCATTGTTGTTTTGGTTTGCATTTCCCTGATGATTAGTGATATGGAGCATTTTTTCATGTGCCTTTTGGCCAACTGTATTTCTTCTTTGAGGATGTGTCTGTTCATTTCTTCTCATTTTTTTGATGGGGTTAGACTATTTTCTTGTTAAGTTCTGTCAGTATATCTTAGATATTAGCACCTTATCTGATGGGTATTAGGTGAATAGTTTCTCCCATTCTATGGATAGCCTTTGTCTCCTAATCATGGTTTTCTTTGAGGTGCAGAAGCTTCTCAGTTTAATGTAGTCCCGTTTGTTTATCTCTGCTTCCACTTGTTTGGACAGTGGTATTTCCTCCTGGAAGATGCCTTTAGTCTCAATATTATGGAGTGTTTTACCTACATGTTCTTCTATATACCTTATAGTTCTGGGTCTGATATCAAGGTCTTTAATCCATTTTGATTTGACCTTTGTGAATGGTGTAAGATAGAGGTCTGAGTTTTCTTTTTTGCATATGGCTGACCAGTTTCCCCAACACCACTTGTTGAAGAGGCTTTCTTTTGTCCCATTTTACGTTTCTTGCCCCTTTATCAAAGATTAATTAATTGGTATGTCTGGGGAACGTCCTCTGAATACTCAAGTTCATTTCATTGATCTGAGGGTCTGTCTTTATTCTAATACCATGCCGTATTAATGACTGTTGCTTTGTAGTACAATTTAAAGATGGAGAAAGTGATGCTTCCCAACTATCTAAGGGTTACTTTCTCTATTTGTGGTATTTATTGTTCCAAATTAATTTTAGGAGTGTTTGATCCACTTTTTTGATGAATGTCATGGGTATCCCTAGAGAAAATGTATTAAATACAATGCTTTGGGAGTATTACCATTTTAATGATGTTAATCCTCCCAATCCATGAACAAGGTATGTGTCTTCATTTCCTGTGTCCTCTTTTATTGCTGGAAGCAGGGTGTTGTGATTTTTTTCTTTTTTTAATTTGGTTTTTGAGCCACACCTGGCAATGCTCAAGGGCTACTCTTGGCTATGCACTCAGAAATAGCTCCTGGCTTTGGAGGACCATATTGGGTGCTGGGGATCAAACTCAGGTCTGTCTTGGGTCAGCTGTATGCAAGGCAAATGCCCTACTGCTGCTCTATCGCTCCAGCTCCTTGTATTTTTTTGTATAGGTAATTCACCTTTTTAGTTAAGTTGACTCTGAGGTATTTGAATTTCTGTGGCACTAATGTAAATGAGATATTTTTTAAAGAAATTAATTATATTTATTTATATAAAGAAATAACTAAATATGCATATGTAACTGGTGTATCACTAATATGTAATACACATGGATATATGTATTATATTTATATAGTTTAAAACTTTTTTAATATCTTTATTTAAACACCGTGATTAAAATATGATTGTAGTTGGGTTTCAGTCATGTAAAGAACACTCCCCTTCACCAGTGCAATATTCCCATCACCAATGTTCCAAATCTCCCTCCTCTCCACCCCACCCCCGCCTGTACTCGAGACAAGCTTTCTACTTCCCTCATTCATTCACATTGTTAGGATAGTTCTCAATGTAGTTATTTCTCTAACAGAACTCATCACCCTTTGTGGTGAGTGCCATGTCATGAGCTGGACCTTCCAGCCCTCCTCTTTTTGTCTCTGAGAATTATTGAAAAAATGTCTTTCATTTTTCTTAAAACCCATAAATGAGTGAGACCATTCTGCGTTTTTCTCTCTCTCTCTCTGACTTATTTCACTCAGCATAATAGAGATTGTTTTTTAATGTCCATTTCTTCTCTGTTATTATTCATGTATAAGAAGGCCATTGACTTTTGTACATTAATTTTGTAGCCTGTCACTTTGCTATATGAATTTATTGTTTCTAGAAGCTTTTTGGTAGTATTTTTAGGGTTTTCTAAATATAGTGGCATGTCATCTGCAATCAGTGAGAGCTTCACTTCTTCCTTTCCTTGATGCCCTTGATATCTTTTGTTGCCTAATTGCTATGGCAAGTACTTCCAGCACTATCTTGAATAGGAGTAGGGAGATGGGACAGCATTGTCTTATACCCAATTTTAGAGAAAAGGCTTTTAGTTCATCTCCATTAAGTATAATATTTGTCATGTGCTTGTGGTAGATGGCCTTGACTATATTGAGAAAAGTTCCTTCCATTTCCTCCCATCTTGTTGAGAGTTTTTTTTTTTTAATCAAGACTGGGTGTTGGACCTTAGCAAATGCTTTCTCTGCATCTACTGATATGATTATATGGTTTTTATTTTTCTTTTTGGTGATATGGTGTAGTATGTTGATTGATTATGTATACTATATAAAATCTATTGTTTCTAGAAACTTTTTGGTAGAGTCTTTAGGGTTTTCTAAATTTAGTAGCATGTCATCTGCAAACAGTGAGAGCTTGATTTCTTCCCTTTCTATCTGAATGCCCTTGATATCTTTTTCTTGCCTAATCATTATGGCAAGAACTTCCAGCACTATCTGAAATAGGAGTGGTTAGAGAGGGCAGCCTTGTCTTGTACCAGATTTTAGAGGAAAGGCTTTTAGTTTATCTCCAATGAGAATAATATTTGGCTTGTGGTAGATGGCCTTGACTATATTGAGAAAAGTTCCTTCCATTTCCATCTTGATGAGATTTTTTTTTTTATCAAGAATGGGTGTTGACCTTCTTGAATGCTTTCTATGCATTTATTTATATGCTCATATGGTTTTTATTTTTCTTTTTGTTGATATGGTGTATTATGTTGATTGATTTACATATGTTAAACCATTCTTGCATCCCTGCAATGAAACCTACTTGGTCATGGTGTATGACCTTTTTGATGAGGTGTTGGATCCTATTTGCTAGGATTTTGTTGAGGATCTGTGCATCTGTGTTCATCAGGGATACACACATATCTTTTAAGGAGAGATTAATGACTGTGGGTTGACATACACTTTTAATTTTTTTCTATGGTTTAAATATTTATATTTATTTAGGCACCACAAAAATATTCAAGATCCTCCCTACATCAATGTCTTTTTGTGTTTTTTTAAAATATAATTTTTATTTAAGTAACATGATCATAGTTGGGTTACAGTCATAACCAGAACACCCCCCTTCACCAGTGTAACATTACCCCCTCCCCCCTTCCCATTCCCTGCCTGTATTCGAGACAGGCATTCTACTACAGTTATTTGTTTTTAAGTTCAGTAAGTTGTATTTTTTTCCTTAAAGGATAAGAGTAAAAAAATATCGTAAAGGTGTGATAGTGGCAATCACCGTTGTTTGCATAGGTCCAGAAAAATGGGAAAATGGAAAAAAATCCTTGACCTGATTACAAAAAGGCCTCACCCCAGAAGTTTATTGGCATAAGACCGACTCTGGGTTCCAGGCATACCAGTCTGTCCAACTCGAGTCATTCTCAAGGTCCCGGTGAAACTTTTTCACACTTTAGCTATTGTTGGTATCAGATTCTTATATTTAAAGACTCTGGATTCTGTGCATTTCTTTCATTGATGTCAGGCTGATGTGGAACATCCTTTAGTTTCAGCATACCATTAAATGCGGAGCGATCTGCCCTGCATGCAGACTGTTGCTGAGTCGTCTGGGTGTTGGGAGCACTCTTTGGAGTAAGTCAATGCCAAAGCAGTGGTAGGTCTTCCCTGGTAGAGGCTTAGATCCTGGTAATGTTATAGACAATTGTGGTTGTTTCCATAGATGGCATCTATTGTTCAGGTGTGTGTGGGCGATGCCCATTCTTCTGAGGCCTAAGCCAAATCATTATGCCAATGTTCAGGGTAAAAGGCCTAATTACATTACCAAATTTGTGTTCCCATCTCTATTAGATAAGAACTTGTTTGCATATGTATTATTTTCCCATTTTAATGTGCCTATGCAAAAGAGAAGCAATGCCACAAGATATTGTTGGTGCATCTGGGAGCCGACGAATAAAGTCCAACATTCCCTGTAACTTGGTTCAAACATAAAATCTATACAGAGATACTCTTCTACCAGTATTGCTTATAAAACAGATCTCAAAGGGGGAAGATCAAACAATCAAATAACAAATCCAGTGGGCAAAATTGTCGACATACACTTTTTAAAAAAATATGGTTATTTTACAGATCAAGATGAACATTTTTCTTAACCCTGGAAAATTATATTTTGTTCGTTCTCAGTCCCTTACCCCTGATAAGAACTATAACAATATTTCACCATATTTAATTAATTATTTTTGCTCATTCTTAACATATAGATTTGTATAATAGCTTCATTAGCTCAAGTAATATTTTTGATATTATTTTAAGTTATCAGATGTATTATAATTCTCATTCTTTTCTAGATTGAGAGATTACCATGGTAATCTATTTTTAATTGTTTATTTTGAATAGCGATGTTATTATTAGTAGTGACCTACCAACTGAAATTGTTCATTTACCATTGGGACATTTTTTATTATTTTCAGCTTTTTGTGAGCAAATTGTTTTGTTTGTACTTCTTTTTTATGTTCATATTTATTTTTTGTGTAAAAATATACTCGTTTCTCTGAGGGTTATATCTAAGAGTATAAATATATGAAAATCTGTCAAAGTGATAGATCACTAGTTTAAAAATATCTTATAGAAATGTAAAGTAAACAGAAGTTTCTTAAAATGTGCTTACTAATTCACCATTTTAAAATAGGTTAAGTAGAACTGGAGGGATAAATCGATAGGCTGGGCACGTGCTTTGCCTGCAGTAGACCCAGGTTTGAAGCCTGTCATTGCATGGTTAAATGAATTAACCCCTTTCAGTTAAATGTGTTCACCAGGCACAGAGCTGGAAGGAACCCATGAGCATTGTTGAATATGACACCAAATTTAAACGTAAGGAAGAATCATTCTACATTTAAAACATAGTAATTTTATCCTTGAGTCAGAATTGTCTTCTTAGATATACTTTCAATAGTTGTTACTTTAGGCAAAATTGATCTTAGGCAATCTGGCCCTACAGCTCAATGAATCTTGTCAAGACAAGTCTCCACAATTCTGTACTGAAATTTCAAACAATGAGGACTTGACATTCATCCTTGAGAGATCTCATACTGGTGGGAAGAACACATGCATTTATGCACATGGATATATGGGATTAGGAACAAGTAGACACTTGGTGAAGGAGGGAAAGGAATTCTGGCCCCGCTCACTGAGCTCTGAGGGGACTGGTAATGGGCCTTAGCTGGCAGCATGCCCAGGGAATTAAAGCCTGCAGCCAGAATAGGGGTTTTAAGCAGGCAAAGGTCTTGATGAGACTCAGGTGCCACAATGGATTTGTTTGGCAATGTTGGGGCCTGTTTTGTGGGAGGAGGTGGGGTGTCTTCGCACTTAATGAGGTGAGAAGGTAGGTGCTGACCTCAGAGATAGTGACATAGAAAAGTATGTAACCATAAGGACCCATGGTGCAGTGGGTCATGCAAGTTAGCATTTGTCTGAGAAAGGAAAAAGACTGCTTGAGTCAGCCCGGAGCAGTCTTTGTCCTGGTTGCAAATATTTCAACCCTCATTGCCAAAATGTGTCAGCACATACAACTACAAATTAAAAAAACTAGAGAGTCATTGGCATGTGCTCTCTATCCCTTCTGCCTTAGCATCTTCCACACTTCTGATCAAATTGGCTTCTCTGTCATCTTCCAAGATTTTAATAAAAAGTATGAATAAGAACCGGAAAAATGCCCTCTGGCTTGTCAACAGAGATGCCCCTTTATAACAGCAGGGTTCACTGACGAACACTCCCTAAAATCTTTCTCTTGGTTCCTACTAACACACTTCCACCTTTGCACAAGAACATAAAGAGGGATTAGGAAAAATCTTGCTGAAATAAGACCCCAACTCCCTGACAACCTCCTCCCCCCACCCCCACCCTCTAATAATTCACACAAAGAAGTGAGGCTAGACTTGTTTTGAGCGAGTCCACATTAGTTCCTGGCAAACATCACATTCTGTGTAAAGTACTCAGAAAACCATCTGTTAAATAATCCCTTCTCAATTTCTGTTGGCACTGGAGGCACTTGTCAATCAAATTGCAAATTTTATTTTTCACTCCGCGTGAAAATCAGAGCATTTTTTAATTTTTATCTTTTTGGTTATTTGCTCTGATTTTCTAGGATATCTCAGAGATTTTACATGTGTTTTCCTTATGGTCAAGGGAGTCATCTGTCTGAACCAGCAGAATTCAACTCATTTAGGCAAATTAAAGAGTGAATTTGGTATAAATCAAGCCCTGTGGTATAAGGAACTAGCAACTTTTCTTCCTCTCCCCTCCCCTCCCCTCCCCTCTCCTCTCCTCCCCTCCCCTTCCCTTCCCTCCCCTCCTTTCCTCTATTCTCTCCTCCCCTCCTCCCCTCCCCTCCCCTCCCCTCTCTTCTCCTCCCCTCCCCTCCCCTCTCTTCTCCTCCCCTCCCCTCCCCTCCCCTCCCCTCCCCTCTCCTCCCCTCCCCTCCCCTCTCCTCTCCTCTCCTCTCCTCTCCTCTCCTCCCCTCCCCTCCCCTCCCCTCCCCTCCCCTCCCCTCTCCCCTCTCCTCTCCTCTCCTCTTCACCCCGCCTTTTTTCTTTTTTTCTCTTCATCCATTCCCTTTCCTAACTTTTTTCTTCAACTTCAGCCTGGAATTCTAATTGTGGGCTAAAGGGGCTGGAGAGGTATTGAGAAGGGGTGGAAGGAGAAAAAGCTGTTCACGCCCAGAATCTGGTAAATGTTTTAAGCCTTCTCATACTTGAGATTTTTACAATTTAATTTAATTTAATTTAACTTTATTTTTGTTTTTTGGGCCACACCAGGTGACGCTCAGGGGTTACTCCTGGCTATGCACTCAGAAATTGTCCCTGGCTTGGGGGATCATATGGGATGCCGGGGGATCAAACCGCAGTCCGTCCTAGGTCAGTGTGTGCAAGGCAAATGCCCTACCACTTGTGCCATCGTTCAGACTTCGAGATTTTTTTTTATTAGACTGGACTCACACTGTTATTTTTTGATGACCTAATTCCATCCTCTACTCCCCAAATTCAACAGAGAATTGAAGGAAAAGAAGTCACTTCTTCCTCTCCCTCCTTCCTCTCATCCTACCCTTTTTCCTCTCCCTTAGTCTCTCTGAGAGATAAGTTAGTTAAAAGAGGCAAACCATTCTTTCCAAAAACCTTTCCTCCTCAGTTCTTTCCCTTCATTTTTCCCTCTGAAAATTTTAAAGGGCTTAAGGGACATTTCACTAGGTTGAAAACACATTGCTTGGGAAGCCCAAGGCTCCAAAATGAAAATCTGGTGAGATGCAGCCTGGAAGCAAACATTGACACAGGAAATAATTCACAGAGTGAAAAGGTACAAGAACAGGTTCAGGAAATCCAGCATGAAAGCAAGGAATCCAACCACACAAGCTTTCTGCTCCTAAGAAGGAATGCAACTTAGTAGAAGACAGCAGAATGAGCCTCTGCCTTCCTTAGACCTGTGCTTTTATTGACAAGAACCAGGCCACACCCTAGGGTGGGAGAGGAATACCAAGTGGGGAAATCCAATATCCCATCACCAGATCACACCCTAGGATAGAATATGAATATTGATTAGGGTAGGACCAATAAACTAACATAGTATTTGAAATACAACTTTTCTCTTTATGTTGCAGCCAAAAGGCAGGGGGAGGACTTGCACCTCCCTAGAATTATTTTCCACTCAATGTTCTCTTATTTTCGCCTCTGTTTTCCTCTATTCTGGGTCTAGGGACTCTCTTTTTAAACATGAGAAACATGAAAATAGTATCTGCCTGCTTTTTGGGACCCTCCTCCATCCAACTGCCATATAGTCTTCCTCAAACACAAGAATTATTCTCTCTTTTTAATCATGTGCTTTTGTTGTTAAGTTGTTAAATTAAAATTGGACTTAGAAGGAGGAAAGCAGAACAAAACGTATTTATTGAGCACTTAACATGTAGTTATAACTTAATTTTATGAAATAATCATAACAGATATGAAAGGTAAATATTGTTTTCACTGTATAGATGATGCTCACTCAGTTACTGAGAAATGACATTATTGATTGAAAGTTTTGCAGCTAGCTGTCCTTATACTTTTTCTACTATGTCTCTTAATCCAAAATTATAATCATAGGGCCAGAGTGATAGCACAGCGGTAGAGTGTTTTGCACGTGGCCAACATAGAACAGACACTGATTCAATTCCCAGCATCCCATGTGGTCCTTTGTGCCTGCCAGGAGTGACTTCTGAGTACAGAGTCAGGAGTAATCCCTGAGCACCGCTGGGTATGACCCAAGCCCCCCACACACACCCAGAAAAAGAAACCCCAAATTACAATCATATGCTAAATGACTGCACTTGGTAAAATAAATAGATTCAATTATTTTTATTTTTTTTAAATTGAATCAATATTTTAAATTATATTCAAGACAAAAGCCAAAAGTCTCTCTCTGGTGGAGTATACCTCCCACCCCAAATCACCAACATCAATCACCTAAAGAGTTAATATATTTCTTTTTAATATCTTAGGAGTCTGCATGTAGCAATTTTATAAAAAGAAAGTTATATTTATTGAGGAAATTTTGAATCCTTATTTTTTAATATTCTCTGCACACTTCACATTACCCACAAAATATTTTGAAAATTATTTGATTGTAGCTCTCATACTAGGCCAGTATACAGGTTCAACATAATTTCTTGAACCTGACTTCCTATGATAGAACAGAAAGGTTTTTCTATTCTTTATTGTTTGAATATCTCATCAATGACCACGTGTTTTGTAAATATGTTTAAGTTTCAGGCGTTTTTTTTTTTTGTTTTGTTTTGTTTTGTTTTGGGGCCACACCGAACAGTGCTCAGGGGTTACTCCTAGCAATTCACTCAAAAATCGCTCCTGGCAGGCTTGGAGGATCATATAGGATGCTGAGAATCAAATTCGGGTCTGTCCTGGGTTGGTTGTGTGCAAGGCAAATGCCCTGCTGCTGTGCTATCTCTCTGGGGTTTCAGACAATTTTTATAGCTACTGGTTCAAAGGCTATGGGCTCTTTAAAGGCACATGGGAGAAATTTCAGTCATGCTTTCTAGAAAGGTTTGTAACAGATGGGCTTATTTATCTTAACAGACAGTGTCAACATCCGCTAGTTTAAAGCCCTATTGCTACATGAGGGCTGGCCAAGAGAAACAGAACCTCATCAGAGATACAGAACAAAGGTACACTCCGACTATAGGGGCCATCATTTCCAAACTGGGAATGTGTTTGGAGGAAGTGCCAAGTAGAAAGTACATTTGCAAGCCTTCATATTTGTAGTGAAGTTTTTCTTGAAGAGCAGTATGCTCCTCAGATCCAACTCTTGGCTTTGTATTTGATTCAAAGCTCTGGAACACAAACCTTCCTTCATCAGGTGGCCATCAAGTACAGGGCAGCTTTGTTTGCTCTCAGGCACCTGTCTGTCACATCGCTTTGCACAAAAATCCAGGTTTCTATATGTAGTCATTAGTTCCCAACAAGCCTAGTAACAAATTGATTAAAAAAAAAAAAACTGTTACGGTGATATTTCTTGGCTTCTGAAATAGCTTGAATTGAACTTTTTTTTTTTTTTTTTTTTTTTTGGTTCTTGGGCCACACCTGGTGACACTCAGGGGTTACTTCTGACTATGCACTCAGAAATTGATCCCAGCCTGGGGGACCATATGGGACGCCAGAGGATCGAACAGTGGTCAGTTCTAGGTTAGTGCATACAAGGCAAGCGCCTTACCGCTTGCACCACTGCTCTGGCCCCATTTAAATTGAACTTCTTAATCTCAAGCTGTGTTCAGAACTTGCACAAGCCCTGTCCATTTCCCACCTACAACTATACTTTTGCTTTCAAGGGCTACACCCACTGGCACTCAGGAATTCCTCCTGGCTTTGTGCTCAAGGATAACTGCAGGTTGGGGAAACCATCTGCAGTTGTCTGGGATGGTATTAGCATTGGCCACGTGCAAGACAAGTGCTTATACTCCTGAACTATCTCCCTGACCTTCACAACTATAGTTTCAAGACAGAAGAGGCAACATCAGATATAATAAAGAGATATTTATTTAAATGACAATATTTTATAACCTTTAATATTTAATAACCATATCTCCCATTTTCAAAATTTAAATTTTGAAATTTAAATTAAATTAAATTTCAGGTTAAATTTTTAAAAATTAGGCTGTCAGAAAAAGAAGCTAGCAGTGTAGACAGCAGCAACAGTGTCCTGCCTAGCAGATGGAGAGTGATTTGTTCTCGAATGACAGCTGTCTGAGGTCAGCAGGGCCACATTCAGATCAGCGCATGTCAGGTGTCCACTCACCAAAGATAGAGAACTGGTAGAAACTCTCCTTCTTGTGAGCCCCAAGAATTGATTTCCAACCCCAGGGGAAGAGAGAGGGTAGGAGGAAAAAACATGAGGAAATAACAGAAGAAATTGCAAGAGCAGTAGAATTGTGCTTGGTGCAGAAATCAAGCTCCTTTGTAAGAAAACAAAGACCACCAGTGTCCAGTTCTGTGTTACCTGCCTTGTTTCCTTGACTTCTGATCTCCAACTATAACTGAGCCCCAGCTCAGCTTTGCCTTTCCTCACTAGGTCCTATCCTGACCCCTGAGTATGTTTGAAGGACAAGGCCATCATCTCATGGTGTGTCCCATGGAACTGGGCTTGAAAATCAGCATGGAAACAGACAACACTGTGGGTATTCATGCTGGGAGCATTGGGAAGCTCTTCTAGGTGGATCTGGGAAAAAACCACTATCACAGTGAGGTTACCCTGCCAATGGTCCTCATCTCAAAGGAAAGCTTTCCTTTCCTTCATTTTCCACACTGGGATTGGGGATTAAGTCTCTGAAATCAGCAGGTGCATGTAAAACAAGAGAATGAAACAAAATGAATAGTCCCCAAGGTCCCTGAGCCTTGGCAAGGAGGTGCTGGGAAGACAGATGTCCCTGAATGATGCCAAACCTGCCTCTGGACTCACCAGGGCAATCAGAGCTTCCTACCATGCCACCCCTCTCCAGGGTCATTCTTTCTGTGTGCTCTCATCTTTGACAACTCAGAGAATTCCCCAGGGTTGAACAATATCTTAGCTGTTAATATGGTACAAGATCAGTGAGAGACAAGGAGGCAGGTTCTGAAATCATCAAATACCTCCACAAGTAGAAGTCATGTCCCCAATTGTCTCTGACACTGGCTCTTATTACAAAATACTTGAAATGTCTCGAGTGTTGATGCAGGATCCCCTGAAACAGAAGAGGACATTCATACAAGGGAATGCCACATTCCACTGAGAACAATGTAGATTTACACCAATAGAAAGAGAATATGAATATGTATGTTCTCAGCATATTTTCAGGTACAAAAAAAGGGTTAAAACAATATGAAAACATAATTTTGTTAGGGAGAGGTAGTTAGGATTATACCCAGTGCTTCTCAGGGGCTATTCCCAGTTTAGGAGAACACTTTGAGAGATGCTTGGGGGACAATATTAGGGATTGAACTGGAGTTGGCTAATGCAAGGCAAGTGCTATACGTATTATTTTTATCTTTCTAACCCTTTGTGCTTATTGTTTAAACAAATATATTTACTTGAATTTATCTTTTTATTTTTTATTTTTGCTTTAGGCTACAGGGTGATGTTTCGGGTATTTGGGCTACAGGGTGATATTTCAGGTTTATATGCCTAATATTACTTTTCTCTTCTTCAAACAAAACCACGCAAATTGAACTAACTAGTCCTGCCTCCCAATTAGAGGGGGAAATAAGGGAGGCACCAAGACCAAGCAGGTGCAAGACTACTATGTAGTAGGATAGGTACATAGGGGACCACATATTCGAGCAGCCCTGGGGGTGAGGGAAGAGGATATGGGAGATAGGACAAAAACGGAGGTGTAGGGAGGACAATTTGGTGATGAGAACCCCCCCTGATTTTATGTAAATATTTACCTAAAATATTATAGTCAACAATATGTAAGCCACTATGATCAAAATAAAAATTATATTAAAAAAAGAATTTGGTTTAGCCACTAGCATCCTATCCTCTGTACCTCTGCCCCCTTATTTGAAATTATTATTATTATTTCTATTGGTTTTTGGGCCACACAAAGTGATGCTCAGAGATTTCTCCTAGCTCTACATTCAGGGATCACTCCTGGCAGTGTTCAGGAGACTGTATGAGTGAGATATCAAACGTGGGTTGGCCATGTGAAAGGTAAGTGCTCTACTTGCTGTACTATCTTTTTGTCCTCTTATTTGCATTTATTACAGAGAAAAAAGTTATGTCAGGTTAAGAGCAGTTTCCTTTTATATATTCTATATTATATAATTCTGTCTATTTAAAATGATGGTGACACACATGAGTTATTTTCTTTTTTGTAAAAGTATAATGCTTGTTGGTAAATTTTGCTAAAACATGTTTTTGGCAGAGATTCAAGTGTGCCACCTGAATCTTTCTTTAAAAAAGAAACTTGACATAGCCAGGGCTTGGGGCCAGGTCTCTAGCCTCTGGCTTCACTAAATACCTTAAGACCCACCCCAACATTTGACTAGTCTCCAACAATGACTAAACATGGTGGGGTGGGGGTCTTACTTCCTGGCCTTAAAGTTGTCCTAGAATTTGAGATTCTGCCCTGTTCCAGTCTTTCCTCCTCCAGAAGTTCCAGTATGGTTGGTGGTCTTGCATGGACATCTGAGGTCTTTCCTTTCACCTCCTACTTCCTGTCTCCTCTTCTTCACAGGTGACTGTTTTCTCTTCTAATTACTGAACATTTACTTCCTGGAATATCCCACATTCTGTGTCTGTGTGTTATGCTTGAACAGAAAAGTTCAGGACACAGGTCAGAGATGTGACTCAAGGGGTTAAAAGTGTGTTTTACATGTTTGAGGTCCTGGGTTAGATGCCTGTCATTGCAAGGCCCTAAAGAGTATCATCAAGAGCAGTTCTGATTCCTGAAAACTGTCAGGGATTGCCCTACCCACAAAAAACAAAGTCAACCTTGAATATTCCATTTTTTTGGTGTTTATTGGCAGTACACAGGGCTTACTCCTGACTCTATGCTCAAGATCACTCCTGATGGGACTTAGGGGGTCATCTATGGGGCCAGGGATTGAACTCAGATGATCCTCAAGTACTTTCATGAATAAAACAAGTATGCCTTTTTTTTCTACCAGAAATTGTCTCTTCTTGTTGCCCTTTATGCACAACTCCCCGTATTTCTGGTGCTGATTTAGATCATATCCCATGATCTATGCAACTTCTATAACGAGAAAACACCATTAATATTGTGGCTCTAATACATGGACCCTCAAAGCAGCATGGGGAACAATTTTTAAAAAATATAAAAGTATGGCCAATTTTCTCGGGGTTGAGATTTGAGGAGCCCTGAGTTTGGCCACTTTCAAACTTGGTCAAGTTCTTCTAGGTCAGAGAATACTTACTAATCAAATTCACATTTCCCAGGGGATGGATCTGGGGTGGGGGTGTTCTCTGGTACTCACAAAACACTAGTAGTATTTCACAGAGTCTATAGAAGTCACATGCCACATCTCAGGAGACCACACAGTGGGTGGCAGGCGATTCTCCTGGTCACTCTCTAGAATTCAGCCTTAAGACCTGAGGATCCCAGGTCCAGAACCATATGAGCTGTGGAGAGGGGTGAAGGGTATGGAAACCTAATAGATGTGGCAACACATATAAGGCAGGCCAGAGGGCTATATACAGTCAGCTAGTGGTCAGAGACAGAGCTGTAGAATTCACACTGATGCCAGGCAGCAAAAAACGAAGCAACACACTTTGAGTTTGGAAAACTCAGGTTTATTATGCCAGCTTACTTAGCTGAGCTTTTGTGTGAAAAGCTGAGCCCTGAACAATTTTGGGGTCAGTTTGTATAAGTTAGCTGGTAAGAGATGTGATGATTACAGGCAGCTTCAGAAGGAGGATAGAAACAGAAATTGAAGCATGTTATTTGCAGAAAAGTCAGGACTGTCTTACAGACCTTCTGAGTACATTCTGCAATCACAATGTGAGTTGAGAACATCCCCAGCACACACCTTAGCCACATCACATGGTCCAGACTTAAGAGCCCCTAGAAAACTTTTATTCATCTGGATATTCACTTGCTTAAAATGAGGATAGGGACTTAATTCCCTCTTCAATAGTACAGTTGGTAAGGTGCTTGCTTTACATCTGGTGGACCCTGTTTGAATCCCTGGCATCACATAAGTTCCCTGAGTACCACCTTGAGTGATTCCAGAGCACAGAGATAGGAATAAGCCACGAGCACTGCTGGGTATGGCCCAACATCCCCACCCCCAATATAACCAGCTTTACAAATGTGAGATGAAGAACTACTAATATTCATTTACTCTTTGGCACTTCCCACTCTCATTGGATAAATCATTGTGGTTCTGCCCCCCTAACCTCCCCCTACTTTCCTGGCACACAGGGTAGTTGGCAGTTAGAGATGCCTCCCCCAGGGAGGGGGCAGCCTTCAGGCTGTTCCTCCAACCCACGCAGAAAGAATCTATGAATGACTCTCATCTTTTTAAAATACTTCCTTTCTGCTTAACTGAACTAGAAATGGGTTTCTGCTACTTGCTAGGAACCCTGATTAAAATGCAAATCAATTGCACATATCTTTTGGTATTGTTGAATTAGTGTGAGAAAGCCTTGTTAACAAGGAAGTTTAACAACTAGGTAGTTAACAGGTTGCCTGGGGTGGGACTGAAGTAAATGGGGTGGAAGAGGAAAGGGAAGGGAAGGAGATATCCAAAACAGAACAAGGGAGAAGGCATAAGGCTGCAGGAAGGAAAAGCTCAGCTTGCCTTATAACATGATCTCATGTTTATACTTAAATATTTAGCGTCCTCACATACCAGCCAATCTCAGAAACGTTAAGAAAAAAATTTTCCAAGATTGCACCCAGGCCAGAGAAGTCATCAGGAGATTAGATGAGCAGAGTTGACAAGTGTACATTTACTTAGACACCAAGCATCAGAAGGAGCTAGAAATTTGTTTTAAAACTCAAGTTCCCCAGGCTCCAGTAGAGATTTCCTGATCAGAATCCTGATTGGGGTGTGTTTTTCTCCCAGAATGTGAAGCATAGCACCCTGTGGTCACAGAACTAAATTCAGGGGGCCTAGAGCCGTCACCAGACCCCATTGGCCCTTGGCCATGTCTGGAGTATCAGTCCCATCTTTTCAAAGATCTGCTTTTAAAATCTCTAATGACTGTTTTATCCAGCAGTTTCACTTCTTGGAACATATTTTAAGGAAATAGACACACCACGTGAAAGGATGTAGGAGAAGAACGTTCATCCCAGTCCTTGTTTATATTAATGAGTATATGGGGAGAGCCCAAATATCAATTGATACGGGAGGAATTAAAATCATTCTGACAAATCTATACAATGGAAGGCTATGCAGTCTTTAAAATGGTAAGAGACATCTCTATGTATAGAAATAGAAGCACTTGAGCAATATATTATGGCAACATTAGGCAATGTCAGATGGCAAAAGAGCAGAGGTTTTTCTACACACAACACTGCCCCATAGCCGAGTGAAATTTGTGATCTTAGAAAACACCTGCACTCAAGACCTGAGGGCTGTTATACAGAAACTTCAATCTACTGTATGCTATATGTATATGTATTTAATTGTGGAAAATTTAAACATAAGTAAGTAAAAAAAAGAGAATGACACCAGATTCCCTAACTCTCAACTTAAGTGATTTATAGACAAGGACAGTTTTGTTTTTTGTGTCATTACAAAGTACTGTTCTTTACCTCTTTGGAAGCAAAAAGCAAGTATAATTTAATTTCACCTATAGATACTTTCCTATGTAAGTCTAAAAGATAAAGACCCATTAAGAAAAACAATCACAATATTTTTATGAGACCTAAAATGTTCATTTCTTTCTTATAGATATTTTTTCTAAAAAGAGAAAGAGAGATGTGTTTAAGAAAGAATATAAACTTTTCCAGAAAGGAAAAGCAGTTATAAATTCTTAACATAGCATTATTTTCCTAATTATATTATTATTTGTTTCAATATGGATCTAAGTTAGGCTCATAGAATGGCACACAATCTTTTAAGTTTGTTTAATCTGTATCTTCCCTCTTTATTATATTTTTCCCCCCTGGCCCAAAGAACATTTGAAAAGTGATTAGTGAGCATAAAGGACTCAGCTTTTAAATTTAATTAGTATAATTTATAAACAGGACTTCCTAACAGTTACTGGGAAACTTTGAGGTATGTTTAGGACAACTTGAATATGGTTTTACTTCATCTTTTTACATTTGATGAAGTGTAAATACCAGCAGTTCAGTATTTTTTGATGTAGTTAAGATGTAAAGCAGATTTTTCTCCTGGAAGTGAAGACCTGTGAAGACTTGGAAAGTACACAAAGGCTGAGAAAGAATTCTCTCAGTTTGGCCTTGGTCTTTGGACAAGGGCTCAGTCTAGAATTATAATGGTAGATATGCTAGCTCTTCATCTTGGAAGTTCTTAGTCTTCATGAATTGATGATTATAATAGCTCTCTCTCTGTTTATCTTTTATTGGTTTTATTTCTATGGAGAACCCTGGCTTTTTGCCTTTGTGTGTATTTTTCTTTTTCTTTTTTCTTTTTTGGTTTCTAGTACATTTAAATCTGAATTTCTCTTAAGAGAAAGATGAGCATCTCCTATTTGTGATTTAGCCCTATGTAATATCATTTACAGATATTTTCTCAATTATCCTTTTTTACTTTGCTTATGGCACTTGAAAAGGGCATTCAACTGTTATAGCTTTACATTTATATTTTTCTTATTATTTTTGGATTTTTTTTTTTTTTTTTTTGGTTTTTGGGCTACACCCGGCAGTGCTCAGGGGTTACTCCTGGCTGTCTGCTCAGAAATAGCTCCTGGCAGGCTCGGGGGACTGTATGGGACACCAGGATTCGAACCAACCACCTTAGGTCCTGGATCGGCTGCTTGCAAGGCAAACACTGCTGTGCTATCTCTCCGGGCCCTATTTTTGGATTTTTTTTTATCATAAATAAGAGTTATTATTCAATTCATCAGTTAAAAAGAAATTGGTCAATGTTTATTTTATAAGTTTTTTATACCAATGTTTCTTTTATGGATTCCTTTTTAAAATTTAAACACCGATCATTGGTACATGACATGTACCAACGCTATTTTTTTCATACAGCCTTCCAGATATCCATATGATATCCCAATATCATTTATAAGAAATTCTATGTGTATGTAATTATTTTGGGTTGTTGCCTTTACTAAATTTTCATTTGCAGTTGAAGCTATTTTGTTATTTCTATTCTAGCCCATTATTTATCTTCCTATGTGACTATCATGCTGTTTTAAATAAGTTTTAGTATTTGCTGGAATATGTACCATATGTCTTCTTTTTAAGAGTTTCCCTACCTTTTATTTTCAATTCTTTCAAATGGAAGTATATCAGTTTGTATGGTTTGGAAGAAAACCTGGTGATATTTTAGAATTATTACATGAAAATGTGTACATTTAACTGGGGAAGCTGGCATCTCTAAATTCTTCCTCTCCAAGGGTATGTTATAATTTTTCTCTTTTTAAAATGTTAAATTTTACACTTGTATGCATGTGTGTGAGTATGTGTGAATGTGTGTGTGCATTTTTGAGTACTATTTTTCATATAGAGATTTTGGATATTTCCTGTTAAGGTTAGAGATTATAATTTTATTTTTTGTTATTAGATATAATATTTTATTCCATTTTTACTTTCTTCTTTTAGTTTTTAAAAGTATGAATTTTTATTTCTATAGCATCATATACTAATTAACACATAAATATTTCATTGAGAGAGTTCAAAGTTTGTCTTATATATTTTACTATCCTAATGTACCATTCTGTGACCTTTTGCTTTAAAAACATTATTTATTTATTTATTTAATTTTTTGATTTTTTTAAAAAAATTATTTAAAGAAAATATATCACATAGCTGACACAATTGATCATAATACATTTGTTTCAGAAAAAAACAAAGGCAAAGTTATTAAAAAATAGAAAGACTAACGAGATGGAAGAGAAAGAAAAGGTTCAGTAGCAAGTATATTTTTGAAAATCATTGAATGATCTATTAACTCATTAAAGGCTCAGCAGCAGAAGATTTAATAAGCTTTTGTTCTTCTTCCTCTCTCTCTTCTCTCTCTCTTCCTCTCTGTCTCTCTCTCTTTCTCTCTCTCTCAAGAATAAGAGTTAAAGGAGTACAGTAAAAATAGTGTTAGAGTGGCAATTGTTGTTTGGATAGGCCCAGCAAAATATGGGGGACATGGAAAGGAAAAGCCTTGGCCTAAATACAAGGAGATCTTTTTATTTGTTTTTTTTTTGTTTTGTTTTGTTTTTTTTTGTTTTTTGGGCCACACCCATCAGTGCTGAGGGGTTACTCTTGGCTATCTGCTCAGAAATAGCTCCTGGCAGGCACGGGGGACCATATAGGATGCTGGGATTCAAACCAACCACCTTAGGTCCTGGATCAGCTGCTTGCAAGGCAAACACCACTGTGCTATCTCTCCGGCCCCAAAACAAGAAGATCTTAACCCTGGCTTAAGACCAATTCTAGGCTCCAGGCATACTAGGTTGTCCAACCCAAGTCATTGTCTATAGTGCCAATACACATTTTTTTTTTCACACAGTCGCTGTTGTTGGTTTCAGGTTTCTGTAAAGATCCTTGAATCTGTGCATAATCTACATCGAAGTCAGGATGATGTGGAGCATCCTCTAGTTTCACCTCACAATTAGGGGCAATGCAGAGAGCCCTGTCCTGAAAGCAGGTCGTTGTTGTTAAGTCTTCTGGGTGTTAGATACAGTCTTTTTAAGTAGATTGATTCTGGAGCCGTGGTAGGGTCTTTCCTGGTAGAGGATTGCTTCTAGGTGACGTTATAGACAACTGTGGTTGTTTCGTAGATGGCATCCCTGGTTCAGGGGCGAATGGACAATGCTGTAAAAAAACTTTTTTTAAAAATTTAATTTCTGTGAATCACCAAGTTATAAAAATATTTATATTTGGGACCAGAGAGATAGCACAGTGGTAGGGCGTTTACCTTGCATGTGGTTGACCAGAGAGGAACTCAGTTTGATTCTTAGCATCCCTTGTAATCCCCCAAGCCTGCCAGGAGCGATTTCTGAGCACAGAGCCAGGAGTAACCCCTGAGTGCACCCAGGTGTGGCCCAAAAATCAATCAATCAATAAATAAAGTTGTGTGTGTGTGTGTGTGTGTGTGTGTGTGTGTGTGTGGTTTTTGGGTCACACCTGGCAGTGCTCAGGGGTTATTCCTGGCTCCAGGCTCAGAAATTGCTCCTGGCAGGCACAGGGGACCATCTGGGATGCCGGGATTCAAAACAATGACCTCCTGCATGAAAGGCAAACGCCTTACCTCCATGCTATCTCTCCGGCCCCAAATAAATAAAGTTTTTAAAATATATATTTATATTTTAGTTCAAGGAATGCATTTTTCAACATCAATCCTTTCACCACTGTCCACTACCCTCCACCAATGTTCCAGATTTCCTTCAGTCCCTCAGCCTGTCTCTGTGACAGGCACTTTCCCCCTTATCCATTGTTCTAGTGATCCTTTACTTAACTTAGCCAGACTCTCTTTTTAGTTTCTAGTTTAATGTTTTCTATGCATGAATTCTGTAAATTTTTATGTGTTTATGTATAATTTGCTGGTGTACTAATTTCTTTTGTACTGTCACTTTCTATTCATTCCTTTTGGTTCTAGAAATATTTAGTCAAATTACCTGTAAAAAGAAGGTAATTTTAGTTTTTTGGGGGGTGAAAAGGGAAGTCAACAACTAGTTACACCAGCCCCCCACTGCTGTAGCTCATAGAACTTGAAGGTCAGGTTTTGTAACCAGAATTCTGTAATTTTCTATGCTTATACCTGCTTTTTGTATCTAACCTTTTTTGTCCTAAAGAGGAACTCATATTACCTTAGCGGATGTCATGCCCTTATAAGGAACTCGTATTACTTTAGCGAATGTTATTACCCTACCTCCCACTTCCCCCCTCCCCTTCTTATGGTATATAAGGATAAACAAAGAAAGCCACGTGGTCCTTTGCCCCTGTTCGGTTCTGAATGAGCATTGGACCCTGGCTGGCCAGAATAAAGAACCCACTTTTCCTTTCTCTGTGTCAAAGCAGCATCTGGACTACCAAGCCTTACAGGGGGAAGTTTTAGGCCACACCTAGTAGTACTCAGGACTTATTCCTTTTGCTTTAGGAATCACTCCTGGCAGTGTTCAGGGGACCATAGGCAGTACTGAGGAATGAACACAGGTAGGCTACATGCCAGATAAACCCCTTACTTGTGCTATCTTTCAGTCACTACTAATTTAAAAATGTTATAATAAAAGTAATAAATGACATTGGTATCTAATTTTCTTTCTATTTATTTTATTAAAGCACCATAATTTACAAAGTTATTCATAGTTGAGGTTTAGACATATAATATTCCAGTACCAATGTTCCCAGTTTCCCTTCCACCAGCTCCATTCTGCCATATGACAGATACATTTAATTTTTTCTTATTTAAAAATATATTTGATGGATTACAAAATTGTCCATGAGATAATTATGTCTGGCACTTAATTTTTTTTTATCACCAGTTCCACCCCCAGTATAATATTTCCTTCACCTTTGTCACCAGTTTTTTTTACCCTCTCTTAAGACTAGCCATTTGGCAGGTACAAATAATTTACTTAATATTGTTATTACAAATAAATGGTAGTGGAATTACCCGAATGACTTCATTAAAAGAAAATTTGTGAAAATTGTCATATCTCACAATGGGGTCATTGTCTGAGGTTTAATGAGCTGTTAATTGCTAGTTGAGCATTCTGTTGTTGGTTTGGTTTTTTTTGTTGTTGTTGTTGTGCTAGGTGACTTCTGATAATTTCACATCTAATTGGGTGCATTGCTACTAGGATGTCAGTGTTGAAAAATATGGAGTAGATGTGTAGCCACATATGTGGCCACATGCTCCAGGACTTAAAGGATCTGTGGATCTGGGTCAATGGTGGCAGCTATGGATGGTGGGTGTGGGTTTCTGGGGCTTCAGGAAGTACAGGGAAATGAGGGGAGGCTGCCTGCCTTCACTCTAGGAAGACCAGAGATCTCAGTCCCAAAACTGGCATGCATGGAGTTTTGGTGATTAGGTATGTCTCTGTAGTGATCAGTGGAAAAGTGGTGAAATTGGACTATTGGCATGGCAGCGATTATGGGATAAGTATGCAACTGCGGGGGCAATAGCAGACTGGGAAACTTGTCATTCCCCACTCCTAAGTCACCCCATATCAACTGGGAAATTTGTGTATCCATAAAATTTTTTGTACCTTGACCAAGAGTAATCAAGAATTTTGTTTCTCCTTTTTTTAAGTCAGGTTTTGAGATTAATGTTATATGTGCTTTATACACTTAAGTTAGAATTTTAATTTTAAAAGCAAAAATAGCTTAAATAGTACAGAGTTATCTAATTTTAAAATATTTGGTAGAATTCCAAGTTTTGGACTTATTTGTTCAAATATAGGCATCCACGATTTCTGTGTCAGAGCAAAGTTTGAAAAGTTTTCCTGAAAATGTATGTTTTATGTAAGTTTTCAACTTTTTTTCATCAAATTAAAAAATCCTATTTTCACCAAATTAAAAAAAATCTTGTTTAAATTCTATTTTTCTTTTTCTTCTTTTTCTTTGTTTTGATGGATTATATTTGTACCTTTTTATTGATTATGTACTATTAATTTTTTAATTTTCTAATTTTTTTCATTACTTCTTTCCCCCTGATTACTATGTGCTGGTAATTTTTATAAAAAATGAACTGGCTAGGGCCAGAGAGATAGCACAGTGGTAGGGTGTTTGCCTTACATGATGCGAACCCAGGATGGACCTGGGTTCAATTTCTGGTATTTCATATGGTCCCCTGAGCCTGCCAGGAATGATTTTTGAGCATAAAGCCAGGAGTAACCTCTGAGCACACCAGGTATGCCCCCAACTCCCAACCCCAGCCAAGAAATGAACTAGCTATTGATGGCTTTAGTTGTTGTCAGGGACCACTCACTCCAGCAGTGCCTAGGAGTCACAAGGGAATTCTTGGTGGCTTTGAGGGTATAAGCATGTGGTGCTGGGCATGAAATTTCACCCAGAAGTTCCATACTTGCCACCTGTTTTACTTCCTGAACCACATCCCAGTCCCTAGCTATTGATTGGAAAAGTTACTTGAACTGTTTTATTGTTATAACAATAAAACAGTTCAAATAACTATATAACTATATATATATGTTATATATGAACTTACTTAGTTCATATATATATGGGCCAAGAGTTGCAAAAACCCTGGTTCCCACTCCAGTCTAAACTGTCTCTATTGTTCTTCTTGCTTTTATCTTACTATTTTTCTCTCTTCCTTTTTTGGTGGTGGGGTCCTTGTGCCCGTATGATGCTCCATGTCAATCCCAGGAAGTATTTTTGACATAGAACTTCTTTCTGGTTTGGTGGTTTAAGCACATTTGGTGCTGAAGTAATAGTACAGTGAGGAGGGAGCTAGCCTTGTGCATAGTCAACTTGGGTTTGATCCCAGCATCCCATATGATCTCCTGAGCCCATTAGGAATGATTCTATCAGGAGTGATCTCTGAGCACCAACAAGTATGCCCCCCAAAAAAGCCTTCAAAATAAAAAAACCCACATTCAATATCTTCATGTGTTGCAAGGGATCCTTTGCATTTCTATTATTTCTTTGTATTTCCATACAAACCAGAGCCTATAGTTGACCTTAAATCAGCCCACCAACACTTGCAAGGGTATTGACAGCTCTCTGGTTGTCAACACAGCTGAAACCTTTCTCCATTTACCCCTTTAATGAAATTAAATCAAATAGTCTTGCAACTGGAAGTAGCTGGTACCTATCTATACATACTTTAGTGTTTGGGGGTTGGTTGGTGGGGGGATATATCTGGTGATACTCAGAGGGTAATTCCTGACTGCAATCAGGTGTCACTTATGGTGGTACCTAGGGGATCATATGGGTTGCTGGGGACTGAACCTAGATCAGCTAGATAAACATCCTACCTCCTGTTCTATTACTCTAGCACTGTTGCCCCATTTGTTGGGTCCCGTTTACTCCTTTGTTGGTTGTTTGTGTATCTGCAAAGAGCTCCCAGAATGAGAAATTGATCCCCATCTCTTTGTTCCCTTTTCGGGGAAGATCTTAGTAATATTTATCCGCAGCAAATAATCCACACAGACAGGAGGGTTAAGGGGTAAAAGGTTGGGCAAAGATAGTCCTTTGTCAGCCTGCTGCTAGCTCCAAAACACACCTAAAGCCAGACAGCCAACTCTGGCAAAAGCCCCTGAACAAACTATTTATTCGGCTCTCAACAGCGTCCCCACCTGGAAGGTCAGGTGGGACAACAGGCAAAGAATAATCTTATGGAAATATTTTCATATACAACATAGCCCAAATAACTTTGGTGGTTGTTATGCTAAAATGAGCTTAGTTTGAGTGTATATTGGTGGTTTCCAAACTTTAGAATTACCCAGAGGCCTTGTATAACCACAAATGCAGACGTGTAGATGGAACCTGAAAAGCAAAATTTTAGATTTTCAAGTGATTCTGATATTTGTTTGGAGAGTGCACTTTTACTTTCTTTGGGGGGGGCACAACTGGCAGTGCTCAGGGGTTACGTCTGGCTCTGTGCTCAGGGGTTATTCCTGGTGGTGCTCATTGGACCATCTAGGAATGCCAGGGTCAACTTAGGTCAACCACATGAAAAGGCAAATGCCCTAACTATTAAGCTGTCACTCCAGGCCCACGTTTAGAGCCATTATTATTGATCTCTGTGCTAGCTTCACTATTTTGACTATTACTTTAAAGATAGCTTAAAATTTCCTGTGACTGTCTGTGTCTCTGAATATCTGAAACTCTGGCTGTGGGGGTCGCCATCCAATAAGCTGAGCTCTCTGGCCTGCGGAGGCTCTGCCCTGCTGTGCCTTTGTTCACTCTGAGAACTTCAAGAGAAACTTCTCCTGTGCCTGTCTCTGTTTCTGAATACCTGAAGGTCTCCTCAGAGACCTAGGGAGCACACCCCCAAAAAACTGTCAACTAGAGGCAGCAGAAGAGCGTTCGCTTCGCTTTCTAACCAATGAACCCCACCACAACACGCAGGAAAAACCACACTACAAGCATGACAATGGGGAAACCTCGCAGGCAAACACCATGCACAGAGAATGAAGACAAAAGCTTGGATGACCTAATAAATTTCAACCACCTGATTAACCTCTCGGATAAGGAACTTAAAATAGCAATATGGAAGATGTTTGTAGAACTCAGAGAAAGCATAGATAGATCTGAACAGAACACAAAGACAGAAATCAGAAAACTCCAAAATGAAATAACAGATCTGAAAAATACGGTAGCTCAACTAAAAACCTCAATGGATGGCCTCGCCAGCAGGGTAACAGCAGCTAAGGAGAGAATCAGAGTACTGGAGCATGTGATGCAGAAAAACTCAACACAACAGAAGAAATTGGAAAAGAACCTTAAGACAAACGAACAGGCAATGAAAAAAGTACTCAAGGAATGTGAACAGATGAAAATAAAAGTCTTTGATAAACTCAACAGAAACAACATAAGAATCATTGGAGTCCCAGAGACCCAGGTAGGAGATCTCCAGGAAGAATCAACTGTCAAAGACATCATCAAAAAGATACTCCCAGAGTTAAAGACTACATGCAATCAAATTCTGCATGCCCGAAGTGTACCAGCTAAAAGAAACCCAAAGAAAAACACCCCAAGACACATCCTCGTTACAATGACAATCCCACAGATAGAATACTGAAAGCAGTAAGATTTAAAGGAGCATCTCTAAGACTTACAGCAGACATGTCACAAGAAACTCTCAAGGCCAGAAGACAGTGGAGGGATATTGTGATAAGACTGAATGAAATGAATGCCTTGCCGAGAATACTGCACTCAGCCTGAATCACGTTCAGGTTTGAAGGAAGAATACATAGCTTCATGGATAAACAACAGCTCAGAAACTTCACAGATGAAAAAGCAGCCTTAAAGGAAAAACTGACAGGTCTACTCTAAGACAAGAGAGACCAACAAACACAGCAAACTTATCTACAAAGATGACATTAAATCCTATGACAATCATCTCCCTTAATGTCAATGGACTAAATTCACCAATTAAAAGACACAGAGTGGGGGCCAGCGAGGTGGCACTAGAGGTAAGGTGTCTGCCTTGCAAGCCCTAGCCAAGGAAAGATCACAACCACGGTTCAATATCCTGGCGTCCCATATGGCCCCCCCAAGCCAGGGGCAGTTCTGAGCCCTTAGCCAGGAGTAACCCCTGAGCATCAAATGGATGTGGCTCCCCAAAAATTAAAAAAAAGACACAGAGTAGCAAAATGGGTCAAAAAGATGAATCCAATCTTCTGATGCCTACAAGAAACACATCTGAATAGTCAGAAAAAACATAGACTCAAAATTAAAGGCTGGAGAAAAATCATCCAAGCAAACAGCACCCTTAAAAAGCTGGGGAGGCCATATTAATATCTTATGACACCAACTTTGTACTCAGAAAAGTTTTAAGAGACAAAGATGGACACTTTGTACTAATCAAGGGATATGTGCAACAGGAAGAAATCAGACTTTTAAATATATATGCACCCAATGAGAGACCAGCAAATTATCTAATACAAGTACTGACAAATCTGAAAGAAAACATCAATAATAACACAATAATTGTGGGAGACCTCAACACGGCCCTATCAACACTTGATAGGTCAACCAGACTGAAACCCGACAAAAAACATACTAGCCCTGAAAAGAATAATGGAAGAAAGAGGACTAGTATATATATGACACTCCATCCCAAAAAACCTGGATACACATTCTTCTCCAATGTACATGGGTCATTCTCCAGGATAGACTACATGCTGACACATAAAACATACCTCCATAAAATCAAGAGGAGAAAAATCCTACCTTTGCTGACCACAAGGCTCTGAAATTAAATGTGAACTACAAAGGCACACAGAAGAAAAACTTTAACAATTGGAAATTAAACACCCTGCTACTGAACAACCAGTGGGTCCAAGATGAAATAAAAAAGGAGATCAAAACTTTTCTGGAAACAAACGATAATGAAGACACAAACTGCCAGAATCTATGGGACACAGCAAAAGTGGTCCTGAGAGGAAAATTTATAGCTTTACAAGCACACATCAGGGAGGAAGAAGGGGCATACCTGAATAACTTAATGACGCAGCTCAAAAAATTAGGAAATGACCAACAAAAGAAACCAAAAATAGGGAGACAGAAGGAAATAACAAAGCTGAAAGCAGAAATCAATGAAGTGGAAAACCAAAAAACAATTCGAAAGATCAACGAAAGCAGAAGTTGGTTCTTTGAAAAAATAAACAAGATTGATAGACCACTGGCAAAACTCACAAACAAAGAGAGAAAAATCTGATAACCTGTATTAAAAATAAAAATGGGGAGATCACGACAGATATTGCAGAGATCCAAAGGGTAATCAGAGACTACTTTGTGAAACTTTATGCTACTAAACATGAGAACCTAGAAGAAATGGAAAAATTCTTGGACACATATAACCTTCCACAGTTAAGTAAGGAGGATGTAGCATATTTAAACAGCCCCATCACTACTGAGGAAATTGAAATTGTAATCAAACATCTGCCCAAAAAGAAAAGCCCAGACCCAGATGGATTTCCTAATGAATTCTTTCAAATCTTTCAAGAGAAGCTACTACGAATCCTAGCCAGGCTCTTCCATGAAATTGAAAAAAAAAACGGGAACACTCCCAAACAGCTTTTATGAAGCCAACATCACCTTGATACCAAAACCAGATAGAGATGCTGCCAAAAAAGAAAATTACAGACCAATATCCCTGATGAATGCAGATGCAAAGATCTTCAACAAAATCCTGGCAAATAGGATCCAATGCATCATCAAGAAGATCATACACTACGGCCAAGTAGGTTTCATACCAGGAATGCAAGGATGGTTTAACATCCATAAATCTGTCAACATCATAAACAACATCAACAAGAAGAAAAATAAAAATCACACGATCATATCAATAGATGCAGAGAAAGCATTTGATAAGGTCCAACACCCATTCTTGATCAAAACTCTCAGCAAGATGGGAATGGAAGGAGCCTTTCTCAATCTAGTTGAAGCCATCTACCACAAGCCAATTCAAATATTATCCTCAATGGAGAAAAACTAAAAGCCTTTCCTCTAAATTCTGGTATAAGACAAGGTTGTCTGCTCTCACCACTCCTCTTCAACATAGTACTGGAAGTGCTTGCTCTAGCAATCAGGCAAGAAAAGATATCAAGGGAATCCAGATAGGAAAGGAAGAAGTCAAGCTCTCATTGTTTGCAGATGACATGATACTCTACTTAGAAAACCCTAAAGACTCTACCAAAAAGCTACTAGAAACAATAGACTCATATAGCAAGGTGGCAGACTACAAAATTATCACACAGAAATCAATGGCCTTTTTATACACCAATAATGATAGGGAAGAAAAGGAAGTCAAGAAGGCAATTCCATTCACATTAGTGCCACACAAACTCAAATATCTTGGAGTCAACTTGACCAAAGATGTGAAGGACCTATACAAAGAAAACCATAAAGCCCTGCTCCAAGAAATAAGAGAGGACACACGGAAATGGAAACACATACCCTGCTCATGGATTGGCAGGATTAACATCATTAAAATGGCAATATTCCCCAAAGCATTATACAGATTTAATGCGATCACTCTAAAGATACCCATGACATTCTTCAAAGAAGTGGATCAAACACTTATGAAATTCATCTGGAACAATAAACACCCTCAAACAGCTAAAGCACTCCTAGGAAAAAGGAATATGAGAGGCATTACTTTCCCCAACTTTAAACTGTACTACAAAGCAATAGTTATCAAAACAGCGTGGTATTGGAATAAAGACAGACCCTCATATCAGTGGAATAGGTTTGAGTTCTCAGACATTGTTCCCCAGACATACAATTACCTAATTTTTGACAAAGAAGCCAGAAATCCTAAGTGGAGCAGGGAAAACCTCTTCAACAAGTGGTGCTGGCAGAACTGGTTAGTCACTTGCAAAAAAAGAGAGCATAGACCCCCAGTTAACATCATGTATGAAGGTAAAATCCAAATGGATTAAAGACCTTGATATCAGACCTGATACCATAAGGTATATAGAACAACACGTCGGAAAAACACTCCATGACATTGAGACTAAAGGCATCTCCAAGGAGGAAACTGCACTTTCCAAACAAGTAGAAGCAGAGATCAACAGATGGGAATACATTAAGTGGAGAAGCTTCTGCACCTCAAAAGAAATAGTGCCCAGTATACAAGAGTCACTCACAGAGTGGGAAAAACTATTCACCCAACACCCATCAGATAAGGGGATAATATTCAAAATATACAGGGCACTGACAGAACTTTACAAGAAAAAAACATCTAATCCCTTCAAAAATGGGGAGAAGAAATGAACAGACACTTTGATAAAAAAAAAAAAAAGAAATACAAATGGCCAAAAGGCACATGAAAAAATGCTCCTCATCACTAATCATCAGGGAGATGCAAATCAAAACAATGATGAGATACCACCTCACACCCAGAGATTGGCATACATCACAAAGAATGAGAAAATCAATGCTGGCGGGGATGTGGAGAGAAAGAAACTCTTATCCACTGCTGGTGGGAATGCCATCTAGTCCAACCTCTATGAAAAGTGATATGGAGATTCCTCCAAAATCTGGAAATTGAGCTCCCATTTGACCTAGTCATTCCACTCCTAGGGATATACCCTAAGAACACAAGAATACAATACAAAAACCCCTTTCTCACACCTATATTTATTGCAGCATTATTCACAATAGTCAAGCTCTGGAAACAACCACTATGCTCTTCAACAGATGAATGGCTAAAGAAACTGTGGTACATATACACAATGGAATATTATGCAGCCATCAGGAGAGATGAAGTCATGAAATTTTCCTATACATGGATGTACATGGAATCTATCATGCTGAGTGAAATAAGTCAGAGGGAGAGAGAGAGAGAGACGCAGAAAGTCTCACTCATCTATGGGTTTTAAGGAAAATAAAAGTCATTTTTGCCACAATCCTAGAGACAATGAGAGGAGGGCTGGAACTTCCAGCTCACTTCATGAAGCTCACCGCAAAGAGAGGTGAGTGCAGTTATAGAAATAACTACACAGAGAACTACCATAATCATGTGAATGAATGAGGGAACTGGAAAGCCTGTCTGGAATACAGGTGGGGTGGGGTGGGATGGAGGGAGATTTGGGACATTGGTGGTGAAAATGTTGCACTGATGAAGGGGGTGTTCTTTACATGACTGAAACCTAATCACAGTCATATATGTAATCAAGATGTTTAAATAAAGGAAAAATATATATATTCTAAAAATATAGCTTAAAATTTATTATTTTCCCTGCCCAATGGATATCCATCTTTCAGATTCAGGACTTTATGCTTGCCCTGAGCACTTCCTAAGCAAATGAACCATATCATGGGTCCTTCTCATGGGCGTTGCTAGCTACAAGACTGTCCCCATCATCTCTGCACTGCTGTGATGTTGTAATGATCTGTTGTTGATGTGATGTGAGGTTGGAACTCACAACCTTGTCTTTGCTGAGCTTTTTGCCTCTTATTTATCTTCCACCCCTGTTTGGTCTAATTCTTGCACAAGAAATTGATGTGTTAAAATTATGCTGCTACCGTCATGAAAAAAGGGTCTAGCAGGTTCTCAAAGTGTTTAATATCCAGTTATTAAATCAGCCAGAAAAGAAAGCATAGGTGCATAGTGTAGCCTGTACACAAATGCTCATAGCATCAACTATTCATAATAGCTGAACAGTGGAAATGTCCTAAATACCAACAAATAGATAGAAAAAAGTGACATATATACAGAAAATGGACTATTAGTCAGTCTTAAAGTTTTTGATACTGGCTGCAACATGGAGCCCTGGAGACATTATGCTAAGTGAGATAAAGCAGACACAAAACAGGTGTTTTGTACATCTGAAATGTCCAACAAGTCAAATCAGTGGAGGCAGGAAGTAGGATAGTAATTGCCTTGAGGCTATGGGGAGAGGGATGAGGGAGAGATGGCTAATGGCACAGCTACATTTTGGGTGAGGTAAGTGTTCTGAATTTACTATCACTGCATGGCATATTAGTATATTTAGTGAACATACTAAAAACCATTAAAGCGTGACATAGAGCATGAGAATTGCATCTTAAGAAAGCTGTTATTCACAAAGTATCTCTGGCTCTATCTACAATCTTCTTCAAATCCCTCTCTTTAAAGACCAAAAATCAGTCACAGATGTCAGTACTTCTGTTCCTCATCACACATTTTGTATAAAACTCTCAGTGAACAATTTCAACTGGCACAGGGTCCAAGCTGGTGAGGTCTGCCAGTGGCTAAGAACCTCCTGAGGGAGCCCTAGGGGCTCCCAGACAAGCTGTGGCACTGTGAAGGAGGCTGGGGGGATCTCACTGTGAGAAGACCTGCTGTGGCCTCAGAAAGAAACCTTTGGGCTCTGGGCATTTGGGGGTTCCCTGGCCTTCAGAGCAACCAGTGCAATGTCTGTGACATGAAGGGGTCAGAAAGTTCCTCTCTGGTCTTCTGTTCCTATCACAGAGTCCAGCTCAGCCCTTCCTTGGGTTTCAAGGGCTCTCAGGGTCACCCCCCCCCTCCCTGGACCCTCACCCCCTGCTCGGCAAGACTCTTTCTGCTTTCCATCTTGTCAAACAACAAAGACACCAGAGGAATTTATTTCTACCTCCAGCCAGCTAATGAGACAATTCAATGAAAAGGAGCCCCTGCTTGCCTGAACCTCCTCAGGCCTTTGATTGCTTCTCACTGTCCCAATTCCCAGCATTTACTTCACAAATAAATTTTCCACGGTGAAGAGACACCATTCTTCCAAGAAACCCATTTGTTCCCTTGGCTATTTTATTTCAATCTCTTGTTCTGCCTTTTTATTATTGTTAAACTGTAATTAATTCTTCTATCAGCTTCTCCTTAGTGCACTCTGGCTAATGGACCATGAAGTGTCTTCCCTTGCCCCCAACTATGCACCTATTTTTTGAGGGGAGAGAGTTTCTAACATTCTGAAATACCACATCTATCTGGTATGGGAGTGAGGAGGGAACAGAGAAGGTTTGTGAAGGAAGAATGGAAACGGTTATGTTGTAAAGCAATTGTGGATTTCAGTTT
This sequence comes from Suncus etruscus, assembly GCF_024139225.1. Lineage (NCBI taxonomy): Eukaryota > Metazoa > Chordata > Mammalia > Eulipotyphla > Soricidae > Suncus > Suncus etruscus. Next base: position 11,743,031 of record NC_064848.1, read on the forward strand.
AGTCAAGTTAGTTCTTATTTTTAGCAGACTCTTGAAAAGTTGAAAAAAAATGATGGAGAGAATTTGAGAAAATAAAGACCAAAATGCATTTGAATGTGTGACCCTTTCTTACAGTTCTTACAGTTTGGACTCAATGTCCTATTTTCCAGAGGCCTTTTGTTACATTATTATTCCTCTAATTTCTTGTGAAACTACATCAAAGCCAATGTACAAAGTTAGTTCTGTACAGTGTATGTAGTGACCTGAATGCTAGCTTAAGATATGTCTGCATCTTAGTTCCAAGAATCTGCAAGTATGACCTGCTTGGTCATAGGAGTGTTTGCAGATATGTTTATGAATCACAGATGAGATGATCTTAGGTTACCCAGAGCATCCTAAAATGAATTTAAAGTATCCTTATAACATGCACAAGGGAGAGAGGTTAAGAGAAGTTGACAAGAAGACAGTTATTTTCCTGATGGGGCTGCAAGTCAAGTCATGCCAAAAGTACTTGACATTCACCATAAAGCCAGGCCAGACCAGGCCAGGCCAGGAGTGTATCTACTCTTCTAGCCCTCTGAGTAAATATGGTCCTTCTGACACCTCTGTTTTGGACTTCTCCCCTACAGAACTGTGATGGTTGTTTTAAGTCACTGAGTTTTTGGTATCTTGCTATAGCAATCATAAAAAACGAATATTACATCCAGGGGTTGCCAAGTCACCCTGAGTGAAACACAAAAAAGACTCATGCATACATTTTTCTATACTGTGCAACCCATTTCCTTGTCCTGATCCCTGGATTTTAGGCATAGTCTGAGTTTACAGTTTTCAGTAGTAACTGTACCTTTGCTAGACCTGGCAGCTAGTCCATCCCCACGAGTGATTCATTAACTAAAAGGTCCTATTTTCAGACTTTCTAGTCATTTTTAGTATACCTCTTCATTATAATTTGATTTTATCTTGTGGGATAATTCATATTTAAATTGTTTCTATTATTTTAAATAACTTGTTCTTGTAGCTTTTACATACACAGAGGAGAATGTCCATCCAAAATTACAAGCTATATGTTTGTTTGATATATAGTTGTGTGTTTGTTTGAGTGTGTGTATATATCAACTGTATCTGTGTGCATATGTGTATAAGTTTACATACAAAATTTCACTGGTAGCTGAATGCTTATTTTCCCTCTTTCCATAACTCAAAATCCACTGACTATATTTAACTTAAATGACCTCTCCTGACTCAAATAAATAGTGAACAAATAATGAACAGGATAAATTATGCTTTACTGTTGCTACCTCTTTCAAAAAGTGAAATATGAGTATCATTGAGTTTGCTACTTGAATTGCCACTTTTGCTTTTGGCAATACCCTAAAACAACACGTTACCCCTTACTTCTATTCTGTTACCCAAACACAGGAAGAGCCATGCTGCTGCTGAACCAAGCATGCTGTAATGAAAGAGGAGGTGGTGTGGAATTTGCCAAGTTCAGAGGGCCGGCCAGTGTGGATCCATTTGTGGTGATCAGTATCGTCTTCCTTTGAGTTACTGCCAGGCTTAAATTAGAAACAGAAACAAGCCTTCTTTCTTGCTGACCAACCCTCCCACTCCAACCCCTTTAAGGCCTGGAAAAGGGAAGAACTCAAGTTCCCTGATGTCTGGGAACACTCATATTCCTGGGCCTTCCAACACTGCAAGAGTGACCTCGAGAAGGTGAAGACCTGAAGACTTCATGAATCTCTTCTTTAGTTTTCTGGCAACTTTTTATTTATTTACTTACTATCTTTTATTTAGAGCCACAAGCAGTGGCCCGAAACCGCTCCAGATGTCTGATGGTTCAAATGCTACCAGGACCATAGCTGTGGTGCCAGGACAGAGACATGTCATGCCAGAGGTGGTAAAAAAAAAGGGGGGGGGGGCTTGTGCTGTACCATGTGTGCTATATCTCCTGTCCTGTTTTCATTTTTTAAAAACTCTCATTGGGAGATAGATAGTACAAAGGTTAAGGCACTTTTCTTTTTTCTTTTTTTTGGGGGGGCCCACACCCATTTGATGCTCAGGGGTTACTCTTGGCTAAGTGCTCAGAAACTGCCCCTGGCTTGGAGGGACCATATGGGACGCCGGGGGATCGAACCGCAGTCCTTCCTTGGCTAGCGCTTGCAAGGCAGACACCTTACCTCTAGCGCCACCTCTCCGGCCCCAAGGCACTTTTCTTGTACATAGCTAACTCTTATTCAATCCCTGGCTACTGAATGGACTCCCCTAGGCTCCATAAGGAGTAATCCCTGAGCATAGAGTCATGAGTAAACTCTGTGTACCACTAAGGTGTACCCAAACAAAACAAAACAAAAATTCCATATTTCTGAAAAAGCCTAGATTTCTTCTGCACCTCACTTACAGAAATTGGGTGAGAGTGAGACCACCAATGCCAAGACCATTTAAAGAGAGTAAAGGACCGTGTTGAATGCCAATTTTCAATTTTTTGCTTATATAAGGGCATAAAAATAATCAAATTTGTATTCATTGTCCTTCATGTTCTCTTCCATTGAATCAGTGGGTGTCTGTGTATGGATATTGTGTTCTAGTGTGTGTAAAGCTTATAATAAATCAATATCACTCACTACAAATAACTTGGGAGCCAGAGAGATTGTACAATACAGAGAGATAGTAGAGTGCCTGCCTTGCATGTAATCAATTTGAGTTCAATTCTCAGCTAAACACTAACTCCCAGGAATGATCCATGAGCATAGAACCAGAAGTAAGTCCTGAACACTTCTGGATTTGCCTCCCTTCAAACCAAAATAAATAAATAGAAATTGGTGGAGGCTGGAGAGAATTCAGAAATTAAGATGCTTGCCTTGTATGTGGCTGATCCTAATTCAATCTCTGGCATCCCATAGTCCCTGAGCATCACAGGATCCATCTCTAGAAGCCTCAGAACATTGCAGAGGTATCCCTGGAAACAAAGGAGCTGAGCAACACCACAACCTCAGGTCCTCACATTGAACCACTCAGTTGGCCAAGAATCACTGGGGCTATCTGAACACTGCTTGAGAGAATCCCAATTAAAAAGAAATTAAAAATAACTTAGTGGTAGGCCCTTGATTGGATCTGAGCAGAGGTGGTAAATGTTGATTCATATATATATATGCACTGGATGCTCTCACTTTCCATGTTTACTCCTTGTTTTCTTAACAACATAGCACATGTCACACTTGAATTGCAAGAAGAAAGGAGAGATACCCAACCCTTGCCCCATGCATTTGTCTTTTCATTAGAGAGAAATAAGAAACTCATCAAACAGCCATTTCAACTCAAAGTACTAGAGAAAGCTGACACTAGAGAAAGCTGTGATATCCTTCAGCAAGCAGGTGAGCTAAGTGTTTTGTAAGCCAATCAGAAAAGTCTCTGGTGAAGTGCTATTTGGGTTTAACACCTCTGTGATGAAGTGGTAACACAGAGCCAGTCTAGAAAGGCCATGCAGAGTACAATCTCCATGCAGAGGCGCCTGACTCTACAATTCTGATATTCCATAATAGATTCATGTGTTTTAAGTGTAATGGCTTAATAGGACAAAATTGAAACCAAAGCAGGATAGATGAACATTTCTCAAGTCCATAAGCCCTCAGGATATTCAAAGGGGAGCATAGGTGAAAATAACGTAAGTGGTGGGGCCATGGCATGAGACTTCCTCATTAGCATGGCATGAGTGAGTTTTAATGGTCAGGATTAAAGAGCCATAGGATGGAAATAAGGTCAGAAGGGGTCCAAGCCTGTACAATCTGGGGATCTAAATGATGAAGCTTGCTTCCTGCATCTTAATCACGGACTTCTTAGGATTCTCCAAACCCTTAAGTTTATGGGTCAGAGTGATAGTGGGTAGAACATAGATATGCCTTGCATGTGACTGATCCACGTTTAATCTCCAGCATCTCATATCTCCAATCACTGCCAGGAACCGAGCACTGGTGAGTATGGCCCAAAAACCAAAAAGAAAAGTAAAAAAAAAAAAAAAAGTCTATGACAAGCAAAGACCTTAGGTTACTGGAGCTTTAGAGAAAAGAAAAACTTAAAATGGTTCCTCAAATCACAGGTGATAAAAGATCAAACATGGGAAGTTGAGGTGAGACCTTGTGGAGTCCCAGAAATCCTGAGAAGGGCTATATAGATGGAGGCTTGAACAAGATTAATTGGTTTTTAGAGTAGTGTCCATCCTAAAAGACTGGAGAGTTTGAGGTTCTATGAGTTAATATAAGTAAGATCATACTAATTGATCCTTAAAAGTCAGAACATATAAAGAAGTAAAATTGCCAACAAAGCAGTTCCATCCATTTGGAATAATTTATTCACACATTAAAAAGTAAACTCATGCGCTGCCCCCTCCAACCTTCCCCTCTGCAATTGCCTCTGATGGTCCAGCTTTTAGAGTAATGCGGTACATGGAGCCAGAGATCCATAAACCATCCAGACATCTAATAGTGCTTTAAAAGGGGCCTGGATGCTGGAGGGTAAGTGGCTAGTAATGGCCGAGCTGGGTACAGAGGGGGAGGAGAACGGGCTAGGGCCTGCAAGAGGAACACGAAGCTGTGAGTGTCAGGAGAATTTTTACAGCAACTATAAAAATGAGCCCCATGCATGCACAGCTAGATTTTGATTAGCTTAGATCTCTCAGGTTGGAGTTGTCAGCCTTGGCTTCAGCTCTGGCGGCCATTCTTATATAGGCCCAGTGGAAATACTTTAGGAAAGAAGGCATAGAAGAGATGGCTCTGGAAGGCCTCCCTGTTACCAGGAGTTACCAGCAGCAGGCAGTCCTCTTGCTCAATGGGCTCCTGGCAGGCGATTATTACTATTCAGCACAGCTTTTGGTTCCTGGAAACTAAACAATGAATCAGGGCGTAGCAATGCAACGAGGGCCTGGCTTTGCAGACGGGGAAGGGAAAGTCTCGTCGCAAAAATGCTATGATTTACAGGGAACTGACCCTTCAGCACATTCCCATTGAAAGTCCAAATGGAAATGCTCACCCATCAGTACTCCCTAAACTCCCTGGTCTCCACCAGTCGCTGGTGACAAATGGAAATTTCCTGCCCCAGTGTGAGAGGTCAGAGCTCACTTACTGGCTTCTCTGAAACTCCTGATTGAGACTGTGCAGGGAAGGAAAGGCTGGCCCAGGCTGATAAATGTTTAACAACCAGCCCTCTGATTTGTAGTTGATTTTTCATGGAATAAATGCCCTCACCAGGCACCAAATCTTGTCTCTGGATAGCACTGGGGCAGAAGTATTTAGTAGCACACCAGGCTGGAATAAATGGAAATAACCTCAAGATAATAGATAATAGTAAAATGTTGTAAAAGGATCGGAAGTGATACATTTGGGCTATTATTTTTATGATAGAAATGTTTTAATTGCAAGCTTCTGTAACGTGATTTTTAATAATCAATGAGTTTAACAACTGCCTTGCAAAACTCCTCCAAATTTCACCATTGACTCTAGTAAACTATAATAAATTTCATCCATCTCTGTCCTGACTCTAAGTTCTGGATCTAACCTCTTTCTCCAAGTTTTCTTCATGCTTCTTTTTTTTTCTTTCTTTTTCCCCTTCACTCTAGGTTTTTAGAAAGACACACTTTTATTTTTATTTTTCAATTTCTAATTATATACATATATATATTTTTGGCTTTTGGGCAGTCACTCCTGACAGGCTTGGGGAACCATATGGGATACCAGCAATTGAACCGGAGATTGTCTAGGGTTGGCTGTATGCAAGGCAAATGCCCTACTGCTGTGCTTTTGCTCTCGCCCCTCTAATTATATTTTAATTTAATTTTTATTGATGCTTTGTGATTTATAATACTGTTTACAATGTTTACAATGGCTTCCCATACATATTCAAATACCACATCCATCACAGTGTTCTCACCTCTCTCCCCAAAAGATTTCAATGCCCCTCCTTTTCAAACTTCCCCTACCACCAACCAACTCAGTCCTGTGGATCAGTTCTCCTGTTGTCTGACAACAGGACCTTTGTTTCTACCTTGCTATATATCTTTAAAAGAGAAGGTGATCATTTTCTCTCTCTCTATCTTTGCAACTGACCTCATTCAGCATACTATTGTTTAGTGCTATTCAAGTCATGGCAAATTACACGATTTTGTCATTTCTTAGAGCTGCATTGTATTTCAATATGCTTATTTATTGGTCCATTCATCCATAAGTGGGCAATTGGGTTGTTTCCATCTCTTGACTATTGTGCTAAGCACTGTGATAAACATAGGTATGAAAGCCTTCTACTTCACTCTATTTATTGGATATGTCCCTGTGCTGAGCATGTATAGATACTCCTCAATTAACAACCAAATTCTATTTCAAAGACTTGGTCGTTAAGCGAATTGGTCAAGTGAGGAACTGTGTGTACTGTATACAGTAGTACAGTATATGCACAGTACTTGACAATGCAGTATTCTGAATAAGTAAAATAATGAGAAAGATCAAACGGAAAACTTCCACTTATTTTAATTTGCATAGGTTGTGTAAATTTTTTTTTTTTTTTGGTTTTTGGGCCACACCCAGTGGTGGTCAGGGGTTACTCCTGGCTGTCTGCTCAGAAATAGCCCCTGGCAGGCACGGGGGACCATATGGGACACCGGGATTCGAACCAACCACCTTTGGTCCTGGATCAGCTGCTTGCAAGGCAAACACCGCTGTGCTATCTCTCCGGGCCCCATAGGTTGTGTAATTTACACACAGTACTGCAATGTATTACAGAACATAAAGTTAGTAAAGTAGGTACATTAAAGCACCAAAACCACAGTACTGTACTGTAGAGTGTACAAGATGGACAAAGGATATTTAAAATAAAATAAAATAAAGGTGAAGAGATGGTCGCAAGTGTGAGTGGTCGCTAAACAGGTAGGTTGTTAAGCGAGGAATATCTGTATTACAGGTATAATGAGATGTGAAGGTTTATCACTCTCAGAATATTCTTCTTGTGGCATCAAGAGAATGTTGCTTTCCAGAAATAAGTCATATTTCCAGTTCTGTTCATGGGCTGTGAATGAAGGTGGCATCTGTCCATCTCGATGGAAGTACTTAATCTTCCAAAGCTCCTATTCCCAGAAACCTCAGAGAAGATCTTGTGTTATGAGATCAAAAGATCTCTAGATGGAGGAACCGTTCTTAAGAATCACCGGGCCCGGAGAGATAGCACAGCGGCGTTTGCCTTGCAAGCAGCCAATCCAGGACCAAAGGTGGTTGGTTCGAATCCCGGTGTCCCATATGGTCCCCCGTGCCTGCCAAGAGCTATTTCTGAGCAGACAGCCAGGAGTAACCCCTGAGCACCGCCGGGTGTGGCCCAAAAACCCAAACCCCCCCCCCCCAAAAAAAAAGAATCACCAAGACCCATAATAGAATTTGAATAAACATCTGTGGATTGAGCCACAGAACTTTTGGTTTATTAATTAAGCATAGCCTGATCAAACCTACCTATAAACCCTCCTGACTATTGTTAGGAAATCCAGTTTACTTCCCTCAAGTTTTTTATGGCTGGGAGCGGGGGAGGGTTAGACCACATCCAGTGGTGCTTTGAGGTTACTTCTGGCTCTTCACTCAGAAATTGCTCCTGCAGGCTCGGGGGACCATACAGGATGTTGGGGATCTAACCTGTTTGGCCACATGCAAGGTTCTACTCACTGTGCTATCACTTCAGCCCCATGTTTTTATTTGTGACTTTCCAAGTCTTGTCAGTGTCTGAAGTTTTCTTACCTTAGTAATTAGCTTGAACTTTCTGTTAAGTTAGAGACAAAAAAGAAAAAGTTGATGACTTAAGAGAAGTTGCAAATGCTTATTTCCTGTAGATAACAGTATGATGTTAGCAGTACAGAGGAAGGGAGTACATTCTGAATTTGTGATCTATCTTTGGGTCCAAGTTTAGTGCCCATTTTGTTTGTTCTCACTGCCAAGAATGGAAGAGTAAGAGGACTGTGAAAACAAACAAATATTTTTTTTTAATTAAACCCCTAAAGTGGCACATATCACTTCAGTGCTTATTGCTAGTGGCCAAATATGAAGTCAAGTGGATCTGTCTAGCTCTGAGTAAAGCCAGAAGATGAGGACTTTAGCTGTAATCTCTACCTACTCTGGGGGGTGTCATTGCTTTACCAAGAAGAAATATGTTTCCAAACCAAAGGCTAGTTGGGCATATGTGATTCCACTTCTCCAATGTATAACTCTATCCCAACTGGTTCTTCTATGCTGGTTCTGTCCATTTTCTCCACGTCCCCTCCCCAAACTTGGCTGGGGTGAGAATCTGTTTCAGTGAGCCTACCTGCAGCTAATGGCCCAGGGCCATAGGAACTTATTACCTTGTGCAGGGAGATGGCCAAGGAGTGCTGGGAAGAGTGGTCTGTCAATGGAGGTCTCTGACTCCTTGGAGAAAATGGCTTAATACTTCCTTCTCCAGTCTCTGTAGACTATAATCTGGGTCATAATGGTAAAAAGCTCATAAATTGTTTGGTTTTGTAAAGGAAATGATGTAAATGTGCTGCAATAACTATTAGCTGTGACAGCTGCTACAATTGCAGTCATTTTGGCTACCACCATGGTTCTGGCAGGTAGAGCAGACACTAGCAGTGGTGGGAACTGGAGACTCCAGAAAGTTCTACAATCCACACAGAAACCCTTCTCTTCTGTTTGTCCCTATGACACCAGCTGAGAATCTGATGTGCTCTCAGGTAATCAGGACATCTTTGTTTCAGATTCTTCTTGATTTTTCCTGGTGTTCACCTTTGTCAGAGGATCAGCCCCCAAGTCTCAGAAAAGAACCAGGGTATCATTTTATCTTCCCCCACACATAGAGTCTCACTGAATAATTATTGCTCCAACTTCTTAATGTTCTGCCTTCTCTTGGTAATCATCTGGATTTGTCACATCAAATAAAAGTCAAAATTCGTTAGTAGGAAAATCTTTGAGCAAAAATTTGGAGGGAGGACAAAATTTTAAAAACTTACTTACTATTTTCATCCCTGTCACTTTTCAATGGAAAGAGGTGCCACCCTCAAAGTGTTAGAAGTCAGAAGTCACAGATTTAGGATCAGGGCAGGATTCTGGTCACTGCCCACCTGGCACAGCTGAAGATACCTCAGAAGTCTCTCCGGATTTGGGGAGGCTCTAATACTGGCTACCCTGGGAATTCAAGGCTCAAGGAAATGGGATGAGGAGGTGGTGACCCTGATTGCAAGGAAACTCCCCCTGACGAGCAACATGGCCTTGTTTGTGGAGAAGCCAGCAGAACCCCAAGGACCGAGGGATCTCTTGGCAGGTAGAGCAGCATTGGGTGAACATGCTCTGTTCTTGGCTATGGGCAATGCTGGAAGATAGCAGGAAGGGAGAAGTGGGATTTACCACAGGTATAGATTCTACCTAGGAGGATGGGCAAACTCATGGCCTGTTGTTGGGTGCAGTCATGAAGCTCCATGCAGTCCCATCATCATCATCACCACCACCACCACCACCATCATAATCATTTCCTTTTATTTTGTGCTAGATCATGATAGAGCCTAAGGGATAGTTTTTTCATTGAGCCCATAAGACATATTTCAGATATATTGGGGAAGTCAAGGTAACCTTGGGTCTTCCCTATCTCTCAGACTCACAGACTATGCCTTACCAATTAGGTAGTCCCAACTGATTCCCTCTACTGCACCCTAGGGTGTTATAGGGGTCTAGCTTAAGGACTCCATGTCTGAGGCAGTGTGGGTATCCTCTGCCACCAAGTATAGGACTTCACAGAAGCTCTCCTGGCCCATGGATTTCTTTAGCTCCACACATTAGACTGCCATATTGTTGAAATCTCCTCACTCTCCTTCCCCTCATCCCTAAACGGCTGGACATCCAGGCTCAAACTTCCTGAATAATAGCCCCCTCCTAAGAATCCTTCCTGAAATTCACATCCTACTCTCACCAGAACCTTTTTTTCACATCTAAAAACTAGATTCTCAGTTCCAGGTCCCAAGTCAGTCTTTCCTATCTACCTAGAACTGGGTCACAACCACAGCCTCTGTACCTCTGGCTCTAAGGCTTACTCTCTTATCTCAGACCACTGGCTCAGATTTTTCTTCACAAATGACTCTCACCTTGATCAGCTGCCCTTTGTACTGCTGCCTCTTTACTTTATTGTCTTGGCCTGAAAAAGGGCCTTTTCTCTTTCTTCAGTGCTCTGATTGAACCCAGTGCCTCACACATCCAAGGCAAATAGCACTCTGCTGCAGGCTACATCCCTGGCCCATTACCTGAGCCTGTGGGTGCTCCTCCCAGAGTGATTCCAACCAGGAGTGACCCCAGCTTTCCTTTTATTTAAAATACTACACCTGCTAGTGACGACAATCCTTGCACTACCTTGACCCTCCTTCCAAAGCCCATTCATCGGTCTTTTTGTCCCCACATTTGTTTGAAACTCGGACCCAGCACCATTACACCAGGCACATTTTGTTGACACTGTCTCCTTGCAGGTAGAAATCATGACTTGAATATGTCTGTATACCACCATAAAGGCAGCACCAGGTTTTGTACTCTACAGAACATAGAGGGGTGTGTGTCTGTTTGCCACCCATAGCAACGCTTCCTTGCTGCCCTTGCTAGTTTTACTCCCAGAATGTGGAGAAAAGGGAAACAGAAAGCCTCATTTTTCAGCCTCCTGTGCTTTGAGGTAGACAATAAGTGCTTTGAGGGAGACAATAATTCCTCATGCCTGGAGCCTGAAGGGGTTTTTCATAGGGGGTGGAAGGGAGCTGGTAAATATTCCTTACTGTTCAAGGCAAGAAATTCCCCTGTTTCTCACTCTGTGGCAATCAGAATGGAACCAAAAAGCTCCTAGTCTCTATCAGCCCCTGCCTCCTTTCAGCCTTGAGTGAAGATCACTGAAGCAGAGCATCCCTCAAGGTACTTGGTAGATCATGATGATTTCGGGAACAACACACACACACACACACACACCAACACACACACACACACATACACACACAATTGCTCCATTTCTGATTGTTCATCAAATCAGTGACCAACAATGAATGCTTCAGAAGATAAAAATCTTTGATGATGAACTTACCCACTCGTGTAATCCTAGACTATATGCCTTCCCGACCCCTCCAGGCAATCTGCTCATACCATGAAATATGAAACCCACACATGCATAACTGTGACTATTATTAATGATCATAAAACCATCCAACTCCTTCAAAAATCTAAGCCTTATTTCCGCCACAATTACCCCCTGCAGCAGACTAGTTACTCATGATGGAAAGATGTATTTCCTTTCCTTTGTTAAAATTTACCAGTCATTAACTCAGCTGAATGAGGGGCTTTTTATAATATAGATGGCTTTAAGCCTTTCTCTGAAGAACTGCAGACCCAAGGCTCCCTGTCTTTGCTGGGAGTACTGTCAGCTGTAAGTGTGAGTTGGTGTCTTGGCCAAATCTTGGTTGCTGTTTACTCTAGGGAAATGGAGTGAAATAACACAGCCTTCATCTCATTTGCAGGTGCTGATTCACACTGAAGGGAAATGTTTTATTTTTCCTTGAAAAGACACATCCACTGTCTCATGGGCTCTACCTGTCCTAGCACCCTAGAGGCTCCTTTCCTATTGGTTTTTTAATCCACTCTCATCTGAGTCAATAGCATTGTCTAATTTTTTTTTTCTCCATTGACCTGGTCTTCCTTTCCACTGTAGTGGTCAGCATCTGTTCACAAATATCTGATCACAAACAGGCCACCTGGGCCCAAATATTTGAAACTAGAAATAAGAACAGTCGATTTCTCTTTGGAGTTCCTGCAAAGGACTCTGGCCAGGGATTATGTTTTTTGAAAAAGTCAAAGCAGATGCCAAGGCAGGGAGAGAATAGATTAGGAAGCACTTTCCTGGGTCTCCCACCATCTATTCTAATCTCTGAAATCTAGTCCTATGATCTGGCTGCACCTCTGCCTTTAGTTTGCTGGAAACATCCTCTACTCCTTATAAAAAAATTGTTTCATTAAAAAATTATACTTGCTTGAGTATGTTTCTGTGACTCTCAATCAAAGACTCCTAACCAATTCACATAATTCTGGATTTTATATAACCATTAAAAGCTTGCTTATAAATAATTTTTAGCACCAAGGGAGAAGGTTTACAATATAATGAGGTGCTGTATAAAAAGCAGTTTATAAAATTATATAAACACTGTGATATGAATAATGTAAGCCAATGGAGGAGTAAAAGTCATTAGAACATTATTTGTAATTACAGGTAAGCTTTATTTTCTTTACTGTGTCTTTTTTTTCTTTATGTATCATATCTTTTCATAGTCTGTATTGATGTTTTAATCATCAAGCAAGAAGTATTTGATATAAATGTACTTGAGGCCAGAGGTATTATATAGGTTGATTAAGGAACTTACCTTGCATGCAGCTGACCCAAGTTTGATCCCCAGGACCCCACATGATCCCCTGACCCCAGCCATGAGTGATCCGTGAGCACAGCCAGGAGTAAGCCCTGAGCACCGCTGATGTCTTTGTTTTCAAAACCAAAATAAGAAAAGTAAGCATACTGAAGAATCTTTGCCTATTTTCTTTTAAAATTTTCTCTGGAAAACACAAACTGAATTCATATACACGCTACCATTAAATACAAACATCCAGATATGTTTGGAGAATATCTAGAGAATGTTTGTATTTAATGACCAATCCGAGCAGCAGGAAAGGTAAAGAACCTGCTTGGAGGAGAGTCAAACTGGCCCATTGTGGGGTCTTGATTTTTAAGGGGAAAAGAAACTCCCAATAGAGTTCTCTGCCCATTATTCAGGCCCGGCCCAGATAGAGTTCTGTGGCTCAAGTCACCACAAAACTATGGAATTTAAAAAGAGGAAGAACTTTTGAGCAAGACATATATGTAGCTTTTACTCGTCAAGCCCTTCCTCTCATTTCTTTTAGATCCTTTACCACTGTTGATGGGACAAGCACCAATACCAGACCAAAACTGGATTATTAGGACTAGAGAGATCACATAGGTGGTAAGGTACTTGCTTTGTATGTAGATGACTTGGGTTCAATTCCTGATATCACGTAGTACTCCCCTTGAGCACTTGCTGAAGTCCCTGAGCACTGATCAAGGAGTAAACTGTGAGCACTGCTAGATGTTCGCAAACAAAATAATAGATGGGATCATCAGGGCCTCTTCCCAAATATTTGCAAATGATTACAAATATTTGAAAGATTTGATTTTATAAATCACTAATAGTGATTACTTGGAGTTCCTGAACACATAAACATAGAGTAGTCACTAGTCATATTTTCTGTACAAGCCAATCTAAACCATAGAACAGAGAGAAAGCAGGGTCAGCAGCAACCATATTTGCAAATTATCCAATGCCCAGGATATGCAATGCCAGTTTCCAACTAATACAGTCAGTAGTATAAAAGTCCTGAAATGTCCAGCTAAGCCTCCAGCTTATTTGGTGTCATAATCAGAGATACAGAATAGGAGTAAAGAAACTAGAATAGAAGTAAAGAGACAAAATGTAGTAGCCAACTGGAATGCTACATGAAAAGCTGAAGGCTAAAGCTATTTCCCAGTCCTTATTAGTTTGCTTGTGTTTCATGGATCCGAGTTTTGCCATGTGGTCATCTCTACTCAATAAAAGGTAGAGAAAAATTAATTTTCAACCTAGAAGCAAGTAATAAAGAGGAGCAATGAGAATAATCTCATGCCACACAGAGACTGGCACATTTTACAGAAAACAAGAACAATAAGTACTGGTAGGGATGTGAAGAGAAAGGAACTCTCATTTACTGCTGGGGGGGGGATGCCTTCTCATCCAGTCTTTATGAAAAACATTATGGAAATTCCTCAAAAGACTGGAAATTGAGTTTCCATATGATCCATCTAGGATCCATCTGGGATCCATCTAGGAATATATCCTAGGAGCACAAAAACACAATACAAAAATGCCTTTTCTCACACCAATATACATTGCAGCACTATTTACAATAGCCATACTCTGGAAACAATCAAGATTCCCTTCAACAGATAAATGGCTAAAGAAACTGTGGTACATATACACAATGGAATATTATTAAGCTGTCAAGAAATGAAGTCATGACATTTTTCTATACACAGATGGACATGGAATCTATTATGCTAAGTGAAATAAATCAGAGGGAGAGAGATGGACACAGAATAGTTTCACTCATCTCTGGGTTTTAAGAAGAACAAAAGACATTATTGTAATAATGCCCAGAGACAACAGAGATAAGGGTTGGAAGGACTGGTTCTCAATGTGAAGCTCACCATAGAGAGTGGTGAGTTTAGTTAGAGAGATGACTACACTAACTATCATGACAATGTTAATGAGTGAGAGAAGTAGAATGCCTGTCTTGAATACAGGCAGGGAGAGGGTGGGGAAGGAGAAAGATGGAGGACATTGGTGGTGGGAAGGTTGTTCTGGTGAAGAGGGGTATTATTTTTATGACTGAAACTCAACCACAATCATATATGTAATCATGGTGCTAAAAAAAAGTTATATTTAAAAAAATCTTAAATGCTGGTGCTGGAGAAATAGTATAGTAGGTAAGGCACTTGCCTTGACATGACTGACACAAGTTTGATTCCTGGTACTAATGTGACCCCCTCCCAAGCACTGTTAGAGACAGGAATAACCCTCAAGAACACTCCTCAAGAAAAAAAAGAAAAAGAAAATCTTAAATTCTTCACTCATATTATAGTTGTCTGACACATGAAAAGAAAACTTTGGGTTGAATCTGTGTCTCAGTTACCAATCACAAGCTGAAAATAGGTAAAGCCCTGGGTTCAATCCTTAGCACTAGGAGGAAAAAGAGCCCATAAGATAAAACAGTGAATAGGTGTTCTTTCCTATGTTTTAAATGAAAATAAATTGTTTAACATATGCCTCTGTCATTCTTTATGTTTCCCCATGGTAACTGACATTTTCCAATTTGTCAAGATGGATCTCATCATAACCAATAGAGCAAGAAGTTGACTTCTACCACATTTCTTTTGTTTTTCAGCTTTGTTCTGTTAAGGATTTTATCTCTAACAAATATAAAAATATTATAAAATACACAGAATGAGGTAAAATCCCAGTTAGGCAAGCAACTTCCAGCTTGTTCTCTAAGCACACTTATTAAAATCTTACCCAAATGTGATTATTTTGTTGTATTTCCCCCCCTTTTTGGGTTCCAGTGCATAGGCACATTTCCATGCCTGAGGAAAATTTCACAGGCAAATTTCCATGTCCTGGAGGGAATAATTCACATTGTCATTTATATATATAACCTGTATATAATTATCAGAATTTCTTCACTCCCTAGCTCAATCCTATTGATGAATATTCAAGCAAATATTCCTTTCCCACATTCAAATAAAGCTGAGATGAAAATTGTCATACACTTTGGAAATTATTGACTTGGGGGAAAATGACATTTTGTGATTTCTGAGTTGAATGTAACAATCATTTAAAATGCTCATTCTGTCCATCCTCATACATTCCAGAAAGGCTGAACCAATTTATGCCACCACCAGTGGAGCATAAAAGAGCTGAACTCTAGTTCTGCACACTTTGGAGGATTTGCCATTCTTCTGTTTCCCAGAGTAAAACTTCAGAAGAATTTTCTTCATTCATCTTTTGTCTACTATGGTCTTTTTGTAGATGCTTTTTTGCATAGGTTCCATACTGGGTTTTTCTGCTTGCGTATGTTTAATTGAGGACAGTTCCATTAGGGTTTACAGTGGTTCAGAAATAGTAAGAATCTATTTTGAAAAGTGAAATTTTCTTGACACAAGTCCTCCTTGGTTTGGTTTCTATTTAGATTTTCTTTTGGGGTTTGAGGTGAAGGCCAACACAATAATTATGATTTCCTTCTGCTGCTTTCTACATACAGTGGCTAGTAAGATTTGGTGAAGAAATAGAATATAGAATTTCCTTCCTAAATTTTTGCCCTTGTGACTTCTGGACAATTTGGGCAAATTGCAGCAGTGAGGAGTTATGTTGCTGGACAGGCCACTATGGTGAGAAGTCACTATGGTGACTGCTGTAACACAGCTTAATACCTTACAGTAAAGAGAGTGGACTGATTAAGACAAACGGCAAAATACTTAACTGCATAACATTCTCTGGTTTAATTGCATCCTGTCTGAGAAGATCTTATAGATCTTTGGGGAGAGTTGAAGCACAGTCCCCAGTGACCTCTGAAAGGGTTAGTCCTGTCTTTTTTTAGCTAGTCTCACAACTCAGCAATGACATGATTCTATCTGACCCAATATCTAGAAGGACTCAGAATTTCTCAAAGAATATCTTCACCCTCTGGGTCAAGATACTTAATCTTTTGTTTTGTTTGCTTGCTTGTTTTTGGGCCATGCCTGGTGGCAGTCAGGGGTTACTTCTGGCTCTGCACTCATAAATCACTCTTGGCAGACTTGGGGGAATGATATGGGATGCTGGAGATAAAACTTGGGTTGGCCATGTGCAAGGCAAACACCCTATACACTGTGCTATTGCTCTGGCCCAAGAGACTTAATTTTAAAAACAAAATGCTATCCTTGGTGGCTATCACTATGTTCTTTGAAGTCCCAGAGTATGTTGGCCCTCGCTGCATTAGGCGTACCTATTCCCAGCAGGTGGACAGTTATTTCTGTTGGAAAGGCCTCAAGACAATTATGAATCTTCTAGCTTAGGCCAGCCTGCCACAGAACTGCCAGAGAACTTCCATGACAGCTGCGTATGAAAGAGAGGCAGAGTCTTCTATTGAGAACCAGAATTGCTGGTAGAGCACTTCTATGAGAATCACAGTATATGTTTTAGGAATCCCATCAAGCAGCCCTTGAAAAAAGCTCAGATGATCAAGGGAACTCTGGGATCAAAGTTAGACATATTCAATGATCCCTGTCTGTACTTGTTTCCTATTGCTGCCTTGATGAATGATCACAAATACCAGGACTTAACACAAGGCCCATTAGCCATCTGGAGTTTGATGAGTCTTCTTAGGCTAATGTCAAAGACTCAATGTATCAGTGCATCTTATAGGAAGAACTTATGCTAGTTATTGGCAGAATCTACTTCAATTGCTTGTAAGATTGAGGCCCTGTTTCCTTGCTGGCTGTCAGCCAGGGTCATTCTTAGTTTTGTGAAGCCCCCAACATTTCTTGGCTCATGGCTCCTTCATCTTCAAAACAAGCCACAGAGGTTAAAGTCCTTTGCATGCCTTCATTCCTGTTTTCTCCTCTGCCACCTCACTTTCTCTTCAGCTGGGAAAGCCTCTTCTATCTTTTAGGAGCTTATGTGATTACACTGAGCCCATTAGGATAATCCAGGATGATATTTCTACTTTAAGATCTAGAACCTTAATCACTTCTGCAAAGTTCCTTTTGCCATGTAACATTTTTCAAGCTTTGGGAATGAGACTTGGATTCTTTTTGGGATAGGGAGGAATGCAGAGAGTATTGTTTGGTTTCCCAAGACTATTTTAGTCAGATTCGTCCAGGAATACATCAGTTCAGACTCAAAGATCAGTTCAGAAAAATGTTCCACCTCCCATTTACCCCTCCCCCTACACACACTCTGCCTTAATAGCATTTGGCACAGACCTCCCTGCTGCAAATCTCCCTAGGCTCATGCCACAGTGCATCATGCTCAAGGAAAGTCTGAGCAGCTGGCACAGCCAATTGCCTCTGGAGAACAAGGGGCGAGGCTGGTGCTTTCACCCCAAGGCCCTGAGCTGCCCAATCTGTCTGCTCACTGCTGGTTCCTGAAATGGAGCCAGCCTGCCTGGGAGGATCTCAAGGCCTTCTGACTTCAGTCTAATGTGCCCTTTTGCACACAGTTCTGCTTTTTCTGCTTTCCCTTTACGGCACACCATTAAAAGCAGAGTTAAGGCTTCAGTGGATTTATAAATATTACAGTGGGTACAGAGCCCCAAGAAGGCTAAATACTGTCCTGCTAATCAGTCATCTTTTTGAGAATCCCATATAAGGAAGAGCAACAATATGAGAATGAAAATATGCCATGTTGGGGGCATGGGAGAGAGCCTGAGAGGCAGTCACAAACATGTCTCACATATACAAAGCCCTGTTAGATCCCTGGCATCAGATAACCCACCCCCATTCTCAATATTGCTGTCTGTAGTACCTGATCACCCCTAGCAGTGACCTATGTGGCTCCCTGAATACAAGCATGGAGCCTTCTGGACTGTATTGCCTGGCTGAGAATGGGAATAGCCGCTCCACAACATAACAAGGGCTGTCCTCTATAGGTTTTTAAGAGGCATTAAAGAAAAGTAGTCCTTTTCTCAACAATTTTTAGAGACAAAAGAGAGGAGGGCTGGATGTTACAGCCCACCTCATGAACCTCACCACAAAGAGTGATGAGTTTAGTTAGAGAAATAACTAAATCTTAACAATGAGAATATATGAGGGAAATAGAAAACCTGTCTAGAGTACAGGTGGGGGTGGGGTGGGGAGGAGGGATATTTGGGACACTGGTGATGGGAATGTTACACTGGTGATGGGGGAGTGTCATCTTATATGACTGAAACCCAACCACAATCATGTTTGTAACAAGGTGTTTAAATAAAAAAAATTAAAGAAAAAGAAAATTAGTCTTGATAGAGACTGACACTCCAATGAAAAAGATGGTCAAATAATAATTTCATTAGAAAAGTAGGGTCCTAGTTAAGACTTTCTTCCCATTCTCTTAAATGTAGCCAAGGCAGGTACACATGTTAAAGTGTGAGTAGTCCCTATTCTAATTGACTTACCTCCAGCTTCAGAAAAGAGGCCATAGCCCAGGCATGCTGGCCATATATTTAGGAAGCAAAAACACAGGTGGTTCCCCAAACCAACACCTTCCAGTGACCAAGGTAGAAAGCAAAGGCTAGCATGTATCCCTGAAAGTCCCAAAGCCTAGTCACCTAATGTAGCTCAATAAAGTTTTGGACTAAGATTTGTAAGAGTAGCAACTCTCTGGGCAGAACATTGGGGAAAAGCAGTGTTCTAAGTCTGAGGCATCAGAGATAAAACAACTAGTGAAGTCTTCGGGGAGTATTTTCAAAACCAAATTGGAACAGTCTTTGAAAAAATATTGTGGGCATTTTCCTACCTATGAAAAAAGTTGCAGAGTAAAGCTAACCAGGTTTACAATAATTAGTAACCTCTGAAAACCTTCCACAATTAATACTTTCTAAAAGTTGCTGAACAAGTGTTTTGTTTTCATAGGAAACTTTTTTTTATATTTAAAATATAAATATTTATATTTTATATTTAAACACCTTGATTACATACATAATTGTGTTTGGGTTTCAGTCATGTAAAGAACACCACCCATCACCAGTGCAACATTCCCATCACCAATGTCCCAGATCTTCCTCCTCCCTACCCGACCCCCGCCTGTACTCTAGACAGGCTTTCCATTTCCCTCATACATTCTCATTATTAGGACAGTTCAAAATGTAGTTATTTCTCTAACTAAACTCATCACTCTTTGTGGTGAGCTTCCTGAGGTGAGCTGGAACTTCCAGCTCTTTTCTCTTTTGGGTCTGAAAATTATTAAACTTCTATAGAATTAAATATTAAATGCGTACTAACTACAAAAGAAAATCAAAGTTTGCAAGGATTATTTTTCTCCTATTCAGTAATATATGACATGACAAGGTGTAACTTTACTAATAACCAATAGTCTCAAAATAATATTGTTACCATTTTGTCTATTAAAATGAGAACTTTAACATGGGCTGGTGCCAACAAATGAACACTTAAGTTTTTTTTGTTTTTTTTTTTTACATTTATTTTATTTTATTTTAATTATGACAACAAAGATGCAAAGAAAGAGGACAGGGTAAAGTTACAGTGGAAGCCCAATCACCCATAAACAGAGTTCTCGGTAGTCCCATCGATGATATCCCAGCCTTGAACTTTCAGCCAAAGAACATTAAGAAAAACAAAACTGAACCCATGTACAATACAATTACTTTGTCCCTCAAATCCCCAGTTGTAGTACATACTAATTCTTAGCAGCACACAATATAATCTAAAGACATTAGACTTACGTAACTCCTTAAACATTGAGGGCAAAGTACATTTCTCTAGTTCCATGCACATGCTTACTAATTTAAGTTAACCTCAAAAGTTTTAGTGGCTTGTTTTTCTTAAGGATTGGAGTCAAGGGAACATAGTAAAAAACGGTATTAAAGTGGCATTTGTTTGCATAGGCCCACCAAAACATAAGGGACATGGAAAGAGAAATTATGGTCTAAATACAAGGAGACCCTACCCCTGAAGTTTCCTGGCACAGGACTGACTCTAGGCTCCAGGCAAACTAGTTTGTCCAATCCAAGTCATCGTCTGTAGTGGCAATACATCTCCATTCCTCACATAGTCTCTGTTGTTGGTATCATGCTTCTGTATTAAAGATCCTGGAGTCTGCATATCCCATATTGCAGTCAGGATGGTGCAGAGCATCCTCTCGTTTCCCCTCACACTTAAGGGGCACTAGAGAGAACCATGTCCTGTAGAGCAGGTCATTGTTGTTGTCAAGTCTTCTCAGTGTAAACGGAAGTCTCTTTTTAGGAGGTTGATCTCAGACCCTTGGTAGTGTCTTTCCTGGTAGAGGACTGCTTCCAGCTGTTGCTATATAAGACCTTGGATGTTTCGTAGATAGCTTGCCTGGTTCTGGCGTGAATGGAGGATGCCCATTCTTCTGAGGCCTGTGCCAGGTCATTATATCAATGTTCAGGGTGTAAGGTACATTGTACTGAGATTTATTAGATAAGAACTTATCTGTATGTATGGTGTTTTCCCATTTTAATGTGTCTATGCAAACAAGGATCAATGCCATGAAGCGTTATTGGTGCATCTGGAAGCAATAGGAACAAGACCAGCAATTTCCATGACATAGTTCAATCATAGGCATCAAACTGAGGGACAGTTCCAACAACAATCCTTACTGAACAGCTTACAAAGAAAAGACAAGATGAAAAGTGGATAGAAACATCATGGTAGAAGAATATATAGAGAGTTATATCAGTTAAAGAAAATACCCATAAAATATACAAAAGATATGAGTTCAATATGTGTTCAATTTGTGTCCTTCTAAATAATTCTAGGATTTGTTAGATCTACTGTATGTCTTAGGTCAGAGATTAGAACTGTGTGTTACTGAAGTTAAGAAGGGTAAATCTGGGGTACTGATGGTTGGGAGGAGCAAATGTTCCCCGCGCGGTTTGCAAAATGTAGACTGGTATGAAATTGCCAGTGACAGCCTGAGTATAGCTGAGCAGCTATCTGCCACCCACCAGATCAAACTCCACCCCCTCAGCCCCACCCTAGGCCAGTCTCCGGACAGACCCGGCCTGGGAGTGGGGAAAACCCAGGGTGCCCCGTCAACTCCTTCCAGGAACCAACCTGGAGATCCTGAGGAATGGGGGAGAGGGGGGTCGGGTGACCCAGGTCCGGGCCCCCCTACCCTGGGGCGGGCCAACAGGCCGCTGGCACATGCGGAGGCCTGCCAGCTGCCCACCCGTGCCGGCTAAAAATCCTGCTCCAGGAAGGGAGAGAGACCCTCCCAAGCCCGAAGGATAGGGATTTAAGCCCCACCCTAGGCCAGTCTCTGGACAGACCCGGCCTGGGAGTGGGGAAAACCCAGGGTGCCCCGTCAACTCCTTCCAGGAACCCACCTGGAGATCCTGAGGAATGGGGGAGAGGGGGGTTGGGTGACCCAGGTCAGGGCCCCCCTACCCTGGGCTGGGCCAACAGGCCGCTGGCACATGCGGAGGCCTGCCAGCTGCCCACCCGTGCCGGCTAAAAATCCTGCTCCAGGAAGGGAACACTTAAGTTTTTAAAATAAAGGTGAGGTGTTTTCTTGTCATTGGGCTTTTGTCATTTTTAAGTTGTAGAAATGTATGAATAAAATGCATAAAGCCCAGAAAAAAATCTTTTGGAGCAGAGAGGGATTTTAAGGCCAGAGAGATAGAATAGTGGTAAGGTCTTGCCTTGTATGTGGCTGACCTGGAATCGATCCCCATTACCACAGTGGTTCTGAGCCCATCAGAAATGACTCCTGAGCACATAATTAATTGTAAGTACACACACACACACACACACACACACACACAATTTTGTTTCCTTTTGATACATCCTACAATTTTGTCTAAAGATATAATTTTGCTAAGATAACAATTAATATTGAGAACATTCAACAAAAGTATAATTTGTGATTATCAAGTGCTGGAAATATCTTAAATGTCTAGAAATTATTTCTATAGATTATGGTTAATTCACCTGCTGAAGCATTATGCAACCATTAAAAATAATGTCTTTGAAAGTTATTTGACAGCACAAAGAACAAGCTCACAGTATGATATTCTCTATAAATAAAACTGATTACAACCTGCAAATATTACAGAAACATAATTCTGTTTAAAGATTATATATGCAGAGAAAAAAAACCTGAAAGCCAATTCCATAAAATGTCAACAATAGTTATGTCTGAGTAGTGGAATTAATGCAATTTAAATCTTTTTCTCTTTGTTTTTCTACCTTTTCTTTTCTTAATATTTTACAATAACCATGGAATTCTTTTGTGATGTGTGGGGGAGGAGGAGCATAGGATATACTTTTCAAACAGACCCAACCATTGCTTCACTAACTAGCAAGATAATGAACAAAATGAAAAGCTTTTTATTTTTTTCTGGAAAAGAAAGTTAAATAATTTATGATAGAGGTCTTGGTATAGAATAACTCATGCTTTAATTTAAAACAAAAAAACAAAAAAACAAAAAACCCTAACATGCAAGAAAGCAGCCTGGACACACAGAAGTGCTAACTTTAGGTGTGAAATTTCACACATGCCAAAGCCTGCATGGTCCCACTGAGTATTTCCTTTAATGGCACTCTGGGACTTGGAGCCTTCATACTGTAAAGAAGGTACAAACTCATGGACAGCAAGAGTGCTGAGCTGTGCCTTTCAGGTTCTTCCTGAGACTTGCTGAGTAACAAGGAACAAGTCCATTAACCTCTGGAGCTCTTCAAGTCCAGCCTGGATATGTAAATCCATTAACATCAATAGAATGCCTAAGGGTAAAGTGAAAGTGAGTAAAAGCCACAGATTGGTGGCTTTAGACAGAAATCCTGATTGGCTGGATGGGGGATATTACACTTCTGTCTCTGATCCTTCACTGGTAGTCTCCTTGGGAACCCAAGTCACCATCCTATTAATGAACCCTGCAGTGGGCACTTAGAGAAGAGTTGAATTTTCCACATAGACAGATGATGCTGCCAGCACCCCACAGCTGCTCTTCTGCAGGAAGAAACCTCTGTTGCAGGGACTAGTTACCATAATGCCATAAACTGCTGACTCTTTGGCAATGCATCAAACAGTGGTGACAGGCCCATAAAGCCTGGTTTCCCTGAATACTAGTCCTAAGGGATGATATGGTCAGTATCCAGACTTTTCCCAACTTGAAAATGAACCAGGATCCTAAATCTTATTTCTAGAGAAGCCCACAGTGTGTGGAGTGCAGGGAAACCATGTTATACATGGAGCACAGATACATAAGAATCCCAATCTGTGATGTCATCCTTTATTTTACTTTATGGGGGAGGGTCCCTTTTTTTCTCTCTACTCTCAAATTTCCAAAATAGGGGGCTGCAGAGCCAATAGGTGTTTGCCTTGCACGCAGCTGACCTGGGCTCAGTCCCCAGCACTTCATACAAGCCGAACCAGTAATGAACCCTGAGTTCAGATCCAGGAGTAAGCTCTGAGCAGAGATAGGTGTGACCCCAAAACAAACAAATAAACAATGACAAAACAAAAACCAAGTTTCCTAAATAGAGCTACTTTGATTTCAGTGAATAAAATGAGCATAGTACTTGGCACAGAATAGGTACATAATAATTATTTGTTGACCAGTGATAACCAAGTAGAATTAAAGCTCCAGTTTTAACCTTAAGAAGCTTATTGAACTTGCCCAGAGCACATATAGTATTTTTCTTTTGTTATTTTATTTTTTAAATAAATAATTTTAATTGAATCACTGGGAGATCACTGTTATAAAATTGTTTATGATTGAATTTCAGCCATACAATGTACAACACCCGGGACTGGAGAGATAGCATGGAGGTAAGGCATTTGCCTTTCATGCAGAAGGTTGGTGGCTCAAATACTGGCATCCCATATGGTCCCTTGAGCCTGCCAGGAGCGATTTCTGAGCATAGAGCCAGGAGTAACCCCTGAGTGCTGCCGAGTGTGACCCAAAAACCAAACCAAAACAAAACAAAACAAACAAACAAACAAAACAATGTACAACACCCTTCACCAGTACACATTTCTCACCACCAATGTCCTACACACAGTAATTTCAATATAGAAACAGCGATGGAAACAGTATTTCACTTAAAATAAAAGAAACCACTCATAGCTAGAAATAACTGACTGCGTAGTTTGAAATCTAGTTAAATTCATGTGATTGTTAGGATGAAGATGGCTGAATTTAAATAATTGCAAAGGTGATATTGATTCAATCCCTGACAACACATATGGTCCCCAGAATATTGCCAGAAGTGATCCCTGAGCAAAGCCAGGAGTAAGCTATTCATGATTGTTTCTTAGGAACTCTTTATTTTCAAACTTCATTGAAAGTGAGCTCAGGCACTCTATAACTGTGCACATCTCCTTGTCAGTGAACCCTAACACATCAGGCAGAAAACATCACACTACAGATACAACAATAGGGAAACAACACAGGCCAACACCATGCATAGAGAATGAAGATGGCATCTCAGATGACCCGAACAGTGTCAATCTCCTATTTAGCTCTCAGATAAGTCTTTTTTTTTTTTTTTTTTTGGTTTTTGGGCCACACCCGGTGTTGCTCAGGTGTTACTCCTGGCTGTCTGCTCAGAAATAGCTCCTGGCAGGCACGGGGGACCATATGGGACACCGGGATTGGAACCAACCACCTTTGGTCCTGGATCGGTTGCTTGCAAGGCAAACACCGCTGTGCTATCTCTCCTGGCCCTCTCAGATAAGTCTTTAGAGAAGAAATATAAAGATGTTCATAGAACTCAAAGAAAGCATAGATTGAACAGAACAGACCACAAGTATGAATCAATAAGATATAAAAATGGAAATCAGAAAACTCCAGACCAAAATAACAGGACTGAAAAATGTGGCAGGTGAAATGAAAACCTAACTGGAAAGCCTCTCCCACAGAGTAACAGCAGCTAAGGACCAAATCAGTGACTTGGAAGATGAGATGCATAACAATACCATACAACAAAAGAGAATGAAAAAGAGCCTCAGAACAAATGATCAGACAATGAAAAAAATCCTCAACGAATGTGTACAGATGAAAACAGAAGTCTTTAATAAACTCAACAGAAACAATATAAGAATCATTGCCGTCCCAGAGATACAGGAAGAAAATTCCTAGTAAGAATCAACAATCAAGGGCATCATTGCAGAGAAACTCCCAGAGCTAAATACTGCATGCAACCAAATCCTGCATGCTTGAAGAGTAGCAGTTATAAAATATCCAAAAATAAAGCATCCCAAGACACACCCGAGTCACAATGATGAATCCCACACATAGGGATAAAGTACTGAAAGCAGCAAAAACAAAAAGGGAGCTTACATTCAAAGGCGCATTCATAAGATTTACAGCAGACCTGTCACAAGAAACCCTCAAGACAGAAGGCAGTGGTGGGATACAGTGACAAAACTCAATAAAATGAATGCTTCACCTAGAATACTGCACCCAGCCAGACTCACTTTTAGGTTTGAAGGAAGTATACATAGATTCATGGATAAACTTTATAGACTCAAAATCAGTCTAAAAAGAAAAACAGAATGGTCTACTTTAAGACAAGACAGACCAGGGCCTGAGAGATAGCATGGAGGTAAGGCATTTGCCTTTCATGCAGAAGGACAGTGGTTTGAATCACAGCATCCCATATGGTCCCCTGTGCCTGTCAGGACGATTTCTGAGCATAGAGCCAGGAGTAACCTCTGAGTGCTGCTGGGTGTGACCCAAAAACAAAAGCAAAACAAAACAAAAAAAGACAAGACAGACCAACATATACACCAAACTACTAAGTTAAGAAACATAAAGTGGCAAAAATGGATCAAAAATCTGAATCCAACATTATGCCCACAAGAAACACATTTGAACAGTTGGAGCAAACATAGACTCAAAATCAGAGGTTGGAGGACAATCACCCAAGCAAACAATTCCCTTAAAAAAGCTGAAGTGGCCATATTAATATCAGATGACACAAACATTAGACTCAGAAAAGTTATAAGGGACAAAGATGAACATTTCTTACTAATCAAGGGATTTGTACAACAGGAAAAAATCACACATGCACCCAATGAGTACTGGCAAAATATTTAATACTATTGTTGAGAAATATGAAAGAAGATATCAATAGTAGGAGATCTCAACATTGTTCTGTCATTCCTTGATAGATCAACCAGGCTGAAACCCAACAATAATATACTAACTCTGAAATGAGAAATGGAAGAGAGTGAACTAGTAGATAATTTTGGGGCTTTCCTCCCCCCAAAAACTGGATACACATTCCTCTCCAAAGCACCTGGGTCATTCTCCAAAATAGACCACATGCTGGCCCATAAAACATATCTCCATAAATTCAAGAGGGTAGAAATTGTACAAACTACCTTCACTGACCACAAGGCACTGAAATTAGATGTGAATTACAAAGAAACACAGAAGAAAAATGTGGTCTATCATGGAAAATGACCCATGTACATTGGAGAAGAATGTGTATCTAGTTTTCTGGGGATGGAGTGCCTTATATATATGTATATATGTGTATATATATGTATATATATATACACTAGTTCAGTTTCTTCCATTTCTCTTTTTAGAGCTTGTATATTCTTGTTGGGTTTCAACCTGGTTGACCTATCAAGGGGGTGACAGGGCAGTGTTGTGATCTTCCACTATCATTGTGCTGCTATTGATATCTTCTTTCAGATATGTCAACTATTGTGTTAAATATTTTGCTGGTCCCTCATTGGGTACTATATGTTTAGGAGTGTTATTTCTTCTTGTTATACATATCCTTTGATTAGTACAAAATGACCATCTTTATCTCATAACTTTTCTGAGTCTAATGTTTGTGTCATCTGATATTATTATGGCCACTCCATCTTTTTTTTGAGATTGTTGCTTGCTTAAATTATTTTCCTCCAGCCTTTAATTTTGAGTGAACAGACATTTTCTTAAATAAAAAATACAAATGGCTGAAAGGCATATGAAAAAACGTTCCACATCACTAATTATCAGAAAGATGCAAATTAAAACAACAATGAGGTATCATTTCATGCCACAGAGACTGGCACACATCACAAAGAACAAGAACAATATGTGATGGCAGGAATGTGGAGAGACAGGAACTCTTATTCACTGCTGGTGTGAATACCATATAGTCCAGAGTTTATGGAAAACAATATGGAGAGTCCTCAAGAAACTAGAAATTGAGCTCCCATATGATCCAGCTATACCACTCCTAGAGATATACCCTAGGAACACAAAAACACAATACAAAAAATGCCTTTTGTACACCTATATTCATTGCAGAACTGTTTACAATAGGCAAAATCTGGAAACAACCCCGAGG
Source organism: Suncus etruscus (assembly GCF_024139225.1). Classification (NCBI taxonomy): domain Eukaryota; kingdom Metazoa; phylum Chordata; class Mammalia; order Eulipotyphla; family Soricidae; genus Suncus; species Suncus etruscus. The sequence goes on from NC_064848.1 coordinate 11,770,688, forward strand.
CCCAACAACTGATAAGTGGCTAAAAAAACTGTGGTACATATACACAATGGAATACTATGCAGCCATCAAGAGAGAGAGGAAGTCATGACATTTTTCTATACAATAGAGTTGATGGCTTGAAGTATTGGCTCATGATATGATGCTCACCATAAAGTATGGTGAATTTAGTTAGAGAAATAACTTCACTGACAACTACCATGACAATGTTAATGAGTGAAGAAATAGAATGCCTTTCTCAAATACAAGCAAGAGGTGGGGGAGGATGGAAGTGGAGGGCATTGGTGGTGGGAACGTTACATTGGTGAAGGTTTTTTTTTTTTTAATAATTAAAACCTAACTACAAACATACTTGCAATCATAGTACTTAAATAAATATATTTTTAAAATATGGGGCCGGTGTGGTGGCGCTAGAGGTAAGGTGTCTTCCTTGCCAGGGCTAGCCTAGGACGAACTGCAGTTCAATCCCCTGGCATCCCATATGGTCCCCCAAGCCAGGAACGACTTCTGAGCGCATAGCCAGGAGTAACCCCTGAGCGTTACCGGGTGTGGCCCAAACAAAACAAACAAAAATAAACATAAGAAAAAATAGAATGTGGTTTATATAAAATATTCAGTGTATAAAGACATATATTTACTAAATATTGACCAAGGGTTTCATTCTAAGCTTCGTCTAACTAAAGTGATGGAACAAAAATGTGAGTTTTCAATGTTTGTATAGTCTAAAGTACATAAAGAAGACAATATATATGGCATTGTATTATTTTTTCTACAGGAAAAATAAGAAATAAATCTTTATCTGAGTTTAACTAAAAATGTATATTATAGCAGAAACCAAGGCATTGTAAGCCCCTTAGTTGAGTTTTTATTATTTTTATTTATAAGTTCTTTATAAAAATTAAAGCAACTTTCTTTCAACTAATAGCCAAGTTTGGGATCACTTACTATGATTTTAAGGGAAAGGATGAAGACTGAGAAATAGAGGCAATTTTTAAGCATGTTAAAATGCTATAGAACCATGGGGATGGGGAAGCACCTAGGGCACAAGTCTAAGATTTGGGACTTAGATCAGTCATTCACCACCTCTGTCACTTTGTTTTAGAAGGATCCTTCCCTAACTATAAGCTAGGGTCTAAGATTCTATTTTATAGAACTTTTGGCAGGGTGAAATGAGCTCATGTATTGAAATGCACTTGTACTAGTACATAACAAATGCTAAGTAATAATGATGATAGTTGTTGTTCTAATTAATTCGCTTGACCCTTTACCTCTAAACTCTAGATTACATGACAATGGCCCATTCTATCATCTTATTTGCTATTGTTGCCCTAGCATGTAGCAAAACTAGCATGTGGTAGAGTTAATTAGCAAACTCATAGGGAAAATGTTTTTTCTCATTTCTTCTTAGAATCAGGGACAACATTGGGGGGGGACTTGTTTGTTTTGATTTACTTATTTTATAAATTTTTATTATAAAGCATTGTATAATAATTGTTGACATCAGGGCAAAGAAATAGACCAATGGATAGAAGTGCCCTTTGTATACTGGAGGCCTAGATTTGATCCCAAGCACCTTATGGGCCTCTGAACACCACACCCTGTGTGGCCCTCCCAACTCCATGAAAATTATAGATATCATATTGAAAAGGGAAGTCAACAATTAGTTACACCAGCCCCCAATGCTGTAGGTCATGGAACTTAAAGGTCAGGTTTTGTAACCAGAATTCTGTAATTTTCTATGCTTATACCTGCTTTTTGTATCTAACCCTTTTTGTCCTAAAAAGGAAGTTTATACCAACCTTAAGCTCATGTGATACCTTGTACTTCCTCAGAATGTCTTAGCGGATGTTATGCCCTTATAAGGAAATCATCCCTACCCCCTCTCCCCTTCTTATGGTATATAAGAATGAACAAAGAAAGCCACGTGGTCCTTTGCCTTTGTTCGGTTCTGGACGGGCACTGGACCCTAGCCGGCCAGAATAAAGAACTCACTTGAGCTTTTGCCTGAGTGACTGTCTCTTCATTTCTCTGCATCAGAGCAGTATCTGGACTAACGAGCCTTACAATATCATTCGTCTTTAAATATCAGAGACAGCATCTCAAAAAAACAAAATCAGGATCTGGAAGATGGTACAATGGTTAGTCACATGCTTAGCATCCAACCCAGATTCAATTCCTGGCTATCTGAGCATTGTCGGGTGTAGTCATAGAAGATTTCCAGGCACTGTTGTGTGTGGCTCAAGCATGTCAGAAGTGACTTGAGTTTCCCAGGCTCTATAGGGACAGAACAGCAATGAGCTACAGCCTGGTTGGCTATGAATCAAATCACTGGTGGGGCCTCCAGGTCTGCTGGACACCAGTTGGGCAGCCCCTCCTCCACAGTAAAATGTCCAATAAAAAGTAAAAACAGTCTCCTCCTTGATTGTAAAATAAAAATATCCACAAGTTGGTGAGACCACCCCAGCACCGTGTTTCTAGCCCCGTAAGCGAATGAGTCTGATAAAGCAGGTTAGCGGTTGAGAAAAAATACCAAGCCAGTCAACAGATTAACTGAAGTCAGACTGCTTTTTTGCTTATGGCCTCTCTCTGCCATGTGCTCTCTCTCCTGAGCCCAAAGCCAAATTCCTTTCTTTATTCAAATCAACTTCCAAATCCAGGGAGGGGGAAGGTCAAATCAGAAACAAAAGCAACTATCCAGTGGGCTTTTACATACCAAAAGAAGAGCTTAGGGAAAAAGGAAATTGAGGGAACACCTTGTTTAGGCCTTTACATTATTCACCTTACATATAATATCATTACCATTCCAACACATCTAAAAATAATGCCAAAAAATCAGGTAATATCTAGTCCATATTCAGATGTCTTTTTTGTTTATATTTTTAAATTTTTTTCCATATTCAGATGTCTTTAAATAGTTCCCCAAATATCCTTTGCAGATGTCACGTCACAAAGAAGAGAATAATGCCACTAGGTAATTGACTCCTTCAAGTCTCTTTAGGTCCATACTCCCAATCATTTGGCTTTAAGATGACTTATTAAAAACTTACTGTGAAACATTCCAGCTTTTGGGGATTTTTCTGATTGCTTCATTGAGGGAATACCTAATATATTCCTGTCTCTCTATACTTCTCCTGACATGTAAACTTAATCTAAACCCCCAGTGTGGTTCAGGTGATATATTTCTTATGTCAGAAGTGTCCTGGACGATGCTATGTCTTCGACACTCTCTCATGCCCAGAGGCCTTTCATAGCAGGTGGTCTCACTCTTACCAAGCTGGGATTGATAACGGCATTATCCTGGTGATGGCATATGAAGTCAGATTTTTAGCACCCCATTGGAACTAGCAAATAAAACATTGGGTGGTAATTGGCATCTTGTAAATATGCATTCACCATCTACCTTTCACTGATTCCTTTAGTAGTCACTTATTATCTGTGCCTGAATCAATGATCCCAACAGGAGTTGCAAAATGGTCATTTTTCCAATTCTATCATTCCTTCTTTAATTATTAGCTTACACTCTTTGGTGGAAAAGCATGTTCACTTGTCAACGGAGACCTTATCTGGTTTACCCAGAAATATAGCTCCTCGTGGATAGAGGATTAGGTTATAGATGCATATCTTTCCCTTTAATAAGCAATTTTCAAAGAAGTTAATGGTCAATAGCAGCATGCTTAAAATACTAGTGTCAGTGTGAATGTTGTAAAAGAATTTTCCTCTATCCCCCGCCTCAGCACTTGCCCAGTGTGCACCTGGGCTGAGCTGGATGAATGAGACATTTCCAGTTGGCTCAAAAAGGACTCTCACCTTAGACCTCATCCCTTCAGCCACTCAGACTTTGGCGGATGCTCTGCTTCAGATCAAACATGCCTAGTGTGTGCCAGCAGGTCTTGGTTGAGTCATGTATGTGATATTAAGATCTCCCCTTCTAGAAGAGGAAGCAGTTTATGATGGTAGTTTTCCAGGATGTCCCTCAACTATTCTGCAGGCTGATGGAGGTAGGTCTCTCGTCATATTTGTCTCCCGGACTGCATACACGTTTTCTTTAAAGCCTTCCAATGAGTCTCCTAAGTCTCAGAATCTAGAAAACAGATCCTCTCACCCCGCTCTCCACACCCCTCCTCTGAGTACCTTTTGGACATGCAGCCAGACCATCCCCAGGCATAAAACCTCAACCCCATGCACTCAGCCAAGCAACACAAAGGGAGCCGAGCGCCTTAATGGGGCCTCATAAATTCTGCCCTGTGCCCTGCGTCTCCAGCCCACTGCCCCTCTCAGGGCCCTTCCACGCTGCTCAACTCTCTGCTGGGCTCCCCCAGCACCCGACCTGGCTCGGGGCACCCTTCCTGAAACCAAATGCACAGGGTCCTCCCCTCTCTTTGACCCCTTTGCCGCCAAGCTGCAACTTAAGCTCTCTCCTAATTGCTGCTCTGCCTCTCTCAGCAGAACTTGACCTCTTTCTGGGCTCCTCTCTTAAAGCCACTGTCTGTGTTTTTCATTATGTTCGCCAAGATGGATTGGCTTGAACTTTTCCTGGATGGGAGCTCATCGAACAACTTTTCCTTCCAACCTTGGAGGCAAGTAGGTCCAAGAATGCAGCCTTTCATAGGGATTCGGGAGTTCGGTTCAGAACCTTACAGCCAAGAGAATGGAATCCACCCTTAAATCTCCCAGGCAGGGCGTGTGTGGACCCTTTAAGAAGTGGACAGATGGTGGGTCCAACTCCAAACCTCAGCTGGAAGCTCAAGCTGCAATTTGAACACAAAGTTGCCTGGCCTGGAGTTGACTTTCTCTTACAAGACTGTCATCCTCCACCCCATCCCACGCTAACACAAACATCTCCTTTTAAACATGGAAACCTCCAGCGCCTCCACCCTGAAAAGGAAGCTGAAAGCCAAATTTGGGGACCCCACAGGCAGTTCCTGGCACCTTACCAGTATGAACTGGCACCAAAGCAGTGACTCCGGGGTCTCAGGACGCAGGCTGGGTTTGCTAGCACAATGCCAGTGAGAAATCCTTTATGATCGCTGGGAAGAGATCACCACTGAGTGAGTCTTGGCTAATCCTTCCCTTAAAAATAAAAATGCTCAGGAGACAGGAAAGAGAGGCGAAAGCTCAAGGTGATAAGAATATTAATCAGAACCAAGGGAGTTTCCATGGTTTAGTCTGCACCACACACACACACACACACACACACACACACACACACACACACACACACACACACACACACACACACACACACACACCAAGCATCTATAAAAAGCACCTCCAGGCTTTTTCTTGCAGCCTGGGGCCTTTGCCAGGGGAAATATTCCTCTCCCTCATCTCAGTTCCATCTATGCCCTTTGCCCTGAATGTTCTCTCTTTTTTTTTCTTGCGCCTTTTCTTGGGCCTTTCCGTGCCCGAAGCAATCTGCATGGGGCCAGAGAAGCCAGCCCCTTACAGTCCCTGAAAACAGATGAGGTTTACAGCCTCTTACAGCCCCTGAAAACTCTCTGCTGAAGGGGGACCATGGGCTGCAGGAGAGACTCCACTTTCAGCTGGAGGAGGGGCTCCTATTAAGGTCCTGGCCTGAACACTGTGGCTTTATCTTCACCTCCCATGCAGGGATATTTCCTTGGCCTTTGGGACAATCTTCTGTGCGCACTCTTTCCTATGGTGGCAAGATGATGGTCAGCAGGCCTAGGGATCACCTCTCACACTCCTCCCTCCACCGGGTTTTTGATCCTTGTAGCTCAGCATGTCCAAGGATGGCCTTCTCCCTTACTCCATTGTCTGGGTGCACAACCCCAATGTCTTTGTAAATAAAATAGTTCTGTGTGCAGAGGCTTCCTATCAAGAGAGGAATCAATCAATCAATATGTAAATAAACCCATAGGGGTGGAGGATGGACCAGGACTTGGCAAAACTGTGATGAAGCATTTTTTAGAAGATGGATGGGGCTTTATTTTTGGTGAGCTCTGCGTAGAGGCTGAGGCTTCCATCCATGGGCAGGAGGAAAGAAAATGAGCCGTTCTTGAAATCATCTAGTGGAGTAATTTGATTCAAATATATTCTAGGAGCTGGTCTAATTGCTGGTTCTGACTCGGGCATTGATTTCCTGCTTTGATTTCCCTGCTATTCTAATAGTTTTTCATAAATGGCCCCAAGCTGTCCTATGTTCTATCCAGAATCTTTCTGGATTCAGGACCAGTTTTTCTGAGACCACAATACTGGGAATCCTGCCTAGGCCAGACAAAGAAACCAACTTGCTCTATCTGGAGAGAAGCAGCTGGTTGTTGGCAAGGAATTAGATTTGGTTTTGAAATTTCTTTCCCTTTGGTTAGGGAAGAAAATGTTTGCTGTTCACAGTCTCAGAGCCTCATTGCTATTGGGATAAAACCTGAGAAAAAGAGGGAGAGTTTCCAAACTTATAGATCTTTGTGCATCTCCAATAGCAGGAAGAGCATAGATGCTGAGTTTCAGAGTATCATCTTATGGATCTTCTTTACATTTTTTAATTTTTTTAGTAATATATTTATTTAAACACCATGATTACAAACATGACTGTAGTTGGGTTTCAGTAACAAAAAGAACACCCCCCCTTCACCAGGGCAACATTTCCACCACCAATGTCCCCCATTTCTCTACTCCCATAACCCTTGCTTGTATATGAAACAGGTATTCTACTTCTCTCACTCATTAACAAAATCTTGGTAGTTGCTAGTGTTTTATTTCTCTAACTGCATTTACTCCTTCTTGAGCTGAACATCATATCATGAACCAGTCCTTCCGGTCCTCATCTCTGGGCATTATTACAATAATGTCTTTTCTTTTTCTTAAAACCCATAGATAAGCAAGACTGTTCTGTGTGTGTCTCTCTCCTTCTGACTTAACCACTGCCCCTACTACCAGTCTCTCCTCTGCTTGACTCCCTGAGTCACTATAGATTTCTCTTGCTCACTCACACACATTCTCAGTCACTCTCATCACATTCCTCCTTTCTCCTATAAAATATAGAGAGAACAGAATATTTTACTGTGTGTTGTTTTGAATATCTGTGTTTTGCTATTATGCAGCAGTATTTTACTATTATTCTCACTCTAGTTATACAAGATATACCACCACCCAACTTGAGAGTAATTTTCAATGTAAGGCTTATCTATTTGTTTCAAATCTTTACCCATCAACTCTATTTTTTAAAAATGTGTGCCATGGGGCCGGGCAGTGGCGCTAAAGGTAAGGTGCCTGCCTTGCCTGCGCTAGCCTTGGACGGACCGTGGTTCGATCCCCCGGTGTCCCATGTGGTCCCCCAAGCCAGGAGCGACTTCTGATCACATAGCCAGGAGTAACCCCTGAGCGTCACCAGGTGTGGCCCAAAAACAAAAACAAAAAAAAAAATGTGTGCCAGTCTCTGTGATGTAAGATGATATCTCATTGTTGTTTTCATTTTCATATCCCTGATGAATAATGATGTGGAGCAGATTTTTCATGTACCTCTAGCCATCTGTATTTCTTCTTTGAGGAAGTTTCTATTCACCCCCTCTTCTCCCCATTTTTATGGAATAAGATTTTTTTTTTTATGTTCTACCAGTGACTTAAATATTAACCCATATCAAATGCCCATTCATGGGCAGACTTTGTATCCCGGTCACTAATTCCCTTTGAGGTACAAAAGCTTCTTAGTTTAATGTAGTCTCATTTGTTTATCTTTGCTTCCACTTGCTTGGTCAGTGGTGTTTCCTCCTTGGAAACCTTTAGCTTTACTTTAACTTCAGTGTCATGGCGTGTTCTGCCTACATTTTCCTCTATGTAGAATCCTCTATGGATTTAGGTCTTATGTTAAGGTTTTTAATCCATCTTGATTTGACTTTTGTGCATAATTTCACTTTTGTGAACTCAGAGAGGTCTGCATTTACTTTTTTTTGCATGTAGCTTACATGTTTTCCCAACACATTAAAAAGGCTTTCTTTGTTCCACTTTGTATTTCTTGCCACTTTATCAAAGATTAATTGCTCATATACCTGAGAGTTAGTCTCAGGCAATTCAAGACTATTCAATTGATCTGAGAGTCTGTCTTGAGTCCATGACCATGCTGCTTGAATGATTACTGGTTTATAGTATAGTTTGAAGCTTGGGAAAGTGATGCCTCCCATTTTTTCCCCCAAATATTGCTTTCTCTTCTTTTTTCTTTTCAATTATTGCTTTATATTTGTGGAGGTTTATTGTTACATATGAATTTCAGAAGTACTTGATCTGTTTCTTTAAAAAATTTCCTGAGTATTCCTATTTTCTTAAACTTGATTGATTAATTAATTGGTTGGTTTCTGGCCCACACCCAGCAGTACTCAGGGGTCACTCCTGGCTCTGCATTCAGAAATCACCCCTGGCAGGCTGGGGGACAATATGGGATGTCGGGAATCAAACCGGATCCCTCCCAGGTCAGCTGCATTCAAGGCAAACATCCTTTTGGCCTGGGTATTTCTAAATCTGGGATGAAATACCCAACCTGGGTATTTCTAAATCTGTGTAATGACATGGGAAGTATTTCCATTTTTTGTGTGTGTATGTGGTTTTTGGGTCACACCCGGCAGTGCTCAGGGTTTTTCCTGGCTCTGTGCTCAGAAATTGCTCCTGGCAGGCACTGGGGACCATATGGGACGCCGGGATTTGAACCGATGACCTTCTGCATGAAAGGTAAACACCTTACCTCCATGCTATCTCTCCGGCCCAAAGTATTTCCATTTTAATGATGTTTATCCTCCCAATCCATGAGCAGGGTATATGTTTCTATTTTCTTGTTTTGTAGTTTTCTTTGTGTAGGTCTTTTACCTCTTTAGTTAGGCTGACTCCAAGATATTTTATTTTCTTTAATATATATTTATTTTGTTCAAGTCCAATTCCAAATTAGATCTGTATATTGCCATTTATGCTGATTATCTTTTTAAATGTAGTCTCTTTTTCTCTCAACTCTTTTATTGAAGAAATGAATCTATTTCAACTATGGAGATCTTGACAGCTTGGTTTTGCTGACTGCATTCCTATGGCATTATTTTGCATGCTCCTCTGTCCTTTGCATTCTTCTTTGTCTTGGTGATTATGTAACTTATGTAAAATATATAATTTCAGGTTTGACATCTTTTGTTTTTACAAGAATATTTCATGAGGGGGGTGCTGGAGAGATAGTTCAGTGGTTAAAGCATTTGCCTTGTATGCAGCCAACCTGGATTCAATTCCCAGCATCCAATATGGTCTCCTGAGTATTTCCAGAAGTGATTCCTGAGTGCTGAGCCAGGAGAAACATTTGAGCATTACCAGGTGTGGCCCCAAAATTAAAAAAAAAAAAACTCAGAAAAGCCAAGAATATTTTATGGACAATGTTAGATTTCCATCAGCAAGCACATAAAGTCTTTTGATAGCTCTTTTATGATATTAACAACCATTGAGAGTCATTTTTCTGGATGTATTATTTCATGTAGAGGTTGCAAGATGGCGACATTTGAATGCTATCTTTCTATCACTATTTATTAGCTAGCATACTTCTATAAAGCATCAATCTCCATCAACAAACTGAGTATCCTCAATTCACTCATTCCTGAGAAATTTGAGTCCACATAACTAGAATATGAAATTGTTTTAGGGTTAGAGTCCCCCAGACTTAGTGGTCCATGTCACAAAAGAAAACTAATCCCTTACCACAGCCACTTGTATGTCTATTTATTTTTCATAGATTTTCTGAAATCTGTTAGCCAAGATATTGGCCTGCTTCAATATAAAAAAGTTCTGCCTTTGTCAATGGGAAAATATAAAACAAATAGAAAAATGTTCACTTCATTGTTCTAGTCTCAAATCCACCCATCGAACTTAGAACTCAACCTCAAGTGAGATGTAGCTCATAACATGATTCACCAAAAAATGATATTCGAGCCAAGAAGCAACAGGGGGTTTCAGTCTTTGAATTTCTGTTAAATCACATGCTCCTCTGCTGAAATCTAACTCCCAGGTTTCTTGCAACTGAGGAGATTTGTATGTTGCAGCTAGAAGATTTTCTACCTGACCACACCAATGAAAATGTGGCTTTCCAAATTTGATGGGGAAACCAAACAGTGTCTTCCCACACAAGTTGACTGACCCCTGCTTGTGGGTTCCTGGGAATGAAGGAGACCCTCCTAGGCAGGCACTGTTCAGGACTGGGGACCTCTATTCAGGGGTAGGTTAGCCAGTTCTACTAAGAGGCTCTCTGAGGAGTAAACTATAGTAAATTAGCTTGGACTGCAGCCATAGATTCAAATGCCTGCTGGCCACAGTCTGTATCTGCTATCCAATTTTGGCTAGAACCATGAGTCCCTCTCCAGGGCATGAAGAAATACAATGGCAGTAGTACAAGCTCTTTATACTTGGCCAATACAAGTCAGATGCAGAGAAAAAATGGAGAGAGGTCTGAAATGAGGTACCACCCAGCTTGACTCCTGTAGTGAAGATGGATGTCTGGGGACCCAATGAAGGCGTGTCATTCTGTAATAAAGTGGGGGCAAGAGCTAAACATTTCTACTGTAACCTTTCACTTGCTACCTCTGAGCCAGATTATCTTGACTATTCACCAAAATACAGAGAGATTTGGTAAAATACCACATATCCATTCCAAATTCGTGAGCTGAACCCTGAATTAGCATGCCCTACAAATCACCTAGTACAAATTGGTTCCAATACAGGTAGGTAGAAGTTCTGAGTACCTACAAGAGGAAAATAGTTATAGAAAACAAGAATAGAGCCTCTAATCTATAAGAAGCTTCCAGTTTTACCCTTGGAGTTTGAGGTGGGCAATAGGAGTTGAGGGCCTGGCACATGGAGGGGTCAGTATTCTTGTTCATTCCATATTTATACTTTCACTCCTGCCGATAATCAGATGCTACTATTGTGAATCTCATGGCCCTACCAGCTTCACTTCATTGTCCTAAAATCACCCAATTATGCAAATTTCCTCATAGCCTACCTGGATAGAAACCAAGCAAAATTGCAATTTAGAATCTAAATTGGCATAGGCCTTGCCAACTCCTTGCACTCTGAGATTTTCAGGATCTAAAAAGCACATTTGTTCCTTTCCTAATTATGGACATTTCTTTGCAGAAGGAAACTTGAGATGAGCCAGACTTATGAGGGGTTAATATGGTGATGATGTGGGTTTGCCATTTGCTTCTTCTCAACATCAGCTTTGGGACCACCTCCTGGAACTTTAATTACTCCAGGAATTCACTAATTTGTGTCTATTGTGAGCACATCCTCATGCTAGAAATGTGTAGAAAGCACTAGAACTAGTTGTTGATACTATTTTCCAGGAATTTCTTATTCTCTTTTCTGGACACATGCCAGAATTGTCTTTTTCAATTTCACTGTGTTGGATATGATTAGCTTTGACCAATAAATTTAGAGCATGAGTGATAGGTGTCACTTTTGAACCTTAGTATTTTATCCTCAATCCTCTATACCCTATGACCTTGTTCTGTGCCTCTGACATGACAGCAGGTAGTATTGTAAGAGAGTTTTGAAAGACACAGATGGGTGTCATTCAGAGAGGCCAAATCTGGAGTCATTTTACAGAAGTCAGCAAACCCACATGGATTAGTGACCCAAAGGACTTGCAGCTCTGAGATAGTCAGGAATAGTTTATAAAGGCAAAAACCATATGCTAGTTAGACAATAGATGTGATGGATAAGGAACTTCAGGAATTGAGGTCAGCAAAGCAGATTACAGAAGCAAAATAAACTAGTTAATTTTTAAGCTACTTTACAATCATGAGGAAACAATTGACTTGCAGTTATGGGAACAAATAACAGTTGGGGTGATGATTCTGGGAGCCATATAATTTCTTTATGGGCCTTTCTTGTTAATGGGTTATACCTGACCCTTGGAATAATGGAGAGGAGTTCTATTCCTGCTGACAGGCTAACAGAGAAAACAAATGGAGTCTCTTATGTCAGGAACTCTTAGTTTAGTATTTAAAATGTGAGCTACTCTGTACAGCCTGGGCATCAGAGAAAGGAGCACAGAGCAAAGTCCTGCTGACCTACAATGGATGTGTAACATAACCCAGTAAATATTGACTCTTATAATCTACCAAGACTTGGAGGATATTTATTACCACAACATTCCTAGAATGCCCCAACTGCATCTCAAATCTAAAATGCTAAGCAAGGTGGTTGTATAGGGTGATGTTGAGTCTCTAGTCTTCTCAAAGATTTCACATTTGAACTATGCAGCTAGTCAAGGCAGAACTAATTGTTCACTTCAGTGATACAACCCTATATTTCCTGGTCTGGATCCCTCCAGATACCCATATTAGGGACTTGGCTTTCTGAGACTTTGCTTCTCTCACAGTGCCCTGCAATATCAGTAGGACAAGAGCCAAAGTAAATGTCACAGTCTAGTATGCCCACCTAACACATAGTAGGCAGAATACCCTGTCAAAGATAGATCCACATCCTCAACCCCAAAACTTGTGAAAACGTCACTTTATATGATAGCAATTTCTTTACAGATACAATTAACTTAAAGATCACTAATAATTACAAAGGACTCATACAGATAGGTGCTATTATGCTGGTTTTAAATACTAAGAATAGATGACATGCAAAGAGTGCAGGTGGTTTCTAGAAATTGGAAAAGGCAAGAAAAACAGTTTCTCCTTTACAGTATCCAAAAGGAACACAGCTCTGATAGCACTTTGCTTTCAGCCCAGTAGACCCATTTCAGAGGCATGGCCTCCTATTTTAAGATAGTATATGTATGTTGTTTTAAATCATTAAGTTTGAGGAACCAGAGCAATAGTACAGCATGTAGGGAGTTTGTCTTGCATACTGCTGATATAGGTTTGATCTCTAGCACCCCTAGCCTGCCAGGAGTAATTCCTAAGTAGAGCCAGGAGTAAACCCTAAGCACGTTTGTTTTAGCCTGGGTGTAGCCCAAAAACAAACAAACAAAACATATTAAATTTGTAGTAATTTGCTATAGTATCAATGGGAAAAAGACCATGGAAAAGCCATACTTACTCTGGAGCACTCTCAGGAGATCCTCACCCAAACTTGCCAGACTTGTAGCTCAATACATATGGGATGGAGCCTTCGCTACTACAGGATTATTGTAAAACCTGTTAATAGAATCTAATTCCTGAAACAATTTTGGCAGATATTCTTCAAGATTATTCAAGTTTGGATCTTCTCTCCTTTGTCTATCACTTTTAAGTCACTAAGGGAATGCACTGGTCCAAGGCACTGTCTTTCTTTTCCACTTTTACTCATCATTTGTAAACACCAGTAGTAAGTAAATGGAAGATTGAATAAGTGAGTCAGTATCATGAGGAATTATTTGATTATGTATATAGTGCTTGATGATTTATTGAAATTCTCCAGCAATAAACAGCAAGCTTCATTACAGTAAAAAAAATTTTTCAAACAAAACAGTAAATGAATACAAAAAGGACGCAATGCTTTGCCCACTTGCAGTTTTGTCAGGTGCAAACACAATCTGTATGAATCTCCTTAGTTGACTGATTCTATTCAATTCCTTCTGCCATGCATGTTTTATTTGTAAGTACTGGAGAGGAGTTTCTGGCAATGCAACAGATCCAGCCATTCTCCCCTGGGCACCTGCTTCCTTCAGCTTATTAAAAATTTCCCTCATTTCTTAGAGAAGTGGTTTGACTAGCAAGGATGTTCACTGGGGTGAAAATGAAGCAAATAGACTCAAGTTTAAGTGACCTGAATATAATTTCACCTGCTTATATTTATTCTGACCCTATCATTATATAATAATTATGATAAAAACTAAAGAGGTTCTCTTTATGAAATTTAACAAATCCCATAACAAAATAAATGAATCTCACTTTAACATCAGTAATATGGTCCTTAAAAACATAAGTTCTGTCCCAAACACTGATAATTATTTTAAACAGGGATAGTGCATTTCATAACTCCCAAATTCAAAAGTAGTAGCAAACGCTATTATGGGATAATAATTGTTATGAAATAATGACCATGTTTACATGTAAAATGTTGAAAAATATTACTTCTCTGTAATCATCAGAATTATCAACATTTAAATAAAATAAATCAAATGCTTTAAAAAATCAAAACTTATTAAATATCTAGAAAATTATCTATGACTTTAAATTTCTAAAATGTCTGAATAGATACTAAAAACTCAATCTATAAAATAAAAAGTATATATATTTTTTTGACAAAATTTGTAGAATATGCATATTATATTTGACAAGAAAGCCTGCTCTTCTAGAGATTTTGGTGCAGAGGTGGTGGTGGTGGTTTGGGCTACACTCAGCAGCAGGGCTTACTCTAGCTCTGCACTCAGGAGTTATTCTTGGCATGCTCAGGAAACCATATGGAATCCTGGGAATCAATCAGGGTTGGCCTCATGCAAAGCAAACACCCTATCCACTGTACTATCTCCTGGGCCCCTTTGAGACTGTTAAGAAATAGAAAAGACTGGGGCCGGTGAGGTGACGCTAGAGGTAAGGTGTCTGCCTTGTAAGCACTAGCCAAGGAAGGACCACGGTTCGATCCCCCAGCGTCCCTTATGGTACCCCCAAGCTAGGGGCAATTTTTGAGTGCTTAGCCAGGAGTAACCCCTGAGCATCAAACGGGTGTGGCCCAAAAAACCAAAAAAAAAAAAAAAGAGAGAGAAATAGAAAAGACTAAACACAAACATGAAGTAAATATTTTCAATTACACAACTGGTAAGAATTGATTCGTGAATACAAAGAACTTTCAGCATTGATAAGCATTAGGAATTCAACTTTTTTGCTGGCTGAAATGAAAAATGATGAAGCTACTTTGAAAGATAGTGACATTATCTTACAAAGTTAAGTATAATAAGATGACCCAGCAACTCATCTAGAATATAATACAAACTTATGTTCACACAAAACCCTGTAACTGAATTCATTTTTTATTTAGGGAGTAGCTTGGGCCACAGCTGGTGGTGCTCAGGAGTACTGCTGGCTGTGTTCAGGGGACCATATAGTGCTAGGGACTGAAACTGAGGCTCCCACATGCAAAGCATGTGCTACAACCCTTTCAGCTATTTCCCTAGCTCTGTACAACTGAATATTTTTAACTGCTTAATTCATAAGAATAAAATCAAATAACAATTCAAATGCTCTTCAATTGGAATGGATAGTGTATGGAATATTTTTTGCAACAGAGAAGAAACTATGATATAAACATCAATATATGTGAATCTCAAATGCATTGTGCAAAGTGAAAATAGCCATATTCAAAGGTTTTACCTTCTGGATGATTCCATTTATAGGTCATTCTGAAAGGATGAAACAATCAAGGCAGAAAATATATCAGAAATTGCCAGCCACTAGGGTAAGAGAAGAGAGGAGGTGAATGTGAAGAGGCAGAGGGAATATTTAGAGTGATGAGAATAGTCTATGTTGGTTATGGTGATGGTTCTTTGTCAAAACTTACACACCTTTAGAACAAATTATCTGTGTATAAATTATGCTTTGATAAACACTAAAGCAAATGAGAGCCACTTTTTGTGTATGCATTAGCCTAGATAGTTTCCATGACTTTTTTGGATGCTTCCCATGCTTTTCTTTCTTTTATTTTTTTTAGGTAGTTAACATTTTATTTTATTTTAACAACCATTGTTAATCAAGGTACTGGGATTTACAATACTGTTAGTTATACTTTTCATGCATCATTCTACCACTACATTTATCACTAGAGTGCCAGCTTCCTCCACCAACTCAAGGGTCCATTTCAATCCTAAGTACATTTAGCGCTATAGACAAAACCCCCAGTTTAATGACTTTGGCCATTTGTTATTTCCTAACTATGTTTCTTTTTTATCCCAAATATGAGAGAGAGCTTAATTTTTAATTTATTGTGTAGGTGGTGACACCTAGACACATTCAGATGAATAGAGCTAATCTCCTGAAATTCTACAAAATTAAAATCAGTAAATTTTTTAAACTGTCTATTTTTTGTACAGGCATATAAAAACTGAAAACTATGAATAATTCTGTACTAACACATTTTAAATTTTACATGAAAGACAAATTCTACAAATGTAAAATTTAGTAAGAGTAAAGAGAACAGAGAACTTTTGGGAGGCCACACCCAGTGATGTTCAGGGGTTACTCCTGACAGTGCTCAGAGGACCATATGTGATGCTGGCGATCAAACCCAGGTTAGGCCTGTGCCAGTCAAGAGCTTACTTATCATACTACTTACAGTCCTAGAATTTAGAAAAATTTAAGGGGAAAATATGAATAAGTCTATAAAAGTCTATTTTTGCAAAGTATGTTTTATTCTAAAAAAGATAATCTTGGCTTTGTTAGGTATTCATTAATAAATAAAAGACTGAACCTGGAGAGATAGCACAGCGGCGTTTGCCTTGCAAGCAGCCGATCCAGGACCAAAGGTGGTTGGTTCGAATCCCGGTGTCCCATATGGTCCCCCATGCCTGCCAGGAGCTATTTCTGACATTTCAGACAGCCAGGAGTAACTCCTGAGCACCGCCGGGTGTGGCCCAAAAACCAAATAAATAAATAAATAAATAAATAAATAAATAAATAAATAAATAAAGACTGTAAAACTCTCCCTGGATGTAAAAATATAAAATATTTTAAAATACCAACTCAGAGACCATTCAATATAATTAATTATATTGATAAATGAAATGTATGTTAAATTAATTAATTTAATTGATAATTAATAAATTATTTAAGTTAGTAAAAATAAAATATTAGAATATATTAAATTAAATATCAATATAATTAAATGTTAGTGATTGAAAACATATAAAATCTCTTAGCAAACTCAAAGCAAACAAACCATGAGTTAATGGTTCAATATTAAGAACTGACAAGTGTGTCTTATCTTGTAAGGAATCTCCTTTAATGCTTGTTGCAAATATAATTTCAAGCTATAATTTCCTTAAGCTCTAAACTGTTTCTAGAGCTCTATTTTTGTTTCTTCAGAGCTGAATAATAATCTAGTTGGATAGAGTATTCTAGGTGATATCTTTAGTTTATTGAGTTTTTATGCTATACCCATCAATTATCTTCTAGCTCTTAGTCTCATTTGATAGGTTTGCTGTGAATCTTATGGGCTTTCCTTTATAGGTAAGTTACTTTTTGGTCTGCTGCTTTCAGTATTCTGTCTCTGTCTTTCACTTTTATCATTCTAAGTGCACTGTGTGTTGAATTTTTTTTTCCATTGGAACTCTCTATGCCTCTTACATCTAGGTGCCTGCACTCCTCAACTCAGGGAAATTCTTATCTATAATTTCTTTAATTTGGTTCTCCATTGAATTCACCTTGCTAGTCCTTAGAGACTCTGATGATTCTTATATTGTGTCTCTTGAATACATCCCATGATTCTCTGGTGTGCTATTCTTTTTTTCAGGCTCTCACTTCTTCCTCCAATCCCTGCTGTTGTTTTGCTACTCAGAGCTTCTGTTGAATTTTTTTTGTATTACTTCTTCATTTCTGTCACGTCTGATTGTAGCCTTCTCATTTCAGTTAATATACTTTCTCATGCTTTATTGACTATTTATGCCAGCATATGTAGTCTCGTTGAGTTCATTAAACATCCTCATCCTTGTGTCACGGAAGTCAGTATCTGAGAGTATACAAAGCTGGTTGGTTCTGGTTGAGATGTCCATGTTATTATTTTTACTCATTGAACTTGATGCATTTTCTACCATTAGGTTTGCTCTATACCTGCTGTTTTGAGGGTGAATCTTTGTAGTTAGCCCGTGGGAGTCTCTGAGAGATTAAATTGAAAGTGATCTTTTCCTTCCCTTCCTGTCTTTATCCAGTGAAGGGAAATATAACCGAGTGCTCTGAGATTTGATGAGCAGACATATATATATTTGTATTTTGGGCCACACCCGTTTGATGCTCAGGGGTTACTCAGAAATCGCCTCTGGCTTGGGAGGACCATATGGGGCACCAGGGGATTGAACCGCGGTCCATCTGCTTGCAAGGCAGACACCTAACCTGTAGCGGGCTCTGCATATTTAGGATGTGTGGAGTTGGACCTGCTGATACAGTGGAGGTCAGGCATGAAAAGTCAGGATCTAGCCAGAAAAGAGGTGAATCTATCTTTGATTCCAAAGATCTCAGTAGGAAGGTTAATATTACCTAGGAGGATGGGGAACAAGTGGAATTTAGAAGATGTACTTGACTGGTTGACAGCCCACATGCTTTTCAAAACATCTGTTGGTAAGCCTGATAATCTATTTGTTCTTGAGAAAGTGAGTTAAGGGACTTGAGTGGTGGTACAGTGGATAAAGTGCTTGCCATGCACGTGGTCAGTCTGGTTCAATTCCTGGCACCTCTTATAGTACCCACCAGGAATGACCTCTGAACTCAGACCAGGAGTAAGCCAGAGCACTGCCATATAATAATAAAAAAGTAAGTTTAGACTTTTGTAAGTGTTATTTCATTAAACTATTGAATTAAGGTTTTGGTATGTAAGTAGAATTTTTTCTATATGAATATCAGCTGAAATCATATTGTCAAATACAGATGTTCAATAAACTTGTATATTAAAAACCCAGAGAGATTCTACTGGGAAATAAATGGGAGAGACCAAGTAGAGATGACAGTCTCACCATACAGCTGAACTCTATTTTTATATCCTGGCTGACAGCCCATACTAGTAGTGTTAAACTGACATGCATACAACAAAACCTGTTAGGAAAAAAAAACCCTCAATAGTATATATATATATATATATATATATATATATATATATATATATATATTTCAAACACTAAGTTAAACTAGTAAAATAGAAAGATAAAAAGAAGACAAATACAAAGGAAAAAAATAATTGAAAAATAAATATGATCTGTTATTGGTTACATTAAACTAATACTGATTTTTCCTTCAATAACTAGCACTCTTGAAAGTATTTCCATGTCCATGTAATAATTATGAAACTTAAAAATATAATCCATGAGACATTCTAAAGAGTACAAATAGAAAGCCATATTATTTTAGTATGATTCAGTGTCACTATAAATAGATAATGGGAGTATCACCAAAAACTTCTAAGTACTTGGAACAAAAATTGCCATTGTGAAATGTTGGTAAATATTAATATTGTGAATACTTCATGTCAAAACTTTTAGATATAGCCAAAGCTGTAGTTGGAAGAAACTGTGTAGACTTAAACACTTTGGTGACCAAATTAGAAAGTATGGAAATGAGCAGTGAATTAAGTAATCAATGGGGTACGTCTGATACATATTAAACACTCAATAAGCATTTAGTATGTGACACAAATTGATGAAACAATACAAACTTGGGGAAAATAAGACAAAGTAAAACATTTAATTAGTGGTTTTTAAAAATGAAAAAATTAAATCAGATAGGTGAGCCAAATGGCAAGGGCAATTAGATTGTTCCTAAAGTACTCAGATCAGAGAAAAAACACACAATTATATCAAAAGTTTCAATTAGAAGGACATTGTAGGGACCAAGAATGTAGCTCAGTAGTGAAACAAATAGGAGTACTGGGTTTGGGATCAAACTGATGATAGCACAGCAGGTAGGGTATTTGCCTTGCATGCTGCTGTCCTGAATTCAATCTCCAGCATTCCCTGAGCACCAGGACATCCCAAAAGGCAAACAAACACAAAAAAATGTTTTGGGTTTGATACCCAGAACAACCCCCAAAAGAAAGATGATGTAATCACAAATAAAGATGATACTTAAAGAATTACAAGAGGATAATATCAATACTATACATTTGATTGTATAAATAAAAAGAGAATTTGGAACCAGGAATTATTTGCCTTTTGGTAGCTAGTTAACCATATCAAATGGTTTTGATAATTTTTGCTCATTCTCAGTTTCCCTGTCTCTAAAATGGCACAAACAATAAAGAATAACCTTGACAATAAAGTCAAGACCCTAACAAGAGAGGGTTAGAAAACAGAGTTTAATTGTGGGAGAGACAACGCAAGGAGGCCAGGGGTCTTACAGCCAGCCAGTCCCCTAGGCTGAGAGAGGAAGAGAGTGGGACAAGGCTGGGGCGAGGGCAAGAAGTCAGCCAGGGAAAGAACCAAAGAGGAACTAGTAGGAAAGCAGCAACAATCAGCAGGAACTATCTGGCAGGGGCAGAGGCAACTAGCACAGGAGCCCCTGCTTTAGATACCCCAAACTATTTGCCCTCTAGCGGCAGTTACAAGGGGCAGGTGTCTGGTAAGGGACAGTACCCACTTACCTATAAGTCTGTTTTCCTATATACTCCATAGTAATATAGTGTGGAAATTAAAAGCTATATAGAGAAACTAGAGAGACTGTACAGTTGGCAAGATATTTGCCTTGCATCCAGCCAATCTAGATTCAATCCCCTGCTCTCATATGTCTGCTCTCCAAGTCTTCTAGGAGCAAGTCCTGAACACCAGATGATATGACCCAGACCCTGCTATTCAAACTTATATAAACAGTTTATCTGATGCATCATTGTGATTATTAATATTATAAAAGATCATAAAAAGTTTAATATCTGGTCAAAGAGTGTTTCTTCATCAGAATATGGGAAACACAGATTTTATTGCTTCCATTGCAATTTAAGCTACATCAGGACTTAGAAAAAGAAAGACATTTATATTCTGATACCCAAACTCAACAATGACAATACATGAAAGAAGTTATAGGGCAAACTCCAGTTCTCTTAAGAATATAGAGCAAAGTCTCAATGGTGTAGTGGTACTGCATATGTATCAAAGTAATAGTGCTTTTAAAAAGAAAAAGTTTCTGATTTTATAGTTACTTAGGTTTCTATTGCTTTGGTAACAGTTTGCCACAAATCTGGTGAATTAAAGACACCAATTTATTATTTTTACAATCTTGGAGACAGAAGTACAAATTTATTTTATGAGGTCATCAAGGTGTGGACTGGACTGAATCTCTTTCAGAGACTGTAGGAGAGAATATTTGCTGGCCTTTTCTAGCTTCTAGTGTCTGCCACTATTCCCTTGATTCCTACTTCCTTCCATTTTCAAAACTTTTATATCTTCTCTACTGAAGCCATCACACTGCCTTTTCTCTTCTCTATGATTAAAATAGAGAAAGGGAACAGAGAAAAATCCCGACTTTCTTAGAAGAATGCACATGGGCCTTAGAACCTACCTGAGTAATATATGATAATCTTTGTACTTAATTCAAAATTTATCTTACAAAGGTGAGAGTATTAGACTATGATATTTAGTTGGGAATATTACGTCACTTGACCACAGTCTGTACTTTGACTCAAAAATCAGATCTGTGTCACACACGCACACGCACACACACACACACACACACACACACACACACACACACATGATAGTAACCCCATCACAGCATCCCCAATGATTCAAACTGGTACACCTCAAGTGTACCATATTAGCTTAAAAACTCAGAATCTCTTCTAGTATATATTGGGAAACTGTACAATCTATCTCCAGGGAAAATTTCTCCCTCTGGGTGCAGTGACAAAACTAGAAACTATTTGGTTCCCAATACATGAGGTGGTGCAGTCATGGTATAATACAAGTATTTCCATTTCAAAAGGGAGAAAATAGAAGGAAGTGCTTTATCTCAAACAATTTCAAATTCCAGCAGGGAAAATGACATGAGATTCTGTGACATCTTATGAGACCTAGGAGGAACATTCTGGGCTTAAGATTCTTCTCTCTGAATCTAGGGATCCAGATTCTGCCTCCTGGCCCAAGAGAGTCGTTATCAACAGGCAGAGTAGCCTGTTGAGATATCTTCCTTTTTGAAATTAAATGCATATTTCCAACAAAGAGGCTTTCTTTTTTTTTTTTTTTTTTTTTTGGGTCATACCCGGCGGTGCTCAGGGGTTCTCATGGCTGTCTGCTCAGAAATAGCTCCTGGCAGGCACGGGGGACCATATGGGACACCGGGATTCGAACCAACCACCTTTGGTTCTGGATCGGCTGCTTGCAAGGCAAACGCAGCTGTGCTATCTCTCCGGGCCCCAAAGAGGCTTTCTTAGTCTTTCTTGGTTATAGGTTTGGAAGAGTCTGACTGTCTACCTTTATTAAATCCTAATCCTGTCCTTTCCAGAGCAGACAGCAGTGCTCCTGCTAGTGGAAGAAAAACTTTGTGGACTTCCTATGTACTTTATAGGAATCCATGGTGTTAGTCTGGAGACTTAGTTCATTCCTAGAAATCCCACATCTATTCCTGGCTCCTGTCCGAATGATCTGAGTAGAATCAAATCATGACTTTTATTATTTATTTTATGCTTGTTGTTCTTGAGTTTGGGTCACATGCTCAGGGTGGATCCCAGCTTGGATTCAAACTCAGCCCATTGAGCTAGCTTTCCAGCCCATGTAACACCTTTAATCATTAACTTGCTCCTTCATTTCCGTTGGAGCCCCACCAGAAGCACTTTAAACACCCATGTTTCTATCAACCTTGTTATGATAGTATGTATGTCTGAATAGGCTTTATTTGTCATACTCCTTATTTCCTCCTCAGGTCTCATTGAATATGAGGTCTCTATCTCTACCTACAGTCTACTCAAAACAGCCTCCACTTTCACTACTGTCTGAACCCCAGTTCTGCCAGCCTCTACCCATTATCCAGTTCCACTGCCATTTCCATGGTTTTTAGCTATTTATTACAGCTGCTATCTACTTCTATGGATAAAAATCTGTATCAGTCAGGAACACACCAGAAACAGAACCTGTACTGAAAACAATGCATATATGCCTGTGTATATATACATTAATGTATATATACATATAGTACATATAAATTAATATATAATTGAGGGGTCAAAGCTAGATAATATGTGATAAGCAAAGTTCAGTTCCAAGGTTGGAACTCTTGGACCTATATTAGATCGACAGGCAGATCAGTTCTGCCTTTAAGGCTACCCGTATCTTCAGGATAATTTTTATCTACTGACAACTGAGAGTAGATATTGACCACTCCCATAAACACCTTCACAGCAATGCCTAATTAGTGTTTGACTGAAGAATCTGGATCTAGCACAGTTCAATTAACACAAAAGACTGACAATTACACATTGTAAATTCCTAGTACAAAATATTTAGGAGCTCTAGAAATATAAAATTATGTATTAAACACTACCAGGAGACTAGACTACCGCTAACCTCTCAGTAGGATCCTTCTAACTTTATTCTGTACAAACACTCATATACATACATACATTCTTACCTCCTAAACTATTTCTCTGGTCCTAATGTACTTTTAGAGATTATACATATCCATTATGCAGCATTCAGAAAGATGCAAAGAGGTGACTCAGAGACAAATTGCCATGAATATGCTCAGAGCTTACTCTGTACTTGGGATTAATCTTGTGAGTTAGAGTGCCCATATCCAGCGCCAAGGATTGAGCCTGGGTCAGCTCATGCAAGGCAAAAGCTTTATCCACTACACTATCTCTCTGGCCCATATTTGGATCTATTTTTAAAGACTGCTTTTAAAGCAGCTGTAGCTATAGCTGGAGAACAGAGATAGAGAGAAATATATCTATGAGATAACACATTTAATTTTAATAAACTTATGCATTTTATTATAAGGATGTGCCATGATATATTTACCCAATCATCACACTACTTAGAACTCTTTTATAAATGTCAAAAACCCAGAACAAACTAGCTTGTAAAAAACAAAGGCATGTGTCAGCTTAAGTAATGGGGAGGTTAAGTCACAGCTGGAACAAGCACTCAAATGATGTCAGACTTCTGTCTCTCTGGTTCTTGTTAGACTCTCCATATGCTATGCACAAGACTACCAGCTGCTCCAGGCTCACTTTTTATGGGTTTAACAATCTACAACAGAGGCTGCTATTAATCTACCCAGTGCCCTGAAAGAAACCTAACTTCCTTCGTCAATCAGTGTGCACAGGTAAAAATTGCATTTCTGAGATCCCTTTGAAAGTAAGATACAGTTCTGAACAAAAGTAAAAGTCCACAGGGAAGAAACGGTGTTGACTCATCTTTCTGCCCTTCGCCCTTTTTCTCCTTTCTCCTGCTTGCCATGTGGATATGACTGCAGGAGTTGCAACAGCCATTTTGTAACCCTGAAGTCCCTTGGACAAAAAAAAGCGATAGGCTAAAAAGGGTTGAAAGACAGAGGGATCACGAGTAAAGGATGATAACAAGGAACAGTAATACCATTCTGGGCTGTATATCTCAAACTTCTTTCATTTGAGAAAATAAGTTTCCCATACTTTGTTTATTCCACTGCAATTAGAATGTTCTATTACAAATAGCTGACTCTGCTGGCCAACCAGTGCTACAGGGAGGTTAGGAAAGTGAGGTGCTTATTTAGCTTTTTGGGTCTCAAGATTTGTAGAAAACAATAAAAGGGCTGACAGTTAGTGTTAGGTTATTTAACTAATGTGTCTGTTCTCAAATTGCCTTTTCCAACTTCAAATTTTTCTCTGACTGAAATCAATGAATTATTTGTCAAATAATTATTTTACAAATCATATATCTGTCCACCCTTGTATATACATTCATTTTGTTTAATTAGAACTATAGAACATAGTTTATAACTTGTTTTATCTTTACTAATCATCACCCAACCTAAATTTTCACCTTGTATTATAAATATTCACCCTCATGTATTTTATGGTATATTTTGGCTTTGTTTCCTTTTTCCTTTTCTATCCTCTGGTTCCTAATGCTCTTGTTTTTCTCCCTTTCAGTCATTTTGGGGGGAA
The DNA here is from genome assembly GCF_024139225.1 of Suncus etruscus. NCBI lineage: Eukaryota > Metazoa > Chordata > Mammalia > Eulipotyphla > Soricidae > Suncus > Suncus etruscus. The sequence goes on from NC_064848.1 coordinate 11,795,423, forward strand.
ATTTGAAAGCTATATATTCTATTTCTTTTGGAGGTGCTCAAGGATTACTCCTGGCTCTGTGCTCAGTAGTTACTCCTGGCAGGCTCGGTGGACCTTATGGCATCCCGGGATTCGAACCTGCATCAGTCCTGTGTTGGCTGCTTGCAAAGCAAACACCTTACCGCTGTGCTATTGCTCTGGCCTTATGTATTCTATTTCTAATGTAGCTATGGTTACCTATACCTTATAGTTTGTTAACAGAACTTTGAGCACATATCTCTAAGAATTCTCTACACAGACCACATGGACTGAAATGGCCCAGCACCATGGCTTAACCTCATCAAACCAACAAGCCACCAAATTTATTTCAGATCTGTAGACCCTGCAACTCATGTCCACTTGCACACAACCCCTCAAAATTTTATAGCAATATTAGCCCAGGAAATCTGAATGGAAATTTGATGGGAAAGTTATATAATAATCTACCAAGCTCAGTGAGCCTCAACAGTAACATAGAAGATTCAACTAGCACCAACCACAACCCAGTAAAACATTAGACACTGATTTTAGTGACGCCATGGAGAAATATAACAAGTATTTCAAACTGACCCTTGCTGATCGACATTTGGATCATATTTTTTGTGTTGTAAAAAAAGCAATACTAATTAAATTTGTGCCTGTAAGGGGTAAGGCGAAGGTGGTGGGCAGCAAAGTTGGGACACTGGTGAAGTTGGGTCACAATGGTGGTAGGATTGGTCTTTGAACATTTAACGTCTGTTAGTAAATCATAGTGCTATAAATTTTTTTTAAATAATTCCCTGCACGAAAAGAAAAGTTAGTCTGGTCCTGTAGACTTTCCCATCAGCAGTGAATAAGAGTTTATATCTTCCTGCACCCACACTAGCACTGATTGTTCTTTCTCTTTTTGATATATGCCTGTCTCTGTGGTGTGAAATGGTATATCACTGTTATTTTCATTTGCATCTCCTTGGTTATTGATGATGTAGTACATTTTTATGTGCTTTTTGGAAATTTCTATTTCTCCTTTGAGGAAGATTCTGCTTATCTCTTCTTCCCCCTTTTTAGATGTTTCTTTTTCTTGTTAAAAATCTACCAGTGCCTTATATATCTTAGATATTAACCCCTATCAGATGGGTATTGGGTAAAAGTTTCTCCCATCCCATGGGTAGTCTTTGTATCCTGGTCATCATTTCCTTTAAGGTGCAAAAGCTTCCTACTTTAATCTCATTTGTTTATCTTGGTTTTCACTTGCTTGGTTGTAGTGTTTCCTCATTGAAAATGCCTGTAGGGGCCAGAGAGATAGCATAGGTAGGGCATTTGCCTTAGACGCAGAAGGACGATGGTTCAAATCTTGGCATCCCATATGGTCCCCCAAGCCTGCCAGGAGTGATTTCTGAGCACAGTCAGGAGTAACCCCTGAGCGCTGCCGGGTGTGACCCAAAAACCAAACAAAAATAAATAAATAAAAAAGAAAATGCCTTTAGCTTCAATGCCATGGAGAGTTCTGTCTATGTTTTCCCCTATATACCTTATGTTTCAGGTCTCATATCAAGGTCTTTAATCTATTTTGATTTAACTTTTGTGCATAGTGTTAAAGAGAAGTCTGAGTTCACTTTTTTTGCATGTAACTGGCATGCCTTCCCAACACATTAAGAGGATTTTCTTGCTCCATTTAGTAATTCTTGCCCCTTAATCAAAGATTAATTGCTCATATACCTGAGAGTCAGTCACAGGATATTCATGACTGTTCCATTGATCTGTTTGAATGACTCTTTGAAGTCATACAGTTTGAATGACTATTGCTTTATAATATAGTTTGAAGTTGGGGAAAGTGATGCCTTCCATCTACTTTTCCCCAAGGATTGTTTTAGCTATTTGTGGAGGTTTATTGTTTTATATAAATTTCAGGAGTGTTTAATCTATTTCTTTGAAAAATATCACTTTAAGGATTGCATTATATCTGTACAATGCTTTGGGAAGTATTGCCATTTTAATGATGCTAATCCTCCCAATCCATGAGCAGGGCATGTCCATTTCCTTGTGTCCTTATTTATTTCTTGAAGAAGTGTTTTATAGTTTTCTTTGTATAGGTCTTTAGTACTTAATTTTTTCCCTGAGGCACAATTGTGAATACAATTGTTTTTTTAATCTCTTTCTTCTTTTTAATTATTTAAATACAGAATAGCCATGAAATTTTATGTATTAATTTTGTAGCCTACTACTTTATTATATAAATCATTTGTTTCTAGAAGCTCTTTTGTAGAGTCTAGGATTTCTAAATATAGAATCATATCATTGGCAAACAGTGAAAGCCTGACTTTTTCCTGTCCTATCTTGATATCCTCGATATCTTTTTCTCACCTTAATCCTATGGCAAGTACTTTCTGTACTATATTGAATAGAAGTGGTGAGAGTGGGTAACCTTTTCTTGATCCTGATCTTAGAGGAAAGGCTTTAAGTTTTTCCTTCTAAGTTTTTTCTTCCTTTCTCAATTCCCATCTTGCTAAAAGTTTTTTTTATCACAAATGGATGCTGAATCTTATCAGATACATTTTATGTATTTATCGATATGATCATAGGATTTTTTTAATTTTCTTTCATTGATATAATGTATTATGTGACTCATGTATATTAAACAATTCTTCGATGCCTGTAATGAATCCTACTTGGTCATCATGTATGAACGTTTTGATGAATTGTTGGATTCTATTTGCTAGTATTTTGTTAAGTATCTTTGCATCTGGAAAAATATTTTTTAAAGAAGTCAAGAAAGGGGGCCCAGAGAGATAGCACAGCCGCGTTTGCCTTGCAAGCAGCTGATCCAGGACCAAAGGTGGTTGGTTCGAATCTCGGTGTCCCATATGGTCCCCCGTGCCTGCTAGGAGCTATTTCTGAGCACACAGCCAGGAGTAACCCCTGAGCAACGCCGGGTATGGCCCAAAAACCAAAAAAAAAAAAAAAAGAAGTCAAGAAAGACTTACCTAAATGTTCATGACTCGCAAGACATAATTTTGATTAAAAGGCCATACTCCTCAAATTGTATTAAATGCAATCCCTCCCCAAATTCCAACTGCTCTTTTATTTCATAAGTTGAAAACTATATCGTATAGTGTCTATAGAAATGTTAGAGACCCAATAATGCCAACATAGTCAAGAAAAAAAAGCAAATGCTAAGGATATCATACTTTTTAATTTTAAAGATTACTTCAAAGCTATAATAATCAATACATTCTGGCATTGAGACATAAATCAAGGAAGCAGAATAGAGAATTCAGAAGTAAGTTATATATTTATATTAAATATTATATATTTATCATATATATCAATTTGGAAAATTGATTTTCCAAAGGAATGCTAAGGTGATTGAATGAGGAAAATTAATCTTATAACAAAATTGTGCTTAGACAACTACATGTCCTCACATAAAACAATAAAATTATACACCTATTTCATAACATGTCCACAAATATTAAGTCAAATGAATAATAAAACTAAAGTTAAACAATAAAACTACCAGAAAAAATAGAGATAAAAAATTTGTGACCCTGGGGCCAGAGAGATAGCATGGAGGGTAAGGCATTTGCCTTTCATGCAGAAGGTCATCGGTTCGAATTCCGGCATCCCATATGGTCCCCCGAGCCTGCCAGGAGCGATTTCTGAGCATGAAGCCAGGAGTAACCCCTGAGCGCTGCCGGGTGTGACCCAAAAACCAAAAAAAAAAAAAATTTGTGACCTTAGGTTAGGCAAGGCATTATTATAAACTTTGATACCAAAAGTACAAATATCAAAGAAAAAATAGTTACACTGGACTTGAACAAAAACTTTTCATCTTCAAAGGATAGGGATATTATATAATACCATTTATATGAGAGGATTAGATAATAGGCAAATACACATAGATAGGAGGTAGATTTGAGAGATGGAGAAGACTAAGAAGAGAAGATTATGTCTAATAACATGTGGTCTCTACAGATGATGAAAATGTTCTGCAATAATATAGTTATGCCAGTAACTTGGGGAAAGCACTAAAACAATTAAATTAACATTTTAATAGGCAAATTGTATGACATGTGAGTTTCATCTCAATAAACTGGTAAAACAAAGTACCAGTAGTCTCTTGTTTGCATCTCTGGATGTCAAAATGATCTTCTGTTATTCATTGGCTCACTTAATCTGCGCTTGCTTATGCATCTACTTCTGGTACATATGGTGCATTTCTAACATTTCTAACATTTTCCCTCTACTAAAATCACCACATCACACAATTTGGAAGCCATCTGGTTAAAGTTGCACCCCCAGCACCCCCATTCATACCACTCCCGTCTCAGTTTCATAATTGCCACTTTATGGTCTTTTTGTGTCTCTGATTTGTGGTGTCTTGAAATTTCATCTTTCTTGGAAATGTTTCTTGGAAACTTGGGCAACTCCTTTAGAGCTGTCTTGTAATTGAGGGGTTCAAAATCTGGTAGCCCATCAAAAATCACCACCAGTTTTCAGTTAAAGTCATGGACTTCCAGCCCAAAGCAGTTGACTTGTATTCCAAGACGAGAGTTGAGTCCAAAAGACTTTTCAAATTTTTCAATCCTTTGCAAAATCATTGACTTTAATTCAACTGGATCTATATTTGAAAGTCACTTTTATAATTCACTAATTATTTTTTATAATATCTTTATTTAAGCACCATGATTACAGACAGATTTGCAGTCAGGTGTCAGTTATAAAAAGAATACTACCCCTTCACCATTGCAAACTTCCCACCACCAATACCCTCTATCTCCCTTCTCCCCCTCTTCATGCCTGTATTCAAGATAGGCATTCTCTTTGTCTTTTTTTTTTCAAGACATGCATTCTATTTCTATCACTCACTACCATTGTCATGATAGTTGTTAGTATAGTTATTTCTCTTACAGCACTCACCACTCTTTGTAGTAAGCTTCATATTGTGGGCCAGTCCTTCCAGCCCTCAGCTCTATTGTCTCTGGGTATTATTAAAATAATGTCTTCTATTTTTATTAAAACCCATAGATGAGTGAGATTATTCTGTGTCTTTGTCTTCCTCTGACTCATTTCACATAGCATAATAATCGCCATGTCCATTCACGTATAGGAAAATTTTATGACTTCATTTTTCCTAACAGCTGCATAGTATTCCATTGTGTATATATGTACCACCGTTTCTTTAGCCACTCATCAGTTGTTGGGCCTCAGGGTTGTTTCCAGATTCTGGCTATTGTAAATAGCACTGCAATGAATATAGATGTGAGGAAGGAATTTTTTATTGTATTTTTGTGTTCCTATGGTATATCCTGGGAGTGGTATAGCTAGATGACACGGGAGCTCAATTTCCAGGGTTTTTTTGTTTGTTTTGTTTTTGTTTTATGCTTTTTTTTTTTTTTTTGGTCTATGGGCCACACCCGGCGGTGCTCAGGGGTTACTCCTGGCTGTCTGCTCAGAAATAGCTCCTGGCAGGCACGGGGGACCATATGGGACACCGGGATTCGAACCAACCACCTTTGGCCCTGGATCGACCGCTTGCAAGGCAAACGCCGCTATGCTATCTCTCCGGGCCCCAATTTCCAGTTTTTTGAAGAATCTCCATATTGCTTTCCATAAAGGCTGGACTAGACAGCATTCCCACCAGCAGTGAATGAGAGTTTCTTTCTCTCACATCCCTGCCAGCACCAATTGTTCTTATTCTTTGTGATGTGTGCCAGTCTCTGTAGCATGAGATGGCACCTCACTTTTGTTTTGATTTGCATCTCCCTGATGATTAGTGATGTGGAGCATTTTTTTCATGTACCTCTTGGCCATTTGTATTTCTTCTTTGGGGAAGTGTCTGATCATTTCTTCTCCCCATTTTTTGACAGGGTTAGATTTTTTTTCCTTGTTAAGTTCTATCAGTACCTTGTATATCTTAGATATTAGCCCCTTATCTGATGGGTATTGTGTGAATAGTTTCTCCCATTCTGTGAGAGACCTTTGTATTCTAGTTACTATTTCCTTTGAGGGAAAGAAGCTTCTCAGTTTAATGTAGTCCCATTTGTTTATCTCTGCTTCAACTTGTTTGGACAGTGGTGTTTCCTCTTTGAAAATACCTTTAGTCTCAATATCATAGAGTGTTTTACCCATGTGTTTTATATACTTTTTGTTTCAGGGTCTGATATCAAGACCTTTAATCCATTTGGATTTGGCCTTTGTGCATGGGGTTAGATGGAGATCCCAGGTTTGCTTTTTTGCATGTAGCTCACCAGTTGTCCCAATACCACTTGTTGAAGAGGCTTTCCTTGTCCCCTTTTGTGTTTCTTGCCCCTTTATCAAAGATTAATTGATTTTATGTCTGGGAAACATTCTCTGATTACTCAAGTCTATTCCATTGATCTCAGGGTCTGTCTTTATTCCAATACCATGCTTTGTAGTACAATTTAAAATTGGGGAAAGTAGTGCATCCCATCTGTTTTTTCCCTCATTGTTGCTTTAGCTATTCATTGGTGTTTATTGTTCCAAATAAATTTTAGGAGTATTTGATCCACTTTTTTGAAGAATGTCATGGGTATCCTTAGAGAAATCACATTAAATCTGTACAATATTTTGGGTAGTATTGCTATTTTAATGATGTTAATCCTCCCAATCCTTGAACAGGGTATATATCTCCATTTCTTTGTGTCCTCTTTTATTTCTTGATGCAATATTTCATAGTTTTCTTTGAATAGGTCCTTCACCTCTTTAGTTAAATTGATTCTGAGATATTTGAATTTCTGTGGCACTATTGTGAATGGGATTTTTTTTTTTTTTTGGTTTTTGAGTCACACCTGGTGATGCTCAGGCTATGCACTCAGAAATCACTTCTGGCTTGAGGGACTATATGGGATGCTGGGGGATTCAACTGTGGTCTGTCCTAGGTCAATTGCATGCAAGACAAATGCCCTACCACTGCACCACCACTTCAGCCCCATGGGATTATTTTTTTAATGTCCGTTTTTTTCTCTGTCATTACTTGTGTATAAGAAGGCCATTGATTTCGACATGTTAATTTTGTAGCCTGCCACGTTGCTATATAAATCTATTGATTCTAGAAGATTTTTGGTAGAGTCTTTAGGGTTTTCTAAATATAGTAGTATGTCATCTGCAAACAGTGAGAACTTGACTTCTTCCTTTTCTATTTGGATGCTCTTGATATCTTTTTCTTGCCAATTGTTGAATAGGAGTGATGAGAGGGGGAAGCTTTGTCTTGTACCAGACTTTAGAGGAAAGGTTTTGAATTACTGTATTATCTGTAGTGATCTCCCCTTTTAATTTTTAATTAGGTTTATTTACTTTACTTTCCTTCTTTTTTTTTTTTTTTGGTGAGTTTTGCTAGTGGTTTTTCAATCTTGTTTATTCTTTTCAAAGAACAAACTTTTGCTTTCATTATCTTTTGGATTGTTTTTTGGATTTCTATTTCAACGATTTCTGCTCTAAATTTTATTATTTCCTTCTGCCTACCTATTCTTGGTTTATGTTGTTGATCATTTTCTAATTTTACAAGCTGTGTTAAGTCCTTTATGTAGGCCCCTTCTTCCTTCTTGATGTTTGCTTGCACAGCTATAAATTTTCCTCTTAGTACCACTTTTGTTGTGTTCCACAAATTCTGATAATTTGTTCTTTATTTGCATTTATTTCCAGGAATCTTTTGATTTTCTCTTTGGTTTCATCTCTTACACACTGATTGTTCAGTAGTGAGTTGTTTAATTTCCAGGAGTTAAAGTTTATTTTCTGTGTCTGTTCGTAGTTTGCTTTTAGTTTCAGTGCACTGTGATCTGAGAAGGTAGTCTGTGCAATTCCTATCCTCCTGATTTTATGGATATATGTTTTATGGGATAGCATGTTGTCTATCTTGGAGAATGACCTATGTGCATTGGAGAATAATGTGTATCCAGCTTTCTAGGGATGGAGTGCCTATATACATCTTCTAGGCCACTTTCTTCCATTTACCCCTTCAGAGTTGTATATTCTTCTTGGGTTTCATCCTAGTTGGCCTATCAAGGGGTGACAGGGTGGTGTTGAGGTCTCCCACTATTATTATGTTGCTATTGTCTTCTTTCAGATTTGTCAGCAATTGTATTAAATATTTTGCCGATCCCTCACTGGGTGTGTATATGTTCAGGATTGTGGTTTTTACTTTTGTACAAATATCTTGATTAGTACAAAATGTCCATCTTTGTCCTTTATAACTTTTCTAAATCTAAAACTTGTGACATCTGATATTAATATGGCCACTCCAGCTTTTTAAGGGAGTTGTTTGCTTGAATGACTGTTCTTCAACCTCTGATTTTGGGTCTATGCTTGTTCTGACTATTCAGATGTTTTTCTTGTGGGCAGCAGAAAGTTGGGTTCAACTTTTTGATCCATTTTGCCACTCTTTGTCTCTTAACTTGTGCATTTAGCTTATTGATATTGAGAGAGATAATTGTCATGGGATTTTGTGCCATCTTTGTTTAGGAGTTTGGTGTGTCTGTTGGTCTGTCTTCTCTTAAAGTAGATCTTTCAGTTTTTCTTTTAAGACTGGTTTTGTAAAGTTGGTTCGATAAAGTTTCTCAGTTGTTGTTTATCCATGAAGCTATGTATACTTCCTTCAAACCTGAAAGTAAGTCTGGCTAGGTGAAGTATTCTAGGCAAAGTATTTATTTCATTGAGTTTTGTCAATATATCCCACCACTGCTTTCTGGCCCCGAGGGTTTCTTGTGACAGGTCTGCTATAAATCTTATTGATGTTTCTTAGAATATGATTTTCCTTTTGATCTTGCTGCTTTCGATTTTCTATCCCTATGTGTGGGATTCATCATTGTGACTAAGATATGTCTTTAGGTGCTTTTCTTCAGATCTCTTTTAGCTGGTGTTATTCTGTTATGCAGGATTTGGTTGCATATATTGTAGCTCTGGGAGTTTCTCTGTAATGATGTCCTTGACTGTTGATTCTTCCTGGGAATTTTCTTGTGGGTCTCTGGAACTCCAATGATTCTTACATTGTTTCTGTTGAGTTTATCAAAACTTCTATTTTTTCCTATTTCTATTCTTTGAGAACTTTTCCCATTGTTTGGTCGTTTACTTTGAGGATCTTTTCCAATCTCTTCTGTTGTAAGGAGTTATTATGCAGCTCATCTTCCAGCTCACTAATTCCATCCTCAGCTTCTGTTACTCTGTTGGAGAGGCTTTCTAGTGAGGTTTTCATTTTGCCTAGCAAGCAAGGCAAACGCCCTACCTCCATGCTATTTCTTTGGCCCCTCTCATTTCTATTTTTAATCCTCTTGATCCTTATTTGTGGTTCGTTCAGCTCAATCCATGCTTTTTTGAGTTTTATGAACTTCCTCCATATTTCTTCTCTAAACTCCTTATCTGAGAGGCAAATAAGTGGTTGGCACCTTTTGGGTCATCAGAGATGCCATCTTCATTCTCTATGTATAATGTTGGCTTTTGTTGTTTCCCCATTGTCATACTTGTAGTGTAGTATTTTCTACGTGTTGTGCTGGGGTTTATTGGCTAGGAAATGTGTGCCATGCTCTTCTGGCTCCACCCTTTATAGGCAAGGACAGTTTACCACTGTTGACATGCCCTCAGGAGATGTTCTGGCTGGGTGGATCATGTTTGTAGCACGCAGCAGAGCAGAGGCAGTTGAAAATGGATCCCATCTATGATTCACTAATTCTTTGTTCTGTAACATCCATTTTATCACTTACTACTCTTTTTTGAGCATTTTTGTTTAGCAATGTTTTTCTTCTCTCAGAATTTTCTCTTGTTCTAGAGTTGCTCTTTTTTCAATGACAGCTTTTTTTTTTCTTCCTATTTTAGCACTAAAATATCCTCTCAGATCTCACTGAGAGTTCTAATTGGTTAGTTGTTTTTAAGCTCTCTCTCTTTGTGTGTGTGTGTGTGTGTGTGTGTGTGTGTGTGTGTGTGTGAGTTTCCATGCACACCCAGAGAATGCTCACACTCTAAGTCTCTTCTGCTTTGACCACTGGCACCCACACTACAAAAAGGCAACTCAGCAAGAAGTTCACTTTTCTTTTTTGAAGTGAATTTATCTCTCAGTACAGCTGTAAATTTCTATCAACAAGCATCCAGCACATTTTTATGTCTTCTTTTTATAATGACAGGATTACTTATCCACCCCCTTTTCTGGACCATACCCAACAGTGTTTGAGAGCTGCTCAGCAGACCATAAGGTACCAGGAATTGAACCCAGAGATCCTGCTTGCCAGACCTTTGAGCTACCTCCCTAGCATCTTCTTTAGTCCTGGGTTTCCACTTTGGTTGCATATTAGAATCACCCAGGGTGCTTTTTAAAACTCCCAGTGTTTACACTGCACAGATTCATGAAGCCAGATATCTCAGGAGCTATGCCTCTAAAAGCTTTCCAAAATCTAAGTAAGGTTTCAAACTGCCATTGTAATCTGAATAAACCCTTTTCAAACTTCCTTGTAAGGGGCCTCACTTAGTAAAACATGGAGTATGTTCCCTGTGGTGTTTCCTCATGCTGCTGTTTTCTAGGAACTACACTTTGAATATTACTGAAAGAGGTATGTGAGTGTGTGCCCCACAGTGTGATGTTTCGCAGCAATTTTACCTGGAAACGTATTTGAAATTCAAGTTCTCTATACCAATTCCAAACTTCCCAAATTAGAAACACAGGGGGCCAGGGTGATCTTCAGCGTTTTAACAGCCCCTCTTGAGGCTTCTGATGGGGTGCTCATGTTTGAAAGTGCAAAACACACATCTGCAAGCATGAGCCTCTGCTCTTTTTCATAAAAATCACTTGTTTTTTGTTTGTATGTTTTGTTTTGGGATCACACCTGTCTTTCTAGTACTTACTCCTGGTTCTCTGCTCAGGGATGGCTCCTGGTGGGGCTCAGGTGACCATTTGGGGTGCCAAGAAGCAAACATAGGTCGAAAAAGCAAACACATTATCCACTCTGTTATATGTTCAGCTTCATAATTATTTGGTTTTTATGATGTCATACAGATTTGTGAATCCTACCCAACGACCCAGTCAGATTCCCCAAGGATGATGCACCATATTCTACATTTCATGAGCTTCCCATGTATGTAGCTAGTAAGTGCTATAACTCCTGTCTCCAGTGCTTTGCCTTTGCTCATCCTCTGAAGACATTTCAGTATCCCAAGAGTGAAGCAGTTTTGGTTATTTCTATGCCCCAGGCTATTTCTACCTGTTTAATTACCTGTGTAGAAGCTTAACATGATTAATTCAGAAGGATACCATCTTGGAAGTCCCGAAGAACCCTGTAATTATGTGTGAAATACACATTTAATTTAAGCACCAGGCAAAGATTACCCTGATGATGCTTGGGGGCCTCAGGGTGTGCAGAGGAGATTTGAAGCAGGGTCTGGGATCTGTGTCTTCCTAGGCTTATGCCATAACCATCTGGTGTCGATAGAATGCTCAAGACTTAGGCTTTCCCGATTCCCAAGTCAGTCTTTATGGCATCCAATTAAGTCTGAATATTGCTATTTTGCCTGAGCTCAGGAAAAAAAAAAGATAGTCGAGTCTCTGAAGATAACACCCAGCAGAGCTAGAGATGTAATGATTTGAATAATTTGACCACAAAAATGTGCCAAATGAAATACAGGTTTTTGAAGCCCGGGTTATCAAAATCTCACTGATCACTTGCTTGGGCTCTTACAGAAATGGGATCTCTAATTGTTCTACACAAATAATATATTTTATTGTGTTATGCTATGATGCATTATAAAAAATGGAGAGCTTTTGGCTCAAATGTTCTTTTTCCTCTGTACAGGCCAAGCCTTGAAAATAATTTGGCTTTGGTTTCAAGGCTGCTTTGGAAAATTGATTTTTTTTTCTTTTTGGTAATGCCTTAAGCCAAAAAAAAAAAAAAATTAAATCCAAAGTGTCAAAGGAACAGCCAAAGTAACTCCATAACTGCCACCCTACTCCACCCCCCAGCAGAAAATGTAAAATCTAAATAACACAAAACAGCTCAGTAAGCCCAGCCTTCTACTAACCCAAAACAACCTTTCAGAGGAGATTCTGGACTCAGGACTTACTCTCCACTGCTGGGGCCTGGAACAGACTGGAAAGGGGCCAGACTTCAGCACCTCCTTGCTTTTTGATTGCTGTTTATCCCCTGAAACTTGATTGTCTATAATTATGTGTAATCTCTCCCTTGTTTACTCTTTTCTACCAAAGCTTGAACACAGTTCAATTGTGTCTCTCTCTTTGCTTTGCCTGAGTGCAAATAAGAAACATTTTTTGTGTTTTTAACTCTTCTTCTTTTGTTTTTAAAAGAAAAAATAAAAAAAGGCTTTAGACCTCTATTTGTCTCTGACTTTCTCACTACTGCAGGATTAAGTCTTTCAGCAAGTCCAGCTGAGGGTCAAGTAGAATGCTAAAGGGCCTTGGAGGTACTGGAAGTGGAAACAAAATGGGCCTTTCTCTCAAGAACAGATGTGGAATATACTGTTATTGATACTTGGTGGTTATTAAAGAGAAGAGTTAAAATGAAAAAATTATGGGAAGAAATGAAGTTACTCACCTTCTCTCTCTCTCTGTCTCTCTGTCTCTCTCTCTGTCTCTCTCTCTGTCTCTGTCTCTCTCTCTCTCTCTTTGCTTTTTGGGCCATATCCGGTGATGCTCAGGGGTTATCACTGGCTATGCTATCTGAAATCACTCCTGGCTTAAGGGATCATATCAGATGCTGAGGGATCACACTGCAGTCTGTCCTAGGTTAGTACATGCAAGACAAACACCCTACCACTTGCGCCACCACTTTGGCCCCTCCTCACCTTCTCTTAATCAACAAGTCGGTAGTCTGTAGATTTTTTTTACTATCACTAACTGGTTTAATATCTGACTCTAAACTATTTACTATTGGCTGAGTTCATTGGAAGCTGGGCTCCATGAATTCTCTATTTGTTCCTTTCTGTACTAGACCATCTTTACTCTGCTTTCTTCAAGAAAGGAAATTTGGGATTTAAGATGTGACTCGAGTGGTAGAATGCATACCTTGTGTGTATGACCTGAAATCTCACCCTCGTGATGTGGTCCTCCCCTAAACTACCAAGTAGCCTCCAAACACTAAGTTGGGGGTAACTGCAGTAATAATATTAGAAAGTGGAGGAAAATTCTCTACATGCAAGGCATATACCTAAATTCAGAGCAGCACAGGGTTACAGACTCATAAAATATGAATCATGCATACAGAACTCATGGGCACACCTCAGGATCTCATGGTAATAGATCCTGTGCTGATTTACTGTCCCTACAGTGATATTTATAAGCATGCTGGGGCAAGGGGCAAGCATTTAAAATTTTTGTGGTGACCCCCAAAATATGTACCTGTTTCCACAGACATTCGATAACACATGTTTCTAGGCATCTTCCTTCATCTTTGAGCAAAACCAAATGAAGATACCTCTGGAATCTGATGTCACAGAGGGTGCTGGGAAAGAGAAAAGTTTGTGTTCAAGTGCTAATGACTTTCATGGCAGTCCTCCAGGCTGTGTTTAGATTTCTTGAACATGCCTATTAATCTTGTCAAGTTTCAACCCAGCTCCTCTGAAATAGAACTGGCCCCCACATATCCTGGCTGTGGGCTGTGGCCACCCTGCTACAATCTCTGGGCACCCGGCTCACTGAGGGTGTTGGGAAGAGAGGCTGAGCCTTAGGAGTCAAAATGCTATTTCCAGCATAAACTGGAAGATAGACTAAGGGTAAACAACATGTGGGGGTGAGAGGGGTTTGTTAGCAAAACTCTGCCCTTCGGAAGGCATGGGAAGCAGCAGAGATTACATAAAGAGTAACCCTTATCCACTCTCTACTAAAATTTTAATTTGTAGATTCCACAAGGAGGAGGGAAGGTGACTTAGGAATGTGAAGTCATTTAGACCCCTTGAAAGGACTGCGGAAGAAAAAGAGGACCCCGATACACTCCTTTCAGTTACAAGGTGTGCTTTGTATTTGGTCCAGAGAGTCAGTTTATTTTGAGGAGGAGGAGGAGAAGAAGAAAAAGAAGAAAGAGAAGGAGGAGGAAGAGGAGGAGGAGGAGGAAAAGAACAATGCCAAAAACAAACCAAAAAAATAAGTTCTTTAATAAATTATTTTGAAGCCACACCTAGCAGAACTCAGGGTTTACTCCTAGCTTTGCACTCAGGGATCACTTCTGGTGGGTATTAGAGATGATATGTTGTGCTGGGATCAACTAGGTTTGGCTGTGCACAAGGTAAGTACCTTATTCATTATACTATCTCTCTAGTTTAAAAACAGTTTTTAAATAAAAATCTTCAGTGTGTGTGTGTGTGTGTGTGTGTGTGTGTGTGTGTGTGTGTGTGTGTGCGTGTTGGCAACAGGTCTTGAATTCAGGCCTTCTACATGTAAGGCAGTAGCCATACCTCTGAGCCACATTCCCAGCCCCAGAAAGCTTAGCTGTTTTTAAATAATATGGAGACAAGAAGGCTTGAGTCATTTTCCTAAGTGGAGAGACTTCCCTCCATTAGTTTCCAATTAGTCTTACCAAGCAGCTAGAAATTCACTTAACTTACAGGTCTCCCTTCTCTAGTTTTACATCTTTGGAGGGTACTTGTATGCTAACAGAAAGTGAACTGATGATGGCTGGCAAGATTCATTTATAACTGATGATCATTCTCACCTGAATCTAGTCATTCCCCCATCCAGGATGTAGGAATGTGAAGCCTGGAAAAAAGCTGGTCCATTACAAATGTTCTTAGGAGAAATGGGGGTTTTGCTCCTACACAAGCCAGGGGCCCCAAAGACTAGCATTCTAAATTACCTAGTATGCTTAAGTACCAAGGTTTGCAAGAAAGCCTTTCAACCTTTTTTTTTTCCCCAAGAAGTTTTGGTGGCTCTTTCAAGTACCAATTATAAATTTTCAAACCCCAGACATTTCGGTGCCAGTCTGAATCAGGGACTGTTCATGCTAAGACTTGTAGTAAATTGCAACGGTGTGGGAAGTGGGCGGTTTCCCAGAGTTCAAGTGGGGACTGCAGCTGCCTGTGGCACCTCTTGGAGATACTTCCACACCGGGCCCTGAACCATTCGAAGATGGAAAACAGCTTTCCTAGGCTGAAAGGGGCTGGTCAAAGTAGTGATCAGCAGGAGACAGAATTCTCTGGCTTGTGGCTCTGGGCTCATCAATAATAAAATAACTGCTTAATGCAACTTCCAGCAAAGAGAGGAATATAAATGAGCCCTGTGTTCTTTCCAAGGCCTCTAATCGGAGGCATTCAGGGATGATACATATGTATGTGTTACATTTATCTATAAAGAGTCAGGGCTTTGCGGAGGTCCCTTTATGGCCTACAAGTCAAATTGTGTGCAGCATTGGAAGTTAACTTCACAGATACTGCCCTGTTTCAGACGAAAGGTCACTGAGCTGTCACTGAGAGAGACTGGGTGAAGGGAAGAACAGTGAGAGGTGGCTCAGGATGGCCACACATTCGCTTGAGTAAACACCAGCATGTGGTGTGTTCAGCACATGTATATACACGTATGTTTATATCCTGGGCAGATGAATGGCACCGCACAACCAGTATTTAAGTGATTAAGTAAATTTACAATTTTATTGATTCTAGAAGAGGTGGTGTATAAAAGCAGCTGGCCAGGAAGAAAGCTGTACATAGACCGATCATGGGGGTGAGATGGACTCTCTCTGTGGGTGGCTGAGGAAAGTGGGGGGCCTTGGAGGAAAACAGTTCAGTGAACTAATTCCTCCGGGAAGAGATCAAACATAGATACTGGCTTATCTGAGAAATTTCCAAGGTCGAGATAAATCTGGGTATATAATTTGGCATCCCAAAAGTTACTGTCAAGATCTATGATTCAATAATGAGGATAGTGTCAAAAAGAACTTATACCTCAAGATTAAAAACCTCCTTGTCCTTGAGAAAGCCCGGGCATCTTCTCAAGGTGGCCAAGACAGTCCTGAAGTGGGAGCAAGAGATCTGAAAGTAAGAGCCATGCCATCACCTGCCAATGCCAGGAAGAAAAGGACAACCTGAGTCTTGAACAAAGGCTGTACTATGTACTTTGTTTGGGCATCAACAGTTCCCAGGACAAAGGCCTCATGAGGAAAAATCTCTAGAAACAAAAAGTTCTAGGGAATAAAAAGATTTTTGGCTAATGTCTCATCCTTTCAAGATGCAGCTACGAGAATTGTTAACACTAACTCCAACTAGCTCCAACTAACTCCACTAATACTAACTAGTAGAAATAAGGGAAAGGTGAGCCTGGGTCTAACAGCCAAAGAGAAGATCTCTGAAGAGTTTCCTCTATTGGGGGAAGTATGGACTGAGCACACTTCAGAGAAAGTAGGGCTCTTTGGAAAGAGTTGGAATGTCTGGAAAAGCCTACTTCTAAAACTGAAATTGAGTTTTATTTATGGTAAGGAAAGCACAGACTGCATCATTTATAGAGATCTGACTTCATCCATTATAGCCTTCCTGAGTTTAGATCTCTCGGAGCTTCAGTTTTCTTATTTTTAATAAAATTTACTTCAGAGGATGAATAAACAATGTACCAGCAAACCGTGGACAATAGTTCCCTTCTTCTTCGAAGTAACTTCATCCACTCATTTAACCTTCTCATTTCAGGTCAATTATTCTATATGCCATTCCCAGTTTCAACTTCAGTTTCTTTCAAATAATAATGAACAATAGCAGTAGATATTCTTCTCCAACCTTCCTTATGCTCAGCTGCCCATCCAGATCTGAGATCTACTTCCTTTTTGTTGTCAGGTGAGTTAGACATGCTGACAGAAGACAGGTCCTGAATGTCTTATTGCTGACAGTAGATATTCCTGTTGTCTTTGAGCTACATCTTCACTTTAGAGGCAGTTAGAGAACTGCATGTCTCTTAGAGTAAGCGACTTAGAACTTCAAGTTATTTTTTGGTCTTATTGTATATCTCAGTTACAAAGGCTCTTCCAAAACTTTAGAAGTTATCTTTGGGGGATAGAGATAATATAATGATTAGAATATATACCTTGAACATGATCAACCCAGGTTTGATCCCCAGCATCCCATATGGTCCCGTAAGCAGACCAGGAGTAACCCTTGAGTGCTGAGCCAGGAGTCAGACCTGAGCATTCCCAGATGTGACTAAAACAAACAAACAAACAAACAAAAATTAATTAAAAAGTGAAGTTATCCTATCCCTCTTCCACAGCATGCACTTTTGGGCCCAATTGCAAGCCACTCTGTTTAAGATCACATACTCGAGAATTTAGGGATTGACTTACTGTTTGGGATATCAACCCAAACTATGTCATTCTCTATTATCCAAGGTTCATATCCACACAAAGTGCTGGGGAAAGCAGTTGTCAGGCATGAATCTACTGACAAAGTTCTTTGGGTTCTTTTGTGTTGATTTGGTAACACTTTTGTCTTGGATAAAAATCAAAATGGTAGGGGCCAGAGATAGCATGGAGGTAAGGCATTTGCCTCGCATGCAGAAAGACAGTGGTTCAAATCCCAGCATCCCATATGGTCCCCCATGCCTGCCAGGGGTGATTTCTGAGCATAAAGCCAGGAGTAACCTCTGAGCACTGCTGGGTGTGACCCCCAAAACAAACAAAAAATAATCAAAATGATATAAAAAGTAAGCCTGAAAGGTTTTCTCTTCCATCCCCCATCCATCTGGTCCTCTACACCTCTTCCCAAAGAGACCATCATTTTTACTATTTCACATTTTCCTTCAGTTTTCTTTATGCTGACAAGACTATATTTTTATATTTCCTCCCTTTCTTACACAGAAGGTAAAAGACAATATAAATGTTTTCTGTTATTTGAAAGTAGAATAACTCTACAAAAGTTCTCATGAACTAAAGAAGCAGTTATTATAAATTTATATGGATAAATTGTCAAGTGTTTCTTAATCTCCAAAATAATCTACCCAATAATACATAAATCCAAAATTAATAATGACATATGAGAGAAGCAGAATGATAGGATCCATAAACAACCTGTATGAAGTAGTTTCCAGGGAAATATTTTGGCTGGTTCCCTCTGTTTCTTGGGGTACTCACTGTCTCTGGAATGGCTAATTCAAACCAATGCTGAACACTTTGTTTTTCATCTTTTGTCATAAATAATACAATCCTCGTATTTATTTTGGTTAGTAGAAGTAAATGTAGGTTTATGACAAAAAAGTAAAGTGGCCTAACTTGATCATCTGAAAAATAATCTGAAACAATCTTGATTTGATATAAAATACATTTTTTGGGGGTCTAAGAACATTAAACTCTTTTTTCTATATAAATAGATAGAAAATGATTTGTTACACAACACTTCAAATTATGAAATCTTGCATATGAAAGATCTGTTTTGGGGTAGAAGTGCTAATGTTCTCATATAGGGTTCCCATAATAACAAAGTAACATGATGTGAACTTGCCCAAAAAGTGGATGATGTCCATCTTTTTTACTGAACCTTCCTTTTCTGACAGTGCCTCTTGTATATTTTAACAAATCAATCTGTGAGGTAGTTCCTAGGTATGAGTTCTCTCATTTAACAAAAATATAATATCTCATTGTGTGTATTTGCCCTAGTTTAATAGTATCTCAATGGATGGACATGGATTATTTCCAATCTGCCAAGACAAACAATTCTGCAATGACTTAACTTAGTTGTCTGTCATTTTGAACATGTGCAGGTTGAATTCCCAGAAGTAGATTAGTTGGGTTAGAAGGTCAGTGCATTTGTATTTTAATAGATACCATCAAATTGCCCCCAATAGAGTTGTCACATTATGTCTGTTTTTCCTTAGCTTTGCCAGTAGAAGACATTGTGAAATGTTCAGGTTTTAACCAATCACATAATGCATCACAATATCATTTCCAATGGTGTTTCTCATCATATTTATATTATTAGAAGTTACAATGACATTCTCTTCTGACATTTGAGGATTTATTGCTTTTCTCCTCTACCAGCAGTCTATGTCCTTTGCTTAATTGTCTATTGAGACATTGGTCATTTTTATAACTCTTCATATAATCGGAGATTAGTTCTTCTTCCTGACATGAATTCAGTTAATTTTTAATTTGTGTCATTTGTCTTCATATAATTTAATGATTATATAAGCATAATACATTATATAAATCAAAATTTTGTATAATGAGAGTAGCATCATAATTTTCACTAGTGGAAATGCTTTTTGCTGCGTATATTATAAAGGAATCAGCCGTGTTTTTGTGTAGCATGTGTATAACTTTATGCTTATATTTGATCATATATTTTATCTACATGGAATTAATCCTAATGGACAATAAGAAGCAGGGTTATATCTTTATTTTTCTTCAGATAACTGCACATTCCTCTTCATACCATTTGTGCATCCACCCACCCACATTTCTTGCACTATTTAAAACTATGTGTGAAACACTCATCTTTTTAATATAAAATCTTTATTTAAGCGCCATGATTACAAGCATGATTGTAGTTGGATTTCAGTCATAAACAGAATATCCCCCTTTACCAGTGCAGCATTCCCACTACCAATGTGCCACCCCCTCCCGTCCCCAACCCCTGCCTGTATTTGAGACAGGCATTCTACTTCTCTCATTCTTAAACATTGTCATGCTAGTTGTTAGTGTAGTTATTTTTCTAACAGCATTCACCACTCTTTGTGTTGAGCTTCAAATTGTGAGCCAGTCTTTCTGGTTCTTTCAGCCCTTATCTCTATTTTCTCTGGGCCTTATTACAATAATGTCTTTAATTTTTCTTAAAACCCATATAGATGAGTGAGACTATTCTGTGTGTGTCTCTCTCTCCCTCTGACATATTTCAATCAGCATAATAGATTCCAGGTAGATCCACATATAGGAAAATTTCATGACTTCATCTCTCCTGATGGCTGCATAATATTCCATTGTGTATATGTACCACAGTGAAACACTCATTTTTGTGAGTCTTTTTAGGGTTCTGTTTTACACAAACCTGGAAATGTATCAGGGGACAAGTAAAAGCACAGGTTTGGGAATTTGGAATCAAACTAAATTAAATTATAAATTAAAATCAAATACATCATATCCTATATTTGTGACCTAAAACAATTTATTTTCTCATTTTGTAATATGAGATTAAATGTACCTTGTCCTGATGTTGGCACATGAACTCACCCAATGTCAACAAAGAGAATATTAATGTTAATGTGCTTCCCCCTTTCATGTGTATTAGCTAAGACATGTGTGTTGTGTGTATCATTTAGAAAGCTTTGGGAGGGGATTCCCAATTATATCTCCTTTCCCAAGGCCTCTGTGAAAATGCTGATGATGATACACACGACCTTCCTGGTGTTCTAAATGTGGCTAAGTGTACCATATATGTTGGAGATACACAGTGATCTGGAAACTCCACTTCCCTTTGAAAATGGGTTATTTTTTTTTTCAGTACTGATATCTGCAGACCTCAGGCTCCAGTATTCAGGAGAAGATTTATAGGAATAAGTTTCCAGGCTGATGCCAGGATCTGCCATCATCATCCCCAACAATCATCTTAATAAGTAAATGCTTAACCTTTATGTAAATCATATCAACTCCTTCTTGTGAATCTCTTTTTACTCATAAAACATTTCTGAATCAATCCAGAACTCAGATCCAAAAGAGGAGTGTATGTGCGTAGTTGTGTGCACATCTATCTATGAACACAAAATACACATTGGCATGCATTCATATATTTTCATATATACACAGAGTGCCAACCAGAGAGCTCTTGATCTAATACTCTGAGGGAATCATTGCTACAGCATTGAAGAGAGAGGCCATTTGTGTGTAACCAAAGTACTTTGATACCAGAATGCAAATGTTAGGCAAGAAGAACCTTTTCAGACATTCATCCATATACTCCAGTGCACTAACTTCATGGCTCACTGTAAAGACCACACCTAGATTTTTGGAGAGGAAGTGGAGGGGGAAAAAAAGTGAAAGCCCAGTTGTGCTGTTTTATTTCAAAGGGTTCCCAACATAATGTGTGCATAAACTACTTAAGCCAAAGAGAAAAAAAAAAAAAAGCCCAGCTACAGATAGTCTGTAATACACAACACAGGTCTGGACACATTTCCTCCACTAGTGGCCACACGATTGGAAATCCATATACAAGCAGGACACATTACTTCGTAGTTAGTAATAATGGTCAGGGATACTCTAAATGTCTAAAACTGCCGAGCAGTTAAAAAACAAACAGCTAAATCAACTTTTTATATATTGAAGTGCCTCGTAAAGGTCTCCTGTGAATCACTGATCAATTTGAACCAAGTCGATGAAAACAGAGCTCTTTAACAGACCAGGCACGGAAAATGCAGGTGAACATTTACTGTGTTTTAATCCCTCAGGCTGCCTCATGACTCTCCCAGTTTTAGTCACTAAGCAACTTCAAGGACACCACACTGTCACTGAAAATTCTGCTTAAGTGATTTTTATAAAACTTTTGAAGGTAAGATGAAAATGAACAATTCTCCTCTTATTAGAAATCTGGAACAAATGTTTTCTTGCATTCTTAGCATGGAAGTACCAACTATTATATTAGTATCTAACAGTAGTTGGGTCTTTTCCACTAACCAAGCACTGTGCTAATGTGCTAAATATTAGGCTTGAGTTTTCACTTAATCCTAACAAGCCACTCTCTGAGGCAAGTGGTGTCTCTATTTTTATGCCATGAGTGAGGAAATTGGGGCCTAGAGAGCTGAGATCACCTTCTCAAGGTCTCAGAGCCACTACCAGGGAGCATGCCTACTCTTAGCCTCAGCATTAATGAATTAATTGTTTGGCCTTGAATTACCAGCACCAATTGAATCCAGCCCCCAAGTAGCACCTGGAAGAATCAATTACTAGACAGTGTGAGAGGGGGCAGGCGGTTCAAGACTATTCTGCTCCAGCACTTGTGAATGAGTTCACTGCTGAACACTTCCTTTAACTAAAAATATCAGCCAGTCCCCACCCTGTGCCCGCACAGTTGTTGGTAACAGATGCCCTGGGACTATAAAGTGCTTCAGAAGCTTTCAAAAAAGCTGTTTGACCATGTCAATGTAGATGGCAGAGAGAAAATAACAAGAAAGAACGGAATACACAGAGCTGTGTAAGCAAAGCCTGGCCTCCATGTCTGCTCCCTTCATTGAGGTGGCCTGCCAGGCACCAATGTGGCCCCTCAGGGGGTCAGTGGAGGCCAGCTAGTCCCACACATCATTCTCTCCTTGACCTTCAGAGATCTTGCCTGAATTCCAAAAGATAGTGATAGGTACTGAATGGCTGAAACAATAATTTAATTTCAATGAATATCTTTAAAATCTCTACCATAGGCCAACTATTATTATAGTTTTCCAGGGATAGAGCAACAAACAACTTGATTGGCCTAGTATCATCAAGAGTGACCCAGGACCCCCTAAGTACTGCTTGAGAGGTTCCCCTATGGAAGTAGCTCGCTATAGATGATAAGGACTAGGCAGACACTAGAACAGGAGGAGAAAAAAAAAAGGAACTTCTTATGTAATGAAGGTGAGCAAGAAAAGCCTCCTCAACAGAAACTCTGGTTTCTAAAAAGGGAGGCAA
This sequence comes from Suncus etruscus, assembly GCF_024139225.1. NCBI lineage: Eukaryota > Metazoa > Chordata > Mammalia > Eulipotyphla > Soricidae > Suncus > Suncus etruscus. Next base: position 11,817,988 of record NC_064848.1, read on the forward strand.
GGGATGGGTGATTCAACTCTCCAGATTAGAGTATTGGATCTGATACAGCAGGGCAGAGGTGGGAGACACACCTAACTTGCTTTATGAGTAGTGTGGAAGCCAATGTGTTAGGAGCAAAGTGAAATGGTGAAATGAGGTGAAGTACAGAAAGGCTGAGGGCAGGTTATCAGACTTCATGTGACACAAGGATTTATGCCTTGGCTTTCTGTATATGGAAGACACAAAAGGGCTTGGTTAGGGCTGGGATTAAGAGGTTGTCTGACTGTTAGGCTAAACAACAGAGACTAATTATAAAGTTAGTATTTTCAGGTGAAACAGAATTTACCAAAGAAATGCACATATGAAGTGCAGATGAAAGGAGTCCAAGAAAAACTTCCAGAAGGGTTTGATACTTTTGTGGTGCTATGGTAAAGTGACTTTGTACATTAAAGGCATAAACATCAGCACTATCTGAAGCCATGCTATTTCAATAAAATAATACTTCTAATTTTTTCCACTTAAAAAGATTACCAAAAGCATGTTATTCTGTACTTTAAGTTAGAAAATATTAAATTAATGCAGAGGCAAGGGAGACAACAGTTTCTGGGCCAGGAAGACAGTTCAAAGGGTTGGAGCACCTGCTGTAGTATTTCAGAATTGAGTTTGATTCCAGTATCACCTGAACCCACGACCATGAGTGTAGATGACAAATAATAATGAAACGTGGAATAACAAAACTAGTGGAATGTTCACTAGTTCATTAGTGTGAAGAAACAAAACCTAAGTTGCAAAATCCACCCAACATAATTAGACTTAACATAAAAATAGTATAGAGTATCATTCCAGATAAGATCTCAAAGATCCCCCCCCAAAGGACTTTTATAAAAGTTCTTCCAGGGGCCAGAGAGATAGCACAGTGGTAGGGTGTTTGCCTTGCACACAGACGATCCAGACAGATGGTCCTCTGTGCCTGCCAGGAGCAATTTCTGAGTGCAGAGCCAGAAGCAGAACAGGAGTAACCCCTGAGCACCGTGGGTGTGACCTCAAAGCAAAACAAAACAAAAAATCCTTTTAGGTTATAGTACCCCCTTTTCTGAATAGAAAGCTACTACAACAATTCAATCAAGGTATATGGGGTCTGAATAGGCAAAACTTGCTAAGCAGTTTCTTGTTCTGAAAATGGTGCTGAGATAATTTTTATCTGTGTGCACAATAGAGCATAAGAATAATCAATTAGGGGCCGTAGAGAAAGCATGGAGGTAAGGAGTTTGCCTTTCATGCAGAAGGTTGGTGGTTCAAATCCCGGCATCCCATATGGTCCCCTGAGCCTGCCAGGAGTAATTTCTGAGCATAAAGCCAGCTGTAACCCCTGAGCGCTGCCGGGTGTGACCCAAAAACAACAACAGCAACAACAACAAAAGAATAATCAATTAAATATGACTGATTAGAAGAAATACGAAAAGGTTTACAAAGGAGAAGGTATTTGGGATGAAATATAAAAGGTACAGAAGGTACTATAAAAGAAAGAGGAAGATAGAACATACTCC